>NC_069141.1:15050000-16463750 GCF_943734755.1 Anopheles moucheti
TAAAGTGCTACAGATTTAATACCCATTGCGTAGAGGCATTTTAATACCACCAAGTTTTGGAATAACTTGGATAATTTTTTAATTCCAATGACGAAATTAAAGATTTGGAAAATGCCGACGGCATTTTGTTCCTGTGGTTTCTCATCAAAATGAAACAGCCATTGTGCAGTAGTGTTATGTATTGAATTAAAATCTTATTTTAAAATCAGTTGTATAATCTTACTCTTATTTTTATGAACTATATAAATTTTAATAGTTTTGAAAATTTTGAATAGTTGTTTAGTAATATAAAGAGTTGGTTAGTAATAGCATAATTAGGAAGTTGAAATAGCTTGCGCAACTCACTGTCTAGTATGCTTTTTAATATTTGTATTCAACTGTCTAATCTTTAATTATCAAATATGATTTGCACGGAACTGGACTTTCACCATTACGATGATCATACACGGTACATTAATCTATCCCAAACAATCAAAAATGGTGTGCCTTTTCTACCCTACACTTCACTTCATTTATATTCCGTCAGCTATGATTGCAATGCAGGGGGCTACACAAAGTCAAAAACAAAACCAAACTAGAGGCAAAGAAAAATAACAACTATATTATCGTGAAGCATTTGTCTATAAAGAATCAGTTAATTAAGCCACAACGCTGATGTTTTAGATAATGTGGTTTATTTCAATTTCTTGCCGAGCCATCTTTCAGCTGACAAAGAAGCGTTGAAAAATAAACCATTTACACCCTATCGTTAGCATTTTTCTTTTTTGTTTCACCGAGAGTCCAAGCCTTAACGATCGTCACTCATTAATATGAGCTACTGAACAGCTCACAGCAAAGCTAAGCAAGGCTTGACAGTTACCATAGCAACGACGATAGGCACAGAAAGTATAGATGCTTTGGATGTAGGAAGATAAAAAAAACATGAGATGATTGTACTTAAGAGAAAATAAAATAAAGTACGCTGGAAGTTATTTAAAAGAATTACAAAAAATTATCTATTTCCAAACGTCAATAACTTTACGGGAAATTTAGGCCTCATAGGTTGAATACATGTATAACTGAACCTCATTCTGGAAAATTACTAAAACAATTTAGATAAATTTTTACTAATTCTGTTTCAAAACTTTTAAACCAAACAATGGATCAAAAGAAATAAAGGCTAGTTTTGTGTTTGATGTATAGAATACGAAACAAAACCATCACAAGAAACACAATGGCCAAAACAAACAAACTGACGAAAGGCTCAAATGTGAAGGTTCTTTACGAAGCAATTATGTTATTATTTTTATGGCCAATTTAGAGCTATTAGCTGTTTCTATCACTCCCAGCAGTAGTGGCCTAAAAAAATTCGGCTGTTGCCCATTTTTTTTTTGCTAACCGTGGACCATCTTCGACCGTCGTTTCTTGTTGCCGCGCGATCATTTCAACCTGTGTGGTGCAGATTTCAAGCGTTCCAACAATGTTGCGCCCATTTTCTCACCCCAAACTGAGGGATGAAATTTTGCTACCGTGCTGTAATGCCTATAAAACATCTCAGCACCTTGATCCATTCTTGGGGAAGTGTTCCAGTGGCTTCCGCAAAATCGTCACACAAAATAGTTTGGCGATGCCAGCCATCATCACCGTGACGGGGTTTTAGCCACTAGGTGGAGAAAATTAGAGATTCTCAGAAAGATCACCGGCTCGATTACAGGCACACCCTGAGGGCGCAGTTCTTTATCCACTCTAATCATAAGCCCAACAACGTCAGCTAGGTGGCAGCGTGTTAATGACGGGCCAGACGTTCCGTTCAAGTCTTTTCGATAATTATTGCATGTTAGGTGTTCCGTTTTTGGTTCTATTTTTAGCGTTTATTCCAGTATGTTATTCTATAATTTAAATGAAAGGTATTCGTTACAATATGAGTAAAATAGTATTAAAAACTAATAAATTTGAAACAATTAATTTTTATTCTTGATCATCAGCTGACATCCGATCAACAACAAAATATTTTAGTACCATTTTACAACATGTGGAATCTATTATATTGAGACATTTGTACACAAAACATATTTTATACTGATCATTACCTTTATGTCTTGCAAATATTAGCTAACAATTGCTTTGCTCTATTTGCTTCCAACACTTCATTTTCGATAAACAATTATGATTTAGAGAGACACATTTTAGCGTCAATTTGCACTACAAAGTGTCTACGTGATTCGAAAGGAAAACAAACTAATCCATCCACAATTTATCTCTTCCGCTAATGCTGATTCTGCACAACTTCTACGCACACGTACAACACCCATTCACAAAACAATTTCAAGGTGCATAATATCACCTGTCCGAGGCCTTGAAAACCACACGCATTCGTCTCCAGCGATTAGCCACGAGTGAAGCTTACAACGCGCGATTGCCACTGTCAGAATACTAAAAATAATATGCATTGTACGCCTAAACCCGTATCGGCGAGAGACTCTGGCTGCCGGGCCAGCGCGTCCAGTGCTCACAACAATTTTGCGTTTGTTTGCTCACTGTCGAACCGATGTATAAATATTTAACCCATCAACTAATTCAATTCGTACTCCACCGAGGGATGGGTGCAAAGGGGCACAGCAGAACGGGGCACTACGGACGGATTGCGTCGTTCGCGGCTCGATCCCAGAATCGGTTCTGGTTCTGCTTGCGGGAGACCATCTTGCCGTGGTGTGTGTGTGTGTTTACACATAAAGATCGTTCTGCAGCCGATTAAGACACACAGAATGATACTTATTTCTATCCCATAAATCAAACTCATTCTCAGCGTTCGGGTTCACACTCCGTGGCCTCGCACACCGTACAGCTCGGATCAGATTAGTTCGAAAGGAATTAGTGGTTCTCCTCCGTTGGCACCCTCACGCACACAAACGGTGGCTGAAATAGAAATGGTACCACTTGCTTGATTGAACACACTTTGTGAATTGCACTCATTAACACCGTGCCTCGACCGCCCCCCGGGAACGATACTTTCTCATAAACTTTGACGGCATATCGTTGGCACATGGACAAGCGAGAAACGTTATTGCATCATCAGTCCGGGTCGGATCAGACCAATTGCACCAAGACCAATAACATGCAATGCTTTCGCTGCTGAATTTATACTTCGCTGCAACAGACACCTTCTTGGGTGATCTTCGCCTGGCCGTGCTGTTTCCCACCCGGGACACCGTGGTGTCTAATTTTTCATACTCCTTCATACATTGACCACTACGCAGAAGGTGTTAATAATATTTGTGGTCAAGGAATTTAAACATTTTATCTACCTACCATCTGTTTATTATATATCTAACACTGTAGCTAATGGCATTTCTTAGTGATTGTATAAAATGCAAAGAGTTATTTGATTCTGAATTCTTATTAAAACTTTATACAAAATATTGGAATTTTCTAATTTAAATTTCAAGGACTGAGGTGTACTGCTACAACATGTAATTGTTTATACTAACATTCCTCAATTGCTCTGCCAAGAGTAGGACATGCAACACACCTTGTAGTTGAAGTACATTAATTACCACCTGAACATAGCCATAAGCATACGGAATCGACCGATCAAACTCGGAAGATATACACCTTCTCGAGCGTATGAGTCAAACAAACAAGATCTAAACAACAGCTTTAAATGGCCAAGAGGGGGGGAAATAAAAAAAAATCTCCTACACCAGCCGCATGCCACGGGTGGTAAACGTTGATACATCGTTCACCAGGTTCACCGGGACATCCATCTTGACAAACCACCGATTGTTGAACCAACTGCCTAACACACCACCGGTCATTTTTCACTGTCCAGCCTCCACCGGAAATCACCTTTCAACGCCACATTTATGTACAACGGGAAGAAGCGGGAGGAGGCCGCGGACCCCTCTTCGGGGCGCCAACTCGTCCACCGAGTCTAATTTGAATTTTATGCATAAACATCTAATTCCGTAAGGTATCCGTGGCGTGGCGTCTTTAAGGTTTCGACCCAAACACTGTCGCCGTTTGACCGGCTGGGTGCTGGTGAAGCTTCTGAAGGAGCTCGTCCAGTGAGGCTTGTTGCCGTTGTCCCCCCTAGAGTTGCTACCAGGAATTATTAGTTTCAGTTTGAAACTTCCGCCTTTTTGCGTGTTGCGTTCTCTCTCGAGTACGGAGAACCGATTCCTTAGCAACCCATCGATTTGTGAAACACCCAGTGCGCCAACCCGTCACCAGATTTACGACCACCGGGCGTTATAAATTGATTGAATTAATCTCACTCAACGTGCACATTCTTAATCATTATAGTTATTAATGCACGCTAAAGATGACAACCAAGCGACCGAACTATGGCGACATACGGGGGCACCATTGTGACTGCGCAGTCGAAGAATCGTAATCGATGTACCAAACGTCTTGCACAGCACCAGCACCAGCAAACCACCATTGTGCTTCGGATGATTGAGGGCTCAGGGTTTGCTTGTCAACTGTATGCATGCCTATGGTGCTCGGTGCGACCGTAGAATGCAACGTCTTCAAGTGTGTGAATGCCCAACGCAAATCCAATCTCGACCGTTCGAAGTGATTTCCAATAAATCAATCAAAGTTATATGCGGACGGCTATTAATTATTCGTGGCAAGTATAAACAGAGATTTAATAGGTGTAGTGGAAGGTGCTGTGCTGGCGAAAAGTCACCTTGACTGGTTAGATGGAATAGATGGAAGTTGACAGATCATGGAAAACATCATGCTTTCCAACCGCAATCCATAAGCGAGATGGAATGTTTGGAATTGAAAGATAATAGGGGCAATACTAAGAATCAAACACTAGATTGTAAATGTACGCTTCTTCGTATCGTGTTGCGTAATAGTTGCCGATGATCAGTTGAATCAGTCGCACTGACTATGAAGCTTACTGATATAGAGTAGAATAGATGATCTTATTTGAATGTTAACAACGATTCGTAGTTTTACTAGCTAGTACTCTATCCACTTAAACAATTTTTGTGTGTATTAAAATTATGTATTCATTTTTTTGAAATAGTAAAACAGTTAGTTAGCTGTTATGGAAAATAGAACGGAATGGAACAGATCATGTGTGCTGTATACTAAACTAACAGCAACGATTGTCATAAAAAATATCCTCTATTCGATAGTATTTCAATGAACCTTTTAAACATTTTCCCACACTTTGAAGAAGAATAAAGCAATATTTTAAACCTCATCAAAATACAAAACTTCAAAGTACAACACGACGAAAAACAAGATAGCGCTCCCGGTGTAGGACGACAGTTGCTTCTCCCGTGAAACAAAAATCAAATGAAAATCTTCTTATGCATTGACAGCCATCGGCGACGTACGTTGATAGCAAATGTATTAAGAGGATCTTGACAGAATGTTGCCCCGCAGCGTTTTATCCTTCGTTAAAACTCCTGCCGCAGACTTATCAGATATACCGCAAGTACACAGACACCCACCCTAATGTAGCTAATGCTATTCTACTTGCCAAAGTGACAGCAAACCATATGCGGGCGACTGATGCTTTTACTTATATTTCTTTGCTTCTCCTTGTTTACAATAAAAAAAAAAACTGGTACTTTACTGTGCGCTCATAAGAAGTTACTTTTCGGGAAAATATTCAACGGAATGTACCACTGGCGCAAGGTACCGCGATGAAAGTTTATCCGTGAAATGATTTCCATTTTCGTTTGATCATCGTTTCATCGAATATTTCATGCGTTGAGCGTGGTTCATTGTGCCGCAGCGCAATGGAGAGTGCGGAACTTTCGCGCGGAACGCGCAATGACGTACCACGCGAAAGGAAGATATTCCAATGAAATCATAATTTCTTTTCACTTTTGGGTAACATCAGCTGCAGCGATTGTTTTGTGGAAAAACTTTTCCCAAACTGTTGGGCGTTTGCGTTTGATGTGCCGGGCGGTCGGGGATGGTTGCGTATGACAGACCGAACGGCACACGTGTGCGGGATGAACTAATTAAGTTGTAAGATAAAAGAAAACGGTGCCACGGACGGAAGTTCGGTTCGGGCAATGGAAGTTACACAAACACAAGCTGAAAAGTGATATAAAAGAAATTGAAACAAAAAATTAAAAGGAGTATTATGAAAGAAACATCTTTTTAAATTAAAATTTGTGAATCAAAGATAAAAATAAAGGAAATAAAGGAAAGGAAATAAAGGAATAAGGATAATTGAAGAACAATTTTCCAGAGCATTTTCCATTCAGTTAATGTATTATTCGTGTACAAATGATTGATAATGTCTCTGTATATTAAATAGAGTCTGCATGCATAATTGTATCACAGCCACAAATCGTTTGTTTGTCACACGCAATGAAGGACATTGCAGGATGAGCGCAGTTCTACTGCTAGTTGCACAAAGAGACTCCCCTCTACTGGTGCTAGAAATGCTGATCATGCTCTGTCGAGACAAACGCCATCTACGCGGGTCACAGAATCTTATTCCGAAACGACCAATAGCCAAAGCCATCCTTCAAGCGCATCATTCCGGCCAGCTCAAGAACCACGCTGCTGTTGCCGCCACCCTACGGTGATGTTCCGTTCAGGACCAGACCAGAAACGGAGACAGTTCGCCATGCAATGGTCGCCCGTGAAAATGCTACACTGCTACAATTGCGCTGAGTAACAGCGGTGCCCAGCGAAGGCCAACGAAAATTTTGCGGAAGGATGTCACTGAGGAGCCTTTGCAGCAACAAAAAATGCACCATGCTTTCAGCAATGTCAATAAATCCTGAACCGTCGCAGCCAATCCTTCTCTTTCTAGTTTTAATCGTTGCCTTCCTTTCGCTTTCTTTGCTGCCAGTGCTGGTGGCTTTTTTTTTCTTTATTTTCTGCTTGTTGTGTAAATGTTCCGCTCAACCACTCTCGCTCTGTGCCAATGTTCTGTGTGTATCGTTTTTTCTTTAATTTCCGACACTTTTTCCAGAGTGATACCAGTAACTGTCAGAAAATCCAAATATATTGTGTATATAAGAATTCTCTTACCCGGCATGTCCGGAAAATGTCCTGACCCGTCGATCCTTCTCACTCTGGCGCATTGCGTTTGTGTTGCATCTTTCCGCCATAGATGCACTGCAGGACGAATGAGATGGTAACAGGCCAACAGTGCACGTACATTTTCTCCAATGTTTGTGGAGTTAAAATATAACCCCACCGGTTTCCCGGGTGGCCCGTGCTGCTCAAGCGGACACGTTTGATGCACATTTTCTCATGTTTCTACCGTGCATCACCAAACTTGGCAGAAACAGAAAAAAAAACTATCATCAATACAATCTGTTAGTCTAGATGGATGGACGGAATGGTACATTTCGTGACTCCTCCCAATTCTGGCGCACACAGCACACCAAATCGTTGTGTATGTGTTTATGGTTCGATTTCCAAATGTTGGTACTCTTTAGAGCCATGGCATGACAAGAAATGTTGTCGGAGAACAATTTGCTGGAAGTTTTCTTCACACGTTCACAATAGTTTGGAACATAACGCAATACAATAAAACAAAGAATTTGATAATTTAAACTTTCTACCAATTCAATCATTCGACCCTTTATATATTTTGTGTCTTAAATGCTGAAAATTAAATAGTTTAAATCAGATAACCATTTTTGCAGCATTCCACCTAGCATTATGGGCATGCACACAGAACCGTCCTACAATGGCTGAACATTTATTTATGCAAGCGTACGCCCCATCTACATTGCCCGCTCGTGCACCTGCACCTGATCGCTGGTGGTGCTGTAATCACGCGAATTAAGTATTCCCCCGGGGAGCGGGAAGAAAACATAAAATACGGCAGAAAAACTTCAAGATATTTGCGCTCGTGCGCTTTCCCGGGACTCCGAGCACACCGGACGTTTCGCGCCGGAAACACACACACACACACTACGGCATGCTACGATGAAATGCTGTCGTGAAGCGGAGCTATAAAATTAGCCCCTCTACAGTGATTAGTTTAAAACGCCAAACACACAGGGCTACACACGGGGCAGATCTTCTTGAGGGTATGTGACAGCGCACCCGAACGAATCTCGGACAGATGGAATGTGTGCGAAATCGGAAGCGGCAAAACCCCGAACTTTTTAACAGTCTCCCAGCGACCATCGGAATGAAGATATAAATCTTCAAAGCCAAATTTTCTTCCCCGCTAGACAGCCGGAACTAAGGAGATTACTGCGCCAGCACTGCCAGCCAATGAACGGGTAATGCGCGTGTATTACCGGCGACTAATTAGTGTAAGTAATTTATTCGTCAATTTATGTTCGTTTTTGAGCTAAATTGCTCGTTTAATTGAGCTTGTTTTTAGGATTTGTTTCCTAGCGAGGGTGTAGCAGTCTGCAGATGAACACGTTTAAAACGGCCACTTGCTGCCAGTTATCCTTTTTTGTTTTTGCTCTCAAAATCGGAAAAAAATGAAAATTTATTAACCACATACGCGATTTTTCATCTCCAACAAACAGATTGCTCTGTTTTACCCGTAAAGATGAACGATTTCGGAGAGCATACATCGGTTGGAAGTTATATGTGCTGAGCTTCAACGCTTCAAGCGCATTCGAGCCCTTGTTTTCATCCGCATTCCTTCAGCCTGCACCGTCCACCATTCAAGCAGCATTCAAACACTTTTGATTGAGTGATTGTAGCTGAACCGAAAATAAAAACCCACCTCAACCGTCTCTCGACATCAACGGTACATCAAGCGGAAAACACATGCAAATTTGCGCCCAGCGCGTGATGCATTCGGTGCAACATTTTTAATTAGATTCCTCCACACCAGCGCGAAAGCGATATGAGTCACCGTATAAACACAGCCCTGAAAACAAGGTCAGCGCATCTGTCTACTAACGTTGATGGGTCTCGTTTGTTGGGGGCAGCAAAGCAAAAACAAGTATTTCAAACCTGAAGTTTCCTCCCCTTGAAAAAGGGGGATTGCTTCGACTCTCTCTCGCTCTCGCAAATCACATCCATGTCAGATCACTTTTAAACCGTCAACCGGACGATTGCAGTTCCCGGTTTCATTACATGCATATCTTCCCACTGTCTGGATGCAGCTTAACGTGTCTATCAAACCACAACCGGCCCTGCTCAACTGACACCCTTCTCTCATTTGCAATCCCCTCTGTAATAAGCCTGTGTTTTTTTGACGGAAGAAAACAGTTCCCCGACAGCTGAGTGACAAGAGTTTAAAACTGTTTGAAAATGTTACGAAAATACAAAAAAAAAAGCCTATGCACGTTTTGGAGCGGTTTGATACTTGCTTTGATACTTTACGAAATACTTTTATTATAATCTCTTTTCATGCTCTTCTTTGATCTAAGAGACACGGTCCAATTTTAAATGAAGTTAGAAGATGAGCGAAAAAGGAGGAACTACAATTCCTGTTTGATGGTGATGAAGAACTGATGGGTTGATGATTCCCGCACAGGATTTGCATGTAAGAATGCATATTTTCCATTTCTTGGTCAATTTTCTATGGTAAGAAGGGTGGAATAGTATCCTAATCTAACCCAAATTCGAGCTTTTTTAGTAAATCCATTCCACTATATATTCTTCGAAAGCAGAATACAGCATAACACGGTCGAATACCAGCTTCCCCACCGTAACATACTAAGTGAAAATGAAACTGGATAACTAGTTTATGGTGCCATCGTCTGACCGCTGCCCCAATGAACCACTTCACAGTGCATGTTCCTTATAGAGTGCATCGTATCTTCCCTACTTCGATCTTCAGTACGTTGCTTAGCAACACTACATCGTCGTACCCTCAAAGTTTGCATAAGAACTTCTTCAGAGTAATACCGTAGATAACAAAACATAAATGGATTAGCTAACTGTTTTGCCATCACATCAAAATCAGATCTGCTTTAAATCAGTTTGCGAATGATGCAACGCGATCCTCCAACATGATCACTGCTGCTGCTGCTGCTGCTGCTGGATATAGTTGTTGTTCCTTACTGACGGGAGGACGCAAACGAAAGATTTGTAGAGCAAAACACAGAAGAAGCAAAAAACAATCCCCCGGATAATCCTACCCCAACGCATGATGGATTGAGTGACAGCGGTTGTGACGTGAAGGAATTCAGCACACGGAATCGTACAGAGGGAAGGAACCGAAGCGTACGAGTGCTGTGTCGTTCCGCTGTTTTTTTTCCTCTTCCTTTGGTCGCATACTTCCTTTAGGTCTGCCTGTTGCTTGGCTGCCATGCAGATTAATCCATCCGAGAGAAGTCATCAGTTGCATTAAGTGGTTAATTTTCTGTAGAATTTTTTAATTAAAATATTTGAAGTTTCACCACCATCCAGACCAGACCAGACCCATCCGTGGTGGTGTTACCGTGCAAAACGGCCTGGTTTGCACCGCCAAGCTCCGAGCACTCATGTACGATGAAAGTGCTGGTTCTGGTAGGAAAACTTGTTTTTGACGTGTAGCGCATGTGTGTGTTACAAATGCAGATTGCTTCTACGGGGATCCGAGTGCTCTACACTGCTCTACAGTGCCCATTTCCATCCGCTTAAGAATTGTGACCTTATGCTGGGGTAGAACGGTGCAAGCAGGACATGGATTGCATAAATTTATGCAATACACACTTGCAATTATCCTCGAACAGCTCCCCCGGAAGGATGTCTGACATTACCCTTTTTATCGCCGCGGCGTGTGGGGGAGCGAGAGTAGAGTAAACCATGTCCTGTGAATGGGTGAGAAAAACTAAAACAGAAAAAAGCACCCACACACATACATGCAGGGCTGGTATTGTTCGGAATTTATCGAGCGGAAGTAACAATCGGAAAATGTTGCTGTAGATTAAAATATAGCGATAAACTTTGGGGCAGTAAATTTTCACCACGCCAAGTTTGCATCTTAATGATCATTAATGCAGTGGCCAACTTTGTGTGAGATGTATTGCATGTTTGCCATTGTTTTTGATGTTTCGTTCCCTGGTGCACTGCCTGGTGCCCGTGGTTACTCTGCCTCGGATGGGACGGTAATGTGTTTAAGGTTAAGTATTGAAAAAACATTTAATCTATTTATGTTGAGCTTTTAACAATCAATAATTTAATTTATTTTAAGTAACGATTTGAGGTATTTAACAAACTTGACTAAAAATTAAACAGAAAACTTTTTTCTACAAAAAGAGAGTTTCAAAAGATTCAATTTAAAAGGCTAAATTTGGGACAAGAACTTTGAATGCACTCGGTAAAGATGAAACTCTTTGTTTCATTCCAAAAACCTCTCACAAAAGTTGCAGTAATCTCACGAACATTTAAATCTCTGCACATCATTACTACACAATACTACATTCACCATTTTCTTTGCCATGTCGCAACGCTTTGAAGCCGCAACATTCTAATCACAACCTATTAACGATCATTAACAGCTTCTCGCGTTGAATCTCGAACCGGTCTCTTGCAGGGGGCCTCCAAATCATTTCCGGACCACAAACTTCGTGGAAAACAAAAACACAAATTATTACCACCGTCGCCACCGGACCCGGAATATCGGTGCTCATTAACGTATATCATGGGATTAAATTTATCATTCAACATTTCGTAGCTCATTAAACCATTTATCACGCATGCGACACTGATGCGTTTGTAATAAAACGGGTTAATTGTTTGGTGATCAGCGCCACACGATGGCTCGTGGATTTCGACGCTGCTGCATAGAATTCTTTTGCCCTAACATTAAGGGAAACAATAATAGTTAAAGATAACGATCAATATTTTTCGGCAAATCCTGCTCATTTATTTGATTGAGATCCGATCGTAACGTAAAAGTGCTGCTAATACCGCATTCGTCTAAAAGCCGAATTATTCGTTCGTGGTTTGAGCGAAAGCGCTTGATTCATCTTAGGACCGGGTTAGTCAAGCTACAAATGTCTTTTGATCACCTTCACAAAACGGGATCTGACATGGATGGCAGCTGTCAGTAGCTAAATCTATCTTTTCTCTACATGCAGCTCGTCCTCCGTCCCACAACCTCATGGTCGCGCCATTAACCCTCAAAACGAGAAGCACTTATCGTGTGCAGCACCGAACGGAACATCTCGCTACAGTTTAACGCGCATGCCAAACGGTCGCCATATAAATTGTCGTAAATCAATCGCTATCTGAAATTAATTTCTTTATTAAATGCATCTTCCAGCAGATCTGCAGGCGCGTATGCATAAAACCCGTTTTGCGGAAACGTGTGAAAGCGTTGTACGCGTCGCTACAAATAGAATTCCGACACATGACTCACTACTGAGTCGCGAGTTGGCCGCGGAAGATGAAGTGTTTATGGGCACGCAATCCAAACGTTATGATAATTTGTAGCACCGATGATGATTCGTACCATGCAGTGACTTCCAATCAGGAACTGATCGATTTATTACTTCCAACATGCGGAGGAGCTAAATGGTGGAAATATTATGGTATGGCTGTTGCTCTACGCAATGTTTTAAATCATAGCAGGCATCATCCATTGTTCCAATTGTTTTGCTTTGGTGCATTTCAATAACTAAAACATATTTTTGATGCAGCCGGGAAAGCGCGATTCAAGCGCATCCCTTTCCAAAATGCAGTGCATCATGATACCGAACGTCGTGTGTTTCGTAGAATTTGAGGTCCTGTGGAAGAGATACCTACCGAGGATTAATCCTATCGTAATAGCATTACAAAAAAAAAACAAAAGCGCTCAAAAACATATCCTCCACAGCTGAAGCCACCCGTCACATGATCGCACAATGCACCGAGATAAGAGCTTTCCGATTCCGCTCGTTGGTTGTTGTTTTTTTTTCGTCAGAAAAACGACTCCTTTTCAACTTTACCGATACCTTGGCTTTTCGGTATTGTTTCATTTTCAATAAATTATCGATTGTTTCACCAGACCATAGCCACATAATGGTAAATCTATGTCCCGAAATGCTGAGAAAGACGCGTTCTCCTTTCGCTTCGTGCTGTTTGCAACCGTGGGCCCCACAGTTGATATGCAAGCCTGCCCTGTCCGTTTGATGCGAAGAAAGGCTGCGTGCCCGTACACCACTGTCGTTCGCCCGTTCGCTCGCCCGTACGCTTGTCGCGGGCTCACCTGTCGTGGCTCTTCACCATAAATCCTGCAACCATCCCTGCTTGAGAAGATCATGCATCCCGGTAGATCCCGGGGATCGGGCTGTGCATTCATCCCTTTTGTTTTGCACTGCCCCACTGCAGCGAGCGCGATCGTTCGCGACTCCTCGGACGAGTTTGGTTTATCGTGAGTCTTGAAGTTTTCGCCATCCTTTCGCCCAATGTTTGCGATTAATACTATTTACCGATACCGTCACGAATCGCGCGGCAAGTCAGGTAGGAATGCAGGCAAACACACCACGTCTTTCCGATGTGTCCTGCGCGTAAAAAGTCACATGCTGCTATGCAGCGTGCCGTCGTCTTCGCCGCCTTCGGATGCAGATGCTGAGTGTGCCGTCGTTCCGGCATCCAATCACTGGATTTGTTTGCCTTCGACATGGGTAAGTGCGCTGCAGTAATCAACCGAGAATGGGCAGACAAAGGACTATCGAAAAGCAAACGGTTAAACAATAAAGGCAGCGCATAAATCTTGCCGAATTCGTGGACGCGATAGCATCAAGAATTTCTGACGTCACGCGTGTGAAAAAAGTCTCGCGAGTCGGAGGAGTTAGGGGCAATTTAGTGGGTCTAATGTAGTTTAAGTTACATAAAAGTTGATTTAGTATATTTTATAGTTTCATGAACAATCTGTTCGGATAGAGTAATTGTGCAGCATTACATCAATATTATAATTATGGTTATTAAGAACGATGTGTTCAAGAGACATCTAACTTAAAACGCAGTTTATCTTTTTTGAGATGCACCAATTATTTTAATGAATATTTAATATCAAAACCTCCAACTCCACCAGGACTTCAAAGTAGCCTTCCTACACATTTTGCTAACCTCGTCTGATTGTTAAATAACATTTTGCTTACCAAAATTGTAACATTTGCACAGCTTCCATGCTGTGTAAACATCATGAAACATTCACTTACGGTAAACATGGCATATCTTCACTGGGGTTTTACAATGAGGTTTTACAATTGGGGAAGAAAACAGAACATGAGTGTAATGAATTATGCCGATCGGATTGAAAGAGCACCGTACAAATGCAACAAGTGTTTTACGGTGTTTTAGATGCCTTCTATATAACATACGGACAGTTTTTTTCTTCTCTTTGTACAACAAAACCCTTTCCTTTCGGCTAGCTCAGCCGTACAGCTGAAGTCCCTTTTACATGCTCAGAAAAACCATCTACCCAATGGTACGACTTGGAACGTAAAAACTGAAACGAAAACATATCCAATGGTTTGAGGTTTGGGAATGTGGTGCTTCCTCCAGACTCCCCAAAACTCAACACAAGCTGAAGTGCGTTGGTCCGAAGAGTCATCACATTTGTGGCAAAACAAGTAAACATCCTTCGTCCTTCCGATGTTTACTGCTTCCCTGTCCCGGTCTGAGCACCACCGGCCCAGTGCATCGGAAGCAAGAACTGCATCCTTAAACACTTGCTTTACCGCCAGTGCGTCTCCTAATAGTTTCCCACCAGCTGGTAGATTGCTCATGAGAATAAACGACTTCACTTTCAATAATAGAAACCAATAACAGGACGGCAAGTAATAGACGTCCTATTAAGGTTTATTATTTTGTACCATCCTCCCGCCCTGTGGAACCATCCCCTTTTCGTCCAGCAGAACAAACAGCAGGTCTAAACGTGTGTCTAAACTCCATCTCCACAGGGTTCTGTTCATTCGGCCGGCAAACACAAAAAAGGACATGCAGGCAGACGAAACCCGTTCGTTCGGTGCGGTCAACATTTGACCGTCTATCCATTCATTTCGGCAATATCCCATGAATCTATTGCGTTTGATGCACGTCGCACGCATCGAACGGTGCAGTTCGGGCGTGTGGGCGTGTGAGGAGCAGTGCTCAATTGCATCAGCGTCCAGACGGGACCAGGGCATCCATAAAGTCCCACTAGAACCGGACATCCTGATGAGCGTACCAGTAGGGAAACATCATTCTTGCGATTTATTTCCCAGGCGTCTAATGAATGGAATCCACCGAAAGTGCCTTCCGCTAGTGCAGCCCGACGCATGCAAAACCATCTTTCACACCGTGCACAATTCGTGCACACCAGTGTGTGCCACTTTAGCTACTCATGCCCTACTCCACCACGACAGGCTTCAAATCTCTGCCAATTTGCAGACACTTTTGCTGTTTTTGCCTCCTCCACCCAAAAAACCCTCGGCCGCTGGCGAGGCACGCGACCAAAACCAAAACTACTGACTGACAGCTGGAAAAAGCATTATTGTCCTCTTAACCGATGTCGTCGTCAGCGTAGTACGGACCGCCACGAGCTCCACGAGCTCGTCAGACAAATCTTTATCGTCATCGTTATCGTACGGTGGCAAAGGCGAACCGATGCGCTCAGAACGACACCACGCCAAAAAGACTAACGACACGGTGCTGCTGTGCTGCCTGGGAGTAGGAGTTCTTTCGGTGCATCAAGGACTCCGGTGACCATGCTACGGAAAGATAGATGACCGCACAAACAAACGTCCCACACCCGTTGGCATCGGCCTATCAACCGTGTTGTGCCGCTCATTCACGGTCAACTTCAAATTGAATGACTCGGATGTGTTCCTACACGAAACATGCAGTCTTTCCTTCCAGCGTGTGCGAGGAAGGATGCGTTGTGCGTTTATGCAAATACATAATTCCCGTTGATGCAGTTTAAACACCATCCATCGAGTCTCGATAGATGCGCCCACCCGTTGGTGCCGGAGGGAAAACCGATGTCCCTGGGAAAACGGTTGAACGATCGAACAGACTGCCGTTTTCTCCAAGGGTTTGTCTTCGTCCCGGGAAAACAAACGCTTGCAAACGACGAAGATGTCAACTCACTCGTTCCGGTGCTTCCGTTTCCTAGACTGCTTTGGTTTGATACGGCCAACCTGCTGTTCATGGATGGATCACACACATGACAACGAAGTTGGGGGGGCGGGGGGCGTAAGGCACTTGGCGTGCAGTGCAAAATGCAAACGCAATGCAATGTACGACACGATTCGGATGTGTGTTCCAAAACAGCAGGAATAAATCGAAAAGAGGAAAAAAATAGTTGCAGAGCGACAACACGCATCCAACGTTGTTCGGTATAAAAGCATTTCTCGAACATTTCGCCTGCAAACCCCCCCCCCTCCACACGTAAACGAATCGTAAAACAATCACACTGGAACAGAAACAATGAAATAATCATTGTGGTTTTAAGACCCAGAAGATTGAATTGTTTTTGCACGGTACGGGAGACCGAGCATGCCGAGACGGACGACCGGGCCACTAAACAAGACTGATGAATTTTAGGGCAGATTAGACTCTGGCTTCTGGGTGTCTTTCCGTGTGAGTGGCCGAATGTGGAGAAGGAAAGATTTTATGACTCCGCATGCATGCACATCCAGTATCACCGTAGAATGTTTGTTTTGCCGTGTGAATGTTGTGCACGGGCATCATGCTATCGTTCGAACGATCGATGATGCGCCCTGCACGTGCATAGATGGACGCACGGTGAGATGACATTAGATAATCGTACTAAACAGTTAAAGGGATCAATATTTATGATGCAATTTGATAGAGTCGGCAATACTTTACGGTAATTTATTACACGTAGAGATTAATCGCTAAACGTTCCGTTTTGCTGCCAAGTAACATTCACTTTGATGGGCTTAAAATTTATATCCGGCAAAGATTTTTACCACCGGCTAGGAGACAATACCGTGCAATATTAAGGGAAAATACGAACACTTCTATAGTATTAGCAGTCTCTAAATTAATTTTTTAATTTTATTCTATATAATTTTCCACCGTGAGTCACCGACTTTTCCTCCACACAGCCTGATCCGCCAAAAAACTTTAAGTTTTGAAGCTTATTTAAAGCTTAGAAATTAAAAAATAAAATTAAGTTCGCTGTTTTACACACAATCCCACATATTTTTTGATCGTCTTCTCTTTGAGACATTTTTAAAAGGTATAGTTCTTTATAGATCCGCCTTAATCTGATCTCTTTATCTTTCATCAATACCTATTGATCAATACCTCTGGTGTATCTGTAGATCGTGTGATCTTTCTAATATTCTGTAATCTTTAGTTAAACTATATTGCAATGATCGCGGATCTCGAATGTGTGACATTCTTAGCGAAGATTTTATAATTTCCTTCAATACTATTTTCCCATCAGCTAGACGCTCTTGGTTAGAAGCAGTGCGCAGTATACAAAGATTCTCTGATACTCCAATTCACAATATGTTTGAGGGTTCAAACGTAGTCTTCCTCTGGGGGATTTTTCTATTTTGGCGATTTGAACGGAATTCTTCTTGTTCTATGTTCAAACTTCTCCAAACCAGTGAACAAGCATAAGATCTTGGTAAAAAAGAAGATGTTTTTGATAATTTGTGCCTAAACGTAGATATTATTCACAGCAAGGAAAAGAGCCCTTTTTTATTGATGCTATATGATAACTTCTGAGCAGGGAATTATACATAGACAATTAAAGTTAAAGAAAAGTTGATAGTTTTCAACCAAATGTTATGAATTTAGATTCGCTTCTACATAGAAAAAGTGATAAGTAATTATCAAACAAAATCACCAGCAAAAATGTTAATCCCTTGGAAACTGATCTTTGTTAAAACAACACCAATTGCCTCAAATACCTATCCCCAAAAGTTGGTGTTCCATGCTTTCACTCCCTTCAGGTTACTGTCGCGACCAAAGGAATGGAGTGTGACCGTTTTCAGTTGGTGCGTATTTTTTATTCCGCTTTTGACTCCGTTGTTCCAATGCGTTCCATATGTTGCACCTTTTCAGCCACTGGGCGAACACTGGACCGTCGTGCATGTTGTCTGGCAGAAGACAATCGTGTACTTTTAAATTAATTAAATATGTTAAACACAAATCTTGTTAAACGCTATCAATTTGTAGTATCACCCCAGTGCCAGTGTGCAACCGCAAACGGTTTTTCGATGCCACCGCATGGACTACCGCACCGGGCTGCCGGGACTGGTGGGCAATCCGCAAACAACGCCGCAACGAACGAGTTCTTCGACAGCGACACGCCATTCTTGGTGTACCCCCGCTTTCTCGTCGGTACCATTTGCGAGTACCGAGTCGACATGCAGGCATGCATATATCGTTGCCTGATTTGAGAATATTAGAACCGAACCGGGATTCCCTGCACAAAAAGGAGCTCGCTCGGTGAAACAACGAAATTCGGATCGGAAAACAAACCGCACTCGTCCAAGCTTAAATTGGTTCGCCAAAGAAGTATTTGCCTCAACCGACCGATGTACCGATTCCTGCCGATTTGGTTTGAAAATAAGGCTTAATGCATGGAAGCATCCAAATGGCAACAACAAAAAAAACTCACCATTGTCGTCTGTGTTATTCTCCCTGGACGCAATGTTACAATTTTTGTCGCTCTACTGAATTCCCTTGAATTGTATCGATTCCTACGCATCGAAGGACAAACAAACCGATACCGAAGATTGTAGTCGCAAATTTCGACCACACCGAACGCATGTGTGTAATATATGGTGAACCATAAATTTAAATTCTTTCTTTCCTGCCAATCCACAAAGCTGCAAGCTACAAGGGTAGCTTGGTGTGCATATGTAATGCCGGGTGCTCCAGCATCGGCAGCCCAAAACTTTCACAGCTTACCGGACGGCATTAAAACGTCACACTTGCTGCCGCCTGCATAGCCAATCCATGTTTTGCCAATTCTGTGTTTCTTTCCGCATGCAAAACAAGCTAATTTGAGTGTTTCATTACCGTGGCGAACAAAACCCCCGGTGAAGCTTTTCCTTCCCTTTTTCGGACATCAGTCAGCGCATCAAAGGGACGGTATGTCAAGCAGTTGCCTTAGAAATGTCAGCATACAATTTACAACCCCAAAGACCCAAGATTGCGACTTTTATTGTGAAGATTGCACCAGTTTTGCACCACTGATTTATGACTGCCGGATCGGGCAGGGTTGGATATGGCAAAGCAAGGAAAGAGAAAGTTTTGAATGATACCCGTCACCATGTGTGGTGTAGGATGTTAGGACATGCGATCGCTTACCTGCTGTGAATGTAGGGCAAACAGAGCTAGCTCATAAAAATACAGTGAAATTTGGGCATGTTTATAGAAATCGTTTCTATGGAATTTTATTTTTTGGCCAGAGGATGACCCAGGGTTTTGTGAAGAACAACAAGAAAATACGTATTTTAAAGATAAAAAAAACTGGGGCAATAAATCAATCAGGTAAAGCATCCTATTTGCTTAATTCAAGAGACTCTTCAATGTATCGTTTTATTAAATAACTTTTAAAACATACCATCAATAAAATTTGCATACAAACGTCACGTTTATAATCCCTTCAGCATTCCATCATTGCGGACAAATTGCACTCTGTCAGCTCTAAACTATCGTTGAAACATCTGATAATACGAAACCCAGTCAAGGACTGATTGAATCATTATCCTGCACTCCTGCCTGGTCCAACAATGATGAGCAAAATAACTCCCTGCCGGACATCCGACACACGTCGTTTAACGACAGCGTAGTGTCCAACTGGACAAGGTACACGAAAAACAGGATACACAACAGGAAAAAAAACGCCCGAATCACGTCAACCTCACCCATCGAACGAAAGAATGATCCAACATGCCGAAAACAATTGATCTCAGGCAAAAAGCAGCAAAAAATTGGCTTCACGGTTCGAAAGCACCAACGCCAACACACATGAACAGAAAACACACACAGAGAAAAAAAACCTGCCGAATTTCGCTTTTGGGAGCATTTTAAACCAGATTGAGGGCCCCCGATCAAACGGCTACCACAAAACGGACGGGGTTAACACACGCAGAGGGTGGTTAAGGCCATTGTCCCACACGCCAGTGGACTGTCAAACGGGGGAAAACTGCAACCAACGGAGCAAAAACAGAGCGTCAGGAAGCTGTGGATGGACACTTTAGCACAGTTGTCACAGATCGAACGATCGGGTGATTGACGGCCTGTACAACCGCAGTCATTATCTGGCACTATTTTTCTTCCATCCCTTGGGCAATTCGCCGCTGGGTGATAAAAGGAACCACCCCCGCTCGAAGCGATCAGATGCATTTGCACTGCGAAAAGGTGCCAGCTGATTGATGGATTACCGTCGCTGATGGTGAAGAAAAAATGTCAAAATCAACATTCACCAATAATTTTACCGTGCGGGCGCGCTACTTTCGCTTCGCTGGATTCGTAATGGGCACCCAGCGACCCCAGACGAACGAATGTGTCAACCGATGGTGGTGATGCGATTTATTGCTGCATTAAGATTCATGATAAATTAATGTAATTTTATGTTGTTTTTTTTTCCTCGTTTGTTGCCCCGTATCGGCATAATGAAGGAAACATTTCTTTGTTCGCGGGAATTGCAAAAGTTTTGCGGGGGATGATTCAACGGGATGAGAAAGTAAACAAAAATGCATCCCATGTTCCGTACCACCGTCACCGTCGTCGTGGTCGTCGTCACCGGCAATGGTTTCTGGTTTGATTGATTTATGATGGACAGTATAAATCATTGTGCACATTGCGCGACGGTTGGGGTGTATGCCGAACCGGATTGCAAAATACCGGATGATTGAACGTTGTCACAGCGCGAATGCGTCGGACGTGTCACCGAAAGATAGTGGGAAATTCATGGTGGTTATTCACAGTGAATCATTCGTGATACCTATCACATCAATGGGTTTTTTTTACTTTGGAAACAGGTTTAACGCAAGTGAAGGGTCTTTTAATAAACATTGCATAATTCGGTGAGTATTTTAGAGGAAAACAAGGTGCAACAAATACTATTTATTTACGAGTATGACAGCGTTTGCTGGGAGCCTACGTCCTGTTTACGTCATTGCGGGTGCTCAGGTGGATTGTAATTTTTTTATTGTTTAGACCATCTCGCATACCTTCTTTTGTAAGTAAGAGATAATTTTTTATCTCCTGTAATGGAGATCTTGGAGCAATTCCAGCAAATCCATATCCTACACGCAGAATTACGTCAGATTGTCTTGTAGTTTCGTAGTTGACCGTTTAAGATTTTATTTAAATAAGTCAAGATAACATCCTGATGAATACATGACCAACAGAGAACTATCCAAACCAAGAGCGCAAGAATATTTTTGAAGTGATCGAAAATAGAAACCACCCGAATTCATTCCTTTTTCTCAATGTTGAATGAAACAAAAATGTTTGGGATGAGATGAGCATGTCATCATCTTGTTATCTGGTGTTTGCCAGTGAATCCTCTGATCATTTCTGAAATAAATGGGAATGACTCATATTAATAAAGTGACTATCCATTTTCAGGTAAATATAAACCAGAAAGCTAGACACGGCCTCCTTAGACCTCTTAAAGTTGTATTGAAAGTATACGAGAAGGAGATTTTTGGATTTAGGGTAGAAAGCACCAAAGCAAACTGTAAACTTTAATTACCGATCGAGAAGTCACGCTGTTAGTAATCTACTCTAATAATAACTTTTTAACTTTTATGAACATTTTACAATAAGAATTTGATATCATTTTTTATACCTTTTACATTGCCTAGGTCTAGATTCAATCACAATACGGCTTTGGCAGTTTTCTAGGAATAAAAAAGGTAAAGAATCGATCGTATCTTATTGATCTAAACATTATAATACCACACCGATTTCGATGTGATGTACTGATCTTTTGAACTGTATTGGTTAAATCACTACCATTAAAAACACACAGAAAAACTCTCCCACCCAATACTACACCCCCAGAACGGAAGCGCACTTGACGCCGTAATAATATATTAATAACATTGCAGTTGGTGCAGTTCGTTACATTGCGCTGCACTGATGTAAATCAACTCCCTCGGGTAGATTATAATCGCTATTACCGAACAAGTTGTAGATAAACTCGGATCGGTATTCTGGTACAGATGGGGCGGGGGAATTTTATTAGTACAACATTCGGGGGACATAAAAAATCGTTCCCGCCCTGATCTCATTCCCGCCAAACGAATATCATCTCACTACGTTCGCTCTGCTGCATACCGCTTACCTTTCAATGCCCGGTTTGGTGAGCTGAAATCAAAAACTAAACGAATTATCAAAACATTTCGATGACGATTGTTCTGGTTACGGTTGAGTTACAATCGTTGGAAAATTGCAAATCGTAATTCCCCGCCCCATCGATTGGCGCACCTAGAACTAGAACGGTCAGTATCGTTCTGTTTGTGATTTTTTCGTGCCTCCACGTTCCTCCGATGCTCCCACACAACCACCGATACCAGCGCCAGCTTTTGGAATTGATTGCGCTTTTACGCAATTCCTCCAGCACTGCGCGTCCTTACTGGGCGAATCCCGGGCTCCCCGTTATACATCCGTTTGCACCGCTATTGATATTTATGAGCGGCAGCGGTTTAGTCACACAAAACAACCCGCCACCGACCGGGGTTAAAAATCGAATCCTTCGCCCATGTGCATCGATGGAGGATTTACTTCCAAATGCACATCGACAGCGCTATCCACGTGGCCGTGTATGCGCCTCGCTGCACTACACCGCCTTGCGCGGCCCGCCATTAACGCGTGGCCCATCTACCGGGAATGATTAGTGCAGTGGCGAGTGTCGTATTTCAAATGTTGCAGTAGAAATGCAGCACCACCTGCACCAACAGCGATGCACCACAGATCGAAGCCGCCCGGGCACATCCCAGCCGAAGCGAAGCACCATAAATCATCAAAATTTCATTTCTATTCACGCAATTTCGGTATTTATTGCAAACTAAATAATATTATTATAATATTGATAAATTATTGAATGTACGATTTTAATCATCATTTATGCGGACAGTTTTCTATTGTAAATCGCAACCGACCGTTGGCTTCTTACCCAGCCCACCGCCCTTGTTGCGCCCGGTACTGCCACGGTTCGTTGCTTCGCAATTGCTAAACAGCAAACTGGAGCAGTCTTGCGATTAGTTGCGAATAATTTATGTTCGTTTTGCAAGCAGAGGCTTTTCCTCTTTTCGCTTGTTGACATACAGGCTTCCCGGGGAACGGGTCCGCTGCCTCAATGTGCGCTTTATTTGCGCGCCGGAGACACATCCATTGCAACAACGTGGTTGATTGTAGTGTTAAATGGTCGATACTTCGCGTTATTGTACTTTATTCGCCATTGAATTTCAGCTCCGGTTTGAGGCAACGTCTTTCACAATCGAGTTGTTTTTATGCTTTCTACCACAGCACAGAAAAAAATATTAATAAACGATACCGCCCCGTCAGAGTTATTCTGAAACTCATTTACCTTTGATCAACGGTTTTGCACCAACCAGGCCCACGAGGTAAATTACGACGAATATTAAACCAGAAACCTAAAACAATAAAAAAAAACCGTCCACGAAACCCACTTTTTGGCAGGCAAAACCTTCATTTCGGTATGAAATAAAGCGTTTTCAATATGCGGAAAGGATCCCCGTTGACACATTGATTAAAGTTATTGATGCAATTTTTCAGTTAATTTTATGACTCAAACTGGTTAGAGAGTAGGATGGAAACCGAACGTGCCTATAAAGGGACGGCAAAATGCAGCACAAATATGCACAGGGGAAAAAAACCCGGGCAAGAGCACGGAAGAAAAGCATTCCGGACGATTGGTGAGAGTGCTCGACTTTGTCTTAAATTTGACACTGGTCCAAAACTGATGATTACATTTAGCGGATCTTATGTTTTTATTGCGTTCATTGCACCGAGTTCCAGCTGTCAGCAATGTGGCGGCGAAAGTAGTTTGCTTTTATATTGAAGCCTTTTGAGTACTTCCGTACTTTAGTGACATTTTATCAATGTACTGAGCTATACTTAGGGTGACAGAGCTAAATATACTTTTGGCTAGAGATCGAAACGCAATGATTACCAAGAAACGGGTTTTCGAACCATATGGCAATAATAAATTGAAAACAAAAATTGGTCGAGATTAGAATAAAATCAGATAACTCAACAACTGTCTCCTTTTTTATTCGCTCTTTCCAATTCAAATATGAACACTTTACCATCCGTTGAACTAATTACTTCATTAGCAACACCATTAAATATTCCCCCTTGTTCTGCACTGTGCAACGTTCGATAAATATGCTGAAATAAAACTCAATCTGTATCGGAAATAATTACTTAATAAGCGGTGAAACAGCGCCAATCAACCCGGACCCAAAGAGAGTTCATCCCGCTGAAATCGGTAATCATTTCGCGTAGTTTACGACCCACAGTTCGATAATAGCATCGTCATCTTCCAACGTTTCAACGTTCGCATCATACTGTGTTGCAGAAAATTGCATCGGTCGGGTGACAAACTTCTCGCCCGCGTTCGTAGTGCGTGCCATGGAAAGCCGCGTGTTTGATCATCTCCCCGCCACCGAGCGCCAAATGTGAGGTCTTTGAACTCGGCGTGATTCCGTCACGCCACCAACACGGAGCAGCAGCATTCCTTCGGGCGTTTCTTGCACTTCCGCCGGGTACGTGCCGTCCGACGCCACCATTATCGACGGCACCGACAGCAGGAACCTTGACATTCGGCTGCGTTTACAGTGCGAAACGTTGCGCCTGGCCGTGATTAAATTCACACGCGCGCAAAGATGGTGTACACAAAACGCTTGTTGCCATAAATCAATACCTTTATGTGTATTAATCGAATGATCCATTCGCCGATGGCGCGGGGCAAATCGTTTACGAACGAGCTTGTAGCCTTATATTTATGCTTAATCAAGTGCGAAGGTTTTATAGTGCAAGCCATCAATCGCGCTGCTCATAATAATCGAACCAACGTTAAACGGTTGGGTATTGCAGCATGCTTCACTGCCCACTAAAGTGTTGCACGTCCTACGGAATAAAATAATACATGAGAGGAAATCCAAGACAGACTAATGGTCTAGATCGAGCCCAGTTAAATACAGCATGAAGTATCTATATTTCGGATGTCAATATTGCTCATATGATTCTTAGTCACTTGAATTTATAAAATATTTATAATTATACTAATTTAATTACAATGAAATTTGCTTCAGGTAATCAGTAGAGTTCACTCAAGCAATGAGCTCATTGTTTTCCATTAAAAAAAAAATAGTCACCAACAATGTTTTATAAACATTTTAATAGCTAATATAATTTCCAAAGAAAATGTTTGTAATCAAAACTAAACACATATCATCTCCAATTCATCCTCCTACAGATTGATACGAACAGTTGCTTAAACCAAAAAGGAAGTTTGTTGTTCCGTGGCGAATCAACATGCACCAACCACTAACTATAACTCATCCGCTTAATTGTGCTTTTCGAAGAGCTTTTCCAACAAACAAGCAAACAAAAAAAAAAACGGTCGGTCACTAAATCATCACCATCATATCATAATGGTGAATTATGGATGATTTGTCAAAACCACGGGAAATTTCGATACTCGTTTCATTTTCAGCTAATTGACATCGTCTTCAGATCCCACCAGGCCCAGGGGTTTGCGGGGAAGATTTGACTGTTGATCAAATGATCGTCGTGTGCGATACGGCTTCTAATTTATTGTAAAATATTATTGCTGTGCGTACAACAACATCACATATTTCAAACCCCAAAACAACGGCATGCGTTGGCTAATGCATGAAATTCGGGACGACAAGAGGGAAAGCGATAGCGATAGAATGTCACAAAATTAACACTAATGAGTCGTGCTGATTGATTGGCATAATGACGGCGGGTTTTTTTTTCATTGGATGCTGATACGAAGAAGCGAAAGATACTTCGAGCAATTAACAATGTATAAAATTATTTCAAATCCACCATCGATTAATTAAACCACAAATATTCAGCTATGCTTCGCGCGTGCAGTCTTTGACTTGATTTGACTTGATTTAAAGTTTATAAATTTAATCGCGCCACATATGGATTTAAATAAAAATGATTCTTGCTTTTCTTCTACCTATTCCTCTTCTTTTCAACCTAAACCTTAAACCTCGCATGTTAATGTACTTAATTATCAACATATTTAGGTTATGTCAAACAAGGTTTAGGAGATCTGTCAAACTGTGGCTTTTTCATACGGATAAGACTGACAAATATTCCTACAGTTTTTATATCAGTTTGTAGACAAACAATCCGAGAGGAAAGGATCCGAGACAGAGCCCCTGTCTTGCGTAAAGCAGGTGTCGTTATCAGTATACCATGGCGTCATTCCAATAGCCCTTCAAAGCATCTAAAGCGCAACTTCTTTCACCCACTGGCTATTTGATGCTAACGCATGTAATTTAATGAATCTGCAGTTCATATCACTCTCCAATTAAAAGCCAATGTAATAACTCACGAGTTTCCAGTTACGCCAGTCAACTACCAGCACGAACCGACCAAATAGCTGTCCCTCTTCATGCAATATCGGTCCGCTACTCACTAATGTGTCAAGATATCCCGCCAAAAACACAGACGTGTCAGGTCTTCGGAAGCTTGTACATTCATTTATTTAACAGTTGATGGTGACAGCCCCGAAAGCTCATTTGCCAAATCGGGACAGCATCCAAATGTGACCACCACCCCCAGCAGGGCCCGCTCCATCCCAAAAACTAAACGCCACTTCAACGTAACCCTAAACACGGGCCAGCGGATGGTTCGTATGCCACTGTTCGTCCTCGTGTTCCACGCGGATGCAGCTGGACGACCCACTCATCATCGCGGTTATGCCACTGACATGCGAACACCTCCTCGGAAGCGGGTGGCGGCGAGCCTATACGCGGAAACACACTCGACCATAGGCCTGCACACCACAACTGATCTTTTAAATCACAATTCAGACAGCTGAACGCTTTTGATATGAAATATAATGCGCTCTCTAGCTCGTCGTATGCCACCATCAAAATAATGCTGCCAGCGAGCAATTTTATAATGCCGTCCTCCACCTCCACCAACTATGCACCCGCGATCGCTTTGCACCCATTCATTCATTCATTCATTCATTCGGTCGTCCATTATAAAATAACACCGCGGTTGGTCGACCGAAAAACATTATAATAGCATAACTCCCGCACCGTGTAGCCGTGCGCCGTCAACCCCTTTAGCTTTAGCAGCTGACCAAATGTGCCTTCCGAAATGGGAAAATTTTGGCCGGCCGGATGGTGATGCCCCGGGAGGATGCAATACCACCCGCCTGCATCCAACATCTCCACTCTGACGCACTAACACTGTTTGCCAAATCAGCATAAACAGATAGCTGTTTGGTAGCGATGAAAGATGGCAGCAGCACCCGAAGGGAAATGCATCTCAGAAGTGGCAGCGCCGGGAGTGGGCCACAGGAAGCGGGACACGGAACATCCCTTTTTGGGTATAATTCGGGGATCTACTGCCCTGCCCGAACATGCGTGCCAATCTCACATACACCCTCCCCCACTCAGGAAGAACGGTGGGATATGTACCGGGGTGTGAAACCTAGGCGTATCTAATTTTATTCCTGCTGTCTCGCTGCAAAGGATAGCTTTTCCGTGGCACAAACTGAGCCCCCGGATGGTACCCAACGTCACTCCCTGCCCGTTCCGGTTTTTTGGGGGTAGTTTGGCCACCTTCCCGCTGCCCGATACACGCTGAATCGCGTACTGATTGTATGTCATGTCCATATAGATGTCGTTTTAATAATAATTAACTGTCATTGTCACATATAAACGCATATAAATAAAACTTATCGGGTTCTCCGGGAAGTTTTCGGCAAAATATTGGCCGCATAAACGCGAGCGAGAGAAAGAGAGAGAGATAGGGAGAGGAAGCCGAAAACATCTCACACTTCTCGTTTCGCACGCCCGCCCGAAAGGATATGCGACATGCGGCCAGTTTTGGTGGAAAAATGCTCGAGTGCTTTTCGCGTCTGGACCGGCCGGGATACACGTGGCCGGTGCGCGACGATACACCGATACCGGCCGTGCAAAAAACGGTCAAACGAAAACGGTGCCGGCACGTAACGGAAGGATATGATGCATTTCATTTCGTCGCAATTGGAATCTGCAACGAACCGAGCGCGACCCGGTGGTGTTGGTGTTGTTGATGGTCATACGCATGCATTTGCATTCGATTGACACATTCCCCGTTGCCAGGTTTTCGAAAACCCTGCGCCCGCTCGCCACACTCGCCGCCGGGCCCCCCGCCGGACAGTCGTTCGGAACAGACAACCGATCGGAAACCGTAAATTATTTATGCAAAACACACGGATGCAAACGAAAACCTAATGGACCAATCTAATTGCAGGTGATTATGGGGTGAAAATGTATTCTTTATTGTGTGTAATAGTAATAAGTTTTCGTTTGCCGATTGGAATGAGCTGGTATTTACTAGCAAACACTCGCCGGCGTTGCGCTGCCGAATGGAATTAGCGGTGTGATGTGCAGTGTTTAGTGGGGCAAGTGATTTTTATCGATTATCCGGTGGCTTCGCGGTTTGCATGTTACACAACCAAATGCGCCTAAGTAATGTACATCTCATTTACTGTACAAAATCTCGATCATATATGGCAGGGTTAGGCAAAATTCTCTCAATAAATGGATGAAAAACTAAAGAAAACACATACAACTTTTGACCTAGTTATTAAAGAGTCAAATTCTGATATTTAGTATTAATATTTAATAAAATCGTTGTTGGTATTATGAACCTCTGGATTATCATTATTTTCAAACATAAAAATTAGAACCATGAAGCCAATTAGTGCCTCTTAACTAGAAGCATAATGTCTTTCCTCTGGGGAAAAATTATAAAAGGCTGCGAATTACTTGATTTAAGCGAGCTCTTGAACGTTACTCTAAAAGAGATATATAATTTACACCTCCATTTATGATGTTCAAGGTGTGTCTGGTAAAGTTTTAAATAAAATTAATTTACAAATCCACGGCCTTAATCGATCTAATCCCACATTACTGAACCTATTTCTGATTAGTTCATTTGGCGATTAATGATCTCCTTTTCTTGGTGATCGCACAACTATTAATATGATCTCGCGATTAAGATCAGTGAACAATGAAGTAGTTGCATTGAACCCCAAGTCCATACTTGTTCTAGCTCATTAAATTTTCACTCATTTGGAGATTTCTTCAGATCTTGACGCACTTTTCCCCACATAAAATATGGTCAGCACTGCTTATAATATTTTCGCTTCTTGTAATTTCGTAGATTCTCTTTTGGGTTTTGTTACAAAATGTTATTTACAAAATGTTTTGTTTGTTTTGTTCGGATGTTTTGGTTATGTTAAGCTGTAGAGCAAATTTATTGTTCCTCTATAAAATCCTCTATACATCTTTTACTCGTCCATTCACTTGAAACGAATCTTAGCATAAAACATGCTCAAATTTGTTAGAAAATAAATCTCGTTACTCAATAAAAAAAACGCCTCCGTCTGCTCTAATATGTAAAGTGAAAAATCTTTAACACCCACCGCAACTACCTCAACAACAAAGAAACACTATTTGTTCGCTTTATCGATTTTTGCCCTGCAGAGTAAACGTTCCTAATGGTACACAGCTCAACAATCATTTTATTATTAATAGTCACCCTTGAGGGGTGAGCGCTCTATGCAAAGTACCACACCTTACACTTTTCCGGTGCAGCAAGCCTGCCGGAAAGGGACGAAGAAAGCTAAATAATACCTTTCATCGAAACGATCAATTTGTGTCAAATTTGCACCAACGCAGCCACCACCACCACCACCGAACTGCACCGGGCTGCATCGAATCGGCAATCTTTCATTGGCAGGATCGTAACACATTGCGCAAAACCGGGAATGCCCTTCGCCCGTTCGGCCGTAGCGCAGCGAGGCATTTGATGCCATTGAAATTTATTACCATTGATACATCAGACGAACCAACGATGTATATGCAACGTTTCTTACAGCGCCTAGCAGCCGGACAGCAAAGATTTCCCGAAATGAGAAAACAAACTCCCCAACATCCCGATGCCCGTGCTGCGGTAAACCATTACGGCCCGGTTCGAGAGCTTTCCGAGAGCGTAAAATCATTCCGGCAAACGATCCCGTGCGCAGGGAATCCGTGCAATGTGGTGTATTTCTGCGGCTGCGAATGAAGAATCGTCCACGAGCGGCTGCGATGGGAAGCGGCCGCAACCAGTACCAGTACCGTAGGCCACATGCATCATAATAATTTACTGGATGCTTTGCGCTTATAATATAGTCATGCATGTACCCCGTGATAATGCACACCGCTCACGGCAATTTGTTGTTGGACGGGGTGGATTCTTCTGTGCTGTGCTCTGGTTTTTGGGGGTAAGAATGGTTTAAGCTTCGAGCAGAACCTTACGGAGCCTCGATGTAGCAGCACCAACGTTTGACCACCGGCACAGTCTGTACGGTGGTATTGCATCAAAATCGATGGTAACCTACCATTACTCGAAGGATCCACTCATTTTGCGATACCCACTGTGCTATCGCCGATGCTAACGATAGAGCTCCTCGATCGGTCCATGTAGTGTTCTACTAATTGAACCCATTTTGAGCGGGATAAGGGCGGGGGAATGTGGACAACTAACCCATCATCATAAATATTAGCCTAATGGAATCGGCCGTAATCCACCGCTTCAGAAAAGAGTGTTATGGGGTGTCCATGAATGTGTCTAATGGCTACTTACAACATGATCAACTTTAGAACATTTTTACAAATCATGAAATTCTTCCATTCCGTGGAGACTTCGTGTTCAGATAAATCAGCAAATTTAGGGTTTTTTTGCATAATTAATCATATAATGCATATGCATTCAAGCAAAGCAACACTTTTAATCACCCACATTAACCGTCCATAATCATTTCGTCCTTGACGGATTGAAAAAGAGGAAAAAAATCCTGCAACAATTTCTTCACTATCTTTAGTGTCTTGGCCTCCCTTTTGCGTACGATCGAAGCCTCAAGTGCCTCAAAAATAGCGTACGCCTGCCTCTATTTGGTATCCCATCAATCATCATGGCTGCATGGTCTCACGCTTACGCAGACGGTCCTTGTAACCGGCCATCAGGCACAGCGGCCACGTCCAAAGTGAATCACACCGGTATGATTTATCGACACTAGCAGGGTGCTAAAAGCTTGTCACTTCCGTAGAAGGCAAAAGGACGTAGCCGGACGTCCCGAGTGCCCCCGGACCGATACTGCACTTAAACTCATATCGTGCGCTGCAGCCGCATTATTTATTGTGCCAATGGATAGAATAATTCACATTCGCTTCAAAAACTATGGCCATCGCCCCGCGTTCGGCCTGGCACCGCATCGTGGGCACCGCTAACGGCTTCGGCAGTCGAGGAGCCCGAAACCATTAGCACCCCTAGGGCCGGGCTGTGCGCGTATGGGAAGCGTGAGTCGGGAAGCGACTCGCAGAACAGTCTCACCCGCGCATACGCTAGAAGGTGAATTTTTAATCGCCAATATTGGAAGCCTGTCCCGAACGCGTTTTGCACCGCCTCGGCAGTGAGGTCTTCCTGGGGGACTTTCTTTGCTTTCTTCTGCTCGGGCTCGGGCAAAGGAAACCCCGGTATTCCGGTGCGTCTTCCAGCAGCGCGACCAAGGCAGGGAGTGATTAGCAAAGGGTTAAATTTACGGTCCGAATAAATCATCGATTGTCAGTAATTAGTTTGTGGCTGTGACGTTTATGTTTGCGACCCCCTCGAGGGGGTAGCCGTAGCGTAGCTTTTAATTTACGAGCCCACGTCGGGTGAGTCGTGTCGCTACGGAAGGACGCCCGCCGAAGGGGTCATCCTGGCCACGGTACACACACTTTGCTAGCACTTTGTCCCCGGAATGGTCAGCACCGGTACGCTGACTGGTACAGAACCAGATGCTCGCCCATTTGGTAGCCCTCATCGCAAAGCCGGAAATAAAATGAGTCACGTGGCGCAAAGATGAGGCTGCGCGAGGTGAGACGTTCTTATAAAATTGTCAATTAAAATGATTGATAGACTGACACGTAGTTACGGTACTTCAGTTTCTTACCGTAGCGTCCATTCGCTGATCCTACGGCGTGCGGCCGAGAACTAGGACAAACAAGGTGGCACACAGGTGGCTTCCTTCTTCCCTGCTGCACGGAGGCTCCCTCCCAAAGGGAAACGGTAAAATATGACGATTCGAACCTGCTCGAAAGAGTGTTCGATTGCAGGCGAAAAGCAGCATGCAAAAACCCCCGAGCGAGTGCTCGGGGGTCCGCCGAGATCCGCACCCAAACAAAAGTTGCTAAACTCGTTTTTCAACAAACGAAAGCCACGGCTTCGATCGGATGCAGAGTAGGGCATACAGGCATGCAAACACCGCGATGCCCGGTATGACCTAATATATTGCTCGGAGTTGCTCGTCCACCGTAACTGTCAGAAGTAGGATACCGGAGGCCGGAAGGTCACTGTCGCTAGGCTGGTTCTGAGGTGGAAGTCTGCAGATGCAGCTAAACGCGCCGTGTTTACGCCGTGGTGATAATTAAGAGTATGCGCTCGAATCTGCTTGAAACTCAATAACGCTCGATATCATCACCTAATAGGGTACTAATTGGCCATCCGCACTGGGAAGGCGGGCGTGGGCGAATGAAGCCCGGTCGCGATATAATGCTCCCCCGGATATCTGATTTTAGACAGCGATGACCCAAAACGTCATGTCTGCATTCCACACCTTACTGGACCGTCGTGACTTCGTTGCTCGAACTGTGGAGATTGGGAACATTTTATGAGCATTCCATTACCATTAAGATGATTTATCTATTGACAACAAAACACTATTAAGCTACTTGCAAGGAGTCACCATTTTAATGCTAGTATCCGGCAAATATTTTGATATGCCTCAGCTCTTTGTTTAGTAATATTTTCGTTCGGACTGATGACACAGCTTTGCAAAACCATTCTGTCGCACCATATGGAACGGTATGGCCAGACATTGACAAAGTAAAACAGACGACAACGGCCGTACATCGTTGGTACATCTTGTACGAAAATTTGTTACCTAATTTATGCCAGCAGCGCGCACACACACACGCAAAGGGGGGAAAACGCGTGGGATGCGTCGACCACACGACAAAACAACTGTTTACCATCGTCTTGTTCTTGGCCCGCCCGTTCAGTCCATATCGAAAATGTCGCCCAGTTTCTGCGTAATTCAGCGCCGCGCGTAAAGAAGACACAAATCACTCTTTATGCATCGTAATCGATTCGGCTTCGTCAGCTTCGGTCGCGCTGGTAAACATCCCTGTCCCGCAAAAACAACCCTCCAAACCACCCCAAAAATGTCCCACCCTCACCGCCCACCGCCCGCCGCCACAACTGTCAGGCTGAAGTGAGCGCTGGCCGCTGTCGAATGGTTGGAAAATGCCAAGGGCAATATACTTGACGGAGTTTAATATTAGCTGCCTCTGATTTATGATCGAGCGCCATAAATCTGTCCAACTGCTCTAGCGTGGGACCACCGCGCCTGATGAGCTCATTCGCTTCAATATCTTCGAAAATCAAGTCAATCGCCACACACACACCCTTATCCGCCTGCCCGCTACGAACTGTCACTGTCACGAAATGATCACAGACCCGGTGCGGTGGTACAAGGCCCCCGAAACCCAGGGGGGGTTCGTTCGGCTCGTTCGGCAAATCATTTCCTCACACTAAACAAACTAATTATGTGATAATAAAACTTCGCCAGCCTGACACGCGCTAGAATTTGATCGATAACGAATAGTGCGGCATCCGGACAGGGTCGTAAATCATGACCCGCGCACCCAATGCCGCCCAACGGTGGACACCTTCCACTGGCACAAAGGATGGAGCAAAAGGGGTTTCGGTGGATGCATTCTCCTCAGCCATTCTGGCAGGCATTTTCAAAAGGAAAGTGATGGAGCTTGCGGTCCGCGCCGGTGGACGAACGGAGAACGAAAGTGTGACCGGTTGAATGATAAACGGAAAGTGCATGATAGCCCAATAGCTCGAGACGGACGCGAATGTATGTCAAGAGGCACGGCGAGCACATAAAAGCCGATCATAAAATGATCCGTTTTTAGCTGGAGTTTTCCTTGGACAGGATCTTTTTCGGTTTTTTTTGTTGCTTCCCTCCACTAGAGTTGCGAATGACGAATGGGTCCATTCGAATGTTTTCATCTGCTATCGAATCGGGTTTATACTGCAATCTTTTTTTTTCCTATTTCGCCTTCCTTCAAAAAGCAATAGACATTAAACGGGTAAAAGATTTATAGAGTTCACCTCTCTAGTGTCGGTGCGCTTGCTGGTCTGCGTTTTATGGACACTTGAGTGTGGCTGTGATAAGGTTTCCTTTTTTTTGCGTTTATGTTCGATAATGTTACTTATTCAAATAACATCGCGGCAAGGTGTGCAGATGTGAAGTATAATAAATCAAAATTACAGCAGGTCTTATATCTTGATAAGGTCGCCACCCTATATAATATTGGTTTATTAATACGTAAAAATGCTTAAAAATAGTGATTTCATTCCTTTATTTACTAATATAATCCACAATCTGTTGATTAGTTATTGATAATTTTTTAAAAGCAATGAGACAACTGTTGAGCCATAAATGCAGCTACTTAAAGGTATTGCACCGGAGATCGTACCCCTATCTTCACGGTGTGGCATTCACTCACTAAAGCCATCCACCAAGATGTAAATCATGTACAATGAGCTTTTTTACCTTTGCTTGGCTTGCATCACCAACAGCACGCTAACATACTACTGTGTCCGAAAAATAAAGTGACTTTCCGTTTTTTTTCTAAATGGTTTTTTTATTAGGCCAAATTAAGGTCATTCCATTCGAAGTAATCCCCTTCCGATGCAATGCACCTCTTCCCCCTCTTCTGCCACTCCTCGAAGCAGGTGGAAAACGCGGATGCAGGGATGGCCTATAGTTCCGCCGTCGCTGCGGCTTCTATCTCCTCGATAGTGTGAAAACGGTGTCCCCGAAGCGGCCGTTTTAGCTTGTTGAACAGCCAGAAGTCGGCTGGTGCCAAATCTGGTGAATACGGCGGTTGCGGAACGATATGAGGGCCAGTTGTTGTGAAAAACTCCCTCAAAATGATGGCCGTATGGGAGGGCGCATTAACATTTTGCAAAAACCAGCTGTTGTTTTTCCACAAATCCGGCCGCTTTCCACGGGCCGGAAATCCCAACACTTTCCGAAAGGTCTCGTATCGTCAACCGACGATTGTTGACCACCAAATCCTTGATTTGGACGACGTGGGCGTCGTCGGTCGAGGTGGATGGTCTCCCCGGACGGTCCTCGTCTTCGACCTTCTCACGGCCATTCTTGAAATCACTGTACCATTTGTACACATTTTTCTTCGACATAGAATCTTCCCAAAAGGCTTTTTGTAGCATCCGCAATGTTTCCGCAGCGTTTATTTCATTGCACAAACAAAATTTGATACAGGCGCGCTGTTCCACAAACTTAACAACTCGATCAATATGGACAAAAACACATGGCGCAGCTCCGAAAACAAATTGTCACTACTAGCCGGGTTGATGTTTTGACTTGAAACTTGGCAGATCTATCAAAAACATACATATTGACAAACGAAAAATAAAAACAAGGGGCTTCTTTAGGTGCGAGAAATTTTTACATCTAGTGTCACCTTACTTTTCGGACACAGTAGTAAATCGTTAGCAGTAACCACGTGGACACTGCGTAGCGTGTACTCCTTCTCGTTTCACCTCATCGTCGCCGCAAGGTAAGCTCCGGGGTTAATAGGAAGGTAAGCTACCTGTCACAGCATAAGCCACGAACCGCGCGAGGTCCTGTTTATGACCGCAACGAGCCTCCGTCATCGGCCGACACCAGTCACCAGTGCACAGCCAACCATCGTTGACGCCATAAACAAACAGATCGTTCATATCCGAGGCTCAACACCGTGCACCAAATGTCACCGAGCCGGTGCTAGACGCTGGCAAAAATCAAAAACGTGAACAAAAAAAGTCAGCCAACCACACCACCGAACGGCTTTCATTATTTACTTCTCCTTCGTGGGTAGGTGAGGTCCCCGGTCCCAAGCTCGGGAGCCTGGGAATCGAGCGTATGAAACTAGCAGCTGCCACGGTGTGAAACATTACCATTGCGGAGAACTCGGGAACAAAACGAATGTGGCACCACCTCAACCGAACTGTATTGTGTAGTAAGATTGCAAGAGTGCGAGACGGCAAGTGAACTGCTGTACATCAGTGCAGCAAAAAAAAAAGAAACGCCTGAAACACGAATGACATACATAGATCCTTGACGGCCTATAACTGTCGCTTGGCAGGTTGTCCATGTCACAACTCAACGCGACACCACACCGCGCTTGGGCCACTTCCAGCCGAGCATTGTACCGTGCGTGTGTGTGTGTGGGGGGGCTTCTTTTTTGTCTCTGTTCCAGCCGCTTTTCTCACTGTTCTCACCGTATCAAACGATGCTTCCTGTGGTTTGAAATGCCGGAAGCCTCCGATTCCATGCCGATACTTTCCAGCGGCTTCACGAGTTTAAATGAACGCTTAACTGATGGTAATGCTCACCGTGCTTGTCCACCGAGAAGTGACTGTATCGGAATGGTAACGCAACAGCAGCAGCAGCAAAAAAAAGACGGATCCTCTCTATAGTGTCCGGCTTCCAACAGCTAGCGTAACAGCTGTATCTGCAGCAAAAGGTAGCAAGCGCGCGTTTTACAATTCCTCCCATGTCCTTCTTTCTTTCGACGCGAGACACGTGCCCGAGCGACGGCAATGAAATCTGCAACAACACAAAAAACCACCACCCCCCCCCCCCCGAAACACACACACGCTTTATGCTATACACGGCTAAAGTGCAACAAAAAATGCGCCGCACTGACAATGTTGACGAAATGTGAGGAATCATTCGGGAAAATGAGAGTACAAAAAAAAGGCTGGAGTAAAAATCCCTTATCCTAGTGGCGAACGAAGCAAAAAAGCAAAAGTGCAACCACCGTTTGGAGGGCCGGTGGTAGCGATCCAACCCAAATGCTACAGGGTTGTTACTCAAACCGAGCCGGAAACAACCGAAAACTCTGTGTGTATGATGCGGACGCCTCCCGTACAGGACAGGACATCCCGAAAATGTCTAAGCAATTCATCTTGCTAAATGGATTGTAAACAACTGCAGGAATTCACTGTAGCTTTTGGTCGGAAAGTGAAGACTGTAAATCGCTCCAAACTTATGCCATGCCGGTTCATCAACCAGCCTGCCGCGATGGGCAACATGTTGATGGATGGACTTTTTACAATGAAAGCAATTAGTTAGACACAGAATAGACTTCCAATGGAAGTTCATATCTGTATTGATTCTATTCTATCCTGAGATGAACATTTGTTTTTGAGACAAATTTATGGAAAACACTTTCACAATGACTTGATCGGTAATTGGAATTAGTAATTTAAATTAGAAGTAATAATAGTTGGAGATAAATCGAATATTGACTAATGGAACCAATCGTTAAATTTCTTTAAGAGAGTTACTTTGATTTAATTTTAATTGAAGGTTTATTTAAACAACAATGTTTTAAGCTCGAGTCGGTTTTTAAAGTAAACCAATACCGCTTCTAACATTAACAATTGACGATCATATATAAGAACAAGATCAAGATTCCAAATTGGGTTGGTAAGATCTGATATCAACTATTCTTAAAACCTTAACCCTAAACCTTAAAAAAATTTAAATTAATTCTTCAAGAATTAAAAATCATCAGTCATTTATTAAGTATCTCTAAGAAATGTTTGGAAATCATTATAAAATCTTTAAATGAAACAATTATTTATTGTTCTTACGAAGCAAAACAACACCTGATTTAGTTTTGAACGGCACAATCAACACTTTAAACAGCAGCAACTCATTCGTAATAAATTGTTGATTCTATTTCCCGTCTTATGTCACACAGCATCAGATTATAACAATATTCCCAAAACCCTTGTTTCATATCCTGTTACTGATAAATTTAAACAAACTCACCAAACATGCTTTGCCATGCGGCACTCAACCGCTCGTATCCAGTGTATCGTAAACAAATATTGCTTTCTTCGTTTCGCTACAAATCACAAACCGTCATATAATAGGAATTATGGACGCCAGAGCATAAAATTCGTTCCAAATATCATTGTGTCACAGTCGTTCCGGTTGCAATGCTTCATCCAGTATAAATCATAAACCCATCGGCCAGGGGATAGCACGGCCAGCTGGGAGCAACGCTGGGCCGAAATGGGATAATCGAGCTCGAACTCAACATAAAAATATAACATGCTTTGGCGTGGCACACACACTTTCCGAAACCGTATCCCAGCGCAGCATAAATCCATCAAGCCCGAAAATGAAATAGAGCGAAATAGGAGTACAGTACAGCTTTAACCAAAACCCAACATAATAAAAAAGAAACACACATAATAGTAAAACACACATATACCACCGCAATCGATCACTGCAGTCGCATTGGCGGTTGTTTGGACCGAAAAGGAAATAAAATGCTATTTCAAACAAGAAAATAACGCACACAATCAAAATACCACCGCCAAAGAGTCCTAAGTCTAGCAAACTAAAACGAACAGCGAGAGGAAAAATCCTTGAATCCCACAAATTTTGCATCGAAATAGAGGCTATAAATTAAGATTTCTGTCGGATTTCCCGGCCACTTCCCAAAGCAATCGTTTGACGAGAAGCGAATCTGAAAGGCACATTCTCTCCTTTTGTCGGAAGCTCACCGATGATGCACCACGTTGCACGGCTGCACTCGAAAATCCAGAACCAAACATCAGTGATGGCTGGGCCGACTGGTACTGGTCGGCCATACTTCTCCCGAGGATGTGTCATTTCGTCTAGTTTCCGGTGCGCTGCAGAATGCATTTCAGCTTTCTCAACCATTTCGGTCGTGCTTCGTCCCGATTCGAGAGCATTTATTTTCCGCCCAATACGCTGCATGCGCATGCTAGAGACGGAGTTCATGCTTTGCAACCACTTTCCGATCAGTTCTTTATGATCGGTGTCATTTTTTTTTTGTGTGCACATTCTTCCCATTCTCTCGCTTCAATCAGCTTTCAAACGTGTTCCGCAGTGTCGTTGGAAATAATGAAAAAAAGTATACCACTCGTTCCGGTGTGAAACATGGCTGTCTGAAGGGAGACATGAAGGTGCCATTAGACTCCATAAATAACCGATCCTTCACAGTAATATTTTACGCGGTATAATATTTAAACTGAATGTTCGAGATGTCTTGACGGTATTTGGGTGTGTTTGTATGTAAGAGCGAGTCGTTTAACTTGTTGTAAGAAAATTTTACATCAATTTGCATTGACGAGTTTTCCATTAACAAATATCAAAAATATTTTAGAATTAAAAGAGACATCTAAATTAGAAAACTCTAAGAAATGTTAAACTTTTACCTTCAAAAAATATTTATTTCTTCGGCATGTTTGAGGAGTTCGAGTGTCTTAACATTTGACTAAAACTTGTAACTTTATCTACGGAATATTTGATGAGACAAACGATACAAAAAACGATTAAACAAATATCGTTTTGGATCATGCACCTCTTTTTTTTACTGAGTACAGCAATCCAAATGTAAATATATTTCATAAGCCCGGAAACGGCTGATCGATTTCGAGTGCATCCATCGCGCATCTCGCCTCGCTTGTCCGTCTCGTACGGCCATTAAGCGTAACAAGAGTTAAAACAAAAACCCACCAACATAAAACACAAACCCTACATCGATTCGGCAATCCGCTGATGCCTCACGCACTTGTCACACGTGGAAAGCGTTTTTCGTGTGACATTCCCGACCCCACCAGCGTGTCATGCGCGAATCCGAGAGATGTAGCTCGCCCCAGTTACGCACGCTTACGTACGGGCCGCCAAACAAGCAACCATAAAAGTGCATGATTTAAGCGACAGTCGTAAAAATAATTGTTAAAACAATACTATGAAAGCGCATAAAAATGCATTCACTGTCGCCATATATCATATCTTCGATGCATTGTCATCTGCATGTCGTTTGGCTGTACGGTTGCCCGCCATCTCGTCTCCGAGCACCGGATGTCTGACGAGAATCGGTTACGTGGCAGACAGGATCGAAGTGCACCGGTGCTCGTCCACCATGCGCACGAGCGGAGCAATTTTCTATGCAATTGTCACTCTGCTGCTGTTGCTGGTGCGACTCCTCGTTCATCCAGCGCGACCGTGCCCTGGACGGTTGTCCTTCCGGGTGCATCAATAAATCGAATGCAACGCGTGGATACGTGGCTAACCCGCCTCCGCTCCACCACCGGGTGCGGTTGCAGTTCCGGGGGAAAGTTCTACGTTCTCGTTTACATTTGAAGTATGTGTTCATATCACACAAATCATTTCACTTCACTTCTTGTTTCTACTTTTATTTCGGTCGCAATGTTTCTTTTTTGTTCACGTTCCGTTTTTGGTGTGTGCGCGTAATATCTCGCGTACCGTTTCGCGAACTCGTTTGCGGTTCGCCGTTCTGCCCGAATCCCCGTGTCCGCATGAATCAAACCAATCCATCGAAACTGGTGCATCCTCCACCCGATATGCCGATGCCTCGACGGAGTCCATCGTGCGAGTGGCCCCTGCCCGGTGTTCGTTACTCAGGATATTTGAATTGCCACGTGAGTAATAAATAATTTACAATTATCATGTCAAGGTTGTGTACGCTTTTTTGTCGGTCATACGGGGTTCCGCGGCAGTCATCGGTGGTCCCAGGACACCAGAGGGCGATCGAAAGATGGCTGGCCAGAGTACAGCGATGGGATGCATGGTTTATATTCGTTTTTTTTTGTTTGGTTCATTCCATCCTCCAGTCCTTCGGGCCTTTCTGCTACTGCTCCACCAGTTGAGGGTTATGAATGACCGAATTTGGCTTCTCTTCTGCTAGCCACCGACAAACTAGCCATTCCGCGCGAGGATGGATGGATGTAAATGGCCATTTGGATTGTTTTTTTGTTTGTGTCTTCTGCCCGCCTGCCATCCCATACCCCTGTTTCCCCGGGCTACGCGGAAGACAAGTTCTACAGCCAAAACTGCTCTACTGCCGCTTCTACTCCCGAACCAAAAAAAGGAAAAAAAAACATCCACCCCGAAAAACTGGCCGTGAGATGAAGGATCGTTAGTTTTTCGGTTCGGGCACCATGCACGGGACACACCAAAACCGGGAAGCTATATTTTTGCGGTTGTTTGCCTGCGGATCCATATTTCACAGTGACGAATGATCACTGCTCAAAAAATATCCAGAAGCATGCGATGATTTATTACGGCACCGGATCTGGCCAACGCGACGCAAAAGCTAAACCAAGAGCGTGTCCTTTTCAGGGCCTTTGTTTGGGGCGAAAGTTATGGTTTCGGATCGGCTCGAGAAACCGACAGCTTATGGTTTTTGGGCCGAGGACGAAGGCAGATGAATATTAAACTAATTCTGCTAGATGCCCACCGTGCGCAAACAAAACCTATTCACCTAATATACCATCATCTCTATTTTGGTATGCTCGTATCCCGATGGTTGATTGGTGGTGAATGATTTTAATAAATTGTTTTAAGGGTTTTAAAAAATTAAATTTAATGAACAATTAACTTTAATTTCTTATAGAACAAATGCATGTGTAAATCGTAGTTACGACAAAAAATTTACAATAAATTTATGTTAAAAGTCGATTCATACACCGTATTTGTCATGCTTCTTCCTCATCTCCATTAGCACAATTTTCAATTGCGCTTCTACAATGTTGACAAATTGTTTATAAAGTGATCCTCATACTTTGTCCTTCTGGCTGGAGCTCGCTTGACTCAGATAAACATTTCCCACTGCTCGCCAAACGGTATCAGCCAGCACCACGGGGCCAAGCGAGCGGTGAAGGGTCCAGGGCACCGATACCCGCTCATCGATTGCTCCCCGTCTGTTCGCACAATTGTGCCTGACGAGGCTGGCATCACAAATGACGTGGTCTTTAATTTACGACGTCTCACATGTGCAGCAGAGCGTTCACTTCATCACCAGTCGTCAAGTGAAGGGCGAACATAAGCGACGCCAGTGACTTCGGCACAAATCACGAGCTCGATCTAGCCCTTGAGGGTTTCGCAAAACGCAACTGGCCCCGCAAACGGTCCGGAGTGTGGTGGAACGATGGAGGCCACCTTCTTCCGGGACTCCTCGACCGCCTTCCCCCCGCCAAACCGAAAGCCGTGCGTCGAGACATCGTATGTCATTCATCTCGCACCAAGCTTTATAGGCAAATTACATAAACACATAAATACAATTCGCATCCCTCTCCTCCCCGGGGCATCTTCCGTTTCCTCCCTCCCCCCCACTGCCACCAGACCAGAGGGTTCGTTCGTCCGCTCAAGACGACCCACTCCTAACAGAGACATCCATCCCGGAGAGGCGATCGGGCTGGAAAGAAGAAAAAAAGCGATGCAAGCGCCACAAAGATGAACAGAAACCAGCTCGCCAACGAGCACATTCGGTGCTTGACAGCTGTAAATCATTCAATCTTATATCAGAACGTTAATGTCACTTGGAGGCCCGCAAACGGGAATGCACCCAGCAGCCGATGTTGGTCCTCCCTGTTTGGCTGTGTGAGTGTTTCGTTTGATGGGATGGGACCCTGACACTGCGACAGTCTTGAAGATTGGGTGAAACTCCCCACATCCATTCACACCGACCTGATTCTTGGCTTGACAGAGGGAGAAAGCGTTAAGTGTGGGCCGAAATGAATGTTTTCTTGTCTTGTCCATTTTCGTTTTTCATCTTCCACTTTCCCTCACGCAGTGGGATTCACTCGGATGATCAACAACCTCCATGCATCAACCTCCGCCTGACTCTTCCCTAAAACAGACGAGATTCCAACGAATCGCTGCAAATATCATTATTAGCAAACAGCTTTTCGAATGCGGCAGAGTGGCGAGGTGGGAAGACATCGCACATCGTTGTTCGTCGAGAATTTTCCAATGACTGACACTGGCTCGCTGGACGGCCCTCTGTGCCGCTGCCACGCTGACGCGCTTGACGAGCAGTGCGTCCCAGCCGCACTGGTAATACCGCTTATAGCGCACGGTCATAAATTTTTCTTTCGGGCAATAAATAAAAAAAATCATAACACGAAGCTCTATCGCTGGCGAGCCGCACCGCCAAGAACTGCACTGCAGAAAGTCTGGAGGTGGCGAAGCGAACCAGCCGAAAGGAATGATGATTTTTCTGTCCCCCCTCCGTTCAAAATGATGTCATTTCGGGTTTTAAGTATCTTTAAATTGTACCACGGCAGTTTCAACCCCCGCCGACGATTCCACCAGCTCTGGCCGACATTCGTGCTGATTAGCTTGGCTCCCGAGGCGCTGCTATTACGGCGTGCGTTTGAGCGCCATTTATGCAAAGCGCATTATCAGCGGAGATACATTTAATTGTCCTGCCGGTGCGTGGCCATAATCTTTGGAAATCCATAATCTTCCCACGTACCTAAGCTGATCCGGCAGGTTCCCGGTGCACTGGCCGGTTCGGCCGTCCATTCACTCCCGACTGGCCATGGCCCAGTCAACCTGGTCGCAGACGATTGAAGGAATGTAAATAAAATAAATTAACACGTCAAACGCGTTTATTATTGATTTATTGTCTTGTTTTTGAGTTTTATGTGCGCACATTAAATTATATGCATGTATCTTCACATCGTGCATCGCTCACTCGTTCTCTCTCTCTCTCTCTCGGTCAGTCCCGATTTGAAGAAGTACGTCGTTCGTACGATGATGGAACGTTGATTAACGCCGCGACAGAGCAGGCGCGTTCCTTTTCAGCTTGATCGTAAAAGACGCACGTTGACACCGGTTGATCAGTACCGGTTGCTGCTAGCGGCGACTGAAAGTTGATGGTCCGCTGATGGACAGCTTTACAAAACTGGCCCACTTCATAGAGCCGTAACTGGAAGACTTGTTTAAATCCCATCACCGAATGCAAAATATGTATTTCATTCTACCCTTTCATTTATTCGTTTTGATAAACGGTATTTTTTACTTTATTAACTGATAAAACTAATTGTATAGAATCATGTTAGTATAATTAATAAATTTACACAAAAGATTTTCCTTTTTACTTTGTAAGCATAATTTCTTTATTCCTCCGATTATTTATAAAGATTTTTTCTAAATTGTTCCTTAAATTAGTTATTATTAACAATATTCATTACATTAATTTTATTTTGTCAAACATTTCTGCAGTAGATTTTCAATAATTACCCATCTATGTTACTTCCATGTAAGTCATTTTATTCGGCATTAAACATAAATGCTTACATTAATACCACTAGCGCCATCTGACGTTCGGTCCCGGAATCATCGTCGTTAACCATGCTGAAATGTGAATCTGTTTGGCGAATGATTTTTTTTTCTTTCCACTGCTTCTTCTCGATGTGGAGGTTTTATGAGAAGGAAGTTTCTGCGTCGTCTACGTCCAAGAATTAATAAAAAAAACCGTTGCCAGTAGCAAACGGCCCAGTCCATTCACTCACGAACTGTGTGCGAGAAATCCTGTTTTAATCTCGGCCAATCGTCAACGTTGCTCGCTCTCAAGCACGCGATGCACGAATGTCATCCATCTACACCCGTCCACATCGGGACTGCCTCCATCGTCCAGGATTACCCGAAAACCGCGCACCGCGTCCTATCCCGCAAAAATGCACCACGTTCAAAAGCACCGGAATGCAGTGCGGAGAAAAGGTGACGAGGCATCTGGAACAAACATTTTCTCGGCACGAAAACTCATCGCTCCCATCACAGGGCCCGGGCATGAAGTACGTTCATGTCAGCCGAGATCGCGTTTGGTTCGGCACACTCGAGATGCATCCTGCAAAACAATTAATAACAATCAAGCAACTGCCACCTCCATCAACTCTCGCATCCGCCATTTGCTGCGCCAAATTCGGTTCCGCCGTTTCGACAGTTACAGCTTTCCAGCGTTCCAGCAGGGCGTAGATCGGGCCCGGGGCGGCGCGGACACGACACACACGGATCGCGCGCGGGTACCAATCAACGGTCATCATCTTCATCTACACAACGGATTGGGATGGAGCTGCATATTCGCTCGAACTGCACCGCTTCGGGGCGTTAGGAATTCTCGTCAAGTCGCCCGAAGAATGGCACACCGTTGGACCTTTGGAACCTGTTTTCCGTGTGGCAGAAAAAAAAGCCACACAACTGTCGCATAATCCCTTCGTGCGATTGAGCCAGCGGATGTAAAAATGGCAACACCGAAGCATAAATTAACAGCTACCAGTTTTAAATTAACGACACACACTGGCGGTGCCACTCGACCGAACGACCACGTATGTGGATGGTTGTGTGATTTTATTGTGGCTCGTAAATGAGTTTCGATGAAGAGTCGATCCATCGGAGAGCTGAAGAGTTCGAGAAGATGAACATGTTTTGTTTTAAACATTAGTTTCTAAAATATTCAAGTCAACTGACATCCTTCTTATGATGAGTGTAGTCCTTTTTATTGTTTCAGAAGTTAATTTCTATTCAGAATATATGAAACGTTATGAAATCCGACCCATATCTAAAATATGTTTATTCAAATTGTACATACCTTATTAAAAGACACAGTTAAATGAACATTTGCTGTCTTCTAAATAATCCATTTTACTTTTGCTACTATATATATGAAACAACAGATATAGATCACACGATTTTAACTTCTTCAAAATGTCTTCGGAAGTTTGAGGATTGTTTCTATCCAAAGATCATGTCATGTCCTTGTGGAGATTTGATGGAGTTCTTCCAACTGCCCTGAGCGTCCCATATCAGGTCAAAGTTTCTTTAATATATTAACTTCAATAATGGTAATCGAAATTGGGAGTTCGAAGCATTCAAATGCTCACTATGCGAGATTTTTCTCGTTGAAAGGAGTATTTTTGTAGCATTTAGATGTATTCGTCATCGTTAAAAGTGTTGCTCCTTTTGAGGATTAGGATGTTTTCTATTTATAAGTAGAATTAAATTATTAGCATTAGTAGAATTAGTAGAATTTCAGTAGAACAATTAAATAATTTATCATTCAATAGAAAGAAAAGGATACTAAGGGACTAATTAATAGCAAGTACTGCAGTCTGTCAGAACCTTCTGAAAGCTAGATTGATCGATGTAGATGTTAGGAAAACATTAATTTACCCTTAAAGGAACAACAGGTGTCAGCTGTGATGCCACATCGCAAAAACAAGTGCAATAGTAACATACACACACAAAAAAGCGATCAATTTCCTCAGTAAAAACAATTCCCGCTTCACACATTCCCGTAAAAACTCCACTCGCAATGCACTCCCGGCTGCGCGAGGGTCCAGAAACCAAGGCTCCCATGAGGATGGGCACGTTTAGACGTGTACTTTATGCTGGTATCCAATAACTCCCCAGCGCAAAAAAAGGATTTCAAGAGGCTTTCACTTTAACCGCTACTAACCACACTCACACATACACGCAACCAGCAAACCCCCGCTTCTGGGGGTGGTAAAGCAATCTGTACGTGTGAAAAAGCCTTTTTTGTCGTGCGTTTTGTTTTATATTCCCTACCAACTGTCAACCCCCGGCGGAAGTGGTTCGCACTCTGCAATGAAACCAAAATAAACTTAACCCTGTGCCTAGATGAATGGACACACACACACACACACACATACCACGGGCACGGCGGGAGCAACAAAATCTGCTGCAGGACAGCAGCATGAAACGATTTTGTCAAATTGCCGATTTCAATTTAATATAACACATGCACGGAGATACACTGACACCCTGCCGTACCTCCGCAGGCTGTACCACCGTGGCCCTAAACGATATCAATCTATCCCACACACTGGCATCCCCTCTTGCCCTGCTTTTCGGGGGTTGTAGCCCGAACGTCACACTGTTGCTGATGCGAGGCGTAACAAACAAAACGGGGAAAAAGCGACACTCCATCGGGGGTGGGGAAGGCCAAAACAAACATACCAAAAAATAGAATACACACCAAAAATAAAACAAAACAATCAAGAATTTGCAAGCCGAAAAATGGTTTCCCACCAGGCTTTGGGTGTGATTTTTAGTTTGTGTGTCCGTGTTCGATGTACGTGTTGGGGTTCATTTTTGCCTACTACCGTACATTGTCCTTGGCGTTTGTTGCGTACATCCTTTTCCCTGCGCTCTCTCTCTCTCTCGCTTGTTTGAGTTTTTGTTGTGTTTTGTTGTTCACATTTTCACAGCCTTGCGTTGTATCCTTCAGGCTGTATCCAAGCCTGCATAAAACTCCTGTTGCTAATTGAGGAAATCATCAACAGGACAGGATCAAACGTACACAGCGCAACAAACACGGCCACCACTGTCCGATTTAATAGTGCCCGAGCGCTAGAACGTGCCGCAAAAAAAAGTGAGAATATCGGTTTTGTTCCTTTTTATTAATTATTTAAGCTATTTCTTCTCCAGCAGTTCGCACTGTCTGCAGCAATGCGATGACGAGGTTCACGCAGTATCACTTTAAATGGCCCTCTTTCACTGCGGGCAAATGTTACTGAAGCAGAAAATTGGAAGCCCTTCCGGGCAGTAAATATTTTATACAAAACGACCGGTTCGCGGATGGAAGCTACTTAAATATTGCAACTTTTTTTTGGTCCTGTTTTTTGCTTCAAAATATTCAGTCATTTAGACTTGGAATATATTTAATAAAGCTGATTCACGTATATTTAATTTTTTTGTTCAGCTTTACTGTCCAAACGGTTCGTATTTTTTGTTTGATTGATCAATTATTGTGTAATGTTATTGGTGTATTACTCAGGAGATCATTTCTTAAATCATCGCTATCCGAACAAGCTTCAAACATTCGTCTGATGTTCTTATTGTTTCAATCGCATGCAAGAGTGAAAATAATGCGTAGACCTGTTTTTTCAAGAAGTAAAAAGTATCAAAGAAAGAAATATATTAAAAACAGTCAGCAAAAAGAGTAAAAAACAAAGCAATCCGACTGCATAATGCACCACTGACGTACCGGCTTTTCATACACCGGCAAAAATTTCACCCCAAAAACACGATACGCCCGAGATTGTACGACCGAGGCAAAAGAGTTGAGTTATTTCGCTGGCTATTCCTGGAACACGGGATCCACGGGATGGGCGGATGAAAATTACTGTAGAATTTCAATTCATTTTCACGCATCAATAATTGATTAATGTTATAATTATTGAAATAAAGATAATTGAATGAAAAACAACCACTCACAACAGGACGGAACACGGCCGAATAATCATGATGGCTGCTTTGATCTTATGCTGCACCAAAACCGAGCCGGATTGAAGTTCCGTTTTTCCGCGCTTCCTTATGCGCTCTTCCTGTGGACGTACGAACAGAGCGGGTTTAATCGGCCATATTTTAACCACCGTGAAACAAACAAACATCCGTGGCACCGGGTTTGGAAGCATAGCGATGTGCGGGAAATGTTGCAAAATATTGTGCGATGTGTAATTAATCGCTATCTTGCGAACATCAGTTGATCACTTTGTTGATCAATCAGTTGCACATAATTTGTGCTGTGCTAAACTGACTGCTGTGTGTGATGGCTTTGATGATCGAGGTACTGTGATGACATGTATGCTTAACACCAGAATAACTCCGGCCGTTGTGGACTGAAACGTTTTATGTTTAATTTAATTTTTTTTCTGGTAAATCTATTTTAGCAGACTTAATAGTCATCTGTGCTCCATCTAGTTCTTACAGTAATAATGAATAAAAAAAAACTTTTAAAACGCCGATAGTATTTTTTTGTAGTTTACACTTAATAAAAGACACGTGGTATCAGCTACTGTAAAATTTCCTAAATTTAATATGTCAAAATACAGTTCTTATTACCAGTAGAATAATATTTGTTTCCTATTAAATTATGTGTGTAGAGTAATTGTAATTTATATCATATTTATAATCGCTTATATTCCTTCTTACACCCTTTTATGTATTTATATACGTTTAAGTGTATTTAAGTTGATCCGGTGGACGTATAAGTAATGGTGCACATTAACAAAAACCTCTCCCTTTCGTAAGGATATAAGCCGTGTTGTGCTGGCTAAAGTATCATTTCGATACCATCACCATCTTCGCCCGGCTGCTCTAGGCATCGATAATGGCGCTGATGGTTCACATCACGATGGCCGACCGAATCCCTCACACAGCGCGCTGGTGCCGCTTACAAACACCACCCAGTGCGACTCGCACACCAGTGTGGCGCAAGATGGCCAAAACGCGGCAAAAGGGAGTGAATAATCAAACCGAAGCCAGCGCAAAAGGTAATCAATCATTGTCATCTCTCATTACAAATAGAGTTTGTTCGTTGTTCCTGCGCCGTACCGGCCGTGCAACCCGGTCCGGGCACACGGTAGCGTCTCTGTGTTTGTTGGATTCGTCGTATTAGGACGTCGCTCCTTTCGGAGAGCTCGGGAGATTGTGCTCGGGAAGCGGCAACCGGGGCTAACCGGGTGTCCACAGTATGGTTTCTGCCGCGTGCGATGGACAAGAGACGACGAAGTTTTCACCCGTTTTTTCAGACGTCAAACCCGAAGCCCGATGAAAGATGGACCTGGCCGGGGTTTGAGTGTTGTCGAGCCGGGGGGGTTTTTTTTTAACTTCCCCAACCCCCGGAACCCGGAACCCTTGTGTGCACACGGACACATTTCTCTCTGCTGCCAGCACACAATGGTACATTATATACAAATCAAGCGGAAGGCATACGAATTGACCCATCGGAACAGTTGATGAAAGCGGGCAAGCGTGAGCATTATGTGCGAGGCAGGAACGTAACATCCCCGGGTCGAAGGGGTGTGCAATCTTCTCTCCTGATTGGACCGGCCGAAGAAACCAATCAATTTTTATGCTTTACATTCGCTCGTTCCTCAATGTCAATTTATCAACGTCAGCGCACTGTGCCGTGGTTGGGTTTGCCTCAATTGTTTTGATAACTTCAACTGGATGATTCATACCGCAGCAATTCCTATGTAATATGGCTGCGGGCAGCTCTGCTGCAATGGTACACGATTAAGCGCTACGCTTCATAATTAATGCGTAGAATATGTATTTAAGTATCGCAAAAAAAACATCCCTTTTTTAATTCTTTACGTTAGTTGTAAGTGTTGTCTTGTTTTTCTTTTCAACATAATGTCTTTTCTTTTTTTTTTTGAGTCAGCAATAAGCCTCTCAGCAATCGCTTTTGCTCGTTTAAAACCAAATTCAAATCATCGATTCATGCCGCTTCCTACCCTACCGGTCGCCGGAGTCTCTCGTGCTTGTACGGATCGCGCAAAAGGCCTGGCGAATAAAAAAAAAAATCCCGGCAATTATTTATCATCCAGTGCGTTCGAAATGTTTGACCCTCCTTTTCCTCAGCCGTGGTTTGATTAATTACCTATTATGGGCAGAGGAATTGGTTTCGCCATTTGCTTTATGCTTCGCTTAAATTATCTGCCCAGACATCCATCCCGGCCGACAAACAGACGCGCACACACACACACACACTTATACACGCTCGAACACAAAGAGCTACAATCAAGGATCTGACATATTTCAAATGAAACTCGCTGTGTGCGACTGGGGAGGATATACGCACTGGTGAAGGTTGATTGGTGGAGGAATTGATTACATTTTAGAATCATCCATCGTGAAGAAACAGTGTTTTTATTCTTTTGCTTTTGTGTGATTCTTTTTTCTTTTTTTTTTTTTGTTGGTAATTTTCAGTCCGTTTTCTTTCCATTTTATCGGCAACACCCTTCGAGCAGAAGTAAATGTAGCACGTGCAGGGAGGGTTATCGGAAAATGAACCGAAGCGCAATACGGTGCGGTACAGGACCAGACGAAAGCCAGCGAAACGAGCTGCCATACAATGCCTTTACGGGGTGTTGGGTTACTGTCAATCGTCCTTTTATCCCTGGTGGTATATCGCAACAGTTCGACAGTCGATCGAGACATCTGATGTTTAATTGCAAAATGAAGTAATGATGAGCATTATGCACTTATGTGCTGTCACTTAAAAATGGCTGAAAACTGTAACGATGCAAACACGCCACAATGTCCTTTTGTGTACCTAAAAACTTGATTATCAAGTTTTGAGCCAAAGAACGGGTCGGGCCAATCAAAGATTCCCTCAAATAAATAGAATATTCTGGTGTAAGCATCCTGCATCTTGGCAAGGTTTAATTTTCCTGTCACTCATACACCGGTTGTGATAACTATTTAAAAAAAAAGAGACTTGGGTCTAAAAGTCCCTAAATTAGACGCCATCATAAATATATTAAATTTAAAGTCTACATGAACTATATAATCATCAATAAATGGAAATGTTGGTATATATAACTGTTAATAGAGTAAGCGTAATACTAACTAGTAAAACTAAATATGAAAGAGACATAGTAAGAATATATAGTAACTGAGTAAAATTAGTTTCATATCAAGCTAAAGAGCTTGTCTTTATAGCGCCTGCCTTTTTTGTTGATAAATTTAAAATAATCAGAATTGATAAAGAATTTCCATATGTGGCTCGATGTCAATTGATTAATGCACCAGGTATCATATGTTTGGTAGCGACTGACTGACTCCCATAACTGGCTCAGATAAAATCAAGTCTTATGCCTAACTGATGGCTGGATTGCGTTCATTTGCATTCCGTCCATCAGTCCAATGGAAAAAGAGTAATCAACATTTTTATAACCCAAAACCAAAGAAACGAACACCATTAAATTGTCTGAAGTTAAAAATATGTTTAAACCTGCCCGTCACTGAGACGATTTGAAAACGATCTACTTAACGTAAAAAAATACATCCCTCACAACCTATCGTCGCGAAAACGCCACTACGCAACACCAGTGGCAACCAAACTTCGAATCCAAATCTGATAAATCGGGACACAACAACCGAACAAAACAAAATTTGGTGAGACTTTTCGGTTGACAAACTCAGCAGTGTTAATCAATCCACGATTCCAACGAATGAATATTCAGCCAGTGACAGTGTCCAATTCTGCACCATTCTGCGCGACGGCTTAAATTAACTCATTTCAGCACGAGCACCAAAATCGATCACTAAGGCAGCAACCATGCATAACATTATTGCCACGACCGATCGGAGGCTCTAGATTGGCAACCAAACCGTGCGCTCTCGCCACCGTACATGGAACGGATGAGGCTAATGGTTGATCTCGATCTGGAAATGAAAATTTATCATCTTAAATAACAATAATTTATTCGCATTCCTCATTCTTCGACCAAAAAAAAAAAACAACATCCGAGGATACACAGTTTGCAACGCAGGAAGAGGACGTTCGGAAACCGGATCGTAACATCTTAAATGCATTTTAACGCGACGACAGTATCAGCTCGCGTGAATGTACGCAGACAGTCAGATCAGTTGCGCGGATCGGAACAGCGGTTCGGAGCGCAGGCCGACGATCAAATTGATCGTGTTCGATCAGCCATCAAACGCCCTTATCGAGCTCGCCATTCGCGACGACATTTAAGGCGATCGGTTGGTCACAACAATCCACCAACGTCAAATGACAGCTAAGAAGCAACTCGCTCGCAACTCAACCCACCACCCCCCTTCCCAGGCGACTATCAATTTCAATTCCCACTCACCGCAATCCGTTGAAGCCGGCCATCATCCACGTCATCGTCAATGGTAAGTAATGGGTGCATTGCAGCGGAGACCTGCAACATGAAGGACTTGGCAACGCACTGGCCAGCCGGACATTTTCCCTTCCCGGTTCCAGCATAAAAGTGGCAAATTCATACTACAAAAAAAAAGCTACCTTTTCCGCCGACTGTTCCCATTTTCAAACCTGTTGCATGCTCCCCGTCGACCGCCACACGTTCGCGGGGCCAGTAAACACTATCGAAACCTGCTCATGATTAACCTTACGCTCGATAGCCACGGGCCATTGCTCATGTCCACCGGGCTCAGTGCGCTTCGAAGATAAATTTGCGGCAGTTTTGACATTTTTCATTGCTGGCGCACATCGAAAGTGACTTAAATACGCCATTCGAGCACAGCAATGCATGCGCACGGGGTTTCTGATTGGGGGCTGCCAACTGCTGCTAAGGCGCTGGAATGGTCTGCTGTACGAACCAACGTTGGCAAGGTGCAATCGACGCATTGCGACGACTCCACCTGCGGGGGTATACTGGTTAATTGGTTCTATTTTTGACGCACAACTGTAAGATTAGTCTCCCCTACATAAATGGGTTTAGTGCAGGTGCGATAAACCCGGTATTCGATCAGGCGGTATCGAGCGATAGGCAAGAATGGTGTTATCTCTGCTCCAAGAACGGTAGCTACTTTCGGTCACGAATATGGAATCTCGGGAGTGCATTTTTGTGCGTGCTCTAGGTACAATTATCAGTTGCTAATGCACATTTGTGGTACCCGTTTCTATTGTTTTCTTGCTGCAGTAAGTCTCTTGTTATGTTTAAGATTTTTTTTTTGCTTTTATAATGATAAACTACTCTGTTCCTATTTTAGGCAAACTAAACACCTTGATATTGCTTCCATGTATCTACCCAACTTTCAACTTAATTTATGCCTTTTGTTTTGAGCGACAATAAAATACGTTAAACCCCATTATATCAATTTCCAGCTGCTTCCCCTATGGAAGTCACAAAAATCAAACTGCAGATGCAAGCGATATTATGTTTCAACAACAAATCAAACAAATCTACTCTTCAATCGCTGAAACAGCAAACACCTGTCACAATCGAAAACTGTCCCCCGAAGCGATCATCAACAATGGCAGCAAGAAAATTGCACGCTCTTGGAACTCCCTCAACAACTCTTTACCATTCCGTATTTCCCACACCAACCGGTGTGTGCGGCTCGTCGCTGTGACCACAAATCACCTCCGGCTGGTTAGGCTCCGGTCCCTTTTCCAACCGAACACCGAACATGCAAACCATAGCCTCCGGGGCGAACCGGTACACATTTTTTCGCAGGTGTTGCAAAACGAAAGGCTGCATGGTAGCCCTTACTGCCACCACGGCGAGGGAAATGGCTGTTTGGAATGGAAACTTTTCCTAACATATGTTTCGATCGATCGACATTCAGGCGTAGCTCATGTTTCAGCAAGCTGCCAGCAGCACAACCCGAAGACAATGTTACCGGGCGGGAAACCGAGGGCGTGAGGCGAAGAAATTTCACTACACTGTACAACGCTGCCCAACACTGCCTGGGCATGGGCGACTGACAATCGTGTGCCTGCATATCGGGCATCCGTGCTGTGCTGTCCACTTACGTCTAGTATCGACTGCATCGTTACATTCCTTGCGTTGCGCTGGCCGAATGCATCAAGGTGCGATAAAAGAAAGGAAATTCTTTTCCCCCCGCCAGGAACGGTCCTTCTTTGCTCTTGTTTCTTAAGCACACACATGGGTAGAAATTTTCTTGCCACCAAACGGGAAGCTGTTCGTTTGAGACAACCGGTCGTGTGCGATAAGTATGAGCGCGGCACGGCTTTACAGTACGGCTCGAAGGCAAGCGCGAAATACTGATACACGAACGGCATGAAAAAGTGTAAGGAATGTGTAACGTTGAGCATGCTTCGAGTAGAAAAGTGTTCTGGAATGATTCAAATGCCTTTTAATGTTTTGACAAATATCATATGACCATTCTGGTGAACAATGTTATTGTATCAACAATATAAATGTTTGATCCAATATGGTACTACATTATTCAATGTCACCTTCATTTCATTTCTGTACATTAGTGAACATTTTAATAACTTTAGAAACAACCATTAAATGGTTTTGTAATTGTAAATAGCGTAATCTAAGGCAATTCTCACTAATCAGTGAGAATCACCAACAAATTGCATTAACCTAATATTTCTTCATCGAAACAAGAAGAGTAGGCGGGTGGTTGGGCAATTGCCGCGCATTGATCACATATTGACAACGTTATTTATTATCTCCTTTCAAACAGAAAATTCGCCATCGAACGCAGTTCGGTACAGAGCCGATCGCGTTTTACCCATGTCCATGAAACACCTTTTCGGGACTGTCTTGTCGGCAAGCAACAATCAGTTCGCCATAATCGCTTACTAAAGAGCAGATAGTTCACATAAATAATGCCTTTAGAGTCTACCAGCAGCAGACTGAACGCCTCAACCGTGTTCCCAAAGTTTAACTCCGTTGTTTATTTTTTGTTTGTTGCATGTTACTCGCTTTAACTATATTGGTGCTTAATTGAACTTAACTGATGTTTGGCAAAATGTGCAATTAAAATTTATGTAGCGGTGTCATGTCGTACAGCAAAAAATTATCAAATGCCATATATTTAATCAATATAATTTAACGTGATAAGAGAAATTCAATAATTTACTCTCCTATCGATGGTAATTTTTAATACTCCAGCATGTAATGTAGGAGACCATTTTGTAGAAAACAAAGGACCTTCAGAAATTGTTTACTTTCTACCACCACAACTCCATCCACTGTTCAAGTCATATCAAAGCATATAGTTCCATTGATTCTGACTTGACAGAAAGGAAGATATGGAAAACGAAAATCTTAAAACTTTGTGCCAAGCATGCGCACTTTAACTTTAACTTCAGATTTTCAAAACTCCCGTTCCTCAAAAGATTCCGCCAGGTTGACTGATTGAACATAGCATACAAATACACGCAAAAGTGAGTGTTTGGGATCAATCAATTTTTACCAGAGTGTTGGTAAGAAATTGAATGGTTGAAGAAGGAGTATGCTGTCAGTTAGCTGCTAAGACCTGATAGCATTTGGATACTATTTTCTACTAAATAGATTTAGCGTAAATATTAATTTTATACTCGGCTCTTCTATTTCTTATACTCATTTATGATTTGAAAAGTTCAGCCGCACAAACGATGAAAATGCTTTGTAAATGCAAAGAGTCTTACCACATCTCGGCTCGCGTGTGTAAGCACCTCGAGCGCACAGCATCCATCTGTATATATGTGGAACGGCCATGTGCGAGATGGCTGCGTTCGAATGCTCACTAAATCCGGTATCGCGAACTTCTCCTCTGCAACGGAAGCCACGAACGATAGCGCGAATCGAGTAGAAAAAAAAAACACATTCCGCCGAGCAAATCCGCCACCTGAAATCGTATCAAAACACTAAAACCCACCACTACACTGTCCCAGGCCAGACGATTGCAGCAGAATGCTTCGGTTGCGTGGTTCGCTGCACGTCCAATTCTTCCAATTGACTCACATCCAACTGTACGGAACATGGAAACAAGCACAGCGATGGTTTTTATGTATGTGTGCCCCGTGGCTGCGCCATCTCGGTGCAATAGCATGCCAAAGATGCGTCTCCGACCGTTGACCACGACAATCGACCAGTCGTATGTATTTTTCGCTACTGCAGCTGTCTTCGTCTTGATTGCTCACACTCAACTGTGTCTCAGGAATCGTCGGTTAAAAGCATAAACATGTTCATGTTCCTTGTTGGTGCGAATCTCACATGGCACATCAAAATCTCTTTCGATAACTGTGTCCTTGAGGATGGTTTCTAAACGTTTTAAAAATTTTGACAAACTTACATACTTCTAAATTAGGAATATTTCGATCTATACTATCTATACCTTTAATACTGCTTGCATTGTTCAATAGTACAATGATTCAATATTTTAACCGATAGTGGTACATAAAACACTAGCCATTCAGGACATTTCTATCGCAAAACAAACACTGCACCATTTTTAAAGCAATCAGCTGAGAATCGGTATTGTTTCCCCTCGCCATACTGGAACTCACCGAGTCACTCACTGTGAGCGCTAGGTCGCACACTCACGCACACTATCTCACCGGCTGCCCTTTGGATTTTGACAGTTCCGCTTTTGGCGTCGTGGTTGTGCTGCACGCTCTGTGTTTACGGGTGAAAAAGTGAAGTGTAGCGTGGTTACAATGCTTCTCGTGTGAACAATAGTGCATCTGCGGGCTGCACAACAATCGGGTAAGCAAAAGAAATCAATCGACAAACAATAGAACTGCACCAAGCGGTGATCCGGGCAGTTTGTTTGGGTGACACGGTGGTGCTGTACGGAGAATATGTATACGCATATTTTTCATACTAAACAACATTCCTATTGCTGTACTCCATTGTTTTCTGATACTTTGTACTCCAGAGAATGTCGTAGAATATAGGATTCAACTAAAAGGTTCTAATCTTTTGATAAACAGTGCAGTTTAAAAATGTTTCCTTGCATCACTGCAGAATCAAAACAATGCCGATTTGACGGATGAGGTGTATTCGTGTGTGTCAACTCATCATCCGCATGCCGGCTTGGATTGATGTAGTTGTGAGTGATGTGACGACACTCACGCGCGGATTGTACCGCCCTTTTTAAAGGTGTGGCTTGCTCCTGTATCACACCTTGGCTGTGCTGTCCTTTCAACCCTTATACAGCCCTGCAAGTTTTGATTGATGTCGGCTTCCACTGTGTTTTTGTTTAGTGATTTTCTTTTATTGCTTTTCTTGCCTTCTGGCCTGGGGTGCATTTTCCTACAATTTGCTTCATCTCTTGTTTCATCTACCAAAACAACGTGATAACTATGCCTATCACGTTACCGCCACGAACCACGACTTTTACGTATGTGCGTAACTGCCTCTTAAGTGGCACCTTTTCCACATTATATTGACCTGACCTTCAACATCTCTTAAAGCGATGTCGTTAGCAGAGGCATAAAACTTTAAGTTCGGCTCTGTTACACGCAACGTTACGCACCCGCGTACGAACCGGACGACAGGCCAGACAGAGTCAGACACCGCCACACGAACCTGCACGCACCCGGTAATGGCCATAAAATCTCCGTTCCACCGTTAAGAAAGGAAGTTTTCGTTGGAAAATCCTCTCGCACCGTGTAAGTCTGGAGCGGTGCGGCCGGGTATGGTGATGCCGAGCGGAGCCGGGCTGTAGTTGGAATGGGGAATGAAAAAATCATTACGCGTGCAATAAAACATTCTAATGTTGTTTCGGTCGTCGACGATGAGAAGGCCACCGCTGTGTGGTAGTGGTTGGAGGTTTTTCCTTCCTTTGCCATTCCCATTTTCATTGCTATTTAGGCTTTCCTGGGGGCTGCCCGGTGTAAGGTTGGTTTGCCTGGGAGTCGGTTACACGGTTGCCTGTTGCCCAAAAATTTTAGATCTCCTTTCGGCTGCCCAGCACCAGGGGTATGTGAGGATAGGTTAAAGACACTTGCACCGGGAAGGTCAACCCGCGATGGGGTGTGTGTGTTTGCTGGTAGGTTGGTTGTATTTTCGTTTGTTGCGTCTCCGGCACGAAAACGAGGAAGTAAATGAAAGGAAGGAAAAATGCCCATAAAAACATAACTGCGCCGTTGGCCTTGAAATATCGATTGACACCAAGTCGGTCCGTCGTTTTTCTTTTTTACGACCTATACCCATGCTGGTTACGTCACGCTATGCCGTACGGCGCGCACCACATCTAACACTAGCATTGCCCTGCACCAACACACGTATCGATTTCCAAAGCGATATTGTACCATCCGCCACCATCGCTAGACCTTAAGAATGGCCTTGGAAGAGAAAGTTGCAGAATGTGGTGAAGCGAAACTTGAGCAAAAGAAATGTGTCGTGCAGTACCGTATGTGCGCTCGAGACGTGTTATCGTCTTGAGAGAGCAGCAAAAGAACCCCGTAAGGATGTGTATTGTTTGTTTATCAAGAGACATGCTCACATTGCTGGAATTGTTTGCAAGAATGTGACTGTTGTTTCAATTTTACAAGAGCTTTTATTTTACATTAGTGATTACTTGATAAACAATTTCAATGTCTTTTAATTTTATAAAGCTGCTCGTCTTTTTTCATAACGAACTGCCTTTTCAGCTGCTGGATTTCTAGATGAAAGTACAATTTAAAATAGTTTGATGACAGTTCTTTCTCCGAGCAGCGAAAGGTCACTGTGTGGCATGGCCATTGAAGAGCATAGTACATTGGTTAAAAATATTGTTATTGGAAGCCTTTCAATCCTTATCAGTGATCCTGTAGTTCTAGTGTATTTCCTGGATATACATTCTTCACATATTTCAACCATTTTAAGTAACTATATTACCATTACTAAAACAATAATTGAGCGAGGTATAAGCCATACCAAATTCTCGACAAAAATCGAATTTCGTACTCACTGCTCTTTGAGGACTAATTACATATCAATCCCATCACGTTGGATGTGCGCTGGACATCCAAACTAGACGTCCAGACCGTTCGCTTACCTATCCAAACCATTTGTGGAGATTGCCCCACAGACAGTATGTTCTAGACCACACCGCAAAACCTGTCTAGTTGAAGCACCTGTCGGTGTGGGAATTTTCTAATTTATAATTAAGATTAATGTTCGTCCATTGACGCTACATCCGTTCGTATCAGATCGGCACCAAATCCACAGGACCAACGCTGGTCCACCTAGATTGTCCACCATATTCGGAATCGGTGACTGAATTCGATTGTACCACATTGACGAACAGCCATGGGACGAATAGCAATGCTGGTGTTGTTGAGACTGTAGTACCGTTTCACTCCAGCACGAGCTCGTAATCCATTTCCAAACTCATCTCATTCCGGCTTCGAGCAGCCTGGTAGGAGATCCGGCCGCTAACCTCAATATAAATGGAATAGAAAAATGGCCACCCAATTAATCACCATTGATCAGCAGGAAATCGATATTTGCATAACGAACGCAAACATGACAACGGTTTGTAAGGAAAAATACGAATCAGTGGGATAAGATTATTTTAATAAAATTTACGGCTTGTGGCGTAAATCGAGGAAAAGTTTATGCACAAATTATTGATGCCGACGTTGCCCAAATCGTCTTTTCTACATAACATATTTGAAATACAATAATAAACTAAGAAACTTTTCACCGCAGCAAAGCAAAAAAAAAAACGATATTAAGAACAATTGTACCAATATGAAGCATTGAAATATTTTCCATCATTTATCGTGTTTCTATTTTAACGATCATCGTTATGGTAAACGCATAAATTAAAGTGCTAAATGCATAATTAAAACTGTTCGTCTACCAATCAAATCGTCACCGGGTAGCCAGAATAATAGTTTAGCTTCACAAACAAGCCACCTGAACCGAACACCTTTCTTCATGTTTTTTTTGCATCTATCTCGACACAATCTGGCAAAAGGCTTCAAACATCACCATTATCAATAATGTCGTAAAACGTGTGCCGCCACTATTTCGGCATAATTTTGCAGTGATGTTGCGCGAAATATAAAAAAAAATATCAGCTCCCCAATTCAAATCTCCGGTAGTCTTTATTAGCCGTGCCGACGTTGGTTGCTTTTAGAAAATGTTTGAAGGGGAGCAATAAAAAAAAAGAACGACACCCAAACACCACAAATTACGTTTGCTTTCCATCAACTCGGCGACGTACGGGTTTCGGGCCAGTTCTGGAATATGAAAGGTTTTGTTATATGTTACCGCGCTCACCCTATCTGCCCTCTTCTTGTTCTGCGATATAGGTTTTTGACACGACTTTGAGTGTTTTTCAGCATCTTTTAAAACCCAATCCTCACCGACGACGGCGGCGGAAAGCGAAACAAATCTCACGAAAACCTTACGCCGAACACCGATCGGAATTGGAAGGAAGAGGACAAAATATCAATAACACAATGAAAGAAAAACCATAAATTATGAAGATTTATACTTAACTCAATCTATTCATTCCATTTCATTTTCTTAATGAATGATTTATATGCAACGAAACAAAACAGCACACAGCAAGAGGGAACTGGAAATGGTGTGAGGAGGGGGGAGAGAAAAAGCAAGACACGGGGCGGGAAGAGCAAAACACCCCACAGCATCAAGCCGAAACCGTACACACGACAAACCCTGGACGGACCGTGGAAGGATGGAAGCGACGAGCGAGGAGAGTTAAGGCGGCCTTCTTTTTTTTTACTTTATGTGGCCGCAGTCTACTGTTGCTGGAAACGATCAACAGCTATGACGACTATCGATGACGGCTCGGAGATGGGTTGTCGATGAGGGTCTAGTCGATTGGTTTAGTCGCAACTGTGTCCCTCCACCCGGGGACCAGAAACGATCAAAGCGGATCGCTTTCGTGGGAGGCTAAAAATCGTGAAACCTCTACCGGCTAGACACACCATGCGGGTTTCAACTTTCCAAAGGGCTACCGCTATGAATGTGCATTAGATTTGGGAAAGATTTATTCCTTTCTTGTTGGACGATCGCACCCACTCAGTGCAGGAAAAGGGAAATGAGCGAACGGGCGGCATTGTGATTGAAGAGCACTAGTGGTTCGACCAACTATTATAGAAAATCATAAATCAAAGCACGGTTCGAGCATATTTGGTTAGGTCCCCATCCAGCAAATGCGTTCGGATATGGTTTTTTACCCACTCGACGTACCAATTAGAGTGCATATTCTGTGAGAAGAAATGGAATTTAAACTGTGCACAGTAACAGTTTTGTTGGGAAATTCTTACGCTTTGTGAATTCATCTGTGTAAATATCTATAGAGATATGTATAGATATTATATTTCTAAAGATCATATTTTATATTCCTTTGAAGATAATTTTAAATAACTTCAAGGAGATGATCATTCTGATCTACTTCTTTCATTATCGCTAGAATACACTCTTTTTTAAACAGATTAATAATCAAAATATGGAAAATGAATAACCTTCTCAAACAATGTTATCATCCCTATAAAAATAAGGTTCTAAATGGTTGGTTTGATAACTGTACTCAGAATTACTGTAAGAATTATAGTTACACAAACCAATAGCTCGAAATTTAAACTTAAAGTCCCAGGTGTTGTCGATCACATGGACCACGTTTTCATTTGCCATCGAATATCAGAACAAGGTGTGCATGATTTATCAGGACAACAAGAACCTCAAAACACAAATCACATGGCGAAGACTCACGGCAAACGATAAGACTGCAAGAAAGACAACGGAGCAACATGTCCCAAACCAAAAGCAAATCAAAAAGGTAATGGTAAACACAAAGATGCGCGATGAGATAACTGATCGCACGGGTCCGCAGCAAAAGGCTTCATAAACCAAAAACATTGGGGAGTTGTTATTCATAATAAAAATGCGTAACCTGATCAGAAATTAGTCAAACATGCCCCACGGTATTAATCCGGAATATTAGGATACGCACGAGAAGGGAACAGGTCGATTCCCATTCTGCTGTTTCGGGGGATTTTTTTTTGTTGTCTTTAATCGATCGATCGGGCGCCAATACACCTTCGAGGATCGAGGATTGATCATTGAGCGCTGCGTAGCCATTCGTTGCCGTGAACCTTTAAGATTTTATATTTATCTGCGTATGGGTTGTTTTTTTCTTAATTCGCTTCCCGTACCTTCAACCAGTTTCGATCCATTTGGATGGCTTTAAAGATTGCCTCCCTGGGAAATATAAATATGGGATTCTTCATTCCAATTTGATGGTTTTTAATCCAATAACACTAAAATATCAAGCTCAGGAATCCCGATGCCATAACTCACTGTCATAAATTGTTATGAATGTACCACTCCCGCACCACACGGGCACCCGGGGTACGTTCCGGTACCACTGATTCTTTCGTTAACGCTTTTCCTTCCAAGCAGGACCAGTTCACCTAAAATGGATCAATCCACCACCATCCACCAGCGGGGAATACATTCTACCACGGTAATGCAGTACAGCTAGGCGGTGCTGGTGTTTGAATATTATCGTCGGAAATTAAAAGCTCGTAAAACTTTTACGATGCTTAATTTTCCCTCCGTATCGTGTCGTTTCCTTTTCGCCCGTGGTACGCTGGCTGGCTCATGGCTCCCTCGTTGCCCGTGGCCGCTGTACGCCACACGTCTATGGTTTTGGTCCGCTTCCGCTTTTTCATCAACGATCGGACGACCCGTCATCGGGGACGTCCAATCGCGCACTCATAAAGGTTTCATTCCATTCGACGGTCGTTATCTGGTGGTCGTCCGGTAATGTGACAATCCCATTTTCAGCGACAGGACAGGTTAGCGCATCCTGCAGCGAATCGAAGAGAAGAGGGCGAGAACGAGGGAAGGAATGCGAGAGAGGCACCGAGATGGCGACATTTAACGGACCCACAGAATGGTGGCCTGGCACGTTTTTATGAAGAAACAATTTTAAAAATGCCTCACTGAAACAAGTCAAGCAGAAGCGCTTTAAATACACTTTTCATAAAATTTTCTAACATTATTATATTGAAGATGTATGAACCTAAATTCAAGTTCAAAAGCTCAATTACCAATTATGAGTGTTTTATAAACTTTAAGCGCTCATTAATGTAATGTAAAAATGATAAATAATATTGCACATTGTATTATGCTCGCTGTCACGGCATTTGTATGCATAATTCTTACGTTATGTCTAAATGGTCCAAACAACCAGGAGCACAAATGTTTACAGGACGATTTTAAAGTTCAAAATGTGTACAACCAACCAGCAAAATCGATTATTGAAGCAGTACCGCGTACTTTCGTTTGCGTACCTTGTGGTGAAGGCATTGAAATGCTTCCGTATCGTTAAAAAAAGCCTAAACGCCTTATAAGGTAGGTGCGCTCAATCACGACCGAACGATAGCATTCGATCACAATGGAGCGGTGCAAAATGGAATCGGGAAGTTAACGATGCTACCGGGCGGGAAAATGGTACGACATACACAAGCAACCGAGCGACTAATCAAAACCTATCCATAATCATAAATTCCAGCTCGAGCTCGTCTTGGATACCGAGCTCCATTGGCGATGGGTGTGTTCTTTCTGTAGGGAAACAGGTAGTGTTTGGGTGAATCTGATTCTGTTTTATAAATCTGAATGTCTGTTCTAAAGACTCACGATTCCTCAAAGATTCATAAACTCCTTAAACTTTAAAGATTTCTTCAGGATCTTTAACCCTTGAGGAGGAATCTTTTACGAATAAATTTCGCGATTTGAAGGACGCTAAAGATGAATATATAATTATTATATTACCTATAGCAAAGTTATCAATACAAGCTGGGTATTCTTAATTAAATAAAACAAACAAATTGTTTGAGTGACTGTAACAAATGTCATTGAACATAATTTTGATGGATCTTTGTTCTCTCAAAATATATAACCTTTAATTATTGACGAACCTATTTCTATGATCTTCATCGTCCATTAGCATCGCTCAGCATCGAATATTACATGGCACAAATTACCTTCCTTCTACCACAACATGTAAATCCATAATCAAGGCAAAGTCAGCCTTTGCTCCATAATGTCCCTCGTTTGCCGCAAGACGAACATGGCAATGGCCATACCCGTAAACATTTTACCAAAGCAAAACAGTCGCTGAAGATGTTGAATTAAGATAGGACCTAATGTTGGTATTTATTAAAACGTTTATTAACAATTTATTTCGCTAAATTATGATATCATTTAAGTGTTAAATCATTTTATTGCATCCAATTATGCATCCGCGCACCGGTAGCGTACACCTTTTGTCGCCCGCTAGTACCGAAAGCGTTTTTGTCGCGGCGTGCAAAGCTGTTATTGAGAATTGGCAAACGGACAACCACCGCCGTGCAGCAGATCCCCTGGTCAGGGGATCAGCGGACGACGGTGGGTGCATGCTTACCGCTCACCATGGCGAATAGGTGGCCAGGTTCCGTTCCGGGGGGGAATGGGATTTGCTGTTCGGATTAATTCGTATCCAAAAGGTGCAACGATTGCTTAAGCATTATTTTTACCGTCGATTCAGCCGCGACCGTTCTGATAATATTCCGGCACGTTTCGCTGGCTATCCGGCACTGCACAAAAGGTACGCCAAAAACCGTAATGGGAACCTGCCTTCTTTAACGACCTGCAGGAACCTTCAGGTGTTCAGCGTGGGGTGGGTAAAGCATTTAAGCTTACAGTTTACAAACAAATTCGTGCAAAGGTAAAGACTGCGTCCGGACGGCGAGAGCGAGAAACCACCGCAAGGAAACCGTGGCCCCTCTAGCGCCCGATCTTTCGGCATGGCCTGGGCACGGGAGAAAATATTTTTGCGAATTATTGATAACAACCATAACGGAACCGGCAACCAGATACGCTGAATTAAAAACAAACTTCCAAAAGCCCAAACACCGGGCGGGCACTAAACGTATAGAGATGCCGTAAAATGATAACAATTCATTCTCCGGTCCAGTTTTTGCGTGCCGACCTTAGCGATCACCGTTTGGCACGGCGGTGTAATTAGAGTGAGGCTCGGACAAACGTTCCGTGTTGGCGGTGGTGGTACAGGACCGGTGGTTGTACCTAATATGTGTTCGATTCGGTCACGTTGACCAAACATTCGGCGCTTCGGGGAGTTGCTGTAGTTGCTTCGATAGAGATACAGTTTACGTTCATTCTCTGCAGCAATCTAACGAAATTGATCTTCCCAAAAAAGGTCTAGCAGGAAATGCAATACGCTTTCTCTTTTGTTGTACATTTTTTACCCTTACTTTCGAACCATGTTGGGTGGTGATTCCGACACTAAGCAAAGGCATTTTAAGCCCGGTGAATATATATGATCAACGACCGAAAATGCTTCGGGCCAGCAGAACACATTAAACGTATTTAACATGTTTGAAAAGATGCGTATCATAAAGGTATTGGATAAAATATGACAAAACGTACACTTTTACGCCAGCGTTTCGTGATGATCCGTGACAAACGTTATAAAATTAGGAACCCCTCTTGCATGGACGGAGAAAGGCGTGGTGTCCATGAGAAAGGAAAGTCCCGAAAGAAATGGAGAAACGTAAAGCTACAACTTAATACAAAAAACCGATGATTTATACCATTTTAAACGTAATCATCCATTTCGCTTTCGACGTCATTCGATGTGTAGAACTGTAGTAATGACGGTCCGCCTGAACGCTGTCTGGGATGAGCAGGATGTAGCGGTTGGTGGGTTCTACACCGACCGGTCTAAGACCCGCATTCCCGCAACAAGCATCACAGTCATCACAATCTCTCATCACGCGGTACACACGATGATTTATAACTAACATAAAACAAAAAAAAAGCAATAAGATAAATACTTTCTAACCGAGAATAAAGATGTCCTGCGGATGTTAGAATTTAAAAGAATGATTGCTTGCTTGATAGTCCCTCGTCACCGTACTGGTGTACGAAAGGTGTTTTTTGGGTTGTTTTTCTATCCCACTTTGCCCCAGGATGAACTGCGCTAAACATTCACCGGAGGAAGCTATAAATTGAGCTATTTTTAGATAATACATCACTAATGAAAATGCATCGTGCCCGTAAGCCATTTTTCTTGGTCATCTCTCCAATATTCCGATCATCTCGCAGGTGTTTCTTTTTTTTTTTTGGGAAATAAAAAATATTTTCCGAAACTTCATTTTTTAATGGCATCACCTTATGCTATTCTGAACGTGGTGAATCCACCACGTTTCGTCATCTCAACTTTAATCGTCCCTCTTGATTTACGTCCCAATTATTGCGGATGTCATTCAATTCTAACCGGTTTGTTTTATGAGTGCTGCGGTCTTTACGGAATGTGTCACATATATGCAGAGCGTCTGTTTCGTCTGTTCCTTTTGAGCGACCATCAACTGATTTGGTGTGCCTTTTTGAAGACTTTCTGTGACACAACAAAATCATTCGTTTCCCAAAACTATCGTCCTGACAATCAAGCGTCATCCGGACCGGGGGCATCGTAAATCAATACTGCGTGCTATGATGTGATTGGTTTTATGGTCGATAGTCCGTCTAAGGTGACCTTTTGGATCTATCAAATTCATATTTTTATAGCTTCATTTCGAAGTGGTTTCGATACTCTAAAGCGACTTGAACAGAGAGGCATATAAACTAAAGTCGAACGGTGATGAAATGCACACCGATCGCTCCGTAAATTCGCAAAGAAAAATGCTCAGATAATGTTTCTTGAGCTTGTGATAATGATGGTTTACTTTCTTTTTAAAATAAAAATTATAATTCCACCTTTTAAGACAAAAGACGCCAACAATCTTTCCACACCTTTCGTTTCATTCTGGCCTTCCAGCCGTAATACATTCGTGCATTTAATCGATGTCACACGCGCCATCGCTCAGTTCATGAATGGTGAAAGATAAACACCATAAAACTTTTTATGGCTTGTACAATTTTATGGCTACGTTTGGTGCATTTTTGGCTTACCTTCTCCGCTGGGAGTTCGATAATGCTCCTAATACGCTGAACGGTTCCATCCGTTAACACCAACAAAAAATGATACACTCGTATGGTAAGCATCCCCGATGGCAAACGGTTCCGAACAGGACACCAGACCAGCGAGGAATAAAATTCTGTCGAAAACTTTTTGTTCGAGGAAAAGCGTAGTGGGAGCGAAAGAGCGGAAAGGGATTGCGTTTTTATGGCTTTCCATCAAAAACACCTTTCGGTACTGTTCTCTAATTTATTCATCTGGCTTTGTGATTTCAAAAGTGCCAACTTTTGTTTTCTCACACCAAGCGTCACCAGTGTCAAGGCACCTATTCCATAAATTTTCTTTATTGATCCGATACGTCTTAAGTAGCATTTTTCATAGGTCATCAATCGATCGGGCACCTTGAGTGTGGCTGCGTTTCGGAACGCCTATCGCTGTCATAAAAATTTTACTTCAAAAGCACAAAACGAACAAAACCTGTTTGATTTGGCGTACTTAAACAATGGCTTATCATAATAACTTTCAATTCTAAAATATTACGCAGCAACCAGCAATCACTTTTAGAATGTTACGTACATCGGAACATTTAGCCTGCACATGCCGAGGACAAAGGACCATAAAATTTAATTGCTCAAATTTTTCGTTCTTTACTGTCTGCGCGTTCGTCTCATGCCACGAATAGGTGAGATAAGGAGAAATCCCTCAAGAAACATTCAGTGAGATGTGCCTTTTTACGGGATGATACATTTTTGTGACAGACGACTGACGATTTAACGAAACTTCCATTAATGTCATCAACTTCAATAGATTGACAAATTAAATGGGTTCTCGCTGAAGAGCTTGCCGCGTCGTGTTGGAGATTAATCCTGGCATGGTTATTATTATTCATACAGTCATTTATCAGACACGAGACATGAACCCTTACACGACCAATCACCGGCGACCGTTATCTCCGTTTCGCCCATCGCTGATTGCATCAAGCTTGGCAAAACTTGTGCACCATTAATATATTATGGCTAATTTTCCCTACCAAAAACAAAGACGCCCAGGATTAAGCTCTGCTCAATTTCGCGTCATGTCGTAACTGCTCTTCCCACTCTTCGAATGACACCAATGGAAATGACATTCACGTTCTAACGTCTTGCAGCCACTTACGGCATGTACTACGTATTTTTGCTCTCGTCTAAGATGGGGCTCCGAAAATGCGCACGAGTAGTAGATCACTTCCACTCAAGTACAGATATGATACTTTTATGTAAATACACGCCAATCCTTTCTACCCTTCAACGTTCATCGACGCTGCCGAACGCTTCATGCTTTATTTGCTTTGCCGTAGCTGTCGTCGAACGGGCTGAGTCGTGGCGGAGATGTGCTCTGAATGATAATGGTAGAATCAGGAAAATTTAATTTACGGAATTAAAATCAATAATTTTCCTCGCCCGTGCATTGTTTGGGAAGAGTGGTTTCGGATTGTCGTTAGAAATTATGTGCCTTTGTATGTATGTTTTTTTTTTGTATTCGTTCTTGAACAAACAAAGAAGTATATGAACTTTGGAGAAAGACAATATTACTTCTGAGACACAAAGAAATAAGAGTGTCTGCACCCTTTTGGATATATTGGATATATCTTATTTAATTGAGTATTCATATCTGTTAACCAAGTTAAACAATGCTTTTCTAAAGTTACTAAGTTATAACAATGTAACATATTTCTATATTGAATTTTATCACTTGTGACTCTAAGGATTTCATAAAATCCTTATTTTCATTTAATTTCAAATAGTTGTCATATTTAAATTCCATTTCACAAATTTTCCCAGCGAAAAATTCGCTTCCTAAAAAAACAAACATCCTAATCCTAATTAATATTACATATGAAAAAAATGGTCATTACACACAAAATCATCTTAACACAAGTCTATTTATAAATCGACTGTAAAGATATGTAATTTTAATGAATACTTTTCAAACCTCATCTCGGGCAACCATTGCCGAAATGCGAAGCCTGCCTGTCAATTCGTCAGTCTCTCGTCAGGACGAACCGTCGCCATTCGAATGTTACACCACTACCACAGCATTCAGAGCGCCCCGTTTGTGCGCTGCCACACGGAAAAATGGGACTTACCAGCATCACCGAAACATCTACCATCGCACAACATTCCGTTCACACAAGGATACGGGACGCGCCGTTCAGCTGAAAATTCCTTACACAAACACATCACGCAAACAGTCTCAATCGCAATCGTCATCCTTCGCTCATCATCCATACCTTTTTTTCCTTTCCTGCCGAGCCCTGAGGGGTTTTTTTTTCGTTCGTCCTTCGGTGCGCTTTCCTTTTCGGTATGTACAATTCTGCCTCGATGTGCGCTCTGTAGTTCTATCTTGTTCTCTCCCGTTTTTGTTCAGCATCAAATACTCCGCTAAGTTGATGAAGAAAATGCGCACACACAAACACACCCATACACAGTCAACGGTCGACACAATTGGTGCTGTTTCGCCGGGGCAGTGCCATTTCATCTTTCCTACAGATTGCTTCCATCACTCTTGGGCTTCCATCCATCCCACATGCACAATACCCCAGCGGTGCCGCACGGAGAGTGTGGCAACATCATCATCCCTTCGCTCTAATCTCGCTCGCGCTTGTGCGCTCATGGCCAACTCGATGGAAAACCCTCGCAACAGCCCTTCGGGCATATCAACATATCAACGTGACGAATGCCAGAAGCGCTTCCATCTGGCGTTTCCAGCCATTTTCCCCCGCGATGTTGTGTCCTGCTTTTTTTGTTCCTCCCAGCCCGTAAGGACAGGTTTTCCGTCGCACTCGCGCACACTTTCACCCCTAAATCTTGCCGAACGCCGAATCTCTTCATCCCTCGGTGGGAATAAACGGTAAAGGTGATTTTTATACAGCTTCCGTGCTGTCAACTGGCAAGTGTGTGCGTGTGTGAGCACCGTAGTAAGACACACGGACGTACGATGAAGAAGAAAACGACAGCAGCAACACACAAAAAATACGCTCACCGACGTGAAAAACGACGGCTGTCATAGGGAAAAAGTTTAGCGCAAAGAGTTCAGAAAATGTTGCTGTGTTTTTTTTTCTATTTCTTTCGTCCGCACGTATTTCGCACTGTTGGCTTGCCACACTTGCCATGCAGAATGGCGACAAATCCTGTCCTGGAACTTTGGGAATCGCAATCGAGCTCAAGGTATGCTGCGTCCTACTCGTGCTGATTTGTATTTCCGGTTCCCTAGTTTCTCCCCGCCGGTTTGCCACTTGCCGAGATGGATTTGATGCGAAACGTTTGGCTCTAAGTTCTTTTGTCGCCTGAACGGTAGCCTAGTGGCAACAAGGAAGAACAAAAAAAAACCGTAGCACGAATTTGCAAAAGATCTACGCCAGAAGAAAAAAAAACCCCTACGAAAAGGAGGACATTGCACTGCCGAGGAGTGATGAACCAAAAATGGTGAAGCGTGATGCCAACGTCGAGGACATTGTCCTGACAACCTTTTTCCTCTGGGGAGGGGGAGGGGGGAGAAGTTTAAACTTGGGGTTGGGTTGGAGCACGTGACAAAAAGAGCGGAGGATTTCTGGAAAAGCGAAGCAAAAACGCAACACAAACACACTGCCACATCGGGTCGAAATCTTTGCCATTTGCTGACGATGATAATGGTGATCATCGGGGCTGTCTGAAAAGTAGCAAAATGGAGGTACGAAAAAAAAACGAAATTCACATTTAACTAAACAAACACAACACGGTGGTGCGTGCCAATGCCTTTATCCTTTCACCGGGAGCGATTTTTCTATGTGTTTTTATGCATTCGAATTATGCTTTCGGGTCGAAAAATGTGTTGAAATGATGTCTGGAAACTTGTGTTTTTTATTTATATTTGTTTTATGTTTCCTAAACATTCGCTGGTTGAATTTAATTTTTAAGAAATTCAATATCTTAAACTTTTGAGCTAATTCTGCCACAGTTAATTTATAAACTGAGCTCCATCTCCTGCGAGGTGGATTATCTGGCTAAAATTCCGACGAGAAAATCCCCAACGACCAAAAACAAGGACACACAAATCTCCGTCCCTGCTACCAGGACCAACAACCGGGAACATTATCATTTCGAAAGTACCTACCCCAAAGCTGGACAAAAATCGATCCACCCGGGCATCCAGGCATCCCGGGGAAGATTGAGACGAACTCCGCAAATCCGAATTCGAAACACTGCCCAAGAGCGTACGTGTCAGTTCGGAGGAAATAAGTTAGACGGAGCCGAACGACGGAAGGACGAGCGCTGCGAGTGACGACAGTGTAAGGCAGTTCGGAAGTTCCTCAAATGGAGTTGAAGCATCGACGAAGAAAACTCGGTCCGAGACACTTTGAGGGGTAAATAGTACATTTCGTCTATTTTCAGACATAATTCAAACTCCGAGACAGGCCGAATGTAATAAATCTGTCAGAAAATGTTCCCCTCGGCCACCATCACCTACCCGAGTAGCCCGTTCCGTTCTCCGGTTTCCCCTTCGCATCGGCATCATTCAACGGAGCGGTTCGCTTCGCGTCCCTGTGGCCTTTCGACGGTGCAGGATTCGACACCGAGTCCTGGTGCGATTTCAGCAAAAGGGCCAACTGGTTTGGACTGGCTACGTCAATACGATTCCATTTTCTCTTTCGCTTTTATCACCGCGCTCTAAGGTCGGTCCGGCACTTTCTTTTCCTTTACGCCGTGTGCATCTATCAAACCGTCCCCGCATTGGCCACGGGACACCCGACACTGCACCGTTTCCCTCCCTCTCTGCTGTGCTGATTCTTTTGAGACGCTGTGTCTTTCAAACTCGCGGAAAAGCTCACTTTCCGGAGCAGTAGCAGCCGGAATTGCATCACAGTTCACTGAACGCTTTTGTTATTAGACACATCAGTAAATTATGTGCCAACGCCGTGCCGGTTGGCCGCCATGCGGTTTGATGCGAAATGTGTTTCAAATGTGTTCGCCGAACGGGCCCGGGCTCCGAAGGGGACTCCCGGACGTCGCAAGGATACGGTGGGCCCAAGGTTTTCCCTTTTCCCCCGAAGACGCATAACAATCTCGACGGAGCGAGTGTTGTGTGCGCGCCGGAACCGAACCGAGGGATAAGATGAAAATAAAATTCTTCCAAGTCCATCGGGAGCGATGGGGAGTGTACGCCGGGCGCGAGCCATTGCACAGTGGAAATGGCATTGATAATGTGGTTTGGTGGCTAAGCAAAGACGGGCAAAACCGTTCGATCCGATTTGTTCGCGCGTCGCATTCCGTGGCCCGCTGGAGCTGCTCCGGCGGGTGATCGATTTATGCCGCTGCACGGTGAAAACTTTCTTACCTTTTTTCCTTTATTTTTTGCACTGCACATTCGCTTCAACTGCGCAAACGGAAGATTGAACGTCCGTGCGAGAGTAATTAAGGAGAAAGATGCGCAAAGAGCCAAAATGGTGGTGACATAAATTTTAAAACCGACGTGGCACCGATAGGTATTCTTGCACGGCCAGCACGAAAAGGCGGGAGCCTTTGCTGTGGAATGCATTCTTCTTGCATTATCCACCTAGTGTGCCCACCATTGGTTGGAACGCTGTGGTAGAAATTTTGCCAAAGTTTATGGAACATTAACGGGGCCCATCCCTGGACCGGTCGGTAAATCGAAAACTGAAAAGGGGTTCTATGAATGCGGGGAGCTTTAAAACATTTGGTGAAACATATTCCATTGATTTGATCACCTTACTTCTTTTACCTTTGATAAATTCAAATCGTTTAATTGCCGAGTAATATTTGTTTAATGAATATGCTTCATTTATACTTCAATTTAGATTTGTTTTTTATTTTGTTAAATAAAAATAAAAAACTGCATTTCCACATGTATCACCAAACAAGTTTCGCTGCCCAAAAATGATTTAAATTGTTGTCCTCAGTTGTCCCTGTCTGGATGTCCCAGATTGGACCCCACAAAAAAAAAAGCCGAGTGGAAAATTTATTTTCGCCATATTTTGTTGGTCCTTTCCAAATTCTGTTTTTTTTTCTTCTTTTTGGCCAACGCCACGCTCAGTTTTGCTGGGTCCCAAAAGCATCCATCCCATTGCTCATAGTACGCCAAGCAAACGTTCGCACACGCACGCACAACTTATTCAAAAAACACTCGCACGGTGTTCTGAAATCTTCATCGAGCGCGCAACCCGTATCAACCCGATTCCGGTTTGCTGTGTGCTTCCTGCAATGGTGAACCCATCGTACTGTAACGGCATCCAATCAAACGGAACTCGTTATCGTAGATAACATAGTCGTAACATAAATATGAAAGGAAGGATACCACCCCAAGAGCCCCCCTTGGACCCTCCTCTCCCCCCTCCACAGACACGAGCGACCTCCGTCTCTCGACTGGCTGTATGGCACACATTTTCCATCTATTTTCCATCACTCTCGCCGGTCGCTATCTTGCCGGTGCCATATTCGACATTGAAGGAAAAACGTTTTCTCCATCATGTTGACTCTGTCCTTTCGTGGTGGTGGTGCAGGGGTTGGACGGTGGTTCGCTTTTTTTGTTGCTATTCTCTTCCTCTTCGTTTTGCTCGGGTCCAATCCTTTCATGTGGTGTGTGTTTTCTTACACCCCGAAACGCCTCATAAGGCGTTCCGACAAAAGGTCCTGTTTGTGGCCGTCCCGTCACATTTCAAACAGTGGAATATTTCCAATCGACCATCGGCACCATCATCCTCCGGGGGCACTGCAGCTGAGCAGCGAGTGGTTACACATCAGTTGTGTCAGTATGAACCCAGCCACCACACACACACACACCCCTAATCGTGGGACGCAAACAGAAAGGCTGAGATGTACAGTCGTGCATATGGACACTCATAGTCGTAACATAACTCGATCGTGATCGGATGCCTCGACGAACGCTTTGTTTTGCAGCATCCGTGCGGCAATAACACGTACAAGACTTATGAGGGTTATCTTAAGTTATTGTTTATATTTACTAGCATCTCATTTCTTCTCCGTGGATGATATTGAAGCATAAATGTGCTGCTCGTTACGCTCGCTTTTTCCCTCCCCGCGCCGATGTGCGCTCGATTCATTCATTCGCACAGTTCCAACAATTCCAGATGATGTGTATTGAAAAGTTTCTGTAAATGGTGTGTGCTTTGTTGTAGTAGATAACAGTAAGACATGCTTATTACATTTATCTAGCACTTTGGAGAAAGGATTTCAAGGTCTGTCGAATTTTGTTGGGTTATTTTTTATTCAACAACAACAATAAGAACCACATCAACATTAATCGCAAATCAATGTTTTTCAATCAACCCTTACGGGGCTATACGGTCTCAATTCATAATACATTGCATCTCCATGATTCTTTTTTTGATAACTTTTCAACCACCGCGTAGATACATTTGCCCACCTACCGAGACTAACAGAGGTGAATCAAACCGTTCCACCTACATTCTCAACCACACATTATTCACCGACATTCGTCCTTTTTGGTCGGCCCCAAAGCTACACCTCATGGTGGTTCATTCCACTTTCCCGAACGTACGCTTTGACGAGCTTCCGTCTACATTTTCACGCCTTGATTGGCAGCAGATATGGAATCTTCCAATTTGTTTCCCAGCAAAACGATCGCACGGCACGCCGTTGGTCCGCCGCAAACGCTTCCTGCCTCGGTTGGCTCCGAGCGCCGATGAAATCAGAAGCACATCGACATCGACAAGAAAAATACGGTTACGATTATGGAAATAGATGAAACGAAGATAGACACAGCGAACGCCACGAAATGGCAAAATCGTGTCGGCAAAGACATTGAGCCGTTGTGGAGCCCCCGCCCCTCCCCGAACCGGAATGGCCTCCTACTGATTTTTCGGGCCAAAGCCTACACGTTTCAAACATTTTTGATCAGCTTTTCCATCAAAATAAAATGGAACTCAATTCTATCGTTTACGAAGCGAGCGAAAGCGAGCTTTTTGGGGCGCGATTTTCTTTTTGTCCGTTCATCTTTTTGCTACGTTTCAAAAACGTTCGATGCGCGGCCAGGAATCGATAGAAAGAAAAACAATTTCCAAACGTGACTGAGCGTTTGCTATTTACCGATTTATAGTGTCGATCCCGAGAACGAACGAAGTGACACCGCAGACATCTTTTTTTTTGTCGGGCCTAATTTTGTGTTTGGTTCCGATTTGATGGTTGCTCTCGGACATCCAAGGGCCGCTTGACCCGGGATGTGGAACGTTCCGAAAAGCGTTCGTCTTGCAATTCGTCCAACACACATTTTTTCTCATTACGGATAGTGTGGTTCGTATCGATTTTGGACCATCATTTGGTTCGTCATCATCATTTCGTTGGCCCAATAAATATTAGTGTCCACTCCGAAAAAAACAAACCCACATCAAACTGGCCCTTGGATGTTCCCTGGACGCGATAAGCAACCTTCGTGAATTGTTATCATTGATGGTGTTGCTCTCTGTCTCTTTGCCACCAAATTTTTGCACCTTCGCCGATTGATGGCCGTACTCGGCCTGAGGGATAAACTTCGTTTTCAATCAAGCAAATGTCCCTTATTTCTCGCGCCCAAATCCAAATCCTATTCCCGGTTGTAATCATGGCACAAGGTTCGGTGTAATATCCATCACGGCTTGTACGGTTTTTGTTTCGTTTAGCACGAGCACAATTTTTCTTGATTGTTGGACGCCACAATGCTGCGTCTTACGGCGAGTGCTTCCAGCTCGTCTATGGCCGTCCTTGGATGAACCAAAAAGTCCCATTACGGCGGTGGTGACATCTTTGCAGATCGCACACACGGTAATATGTGCGACTCAACGACTATTTGTGCTCCATCCAATCAACACAATGTACGATGTTTACCATCCCGTTTATCGTTTCGCACAGCCCGTGCACCGCATGCATTCGTCAGGCGTCACATGGCGGACGAAAGTTCCAAATGTCTCGGCGACTGTTGGGATGTGTCATTCGTCCTATGTTTTGTCGCTAGCTGAATATTTGAGCAAGACGATAAAGATACATATATTTGCTTGATTGCAGGATAACACAACGTATGAAATATAATTTGCTGGGATGGATGTCTAATGCTGGGAATTTCGTGCTACGTGAGATGATTTTTCAATTTACGTATATAGCAGTATTAAATTAATTTTAAAACTTCTTACGATTTTTCATATATGTTTAAATTATGATAAATTAGGGAGTTTATGATACCTTGGTTAAAATTCATATGAATTCATGCCGACAAAAAATGAATATAATAATTAAATTATCAAGTTATTCGGCGCTCAGGTCTTGAGAGAACCGCTTTTCAATTTTGAACTTTTATGTTTTGTTTTTTATCAGATATTCTTCATACTATTTACTAGAACTTGTCGTACGCTTTTATTTCTGAATATTTCCCCTACAACTTTAAGTCCTTATCGCCAATTTGCAATAAACTTAATATTTTAAAACTCGATAGTTTATATTTAGACTATATTTATAATACCTATTTTCCAAAAAAATATGAAGTGCTTCGATGTTGGTTTTTTTAACGAAACGCAATTAAGCACCGGAAATGCATCGTATTGCTCAAAAATTACTGTAATTTTGAGCTTCTGAATGTTTATTCAGCCTGAAAACTTGTAGCAACATCTTTCCTCTTTCTTTTTTATCAAAATCTTGTTTTTTAGGACAACAATCAAAGAAAACATCTGTATTTTAGTAAGTAAAGCTTACCTAAAAAAAAAGAAAACAGATTTCGACTCTTTTGTTAATTACAAACAATGTAGCTAGCGGCATCTTGTGGTGGGTATCGAAAGTTCATCCACCATCTTCGGGCCACCATCATAAATCTTTCCAATCCCCGTTATCCCTAACAGCCCGGCATACCTATCCCTTCATCCCGTTCATAATCTTCCTACGTGGAAGGATTCTTTTTTTTCTGCACATTACTCACACCGAGTCCTCGTCTGAGCCCGACGGACCTGTTACGACCCCGTCAAAATGCGAACCGTACTTGATCAATCCGAGAGAATCAACCTCGAAACATGACGCCCAGCTTCCCGAAATGCGAAAATCCAACGGTTCCATGTACACGCATCAAAAAGCCAGTGTTGCGCTAGTGGCTGGGGTGGTTTTTTGTTCATCCTGCTGTGAGTTATGCGTTTTATGTATGTTTCATTTCGGGGTCGGTGGAAAAGACGAGGCGAGCGATAGAGGGATAGAGGCGAGAGGAGCGACAGGACGAGGACGATGACGCCGTGAGGCTGTGGTTGGAAAATTCAAGATAGTAATAAGAGAAACATGCAGCCAAAACATTCAACCCGAAGTTATGGCAAGATGGAAAGTAACACGGGCCATTAAAAATATGACATACGGTGAATGGCGCCATAAAACCAGCGGAAAGATGGCAAACGGTGGTTGCGGCCCGGGTGCTGATGTACGCTTCGGTGTGATAACAGAAATCTAATGAGCATCATTTCTTATTTATTTCGCCCGACAAGGTTTGAATTTTGTTTTGACACCGTGTGATGAGATGAGCAGGATTGTGTGTTGTAAAGTTTGCTACATAATGGTCGAGTTTTCCCTGATTTTAATAGAAAAAGATGACACTGTTTAGTAAAAGTGAAATCAATTTCTAATAATTTCATTGCAATTGCTATCCTGCCTGAGATTCTGTGGCAATTTTATTATATAAATGTTTTCATTGTTTTCATTCAGTCAAATTTTCCACAACAGTATGATGGGTAGCAATACGTAACGATAAATTACCTTGCGTTGAATGTGTTGCTGTGTAGCAGTTTTCCGCATCGTCTCCAGAAAATACGGCTGATGAGAAATTCCCCCGAGAAGCATCATTTACACAAATCCAGCCTGTGGGGAGGAAACAAAAAGGGAAAACTCCACAGCCAGGAAAATCAAACAAATGAAAGCAAATCGCAAACGTATTTCGTTTCGGTGCGGCCCTCATGACATCCTGCGAGTAGAATGAAATAGCAAAGGGAGGTAAAAAAAAACGGTACAGATCTCCCTTCACATTTCGCTACCCGAAAGCTAGAAAGAGTGCGATTGATATGGAGCTGGTGTTTGTATGGAGGGACGAATAGCGTTTTGTGCTGTGTGTCCTGGCTGGCTGTCCTACGGTATGCCGAGCCCGATGGACTGATAGCAGTCAGCGGCGATAGCGATGGTGAGGCTTTTTGTTGCTTCTGCCGGCGCATGCCATCGCTTTGACGAGCAACGGACAGAATCGAAGACAGGCCGAGCTTGGTAAAGGTATGTACGTTTCCTGCGCACCAGCACCATCAAAACCGACCCAGCTACGTGGAGAAATGTGAAGCACGAAGGGTTGTACGGCGAACATAGCGAAACCAAGCGCCAGCAAAGAGGGAACGCAAGATTTGGCACCGGAGCGAACCAGAGCGAATAGGGACGACTCTGCCGTAAAGGTGCGTAATGACGTTCGCCGTCAAGTCGACGGAGCGCATCCCTGACATCGATTAGACATAAACGTGTCACTGTGAAGGCTGGCACGGACGCCTTTTTTGACGTGCCGCAGGGCTTCCGGCGCACCACCCTCGCACCCCTCGCCACTTGGAGGCTGAAATTAACGCAAAAGGCGAACAAGGGAAGCGCACAGACACACCGAAACGGGGAGTTCGAGATACAACTACAGATATAGTTTTCCGGGCACGGTACCCGAGAGGCGAAGGTTCTCGATTCGAAGACGACGGCGCGCACGATGAGGACAGGCGATACACTGGCTGCTTATGTACTAACGTTTGAAAACGCGACCGAAAAACCGTTGGCAGAGAGGGACATTTGATAAGATGCCAAAAGCTGTGCGCGGTTGTGAATCGGCCAGCAAGACGACAGGCCGATGCGGGGAAAACTGTTCGGGAAAAGTTTTGAACACTTGCGCGAACGCACACACACCCACACACAGAGAAACACATTCCCAGGCGCAACGACTTTGATCGAATGGAATGGATTTTCTTAAATTTTCTTCTATTTTGCTTACAAGTTTTATCAAATTTGCTAGTTACGGTTTTTTTCTTGTTGTGTTCATTCATTTTGGAACATTTTCTTTTTCGGCACCGTGCACCGTAAACTCCATTAGTTTCCAAGAGCAGTAAAAAGCAGCATTACGGGATGTTGGAGAAGTGATGTAGAATTTTCACGCAAGCCAAAATGGATCGTTCTGAGGGGTTTTCGGTTTGATTGAAAGTTTGGTACAGATGGAAGGCTGCCATGCAAAAGGTTAACGGTTGCCGTGAACCACTTACCGAGGGGTTTTCCGCCTTCGTGCTGAACTAGAGTTTGAATGATGTTAATGCACGTCATCGTCTGTTAGCATAAATTCCACAACACTACTCAGACGATTGTTCAAACTTTTCAAACCACTGATGAAGATTGTTTGCTTGCTTAATTTTTATTAAACATCTCAAGTGGAATATCTCTGAAAAGTTCGGAAACAGTTCGGAAAAGGTTTTTTACGACTTTTAATACATTTTGATGTATGTTTCTTGTAGACACACTTTTCGGTTTTAGCTATTAAACATTATCAGTACTATAAAACAATAACAATAGGATATTTTTTTCATTTCAACATGGATGTTTCTACTTTTCCTTAATTATTTCACCAAAAACACCCAACGATAGCAGCAAGAACCCAACGATCCCTGTTTGGCTCATGAAAATATTTGGCAAAACGATTGATGAATCCCACGGGAGCCAAAATTATTCATTACTCTCCATATTATATCGTCAATTTGTCAGTACCGGTGTATCATATGCTCGTGTTCGTACACTATCCACTTAGCATGGCCAAAAATCCTTTCCGATGCACAGTGGCATCTCTTGGCGAATGTAACGCACTCTGCCGCAAACCGAGAGCTGCGTAGGGATGCAAACAAGGACAGCACAGGAAATAGGCAGTTCTCCGGTGTTTTGATTTAAATCTGCCGTTAAATGGCGTAAATTGGTTGGCTCATACCGGCACGAAACGACAGCACTGCACTGTGCAACACAGGCGAACATTGCGAACAGTTGAAGGGCATGACTCGGTGTTTGAGTAACAGTACGTTTAGCAACCGACGATGAGTGTCCACTTCTCCGGAGATTTGGTTATTCTTCCCGGCAAGTTTAGGACGATGGTACGCACTATGTGCATCTTCAATGGTCAAAATATCATCCTTGGGGGTTATGCAATGATTTTATGTAATGAAGTTTTAGGATACGTTTTACGAACATTTTTTTGTCCGTGAAACAATTAAGGAGTTCTATTATGTCCCGTTGAAAACAGTTATTTAAAATGATGTCCATATTTGAAGTTTTTGTAAGATATTATATTAAATTTGTTGGTTAAGGTTTGTACTTTTAATGTACACAAATTCAATATTTTATATTAAACTCCAATAGGGCACTCAAGCTAGGAAAGCTGTGGCTCCGAAAGAGCTATAGTTCCCTCATCAAAATGTGTTAAACGTTCGCCTGTAGTTCATATTTTGTCCGACGCATCTTGTTGCTTAAAAGCCTGAACATCCTTTCAGTAATGTTCTACTTAACACTTGCCTAACGTGCCTCGCGTACCGTTTCGGCATGGCCCACACCACAAATAATGCGCCAAGTGTATCCGGACGCATAAACAATCAGCTCGCTAGTGTACGCAAATATCTTTCAAACTAACCAGCAGAGCCTTACACATACCGCGGCCCAATTGTCCGCCAACTGGCAAACCATGGCCAAAGTGAGAACCGAGTAGGACAGACCTGAAGTCAATCTCAACCAATGCCTGTGTGTAGACCGGTAACAGGCGTTAGAGCAATACGCAATTGCTTCACATCGTCTCGTCATGCACGGACCCCACTGTAGAGCCAACGTTGACCAACGTTCGCATCAGCTTCAAAAGCTCGTGAGACCGTTCCGCAATGAGCAGGAGGAAGCATTTATCTTCAGCTAAACACGCTAATACGACGACAAAACATACATGTCCTTCCGGCCTTGAAGCGCACCACCATCGGGCAGGTACGATGGTAGGTATCCTTTTGCGACCGTGTGTGGCCCGGTATGCCGTAGGCACACATTCGCATTCCGTGTGCACACCACCTGACGTTCGAAGCTGTTTGGAGAAAATCGCTTGAACTTTCGCTGCTGCAAAGCCTCCAACTCCATGGTTTTGGCTTCGGTCAGTAATTTTTGGAGAACGAGCGGAACAGTCATTTTTGGCGCTAGAGCTCGCACCGTACGACAGGGTTCGCGCATTCCGTCGCGCTACGAGCGTTACGTACGTGTGCACGTTACGGCGTGCGGTATTTGTGGCTAATAACCACAGGAATTTGAAGCGCGAAACATTAAATCAGAGCGAGTTATGAGAGTACTTTAAATGGCAATTGTTATATCCTGTATTTATTGGGTACCTTCACCCGGGGTGCCCGGGCTGTCAGAAAAGGTGTTGTGTTGTTAGTTTTTTTAAGTTATTCACACCGATTGGCTACCTTGACTTTGAACTGTAGCACTTGATTCATATTAAACCGCAAATGGTGGGTTTTTATAGTATTATAAATTAATGTAAACAGCAATCAAGGGTTTGAAAACAGTTTACTCCGGCAATTTCGCTCTATTTAACAGCTAATTTAACTCGTACAGCGCCATCTTTGAACAATCTCGTACACTTTGCAACACTGTTGCTATACTTATCTGTGAATTAGCTGTACCAGGCTGGTGATTCTTTTTTTCAAAACAATTGTGAATATCTAAACGTCCATGTTCCAGTCGCAGGAAATGGTTTGTTTCGCTTCTCGCGCTATCACACGCATGAACGTTTCTCCCGTCGATAAGAAAACGCACAATGGTTACAACCTTGAATGCTGTATGCTGATGACTTCGTCCCCTGGGTCAATTAGGTTCGAACCGGCAGTGCAGAAACCCGTGTACCGGTCAGGATTCGCCATGCAACCGAGACGTGGTTCGTGGTTATCAAGACAAGTCCTTGGTTGTAAGTAGCGTGTTCGGGTGTAACTATTCCTATCGGTTTGGTGCGAATGAAAACTTCATGTCCATGCGAGTCCTTGACGCAAGTTAGACCAACAACGATATCAGTTCTCCAGTGGCATCCCGAATGACACCTCAACCCAACCGTTCGGACGCCACATGCCACACAAGGTTGTCAACCGGAGCGCTGGACACTATTTGCGGAAAATAGCGAAGAAACGGTCCAGCAGCGGTTCGGCCCGAGCGCATGTTAGCCAAAGTTTTACTACCCTTGCCCAGTCCGGAAAGAGTCCCTGGGACAAAATTTAAGAGACCTCAGGGACAATTTTATTGTTTTCAATATCCTGCAAATCAGGACCTGCATCCTTTGTGTGTGAGTGTGGCATCTCGTGTCTAGCAGAACGCACCGTTGCCAACCGTCGTGTGTTGGAACACAAGCTGTGTTGGAGGCGTGCAGATTTTGAAAGATTTTTAATCTCATTTTAAGCTCAGGGACTGATTGATTACTTGATTAACGCATTTACTTTATGTTAACAAATAATTACAAGCTTGCAGTAGGGCTTCATTTAATCAACATTTTGCAAATAATTGTGCTATTATCATAGGAAAAGCAAGATGGCAGACAATTGAATATATCTCTATAGGGGACTTGTCTCACATCGTTTATGTCCCTTTGACTGATTCTTTTCACTTACCCATACAAAGTGGCTGATTGTCGAAAGTGTTCCTATTTTCTAGCCCATTAAGCGTAGCCATCTTTCTTCCACATTCAACCGACGTATTTTGCTGTGTTAACAACAGCTCAGACGCCGTATTACTGAGGCCACAATTGTAAAACATTACTATGCAGGCAGTGATCTTTTCGGTGCAAAACTTTTGTGCCGAACAGCAGTTAAAAGCGTGTGTAGAACTGCACCAGTGCTTCCGCTGCTGCGACTTAATCATGAGTTATTAACAGCTTATGAAATTTATGATCTTTTACAATCTTTTACCCATTCCGCAAGAGCCATTTGCAGCGGTGGCGGTAGCAAGCATACTGCAAAATTATCACGGTCCTGTTGTGTTCCGACCATTTCCCGACGCCGCCGTTCGCTTGGCCGTTACTATTTGCATGATGAATTTTCACTCATAAAACCTCATTCGGCACTCGGGCGGGGGATGTGTGTTTTTGCGTCATTTGTAGTTTTTGATATGTTTTTGCTGGAGATGCAACGAAATGGTTCGGGGGTTTGAGTCGGTTCGGAAAATTACATTCCACCAACCGTTGTGGGCAAGCGAACGAGATCATCCATCCGAACGGCCGATACTGCCGATCGTACATTTGTTCGTTCATTACCGACAAACAAAATGGACTCGCCGAATGGAGTAGTTTGATCGAGTGTGGTGCAGCCCACCCTCCACACCACGGTGTAACCTTGCCAGCGTAATTAGATATATTTATTAATGTTTCTGCAGGAGCTGTATCTTTCGTGGTACAGTGCCTAACTCCCCCGGAAAAACGGGGCTCGCAAAAGTTACACGCTCCGGCTGCTCGGAGCGCATAAAACTCTGGCGTGCTGGACCTAAGAGAGTTGGCCCGGTCCGAATGTTGCGCCCCCGTGCCGAAGGAAACTTCCATGCATGATGTCGTTCACTGATGAGGGATGGCCATTTCTCGCCGCTCGTCTCGCTGCCAGCCGCGCGCTCCGCCCGGGGAACGACTGATGGCGACCTTTACGCAAAGACAACCGAACGAAACGGAAACCGTGCAAAAGTAGGCAAACGGCCGGTCTCTGGCTGACCCGAAAAGAGTTACTACCGATGTTTCAATATAACCTGTTTGATAACAGTAGTACGCGACTCGTTATCATTAGACGTCAAATATTCGCATAAAAATTTTACGAACTCACGAGGACTCGTTTATTTTATGCTAAAGAGGTATCTTCACCAAAGGGTATTAAGGATAATTTTTTGAGTAATTCTATTTCCGAGCTCTAAGAAGTCTGCCCAATCATTAAGCTAAAACTGTGTACACCACTGTACACCGCTGTGATATGGGATGGTAAGTTTTGCCTATAGGTTTCGGTTGGTCATGTCTATGTGTACATAAATTTGTGTAATAACCATGTGATATATCAAACAGAATTTATTCCAACAATTAGACAACAACTTTGCCCATTCATCAAAATAAGGATTTCAGTTTTATGACTGTAACAAGCTCTAGATGGCAGTATAATCATCCTCCTCAGGGATCATAACATTCAGCAAAGCTTCCTCCGAGCCGGGTGAGGCAGGTGGTCAGTCCTGAAGGTGGTTGCTCTTTGCACCGCACATCATAGACAACCGGGAGGAATGTTACTAAGGCTGCCCTACTGCCTCCCACCGAAGTGCTAGCCGATATGGCAGTATGTTAAAAGATATCGCTAGTACGGCGGCCAGTGTGTCCCTTCCAGTGGTGGTCACAGCGCCACACACGTGAACGCTTCCTACTGGACCCGAGTGAACAATGTTTTAGCGTGTAACCGGTGGCTTCTTTGTCAGTTCCGACTACACCCTCCCGGTAGCACCCTGACAATCCTTTAATGTGTTGGTCCTTTTGTTGTTCTGCCACAACCGTGTGCATGTCCCGGTCGCGCCACGGTAAGTGCTGGAATGTGTGGAACCTCCAGAGGAACGTTCCTTGTCTTGCCGTGTCTAAAATTTGCGAACCCGGTCAGCTCAGGGCCCTGGGTAATGGATTCGTTTCCCCCATAAGTATTCCAGCAGCGAGCCCTTCCCACAGTCCCCTTAATTCTTCTCGCTTATCATCGCCCCACTGCCGGAGCGGGCTAAGCGGGGCACTGAACCACCACTCGGGCCTGCCATCGATTCAACTTCCCATCCCATCATCTTCTACCGTCATCGTCATGTTTTCTCAACCCGGACGGAGACTGATATTTTATCTCTGTAAAACAACGAACCGAACTTGTCCGAAATGCAGTGACGTTGTTCGTGTGAAGCTGGTGAAGTATTTTGTAGCATGAAGCTGGCCAATGTTTCCCCACAAGAAAACATGCAGTGAGCAGCGGTAGGTTAGGACGGGTGGAGACAATAAATGTTTTCACATGATATATTTATCAGAAAGTTCTTTATCACCTTCTCGGGAGCGACAGGCACACACATACACATTAGCTTCGATGCAGAATGATTCGCCCGGGCATTGTGGCCCTTCACGGGGGACTTGTTCTACAAACCGTTTCCAAGCACATCCGATGCACATCGTCCGTTTCTTCATCATAATGAACCTCCTTGTCGCCCCTTCCCGTCGTATGTTGCTATGCAAAGCGACCGTAATGGCGTAGGACACACCTATGATGCATCTCTCAAGGTACCACGATGCGATGGTCGTCGTCGTCGTCGTCGTTCGACTGTCACCATTGCACCGTGTGCTCGGTACGGTGAACCTGATCCGTACGAAAACCCCTGGCGGGCACTCGGGCACCGCTTCTTAAATGTTCGCTTATGTCTAAAGTTTGATTTACTTCCTGTTTTCGCAGGTCGTGGCTCGCAACGCTTGTGCCGTGTCAAAGGCGCGACCGCAAACTTCGTCCAGGGCCGTCGCCACCCGGTTATTGCAACCGCGAACGCATCCACTGCGGCAGTATGCTCAACGAAGAGGACACCGAGCTGGATGACACACATCTCTGCATTAAGTGTGGCAGCACCGTGGAGGGAATTGAAAATTACATCAAGCACCGTAAGGTAAATTGCGCACAGCCGGCCAAATCTTCAGGTGGCACCGGTGAGGCCGGACCCGGTGCGATTGGCAATGCCGATCAGTCGACCGTAACGGTGCGCGTTGAAGCGGTATCGGCGGCGGAACCGGCGCCCTATGGGACGTTTGACTTTACCGAAACAATCAAGGAACCGGAGCACCATAAGAAAGTGCCGAGCTACGACTATCATAACTACGAGCTGGAACCTCATCATCATCATCATGACCATCATCACCACGCTGACCCGGAGCATCACCGGTCCGATGGTTCGAAAGCGAACGACTATAAGAACGAGGTGAATTACGAGTACGAGCTCGGAGCGGATCTGTTCTTTTCGTCGCTTGAGCTGCAGAGCAGCAGCAAGCAGAAGACAACGGCCCCCACCCTGCCGAATGCGGCCCAGCCCAGCGGGGCCAGCCCCGGGCTGATCGGTGGTGGTTGCAGTCCTGCAGCAAAGCTCGCCCTGCCGCAGTCTAGACCGAAGACCCGCAAATACACCACGACCCTCGTCACCACGCAGCTCGAGGCAGATCAGCAGCAACAGCACCATCCGCTGCCGGACGACTGGCTGGCGACACCGAACGAGTCCGATAAGCTTATGAAAGCTGTCAGCGATATCAGTGGCCACAAAAAGGTGGAACTGTATCCGATATTCCATCAGGAGTCGCCCGACCCGTCGGACGACGACAGCGAGGACGAGGACGACTATAATGCGCCACCGCGCACCCATACCGGTGGCAAGTGGAAGCCGGAAAATCGTCCATCACCGAACGTACTGCGCAGTACGTCCCACTGGCGCCACTGGCCACCGGAGTCACCGCTGGACAAATCCATCGAACCGGACGAGGAAGACGATAGCTTCAAGAGCTTCTCGCCACCGCCCGGCCACACCAAGGGCAAGTGGGTGCCCGGCTCCAAGATTGCGCGCCTCGAGTACAAACCAACCCACGAGCCGGTGAAAAGCTACGAGGACAATTACTGGTGCAGCATTTGCAACCGCCGGCTGGCCTCTCGGTTTGTGTACGAGCGCCATCTTAAATCAAATCTGCACCTTAAACGGGCCCAGGAGGAATTCGAGCTGGAACGTGCCATCAAGCCGCCGCTCTACGCTAATGAACTATCGAAGCAGCTAACGGAGCAGCCGGGCAACGGGGCCATCGGGGCCGTGGCCAGCGCGGGTCAATTAACGAAGCCACCGGAAAAGGGGAAACGCAAACGCAAATGCTACTACACCAAGTGTGTCGTCTGTCAGACGCGTCTGCCGACGCATCTGCTCGGGAAGCACTTGATATCCCGTTACCATTACCGTCGGATGCTGAACCACCCGGAGCAGTGCTTTGACGTAGTGCTGAAAAATATGCACCGCATCGTGCTACAGTCCCCGTTCCAGTGCCAACCGTGCCGGTTTTACGCCAACAGCGAGCACTACTTTATGGACCATTGGCGTTCGCCGGACCACGAGGCCCGGGTAGCGTCGAGCGGTAAGTTTTGGTGCAGCTTCTGTAAGTTTGAATGTGAGGGAAACTTTCAGATGACCGAACACCTGCTCGGTGCGAACCATCGGGAAGTGATCGCGGTCATCAATCGCTCGGTGCCGATCATCATCCGCAAGATCACACGCATCCGGTGCAGTGCCTGTGAGCAGGAGTTTCGCTACAACGCCGAGCTGCGGCACCATCAGCGTCACTGTACGGTGGTCAGCGACGAAGCGGTGGCGGCGGTTCGCGTCAAGGTACAGAACACCTTCACCTGCGAGCTATGCGGTGCAACCTTCCCGAACCGGATGCGATTGCTGCAGCATGGCCAGAAACTGCACCGGTTGGCAAACTATTACTGCTCGATTTGTGAGTGTTCGTTCGAGACGGCCCACGAGTCGCTGCAACATCGCCGTACCTCGAGGCACAAGATTATGTCCGCAAGAAAGAATCGAAAATCGAACCTCGTTCCGAAGCTGTGCTCGATTTGTAAGGAAAAATTACCGGATGTGCTGGAGCTGAAGCAACACATTGCCACCAATCATCCGGATGTGAAGTATAGGTAAGGTACGGTGGGCGGAAAATTAAGTTAATGGGATTTGGAAATTGGAAAATGATTGATACATTAATATTTCAATGCAATTTATTAAAATATCCCAATATGTCACAATATATGTGAGATGTAAGAAATGTTTAAAGACTTCACACCAATAATTTCAAACATCGTTCATAGTTTAATGCCTACCCATATATTTCGGATGCTTCTCTAGAATGACCAATTTCTCGGCTCATTTCCTAAACTCTTCACCAAAACTCCAGCGTTCATATTTTTTTCTCCATCTCGTCCCTCTCCCAATTCCACAACCATTCACTCATCTATTAATTTCTCCTCTGTTCTTTCAGCTGTCCTCGGTGTGGCGAATGTTTCGTCCTGGCGCAAGAACTCGGCAGACACGTACGTGACAAAAATTGTACATTTTTCAATTCCTCCACCACGCTAGAACAACCGGCAGGAACGTCCTCGGCGTTCTTTGTGCCGTACCCGACAACGGAAGTGCTCTCGATACCGACCACATCCACGTCGACGACGACGACGACGACGACACATCAGCTCGCTGGTGCACTCCCGGCGATAGTCCCACAGGCGGCAACTTCACCATCGTCATCATCAGCAACCCGGCCGCATCTTTCGGGCACAAATTCAATTATCTCAAATGATTCAATTAAAGTAAATATGAATGATCGTAAACTAGGCAAGGAGACACATCTGTATTCCTCCACGGTGGCACCGTTTCTGGAGACGTCGACGGACCGGGAATCGGATGCCGAACCCGAATCGTCCACGGATGATGCGGATGTGCCCGGGCAAACGGGCCCAGCTGATCAGCCCCGAAAAGGTTGGTGTACATATTTCACCAGTTTTTATTTTCCCGACTCCCCCTTGCGGCACGACACTCCGCCAGTGCGTTTTGAACCAGCATGGAAATCGCAAACCGGGTCTGAGAACCGGCGGCCGGAGAAAGAATAACTTTTCCTGTTAAATCTGGCCTCGGTGGCCCCGATGCTAACCCGTTTCGCTTTGAGGACACACGTTTGGATGACTAATCCGTTTGCATCTGGTCGCTAGTAAAGAGCGGTGATGGGCAGCTAAATAATTGTACTGTCAAAAGTTTGGTGCAGCGAGTGAAACGAGTTGTGGGTCAGGGTTGCGATTTGCAAAGTTTGCGTTCGAAACGATGCGAGGGTTTTTGTTTGCATTTAAATTACACAAAACTAAATGTTGTCCGTGTATGTACGTGGTTAAATGTGATCAGAAGATTCGATTGGGGCTAACCAAGGGCTGAATGTCCACACAATATTTTGATAAAAATCATGAGAAAAAATACGTCGTTGCATCGGCCACTTTAGTTGACACTAAATGTTTGAACATTGATAAAGATTTTTTTCTCAAATTACAAGATTTTAATAAAAAAAATCTTATCTTTTGTTCGACAAATGATGAAGCTAGAACACACTGGAACACACTGAGTAAATGTGGATTTATTAATTATTATTATTAATTAATCTTATGTGACATTTATCGTGATATGATTATAATTCAAAGCCTTAGACTTTGATTCTATTTAACAAAAAAATGGAATAATATTATTTTTAATTTATTTATTTCTGAATGAATGAATACTACCTGTTAGAATATAAACTAACGTAATTTAAAATTATAAAGAACTGAATTTTTAAACTCAGCCCAATAATGATCCTTACCCTCCAATGCTGAAACCGAATTGATCTGTTTTCACCGAGGCCTAATATCTTTTTCCTCGGTTCATCTTCGTTTCTTTTCATGCCCATCACGGTGGAAAACGGTGAAATCTCATCAAATCACGTCACAATTGGCTGCCCCGCTGTACAAACAGTTGATATGATGGAAAATTATTCACACACCCCCATGCAACCGTGTACGACCGAGGCCCGGTCAGCGACCACATCGACCTATCGGATTAAATTGGAATCGTTCAGTTCGGCACTTGCCGGCAGCACTGCCGGGCCGATCCACCAACCGTCACAATCGCCGCCGGTATCAAATACGGATTGCGATAATATTGTTGCCGCACGGAGCCCGCAAGCGTCAGCAGAAATCTTTTTCGCCATGGCTAATAATGCGTCCGAAAATAATACTGTTTACGTTGATGAAATTGTTGGCACCATCGGTGAGGACGGTTCGGTCGTTTGCTGGCAGTGTAAAATATGCCCATTCAGGTATTTGTTACGAACACTCACACACACACGCACACACTGTCTGTGAGCCCTGTGTGAAAAGCCCAACCACCCCACCCCCGTTCTGGTTCATCGTTAAGTCGCCCTCTCCCCCCCCCACGCAGCATCATCACCATGGTCCGACGCAACGGTTTTGGAGAGGAAAATTTGAACCGGGCTCAGTCCATGGAAAATGTATTTTGAAAGCACGCAGCTTTCTAGGGAAAACCTCTGCTCCGCTTCCTGATTATGGCTTCAGTGTTCTTTTGCCTGCCTGCCTTTTTTTTATTCTGGTTCCTGCCCATGGACGCCGGAGGTCCGGAGAGCGATCCGAACCGCCTCGGTGATTGTCCTTTCGGTGTGTACCAAATGAGCCGGATGGGTATCCGGGGTGTGTTTACCTGTTTGCTTATTTGTTGCTGTCCTTGCTAATTTTCCATTTTCCATCCAGTCCCCTTCCCCCCACCGGATCCACGATTCCCACACAATTTCCATCCGCCATCCTCTCCTGTACCACCCCGCCATAAACCCCGTCTCGATCGCTGGTGTTTGTGCGTTTTAGATGTGCGAACATTTCCATTCCAGTACCCACTCTCTCGGTGTGTGTGTGTGTGTACATATCGGTCGGCAGGATCGAGGAAACTTAAAACATTCACACGCACCCCCACACACACACTGACCAAGTCCATCGGACAGTTCGATGCAGGGGGTAGCATGACGATGGACCAATTGCGGACTGGGGAGATGGGCGTGTAAATGGCGCTTTTTCAACCTTCATTAAAATTTTCTCATTTCATTTATTTCGTCCCTTTCCTCCCCCCCCCCCCTCCACCACACACGCGCTGCCCCTCTACCGTATACTTGGGCCCTACTTCTGGTGGGGGGGTTGGTGAAAAAAAAAATAAACACTCACCCCCGCAGGACCTCATCGCAAGCCGAATTTCTGTTTCACGAAATTTTGCACTCATCAAAGTTGGATGACAAAGCAAAGCCATCCCCATCGGGGTTGGGTCGGTGTCCCAAAATCACCTGCCCGCTGTGTGGGAAAGCATTCGCCAAGGCCTCCCTACGCTGCCACCTGCGCCAGCACACCGACGAACGGTTGTTCCCGTGCCCGCACTGTCCGATGGCATTTACGCGCAAGGCCAATCGCAAAAATCACATTGATAACATTCACCACCAGCACGAGCGGAACGGGCGGAAGCGCAATGGTGGGGAGATGGTGGGCACCACGGATGAAGGAATCCGTTCGACCGACGATGCCACCGAAGCAGGACCATCCCGCAGGGCTATCTGTACCAGTTGCGGCAAATCGTTCGCCAATCGGTGAGTATAGTTTTTCCTTGTAATTGTTGCTGGCCTGCAATGCTCCCGGGCATCTCCGGTAGACCCTTGTGCTGCCCCGGCACCGAACCGGACGCATTCTGATCTAATTTATGACCCGCTGGGAAATATCGAAATAGTTAAATATTTAGCAACTTTTTTTCCTGATCCTGCGCGGTTTTCATATCGTTTGGTACAATATTTGCCCGGTCGGTATGGGAATGGGTCGCAGGGCCGGCTTGTGGCGTTGCTACCTCACGGGATGCTACTAATGTGTTCCGCTAGCGTGTCGTGTCGTCTTGAGATAGGTGAATTTATAGAAAACGTTCTTCCTGTTTTTTGGGTCCGAAACAACCCACCGCTTCCGATGCTGCTTCGGCTAAGCATTTATGAAATTAATTCGCCATCAATTAGGCGGGCGGTATTGCTACTGTAGGCTGGCGAAACATGGCCGTTAAGTCGGGTTAAAAATGTAAATAAAATCTCATCCCCATACAGCACGGCCTTATTAAACCGGTACCCGAGCAAAACTCTCCTCGAGCCGGTGGTAAGCCATCTTTCCCAAAAACCTTCCCATCCAATCCAACAGATACCCCTTTCTTCGCGCGGTACGTAGATTCGGCGAAATATGATATCACCCTTGTAAATGCATATTTTGTCCGGGAAAATGATGCCTGGCGGAAATGGATGAATAGCCGGAGACCCGGAGACGACTCGAACCCTTCGAAAGTGGGTGCAATTAAGTCTCAGATGGGATGCGAAAATGACACCACCTTCCGTCACCAAACGGGACAGGACTACGGGGTGTGCAAGCATTATATCCCCACCGAAGGGAAGTTCCCCGGGCAGCACATGTTCCGTTCCGTTTGACAAATGTTTACATAAGCAATGGCGCGATGGTGATGGCGCCTTCGGAATAATTATGTGGATAGAGGGTGGAAAAGAATAGAAGTGTAAGGACGATAAAACTGATAACTTTATGTGACCAACGCCCGAGACGATGACGGTTGACGATGGTTTTTTGGGTTGGTTAGACGAAGCATCAGGAACTGTGGAACTGGGCTGACATTGAGCCAACCAGCAAAAGCACCCTCGCGCGTCAAGATAACGGCTACCCCATGCATGGGTACGGGCATTCAGTCAGCCCAACAAAACACACACACAACTGGTGTCACAAATTCCGTGCGGTAGTCCAACTCCAACTCCACCCAAACTCCGGGAACTCCGGAACATGTAAATTCTTGCAGCCCGCTCTGTGGATGACTCCCTGTGCTAAACATGCCCTCCATTGTGCAAACATCACATCGCTCCTTTTGGAGTGGACTTTTGGGTGTAAATAATTAAATATTTTTATATCCTTACACCGTACTTTATGAGCGTTTAGATAAGCCGTCGTTGTTGCAGGGCAGAGGGAGACCGCTTGAGGAGCCCCTTGGCATGTTTTATAGCAACACATCCTCCTCCCCATAAAAGGGGAAAATGGCCAGAAAACCACATACACACAAGATGCATGTCGTCATGTGACAGATTCTGTAGGCAAAACTCAACCTTGAATGACAGTGCCGTCGTCTGTTTACGATGCTTCTTAAAAGCTAACAGTGCTGCGGTCACAAAACCCCAGCAGCCTTACGGCTCACCCGGTTGGAGCACGTTGGGTCAGGTGCAAGAAATAGTGCGCCAAGATTCCAATGGTCAACCCCGTACCGGATGGCGCATTTCTACGGTCATCGTCCTTCCAGAATTTCAACGAGATAATTCAGCAATTACGGCCCTCTTCCCCGCCGAAATGCTGCCAAAACGGAGAGACAAACGTAAATGAGCTGGAGCTGGCCGTACTTTTTCCTTTATTTGACCGTTCCGACATACACCCATAGGAGAAAGCTAGAAATGGAGGGTTTTTCGGGCTGGAAACCTAATTCATGAATCCGGACATCAAGATCACTTAACCGTGTGAGGATTTTCTGACCTTCGCCACGGCTCCTACGAGCACGGTTCCACGTACTGGCGTAACGGTCCGTTGAATCGGTCGACATAAGAACAAATCGGTTAAAGATTCATTGGTGGACGTTGGTGTGCCGGGCTGTGGATGTTCACCCTGTCGATTACAGCGATTCACCCCGCCCATGCTACAAGCAGCATAAAGACTCCCGTACAGCTAATCCGTGTCGCATTGCACGGAACGACACTACAGCAGGAGAGGAGATGGAGAAAAAAAAATCCCACTAGCGTAAAGCGACGAGGCAAAGCAAAACGATGCCTGATACCCGGTACGGCTACGCTTGCCAGAAGCGCATCTTTCGCGCCCATTATTGCACACCCGGCCACATTAACGTACCGGTGGGTTTCGCGATTAGTGACCGGTCGTGATTGGTAACTGTGCCCGGGTAAATGGGCATATCGGGGACAGTCAAATGAACCAGAAAAGTCCACCTCAATCTACACACACACACACACACAGTGTGGAGCGATAAAATGCAAAGTTAATTACAGAAATCCTAACGTAATTTGTGAAAATAGCTACTTGACTTGATAGATTTATATGTTAGCAACAAAACATAGGAAAACAAAGAAAAAAAAGCAAAAAAAGCACACACACACACACACTAGCCGGGTTTTCTCGGCTCTTCGGTTCTTTGGTTCCATCTTTGTTTCCAACAATTTAAGGGATGCTGATTTTTTTTTCCTTTTCGCCCTTCCCTGCTTTGGTGCAGGGTTCTTTGCGCGGTACGGGCAAGTGACTCGCACGGGCGGCTTAGCGAATATAGTACCAATTAATGTCATGTGTAATCTAAAGACGAAACAAACAAATAAGGTACATCGCTGCTATCGGTAATTGGCGTTACCTTCGACATCGTTTTGTTTTTGTGAACCAGTTAAGCACGACCGACCCCGGTGCGGCGGTGGAGAGTGAATTGCGCATTGCCACGAATGTCCTTTAGCTTTTCGGTGTGTGCTGCTGATCCAATTGTCATTATCATTTATAAATGCGCGTGTGCGTTTGTTTCTTTTTGTTCATTCTAATTACCAAGCAAGCAAATATAATGAGCAAACAGCCCAAGCACACGGAAATAATCCTTAACGTTAAAACACTATAAAATACTACTTAAGTACATCACCCGTTTACTGGGGACTTGGTGGTTGGAATGCAGATAAATTTCTAACAAACCCCCACGAAAACCCGAGCAACCGTCCATTTCGGGTTGGTTTCGGGTCGACACCGTAGAATGCCTACACTAACCGGGCGCGAATGTCCTTGTCACTTTGTTGACTGGACCCCAAAAACCGTTGAACGACAGTGACGCCGTGGATTACACCATTACACCGAAGTTCATCACGCGGGGCATCGCCCTTCTTCTTAATTGGTGCGATGTTACCGAGTTGGACAAATAACTCCACACTCCGTTCACACGCAGTGTGGGCCCCCAATTGGCACATAAACATGGCATGCACATAAACTGACGGGCGAACCCAGCCTTTTAGCCTGTTCGCTTTCCAAAACCCATTTTCCAACCGGCACACTAAACAGGGCGCATCATTTTTGTGTGACGCAGCCACGGTACGCATACGGTCTCCACACTCTGGGAACGAGGTGGGTTAGATGGCCAGACTTTCAGCCGGTACCGACGGTACCGAGCGCGCACGGCAAACCATAACATCGTAACAGATGGGACATTCCGGGCTCGGACACTTAGCCCACGTACGCCACGGACGCCAGTGGATGTACGGTATTAATATGACAAGGCTCGGCCGTAATATACACGGTACCATGGCACATATATTTAGCAACCGGTCTTGTACCGTTGTCAATATGGTTAGTTTTGAGATTTACTATTCACTTTTCCCACATTTTCCCGCGAGAGCTAATCGTATGCCGTAAGCACAATGCACGGGACTTTGCGAGGTTCATCAAATGGTGCCATAATTGTACCTTAGCACACGCTTACGGGTATACGTTCCAGCTGTCCATTATGGGTCTGGATGTTTCGGGGAGTTTTGGTGAGATTAAAATGAGATTTATAAGAATGTAGACCCGGTTCTGCCCAACTCTATTAAGTGCTTGAATTTGTGAGCTCCCATCAAACCAATTCTGGAGTTCACGTCAGCGGACCTTCGCGAAGTTCTGCTATAATTTCTTCTCACACTCTGTAACTTGGGATAATTTGATACCAGCAAATACCTCGCTAAATGTATACTCTCCGTGTAGTGCGACTATTCTCGTCCATCAAGGTAATTTACCTCCTCTGCATCTTGCGTACATCGTACACGCGCGATGAGAAGATTTAATTACGTATTCATACACCGTCCGGTTTTCACGCGCTTTTCACCGAAGCAAAAAGGAATGATATTCCGAACCACGACCGGAACTCATAGCCTTCCAACCAAACCCTCCAAAAAAAGGGGATAATTCGATTGAGTTTTGATGATTTGCCTGTGCAGTATGCAAAAACCATGCAAACCCGTAAAGTTTCGCCCTGTTGTGGCTTGCTACACGAGTTCTAGTCCAAATGGTAGAACACAGCAAATAATGGTAGGAAATGAGCTTAAGTCCCTTCGGAACATTTCGATGTAATTTATGAGTAAAACACCGCCACTGAAAACGGGATCTTTGCGGACAACAAAAAAAAAGACACTGGCCACACACGTTCGCAAACGTTCGTTGCTAGAGCACCAAGTGCCTCTAGTGTGGACATCCTTCTTCACTGCGCCACTCTGTCTCAGCGCTCACAAGGTAGGCGAGCGAACGGTTTACAAACGGAGGCCTTGTTTCGCCGCTCGGAACAGATCCAGCCGAAACCGCTACAATGCCAATTCATCTAAATACCGATGCTCGTGCTACATTACCGGCCGGGCGAAAATACTACAAATATACTTTTGTCCCCGTAATGGGGACCACCACCCACCCTACCTACCAACGTCTGGTCCGGGGCACGGTCCGGCATCTCGGATTCCGGTCGCAACATCCGGGAACACATGTACGAAAAAGATTAAAATTATTTCCCGAGGACAAACCTCGGAATAATGGAGAGTTCTTACCTTTGCGAACCTCGACTTACCCCCCGAAACCCTGATCGTCACCACTGTAACGAATGTGCGCTCGCTGCGCTAACAGCTTTCCGTTCGTATTTCCTATGTATCGGACCCTTCCGGTGGCAAAACAATCCGGCTTCGCTGTTGTTGACCCGCGCCGAATACCCCATTAAGCATAAGTATAAATCTAAATAGCAAATAAATTATGAAGATTTTCGTTTTATTTGCTCGTTTTTTTTTTTTTTGTTTGGGGGGAAGGGTGGAAAATTGTAGACTCTCGGTTTTGTACTGTACACCACAATGGACAAAACGGGCAAAACAATGCGGACACCGTGGGCACGCGAAGACATTGCAACAATCATGGTGTGTGGGGATGAAGGAAATGGACGGTGACTTTTGGGTGTTGGGTTCGCTTACCTTTGTGTGTTGTGGCTGAATGTTTGTGGTGCCAATGTTCGATCAGGTGGAAAATGTTTGTTTGAGGATTATTTTTTATTGATAATTCATTTATTTAACACATTTCAAACCTCCGAAGATAATCTATTTAGTTAATCAAAAGAAATGTTAATGATGGGTATTACTGCAACAACTCTACTCTCTCATGAGTTCTCTACAACTAAAGAATTTTGGAGTTTCTTAACTTAAAAAATTCTATCAACGATTCTATCCAATTCTTTATATGCTGTGATCGATCATTTACGCTATTAAAGTTAATAATTTCATCAAATTACAATTAAAAAATAATTTCCTTCGTTGGACAATGCAACAACTAAAATGAGCTTTGCAAGTAGTTGCTTTTACGACCGTCCCATAACACAATTAACATCCCGTTGTAACAGGAAATTAGGTGTAAAAAACACATCCTCTTGCTGTGGATACTAAAACTCACAATGCCACCTCCTATTCCCATATCCTTTCTCACATATATTAGCAAGGATTGTTTTGTTGTTTGCGTATATTTTCCCGCCTGTATGGATAATGTTTGTCGCCTGTTTGTTTTGTTGCTGCTGTTGGTTTTTATTCTCGCACTCCCACTTCCCAACACTTCAGTAGTTTTCTGGACGGGAAATTCTTTTCTCTATAATTACAGTGAGCAGGCAATAAACAAGTTGTAGGCATGCCCATTTACCTCGGTTGCCTCGCAATGGACATCTATGCGGAAAATAAAACACTTTACTATCCGCTCCAAGCCCTCAGCGCACCAGCGGTTGTTGTTGTGACTGGGGAAAACTTTTGACCCCTTCCGAAACCCGGCTGAAACGGTCCCCGGGTTTTGCCCACAAAAACCTCAACGCTTTGTACTGGGTCGGACATATAAACCCACCGCTGCCGTAACGAGCGACTACGGCACTTTGTTTTATTTTCCCCGAGGTTTAGGTGCGCCGTTGAATATTTGCAATGGCCCATCGAATGGCGGCAAGTGTGTATCGAGCGCCGCGTGTCACCATTATCCTACGTAAGCGGGACGCTTTCAACCAACCGAAAAATGACCAAAAATGATTCCAAGACCCATTAGACGGGGTGGACAGGCTTAAGGGTTTTGGTCAAGCATACGTACACCTCGGTTTCGTAAATCGTTCGCTGTGTCGTTCCCCATTTTCGTCTTCGTCGTAACGATCGCCGGGCCAGGTGAACGAAGCATCAGGGTTAACCGGTTCGAGAAAAGTCATCCACGGAATGCAAGAATCCATCCCAAAAGATCAGACACATGGATTTAAATGCATCCTCTTTTTTTTAGTGTGTCCCATTATGATCCTTTCCTTTTCTCCAGGACGTGGAGCAGAGCATGAAGGTGACGCTGGAATGTTGGACATACACAGTGCCAGGTGAAACATTTTTGGTCAACCAAATAGCGAAGCATTTCTGTTCAATCCAAACAGATTAAATAGCAAAATAGACCGCGGTTGCAAAAGGATTCGCTCGCCACATTTGCTATAAACTCTCATTTTGTTTTCATCCATACCAAAACTCTGCTTCAGGACACTGAATCCCAACCCCAAGAACACTCAGCCCTCAGGTTACCGGGAATGTGTTGCGTGTTGCGAAAGGAAAATCTGTCTGCAAATGTTGCCGTCGGCAATGCATTCCTTCCGCAACACCACAAGCATGATGTGATTGGTCATTTGATGTCCAGGAGTTTTAAGGACCGGAGAAATTGATAATGGCGAAAACATTCGTTTACGTGTGCTGTGTCCCAAATGTAGCAACCAACGAAACCGTCAAAAACGATCGAACCATAGCCATATCTATTATTTTTAATTTCTTTCGTCCAAATACACTCATCTTGCTGTCTGTATTTATTTCGTTTATTATCTTCTCTTGAACAAAAACCCAAAAAATCTGCACACATCCCGGAACTCGCGTCTTAGAGGATTTGGGAAGTTTTTTATTGGCACCGTTCGGGACTATCATGGTTGGCTTGTTTTATGGCGCACTTTACCTTCATTCAAAGCTGGCAGTAAATGGTGACCATATCTACTAGGACTACCGCTTCCAAGGCGACCGGAACCGGGCATCGGGTAAAGTGCTGTGCAATTATTTCCACATCCAACGCGATGTGACAAGAAAAAAAAAAGCGGGAAAAGGCATTCTGCCGACCACCGGCGCCCTGCACAGCCATTGTGGCGGGTTTTGCTGGCCGTGCCATTTTGATAGGCGAAAAAATATTCCTTATTTCGGTTGACCAGAACATAAATGTCTATAAATATTTGCTCCACCAAAATCCAACCCCATTCGTAGGTCATCTCGGTTGTCTTGGCTGTTTTGGAGCCGTAAGCGCTAAAGTTCCTTTCTTTTGCAGGTGATAATAATATATTTTCTACACCGGACGACATCGGCTTCAATTTTTATCGTAGGAGCGAAGGAAACACGAAAAACCGGACTCACCTTTCTGCAAACACAGTCCCCCGAAAGTCGAACAGGATCCGTTAAGACTATTGCGAATTCCAGAAATTCGAGAGAAATCCAGCAATGGGTGGGAGTCCTCTTTGCCACGGCTTGCGTAAACGGACGATCGCTGTTTTATGAACTGGCCCGGCCCGAAGCCAAGACTGCATTTTGTATTTTATGGCGCACTTTGTCGGCGGCCTCGCAACGATTGAATACTTTTATCTACCCGTGCAACGGTTTACCGTTACATGATTTACGATCATGGGCGTCTAAACATCCTTCGCTGCCGGGCCGGGGTGGTCAAAGATCCCCAGTTTAGACCTGGCTTTGCCGAAATAGATTTCTTCCTTTGCCAAAGGGTGTGAAAAATGTGACCACATATAGATACAACGGGAGGGAGAGAGAGAAAGTGAAAAAACGTAGCCAAACCTCCATGCAGAAAGTGCAGAAGTATTTTAACGTGCATTCCTACTACCATGTCCAATGTCCGAATCGTTTGACGTTTCCTTCGTTGGACGTGTGTGAATTGAGGTTACTTCGTTGAAATCCTTTTACATTCATACAAAAAAAAACACAACTCCCAACATATCGTCCGTTCTCTCTACGATGTGCGTGTGTTTCTGTTCGAAGGTCTGATATTGCGATGAGACCATAAATTCCATCTCGCATATCATCGTACCGCACACGACGCATCGCAGACCGGGAAGTTTGAGCTTTATCGAAAAACGATTTATAAACGAGAAATCCACCGGAGAATCCGTTTCGGGGATGGGTGGCCCAAAAGCAGCTAGCCGAAATGATGACGATCCGCATCTACCAAACGGTGCCGATCACCGAAGGAAGGGTTCTCCCATCACAGACTACCATTCCAACTACCTTTATAAATCTTCCCGATACCCCGGGCCCAACACTGCCAACACTTTCCCATGCCCCGACAAAAACGCATCACACATCCTTCCAAAACATTGGTGCACCGTCTGTCAGCCGGGCCAAACATCCTTGACTTTGTCTCACTCACCAAAAAGCACCTTCACCAACCGGAGCTGGAAGAGGTTTGTCACGATGCTGATGCCCGGTGGTGGTGGTCTGACTCCAACGAGTCGGAAACATCCACCGTACAACGGAACATGCCCGTTCGCTCGAATGCCCGCGTGCGATTCCTGGTCGGAAGTGGTAATGAAGTGTGCAGCGGAAGTATTTACCACGCTCGGCGTGTGGTCGTGGTGCGCATTTCCGAGTGATTGGCGCTCGGTTCGATGATCCATGGTAAAAGTGTGTGTCCCCATTCACAGGGAAACAAATCATTCTTATCGTTACCTTGCCAAAGAAATGGCATCCCAGTGTAAGCGGCCACACTCCGCACGCCGGTTTGGAGTTTGAATCGTGGCGGGATTTTATGGTGGAACGATCGCTATTGATGTCTGATTTTGACGTCGTAAGGTTGATTTAAGACACCCGCTTGATGGTGCTGCGTTGCGACGCGATAACGATTGATTAAGGGTGCCAAGGTACTGCTGGGAAGCGTTGTCAGTAGCGTTCGCTACCAGTACACTTGTTACGCCTACTAGCAACTTTGTGCCGTTGCCGACACGGTTTGTTTAGGGAGATGGTTTTGGAAAGTGCGATGTTTGTGTACATTTCGTTACAGTTTTTGCCACCCTCAAGCAAACTGTTAGCATTTGTTGCAATCTTTTACATCACTATATGAACACATGTTTTGGGAGATAGAAAAAAGAAACGTTTGCAGATAGATTAAATCATTGTGTCTAGTAAATCAATATACATGAATCTTTCATGTACGGTTTTTAGTATTTTTCAAAATGTTTAAATAATTTGAGAGTATTTAAATAAATATTTATAATATATATTCTTAAATATTTAATGATTTAAATCGATATTTAAATAATGAAAACATCTTCGACTATTGCAGTTTTTGATTTAAATAGTTTCTGTAAGTCTTTGATAATCAGTTCTATGCGAGAAGCAGAAACTCGAAATGAATATTCCTATCACGCGGTTTCTTTTATACGCAGATTCGGAGATACACGGTTAATGGAAATTTGACAGATGAGCTAGTTTATAGCACAAAAACTTATCAAAAAGGTGAAAAATTGGTTTAAAAAATATCCTTTTCTTCATGTAAAACATATGTTTTAACTTATTTTAATGTAATCTTTCTAAAAATCGCCTGATTCGGCAAATAAATCAAGTGCAGAGAAGGAAGTCGACTCGCTGACTTTGAAGTATAAACGAAATTGCATCAGAATTCGACTTACGCGAAGTTTTACCAGGTTATAGTGGTCCGTTAAAATAGCGTATCTCGGGGACTGCCTGTACTTGGGTTTTTTGTACTTATTTAACCACAAGTTTTATGTCCAAATTGGTGCTACAGCTATACTTCATATCGAACAATGTAAAGTACGCTCACTTTATCCTTCTCCTGAGATACGTCTTAAGAATGGTTTGGCTCCCTCACAAAGAGCCAAAGCCTCCTTGGATGCTACCGGGGATAATGAAACATCAGTGCCGCCCCGCTACACGGATTTATAGCGTTCTCGTTGCGTACACGCCTGTACCGAACATTCCGCATTCCGACGTTGCTGATGTTCGCGCGAACACGCCACCTATTTACATATCCTTTTGTTGGAGGCGTGAAATATTCGTCCCAAAATCATTCTTTCATAATTTTTACAGATAAAGGTTAATTTTATAAGACAACAGGGTGGCTGCGCGTACCGGTTTACACAACGGATTCATTTCGCATCCTCATTCCAACTGCAACCAAACCGGCAAAGTGGCAAAGTTAGCGAAAAATTAAGTATCACAAGCGGTGTAACTTTTACCCCCCCCCACCGGATTGGGACGGTTTCGGATGTGCGGATGTTTCGCAAAGACGGTGGAAGATTCGCAACCGCACGAAGTGCCATAAATATGAAAAACAAACACACGTGAAGCCGGCAGCTCGCAAGGATTAATGGAAATGAAAATCGTAAAATGCGCCACCACCTGGCGCATCCTCCCGGCACACGAAACGCCAGCACGAGATGAGTTAATGGGCGCCCTCAAGTTCCTAACCATCGTAAAGAAGTGTTACTTTTTGTTTGTTGTAGCAACAACTACCCCGCTCACGTGTGTGCTACAATGAATTCGAGCAGTTCAGGGAGTTCATCGGGTGGTACTTCTTCACGTACGATTTTCTTACGACTTTTCATCTCCAGCACTCCGACACCGCACCCAGTTGTACTTCGGTAGGTAGGTAGTTTCTCTTCTCTACCGGTTAATTACCGGTGCTATTGTCTTTTGAATTTTAAAACGCTCCTTTTGCCACGCTGCTCACCTATTCTCACTTATGCTGGCTGCTTGTACCGTTTGGCATGTTAAAGGACACATTTTGGCGCTTCCGAGTGCTTTCGGCAAGTAGCAAAAAGGGAAAAACTCACACCTTTTACCGTGCCGGGGACCATTCCATTTCACATTCAGCGCGTAGATACGAACCATATCTCATGGTTTTTCTTTTGTTTTTTTTGGCATGTATTTACACCATTATGCATCGCTTTGAACCTCACGATGAATACCTAATGTTGCGGAGTTGGCAATTTGCTAAGTGTTTTCTTAAGAAAGACACCGCCCGATGTCAAACTCGGGAAATGGCCAAGCGGAATAGGTTAGCAAATTACGGTGCAGCACATTTGGCGTAATTGATTGTGGGGGGGGGAGTAGGGACAAACTTTACCGAACCCGGTGCACCCGGTGCATAAGAAGTAGTGATGCAGTATGCAGTTAATAGGTACGAGCGGTTGATCGCAAAATAGTTTTCCTTCGCTGCGCATGGTGTTGTTGAAAATTATGCTCGATCAAAGATGACATTTTCATTACAATTTGTAGTCGTTTTTTGTTTTCTTTTCGTACGACAACCGTGGAGAAAATGTTTCCTCCATTCAAAGTAATCGTCATCCATTAACCGTCATTCGATGGGGAAATTAGGATCGGACCGACTGAGTGCAAACCAGTCCATCGTCGTAAAGTATTCTAAACGGGACGGGAAAAGAACCTTTCGCGGAAAAGTGTCATCACACGACAAAAAAAAAAAGGCGAACACTGCAGCAAAGTTGGGAAAATGGGGAAAAAACGGGCCCCAAAAAAAAAGAAGCACCTCAGGTCCATGCAGCACAAAACACTTCAACCGAGTTCTACTGCAGTTGATGAGTTTTAGTGTAAGTGAACCAAACAAAAAAAAAACACAACCCCCCGTACAGTTCTCGTCCGGGATGGCAATCACCAACTTTCCCGAAATGGCACCGCATTCTGGCCAGAGTTTCGATATCTGCTTCGCTTTGCTGATGCAGCAGCTGATGCCTGGTGATGAGAAAACTGCAAGGATCATTTCACCGACACCGAAGACAGGCGGTGACGAACGCCCTACACTCTCCGCACGTAACGATTTCGATGCATCAGCCAATTGCAACCCCATCGGATTGGGAACCGTCGTGGTCGATCGTGGTCTGCACAGTGGTATTGGTAATGCTCCGGAGTGCACTGGTGGAAAATGGTGAGAAAAACTCATCAAGCATGGACGGCGGAACCGAAGGAACAAAAAAAAAACATGGACGAAGGGTTCTTCACCGTTCCTTCTAACCGAGAAGTTCTTCGGTGCAGTGCGCCAGTGAACCATCGGCCAAGGATGCAAATTGGCCATCGAACACTTGACAGTGAACGCTGCATATTCACTCGTTCTCTCAACGGAACCTCCCCCTCGTGTGCCCCGACAGCTATCATTCTGGCGGAAATGCACCGCACGGCCATAAGAAAAACTACACTTGATTATAATAATAAACATAAAAATTTATCGCATCATCCATTTCAGTCCAGCGAGGGGGAGAAGTGAAAAAGGACAACAAAGGAAATGAACGAAAAAGATGAGCTTCGGGACGGAATGCTGCCTCGTCCTTGAGGAAGCCATAAAAGGAAGGCACCGCTGTGAAAAGCGACCGGAAAAAATATATATATATATCTCGTTCCCGAACGCAACTCAAACGAACGGAACGAACGGATCTCCAAGATGTCATTTGCATTTCGAACGTAAAATGTCACATCATGCAAAGCAAGGAAGCGATCGTCTAGTACGGCGACCAGTCTATTTGATGGGAATTGTCGCGATAGGGCACTGGGCGGTCCCCGGAGAATGCCGGGGTGGAACAGTTTTCGAAGGAAAAACGACGGCCACCCGTGTGGACCGGCTTATAGATATATATGATAATTGCATTCCGCTTTTGGGATGAATGGTTTTTAGTGCACGATAGTCGTAAGTTTGAGTTTTGCATACGAGAGGACACACGGATCCGTACTGACCGCTTTCTTTGTTCGGAGCAGTCACGAAAATTCACTGCAAAAGTATATTGCCGACTGCCGAACCCGGCGATACGGGCCACAGTGAACTCTCGCACATAACAATCACTGACAGAAAGGATGATAATGTATAGTTTAATATAAATGTTATAAGAATGAACTAATGGCGTATAACGTACAACATGTATAATTTTTCTCACATTTCTCATGCCACTCTTGATGTGTTGTTGCTTGCTCTTGTGCGAATTTTGGTTTCGTTAATACTGGAGTGAGAAAAAAATACTTAAACTAGCAATCACTCGAGGAATCGATGGAGTCCGGACCACTATTTGGGGATGAGAAATCGTGATATACTCTCAGAAGTTCCGAGTCCCGAACTCAGATATCTCTGCTAGTCAGCGGTGGATCAAACGGTAGGCGGAGTAGGCGGTCGCCTAGGGCCTCGCCGTGTTGGGGGCCCCAAAAAATGTGTGCCGATTGTGCGATTTTTGAAAATTTAACAGCAGAGTTAATTTATACCAAAAAATTAATTTAAAAAGTAAAAAATTGATCAAAAATAACTTCCTTGGTTATATAAAACATTTGTTTCTATGTGATAAATTAAATGCAGAAAAGAATATCGACTTTGTGACTTTAAAGTATAAACGAAATTGCACCAAGACCAAGAACACAAATTTTTCAGTTAGTCGAGAAAAATTTCTTCGAAAACTACCAGTTTCCGAACGTATAATACCAGGAGAGCATCCACGGAAGAGGTAGCTCTTAGTACAGCAATTTTGCTCAAAATCCGCCGAAAGGTATGCAATGTTTACACACCAACTTTGCATACAAACCAACTGTTTTCAGATTTTCGATACCAGGAGAGCATGTTTTCCAAGAGGTAACTCCTGGTACCAGCCGAGTACCAGGATGTTGCACAACACATGTTGCACAACACATGTTGCGCAACATATGTTGCACAATATCTGGCTTGCAACGTATGTCGCGCAACATATGTCGCGCAACATATGTTGCGCAACATCTGGCATGCAACATCTTACATGCAACAACTTGGGATTGCAATTTTGGTCGAAAACCGCCGAAAGGTATGCAATGTTTAAATACAAATTTTTCCTTTAATCGAGAAAAAATTCTTCGAAAACTACCAGTTTCCAAATGTATAGTACCAGGAGAGCATCCACGGAAGAGGTAGCTCCTGGTACTACTGCGCCGTAAGGTATGCAATGTTTATACACTATATAAACGCCGTAAGGTATGCAATGTTTATGAACTATATAAACGCCGTAAGGTATGCATACATTGCAGTATTGGCGTTTATATAGTGTATAAACATTGCATACCTTACGGCGCTAGTACCAGGAGCTACCTCTTCCGTGGATGCTCTCCTGGTACTATATATTCGGAAATTGGTAGTTTTCGAAGAAATTTTTGTCGATTAACGGGAAAGTTAGTGTTTAAACATTGCATACCTTTCGGCGGTTTTCGACCAAAATTGCTGTACTAGGTGCTACCTCTTCTGTGGATGCTTTCCTGGTATCGACAATCTGAAAATAGCTGGTTTGTATGGAATTTCGTACCAGCCAACGGAAAGTTTGAGCGGAATGAAGAATGTTTTCCGTGTTATCCATCTTCCTTACACTAGCGTGATCGCTCTCACGGGTTTGATAGTATGCAATGCAATAGTGATGGGCAAATTAATTCCACACTGCAGGTGTCACCTCTTGAAAAACATGCTTTCCTGGTATCGGAAATCTGAAAACAATTGTGTTGTTCATCGCCTAAAAAATCAACATGAGCGAAACAGGTTTCTAAGAAATTTCTCTGATTGTTACCGAAGAAGTAAACCGATTGAAAACTGTACATTAGGCGAAAAATCGTAGAAGCGATCGCGTTGGACTAATCAGGAATCGTAAATGTACGTAAATCGTGGAAAATATGCTCCAAGTAGTGGCGTTATGGTTCTCCTTAGCGCATACAAACGTTTATATATAGACTAGCTTGGGATGACTCATGCTCACAACAAAGGGATAATTAATTGATAATCAAGGTGCCATTGATACAAGTGCGATAAATGCTGGATGTTTACTACCGTTCTATTATTACCCAGTGGCGGATCTAACAGCGGACGACCTCGAAAAAAGCTGAATCTGGTACTGCCCTACTCGTCAGATGCAATCGGTCTAAGCACCAAATTACTGGAGTTCTGTTCTGTATTTTGTCAAACACATTTTAACAAACCTGAAGAAGGCGATGTCTCATACTACTAACTGACACGGTTGAGCGCATGCCAGTTCTTTTCGGCTTGATCAAGCCTTTTACTGTTTAATTTTAGATAATTTAGGTTACGTTTAATTTCTAAAACCTTCTCTCTCTCTTCTTTACGAAGCGATCTAGTAGGTCATGCCTGCCATTTCCGGTCTACTAGACTTATTTAGCCACGTAGCTGGATTGTCAGTCCTTGCTACGGGGGATAGGTCCGGATGGGATTTTGGTCCGATCCGTTCGTGTGAAGATCGGCGCCGCTACTTTCCAATGTCTTCAATATCATCTCTTCTCTATTTAACCTGCTCAGACTACTCTACATTACTCTGAACTCCAAAAACTGGTTGTGGTGATTGTGGTTTGTAAATTAACACTCGCTTCCTTCATGTTAGCTACAAACCATAGCAAGTTATCTTCAAGGAATTCCTAGACGATAGATTGTTCATTTTTGAAAGAAAAGTAGACAATTCTGGCGGGTTTAATTTGTTCTGTTTGCAGTTTGATTATATAAAGTTCCATAAGACTCTTAAAAGATTCCGATTTGTTGAGAAGCATAATTTTATTCATTAAGAACAAGTTCAAGTACAAGTTCACTACATGATGGGTGTAATTGATGCATTGGAAAGAGATGCTGATGGATATCAATAATATTACAGCCAATTCAGCATATGTGCCCCTGCGACTGTCCGAACCGTTTCAACACCTTGAAATCCGCAGTGATTGATCGCTCCCACAGACGTTAGTTTGCATCACACATACACACTAATACGCCTTTCTTCTCCCACAGTCACATCATGCTGCAGCATAGCCGCGTCCATCAAGACCAACGATCCGTCAAGGAGTTTGCCTGCCAGCACGAAGGATGTCACTATCTGGCCCGTTCCGCTGCCGATGCCCGGCGCCACTTGGTGTCCCATACGAGCGAACGAAACTTTGCCTGCGGTGATGATGGCTGTGACTATCGGGGGAAATCTCTCGCCCAGTTGCGTAGGTAAGTGGAGCTGCTTGCGTAATTGAGCATTAATTTCAGGCATAATTAGGCTACCTCTTGAAAGTATCCGGCATCCAAAGACGATGACGGATGGTTGTGTGTTGTGGGTATTTATTTTTTTTCCTCTCATCTCATCCCCGTTTGATTAATAAATTACCATTCGCTAGGGAAAATTGGGGCCGAATTCTTCGCAAGAAAGCTATCAATTAATTTGTACATCTCGCTCCCGGTGGCATGACGTACGGCTGCCGGTGGGATTATCTCATCAATATCGGCAAATCCTGCGCGCTGGTCCGCGTAATGTGTGCTAGCCACAGATGGGATTTAAGTACATTAGCATTATCTGGCTTTGCGTACATTTTTCTTTGCACTCTTCGCGGTGAATCGTGGCTATCGTGGAACTGGTGTATTAGCATTGAATTCAAAGTATTGTGTGTGTGTGTGTGTGTTAACGCATGCTTCCATAAATGGAGCATCACGCCTAGAACCTTAAATCAGATAGATTACGTACGTACACATGTCCCGCACTTTCATCGAAACGGTTCGGCAAGAAGAATTTCCTTGTAACCGCGACAACAACAGCGGCTAAGGCGGCTGAACACGCAGTAAACATAAAATGCGACAAAAAAATGTTACTACATAAATGCAAAACATGCTACCCTGTGCGCTCTATCTCGCGGGAACGGGGAGATAATTTATCAAGGATGGATACCCTTTCGTTTTCGTCGTCCTCCGGCCGCGTCTTCAAGCGTCTTCGGACGCGCGTAACAAGCGAGCCGATAAACGATCTGCATGAATCTTACGCATGAAGGATTTCCACCTTTGTTGCCCAACGCGTTCGACGTGCTGCATTATGCGTTTCGTCGAAGCCGTTCGAAATATTTCAGCCGTTCAAACAGAAACTGCTCACAACGCAAAACAAAACAAAAACAAAACAGTGCAGTGGCGATTGCACCAAACAAAACTACAAGGCAATGGAGAATAATTAAATTAAATTAATACCGCATTCCTTTGATATCGAAGCACTTTTTTATTGTTTTTAATTTTCAATCTTACACATGGTCACTACCGTCCGCTGCTACCGACGGCGTTGCCACCGCACCACCGGTCCGCATCACCGTTTCGTCATATTAAGATCGGCCTTACGCACCCCGGTGTAGTACATGGGAAGGATTTGCCCCGATGCGAGGATATCCAGCGCTGCCCAGGAACATAAATAAGCGGTGGAATGGCAGACGAGTGAGAATGACGTGCCCACCGTCTTGCCCGTGCAACGGGGAAAAGATGCGTTGGTTAAAGGATATCGAAATAATTGGACACACGAGAGAGCGCGGTGTGTCGTGCATCGATCGCGGTGTGGGATATTGGATGGAAATTGACGGGTGCACGGGTGCAATTTCTGACCGGGAACGTACGTAAATTCAATAGACGCGAATACCTGATCACTGATCGGTTTATGTGTGTTTTTTTATTATTTTCTTTCCCTTTTCTGCTGCTCCAAAGAATGCAATTTTGTGGTCTTTTGAGACATGCATTCGGGTATTTGACGAAGAATGTTTAGAAAACTCTCTCATGCAACAACATGTATTTTACAAATGTGCAAACAATGAATCAGTAATGTATATCAAACTTGAAAATAAGTATATGTTATACAAGAAAGATTTAAATAATAGCGAAAAGCGCTTATTAGAGGCATACAAGGGAAGGTTCCGAAAGGTTTTAATAGTACTCAAACAGTTTTTGAAATACCTCATCAATTCGCTCACCAATGATGTTAACTGAATGCTCTTAAATGAATCAGTTTATCACCCTTTTAGTAAACAGATATTGCCAATTAATATAACATTATATTCCGGTAATATACGACCAAGAAATGTGCCAATCGCACATCGATATCGCATCAAAACCGCAATGGAGCATTTGCTCCAAGTTTTCTGACGAATCGAAAACGATGCCACGCCATGAATTCCGCAATCCGAAGAAAACGCTCCGGAATGCATATTGTGCTAAATGCAATCGGTACTGCAACGGTAGCAGCGAATCCAACATTCGCAATACGGGGAAGCACTGCAGGAGCAAAAGGCACGAAAAAAGATTATCCATGCCACGAGTTTTAGCGATCTCGATGATGGGACTCAAAGGGAGACACAAAGCAAATCTGAATAACTGAGACGCCGTGTGAGTCACTAAACAATCGAACAAGCAAAAGGATCGGGGACAACCCAACGATTACGCTTGACGCTACCGAAGGAATGTGCACGAAAAACGGCGCGATTCTTCTGCCAACAAGAATATGCACCTTATCGCCGTATAGGGAAAGAATTGCGGATGGAACCGTTCCACCTTTGTTCCATTAGGACAAAAAAGCTGTCTGTCATGGGTTTAATATTGTCAAAATCTAGATCAAATAAGATATCTTCCAGATAGAAAGGAGGCAATGTCACGACTCGAGGAGTTTGGTATTATTGGAGCTTGTTTGGCTCTTCTCAACCTATGTCTGCTCAGGATTCACTCAATCCGGAACAAGTGGCATTCCAATGAATGTCCCAATGGATGGCGAATGTACAAGAGATGTCCAGTGTCGTCCTTATTGGAACTTTTTTTTTACTTTTAAAAGTATTGCAGTGTATTACAATATAATTAGATAATTATTGATAATTAAGATAATTAAGCAAGATTATTATTGGAATTATGTCAGCAATCATGTCAATCCGTAGAGCCTACCGAACTAATTCACCCTTATTGGGCAGGAAATCCAATATCCGGATTTCCTTCCCTTGAAGTTTGTAGAGAATGAACTCTTGACGGTCTGGTCCTCCGGAAGGAATTTTGAATTGGTTCTGTCTTGACGAGCTACACCTTAGGAGTAACACTGATTGATGCAATGCCGAATAGATGATCCTTACTTTCATTCATTCAAGAATCTTTATCAAGACTTGAATTGTTTTAGAGTAATTCACCAGAAATTAACTCATCTACACCTATCTTTTATACATTATAACGAACCCTAATTAATTAAATAGATGATAAGATGATTTTGGTCTTCTATTTGATAGAATGTCTAGACTATAAGGTTTAGTTAATTAATAAAGTCAAGCAAAGTAATTGGATCAAGCTCAATCGTCACACAAAGAGCCATACCCACCATTCCAATTATAAACGTCACTTTTTTATTCAAATATGCAACGTGAAACATTATGTCACTTGTCAAAAAACATTTCCCATTAAACAGTGCATTATCCTTTTGCGGATTGCCAGCAAAAGCTGGCGTTATCATTAACCTTAAACATTGTATGAAAACATGGATCGCTTTATACACCTTAACCGGACCAGCTACACACTACTTTCATGAATAATGCATAATTATTGCACTGTTTGCCATCATGGTGTATCATAAATTAAGTTACTCTTCTTTACACGCTTGCAAAAACAATACGATTGTTGTTGTGGTCGACTCCCGACCCAACACCCTCCAAAGTCCCACAAGGTCCCACTCCCCTGCCTCCTGGTGAATTCTACTTCATCAAGATCAACGCGCCGAATCGGTCACGAATTTATCAACCATTTCGATATAAATTCTTTTCCCGCTCCAAAACATCGAACCGGAAGCGGGATCACCACCCGCGCCAGGAAGGTGCACGCGGTTAATATTCTACCCAAAGCCAGCCCATTGTTCGGCTCACCGGCGCGGTGAGTTTTGCACCAGTTTATTTAACTTTTCGAATCCCTCGGGACACCAGTCGGTTAATATCATCGGTTGCATATGCATATTTTCGTATATCTTGTGGCGCACATCATGCTTTCTTTTGCTTGCGCCACCGAGCTAGTAAGTACCGGACGGCTAGTTATTTTTATTAAGCGTAAACCGGGGGTCTCCCTTAGTACGATTCCATAATCTGCCCATTTTTGCAAAAAAAAAAAACACTGGTTGGTTCGGACAATTCTACACTACACTACTCGGGTCTCTCGCAAGAACGCCCAAGCGGAAAAAAAAGAATTCCAACCAGCATTCGAACAGAATGGTACGGGACGAAAAAGGGCCCCTTTTTTCCCTACGCTCAGATAATTCTTTATGTTATTATTTCATTTTATTATCATTTGCATTATTATGCATTCCACTACCCCCTTCCCGGAGCAGAGATGCAAATGCATAATAATGCATAATGGGGCAGTATGCGAAGGCAGCAGAAGGCGGAACACTGGCTACATTTACGTGGATGACGATGTTAATGACGCTGTTGGATGTGTCATCAATATCTTGCCGCGGAAGCGCAACCACCGCCTAGGAGATCCCCATTGGTGGGTAAACAGATTTTACAGCCAGCCGTCGTACGCCCGTCGTGTTCTTCTGTGCGATGTCCGGGATGGTGCATTGCAGACGATCAGCACAAACTCGACCCGGGGCCCGGGTGCAGTCTTAATCAAAACAGACAATCCTCACGATACGCACATTAAGAAGCTGTGCTGGCTTGGTTTGGCTTCTTTCGGGCCAGGCAGGAGAACGAGATCCCATTTACATGAGCTTTTTCGTGTAGCGCAACGGCCAAAGAAAACCCGCACCCACTTTCCCAGCAGCAGCGGCAGCCAACGATCAGCCACTGGTTGGAACCGTGCGGGAAATGTGTGCAAACCGAACACAAAAGACAATAGTGTGAAGGCAATGAAGATCAGGAAAAACTGTGCCCACCACCACGGCCCCCCGGGGGAGCGTATCAAACCATCAGCCCCGTACCAGCATCCGACAAATCCGGAACGATTTGTTTACTTCCGTAACGTCCGACTGCAATGGATTAGCTTCTCGGCACCGCGCATTTCCGTTTGGTGCGCACTCCGATTGGTGGTGGCCGGCCCTATGCCGTTATGGTTATGACGAACGGCGACGGCGACGTTCCCAGCTGCACAAATGGGTTTATTAGACCACCGACAACCGACCGAATCCGGCCAATCCTCCGGCCAACTGTGCAGTGTGTAAATAGGAAGCAATGCTGACGATGACTGCAAAACTGTGCTTTCGACGGTGGTGGAACTTTTGACCTTCCCGACTTCTACGTACAGCGTGAAGCGTGCATTTCTTTTTCTTTGGGAAATCACCCGCTCAGTCCTCCCTGGTTTAGCGACCCCCAAACGAAGCTCATCGTTATTGCGCATAAAAGTGTCTTCATATATTTCGTGGTTATGTCTGATTTACACTGCGTTCCCGGGGTTAGCTTTTTTTCCCCGCCGTGTACAACAACACAGCACATTAGGGTTAAAGAATGGGGCCGATTGAGTTGCTTTCAAATTGTTCAATATCATCTAATCAAACCATTTCATATAAAGAGGCTGTTCGGTTAATGGTTGAGTAGGGGCACCTTGCGGTCTGATGTCGTGATAAGAATAATCCTTTTGCAGTCATTATATCGTACATGAATACGCGTATGTAATAGACGCGTTAGATGGTTCTAATTTCTTTATTCTATGCAGAGAGAATGACTATCACTATCACTTTAATACACTGAAGGTCTTGGATCTCATCCAGAAGACATCCAGCATTCAAACGTTTTCCTTAGTTAAGAATAATAAGTTGTCGGTTGAATTACAATATTAAATTGAAAACTTATACACCAGTGAATGTCTTCTGAAAATCTTTCTGAATGTCTTCTTCAAAACGAAGCTAAACACTTCTGCATTCAGTGGTTCATTGGGGTCTGTTACATGAGTTTATATCTTTTTTTTTTAATAACCTTTTTTTTTATGAGTTCTTGCTGGGACAGTACTGGCCATCTAGCAATGGGTATTTAGTAGTGATGGGAATTTCATTCCGAACCTACTAGGTTCGTTCCGTTCCTTCTATGGAACGATCGAACCAAGGTGGATAATTTTTTTTTGCACCAACATGTTTTGATCGTTTTGCAAAGATTATAACATTAACGGAATTCGCATGAACAAACATTTTTTTCTTTTATACGCACCTTACTGTTTGACTTGGTTTAACATGTACTTAACAGTCAGGCAGAGTTATAATTTAAAGACCTACATTAACCAAGAATACCTTGTAAATGTATAAAATATTGAAAAGATCAGAGTGTGATTGATTTATCAAGAACAGGAATATTATTATGAGGAACTCTACTTCAACGAATCAAAAATAGTGGCAAGTGAAAAAGTTGGTGGGATAATAAAAAATGTCTTTTATGAGCTACTTCAATCGGTCATCGCATGCATCGGTCAAAAATCATGGGATTAGTAATCTATTTTACTTTTCTAATTACTCTATTCTATATTCTAATTAATTCTATTCTATAATTAATCATTTTAAAATACATAAATAGTCTCATCACGATTTTGTGGATCGAATACTCTCTGTCATAACTGATTTAATTGGGTATGTGGGTATCATTAACTCTTGTGACTCTTGAGAAGAAGATAACTAAAGAAAAAAAAAACTTTCCGAATAATTTATTAATTGAAAATAATATAAATATAATCGAAATAGAAATTATAATGTTAACAATGTTTACTAGGTTTAGACATATTAGCCGAAGCAAAAAAAGTTTAGACATTCAAAATTATCATACATTTTGAAGAAGTTCTAGAGAACCATACAAGCGCTTCCATCGCGAGTTCCTCCACCCCCTGTAGTATCCCCTTCGCATCCTACAATTAACATTCGGTGTGATCGGAATATTTCCTACCATTTTCTACCTATACACCCGCCAACAGTGGAATGGTGCTGACAGTTGTGACCGCAAACAAACCTTCATAAGAAACGAAAAACTAAAAGCTGCTACATATATTGAAGTAATGCCTTTTTTTACTCCCCGTTCTCTTCTTCCATTGTGTCGATCCGAGTGGCGATCGACCATCGCTGATCGGTCGCTTCGCCTACTGAAACATAATACCAAAAAATGCGAGCAAATCAAGCCCTGCCCTCAAGTACATTCTACGTACTGCTGCAGCAGCAAAAGCACGACCCCCTTGCGCCCAACATTTGCATCCAGCATCGCTTCCACATGCTGTCACATGCATGTTCAAAAAAAAAAAAAAACCACACAACACCACCAACGGCTTCCGAAGCGAATGTCGCTTTGCATCCGAATGCCGATTGTCGCATAGTGATCGCAATTTACATAAACCGCCATTTGGGACGGGACGCGCAGAAAAATGCCGCCCTACCGCCGCTAGCACGCCGGCTTTCTCACTCTGCCCAGAGGTTATGTTACCGGGGCTGCACGTGCAGAGCCGGTGGTGGAGATGTGAGAACAAAAATGTAACGATACACAAACACACACACACAACTGTCCCTTTTTGGTAGGGACCCAGGACGCAAGAACGATCGATGCACGCCATCGTAACCCGCCACGATCGCGGAACATGCGCTTCTTCTCACCTATTTCGCGCGTATGTTTCGCTCGCCCGTCGAGTGCTCTCCGTTACCGGTGCGGTGTTTGTTGCATATTTATACCCTCCAACTCCACCCTCAGCCCGGAATGGGCAAGCTTTCCAATCATCCGTCTGCTCCCTCGGCGAGCGAATATTTCACCGCACCACAGAACCACGCCGGGACTGATATTCGATCAAGATGTGCGCTCCATGCCGGGACAGGCGAAACACGATCGAATTCGGATTCGAAAACGGGCATTGAGGGGAGGGTTGGGTGGGAGTTGAAAATCAAATCGCCCGTTTTCTCGCTGCATGGTGCTTTGTTGCCTTGATCCTTGGGGTCCGGTTTCGGTTGCACTCTCGGGCGCACTTGGGTGTGCGTAGCCGCATTCGATCGACGGGCCGGGCGTCTGACCAGGGGCGTTTCGACTGCACCGTCGCATTGTATTGTAATGCGATCGCGGATAGGCACAGGCTGTGAGTGGGGTGAAATTGTTACAGTTTAAAGCCGATCTTCTTGTCGCAATCGTGCTTTATAGCGTATAAGCGATCTGCCCGTGTGATTGAGAGCTACCGGCACAGTACTCGGTACCGGTTAGGCAATGAAACGAATTTAATCTTAAGATGTCTATCGTGTTTGAACGCTGTACGGGAGTTAGTGCTGAGTTATGTTCGGCCCGGGATATCAGTTCGGGTACTCGGGTACGCAATATGTCCGCTTTCCACACAAAAGTTACCCTCACGAAGAAGACAAACATTGTTGCAAGTAATTAATTCACTTCCACAACACAAAAATAGTAGCAAAGTATGCCTTTATTAACTACAAAATATTACAACTGTATTGATTTATACAATTCAGGATATCGTATGTCTAATACTTTGGCACTGTTTTCTAGAATTTTGGTACATTAATGCAATATTTATTTACTAAAGTCTAGATGTTCGGAATAGCGAGTTCCAATACTTTTATCTTATATATATATTTTATGTCTGAAGTGTAAATTCTTGAGACATTCAGAAATGATTAGAAGCTGAACAGATGAGTTGTCTAAGACTATTGCAAGTCTTCATCCTGGATGTCCATAATGTCCCAAGGACTTCTTAAATAGTGAATTTTTGCATCTTGTGACAACCAGAAATGTTAGACTTACAGTCTTTTAACTAAGATTTTCATAACTTCAAACTGTTATGACACTTTTGGAGCGTTCTTCAGTATTCTTTAATACAAGTTGTACGCATCCAGAGGTTGTTTGAAGGTAGCTCCATCATGCTTATTCTGATCCAGTTTTCCCAATCGCCAATGCATTGCTTTCAAAACTCGAGTTATTTACATATTTAAAGTTTAGATTTGTGTAATTTAATCTCTATCAAACCCTCAGGAGTGCGAATATATATTCGTACTGTCTCTTACAAGTCTTTTCTCAATTATTCCAACGATTACTTCGATGTCACTCTACTTTTAGCAATGCACGTTTCACCACAACGAATTGAACATAAAATTCGTCCAACCCACGCTATCTAAACAGTAATGCTATTAGCTGCTGCTAAATGCAATTTATTGATGGATTGCCGTTCAGTTTTAATGTTACTCTTAATAAATAACAAATTAAAAGCAATCGTATTGCCACTTCTTATTCCAGTGCACCCGCTGCAATTGCGCCATAAATGTGTTAAGCAAAGCACTTGGCTGTGGCTACATGATCGCGTTCCCATGGTTACCTCTTCAGAGCGCACTGAGGGCAGGGAAGGAACAAAAACCTTCGGTGAGCGCTAGTGTTTGCTCGCCGTACCGATCACCGGCATAATTTCTCATTCGATAAACTGCTACGTACCGAATCACCGCCGCAGCAACCCGCGCGCGCCCGGTAATCGTGGCCATTTTTGCCGAAGTGAAAAACCTTAATACATATTATTATCGACACGATATCATCAACGTGTGTATAATTTATATGATCACATTGCAACCGTTTTTTTTTCTCTTCTTGTATTGTTGTTGCTGCTACTTTTACTGGTGGTAGTGATGGTTAAACAGCCCTTGTTTTCTGTGTTGCTTATAACGACGAACCCCTTTTCCAAGGACCTCCACCGTTGGGGCGTCTGTTTGATTCGGGCTCGACGCGTGCGCTCTCGATCTGGATACTTCAGCGTTCCGGGCGGGATCGACTTACCCGGATCGGCACATTACTTGTTGCTGTAGCAGCAGGCCTTTAATAAGTCACGATTTCTTCATTTTACGGCAGTCCAATTTGGAGAGACCGATCACATCGAACGATTCTGGACACTGGTTTGTCTGCGTACGGTTGGCATGGCCGACCGTGGCATCGACGAAATCTTCGGCCATTTTCTTCGTAGCTTATTTTTTTATTCGTTGTCTTCTCTTCACCCCATTCCGTTCGCTCACACCGTCCAGTACACGGTTGATCATTATGCTTATGCTGCGTGCAGCGATGAATAAACCCCATAGGAATAAAAACCCGGCAAACCGGAGACGATCCATCGACGACCTGGATGCTGGACAATGTTCGATGGACAATTAAAGTGCACCAGATTTTTTCCTTCCGTCGTACACTTTCGCCACAACCTGAGGCCGAGTTGTGACTTATCAAGTGAATTTATTGTTTAGCTCTCGGCTGGGACGGGGTAGCAGAATCGAACGCATTACCATTTAATGTGTCAACTACCCATATTTGAAGTCGCATGAAAAAGAAGGAACCCCTCCGTTCTACACGTCTCCTTTAATTGATGTCCGAACCTCGAGCTCGAGCGATCGCTGGTTGCCGATAAATGTGTGGTTGATTTTTGTTTTCGTTTTTCCTCCCCCCCTGCAGACATGCTCTTCTTCGCCACGAGGATATGGAGAAGAAACACAAATGCGACCAGTGTGAGTTTGCAACGCGAATTCCTGGACACCTTCGACGTCATCTGCTGGTGCACTCCGGTAGCAAACCGTACGCCTGTCCGCACTGTGATTATTCCTGTAATAACATTGTACGTAGTGGAAGGGAGTTTTTTTTTACATTGAAAGTAATCCTTCAACTTACATGTTGCTTTTCCATGTCTCTTTTTTTTTAGGAAAATCTACGAAAACATGTCATTTCTACTTCGAAACATAAAGGGAAATTTTTGTACGAATGTAAAGTCTGCTCAAAGGATGGAATCACCATGTATGGAACCAACTTTCAGAAAGAGTTCAAAGAGCATATGCAGAGTTATCATAAGCTATCATCAGACGAAATGAAAGCTGCCTCCATAGTTTAGGATAAATAATTTGTAACCAAACACCAAACCGAATCACGTTGTTGGAGAATAATACTTTTAAGTGTTTTACTGATTTTTTTTTAAATGAAAGAAACAATAGTGCTTTTTTATTAGGCTAGTACGTAGACCGTTTGGAAAGGATAACCAAAGCGCATAATTGCGCCTTGCAGGAGAATAACATACGTTAGCGCCAACAGGCATATGGTGGTGGGTTTTCAAACCTGTAGACGTTACTACTGCTATAATAGTGGATGCTAACGCCACTTGCATGCAGTGTAACGCAGCTTTCATGCAGTGTAACGCAAGATGAAGGTCTGGTAACGCTGAAGCGAACATTGTTAATTAACATTGAATTGTATAAATTAATTAAAATATTGATTGATTGGGCAATTGAATGTGGGCATTTTTCATAAATTTATTATCAATCTTGTTTATTGAACCTCCGTTTTATTATTCAAAGAGCTACCTTCTAATAACAAGAACGCAAAACTCTTGAAATTTGGATACATTGAAAAAGTTGATAGTGCTAATGTTTATTTAATATTATCGGTATTTAAAAGGCATTAATAGACAATCCAATTGCACGCCTACTACCGCACGTATACCACGCTAGAGCAGGGTATCGGCAACTCAACTATGAAATCCCGGTGAAGTTCCGTATGAGTATGTGAACTCCCCGCCTACATCCACACCGTGTCCGTTAACATGCTTGTGACGCTTGCTTTCCGGTATGAAATCGTCTACATCTTCCGACACCGATTCGTACCGCTTGCGACCCTTCCCATTGCTGGTGCTCGTCTCGCAAACATCCTCCTCGTCTATTTCGTGCGCTTGATACTGCAGATAGAACGGTTCGATTCGCTTGCCAGACTTTTTCAGCATGTACGGGTCGAACGGGAAGAACGTGTCGAGGCAGTCCTCCGGCAGTTGTGTATTGTTCTTGTACACGGTGGCCAGTTTGCGACGTGCGTTCCGTTCTAGAATGGTGTGACAGTACGCCAGTTGATAGGCACGAGTTATGCCGGCGAATGCGGTCGCCACCGTAGGCAAACAGACGCGTAATGGATTCAGCTGGCAGGTGACGATTGCCGAAAGGTGGAGTGATTGTAGGAACGTAAGATTCTTAGAGCTTGTGGTAAGATGATTAGCCCGGAACGCTACCACGTAGAAAATAGCTTGACATACGGAGTAAAATACGAGATGTGCCTTCAGCGATTGATTGTAGTGCATTGAATCGCACCGTTGTATATAGTTCTGCACCCAGTGCGTCATTTCCAGGAGCATCGACTTAAGGTAGCTGTGGGAAAGAGCAACAAAAGCGTTAATGGTCCATCGATTAGTTGTTATAACTTCACTTACTTTAGTGGAACAAATTTCGCTCTGGCTAGCATGCTTGCTATGTAGCCGACCGATGTCTGCCGTATGGTCGGGGATTTGTTCAAGTTGTTCACATTCTTCCAGAGCGAGCTGATGAAATGTTCTGCGTACGACAGTTTAAAGCTGCATATGTAAAACATGATGAATTGGCCATGATCCGTGTTGTGAGCGGGCAGAATGTGCGTCTCGAACTGGTTGAGAATGATCTTAAACAATCGATCACCCTGACCATCCACCTTCACCGTCTGCTCGATATAGCTGAGCACTACTTCCATATAGTTATCTAGCGTTTGAGCGACCGGATGCTTCATGGTGTCCTCATCATCGCCCCCGGTATCGGTCATCTCAAACATCATTTCATCGTCTGGATACTCCGTTTCTTCGATGACACTACGCGGCACATTCACGTCCAGTTGCAGCAGATGGTAGAACACATTTTCCAGCAGCTCATCACAGTAGATCGACGCGTACGCCGTCATCCGCAGCACATTTTGCAGATAGCCGATCACTTCACAGGTTGGACGCTTGTAGTACGGAAAACTCTTGCGCAGCTGCGTTAGCACCACGTCGAAGATCATCGGTATCACATTTTTCAGTCTCATTATGAGGTCATGCAGAGATCTCATCTGCCGTTCGTGTTCCTCTTTCTCCACACCAGCCGACGACGGCACTGACGATTGTAGCGCCTGCTCCGGGATGAACAGTTTGACCAGCTTTGATATGGTCATTTTGCAATAGTTCTTCTGCACAATCGACAGTTCCAGCACGAACTCTTTAAACGCCTCCTGGGCCTCTTCGGAGCGGTTTAACCAGCGTGAGGATAGCAAATGCTCTACCAACTTCCCGAAGTAGGGTTTCATCAAAGGAACGGCTTGCTTAGCTTCTAGATACATCTCCTTAAATTTATCATCCTGCAAACGAAAAGGGCAACACCGTTAGTAGCAGCACTGCAGTACATCGATCCGGCGCAACCAGTTTCTTACCGATGGGTCTTCTTCTCGCAGCTTCTCTAAAATGTCTTCGTACCCCGTTAACCGGTTATGATCCAACACTTCCTGCAATGCCGATTCGATTGACAACTCAGCAAACCGGACCTTGTTTCGGGATGGGCTGCCATTTCCGTTCGCCGGTGACTGTGGTTTGAGAATGGACGAAATCCTGAGTTTTTCGGCGAGTGTAGACATCTTTGCATATTTGGTTCGTTGCTGCACCGTTTCAGGGGGTTTCCTCCAAGCAGGAAACTCTTCACGATCTCTTCAAGGTTGTGTATTACGCAGTTTCGTACTGGATCGATGCTTGAGACACGCGGTCAGACACAGCAATACACTGATTCCGTCACTTGTATCACCGCAGTGCACCGCGAGAAATGCAAACTACAGAGAATTTTCACCCGTATTTACAGGTAATTACGAAATTTCACAACTTTACAAGCACCAGCCGGGTGGATCTAGCACGTTTTTACCACGACACCAGTCGTTTCTTGACGCACGGATGATACCGTAAACCCACCATCATGCAGTTCGCGAATGAACGTCTTTCGAGCTGTTTCGTATGCTGCTCGATTTTGCAAACGTCAAGCAGTCCGCAGCTGCTGTCAACACAACAAATCACCTGTTTTTGTTTACGTTCGCTTCTGATCATCACTCCACAGTCGTTTTTCGCAATGTCGCGGTTTAGCAGCGCTCTTCAGTTAACAGATTTGGATGATTTCATCACTCCTTCCCAGGTAAAGAGAGCGGTCACGCTTCCGTGGATTAAAAAAGCACATCACTGCAACGAATCTTTTTTCCCATACAGGAATGTATCAAGCCTGTGAAAATTGAAACTAGCAAAAGCAAAACGGGAGCAAAGATAACGATACAAGATGATGGTTCATACGTGCAGGAATCTACGGTAAAACTAGCGTTTTCCTTCCGCTGGAATCATGTAATGCCAATTAAAAGTTGTGCTTTCTTTATGCAGAGTGGTATTCAAAAGCTTGAAAAGGTGGAAATCACGCTGGCCGATTGCTTGGCCTGTTCCGGCTGCATCACGTCAGCGGAGGGTGTTCTGATTTCCCAACAAAGCCAGGAAGAGTTACTCCGTGTGATGAACGCGAACAATATGGCCAAGCTGAACAATCAACGAGATGAGATCAAATTTGTCGTTTTTACCGTTTCGCAACAACCGATCATATCGCTGGCACGAAAATATAATCTTACACCGGAAGACACGTTCGAACATATCTCGGGTAAGATAAGCCAAACGCGTTGCTTCAAAGCATTAGATAGAGTGTATCAGTTTAAATTATTTTATTTCTTTTCGTTTTTTTGCAGGATACTTTAAGAAACTGGGTGCAGATATGGTAATCGATACGAAAATAGCGGATGATTTGGCACTGATCGAATGTCGCAACGAGTTCGTCGAACGCTACAACACCAACCGCAAAACGCTCCCCATGCTTGCCTCATCGTGCCCGGGATGGGTTTGCTATGCGGAGAAGACTCATGGAAATTTCATTCTTCCGTACATCGCAACCACTCGTTCGCCCCAACAGATAATGGGCGTGTTGATAAAGCAATATTTGGCAAAATTGATGCAAACAACTGGCGACAGAATTTACCACGTTACCGTAATGCCTTGCTACGACAAAAAGCTTGAAGCATCGCGCGAAGACTTCTTCAGTGAGGTGGAAAACAGTCATGATGTGGATTGTGTCATCACTTCTAGTGCGTATGGAAAAAAGGGATCAATTGTTGGGGATAATTAAATTTTGTTTAAATTAAATTTTGCAGTTGAGATCGAACAAATGCTAACCAGTCTCGGGTTGCAAACGCTTCAACTTGTGGAAAAAGCACCTATCGATTGGCCATGGCCTACCGCCAGACCTCCTGCGTTCGTTTGGGGCCACGAATCGTCCGGATCGGGAGGCTACAGTGAACACATTTTCAAGTACGCAGCAAGAAAACTGTTCAACATTCAGCTGGACAGTGTCGTGTTTAAGCCACTGCGTAACAACGACATGCGTGAAGCAGTGCTGGAACAGAACGGACAAGTGCTGTTGCGCTTTGCCATTGCGAACGGTTTCCGTAACATCCAGAACATGGTACAGAAGTTGAAAAGAGGCAAAAGTACCTACGACTACGTAGAAATAATGGCCTGCCCGTCCGGGTGCCTGAACGGTGGTGCCCAAATTCGTCCGGAAGAGGGCAGAAATGCTCGCGAACTGACGGCGGAACTGGAACAGATGTACCGTTCGCTGCCGCAATCCAACCCGGAGAACGAAAGCGTCGAAAACATGTACGCGACATTCTTCGACAGTGATGGAGATTTGAACAAACGGCAAAGTTTGCTGCACACGAGCTATCATCAGATCGAAAAGATCAACTCAGCTCTGAACATAAAATGGTAAAAAGCCAGATACTGGGTACCATTCCAGCAGCATATTGCTAACGATGTGTAGATATGCATATACATGATGTTGTACGGGAACGTCCTCGTATAAGGGAAGGCCGACTAAACGAGATAAATAAACAAAACAGCTATCCCGGTAGCGATCTGCAGTAGCTCTGCTAGACTACGAAGAAAGTCATAACAAGCATAAACCGGTTCCGGTGGGAAGACGAGACTGGAGCAATGATTGCCATTGCGTGATGGTAGGTACTGTGGGCGAGCGTCGCTTTGTGGAAGCACGCGATCCGAACACACCCCGAAACGAAAGAACACGATTCTGCAAACGGGTTTCCCTTCAGTACGAGGCTGCTGATCTTGACATTCAATCTCAACTGGCTATCAATGCGTGGCAGTGCAAGTTCATTCCATTAGCCGGTACTTTGTAGAAGATATAAAGAATCTCATCCGTACCATCGTCTTCTGGTGGTTCTCCTATATCTGGACCTGCCCGGGTCATTGACGAAACAATGCGAATTGTGTGTGTGTTTTTTTATTGCCATTCCATGTACTGCAACCAAGCGTACGATACAATGGATAAGCGTTATAAATATTAATTGAGGCCCACCAGTGCAAGGTAGCGAGCAAATGTGAGAATAACGCGTAAAACCATTAAAAAGCTGAAACCCCAGAACATCATCAGGAAGAAAGGTCTATGACATTTGCTCAAACAAACCAATATATGATTGTTTTGCACTTCATTGACCGTGTACCGCACAAAATGATCGAATTTTCGGCTGGCATTTGTTGGTTGATCTTGTTTAGCTGTTTCTTTTTCATTATTGATCTTCACTTAGTGGTGCCGACCGTCCGTTAAAACTGGTTTCTCGTCCCACCGAATGCAAAGACCACCAGTGCAAATATTTCGTTTGACATTTTGGTAATTCGTTTTTGTTCTTCTGGCTTCGTTCTGTAGCGTCCCGTAATGATTGAAGAATGAGGGAATGAGAATAAAATTCATTAATCTCCAAAATATTGCAGACAAAAGGCAAAAGGGTTGGTAACGAAATGTCGACAGTCATGCGTGTGCTTAAACATTTACTGGGCGTCTCCATGGTGTGTTTGGGAAGATGTCGCCATGTCCAAGATGTAGCTGTAAGTATATTATGTCAACGGTTTGCTATGCATTTTTGCCACATGAAACATCCAGTCAATGACCCCACGCGAACAGCTGTAACATGATCTTGCTCATTAATTCCGTCCGGATTAAGTTTCCGTGCCGAAAAATCCCTCTATTCTGGCAAATGGCGATGATGATGTCTTCCAAACTTCCAATTTTATTGGGCAAACAAGCAAAACAAAAACCAAGGTGTCACTGCATCGTTCGCGGCGAGCGATACGTTCAACCTTTATTCACACACGCACAAGGTTCGCGCGTATGGGATTCGGGAGATTCGTACGAAATTCTAATTTGCATAAGACAGATTAAGTTGCGTTCGATAGCAAAGGCGGACCGCGGGACGCGCTTTATTTGTTTCTGAAACCGTTCAAAAGCAACGGTAAATTTGGTGCTGAACGAATGAATGTATTTACCAATTTGCGTAACATTATTCCGAATTCCTCCAGGAAAAAATAAATGCCGTAGCTGGCGAATTCGGGAAGCTGTACAGCACCTACGCAGTGTGCCGATCAAACCAGTTCTGGTTGATGGTGGCGTGCGTTCGATTTTGCAGTAATTCGGACGCTCGAGCCTATCAGCGGCACTTGAATGCCATATGGTATCGTGACGATCGTAGGTTTGAAAGAAAAAAACCACCGGTTGAGATCGTGCCCAAAGGATTCGCACCGCGCGCTCCTAGCGTTCCTGTGGCGTAATATTGTGGCTGTGGCGCACCGCTGAAGATCAAGGGCGACCAACAGCCTTTCTGCGTTGGGATATACGAATACCGGTTCGATCGGTTCCTGGCTGCATGCAAAACTGGCCCAGAGCCATTGCCCAGCCGGATGAATTAGAGCACTTTACGAATACACCCCATTACAAGCGAATCCGTGCATGTGAGCTTCCCCTGTGAATCTTGGAGGGAAGTATCATTCGATGTTTGCTGGCGAGAAGAGGTATTCGAAACCTTCCGCGACGCGCAAAGACTTCCAATCGGAGTAGCATCATACAAGAGTTTACTCATGTTCCTAACCCAATGCCAACGGCGGGCGGCGTAAGAAAGCACGTGGATCTAATATATCTTGAGGTGCGGTTAATATTCTGCACCGCCACCGGTGACTACTAGATGGCCGATAAACAACCGGGTGCGGTGTGGTCCGCACACTTCACAGATTAATATCAGCAGCACACTTCCGTTGCAATTAACCTGCACGCAGTGAAGGATCGTGGAGTTGAATGGCCGGAAGATCACTTGGAGGATCTGTTTGACTTAGCAAAGTTTTGCAGTATATTGTAACAGCCATCCACCATCGAGCCTCCTTGGTGGATAGGGCGTGCGGATTCTTTTTATCGTACTCATAATCAACCCCTTTACAAAAAGGAAGACAACGAAACAGTAAGAACAGTTGCCACAGAACAAGTTCTGCCACCCGCTCGTCTACAGCACGAACGCCGGGCGTTGGACAGCTGGAAAGGTATAAAAGAAGGAGTTCGGGATGAATAAGAATTAGTCGGTTCGCTGGCGTCTTGGACGGCGGTACGGTACGCTGAAAGGATAGAACGCGAAGTGTAGTTGAAGTGAGGGTGCGAAACAAGTGCGAATTTCTTCTGGTGCCATAAGGAAAGTGTGTGTGTGTGTGTATAGTTTAAAAGGTTAGTGAAAAAAAAATATATAAAAGTGAACACAAAAAATAGATTTGAATATAATGCGATGTGTGAGAAACCAGTGTCCGAATTTCGAAGGGTGTGGAGCTGTGTGTGAAATTAATATGCATACAACATAATGCAACACCCAGCTCTCGTTGCATTGAACCCGCAACACTCATCGTCGATCGGTTAAGATCGATGAATATGAAAAGTGCAACATACAGCCAAACAGCCACTCCGTAGTTCCCTCAAGATACTTCGCCAAACAGTTGAATATCGCGAAAGTTTGAAAGTGGCTTTAATCAAACTTTTGTTTCCCAACGAAATTGAAGCCTCTGTGTGCGATCGTGAATTAGTGAAATGCAACCAGTGCAAAACGGTGTGACCAAGTTCCAGTAGCACAACCATGTGAAAGTATGCCCACAGAACGTGCTGATGGGCTGGGCAAACGAAATTGCGTGGACATCGACGTACGAAACCCGTTACACACCCGCCTAAGTGACCTCGATTCCGACGAGAGGAATAGAAACGGAAAAGAGCCGGAGAAGAATTATTAATTTCGTTTCACTGAGTGTTTTACGCTTGTAGCAAAAGTTATCATTATGAAGGACTATTCTGAAGTGTTTATGGTTTTGATGTTTCAGCAACAAAAGACCTGAAAAAATATCGTTTCATTCTAAGTCAGTTCTATTAACTTCAAAGTGATAATATCTAACAATTATTAAATAATGTTTAGTATAAATGTTAGTGGTCATCTTCCAGCAAAGCTTGTTCTAAAATTGTTTGACCCACAAAAACGATGTTTACCAAACCCGAAGGCCGGTTACCCGACACGGCCAAAACCCTGACCATTCCCCAAAATATCATCCTCACGGTTGCTTTGAACGTGCAAGTGCTACGAGCTGAGAATCAATAATTATCGCAAAACGGCGGTGACTCCTATACACCTCCTCATCCAGTTGGCATTGGGCAGCCACAATGTAGTGATCGCTGATGCGTACAGTGGAGCCCGAACATACTGCTCATATCGATCGTTTTTATCACGCAAGATCATCGGAGGCACAGCCTCAACCCCTAGAGATTTGCACGGGGATGAATGGGCAGTTGGAGTTGGAGCGAATGTATTACATCTACGCAAACGCCTGGCTGTTCGCGAACCGATCGTTCTTTCGCCGTTTATTGCCATTGCTCGGCCTTTTTGCTGTAGGTCGGGGGCCCCCATGTGCTAGCGGTACCGTGCGTAGCCGTGGACTTGAATCATAGCTTGCGTAGTATTTTCTTATGCTCGCCAGTTCTTTGCTCTCGCGAGATGTTGAAGTTGAATGGGCACGTGTTGTGCTGAGAACTGGTTTGGTGTGTCGGTAGACGCCAATCATCACTTTTAGCACCCATTGTGGGCCAATGACATAGACCTTGAAACAATTTTTTGTTTCTTCTTCTGTTTGGTGCATATAGCTCTGCAGTCGGCATTAAGTGTGAGGGTGACCCATTTTTGGAACTGATTGTTTTATTTTTGGGACCTATTGAGTATTCTGTTCATTGATTTGTTGAGTTGTTTATGATCGTCTGGGCAATTCAAAGTCTCCCCCCACTGTTAACGTTCTCTTTCTGTTATTGTTTCGCCGTTTAGATCCGATGCTTCGCTGAGGTGAAAGCATCAGAATGAGTCTTCTGCCATATAAAGGGGTTAGTATGGGGCTACGTGAAGCGAAAGTACAAACAGACTGACAGACTGTTGCACACACCAATGCGTTCCATTCTTTCAGCTGACCATTGTTGGTGCCTGGTTGGTACTAACCGCGGCAGCCATTAGAATCGAACGTCCGGAACCGGTCAGCTTCGTACGCAGCAGCGTAGAACAAGTTCCACCGCACGGGTTTGAGAAGCAGGTGGCCGACGAACAGAGTGATGACTTTGGAAGTAAATCTTTACCACTACGGGCCGCGGTCGAGAGTGTTCCAGCGATTCTGTAAGTAGCTCTGCTTGTTTCTGCTTAGGGAAGATCAACATTATAACGTAGACCTGTTGTTTCAGCGTCGATGAGCGGCTACCGCTGCGTGATGCCGTTGAATTCCGTATCCTCGATATGGATCACGAAATAGAGGACAGAGTCAGTCAGGTGAAAAGTGTGGTGAACAAACACAAGTTCAAACTGGTGCCGATTGACACGAAAGATGTGGAAAGCTTCCGAGTGCTATCCTTCCAGGATAAATATGCGGCCTATGTGTTACCTTTACAGCCCGCCAACAAACCAATGCCATATCGGGCGGGATCTCCCTATCAGCAGCTGCTGAGCAGCAAAGATGTGACGGTGCTTCAGAACTATTATAGTAACCCTTTAGCCCTTCAGAAAGCAGCAGCAAACGAATATAAGGTACTGTGCCACATGACCAACTGGGGCTTTTATCGCAAGGGTGAAGCACAGTTTGTCCCAGAAAATCTGGACCCTAGTCTGTGTACGCACATCATCTATTCGTTTGCCACCTTAGACCCGTCGACGCTAATGATGAAAGAGTTTGACAGTTGGGCCGACTTGGACAACAGTAAGTGGACTATTTTCAAGTTATTCTATCCATTGTTTCTACCATTTTGTTTCTTTTACTTCCCACAGATATGTACTACCGAACGGTAGCCGCTGCTGGTGATGTACCAGTACTGATAGGCTTGGGCGGATGGACCGATTCGGTGGGCAACAAATATTCGGAGATGGTGGGATCTTCGGCCAATCGCAGAAACTTCATCACCAATGCGATCGTTTTCCTCAAAAAGCATGGCTTTTCCGGTCTGCACATGGATTGGAACTATCCCGTGTGCTGGCAGAGTGACTGCTCGAAGGGTTCCGATAGTGATAAGATCAACTTTAGCAAGCTAATCCAAGAACTAAGGACAGCCTTCACCCCGGAGAACCTGCTGATCAGTACTAGCATTTCGGGATACAAGGAGGTACTGATGGTTTCGTACGATATTGCCGACCTTACCAAGTACGTCGACTTTATGGCCGTTATGTCGTACGATTATCACGGCTCGTGGGAAGAACAAACGGGCCATGTGAGTCCGTTGTATGGTAGTCAGTACGATAAATATCCGCAGTACAACACCGATTATACGATGCAGCTGTTGGTGAAGATGGGTGCAGATAGGAGTAAGCTCATCGTTGGTGTTCCATTCTATGGGCAAACGTTCACGTTAGCACAAACTACCAGAGCCACACCGGGCGAGGGTAGTCCTACGATTGGGCCCGGAACGGCCGGTGATGACACCAGGCAACCGGGTATGTTGGCTTACTACGAAATTTGTCAGCGTGTGCGCAAGCAGAAGTGGAAAGTCGGTAGAGATGCCGACATGAAGTCGGGTCCGTACGCCACCAACGGTGATCAATGGGTGGGATATGATGATCCTATATCGGTCACAGCAAAAGCACGGTACGTGATGAAGGCTGGATTCGGCGGTATCGCTGCATGGACCGTCGATTTGGACGATTATCAAAATCGCTGTTGCGAGGAACGATTCCCTGTGCTGCGAGCCATCAACAGAGCGCTGGGGCGACTTGATTCACCAGTCCCGTCCGGAATGGATTGTTCGCGACCCGATCAACCGGCTACTCCGGCACCGGCCGAAATGACCTTTAGTCCGGATGGTGGAGTGCAGAGTACAACACCGGCCCATTCACATACCACCTGGCCATCGTGGTCACCCGAAAGCACGTCAACGACAAGAAGAACGACTACTACAATGCCTACTACCTCTTCCACGACTACAACTACTACCACGACTACTACAACAACTACTACTCCAAGAACGACACGGAGAACTACTACGCCAACGACTACCACGTACAGTCCTCCATCGACAACGGTTGGAACAACCATCCCCGTACCAGGTCTCGTCATGCCAGAGCTCAGCAGTGCAGAAAGTTGCGAAGGCAACCAATACAAGGCGCATCCGACGAACTGTAACTCTTACTACCGTTGCGTACTGTCCGAGTTCAAGCAGCAGTTCTGTGCCGGTGGTCTTCACTGGAATGATGCGGCAAAACTGTGCGATTGGCCTGCCTCGGCAAAGTGTGAGATGGACATTGGATCGCCAGAACCGACTACAACATCTACAACGGCAAGACCCACCAGAACTGCATCGAGACGAACGACCACCACTACCAGCACTACCGAAGAGATGGTAACGTCTCGCCCGACGCGTCGGAAGACTACGGTAGCTTCCAACACTCCAAGCCCAACGAGACCTCCCAAAAAACCTGCTACAACTACCAAAAAACCCGTAAGCCGCCCGACGGAAACTTGCAACAACGGAGAGTACTATCCGCACAAGAGCTGTGACAGTTTCTACATCTGCGTGAACGAAAAGAAAGTGGCCCAACAGTGCGGTCCTGGGCTGTACTGGAGCCAAACGGATAAGAGCTGCGACTGGGAAGACAACGTGAACTGTGTGAGCAATGAACAATATTTCCGACTGCTAACGTCCTTCGGTGCCGCCAAGTTGCTCTCGGAGGATGACCCTTGCGATGGCAATTCGCACGTTCCATTCCCGGGCGACTGTAACCAGTACTTGGTGTGCAATTGGGGCCGCCTCGAGTCTGCCAGCTGTGCCGATGGGCTTCACTGGAACCAGCAGTTGAAGATATGCGATTGGCCAGCAAATGCTAAATGCTCGCAGGGTGGCGTACCGGAGAGTACGGAAAACATCTCAGACGAGAACAATGCGTGGCAGGGTGCGGGTCAGGACATTGACGGTCCACAGTACGTTGTATCGACTACTGAGAAACGCACCACTACGACGCGTACGACAACGGTCGCTCCTGCTACACCGCCACCAATGTTGGAACCTCTGTCGGGGTATTACAAGATGGTTTGCTACTTTACCAACTGGGCTTGGTACCGGAAGGGCTACGGAAAGTACACGCCCGACCACATACGTACCGATCTCTGTACGCACATTGTGTACGGATTCGCGGTGTTAGACTACTCCTCGCTAACGATAAAAACGCACGACTCGTGGGCAGATATTGACAACAAATTCTACACCCGCGTAGTGGCCGCAAAGGAGAAGGGCGTTAAGGTGACGCTTGCCATCGGTGGTTGGAATGATTCGGCGGGAGATAAGTACAGCCGGTTGGTACGTAGTGCCGCCGCACGATCGAAGTTTGTGGAGCACGTGATCGGCTTTCTGGAGAAGTATGGATTCGAGGGTTTGGATCTCGATTGGGAATACCCGGTGTGTTGGCAGGTGGACTGCAAGAAAGGATTTGCCGACGAGAAGGAAGGATTTACGGAACTGGTGCGGGAGCTGTCGGAAGCATTTAAACCCCGTGGGTGGTTACTTTCGGCTGCCGTATCACCGAGCAAAACTGTGATCGACGCTGGATACGATGTTGCGGCGTTGGCTCAATATTTCGACTGGATCGCCGTTATGACGTACGATTTCCATGGCCAGTGGGACAAACAAACCGGACATGTAGCACCACTGTACTACCATCCGGAGGATGAGATTGATTTCTTCAATGCGGTAAGCGAACGATCAGAAAGATCGCATTGTTTCTGCCTCTAATGATGGGTTTTGCTTTCCGTAGAACTATTCGATCAACTATTGGATCGAAAAGGGTGCACCATCGCGGAAGATCGTCATGGGTATGCCACTGTACGGGCAGTCGTTCCAACTGGCCGACACTAAGAAAAATGGCCTGAATGCTAAGGCTCCAGGTCCTGGCCAGGCAGGAGAATTCACCAAAGCGGCAGGATTCTTAGCCTACTATGAGGTAAGTTGCGGAATCATAAAAGTGAACTGATTTAATCATCTATTTGAGTTGTGTTTTAGATTTGTGATCGTATACAAAACAAAGGATGGACGGTGGTCCAAGATGAGCTGCAAAGAATGGGACCGTATGCGTACAAGGGCAATCAGTGGGTATCGTTCGACGACAAAGAAACCCTACTGAGGAAGGTACAATTTATACGAGCGATGGATCTGGGCGGAGGCATGATTTGGGCACTCGACTTGGACGATTTTAAGGATCGCTGTGGACAGGGAAGTCATCCACTACTCACTGCCATTCGAGAGGGACTTCGAGAGCCACCCACAGGTGCCGATGTACTCCGTAAGTGGCAACATAATGCATTATTGTACAAACAATAAGTATAACTCAAGTTGTTTTTTTGTCATTTTCTTAGCACCGATTGTACAACAATCTTCAGAGGACGTGAATTCTGCCTCAGGAATGGAAACGAATGCCGGCATTTCGTCCCCGGAGAAACAGCAACCCGGTGCAACGGATAGCTCAGAAGTGGACGATAACTCTATTGAGTCGGACGAATACAAAGTTGTTTGCTACTTCACGAACTGGGCCTGGTATAGACAAGGCAATGGTAAATACCTTCCCGAAGATATTGATCCCGAACTGTGCACGCATATTGTGTATGGATTCGCTGTTCTGGATCGGGAAGGTTTAACAATTAAACCGCACGATTCCTGGGCAGACATTGATAATCGTTTCTACGAGCGAGTCGTGGAGTTTAAGAAGAAAGGCAAGAAAGTAACCGTTGCGATTGGTGGCTGGAACGATTCGGCCGGTGATAAGTATAGCCGGCTGGTGCGAAGTGCTCAGGCCCGGAAGCGCTTTATCGAAAATGTGATGCAGTTCATAGCCAAGTACAACTTTGACGGGTTGGACTTGGACTGGGAATATCCCGTCTGTTGGCAGGTGGATTGCAAGAAGGGATATGCTGACGAGAAGGAAGGTTTTTCCGATTTGGTGAAAGAGCTGGCGACGGCCTTTAAACCGCACGGCTATCTGCTATCCTCGGCAGTATCCCCAAGCAAGAAGGTAATAGACGCGGGATATGACGTACGCACGCTGTCCGATTACATGGACTGGATCGCTGTGATGACGTACGATTATCACGGTCAGTGGGACAAACAGACCGGACATGTTGCACCGATGTATGAGCATTCGGATGATTTCGATAAAACCTTCAATGCCAACTTCACGATCCACTACTGGATCGAGCAAGGTGCGGATCCCCGTAAGTTGGTCATGGGTATGCCAATGTACGGCCAGTCATTCTCACTCGCGGATGTCAACGATAATGGGCTGAACGCAAAAACTTACGGTGGCGGAGAAGCGGGCGATCAAACACGTGCCAGAGGATTCCTGTCATATTACGAAGTAAGACATCGTGCTGTGTGAGACAGCAATTCATCGAAAGATGCTTATATGCTTGATTTTGTTTACAGATATGCGCTAACATACAGCAGAAAAACTGGAACGTGGTGCGTGACCGCAAGGGACGTATGGGTCCTTACGCTTACAAAGGCGATCAGTGGGTTTCGTTCGACGATCAGTACATGATACGCCATAAGAGCGAGTTTATCAAGGCAATGGGTCTTGGAGGTGCTATGATATGGGCTCTTGATTTGGACGATTTCCGTAACCTTTGTGGATGTGAAGAGTATCCTTTGCTACGTACGATCAACCGAGTATTGCGGAACTATCCTGGTCCAGGGCCTAAATGTACGCTAGGAGCGGGCAAACCTTCAAGCCCAAATGATCGTCCAGCTACAACCACGATGACTCCAACGACTACTAGGAAACCCACAACTACAACCAGAACAACAACGACGGCTAGGACTACGACTACGATGCCTACGAAGGCAGCATCAACTACTCGGAAAACGACGCGTAGAACGACTACTAGACCTTCCACTACCAGCAGACCGGCAACACCATCGATTGATGATCTCGATTACAACCAATCGAATAGTGATTGCGATGGACGATTGTTTGTTCCGCATGAAACGGACTGCTCCAAATACTACATTTGCCAGCATGGCAAGCGTTATGAGCAAAGGTAAGATAGTTGGCATCATTCAATCGTTTCTGAACTATTAACCTATCCTTGGATACTCCACTACTTTTTCGTAGATGTCCAGCTAATACACTCTGGAACAATGGGTACTGTGACTGGGAGGAGAATACTAATTGTAAAAACAAGCAACGCCCAATAACCTCCACGATCTCCAGCGTTACGACGGATGATGATCGAATGTCTTCAACTAATCGTCCAACAGCAGCACCGACTACCCGGCGTACTACTACATCAACTCGTCGCCCGACCGAAAGGCCCACAACAACTAGCACCACCACTACGGCTAAACCATCACCTCCATCGAATGAGCTAGGTCCTGGAAGTGGTGACTACAAAGTGGTGTGCTACTTCACAAACTGGGCCTGGTACAGACAGGGAGATGGAAAGTACACGCCAGATGACATTGATAGCACGTTGTGCACCCACATCGTGTACGGCTTTGCTGTGCTTGATCGTGAAAGCTTGCAGATCAAAACGCACGATTCGTGGGCCGATATAGACAATCGATTTTACGAGCGCGTCGTGGAGCACAAACGCAAAGGCACGAAGGTGACTCTGGCGCTGGGCGGGTGGAACGATTCGCTCGGCGATAAGTACAGCAAGCTGGTACGAGATGCCGCAGCTCGAGCTCGGTTCGTGAAGCACGCCGTTGAGTTCATAGAAAGGTACGATTTCGATGGGTTGGACCTCGATTGGGAGTACCCCGTTTGTTGGCAGGTCGACTGCCAAAAGGGCTATCCGGACGAAAAGGAGGGCTTTGCGAAGCTGGTGCAGGAGCTTGCTGTTGAGTTCCGGCCGCGAAGCTGGCTGCTTTCTGCAGCCGTATCCCCGAGCAAAATGGTTATTGATGCCGGTTACGAAGTTCCAGTGCTGGCGGAATACTTCGACTGGATTGCGGTCATGACATACGATTTCCACGGCAACTGGGACAAACAAACTGGGCACGTTGCACCGCTGTACTACTATCCTGGTGATACGTACGATTACTTCAATGCCAACTTTTCTATCAACTACTGGATCGAAAAGGGAGCACCATCGCGAAAGTTGGTCATGGGTATGCCGTTGTATGGACAATCGTTTTCACTTGCCGACGCACGCCGGAATGGGCTTAACGAGAAATCTTACGGTCCGGGCGAGGCAGGAGAATTTACCCGTGCGGGTGGCTTCTTGTCGTTTTACGAAATATGTGACAAGGTAAACCGCCAGGGTTGGTCCGTTCAGCGCGATCCCGAGGGACGAATAGGGCCGTACGCATACAGCGGCAATCAATGGGTTTCGTATGATGATGTGGACGAAATCCGGAGAAAATCGCAATTCGTCAAACAAATGAACCTTGGCGGTGGAATGGTATGGGCTTTGGATCTGGATGATTTTAGAGGAAGATGTGGATGCGGTACGCATCCATTATTGCGTACTATGAATTTGGAGCTTGGTCGAATCAACACACAAGCGCCAGAAAATTGTACTTAAAGTGTGCATGTGTGAAACTTACGTAAGTGTAATGAATGGAGTGAAATTTATGTGTGCACATACTACTAATCGAGTTAATAAAATTTAGTGTAAAGTTGTACACAACTGACGACAGAGTTATCTGCGTATCATTTTTCCGTGACCTTGCGGAACAAACTGTTTAAAAAATAGCTAAACAGTAATTTAAATGTATTCTTGAATAACTTATCTACATAATTCTGATCGATGACTTTGAAAGCTCTGAGGACATACTTACTTATTCATTTGGCGCTCCAATTGCATTGCAGTGTTGGTTTCTCTTCTCATCTCTTCTGCCCATGAGGACGAACTAAAGTGACTGCACGGGTTGGATGTCATTCTCGTGACATGATCAACCCACCGAAGCCTGGCGAGTCTAATTCGATGTACGATAGTGAGTTCTTCATACGGCTCATAGAGTTCTTGATTGTACTGTCTCCCTTTATTGTCCTTCCACAGATTCTGGCCCAAAAATCCAGCTGAAGTTTCCTCGGGTTTCAATAGCACAGAATATCCTACAGTTTTCACTGCAAATGTCAAGGAAGGCACTAAAGATGGATCACTCTTTAGTCTGTCTTCTAAATTTTCAGTTTTCTTCATGTCGTGTACAATGGTCTTAAACGCTGCAAGCGTTCATTAGCTGGCAACGGATGAATGGGAACTCTTCTTACGTTTTGAAATTTAACATATTTATCTAACTTTTTACACTTTATTAGCACAATTTTCATCTATAAACACTCAGCTTTGGTAATAGGGAGTGCGAAAACATGCACTATTGACGAAAAACGCTTTACTTTTTATTCTTAACCCTCAATACCAATTCTGTCTGTCATTTTGGTTGCGAACTGTCAAACTGCACACAACGAGCTGAGCCTGCTGTATGCTGCTTGCGTCGCCTTATTTTGTTTCTTGTCTTGTCATTTGTTGTTATTCCTCCCCACGTTCAGACTCCGTTGCGTTTTCGGGCTGATAAGAGTGGTTCGGGAAAGTCGAACGAATTTTCTCTCACCGTACAGCTTTCTTGGAGGGAAATCCGAGAACCCAGCAGCATTTGCAGCGGTTGTCACCAACTGTGGGGGAGTGTGGTTTCGACAAAGTGTGAAACGAATTTGACGAACACCGTACCACAGCTAGACGAGTGAGCGATATTCGTGTGCGCTGATAAGAGAGTGATTTTGGGCAGTGTGAAACCAATTTCCTTCCCGTGCACAGCTTCCGGATAATTCCGTTGCGGTAACCGAGGAGTTGGTGCAGATGTGTGCGAACGTGTCGTGTTTGGTGCGCGTTACCAGTATGATGTCACGGTGTGCGAAACGTTGTGCGCCTCGAATGCCACGGATTAGTCACCGGATACGTGGTGGGATGGTATGTACCGCTTCCTACAGCACGGACGCCCTACACCGCCAGCAGCCCGCCCGACTCGGCGGAAGACATGGATACAACGATGCATCGAGCTTCTTCGCGGGAAGTGGCACCCGGTCGCGGTCGTATACGCAGGCAGCCTCTACCCTAACCCGGGAACAGCTGCACGATCTGGTGTACAGGTTAAACGAGGATGAAAGAGAATTGCTTATGAACACGCTGAAGCAGTTCGAGTCCAACAAAGTGAAGGCAAAGTTTGAAGGTGAAATTTAACACTTGAGCTCCCGCGCGCAGCAGCCGCCTAGAAGCACTTTATCCCCTTTTGATTTTTCCGAATATCTCAATGTGTGTGTGTCCTCCACTCCCGCTTTCCACTTTCCCGACACAAAACCCAACAAAGCCACAGATCCGAGCGATAGGGAAATGGGGAAGCCAGAATTTGCCTGCCCGCAAGATCTGGTGGGTGGCCCAAAGATGCCAGAATTGCTCCTCTCAAGCAAATGCAAAAATAGAACGGCAATTTTACAGCTGTACGAACTTTACGCTCAGCGCGCCCAGCAGAAACGATTAAATGTAAACAAAGATGTTCGTTCAATTGTTGATTTCATTGTAGAAATGAGCTCCCCCCATTCGTCTATTCGTTGCGTAGATATCACGCGCAGTACAGCACGACGTTCATCCACCAAAAGCAACAAGTTCTGGCTTTTCTTCCCATTCGCACGCTGTGTGCTACTCTCACAATCGGACCGATTACATCCGCAGCTAAAGAATGGCCCGGAAAAGCCAGTTGATGCGAAACTTCAACCACAGCAAGGATGGAGTAGTAGGACCAAATTATTATTTATGTTAGCTATCCAGAACCATTCTTCATCTGTGCCCGTGCGCCGTTCGGGTTGAAACGATGTAATCAATCTTCCATAACTTGATTCAATACCCATAATCCCTCTCCCACTCAATGTCAACCCAACATCACCTGTATCGCCTGTAAAAAAGCTGATACGGATAACAAAGAACCCACTGTCAACACCTCTATCTGTTCGTCCAGTACTTCTTCACACGTTTACCACACGACTCTTATCAACATTTGGCTCTATCGGGGACAGTGTAATTGTCTCTGCGGCAGTTGTTGCACGTAACCGCTCGTTATCTACAGGGAATGTGTTATCTTCATCTCGTAGTAGGATATCCTTGTACAATCAGCTGCGCACTATCCGCACAAACACTATCTATCGCCTATCTCTACCTACTCTACTCTTACTCTACTATCGTTCTAAGCGATTGATGTGACTTTAATTTAAATGTTATCGATAAGTGGTAATCGTGCGTATTGTTTCTAGTACTCGTACCTTTTGGTTTTGCTTTTAATTAGCTGTGCAATTTTAAGCGTTATTTAGATATGATTTCTCGCGTTTTTTGTTTGTTTGTTGGGGATGAGATTGTAAATTACGGTCAGGTGAGGTTTTTTTTTCACCCAGCCTTCCGTAGTGGGTTATGTAACGTGGTAATTGCCTATTGGCAAAACAGGATCATTCGCTTTGTGCCAAATATGTAAATATATAGGTCATATTTTGCTAGGTACTCGCTATCGTTAGATTCGATTTTTTAGGCATTATTATGTAGCGTTTTATTGGGAAAATGTGAGTTTTAGTTTTTGAGAAAGCTCAGCTTTTGTAGATAGCAGTGTTGGGTAAATTTGATTTACATTCATACAACAGAATAACGCTTTAAGTTGAATGAATAACTTTGAATCGCTGATGAGAGATTCATGGATTCATAGATCTATAAATATAGATTAAACTTCTTTAATATTGATAGCCTTCGAGCACTTGGGTAGTTTTTTCTCTATAAAAAAAATAATTTAGAAGTTAGAAAGTTCGAGTTAGAAGAGTTCGAAAAATTTTGATATTTCTCGAATCTTTGAAGATTCCCGAATATGTTGTGTATCTGTTTGAAGTTTAATTCAACTTAACACTTATTTATTGTATAACTTATTGTACAAAGCGTACACCAAGAAAAGGGATACAATTTTATATCGTGTTGATCCTAATGCTACAACACTCCATTAGCCACGAGAGCTCACCAATCCACCCAATGGTAATATGGCAATGGCCACTGGAAATGGCAAATTTCTATTTTAGTCGAACGATACGCTCATTCATAACTTATAACACGCTAGACACAATGCCCCGGTCTAGGGTTTAGGGCTAGAGCAAAAGATGAAGCACACTCCGCACAAGATCGTTGTAAAACAGGTGGTAATCACGCACGCTGCCTCTGGGTCACATTATATCCTTTTGCCAGGTGGCATTTAAGAGTATCTATGTGTGTGTGTGTGTGTGCGTTTGTTTGCGTCCGTGTGGTAGTCAACGTTCCCCTGACCGTCATTAGTTGCCCGGTCCCCGAGCACCAATAAACCGTGTGCGATTCGTCCCCCCGTAACGACAGCAGTATGAGAAATGGCTGAATTACTATATTCAAAATCCTACCCCTACCTACAACATAGGGCAGTTGGCAGCAACCGTTTGGCGAAGTAGATTCGGTCGTCCAGCAAAACTAAAACCTGCCCTGGGAGATGTAGATCCTACCGGTTCCTACTGCGCGGTGCCGGAAGATTGGCTGCAAAAAAAGTTCGGTATGCTTTGTGTATGTTATTTTATTATTGGTTTTCGTGCTAGTTGGTTTGGTTTTTCGTTACGTTATACTTAGACTGCTAGGCTAAGCAGATGGAATTGGGGTTGGTTTTTTGGTTGTGGGAATGGCAAGCGGAATTAGGCAGGTCGAGTACGTGTACTCGTGCGCTTCATTCACAACCTTTTGCTCCGTTTTGCTTACACTACTAACCCGTTGCTAAACTCCCTCCCTTTTATTAGCTAACGCTTAACCTATCAGGGACCATACTTTGTTGATAAATTAACCTTTAGAATGTGTAGCACGTTTAAGGGGTCGTTTACATTCCAGTAAAAGGTTAACGACAAATACAACTGAATTAGTTTCATTCATTATTCATGCAACTCGCAGCAAATCGCTTTAAGTTACATGTTCAAGTTCATTCAAACTACGATTTTATAATGTTGAAAATTGTATGCGGCGCTTATATAACTCTTTTAATTCGGAGATATACACTCAGAAGCTCGAAAAAAGATCATAATTTGTGAGGCTTTTTATTTAAAATTTGTTATTAATTAATAATTGATGATTATTTATTAATAAATCCAATAAAAATGTTTTGAAAAAACATATCTAGTTCCAATTATAAAAATCGCATAAAATTTATAACGTTTAAAATAGAAAAATTATTTGTAATTTAAAGTTAGTTGCAATTGCCTATAAAACAAAGAGATATCAAATATTAAATATATAAAATAATTTAAATATATTAAGTAATATTAAATACAAAAAATTACTACAAGTAGAAGTAAATTAAATAAAGAATATCTCGTGATATTTTAAATTCAATGCCCGATGCTCAGGTCCTCCGAGAAATTCTGTGTACCGATTTGCAAAACGTTATGTTCAGATAAATGCGTTTCCATGAACTCTGTTACTCCTCCGGCTGTAGCTTCATTATTTGAAGATTTATTGATTTAAATTCCAGCTATAAGCGAGATAAGCTGCAATGTTTGGGAAAATTCAATGTAAAAATGTTCGAACGTTTCGAACATGCTGACTGTATATCTCCCCTTGTGACAGTTTTATATTATCATATAATACAATAATTTTTGCGAACATTTTTGCAACCTCAAGTTATGTGCAAATCGTTTATTATTATTATATTGAATGTTCCTAACCGTACCACTAGAAGACTCTATTTTTTTAATAACATTTAATGTAAAAATTCATTATACTAAAAATAGGCAGTATTATTATTATGGTTTAACTGTGTTCCTACGTGATACGGTGGTACGATTAGAGTTGATAATGTTTTTTTAGTTCTTAATGGACAATTCGTGCTTATCGGAAAACTTTGTACTATGTAGTCAGACATTTTTATACTTTTGTTTATTTCAAATGCTCTCTCTCCTATACGCCCTAGACGCAAATTAAGTCAGAGTTGGTATGGAAATGGTTACATATAAGTAAACGGTTTTCGGTAGGTCAGCTCTGTTTGTATACGTAAAAAAAAGACGGTCAAAATTATTACGATATTACATGTGTGAATGTGTGGCGGTAGCGTTTATGTAATAGGTAGGAAGCAGTTTTGGCAACAGCAAAAAAAGCCCCCTCGGATTGGAGGTCCCGTGTACCGGGAGAGCTAATTTCATGTTGCAACCCGGTTGTATGATTCGTGCTCGTTTGGTGTAAATATTGATTTTGCATTATATGACTGTTTTCGTTGCACGCCTAACCGATACCGGGCGTAGACACACGTGTGCAACCCATTGCGCTATGCTGTCGAACGCTAAATCGATTTAATTTGCATCCTACGGGAATGCAACGTGTGGAAATCCTTGTATTAGTAGCGTAAATAATGTAACGTGTAAGTAGGTAGCTAATACGATATCAGTTTTGTATTTTGAAATAAGAAGAAAGCTTGTTTTTGTTTTAGAAGAAACGTGTTGGAAAAGACGTTAGGGTTATAATTTTGCTTGAGGGCGTCCATTATTTTTTCACCGTTATTTGCATGATTTATGATATTATTTTAAGCGCATGATTCAGCAACCGGGTAGGATGGACCGTGATTGCGAAGGAACGAAATTAAATCCAAATGGAAAACTCCAACGTTTCTCGGGGGTTAGCATCAATTAATCTTGTTGGGTTTAGGTTTACATCAAAACGCGGGCCGCCGAGCCCAGGTAGTGCATAATGTTATCCTGATTTTGTCTGATCTTGGGCAAAGATTGGCGCACGCGTCCAACAGGGATGGGATGGACTTATTTATCTTACCGAAGGATCAGTAACCTTGATTATACTAATCAACCAATCCTGCATTAATCAACGATGGTGGAATACCGAAGGCGTTATCGTGTGCTACGTGAGCATCATACGCCACCATGTGGAACCAAAACGTTGGAAGTAATTCTGCACTCCTGATGAAACATTGATTGAAGTAGAAAGGGACAATCTTCAACCAATCCCCGCCTCCCACACACACACGAAAACACACGCTGGTGGACGTTATTGGTGTGGATGGTGAACATTGGAACGTGGCAGATTCTATGCGCCCTTGCGTCACTATTATCTATTGATTGCATGACTTCCTTTATCGACGTGTGAGATTGTTTGTTTGTTTTTTTTTTGTTCATTATTACTGTTTGCTTTTATTAAAAGTAAAACCTAACAAGACAAAGAGCATGTGGCCGTCGCTTTCGTGATCGAATGTAATTTAGAACCATCGGTGGAAGATTGCTTCATAAATTGGCATGACACGCATGACCGTGCGCCTAGGACAATTATATAAATTGTGTTAGCAAAAGAAAAAAAAAACGTAACGATAACCTGATAATGTTAAGTGCGTAATGGCTAACACACCCACACTACCGGCTTAATGTGCATGAAACATCCTAACATAATCGTGACCTGGAAGCCGGCCGGACCGAAGCACAACTAAGCACACAACATTGCCCAAAAGCATTGCAAAACACGGACAGCAATAACAACCCAATGTCTGGTTTCGAATGATTTAATTTCATGCCTTTTTTCTGCCTGTGTCTTGTGGTGCTGCTGCAGCAATGGGCGAGAGCCACCGGTACCGGCCAGCTTTTGATGTTAAATTATGCATGAAACGAATTTAATTCTGGTCGCTTTCTGTCTATCTCTCTCTCTCTGTATCTCTCTTTCTCTCTGGTAAAGCACCCCGTGCTTGCTACCATTTTTCTCTCATCGCCTACTGTTCATACTCCAACCATGCAATGCTTTAACACATCTTTATTAGATCGTTTCGAAAGTATGTAGTGTTGTATAGAAAAGAAAACGATGGGTTTTGGCCTACATTAACAGAATGTGTTGTGCAGAATTGTTTGCTTATATATATGTTTGCTTCTTGGTTTTATTTCAATTAATCGATACCTTTCCATCCCTACATCACAGCCGAAACCGTACCAGTACCACCCACCTCGGACCTCATGAAACGTAAGTATGCGCTCTTACCAAAAATCTGTGCCCGAACCAATGGAGGCGCATGGTACTTTACGCTCAAAGCAATAATTGCCCTACACGTGTAAGTTTAATATAAAATTGTTTTCCTTCCTTTCTGGGTGCATTTGAATGGCAACAATAAAAACCCAAATAAATTGTTGTGTTATCCGCTGGTATTTACGGGTAGCGAAACTTTTCCATTTTCCCTTCCCGTTTTGTTGCTGCAAAAGATGGGTTTTGTTCCCTCCCTGTCTTCATTTCCTTCAGCGGTGACACGTGTAGCACCATTTTGTGCGAAAGAACAGGCAAATAATTGTTGTACAGCAGTTCCGTTTTTATTGCCCAGCACACACAATCGCACTGCGCTATTGTTGTGCCTGCCCCGGGAAGGACTGGCCATGGCATCTGGATTGTCCCTTTGTGAATGGAATGCTTGACAGTTGAATGAAATAAAAATGGTTGCGATTTCATTTGATGAAAATGAGATTGTGAGCTGCGCTTGATTTGGAAAAGAAGGAGTTTAATAAAAATAAGCGTCATTTTAAGGATGTGATGGAGTATTTGTAAGTACTATGCAACGCAGCAGGTTGAAAAATAAAATATTTAATTAATAAAACTTATCTTTAAAGGTCGCAATCGACGTCATTTTGGCAATGGAATTGGAGATGCGAGAAAGATGATTGTTACGGTTAATAAAACTTTAAACAGAAACAACACCGTTGAATGGCCGCACATTAAATCCGTTGCGAAATAGTGTCTGTGTGGCAAGCAGAGGGACGTTTTTGCCCGCAAGTTGCCGAGTTTATCCATTCTCAAACAGATAGTGACGGTCCCGGTCCAATTCCCGTCCCAGTAGTTTATACCGCCCATACCAATTTAGTGTTCGCCGCTGTGTCATGCCACCAGTGTCATGGTGCACCATTTGTCGACCTGCGGGTCGGTCGTCAGCAGGAAACCTTTTCACTTACACACCTGACCGTGTGTGTGAGTGTGGTGTTTGTGTGCATGTTGTGCTACCCACAGAAGGCTATCGTTTGATAAATTTTACTTCCCGTGTCCCTACCGTGTACGTTGCGTGTTCACGGTGGCGCTCTTGTACATGGATAGCTCTTGGAGAAAAGAAAAAAGCGCTTTCCACTCGTGATGGTAAGTGGGTGGAAAAGAGATGAATGGGAAAAAGGGCATAGAGAAATCGTCCCGTAGTCATCAGCGAAGGAATTGTTGATTCCGCATACGGTGTGAGTTTCGTCATGCGAGGTGTACTGGCAGTGGCAGATACTTGATGAATACTCCCTCGACGGGAGAGAATATTGAAGCGCTTACCGAAAACCCTTACAACCCGGAAAGGGATGTAACGCTGAGAGGTGGAACGGAAAGGTTGACGTTGAGTTGAAGGAGAATCAACTGAATCAGATGTGCTAATTGAAGTACTGATTGAAAGTAAGTGCATGAGCTGATGTTGGGAAAGGTGTGGAGAGTCAACTGCGTACTAATCCTGTTGCTTAAATTGCTTCAAAACTACAGGCGCAAGTTTTAAAACTTCATCCATCCCTTGCTTTGCGTGTGAATGCTTTGAACGAATGTCCTTTTTGGGGTATTATCAGACTAAATTGAGTCATGGAGTTTGCATGCAATAGCAACAGTTTCGTTACAGCGCTGCTGGAATTGGTTTAGGACGTGTTTGCGCTACCGAATTTCATAACCCTATCCTCGGGACCACAAAAAGGGGTTACGAATCCGAAACCGTTCCACAAAAGGTGAAAGTTTCCTTTTGCCCGGAAACCTGCCCCTGGTTGTAACACAATACTCCGTTGTCCGTTGTGGGGCACAGTGAGCAGCAAACAAAAAAAAAACCCGGAGACCTCCCGCACCCATACAACAAAGTCAAATATGTCTGGCTGACAGTGAGGAATTTAAGGTTGGACTTTGGGTGTTTTGTGAGCTTGCACTGAAGGGAACCTAAACTGGACCTACCGCGTGGCGCGGTAACCCAACCCGCATTATCCGGAAGTCACCCGAACCGGCTGGGGATTTCCATTTCGGATTCTTTGCTCTTTACGCACGATTCTTCACCCTCCGGGGAAGCAATTTCCGGAGCGAAGAATAATATTTAGCATCTTTGTGTTGAATGCGTTTAACTGGTTTTCACGGACGCAAAATTTTGTTTAAGCACATTCAACAGGGAACCGTTTTTTTTTTTCAGCTGTTAAGTCAGATGTTAAGTGGGTAAGATTTGCTTTAAAATTATACACACCCATCAATCCGGTTTTTTTTTGTTCGAGAAGGATCCATTTAGAGATTGTTGAATGTTTTGAAGTTGGTTGTAATCGCTTCAAGATGGGATTCGATTTCAACCCGCAAATTGGTTCCAAAGCAATTAAATGACAACCATTGCCGGTCCATTGCTGGGAAGTAATGGTGGGATGGAACTTTGGTAAAATAAAACTCGTTACAGCAAAGGAGATTTCTGCGTTGTCCTTTTGCTAATGAGATATGCTCCGAGCGTCTTTGCGCGTTGTCGCTCTGTTTGTTTTTTTTTTTTTGCTGCTTTCCGTTCTCGGTTGTTTGGCGTGTGTTAAATGTGACCCGTCGAACCGTTGAGTTTGTAAAGTGTTTAAAGTTTTAATGACGTACATTACCGAATCGCGCCTTGGGTTTCTAGGGGAGGTTTTTGTACGCAGGAACTTTAAATGAGCTGCTCTGGTATGCAAATTGGTTGCTCATTAATTGATTTAATGCATGGCGACATTTGCATTTCTTATTATGATAAATGATGTGCACCTGGTAGAGGTATTTTGGTTGTGAAGAAGTATTTTTCAAGTGAGTTTATGAATAATACAATCACATTATAACGACACAGGACACTATTTTATCATTGTGTTATTGGTTATTGGTCAAATAGAGTATTAAAAATATTGTTTTCATTTACAGTCGGATTGGTGAATGCCCTTCCTTTCATTGGATTTGGTTTCCTCGATAACTTCACCATGATTATTGCGGTAAGTGTGATAAGTAATACGCATACAGCATCCATTAATCTACTACTATTCCGCTTCCTTTATCATTTACTGTTCGCTACTGTCCGTTAAATAAACTCGAACTACTAATAGAAATGTTTATTCATTGACCGTTTACAGGGAGACTACATTGAGCATACGCTCGGATTATTTATGTGCATATCGACGATGGCAGCGGCAGCGCTAGGGAATACCATCAGCGACGTAATAGGCATCGGATCTGCATTTTACGTGGAGAAGCTTGCCGAAATGAGCGGCGTGAAACCACCGAAGCTTTCGCCCATTCAGCTGGAGATGAAAGCCAGCCGACGGGCGGCCAATTTGGTAAGGAAGGAGATCTTTTATCGAGTTGGTGTGTAGTAGCGGTGTATGATGGATGAGATGTTCTTGTCAATAGGAATTATTTATTGGATGAAATATTTTCGTTCCGTAAATTGGAGATTCCAATTCCAAGCGCAATTTGTTTACCATATTTTGATCAGACTGTTCCTTCAGTATGACAGCACAATTCTTGCACTGTATTTCACTTTAAACATTTCTGTTTGTTTCTTTTTGCTTCCAAATAAACACAATACGGTCTCTCCAGGGGCGCGTGCTTGGTATTACGATCGGCTGCCTGCTGGGAATGTGCCCTCTATTATTCATGAAGGAGGATAAGGATAAGGACAAGGACAAGGAAAAAGACAAAGCTAAAGCACCGCCGAGCACGGTGGCGAATGTTGCCGTGGAGTAGGCCTCCACTAGAGGTACACGGCTGCTGCAGACATAACGCTGTGTGGTTTTAGGTCAATTTAGGATGGTCCCACGCGGAATGCACAGCTATTCGTCTACCGACCGAGTAACCGAAATCCGAAATTTAAATTAGACAGATCCCAGTTCGACACCGTGGGTTAATATTTTACGTTGATTGATCGAAGGCGGAAGTTCGGAAATCGAATTACTGCGACGCACTCCACCTACCAGTAATGCGAAAGCACATACATGCGTATACCAGTCCCAGAGCGCACCATCGACGAAACAGAACACAAAACGAGGTAGCATCGTAACGAGATAACGACCACACTAAGGGCTGCTGGATACGAGCTGTGTACATATATGTATTAACGTCGATCATGGCTTTCGATACGAAGCACCCATGAACTCATCTCGATCGAATACACCTATCTCTCACCATGTATCATCATCGGCGGTAGATTCGCGGTATGATGTATTGTTTCATTTCCACGAGATGATTTAGCCAGCTGTAATGTCGAAATTTATGCCTAGTTATTGATTAGCCACTATTGGTGCTACTGTTACTGCTATTGCTATTTATTAACGATTCTCTACAACACAACGTATCGGTAATCGAATGTATGCAAAACTGACTGTAAGGAACGTACGGGAGCGAGCTACTTGCAAGTGCGGCCGCGTTGTTTGTGTTATAATTACAGTTAATGCACAAACTATGTTAATAACTATTTACTCTTAGAATTGTTACCTTCTTAGTTGAGGAACGTACTAGTAAGACTAGTCCATCTGGTAATGTGTTATCGCTTCTAATAATTGCACCAGTATGCTGCCATGAATATCATCAATTGTTCTTGTTTATCGAAGGCGATTTAAACTTACGCGAATTAAGAATTCAATGACACACGACACCAATCACTTCTATCGTACGCAAGCATCATCCTTGCGAAAAGGAGATCTCCTACGCGAAAGGTTATTTTCCCGTACTGTGACGACAAATTGACGAATGTTTCATTCAGCAGAACGCGAAGAAATGACATCCTTGCTGGTGCAAAGGAATAATATAAAACAAAGCAAAAAAGGTTATTAATGTCACTAGAGTAGTATTGGTAGTAATTGGGTCCATTTAAAGAGAATGCAGGAAAATTTTATTAGATTAGTGTTATTACAATATTGGTATAGCTTTCTTGCAAAACAGAGACCAATTTCTCCAAATGTGTAACAGTAGTAAACGGATATAATCGTGTGTACGTTGGTATTGATGAACGCTTACCCAAACTATCCTTCCTAGTTGTTTCTCGGGCCATAAGCAAGTCATCATGCGGAATGATATTACGTGGAAAATACCTCATTAATTTGCTCTAAGTATTTACTTACCCATTTCCTGCCTATATGGTGACTGTTTAGCGAGCATACTCGAGTAGGGAATGAGTTGCAGATGTACTTCTCTTAGGAATTTGTTTCATGAGTCATGTTCGGCTAAACAAACATGATCTGTTACCTCGTCGATCTGTTGTCCTCGTTTCCTCCTTTTTTTCACCAACTAATGACAGAGCACTTTACGAAGTAGCGATTCTGAACCAAGTTCTTCCACATTCCCATTGAGCGCATATATTGAAAAAAAAAAAGGTTTTCAAGGTGCGTGCATAGTCCCTCCATGTTTAAAGCACAATAATATTCTAAACTGATATTTCTATTACTCAAACCTAACCCCCTGGCCTTACACATTTACCAAAACAATTAAAGAAAAAAAAAACAACGGAACCCCCAACAGCTAGTGCGTAGCGTCGTGAATTGGCTGGCGGGCAGCAGAATCAAATGAAACTATTTTTCTAAACTTCTTCCATCTGGCCACGGACACGGCCACAGATAAAGCGAGAGCAGTAGAGGTGATGTTTTTTGTCCACGCGATATCGCTTTCACAATACCTTGAATGGTCAATTTTCTAGTAATCAAAACACCTGGATACTGTCCTACGTCGTCTTTCAAACTTACTCATATTGTCGATTAAATATACGGTACGAAGCAGATAGGTGGAAGTAAAACAAACTAACTATGAGCAACTAGCACAATGCATTTCATGAATAATATAACAAAATTATGTAGCTATTAGCGGCAAACAATTATAGTGTTTCGGTTTTGCAAACCGGATCGGGCAACCGCTTGGGAAGGGTTTACAGCGAAAACGATCGTGAGAGAACGATTTGCTTGTGAAATGCTTCGTAGATCTTCCAGTTCACTAGTAATTCACCGAAAACCACGTTTAACACAACTATGCGAAATAATAATGCTCAAATCAAAAGCCGATAAACAGTTCCGTACAGTACGGTAGTAGATAGAATTGATGCTCGGGGTTCTCGTGCAACACTTGAATACACAATACAAATCGATAACCGATGTAACGACGAACAGCAATAGAAATAGCAAATATTGAACGAATGTGTACCAAATAAACAGTAATTCACTATCTCATCTTACGCACGATGCTTTTCTTTCAAAGAATCCCCCCAAAGTGGAATGTCCTCTAAAGAATTCTACAATAGATTGATCAAAATTGTTGGTAAACACAACATCCGAATCGTCCGATAGGTCTATGTTTCGGATAATGAAAGTCATTCATCACCACAATCTACGTTTGAATAATTAACTTTATTGCAAAAAGCATTCAACAGATTTAATAATAAAGGAGAAAAGAAACAATTGGTAGTTTTTATTCAATGTAAAATAAAAAAAACTATAATAATTAGTTTTGCTTGAAATAATGTTAATTGTAAAAATTCGGGAATGAAATGAATCAAAAGGTACATTAGATTTCTGAACAATTTTGAGTTCCAATAGCTGATATAGCTCATACAGCTAAGCCATTGATTGATTTTTTAGTTTCCTTAAACGAAACAAAATCTATTATGTATGTGGTTTCTGTGTGTTAGTCTATCTACTTCTAGAGCCTTTTCTTCAGGGGCTCATTACAAAAATTTCAACAGAGAACTGAAAACATCGTACGTCTTCTTGTAGTGCTTATAGATACCATCGTAATTCTCTTGCTCTCCTTCTGGACACCATTTTTTACTGCCGCCGATCAGTGGAATGAAGCAATCGTACGAACAATTTTGAGATCCAGCCGGGCCGTTAAGTTCCGCCATCGGGTCGCCATCTGATTCGAAATTCGTTCCTCTTTCCGGGTCGTGATTAGACTCGTGCTCGGAATGAATAAAATCTATCTGTTGTACCACATTATTACCTCCGGCTGGATCGAAAATGAAGCGGATGTTCCGGTAACGGTACGGTGAGAAAACATTAACCTCTGGGTGGTTTGTACTATGCCAATTTCGTTCGAGTAGCGTCTGTTGCTGCCCGGAAGCAAAAGACGCTTCACAGTCTTTGAGGGTTGCATTTATCTGCGATGCGGTAAGGGTCCCATCCGAGATGCAGTCTTCCAGAGTGTTTGTATCATCGACAGTGGCGGAACTGTCGATCATACTGTCGAGTCGGGTTTGCTGAGACAATGTGCGGTGGCTGGAAATGTTGTTACTGCCTTTCAGACTGGTGGATCCTCCTCGGTACAGCAAGTTTCCCGGGAGATGTAGATTGCTAGCTAACAGGAAGGCTCCAGCAATGGTCATTACGCTGGCGGTATAGCTCAGAGCGAGCACGGTGCTATAGTGTATCAACTGTTTGGCCATCGCAAAGGAAGGTAGAAAGTTGATAAGCTCGGTGTAAGTTAACCAGCCACGGGTGAGACCTTGCCGCTTTGCTAGTACCTTTTCAACCGACTTTAATTTTTCAAAGAAATCTCGCTTGGAGACGTACGCATTCCAATTCTGAAACGGATCGAATTTAAATCATGAAGAAGCAAAAGATTACATCCCGGTGTTTGTGACATTTACCATTGCGTCCAAGAATTCTAGTTCCAATGTTTTCATTTGATCCGGAGTCATATTTCCATACTCGGCCCAGGCACTTAGATAGATGTCCTCATCGTAACCGCAATAGAATTTAGTCGAGACCATCTGAAAAATCATTCCATAAACACATTAAAAACAGTTCCATAGCTTGTCTGGGCGCTAACAAACGCTAAATCAGGCGAAAGTAAGGCGTCTAAAGAGAAAATGGCAACTTTCTTTGCGTGAAGCAGCCAAGCGTGAAACATTCACAACGCAAAAGCCACCCCCCCAGAGTACGACGTGTGCCCCTATCAATGCACTACGCAAGCAACTACAGGGAACTATGCACTTACCATTGATACTATAAATAATTCCGACGGTGTGATGCGGCGAACAAAGGTCGGATCGGTGGCGTTTAATCGATCGAGATAGATCATAGCCAGGATGAGTGAGCATGGCGTCACGGATAGATTGCCGACAGTCGCAAAGTTCAATCGACTGAGGGAATGGCCGCGATGCGTTTCAGAAAACACATCCGCTGCGTAGTCGGCCAGCGGTCGGCTGATTTTGGTGCAGCGCACCTTGGACGAACCGTAGTAGAGCGTTTTCTTGATGCGATCGAGAAACTCTTCATGATCTATCACCTACGGAGAATGGAAGCAAACCCAAACATGACCATAATTAGACAAATGGAAGGGTGGAACCGCCGAGTCGATGTACATTCCGCAGCATATTTACCTCCGTGTCGGTGATGTTGGGCTGTTCGTGTTCAATCATCTTGTGCCTATTCACTGCTCACAACACCATCCGAAGAGTGCTTCCTGTAGGCCAGGTACTGCGGATTCTGCCTCCAAAAAAGCACAATATTTTAGGATGAAAAATCACAAGAAATGCACGCTGCTACCACCGACACTTTGTCCCACTGGCTGCGCTATGCGAGGTCAGGACGAATCCTTCCAATCTGACAGCAGCTGCGTTTGACAGTCAATGGCCGCTGTCATCGGCCATGTTTAATGTTGCGATTACGAAATTTTGTTTACATTTTTGCATCTGTTTTCCTATCGACAGTGTTTATTATCGTAAGATCTACAATGAATATAATAAAATCATTCATGCCGCTTTTATCCTCCGTAGTAAGTATCTGTGGATAGCCTGAGAACGTTTTGTTCCAATCGATCAACTCGTTTGGTTTCTCTTTCAGCGCAATCTGCATACGACCAACAAATCATTCCTGAACCTTGTGCCAATCGTCGTGGAACAGACCGGCAGAGGTGAACGAGCGTATGATATATTTTCACGTCTGCTAAAAGAGCGCATCATCTGCCTAATGGGCCCAATACATGACGATTTGAGTTCGTTGATAGTGGCGCAGCTTTTATTCCTACAGTCGGAAAATGGAACCAAACCGATCCACATGTACATCAATTCGCCTGGAGGAAGTGTCACGGCTGGGTTGGCTATCTACGACACGATGCAGTACGTGAAGCCCCCGGTAGCTACCTGGTGTGTAGGTCAGGCATGTTCGATGGGTTCACTGCTGTTGGCAGCTGGAGCTCCTGGAATGCGCCACTCACTGCCGAATGCACGCATCATGATCCACCAACCGTCCGGTGGAGCTCAGGGCCAAGCCACCGACATTCAAATCCAGGCGGAAGAGATCCTGAAGCTTAAGAAACAGCTGACCGAGATTTATGGCAAGCACACAAAGACAGCAGTGGATGTGCTGTACTCCAAAATGGAACGTGATACGTTCCTTAGCCCAGAGGAAGCCCAAAAGCTTGGGATTATAGATACGGTGTTGGAGCATCCCCCATCATCGACGGAAGCTACGTCGTAAATCATAGCTCGAAAAGTTATGCATGATGTTTAATGTTGGACAAAAGGGAAATAAAACAAATCACATATAGGAACTTGTTGAATTTTACATCTGCGATATTTATTTCGGAATTGAAGAAAAATATCGTGTAAATTCCGTATGAACTTTACCACATTCCTTGTGACCATTCATATGGCTTTTTGAGTTTAACAAGCTCTTGAACCTTGACTTTGGTGTATTTATTAGCTATTTTTCTAAACCCTTATTTAGAGCAACCGTTTCAAATTAGACCTTTGAAGGAAATGCTAAAATTAATTGTTTAAATTAAAGCTTAAAGCGGGAAGTAAAGTTAACGTAAAATACATATACTTATCTATTCTCTACCATCAATAGCAATCCCCTATGAGCAAAATAGAAGGTAATGAAACATGAAATTTAATTGAGAGGATTGCAAGCCTCACTGCCTCTCAGGTAAAGATGGTATCAGCCCTTATGGAGCCCACTGATGCCAATTCTAACGAATAACTAGTGAAGTTTTAGTCGATTTCTGTTTAGTCTCCGCTAAACCTTATTAGTTGATCATTATGCGCTCTTGTTGCGTGTGTTACATATTGGCAGTTGCTATAACAATTGGTTTGCCACTCACCAATGCAGTAGGCAGGGTAAGAATTCGTCACAAAACACGATAATTCTCACAATGGGAATATAAAAGACTTTATTTTCCCTTTCGCCTTTTGCAGAGAAATAAAGAACTCGTGATAGATAAAGCGAAAACGTGTCAAACCAACAAAACCGATTCGTTCTTGATCAAATTTACCGTACCGGCTAACTTCTCGTCGAGCAACAACGTGGTGCGCTTTTATGGGAACTTTTCCGTACTGCAGGAAATTCGACCCCCACTGGAGGTAAACGAACTGAGGGGTGAGATGCCTGTGGATCCTTCATCTGGACTAATGTGTCGCATTTATTCTCATGTAACAGCTCACGCTCATTGCCTATCGATGTACGCTGGATTTGCAAAACTGTCAACGGTATAATGCCCTGCAAGTGCCCAAAATATGTTCCTTCCTGTCGGACACTAATTCCTTCTGGTCCCCGTTTGTACGAAGCGTCGAGCCGACTGTGAAATGTCCAATACAACCGGTACAACAAATTGTAGTAGTGCATGGAAGGGCTTACTTCTAACTTGCGGTTTCGATCTGTTTCGCCCTACAGGCAACGTACTTATTCAAGGATTCAGCGTTTGATTTGAACTTCTTCACCAGCTTCCCGTTGGAGGGGTACACCTGGCAGGTCACGATGAAGTTGTACACCACCGCAAGCACACCAAAGAAGGAGGTTTTCTGTTTTGCTGCACAAGCAACATTGAAGCGAGTTAGGAAAGTTTGATTTGTTTCTTAATAATAAAGATACATAGACCAAGAGGGTTCCAATTTTGGTCGTCTTGTAAGGTGCGATCACCTTCATGTAAAATAATGTAAAATAATGATGTCCATCTCGTCAAGGTATGACGCGATCTGGATTAGTTTATAGAAAATAGTCTCCGAAGTTTCCACCTCCCTCTCTCGGAAGATCCTCTCCTTTATTATGTGATCATTATTTATATATGTAATAAGATATAGTTCACATATTATTCAAAAATAACTTCTTAAACTTGTTCAAAAAATAGTTAACCATCTTCTCCATCCCATTCGTAGCCCCAAACTGAGTCCACAAAACTTGTGGCCACCATATTGGAGTTGTGCGAATTGGGAGTTGTACGCCGCAATTAAAAAGGAATGTTGTCAGAAATAGGCAGATATAGCCGGTAAAGGTTTTTTTTTTGTTAATTTCTCTCTCTCCCCAAAAAGACTCCCCCAGATGAAAAACTAGTTTTGTATCCTGTGTGCCAAAATGAAAGCCAACCATTTTGATAGCATGAATATTCATCAAGAGAAAGGTTACAGTTTTTCCATGCGTGTGCAAACACGTTAAACGCGTTTACTGTTACAAAGGTGGCTGAACTCTCTGGTTCTCCCGAAAACGTGCGTGACAGGATTGCTCAATTCGTCGTCCTGCACTGCATGTTTAAGGGAGCATTTTTCCTAAAACGCATCCTCACATGTTGGCTGAGTGCAACGGGAAAACGCAAAAAATGGAGAACCCGTACACAAAATATTGCATTAAGTATTCTGCCGCGGAACGAAAGCTTTCCCCCCAAACTCTCTTACTCTCTCTCTTTCTCTTCTTCTCCTCCTCTCACCCCGTGTTATCTTTAATGAAAAAGTTGGCTTTTGGAGACCAGCGGGAGAGCAAAAAAAAAAAACTTGAAATGTGTTAATGAGCTTTTCATCCAATAATAATGATGGCTTTTCCCACAGATCATTCAACGAAAATTCTGACCCAACCGCGCAGCGTTCCAAAGTAAGCAACCTGCATCTGTAGCGTGCGGTGCGCTGCGCAAAGCCTTTTTTTTGCAATGCTGTGGACTGTTTTTCTTCAGTTTCGGTTCCTCCCGAACTCCCTCCACAGCTGCTCCTCCAACACGGTCGGTACGAAGAAGGAAACAAAGACACACTTCCCGGCGGACCTCGCTTCTTCGGTCACGTATTTTGTGCGGCCACGGCCGGGTACGTCGTCCGCACAAGTGTACGGGACGGCAAGTTCACAAATTGTGCGCGAGGTTCACTCGGCGAGCTGTTTTACACTTGTCCGCGCTGTATAAGGACGTGATCGAGCGGACGGTGCTGCAAACTTGTTGACGAAATTGACCATTTTGGAAGACAATTGAGATCATCGAGGACGAGCCCCTTTTCCCCGACCCCCCGCGGGGTGGGTTTTGACGGGGGAGGGGGATGTTTAGGGGCCACGACCTCTTTGGTAATTAAACGTGATACATTTATTTATTTTAGCAAAATGACACTCGCTCACACAACAGGGAGGGAATCGGACAATCGGACACGGACCAATTTTGTTGCGTTTTTTTTTGGGGTAGAGCGTACCAATGGCCGGTTATGCTCGGGGTACTTCATGTCTGCTAGTAGAGTCATTGAATCATGCTCGGAATGCTACAGGGGTTTTTGAAAATAAATTAAATTTTAGGATAATTAATAAAAAAAATTCTTCAATATTTTTTTAAATAATTCAACTAACTGGTTTTATGGGTATTGTAAGTACCCAACTTATATTATTGGGGGAAAAATATATATTATATCACAAAAAGAACCAATTTGTAGCGTTCCAAAATCTCCAACGCCAACCCCTGCAATGCACCCAGTACTGGGCCATGCACCGTGGGCATCGATACCGTGCCGGAGACTTGGGGTTGTCGGCCGAAAGAAACGAACCCGAAAATGTAAAGAATAAAAATTAAAATTTTAAATTACGCCAAAGACTCCTTTTTGCTGCTGCGCGCGTCACAAACGCTTGTACCCGCGTATAAAATGGGAAGGAAATTCCTGCGTGTGTGTGTGAGTGCCCGCTCCTTCTTCACCCGTGCACAACGCGGTTCGGCATAGCGTGGCGGTCACATCCATCGTGCTTGGCGATGTTGGGCGCTGAAAGGATGATTGGTGGCTGGTTGCATTGCGTCTCAGCGCCGACGATGCGGCGTACCACTGGCGGACGGGACCCGGTGGATGGCTAGTCAAAACGATAGAGAATGAGTGAAATGAGCGACAACTGAGGCAAACCGAAAACTGAGGGACAGCAGGATAAAAACGGCGTCGGTTGGGTGTGTTGCATGATGCTGCAACGCCACACGGCCACAAACCTTAAGGAACCGAGCTTGTTATCGTCGTTTGCGGCAGGGGGGGTGTGGTACGAGTTTCCGATTGCGTTTGGAGTTGCAAGTAATGGGCAAATGGACAACCGTCCGGTTTTGTCGCACGATTTGCTTGATGTTATATTTTGGAAACATTTAAAACATTTCCCAACCATCGCTAGTCGTCCAGTTCGAGTGGACTGTTTTGCGTAATTTTCTGCACAAAGTTAAGGTTTACCGGGTCGATTTTTTTAAAGCTCAAATACCTGAGTAATCATTACGGGAGAGCAAGCGTTAGCATTTTGTGGGGGGAGGATTTGATATGATGCATCAAACAAAATAAGACCGCAAAGCGCACAAAAACATTCCCAGCTGTAGATAATTAAATAGCACATATGAATGCTTGTGTGTTTTTCGTTGGTCAATTGTTTCTTTTTTTTACGCCGACCAAGACGAAAATTGTAGAAGCTCAGAAATGACAAATGTCGGCACGTTTTACGTTCCTGCCGACGTTTCCTGCAGTACGAAACGAGAGCTGTGCGTCGTGAGTGTTGCTGTGTTTTTTTTCGTTTTGTTTTGGGAGTCAAGATTCTACACAATGTGTTAAGAGACCCGAGTGAAGACATTGAACGAACGATTGTTGCGGAATGTGGAAGTGCTCAAAATGTACATTTAATGTGCTACCAAACGTTTGCTTTTCTCCCGCTTGTGTTTTTGTACACCACACCACCACGCTGGGTTCATCCCCTATAGGAGCTCCGGTGCTGATAAATGGAAAGACTTGCGAATCGAGCTGATTGAATTTTATTGCAATCAGATGCAAAAGTGCAAACCATTCCTACCGCCGCCGAATCGGTCTACGTCGCCGATGCAAACGGAGGTTTCGGAAGTCGTTCATGTTGTTGTTTTGCAATTAATGCACACAAGGTGGCGGTGTGAATGATTCGTGGAACGATCACTGCACGATCAGGCAGCAGCAGTAATTAATTCACCATTCGCCTCCATTGCTGTCGTTAAAGTGCTGCATTCTGTTGTAAAAGCGGTTGCTCTGTTAATCATCTTTCTAGAAAGTGTTGACGTGTTCCGGCATGGTCTGGCCAGAAACTGGCTGGTCAGTTGGTTTGATGAGCCAAACAGATCAAACTGTTTGATAGTTACGATTGTGAGATGGACATCGTTTTCCATGAGTCCAACGAGTGGTACACCGATAAGAACGAACTCATTGGAAAACAAGTACATCATCTATCGTTAGATAGATGAGCCTCCCTTTTGAAGTTTCCTTTGTTTTAAGGGTTGTAACAAAACATAAGACATCCTCGCAATAATACATTTATTTCCGCAATGAATAACCATGAAGGGAATAACCATTCCCCAATTTTGAATTTTCATATCGCTTCATTTATTGCATATTTCTTATTGGGCACATTTTTCTCAGTTCCATTGGTGTAAGTATTGTTGGAAGAGGTGCCTAAATTTAATTTCAATTTCTAATGCAATTCCTTCCCGTCAGGCGAATTGTATTCTAACACTGTATTTGGAGAACTCTTGGACGAATCGATACTCCATAGCAATCAAACGTCATTTGCATTGGATTCTGCAAGACATTGGTTGCTAGGCAATTTTAGTTGGTATTGCGATTTAAATCTATTTGGAAGGTTGAAGCCGGACGAAAACACTTCCATTCGGACCATGACATTACTGCTACTTGTTAGAGTTTGAAAAACCAAGATCAATGAGGTAATCTCAATACATTTCAGCTATTCGAGGCCTTTTGGCAGTGGTCACATCACTAGCGCTAGAGTACTCACCACGTTGTTGCATTCACAACGATTAGCACCACGCTTACGCTGATACAAAATGTACAAAACCGCTTTTAATGACTGTACAGATGAATACAAACCTTAGAACGTGAAAACCAAAACCAAGCGGCAAATCGTATTCGTATTAAAATTCATTTATTTGTCACGCTACAGGGAGCTCTTTACAATCCGTGTCTGTCTGCTGCGTTCGCGATTGTTTGCTGTAAACAAAATACATCACGGAGCATATTAGGGTGTTTTAGTGTTGATCTTCGCTCTGTAATGTTAGTTTTGGCGCACAACGTGTGATGTGCATTGATGAGTGTTAAAGGGCTGGCGGAATTTATGGAAGCAGGAATAAAAATGAATTCTTAAAAAAACCCTCAACGCGACACAATCGGCGCCGGTTTTGTTGTACAATTATTGCAGGAAGGTTGTACTGCTGCTGCTAGCAACTAATGTCAACCGATTTTCCCTTCATGAACACAGATCGAATGGGTCATTTGTGCCTAAAGTGGTGTTAGTTTGCATCTTTTCATAGCTTTGTTTCCTTAATCCCTTTTTACCATTTACTGGTTGAATGCCGTTTCGTTCTGTTTTTTTTTTGCCGCATTAAACATATAATATTAAATTTAGTTAAACATAAGAATCACAATTTCTTCGTTTAGATTTGTTTTATTAGAGTTTTAATTTCATTTGTTTTTTTTGTGTTTTTCTTTTCTCTTACTCTCTTCCTTTTTTGTCTACCGCTTCATTTTAACACCGTCGACTTACACGTTCCCTTTCAATTAAGATTAAAATTTGGCCGAAAGTTTTTGTGTTTTGTTTGTTTTGCTTTTCGCTCGAATAAAATAATAAAAATTCCTTTACCTAGCCTTAGCCAACGTTTAGTTGTAAATAAAACCGCCTTTTGATTTGTCTTTTTTGTTTCGTTTAAATAAATAGCGTCATGACGAAAAAAATAATAATAAATTTTGCGTTTTTTGCACATTTTTACCTAATCTTGTCGAATTTATAAAATCACATTTTGTTTATTACTTGCAAAACATGCATATGATTAGCGCAATCAACAACAATGTTTTCGTTTTTCTCTCGTTTTGTTTTGCTTTAAAGGGAAAGAATAAAATAATATAAAAGCCAGTCTGCATAGTGTACCTTGTAGGGGAGTATAATAATTAGAAAAAATAATAAACCGATTCAAATCGCGTTGCACAAAACGTATGAAAAGGTATAAAATTCGTTTACACATGCATTTCGTTCTCTTACTCTCTCTCTCTCTCTCTCTGTCTCGCTCTCTCACACACATACACACCCGACCCACACATGCGCATGCTTTTGTTTGTGTGCTGCTCTGTCCTTACAGTTCAACTAACTTCTATGATCGGAAACGCTGTACCGATTGAAACGATTCCGCCGTTGTCCGTACTGACTCTATATATGATTGTGCTCACTGTTTATGTACAAGTCGCTAGAGAATGCTGCCGATTAGTTACAGTAGAAGGAATGATGTATGAGAACAGAAGACATGGAACGGAAACGGAACTCATTTAAGCACACACGTGCACTGATCGGTTGGGAAAGTTTGTATGGAAAATTCTACTCTACGATTGATAAGAGATTGAAGAATCTTATTAGCCAAAGAGATGAGAACAAATAAAGTTAATGATGCTAGAGGAATGGATCGCCTATTCCAGCATGTCCTTAACATAGCGCAACTATCGACCGTTGCATCGCGAATACGTATGTGTTTTGGGACACGTGTCGATCATGCTGCAATGCCTAACAATTGTATGGTGGAGTCGCATCTAGCGTAGCACAGCTTATTGTGATACAAGATAAACATTTGCGCGTTCGAAACAATAAACGTAATCGATCGTGCAAAAACAATAACAAATCGTATTAAGCAGCAGAATCGGCGTACAGGGCATTGCCTGTTGCGCACCACAGCGCGTCTGCTTGTGATTGGCAAATTTTACGCAAGCGAACGCTAGCCACGCCACCGAGCGACGCGACCAGCCGTTAAAGAAGTTCATAAAATTAAACAAAAGCCTAACAAAAAAAAAAAGGTTTATAATTATTTTGCTGCATGTTTGATGCGCGACCGGCCGTCTACGTACGGGGGTGGGGAGGAAGGACGGGGATCAGAATCGATGGCTGCTTCTCGCTCAGCTTCAACTGTTGATGTTACTGCCCCCGGTAAGCTGGTTGTGCGCCATTTGCAGGATGTCTTTCTTCTCCTTTGGGAACCGCAGTTCCCGTCCCGCCAAACGGGCAGTCTCTAGTTCTCTCTCGGCTATAGCCAGCTCCCGGCTGAGCAGGCCCGGATTTTCGTGCTCCCGCTCAATCCAGTCGAGCGCCATCTGTTGGCGCATCTCGTCGTCCAGAGATCGGTTGGAGTAGTGGGCGACCACCTCCTGTCGCGAGCATTGCCGTTCGCGCATCGCCTTGAGCGAACCGTTCCAGTGGAGCAGCTGGAACACGGTCATCAGCTCCTGGAACTCCAGCATGGTGCGACCTTTGTTAGTTTCCAGCATAAATCTACGCGAAACGATGTATGCCCGACAAGAAAACAAATTGCGACATCGTGTTAGATACATGGTAAATGAGAAAGGTATAGCGATGAATATAGAACGCGTGCAACTGCGATGAGAGCTACCTGAATGCGCCTATGCCGGTATCGGGACCATCGTCCTCTTGGTTCTGTTCACCTTTGAAGGATGCGCGTGCTTCAGTGACGGCTTTCTCGATAAAATCATCACTGATACGCCGGGACGGGTGTTCGTTGAATACGGAATTCATTAAAGCTATCTTCGCGGAGCTTCGCCGAGCTTCTGCTTTCGTGGGGCAATTCTGTCAATTGAAGAAGAAAAGAGCGATAAGTAAAAGGTAACAATGTGATCTAAAAGGGTTTTTGAGTTCAACTGACATAGACATAGAGGAGTTCCAGGATTTTTTTCGAGTTGAACTAGAGTGTACTGAGGTAGATCTAGAATTCTTTTCAATACCTGGAAGTTTTGTAAGTTGAAACCGACTCCTTTCATAGCTTAGTTTTTGTAATACATTCTTCATTCTAGAAAGGCTATTACCAGAATCGATTTTCGGTTACAAGATCCCAGAGGAGTGTTCCAGATCTAACTCGTCCAACTTTAATTCAGAAATGCAGAATTCTAGTTCCGCTTGAACTCGAACATTCTTTCTAATGTCTAATTGTTTATGTAGGGAAGTTCACAAAAACATTCTACAATACCTGAAAACTTCCGAAACAGCTTCCACCGGGCAGGGTTACATAGCACACGTACGGTTGGCTGGTGGACGGTATGGATTCGTATATCACTAGAGCACCATTTTTAAGGTCGGCACCTCGCGCTGCTTTCATTTGCCAAAACTCCTGCAGTGCCTCCACGACGTTCACTGAAAGCAAGATAAGCAGATACGGGAACGAAACGATTAGGAAAACGTTTAGCGAACACTTAAGTGAATTTCTGTGTTTACATTGTGCGCCACACTTAAAATAGAGCTGGCCGATAGCGAATAAAAAAAAAATAGGATAGCGACGAAACACGTATCTAGCAATGCAGTGCTATAGAAAAGATAACTCAAAACTTTGTCTAACGCTTACCACCATAATCGCCATCATCGTACAGTGCCGGAATGTGTGGAATGGACCAGATTGGTTCCTCCGGGTAGACCATCATTTTTGCAGTGGGTGAAAATGGTTTCCAATTTGTAACCCGAAAACCCCAAACCCTGGAACCCGACCGGCCAAAAAAGCACGCACAAGAGGGGGGGAAGGGTGAACCAGAAGACACAACCGACAACTCCGTTACGAGCTCTCGTGGGAGTAGTGAATGTTGACGGGTTTTCGATGACGATTTCTGTTCCTGCGTACACGGTTGTCTCCTACACGTATGGTCAGGTTGGTTTACGTTTCGGTGCTTTCGCGGTGCTAAGTCGATGCCCTTTGTGCTAATGTGCTAACCGCGCACGAGCCCAAGCTGATTCCGACGATTGGTATCCGGTGTACCGTTTCTGAATGTTGGGTTTATTAGTTCATTCAGAAGATGAACTTCTGCCGGGATCAACATCACACAAAATCGGCCAGAATAGGTGTTGTCGCTTGGTTGATTTTACTTTCGCGTAGGCACAATCATAAACACTTCCCAAACCGTTCGTTTTGCTATATCCTGGGTGTGTTAATATAATATTTAGTGATGGTTGCTATCATTCAATAAAGCCAAACTTTCGACTCACTTGTTCAAAGTGTGCCACAGTTTGCTTAGTTGTGGATTGAAAAAAAAAATAGTCTCAAGTGCCGAAGAAACTCCGAAACAAAGGTCTCATTTCGGAGCTACGATTCTATGGTTCTTGTTGGCGGAATAAGAATCATTCAATGCGGACTTGTAAAAGCATGATGAGTGTTTTTGTTTCTCGAAAGGAAGGGAAGAATTATCTTCTTAGCACTTGAGTGGCCCCTAATTATGCTACCAAGTGGCCCGAAAGTTTCGTTGGTCGCTTCCGGTGTTTACTTAAAGCATTTTACAATGTTTTTTTTTGTTCGTTATTGTTGCTGTTGCTTCTTCCCCTCTGTCTTCCCTCGGGGCCCACTCGGAGATGTTTTATTCTTACGGTGCGCCGAACAACGAATCCAAACTAGTCATTCTACAGTTCAATCAAGCGCATCATAACAAAAAGCAACCGTCTGTACCGAAAACCGTATCTTTTCATGTCCTTTGCGTTACAGTTTCGTGGAGGAAGAAAGCATTGAGGATAATACCGATCTCGATCGATAGTGTTCGAACCGATCGGCAGCAACTCGGTGGTGCTAGACGGGGAAAAGAACAAGGGCAACAACAACAACAACAACAAAACCCTGGAGATGAATTAAAAGTGCCCATGGCAGCAGCAAGCATCACAAGCAGCTTCCAAACGAAACAAAGCGTACAAGCGAATCGTAGCTGAAATGCACAGATAAAAGCAGTTCAATCAAGTCGGAATATTTTATTGCTTTCCCAGATTTTATTTGCTCTCGGCTCTCCACCCGGGTGCTCTCGTCCGGATCAACCGGACGTCGAACTACCCGCCCGTACCGAGCGCCTCTCCGCCTCTCGGCCAACCGGCTCAACCGGACAGCGTCCGCAAACGGGAGAAACAGAGACAAGATGAATATTAATTTCCTTTAAAGTCGTAACAAATTCTGATGAAGTCAGTACCAGTCCGAAACCCGGGGAGGGAAAAACGGTACATGGAAAGCGAAAAGCAGACGAGCCCGAAAAAGAGAAAGGAAATAGTAGGCAAAAGCTACCCCTGCGTGCCCGCTCTCCCTCCCCCTCCCCCCGGGAACCCGGAGAAGCGCGAAGCAGAAGAGGAAAACCAAAACAGGACAAGAACGTGAGGAAATAAAAACATTAGAGGTAATTATTATTGTTTAATCAAGCGATGTGTTTTTAGTGCGACAGAAGTTGATCAATCTTTTTATCGCTAACGCGCACCACACCGCTGGCGCGCGCGCGCGCACGGTTTCGGAATCACGAAACCAATGAGTCTGGATGAGTTATTGAGGTTAAGCGTGGTGTGGTGTGTGGTGTTTTGCCTTTGATTTTCGATTTGACCGAATTAACGAGAAGCCACTCCGGGGGGAACCAATGGCGTTATGTGATTTCTCAGGCCTTGTTTAGAGAAGTAAAAAAAACACGCACACACACAAACACACACACACGCACACGGAAGGAATACGTTTGCGCACGTTGCGTTGAGCTGTGAGCGGAGAGCGCAGCTATAAACAAAGGACTTGAACGATCGGTTTTGTAAGTGACGAACCCCACATTCGTCAACGGTGTTATGTTTTTTTGTGTTTGTTTGTTGTTTTTTCCGTCAAAACTTCACAAGCAGCCAAGATCATTGATAACGGTTTAGAGCAAAAGTATAAAACCACCAAAAATAAAAATAAAACATCAACATTGTTTGCGGGCCCCATCCGCAAGCGACCGAGCGTTTGTGGTCGTGGTAGCCCGATTGCTGCAGTGTTCAGCATTCTTCCGCCGACTAATTGAATTATATATATCGGCGGGTATTTACATAAATTAAATTCGCAAGAAAGAAATCTTCACTCGGTTCGCGAACTCTGTCGCGGTGTGTGCATGGCTATGTATGTATGCTGTCGCCTTTTTTGCTGCTTTCATATTTTCTCGTTCGAGTTCATTCTTTCACCAAACTCCACACACTGGTCCAGGTTCGTTCGATATAGACGCTTTCTTTCGCTCCACCAGGTTGTGTGCAGGATGTTGGAGTTTGTGGACGGCCGTGCGAGCCCACTCTTGTCTCTCTTTCCATCTGTCACCGCGCAACCATGCTTTCTTTCGCCAATCTTCTTTGCGGCCACCTCTTGGATGCTGTCCACTGGTTGTTGGTGTTGCTGCTGCTGTTGCTGCTGCTGCTGCTGCTGCCGCTAACGGCGTCTTGTGCGAGCCTTCGCGAAAGAGGCCGTAAAAATGGAACGGTTAAAATGTGAATCAGCAACAACACCAACCAGCTTCCACCAGCAGAACACTCTCCTGCATGGGGAGATTTTCGCGAAACGCGCCCGATATACCCGATGACGGGTTCGCAACAGGGACCTCCTCCCTTCCTACCCCCTCCCACCCCCTCCTCCCTTCCACCCCTATTCCCAATGGATCGCGCCTGTGCATGTGGGCGTGCGATTCGCGATCGCGTATTTGCTGCCGCACGTTTCACTGCGGTTTTGCTGCGGCCTCTGTCTGTGTGTGTGCACTGCGCGTATGTATGTATACGTTGCAGGTGGGTTTGTGAGGGTAGAAATTTTATTTCCATGCAGATGGTCACTTTATTTTTATTGAATTCTTCTCTCGCGTTTCGCCTGCGCCTGCGCCATCGGTTCGGACACTACGCGGCTTGTCGCCAGGCTACCCGCGGCTGGTTGCCCGTGAAGGGTTGTTTTTTCTGTCTGTTGTTGTGTGTGCTCTCTCTTCCTTATTTATTTGCAAGTATTAAACTGCTTTGCATAAGTGTTGTCCATCATGAAACAAGGCGCACCGAAATGAAAGACAACAAAAAAAAAAGTACAAGCGAGACAGCGCGAACGGTGGAACGGTGTGGGGAGCGAATGATCGAGTACGGAAAAGCACACTGCACACATCAAAAAGTCGCCTGGTTCATGTTTATAAAGTATGCTGGTACTCGCAGGAGTAGTTTTTGCTGTTGTTGTTGTTGTTGTTGTTGCTGTGTGTTCTCTCTTTACCCTCCACCAATTGCATCGACCGTGACTTCTTGCACTCACCGTCGCATGCATATATTATATTTAAAGGACGGCGGAGTTCAAAAACATTTTGTCATAAAAGAACGGTCAAACAGGTCATTACTGTTCCTTCTTGAAGGGTTAGTTTTCTTGGCGCTGGATCAACGCTTTGAATGGTGTTCGCAAATCACTTCATTCCTGTTGGGAGCATTACCAAATGTTGAGATATTGTCCAAAAGGCAATTGCACATCTCAGTATGCATGTTTGCCATGGTAACTTCATTCACAACCCATCTTTGCACTGGCTAGCGCGACATGTTATGCTCTCGGTAAACGTTCGTATTGCGCTTCCAACCAAAATCTTCTTGTCGCGCGTATCATTTTGTGCCTGGCGTGCCCGTGAGTCACAGCAAACATTCACAAACTGTTACTTATTACTGTTCGTAACAACAAAACCAATCACTCGCTGCCCGTTCGTGTGCCGTTTTGGAAGGTAGCCGCTTGCAATCGCACACACAATTACACACTCGCAAAGAAAGTCTCACTGGCACCGAGTGTGCCCATTGAATATCACTCGTTCGAACGGGTTACTCATCATCATCATCACCATCATCACCACTCCCGTAAACCCCCAAGGTGTGCACAACACTAACAGCCCGTCCGAAAGGTACCACGGTAACAAAGGGTTTTTCTGTAGCCCAAAACCGCGCATAAGTAAACAAGATGAATGGAACGAACCAAGTACAACAACAGTACAAAAAAAAAAAAAAAACAAAACAACAACGCAGGAAAAATAAACACTAAGCCAACTAAGAATCACGCCGAAAATCGCGACGATCTTACACGTCAATGCTCCAACGATATAGTTAAAAGACTAAAGAACCTAAAAAGTGGAGAAACATAAAAGCATACGCTCGTGAAGCGGCCCGCTAACTGAGCGAGCGCGGCCGGTTCTTGTGCTGGTGTGAATGCCTTGGACGATTGAGCATCGCATGTACGGCGATGGCGCAGCGCCCTCGAGAAGCAGTCAGGCCTCTCGCGCAAAACACCGACCGCATTGTCTGTCGCGGTCGCACATCGGGGCTTTTGGCGTGGTCCGTGAACGGTGTACCGATGGCGCTTTTCTCTTGGGATCGTTCGCGATCCCTCTTTCCTTGATGCTGCTAGCTAATGTTAGGGGTGGATTGAGCGGTAGGGGAGAGTTGAAGGGCCCGGAGGGTGGGGGTTTTCTTGCGTCCGGTGGTAATCTTGTGTACGGGCTGGGAACTTATGTGCACACCCATACAGAAGGAAAATTGAAATCTACGCTGGTTCATGCTTTACTTTTCTTTCTTTCTCACAATCCTAACCCGAGTCGACTTCCCTCGGAGATCGGTGGATCGGTGTGGGCACAGTCGCTTCGCATGGTAAGCAGTGTCTACACCATACATCTACGCACGCTGGACAGAAAGATCTACACTGGTCTAAGGGGTTCGTTTCAGGCGCACTAAAGTACCGAACCGTACACCTGTGTGCGTGCGTGGAGCAGGTCCAGCCACACGATCGTGAGATGAGTTAAGGGTTGAAAGAGCGCGAGAGGGAGAGATGTTGCGATGCAAACTAAAGAGAAGCATATCGCCAGAAGAGCAACGGGAGAAAAATAGGGCCCGAATGAGAGACTACCAGCAACGGAGCATAAAACGGTTTCGATGTTTCATTGCAGAAGTGGTACTGCTGCTGTTGCTGATGCTGCTGCAGCACAACACAATGATAAGGCGGTATTAGGGCCAACGAACGATGAGCAGATGAACTGATGAAAGGAGACATAAAATGTAGAGAAATTTTTGGTTCATTTAATGCTGCACCGTGTCCGCCGTCTCGCTGTGGTCGTAGGACGAAAGACTTAAGCGACGAACCCCGAACGATTTGGGCTCACGGCAAATGGTGATTTATTCCTCTTCGGCACTACAGCGCTCTGAACACGGACGGTGATGGGGTGGGTAGGGTGGAATGGAAGGAAGAAAGTTCTGCTGGGGGTTAGCGCTGTGAATGTGAATGATTAGAGTGACCGGGGGGGAAAAAAAGGGGCACGAGGATCCCGTTGATGGGGCGATCCTCTTGGGAAGATCACAATGAAATGGACGGCCCTGACGAACGGAGGCTTAAGCGGGCAACATAATGGGCAATATCGTTTGGAAAGAAGGCGTCTACGGTAGTGGCTATGAAATTAGCTACCGGAACAAATAAGAACGCTTAACGCGCTGCAATTGCGTTATGGAATGGTGTGTTCTAACCAATAGAAATGTTGAATAGACTGTAAAACTGGAATGATCAGACGGGTTCATGGGAAAAGGAAGAACATTTTATATTTTCACAGCATAAAAAAACCCATTGTTGTTATTTATTGTATGAATTTAACTATCTCATGTTGAATTATTAAGGCATCTTGGATGTTTTGGAAAGTACTTGGGCAATCCTTGAGGATTTGCTAGAATTTGCTTCAATCAGTCAATGACAAATCCTCAAAAAAACCCTAGCAGATCGTATCAGGAACTTTTATTCTATACGAACATATCTACTATATCCTGAACGTGTATTCTTACGACTAGACACAATAGAAATATATCCGGTAAATCCAATCATCTTGATTAGGGGCCTTTGGTTCACGCACCGAAACAGGAACCGGGACCGTAGGAGACAACATCGGCAAACGTTAACGTCACACCATCGTCTTAAACCAGCTCGATTCAATCGATTGATGTACGGCTACCAATTTGAAAGTTTGTCAGCATATACAGAGCCTCCAGTCCATCCCTCCAGCCCGGAGGTTCCAGTAGCCCCTGCTAGGAGCAGTCCAGTCTCCGACAAACACTGACCGCAACGTCCGCGTGGGGTTCTTTCGGGTAAATTCCACCGGGTGTCTTGAGCGAAGACATTCCCCTTTAATCGTCGCTAATAGTACTGGTTATCGATGATATTTTGCACGTCTGCATTTCGCTCGCCTTCGTGTCGGACCACTCGGATGGGAAAAGGTTTCGCACTGGCGCACCGTGTGTGTTGTTGTGCGGCCGTCTCGCTTTGTCTTGCCGAACGCGGCGTGTCCAACGGTTTTGGTTTTTCGTCGTGGGCCGATTTCTCGTGTCCCCACATATTTGCTATCCTCTCCAAAAAAAAAAAAAAAAAGAAAAACAACCCTTACTATCGGGTCCGAATATGCATTTTAGTTCACTGCCACACTCCTGGCGCTTTGCTCCAAGTTTTGCTCTCTTTCTCTACGTATCTTGCCGTCTTCAATTTCCATCTCATGCGCCTTCGCGCGGACCATCTCTTTGCCGTAAGATGAATATTTCATCAGAACGGCAAACCGTCTCTCGTTTCATGTTTTTGTATCTGTCGTTGGTTTTGCTTCTCGCTTGCACCACACCAGCATCCGCCGTGTGTCCGGCTCAATGGAAAATACCGGAGAGAAGATGATTGCAAATCGGACGGGTTCGGATCCTTGTGGGAACCCACCGGTGGAGCGGACTGTGCAGAAGGCATCGCGCGGGGAACCCACTGGTGGAACTTGAGCGAAAAGCGACTTGAACAAAAATGAAGGAAACCAGAGAGGAAACCTGGTCGAGAATGGGATAGGAAGCGTGCAAAGTTGCCCCCCTGCTGGACGGTGGTGCGAGCAGGCCGGGTATAACATATGGGACCTGGAGGCCCGTATACACACAAGGGTGGCGCGGTTGCACCAGCACTGCGCTTCCATTAATCTTGCTACAGGGCCAACGCGGTTCGTCGAACTATCGCCGGAGGGACCGTATCCACTGGACTTTCATCACTTTCAAACCGTCTTCACGCCAGCGTTACCTCCGGGACCAAAACAGCAGCAGCGGCAGCAGTAACAGCAGCAAAAGACAGTCGCGGATCGCGAATCAACAACCGAGAGCCTTGTGCCGGAGGCAGGAAGCAGGACACTCTCTCTCTACTCCATAACGCAGTTGCGCCAGTGTACGGTACTGTAAAGGGGAGGGGTATGCACACAAGTATTTTTAATACTGTGCAATTTACCTATAGCGCCTGCTTCAGCTGTCCCACAACACGCGTCTAACCCCCATCCGACTCGTCCTCCTATCTCCCTCCCTTCCTCCTTCAACCCTCTCACCCCTCGCTTCCCACCGCACTGTACCCTTTTGGGGAAGGAAGGGAAGGGAAATACGCACACACACACATACAAACACACATACACACAGGAACGATCAGAGACGCATAGCGGGGAGATCGAGCGATCGCGGGAAGGGATTTTCAATCGGGCTGCAAGGAACGTGGGAAAAGGGGGTACCGTGGGGCAAGTGTAGAAGGAGTCGCTCGCTGAATTGAAACCCATTTACGCTCCTTTGCGATGGGTTTCGCCCAAAAATTGCCCAAAATGAAAAGGAGACAACGGCTGTAATTATTGTGATCATTTCTGGTCTTTTTTGTGTGTCGATCATGTAAAAAAGAAACGCCAATGCCGACCGACGGAACCGCGTCCAATATGGGGTGGGGAAGCAAATGCGGCGGTATGACATTCTCAGGTCACTCCATGCTGCACACTGCCATCGTCCGCGTCAATCTTTGACCAAGCGCGGTGCAATGTTTTGACTCGGTTGTCGGTGTCGTTAAGGTAGTGCAACGGGAGGACGATTGCTAGGCATCATCAGCATCAGCGGCGCAACAATTCGGGGAAAATGATTTTGTAAAATTGTAACAAGATTGAGCGGAAAATGATCGAAGCGGAGGAGAAAAAAAAGCAAGTGCGATGCGACAAGATCGCGTACGCATACATAATAATGATAAAGATGAAGCAAGCTAACATAATAGCATATGGGGAAAAATTTGTGGAACTTTGAAAATGGTTGAAGTTGAAAGGAATTCTTTGAGCTGGAGCGGTTCCTAGGGTAGATTACTTTGTTACTTGTTGAGTCGTTATAGTAGATGATAAACATTTTCTGATATACATAAAAATACACATTATACATCAAAGGTAATAAAGAAAATGAAGTAACGAATCGTAAGTTCATCGGTTACCGCGCATACTTGGCAGAGAAACGCAGCAGCACACATTACTGCCGTTATAATTATGACTCCCTTTTGCCGACACTTACAAACATATACAAATTTCTTGCCCTTTTGTTTGACTTTTACTGCATGTTTGTGGAAGAAATATTGCTTTCCCATTCATTCTTCCTTGCGCCTTTTTTTTAGATGGCAGATATTGAAATGTACCGCACCGAACCTCACAACGCGCCGGCAAGAATCACGGTACGCACAATGCGCACCGAAGGACCTTCGAGAATTCGTTCTGCGGTGGTACAACTGTTTGTTTATCTAATTATTGGTAGTATGTTAATGACGCCGAACGATCTGTGTGTGGCATCTCTCGGGGGAAAAGAATAATTCATTTCTGAAGAGAGCCCTTTTCACGTTGACCTTTTTCCTAGAAATTGAAATCAAACGCCAAAGCAAGAACGCCACCTGAGACCCTACAAGACGTTGGTAAATATCGTACGCATTCGTCGTAGACACCGCTTTTTTTCCCTTTTGTGCCTTTGTGCGTTGTCTCCCAGGTTTCGTGGAACCCGTTCCGTTGTACAGAACGCGAAGAAAAAGCGTAGAACAAACAACACCAGCGCGCAGCCGTTACGGGTGTGAGCTAATTGATTGAGCCATCGTTAGATTAGTTCTCGTGAGATATGTGAAAGTAAATACGCTTCACTCCCTCCTGTTGCCCCGGTTTCGGCTGTGGTGGCTTTTGTTTTTTGTCCACTTTTTGGATATACTTTCTATTATATTTTTTTAAAATAAATTATGTTAAATGATTTTAAACCATTTCAAAAGCAGGCAGACATCAACTTCTCCAGTAGAGAATAACTTAACCTAGTAGCTTAAAATTCAAAATAAATAAAAGAGATTGGCGGCTCTAAACCTTCAGTAGCCACTATTGGAGCAAAGCATATGGAAAACTTATCGCAGAGATATCCTATTTTGGTACTACCTACGGCAAGTATATTCACTGGCAATTTGAGATAACTGTTTGAACTATCACATGTGCTTGCACATTGGGAAAGCATGAACCACCATGTGGACAACAACTACAAAAACATATGTTGGACTATTAGAATGATTTCTTGTCATCTTCCCTGTCGTGGTTTATAAACTCTCTTACAATAAGTCAATTTGAATTCCAAAGTCAATATTCGCACCTTGACCAGCAGCTTTAAGACGATCATGCCCACAGTGCATCAGCGATTCATTAATGATATCAACGGCATGTGTTACAACGGGTAAATTTTAATAGCCCCGCTTTGGCATGTGGAGGCCCACAGCGAATGGCCGCTAGGGTCGTGTTTCTGCTCTAAGCTGTCCGTAGTATAAACGAAAAAAAAAAATCAAACGGGGAACGAAGCAAAAAAAAAAACGCGATCATGTTATATCTTTGTTCCAGTCCTATAACAGACCTAACCAGATGGATACGAAGTTTCCAAACGTGATCCACATTAATGACACCATCCTGTTTCTTTCTTTTCTCACCAGTGTGCCGCATGGGCCGAGGGGGCTGTTCGCTGTTTAGCGCGCCCCATGGATCTCGGTGTGCGACCCCAAACACGCACACCGAGCCACGAACGAGTGCACGATTTTGCTGGTATGTGGCAGGATAGGCACATTCGAAGTTTCGCCAAATAGTAGATGCAAAAGCGGTACCGTGCTCTATGCAAACCCTCGAACGGATATCACAACAAATCGCACTATGTTTAGTTATGGTGCAAGGTCGGTAAGGTGGTTGGTGGTTGAAATAGTTTATTTAATGCGTTTCTTTAAAATTTCAAGGTTGTTGATTGTCGTATTGCGCATTGGTACTTTTTGGACAAAAATTCTGAAATCCGATGGAATTCTTGTATATCTGCTAAACATTTTGAAAAACCGCAGATCCACATTTTTTTCTAAGGTTTCTAGTAGCTACAAGATGTGAAAGAAGAATAATCCTTTTTATATCTATGCTGGAGTTTGAAGCTCAGCCTAATCTATTATCGCTCTTTGAGTGGAACTTTCATAAGCCAATATCAATCTAACGATCTCTTTCCAAATATTTCACTGTAAGTTTCCTGTTTTCCTTGTAGGGATATTAATATCTGGAATATCAGTAACTTGACCGAATCGTGAACAAATAATGATGGAGGATTATTGATTAAGGAAAGCACGGCCCCGTCCAGATTTTAACTCTTACCAGGTGTGCCTTACCAACCATACTATGGGTCCAACCGTATAAAACATATAATCGATGTATGAGTTACCCAGCTACCTGCGAAAAAATAACGGTTTGTATCCAAACACGTCCAACCACCCTGTACGCGCATTACAAAATTATACTAATTACGTTGTCTTAGACCTAAAGTTCAGACGGGTGGCGGATCGTCTCAGAAAGACCGACCATCACCGAGCCTCGGTTTTAACAGCTGGCCGACGGAAACAGGCACCAAAACTGCTACCCTACAACGATGCACCGATGCGGCCGCACATGCTTTTGCTTCGGGCGTGCATGGCACGCGCATCTTAACTAGACACGTTCACGCAGAAAAAAAAACGGCTCCCAAACATCACCCGAAGGGTGGGCAGACTGAATGCGTTAAGTTAATTTCATCTTCCGCGCGGCAAAGGGCGTTCATGTATTGCGCATTTTTCCGTTTGTTTTATTTTGCTTTCATTACCCGAATCGTGACGTGGGATGCGCCAAAGCATCATGCTTTAACCCCTGCGTACCGCGCCAGTACCGGACGCATACACGTATGTGGATCAACGCGCCCGTCAACACGGGCGTCCACGTCCATCCGTCCTTGACTTTTTCGACCGGTCCGGTTTCGCCGCGGTGGCCATCGTTCAACTGCATCACGTTTGCCTCGCAGACACGGACATGCGGTTGGTAGGCGCCGTACACGCCCGAGACGCTAATACACGCGAAAATTATAGCGGATGAAGAAACCGAAAAGTGTCGGATCGCTTTCAGTGTTTGCCGGGGTTTTACAAAACAAAACCAAAACAACAAGGATGCAAAAACGGATCTTAATCCCACTCGCGCACCCTCGACCCTTGACGGTTGTGTGTGTGTGTGTGTTTGTGCGAGGGAAGTGCAGTTGCATTTTGGACGTCCATTTTCGCTGGAGTTGGCCACGTGCGCGGGAGTTAATGCTAGACGCCTTCGGAAACGTTTTGGTCATTCATGACTCAACCGTTTTAATCTTGTGGATTTACGCGATCTCCGTTACACCGAATGGTGGGATTGGGGCCGGGGCACCGCGAACACGATCTTCGGATGCGTCAGAAAGGCGTATCGGTGCCCCGGAGGAGATAAACACTCGTTGAGCGAGTAAATTATTGCTTTTGAAGTGATGTTCCATTGAGATTGAGGCGAGCTGCAACTGGATGATGTACAAACGACCGTAATTGGATCCACCGCCACAATTTTTGTTTGTTGAGCACTATGGATTATGTCGGTTTGGCGCACGCTGCCAATACATGGAGTGTTTGCGTAGAAAAATGCACAGTTTTGGTAAGGTCTTGATCTGTTAATTGAGCAAGAATTTTCATCAAGCCCCTTAACTTGAAACCATTTTTTTTTATTAATAAGTATTTTACCAAAATCTTTAAAGTTTATACTTTTTTCAGAAAATCCTCTTCAGTCAATATTGGTGGTAATTCTTTGTTATAGATAAATCTATAAAGTTATATCTTTTTGAGTTGTTGAGTCTTTAACTTCAGATTGATATTGAAATTAGCAAAAGACACAAGATGATAGACAATAGATCAGCACGATCTTTTCGGAGCGTAAAAGACAAAAAACCCCATTATGCAAAAGGACAGCATCGCAGTGATTTTCGCCGACAGAAGATACCAGAAGAAACAACCCCACCGCGTAGCAAGCATGTTTTCACTGTTTCCTTTCCACTCCGTTCGATCTTTCGCGCAGCTTAATTTTCGATCCGACAGGCCGTACGATGACATGAAAGCATAAGCTTTTCTTTTCCCACTACATGGCACCGCGCGTTAAACGAGGGGAAGAAGCATTGTCCAGCATGGCATATCCTGCCATGGTTTTAGAAGGCTTCAACGTGTGTCTTGGTCGTGGCCATGGGACCTCTCTCTAGCAAACCGCCGATGCTCTTTTACCACCTCTAAAGTCATTGTATTTTTTGTTGTAGCTGCTTGTAGCCAAGACTGCCAAGACTTCAATCTGCTCATCAGCCTCGCAACACCCGGCACCAGACACAATGTGGTGCTTATGTTTCTGGCACAGAAATGCAATAAAAATTTGTAGTGACATAAAAGATGATCAGAAGGTAAGAAACTGATAATTTTCCTGGCACAGTGTACGGTCGTTGTTTTTTGTGTTGTGTTTTGTTTTTGTCCTGCTCGGTACGCGGTGTACCGAGCCGTGCAGTGCAACCTAAACGGCGTTCTCCTTCATTCGGGATTTTTGAATCGCAGCGAGGGTTTTTTTTCCCTCCCCCCTGCATCTGAGACGGTGATCGCGGTGAGGCGACGGCAGACCAAGCCATGATTAAACTAGAGTGCGGCAGAAAACCACAGAAGGAACCACCGATGGCTGATGCGTCGATGAATGCGTAATAGTTTCTCAGGACCGTCAGGGCCGCCTCTGGTGTGCGGATACCATTGGCGGATCGGAGGTTAAGACACACGGAGTATAAAGCGTGATCGCGTTTTCCCTTCCCCGATGGCTCTCGAGAGAAAATCAATATCCAACCAAACCGGGCAAATGCATATCCCAGGGATGTACGCTGATTTATTAGACTACCCGTGGTGTTGTAGATCGGTCGTAAAACTGGCCAACTCGCGATAGTAATAATAGTAATAGCAATGGTAAAACTATTAAAAAAAAGAACCTCGTGCTAGTGCCTGCTTCTAGGTGAACCGTAGAATGACGCTAGACGCTTCGTATTGTCGACGACCACCGGTTGCCGGTGCATCGCGATGCATGTCGCGCAATAACATATCAAAATTAGCTGATTGCATATGTCTGTCAACGCTGCACCATTTGCCCGAAGGGGCCCAACAGCGTTAACAGCGCGGTGCGCCGATACATGGGAAGCTCGGACCGAGCCGTCGTCGTTACATTTACGCTAGTCGGTCGGTATATCAATAGGTACAATATTAATTAAATTTGTAAGTGCACTTACACTTCGACCAATGGTTCGACCGCACGCAATCACGGACGGATCCGCTTCGTGCGCTTGCGTGCGACGAAACCCCTTCGGTCAGCATTAGCCGTCCGAGTGCTTTCTTCTGAGAAAGTTTATCAACCGTTCTTAAGCTGGGGCGTACTTGGGGGGCGCGCGATGGGGTAAACAAATTATATCAAAAAGCGGGTGACACACGAAAGGTGTACGTTTATTTTTGTTCTTCCTGTTCTTTATTACTATCGCTCCTAGCTCACACTCGCGCTGCACCGATGTTCCGCCGATGGTGAACATCGTCCAGCAGCCGCATCTTCGTCCCGGGCTCAAAGGCAGCGATCGCTGTTTTATAATATGCATAATTTTATCATCATTACTATCAGCTGGTTACGGTGCACGGTGTACCAGGGTGTAATTGTCCATTCAATTTTTATACATATTATCAGTAATTTTGGTGCTTTTGCACCATGTGTCGGGGGGCCTGTAACGCAAAAAGCCGGAAGCATTTTACTTTTGCTTTCCGCATATTTTTATCGGTGGTAAATATGTGCTTTTTTCCAACATTATCTCGAGAACAACCACAATCATTTGATGCGACCCTTGCGACGGTGCACCTCAATAAGGGCGTCCGGTAATTGGGAGTACGAGATGGGTGCAAGTGGCGAAAAAAAAAAGAGTGGTAACAAATTTTAGTACCTTTAATAGTACATTACAAATGCTTCCATTTGTTTGCAATCGTTGTCACAAATTAATAACGAACATTTAGGGAAAAAACATACCACTAACAAACTCCGAAGTATCTCTGGGTGGATCAATGATGCAGTAAGCATAAAGGCTGGCTGGTGGATGCGATCACTACATGGCCCCAACATGGCATCAACCGCAAAGACCGCTCAGGGACCGTCGAGGATGTAAAAGTTTGTCAATCCAAAATTATCACCACATGTCCTTTAGATGATGCCTATTAACATTGCGTTTCCTTCCTATGCTGGCCCGTCGTGTCCCCACGGCCGCGGACACTCGCGGTTGAATGGTTTATTCGGTGGAACGAAAATGTTAATGCATCACCTCGCTGCCTCGCATCTGCGCTCTGGAGCGTCGCGCAAACCCCAGATTGGAAACCGTGTGCTCCGAAGGTCTTTACCGTGACTTCACGGGCGAGGTAAAATATGACGAATATCATAAACAATCAATAATGGGACAACCGATTAAAATATTTGATGTAGTATGCGCGAGCCGTACATGCGGAAAGAGAGAGAGAGAGAGAAAAAAAGGACACGATTGTCCATATCTGGAGCTGTACAGATTCACCGTGCCGTGGTCGCAGCATCTGGTCCCGCGCGATACGATCGACGATGACGGTGACAATCGGTGCGATCCTCTGCACCGGATCCAGGTGCAAAACCCGACCCGGGGCGGGGGGTTGGGACAAGGGACACCGGCAACGACGGCGGACATCGCGTTGCAGCATAAGCGCACGCATATTTTCGTCCGGGTTTTTCGTACGCCGGCCACACCTCACGCCACCCGCCGGGGAAACCCTGCTGAAGGAGCACCTTTAGCCGAAATCTTGATTGAACAGGGTAACGGTAAATCAAGAAGATAACTCACTATTTTACCTGCGGGTGCAAGCGCATGTGGCAAAGGTCCGTTGCAGATTTCGATACGGTGGACTAGAGGGTTTATCAGCAACCAACCCCTCGCCACAACTCCACACCGTTCGACAACCCTGGCTAGGGGCAGGTTTAGTTCCACCGCAACCGTAACGGGCGGTGGTGTGGATTCGTAACCGATTTTGTTTATTAAAATCTGGCGAAACCTTCACCGGCTTCGCAACAATTCGCACCGTTCCGTTTGTGCGTGTATCATTCGTCGCCCTTTTTTTTTTGGTGAAGAGATCGAGGTTTGAAGGGCGAATTGGGGAAAAGGGATTCGGGAGGCGATGTTTCATCTCGCACACAACAGCAAAGCCCAAGTCGGATGCGAAAATACCCCCTTCCCGAGCCCGTGCGGGGTTGTGTTGTGATCCATGTTTGGGACCCGGGCGTTAAGTTATGAAGCAGTTCAGGGGGTAAGATATAAACCTCTCACAGCAGCTTTTGTTTGGGAATGGGAAAGCACGAGAGCACTTGGCAGAATAAAGTAACCACCGGAGAATCCAACTGCAGAACGCAAACGTGCCCGACATGATAATATGTGGAACGAATTCACACAATCAAAATGCTACTTTGCTGTTTCCTTCCCCCTTTGTGCGTGTGGGTAGATCAAGGTTCCGGGTTTGTTTGGCGAATTTAGGTTAGTAACATGATAAATTGTTTGCCCCGTTTTTCAATTTACAATTTTAACAATTGAGGTTGACTTTGCTTACATTTAAAAGTTTAGAAAAGTTACAAATACAAACAGGGCTTTGAAGTTCTGAATGTTATCCAACAGAAACATATCTAAAACGATGTAATAAAAAAGAGCAGAGCAAACTACAGTGTGTAACTTAATTATACTCAAATTTATTTATTGTTTACAAAATAAATTTCAAACTAACAGAAATAAATAAAAGCTAGAATTAAGCTTTTTTTCTTCTCCTTTTCCTTCGTCTCGGTGTAAAAACCTCTTCACTGAGCTAATACTAACACATTCGAATTAATTGAAGTTATTACTTGATTCCAACTGTTCTATAGTAAACATTTAAAATGTCACATCAGTATGCGAAAAGTATTGCTTAAGCACTTTAGATTGCACATTTACTTCTTAGCTTAATGACTTAGTAGGCCGAGGTTCTTAAAGTGAAGTTTTAGATATTTTCTAGAAGGTTTTTGAAATTTTAGTTTCAAAGTCATTCACAAAAAATACAACATACATTATTTAAGATTATTTAAACTAAAAATTTAAAAATTAGCTGCAACCTGCTAAATTCACGTAAAACGTCACCGGATGGATTGAATCCTTTCCGCGCATAACTCAAAGTTTTCAATTAAGTCAGCGAAAGTTAGTGGAAAAAATGTAAACAGAATGCAATTAAGCACGGTGCTCCCCTTTTTTCTCTCGCGATAAGCATCGTGCATTTGTCAGTGGTTTGAAAGCATACAAATGGCCGTACATTTATTTCTGGCTGTCCACGCTAAACAGCCCGCCGCAGAAAGGGCACACACGTAAGCGAATGCCTCCCGGTACTTGGCCAACCTCATTAGATCTGAAAGCTCATTTTGGGCGATGCTGCGTAAACTCACGGAACTCAGATCGATGCCCAACCGCTGCCAAAGCAGCTTCCCGAACTGTCCGCTCGGTCGTGCGTTTTTGACGAAACTTATCGTTAGACATCCTTTTAGACGAAAGGACAACGCAATGCTGTGCTGATGAGAAATGTGACGGCGTTGAATGATTCCTCGAATAAAAAATTGACTCCTGACATTCCATTACGCTGGACGGAACGCCGGGCTTAGCCGTTCTTGTTGCTTTATTTTTACGGCAATCTAAATTAATTACTGGGAGGACGTAGTAATCGGGACCACTTGTGTCCGCGTCCGATTCGGTGAAGGTACCAGTTTTCGGCAGCCTGTTCGCTCTGGTGTTTGTGCTCGCAAACCACCAATGTGCGTAACGTGTACGATCATCATGGTTATGCTTGATGTGATGTGATCATTGTACCGATGCACCGCCAAACTGCATTCGAAACAATTCTACTCATTTTGGGAAATTAAAAAAAACGCACACACTCACACAAGGAGGAGAAAAGATAAATAGATAGGAAGGTGCCGTGTTTTGGGTCAGGCGCGGTACACTCCGGGACCGGCGTCAAAAAGGTTTTTAACGTTGAAATTGTTCGAAATAATGATTGATGACTAAGCTTTCCAAAATAATGACTCGCAGATTTCTTTGTACCGATTCCGTTTGCATTTCGGCTTCGCCCGGGTGCCGATTAACATCGCTGTTAACCCGAAAGCAGCGTCCGTGGATGGACGTGGCTGAAATAAGACGGCGGAACAACACCGGAGACAATATGCTGGTCGAAGAAAGAAAGAAACCACCATCAACCCAAATTGCCAAGTGCAGCTTGGTATCCTTGATGGCGGCGCGGCTGTATCGATTATTTCCTGACGAAAAAGTAATTTTCACTCCGCGACAATGTGCTCTCCCCGGGTTCCGGTTGTGTTCCCGTCGATTAAGGACGCGCCAAGAAATCGACCCAGTCGGTTTTTTTTGTGGGGGTTTGATGGGTGGTGGCAATAATTTAGCTCCGCGCGGGATTGGTCTGTTTTCCTCCCTTCCTCTGCCGAAAGCTTTTTCCTTTGCAAAAACTGCGGGAGTGACATGGTTCTCATTGTCAAAGTGGCTGTGTATCATGGTTTGAACAAACTATATGCGCGGCTGACATTGCAGCATTGCGTCCCTTCACGATCTCGCGCCCCATCGATGCGCTTTTCGCGTCATGCACCCAGGCCAATGTACACTTTTTGTGGTCGTAAAACTGTTATCTGAAAGTGCATTTACCCTTTCGGTTTGCATCTTGTCGTCTTTTGCGTTACAAATTAGCGGACGCGCTCGGGAGTATTCGGGAGTGGATTGGACGATGATGTATTGTGCTATTTGAAAAGATTTATTTCAAAATGTTCTTTTTTGCAGCTGGGATGAGCTTGAGCCTGCACCTTGCCGCCTGTCGATGAACGCTGGATGGCACCGTCGGGTATTGTAACGAACGGTAGATCCTACAAGCCGGCGGTGGCCATTGTGGTGGCCGTGAATGAATAGCGACTGAAATATTACTTTTTTTTTCTTTCGAACCATCGGGACCAGCGCTGATGGCAAGTGCACCTTGTGCCAATGAAAGGCCGAATTGCTTCGCGGTAGCTAACGATGAGTTTCCAAAAATTATGAAAAGTAATCATTTGTAGCTGGGATAATGGATTTCTTGCCATTCTTTCCTGCCAGCATTGGACGAGAGTACCGGTCCAACCGTATGGCTGATGGGCTCGGCCACGGTATTACATGCCTTTTTTTCCCGTGCTGTAGATAAAGGATGAAGATCGCCAAAAGTTTGGCAACAATCGATCGTGCAATCGAATGCAATGCCCCAAATATCACTGTCATAATGAGTAATGATCGACGGCAGTGTGCATCATTGCCATCGACGTCAAATGCATCATTTTGGTGGCGCATTGTCAGGATGATGTCAGATAGCGGTGGTCGCTGACGAAAGAGTCACTGACCGTAATTAACCCGATTTCTCAACTATGTAATATGTTACGGGTACAAAACTGTGCGGTTTTAGAACGGATTGCTTGCCCAGTATATCTCAATTCTCTGTCCCAACAAGGACCTTTAATCCGACAGAACAATTAAAAAGCCCCCCTGGCATAGTGATGTACCTTACAGCGTTCCACTCACCTCTACCATATCCTTGTGTGTGTTTGGCAAAACTATTTACAACCGCATCGACAGCCTCTTTCAACACCTGTTTGGCACGTGCATCCGGCGCGGACGGTACCGCCGGGGCCTGACTTTTCCCGTTCGGGACGAGCAGCTTCGGTGGCACACTGACGTTGGTCATATGTATTACACTGTCGGTGGCGTTCGTTTGGGAGGAAGGATTTTTGTTCTTGCTGTTCAGGTTGTTGTTGTTGAGCGTGGACGAACCGTTCGGTGCACCGGCCACGTGCGGTTTCGTCCCGATCGCTCCGGTCGTTCCTTTCGATACGGTCACTGAAGTCACTAGGTCACTTTGATGCTGGTTCATGCTTGTACCGGTCGCCGGTGAGCTGACTTTGTGCATCACGGTGCGGGATACGACGTCAGATGGCAGCCTATCGACAACGTACTGTGCAGCAGATACCGTGGCAGACTAGGCATACTACTACGCTGACCATACCAACGCAACGGTGCGTCACCGTCAATGGTTGTTCCGGAGGCCGATATTACGACACTACTGATACACGCTACACCTATTGGTTAATTGTACATCACCGAGTCACGGGATAGTTGTGCGGGTCACACATAACTGAGCACGGGTATTATAATGCGGGTTCAGCCAAAATTTCATGCTTCACACTAGATGCATTGGGAACCGGTTGGAAACTGTCATATTATCTGAAACGAAAAAAAAAACAAGATATGTGATAAGGAGGACTCGAAAAATGATTCATTTGTTTATTAAAATAGGAAGAATAAAAGTTAGCTTCAGGACAGATATACTGTGAGCATATATCAGAAATATCTGGTTTAAAAAAATCAATATATCTGCGAATCATTAAGTTATTAAAGTTAATGGACTGGAATATATTACCAGCCACCATACAATTTACTAATGTTGTGTTAAATAAATCTTTTGAGAAGAGTTATTCATATGATTCTTTAGCGAACAGAAACTTCATGGAATTTTGATTCTATAAGGCGTCATTAATCTATGAGGATTCCTGATCTTTTGAAAATTCAAGAATCTTTGAGGATTTATGAATCATTTAGGACTCATGACTCAGTTAAGTTAATGGACTGATGGACTGATGATGGCAAAGTCAATGGACTTGAATATATTACCAGTTACCATATAAGTTACTAGTGTTGAGTTAAATGAATCTATTGAGAAGAGTCATTCATATGATTCTTTAGCGAACAGCGAAACTTTAAGGAAGTTTTGATTCTATGAGGATTCCTAAACCTATAAGGATTCAAGAATCTTTGAGGGTTTATGAATCATTTAGGACTCATGATTCAGTTGAGGATTCATGAATCTGTTAGTGATTTGGGGAATCATGAACCTTGGTTAACCTCCTCATATTATCTAAATGCACTGCTCTAAAATTCAAATATTCTTTTAGTTGAGCATCTAAATGTATCTAATTGTATTGTATAATGTATATGCTTCTAATTAAGACTGATATTTGTATATTTATAAACAATGTGTCACAATTCTATGTGTTGGTACCATAAGTAAGAACATTTATTCAAGATATTCTTCCAGTAACTTGAGGAATTCCTGGTTTGAGAGCAATGTCACCTTCTGTTGTGCATTATCAATTTGATAACAGAACGTGTGAGGTAGAGCTTAAAATTTGGCTTGCATTTCATAGCACGAGTGCGTACATCGCAGAGAACGACGGCCATCCGTTATCCTTTCGCCTGTAAGCACTCGAGCGCAAAAAGGTGGGTTATCGTGTCGAACGATTTTCAGCGATGTCGCCAGTGAAAAATCGTGACTTACTACTGTAGCTGCGGTGCGCCGTGCCGCCGTGGTCTAGGTTTTACGTATGTACGCTCGACGACGGAGCGCGTCAAAAGCCTTCTGGACGAACACGTTTGTTTTAATCCTTATTTATGGATTTCCGTTTTCTAGCACTCGCAAAGGCGTTGATGTGCGGCTCCCGCACTTAATATTGAAGCTGATGCTGCTGCCCCGGTCCTCCGCCGTCCTGGGGGTGCTTCCGTAAGCGGTGGCTCCTGTTCGGGGCCCGGGATACGCAAAAGGGGTCGTAACAGCACCCCATGACACACTGCCATTAGCGGGCTGTGACGAGCTGTTGGTGCGGTTCGCTGTGCAAAAAGGCCTTTTCGTATGCCTTTTTTTGCTCATTAAAAATATGATCAGGATCGCCTCATTAAGACTTCATTAGGTCCGATGATGGTAGGAGCAGGGCCGACCGACATTCCAAAAGCCATCCCGACCTGTACGGGGCCGATTTCTAACGGGCGGCAGCCACACTGCATGAGCCGATCGTCCAGATTCGCGTGCACTAGGCACATGGGAAGCCCCATCTGGGCAAAAGGGTTACTTGTTTCGGCCCGAGTAGTGGGAAGGGATTGCGTGTGAAAAAGAATTTGCGAGTAATCATCTGCCCGCCCGAGATGCGGTGGCAAGGTGGCCGCTCGGTCGTTCTCCGCTAGGAACCGGGTACATCGAACCTGAAGCGTTTTGTTCGCGATCGGCGAGCGCGGTGTGCGTTGCGGTGGCCGGTGGTGCGTTCAAATGGGCACAAACAGATTGCATGAATTAGACATGGCAACTGATGATATTCGCACTGGAGCGCTGTAAAACACCTCAGCAGTTTGACGCCACTGACGACAAACCGCAGACAGTCGCACACACAACCCCCACAAAGCGACCCCAGGCCTGTACCTTGGTTCCGGTTTTGTATTTTATTTCACTTTTTTGCGTCGCCTGTTTTTTTTTCTCCTCTTCCCCATGAGCATACGCAGCACTCGTATTTCACTAGCGAGCGCGAATATGGTCACAATTTATGGGCAAAGGTGTTATCGTATCCTCCCCATGCGGATGGCATTCTTGGGCGGGCAGGGTGGTTTAAAGCGCGCGGGAAGGTAAGAATGGCACAGTATCTTGCCGTATGTGAATTAAAATGAAATCAATCTTTCTATTCTCTGGTCTCACTTCATCAATTACTGCTGGCAGCTTTGCCGTAGTGCGGAGTCATACGGTTTGACGTGAGTCAATCGCAACCGGTACAGTTGCGGACAGCGCAAATGTCACTGCCTGCAATGTGGACGATGCGGTAGTGCGAAGCCAAACGAACTAGTCCAGGCACTGTCCGGTGCAAATAATCACACCTGAAAAAACGGCACCGGTTCTGCAAGCTAGTCGCGCAGTGCCAGTGCGAATGGGTGAGCCGCGCTCGTCCGAGGGGCCAGAGGGTTGTGCCGGTGAGGTGAAGAACACGGTCGCATATTTTAGCAGCCATGTTTGTGCCATATTTGATTCAAATGGAACTGTGACGAATTGTTGCGTAGAGATTCCACATCGTCTAGGCCGTCGTCACCGAGAGGGCCGCCCGTACCAGGGGCCGCAGACCGGAGTCGCGGTCGAAGTTGATAAATATGATTTTAAATGGAAAATTATAGCACACGAAGCTGGCCCCGCTGAACCGAGCGCGCTTGACAGTGGTTCCACCTGATCCGGTGCGTATCATCTGATACTTACGTACGAAATCCAGTTGAAACCACACTGGGCAGCGCTCCGGTGTGCGCTAACCCAGTGCGCCCTGATGGACGAAAAGGTTTCCAATCGGCGGTAGGTCCGAATGAGCGACTCGCGGCACGGACGGAGGGCGATCTCTATCCCCGGATCCGCATCCAGCCGCTGGTAGCGACCAGTTGCGGTAGGAACTGCCCGAGCTCACCTGTGTCTCATGTCCCATGCACAGAATGAACAAATTACGCTTTTCCCCTGTTTCGCTGCGCCACACGCTGCCCCATGTGTTCGAGGTTTCGCACCATCCCGAAGAAGTTGTTGCGGGTTTCTTCGCCTCACCTTGCGCGCAAACCGGTGCGTCCTGGCAGTACCAAATGCAGGAACTTTTGCACACTTTTTTGTTGTCGCTTGTTGATTCCACGTTCACGGGACCGGACGCTTTCGGACGCGGATACGCGACTCCGTGGACCGTATGCGACAGAGAATGGAATGTAGAGTGTGTCATTGTTGAGATTATCTTCGGTACGACTCCATCTATACTTTCGCTATTCCACGCGCTTTGTATGCGGACTATCGGGCAAGTTTACAAGGACTCTAGTACGTTTTTACAGCTATTTTGCTGCAAAACTCGATGCTTTTGTGGTGCGGAGATTGAATGCGACATGTTGGTTGCGTTGCTGAAAGGGTAAGCGTCTCTGCTGGGTGGGTGAGGTGCTCGAAAAATTAACTTCTGGACGTGTCGAGATGTCTATTTCAGAAAAGTGAATTTCATTAAGCATTTAAGCTAGTAGCTTAGTGTAGCTCAGTAGTTTTGTAATGTTCGAAATTCTTAGGCATCAGAATTAGAAGAACTACTTAGAAGAACCTCAAGAGTTCCGAGGCCGTAGCCAGATAGTCAATCTTGCGTACGAGGGATTGTTACGAGGGTGGAATTTTCTTACTTCCTGTACGGTCCGATACGGTCCTGTCCTGTACCGATATAACAGATAGGAAACATATCTGGGATGTTAACATTAAAAATGAGTATTAAGCCTTCTCATCTGTTCGTATCGCAATGCCACAACTTAAAACATATAAGGAGCTAGTACTTGGCATTGACTTTTCCAAAGATATCGAAAACTTTCTAGTCCCATTTGGGATGAAGCCACTCAGAATTCTTCTATAGTGAAACGAGTTAATATTTGTTAAGGTTCTGCAGCACGTCAAGCAATTGAAGGGGACGACGAGAGAGTAGGTACGTGAGGTATTCGAACTCCAAAAATCCGACTCAATTGATGAAGCTCTCGTTCTATAAGCCACGATGTTTAACATTGAGCATTCTAATGATCTTTAAAATCTCTCGTGTAGAAGTTATTGGATGTTCTATATCATTGAACAGGATCTTAGGAGCAAAACCTTGAGGTCTTGAGACTTGTTGGATTAGAAGTTATTGAGACATCCAACAATTCCAAAATTTAATAGATTTTGTTGCTTTATATGCTATGGTCAAAGATTACAATATATTCACCCATCACACACGAAACCCTCATGGAAAATCCTTCCATTGCACAGCAGTGTAGTATTGATCGATATTTAAACACCTCTTTCGAGACTCAATTGCTTCGTTTGCAATGTGTTTTATGTGGTTCGATTTCTCCCCATCATCTCAATGTCTAAATGCATCCCGAAGAAACCCACCTTTGCAAGTGAGCACACGTGAGTCTGGGCGTAATATCAGGGAAAGCTAACATTTGCATATGAAAGCGGCTCTCAAACTTTTTTCCTCACATCTTGCCAAGTCCATGTCGCTGAATGATGGACGTCATTCAACGCAGCTATAAATTGCGAACGAAAAACAAAACAAAAACACAATCAGGGAGGCACCCGGGTGTCGGTAGCCGTGATGCGCTGGGTCAAGTGGTGGAAAATTTATCAATACAACTGTACCACCGGTGGCCGGCGCATATATCCGGTTCCTTCCGTTCAATGGAAAAACACATTACTGTAATGTGTTTATAATTGAAAAGCAGATTAATAGCAGGTAGCTTCATCTCGTTTGAACAATCCAACCTCATCCGGCGCAACGGGCACACGGGGTCTCCGATAGCCAATAGATCTGAAAGCTGGGTGCTCCAATTGGCCTAATGGTTTTGTAGTGCACTGTGTGCCTTTCTGGCCGCGCTGCTTATAGTGTGCAATCTGCCCAAGTGACTATAGCTTAATTGCACGCAGGGTGGTTTAGGGGGTGAGTGTGTGTGTGAGAGAGAGAGAGAGCGGATGCTGTGATTATTGTTGGCAGCTTGACGAACAAATCTTCATCACAGTGATGTGGGGATGTCTAATGTGCACTTTTCAGCTTTATTTGCGAAAATGGGAGTTTGAGTGTACTCATTCAAATTTAATAGTATTTTCCATGATTTTAAAATGTAGCTCCAGATTTATGTAGACATACGCAACATTGGAAACGCTCCATTATCTTACATCAATTTTGACAATGCAGCGTAGCAAGACGCCGAAAGAAGACTCCACCGAAAATTTACATACCATCCCCATTCACCGGGTATGCACAGCACAGATTATCTTCGAAATGTGATGCGCGACCGCGCGAGCGATTTTATTGGATTCCGATCCAATTTACATTGTTTATGTCGCACTCGACTACCGTGCCGGGTTTTTGGCCGGTGGCTCCCGGCCGGTCAGTGGGCTTTAAATCAATTACCCGCGTTGCCATGTTTAACTCTTGTTTATTACAATCGTTATTGTTTTGAATACATCACAATATTTTCGTGGAGTGAATAAAAAAACACACGGAGGAAGAAACCGCACGGAAACGCAATGGCTTACACACATATTTCGTCTCCAAGCTTTTTTTTTTGGTACGACAAGCTGCGTGTGTCCGTTTTTGAGCGGTGCCTGTGCATTGTCATTCGGGTTTGCGCGCCGGTCCACTCCGGTTGGGCGAATGTACACGATACACTGCGTTTATCATATCCAAAACAAGTAGGCACTCGTTTTTTGGACATGGTTTTGTCAGATCGGTACAAGACGATCGAAGCAAGATCGATGTCGATATCGAAACCCTCCACATCGTTATCCCACCCCCCCCCCCCCCCCCCCCTTCCCACCACACCCATGATTCTCTTCCTCATTTTTCCATCCATATGTACCCTGGTGTATGTGTGTGTGTGTGTGTGTGTGCTTCTTGGCTTGATTCTTTCTCGCATTTTCCTTGCTTTTTCCCCCGTATGACAACACCGCGCACACACACTCACTCACACCGCTCGCACTTCCGGCAAATGCACAGCAAGCCAACACAAATGCCAACGGCTTCAAGAAAATCGATAACAACGTCACCTTTCCGACTCCCCCCCATGTACCCCACGTGGTCCGGATCCACACACATACACGGCCGTTCCAATCACACGGGGCGGCGACACGGCACATTATGGAGCGTGATGGTGCATGATCGACGAAAAACGGTTACCAAAATTGTGATGCCGTCGACCGATGGTGATGGGAGACCGAGAAGGAGGGAAAGGACAATGCGCATCTTTCTGCGACAACCGTCAGCTACTTTTCCGAAACTTGACGCGACATGGTGAACGATTTAAGGCGACCAGGGGGGACAGATTTTTCCTTCCACCCCAGCAGGGGGTGTGCTCGGTGGAACGAACGGTGGCGCGCAGGGGGTTTTGGTTTTTTTTTTTGGTTTTTTAGTTCGAAGATGCAAGATGATTGCATGATGCGCACTTGTACGTGTACGCGTGCATTATACAGGCGCATGGCTATATATGCCATGCATGTCAGAGGGCCGTTTTTTTGGCCTCTTCTTAATATCATTTTTGATTCGTCCCTTCACGTTATGAGCGCGGGGAGTTGTCCCGTTTTTGTCTTGCACATGCACGGACATCTCTGCCCTTCATCCCTCGTCCCGCTCCGGCATGATGTGTGTGTGTGAGTGTGTGTGAGTGTTTTTTTTCTCTTAACAATAATTTATATAGAGTAGATCCGCAACGGTCGCTTTTTAATAATAATAATATATAAAAATATGTATAATACCGTCCCGCTTATCGGGTGTCCCGGTGTTTGCCCTGCGACCAGGACAAAAAGGGCTTTTGTTCCATCGGTCGGTCGGCCGTGTCTCCTGCTCGTCCTGCATCCGCGCATTTCGCGTTCGGATCCAGCGCTTCCACTTGCGATGCAACTTTTTTATACTTTTTTTTTCTTGGTGCATTGTTTCGCAAAACCCCAAGTTTGCGCCGGCCCGATAGATGTGGCCGGCGAGAGATAAAGTTTCGCAGAAAGTTTCGCGAGATGCAGCAGCAAAGCTGTGCACATGTGCTGAGTGGAGGGGGGTCAAGCGTTATCTGGAGGAAAGAGGCGGAATGTGCGATGCGAAAATGCGGCGACATGAGAAGTGAGGCACTTCTGAGCCTGCACGGTCCTTTAACATCATCACCCGGGCTTCGGGGTGTGTGCATACGTGTTGCATACATACACCGGCCCCCCTCGTTCGCTAACGGCAGCAATAGCAGTCAAAAAGGCACACTCAAACAAAACCAAACTCCAAAAAAAAAAAAAACGAGGTCGAAATCTGGCACAAGTTCAAGGAACCTGTAAACGCTCGTTTTTGATTTGCGACAAAGTATGTCGCCCGTCCCTTCTTGGCCCTTTGGACGAAAGATCTTGGCAGTGCATATTTTTCATCGTTTTACGTACACCGGAGCACAAAACAGCGCGGTCCGATTCTCGTGGGATTGTTTATTTGCTTTTCTACGCGAAATTTCCTTCAAATTCCCCTTCAATTCCCTTCCCAACTTCTACCCCCCCCCTCCTTTCCCCCTTGCCCACTTCTCCCTGATCCTCATCATTCTCCAAACTTTTTCCGTGTCACTCTTCCGATTCGGAAACATACATCCATCGCCACGCGGGACATGGCCACCATCGGTAGCATAAGTGCGCGACATTCCCGGCCCTCCTCCGCCGGTGTGGAAGCGTTGTGCGCTGAGGGGTGGGTCTTGAACGGTCTTGATCCTCTCGACCCGCGTACCGCGCGTTCTGGCGTGCTTTGGAACGGCAGAAGCTGCGTCAAAAACCCCACCGCGGCCGCAAACTTAGGCAGCGACACCACCGAAACGGGGCGGTTATTTGGCTGCGAGCGAGCGAGTTGAGTGAGCGATTTTCGGATGACCATTTATTTTCGACTTTTCTTCATCCCGTTCCCCAACCCAAGCGAAAACCTGTCCCCGAACCTGTCCCGCCGCTCGCCGAATCGGTCGCCGGTGCGGAGCTTTTGTGATGCTCTTTGACTTGTTCCTCCCAGGTCCGCGGATGCCCGGCGCGCCTGGGCCCAGCACGCTGTGCTCTGCCAGATTGCCTTCGATCAAAAGGTTTCGCTTTGACTGGTCGCTGTCGTTCGTTGTCGTTGAATGTCGTACCGGTCGCGTTCTTTTTCGCGAGCGCGCGACTTCCACCGGCTGCGTGTGTATGCTCTGTTCTTTTTTTTTGTTTTGTTTTGTTGGATGCTGTTGTATGTTTCGCGATTACGTTTTTGGTCAATTTCGTCATTTTTGACCGGACATTCTCCTTTTCGTTGCGTTCTGTTAACCGTAGTTCTTGTATGTTTTATCTTTTTTTGTGTGTGTGTGTGTTTTTTTTTGTTTCTTTGGGATTTTTTTTTGTGTTTTGTGTTTGGTCGCTGAATTTTTCTTCTGTTTTAGCTGCCGCGCGATGTGATTATGTGAGTGTTCCCGGGCGTGATTCCGTATTGAGGCCGCAGAAGTCTCCCCCTCATGATCTCCCCAGTACTCCCTCTCACATCGCGTTCCCCCGGCATCGCGTTCCATTTCTCTCACTCCCATATGTGGAAATCGGTGCATCGCGTCAAGTTTTCGGTGGGTTGAGGTTTTATTCCAGCTTTTTTTCTTTAAGTTTCGTTCCTCCAAGCACAGGCACACGAAACGCCCGAGCTAAAGACATCATCGTACACATCGTGCTTCCCTTCACCATCGCCGGGCACGCCGGAAAGCTTATTTTATTGTGTGCCGTTGATGCTAAATCAAACATTTGGCGACACTCTAATCATCGTATGAATAATGTGACAACGGGTAACATAAAAGCAATCAAATAAATTCAACCATTTCGCCAAGTTCCTTTCCTGCGGATGAAGTGTTGAGTGCAAACAGTATACTATGTTCGAGGGTTATTTTTTGCGCGTGTGGTGCGCGGTTGTTGTTGTCATTCGTCACAATAATTTGAAGCATTTTCGAACCCTGTACCACCGCAGTTAATGAACCGGCACAGAAATCAACTCTTGTTAAAATTGCAAAGTCCTAACCAGCGGCTAGCAACGATTTGTTTAAAGAAAACCGAGATATGCCTCTGGTCTCTGCTTGGATGTAATGTTTTTTGTTTTAGAAAGTTGGTTTTGAACACTGTGATATTTTATTAAAAATACTAAGTTTAATTAATAATACTTTCATTGTTGATAAAAATCGCTTCGCATCATTTGCAATTAACAAAATAGTTGGAATAATTTGATTTAGTTTCCCTTGGTTGATCAAATATTATTTCGAATCAAAACTCCAAAGACTGTTAGACAATTTTTTATTGCGATTTGGAATGACGATAATGACAATAAGTTTGTGTAGATTTAATTTAAAATTAATATAATAACTCATCGATTGCTTTGAAGTCAATAATACATAGATGAAATAATTGATTTAAAAACGGATTCATAAACAAAGTAATATTCAATTTTACATTTTAGCCTAATTATTTGACCTTAACTGGGGAGTATTCTACAGAAAACTAAACATAATTTTATGATGTAATTACAACATAGATATTCAACTGCTTGTGTATAAAATGCTGACCAAAAATAGTATATGCCAAGTTTCTAATGTTTTCTGTTGGTTGATCTTTTGACAAAAGGTTTAAAAAAAATGATCAAAATTTACTAATACTATATAAATTAATATGATTACTGATTAATATATAAATATTAACCTTTCTTCTCGTAAAATATGACTTCCGTAAAAAGCAATACTGCTCCGTTAAATTTAAATACTCCGTAAATAAAATTGCTATTTAAACTTTGAAAAAAAAAAAAAATACCGGAATCAAAAGCCGCGGCTTTACAGAGCATTCTTTGCTGCTGTGCATAATCCGTAACGACATCCTGGTCCAGTTATCGCTAACAACGCTACTGGCTAATGACACATTCTATGGAGTGTTTAAATTATACTTCAAGCACACCTTGCGCGTGGCAGTTGCTGAAGAAAAAATACTAAAATATTTCCAGCATTGTGTGCAAGGTGTCCGTAAATTTGCTGCACTAATAAGCTTGCTGTAAGAGTTCAGTCGCCCTGTTCCCGCGGTCGTGTAGCCATGGAGGACGTTCAGTGTCCTGGACTGTCCACCGTCGCACAGCCATTGCGCAACAATGTATCGTGACGATCGGTCGTCATGGGGTTTGAGTGCCTATTTAAAAGGTGGGTACGCAAGCATCGAAAAAGATGAAATATACGACGAGGGCAACAGCGGGCAGGCATGGGCGAGCCATGAGGGCAGGGATGCTGGCTCAATACACTGTCTATAAATAAGTCAACGGATGAATTTAAATATATTAAAAAGCGCCCGGTACTTAATAGCAGAGGTGCACCGTGGATTGCAAGCACTGCTGATCATTTATGTAAGATGAGCACGGGAGCGCAAACACGAATCTCATGCGAAAAAAGTATGTATGAAACAAAAACAAAACCAAAAAAAAAACGCCGTACACATTGCTGCTAACCAACAACCGCCAATCGGCGGTACTATGGAAAGGAATAATTTACTCGAATGATCGTCCAGCACCAGCAGCAACAGCAGCAGCAGTGCATACGCACCAGCGCGGGACACGGGCAGCCTCACCTACATGATCATAACCCATCAGAGTTCGGTGGGACCCAGTACGCGACAACCGTCGCGACTATCGATGATGAGCCGAAGAACAAAGAAGCACAATTTATTTGTAATTATAGTTCAGCAGCTGCCTTGCCCACCCTTGGCCACGGTCTTTTGCCTCTGCGTGTCGCAGCGGCAAACTTCCTGTGCCTAGCCTACCCACGTCCCCGCATCGACGCATCTCGTCGGAGGGTGAGTGACGTTCAGGGTGAGCAGCACAGAAAAAGAACAAAACTTTGTAAAAAATTTAACACAAAAAACGGAATAAAATACGGGAGATTCAGCAAAAAAAAAAAAGGCAGGGAGGAAGAAACAAATAGGGAAACCGATGAACTCACGCTGAACAGCTGATGAAAGATTGCGTAAAACAGCGCCACATGCGGACCAGGGATGCACGGGTTATGATGCGAAACAAGCGCGACCCCAAAGGTGCCCCGGAGGCTTACAGGTAGGAGCGGAGCAGAGAAAAAAAATGTTTTACGAACCCATACGGGTGCTTTTCGGTTGGTCGGATTGAAGTGCGACCTTAACGTAGCCCACTAGAAGAATTGCTTGAATGGGTGATGGAGAGCGAAAGCGCAAAAGGGCGACCGAAAGGTGAATGAAGGCGATATGGAAGTTATTAAACGGCCGCTAGATCGCTGGAAGTGCTGAGGCAAACATTTTAACCGGAAAACGAATTTGGTTCAGATGTGCTAAGCTGATAGTTCGTAATAGTTGGTAGAAACAATTCGATCGTTAAGTTAAAATGAAAGAATTTAACCAAACAACCGATAGGCTGCAATATTAAGGGCCAAACTTCGGTATATCTGTAAAATCGTAAGCTTAACCAATATCGGAAACAGGTAGCTTAGTGGAAAGTCAACCCCTAGGCTGCATGGTGCTGTCCCGCTTTTGCAAAACCAAGACGAATCTCAACGATATATCGCAGCGAAAATTTAGAACGATGGGAAGCGATTTTATTTTTATTTTCCATTACGTCCTCTGCCCAACATCTACGAAGCATAGTTTTGCTGTTGTTGTTGATGGTTTTGTTTTACTATTTCATTCTCATTCTCGTTCATTCACATCTCCGGGCTTCCGGCTCGGGAGTCACCTTTGCTCGTATAATTTCGATACGAAGAATCGCCGTACCGTTGCTGTGTGAGTTTTCCCTTTGCGTGATGTTTCGTGCTTGGTGCTATGGTGAGCTCGGTTAGTTTTAGCATGAAGTTTATCTTCTTCAGCGTTACATTTTGATTCGTCATTTTTCCTGTGTCTTGCATGAGAAGCAAGCGGTTTGGTTTCAGTTCGAAATAGATCACATCCGTGCGGTGTGGTGCCAACTGTCACACAAATTCTAGGCTCCATCAGCCTACTTGGATCGTGGTTATATTTCGGCGAAAAGGTCATGATGTTACCGATGGAAGCATCGTTTATTCGCTCCCGCTTCGTAAAACTTTGCTCGGTTTTGTACGATGGAGCGAACGAATAACAAAATCAGATAATGCTCACGAAAGATGCAGCAATTCAATTCATTAAATTGTTTCGTACATAGCAAAGCAACAAGATGATTGTTTGGTTACATCAAAATTTCTATGCACACTTCCATAACTAGCCACATACTCTATTCGATAGTTAGCTTACCAGAGGCAAGGGCTCCGACATAACCACCGCAGACCGATATTCTACTGCCAGTTCGCTTATGCAATCGTCACAGCTAACTTTCTCAACAAATTTCCAAGATTCAATTGGGTGATATGGTTCGCTCCACCACGTGGGCACGGGTTTTCAAAAGCCACCGATCGTTACGATGACAGTGCGGGATCGCTCGCAATGCTATTTTACCCTTTTTGGCCTATCTTGTCTCGCCCTGTCCACCTGTTCCTCGACACAGCCAGCACCTGGTGGAAGGCTCGAACATCGTGCGGGCGCATTAGAATTCATTACCAGCCCGCGCTCAAATCCTCCATTTCCTTCTTGTGTGTTTTGCGCTTACCGAACACATTCATTAGGCAGACCTTAAGACTCTCACACACAACACAATATCACAGGTTCGTGGGGGGTTCGAAACAAAAAAAAAACGCGGTGGGAAAAACTAAAGCCGGTGGAATAATTTATTGATTGATCACTGCACGGGAAGTGGGAAGTGTATGTATGAGCCGGTGGATGGATTGCCGCCACTGCCTTGGTTTCCTTTGGCGGAAAACGACAATGTCGGGCAAAAGGCAAAAGCAAAAGATGGAGCAAACGGATGAGCGAACGAGCAACAAAAAAAAAAAAAGAACTAGAAGAGGATCTGGATAATTTACAAGTGTGCAGTGAATTTCCTTTATGCTTTACTTGAGCGCTACTTTGAATACCATCTGTCGAATGGCAGATGTACGGCCGGTGTGTGTTGGAACATGTAAATGATGAAACATTGTACTGCTGTTCAGCGATAATACCCCCGTTGCGATGATGAAAATCCCATACCACACAAACACAGAGTTCGTGATTGTTCTACGTACGTTTTGCGTACGCTCGGATCATAATTAGCGCTTACGATCCACAAGCATTCTTACTCAATAAAAATTCTACCGCGATCGTTCGCGTGTGATAACGAACTGCTCGAATATTTTGGATAAATTAACACATATGCTCTCTAGATACATCGCACAACGTCTGTGTTCTTGCAGATCATTAGAAATATGGAGAAGTCTTTTCGAGTTATTGTAAATGCCAGCGTCAATTGCTCAGCTTTTAAGTTATGACCACAAGAGGGTAAGTAACGCACTCAGATCTACATCATTCATCTCATACTGTACCACATTTAAAACAGTGAAGCCATCTTCGACACCGCTGAAGTGTTACATTTATCACTCGAGCCACTGTTACTCGAGCCACACTCGTGAGTATGATCCCAGTATGGAGATTATGCATTTCACGATCCATGGATTATCGTGTCGATAGTATTCGATATGATGGTTGTGTTTGTGGTTGTCCCCAGCTTGATAGTGGAAAATTGATTGGTTCGCTTCCTCTGCACCGATATCTCCTTCTGGCCACACAACATCTGATCACTCGAAGCCGATCGAGCGAAACGAAACTACGCATATAAACACACGCAAACAAACCTCAGTAGATTGGTACAAATATTGCAAAAAACCAGGGGGGGAGAAAAGGTAGCCACGGCACAAGAAATAAACTACATCGATCTTTGCGAACTCCAGATGAAACAAGGCTTCGTTTAGCCAGGCTTGCCAAGATCGGCAGTTGCCGATATGTCCGATCGCTCCGGTGCGGATATGTTGTCTTCATGGAGCTGTCCCATCGTTCATTCAATGCTGCGATCAAGTCGAGCGCGTTGTCGAAACGGCTAGACGGGGCATAAACACTGCAGTCCCCGCGTGTGCAGCTAGCAGTAGTAGGTAAAACCAAACCATCCAGCCAGCAGTTGCGAAACCAAACCACAAGGCTGAAGCTGATAGTCCGCGCAAGAGAAGAGGTAAAAAAATGCACGCCACATCCTCCCGCGTTCTGCAGCACAGTCAAGGACATTGATGGAGTGGGTTCCTTGTTGCATCGTTTGTTCGCGTTACGATGCGCCGGAACAACTAAAACCCTCTCGATAAGCTCCCAACGCTAGAAAGTGGTGGTAGAATTTAGGTTTTTGATTGATAGTAAACTGTCCATCACGGTGCAGCTATCTGATATATGAATTTGTAGGCAGATTACTCCGTTTGCTGTTGAAGCAGGCGATAAGCTTAACGCACTGAACTAAACCGTTTCCAGCGTTTGGCTGTATCTGGCCGGGCTGTATCTCGAGTGCTGTGATTATAATTTATTCATCATTAATCGTGCCCGCTGCTGCTCTAACGATAATTTGTTTCTTTTGCTGCTGCTGTTGCTGGTGGTGGTAAAACGCAACAGTTACATCTAATCGCAAAAATTTGTGATTTATGTAGCTGGCCAGTTTGTACGATAGCGTTTTTATCAGCTTCGAGCTCGTTTTTATGGTATTGCTTCGCTGCTGTGAACGAATTTTATATCGCGCTTCGTCCTGTTCGGCTGTTGAAGTCTTTCGATATAAATCGTTAAAACCATCATCAATTTAAGCGCGTGTCGCGCGTGTATATTAATGTGCATAATCAAAACGATTATTTTTATGCAAAGCCTTAAAAGCAACGTGGGAACATAATGTTAAACATCTGCAAAATGTCTTCCAAATTGAATTATTCACCACCAAATTGACATATAAGAGCTATGTTGCGAGAATAGCGCTGCTCTGAACCTTTGCCAATGAATCGCATTTGACGTTGACCGTTTCGTCATCGATAAATACGAAGTGCAAAAAAAAAAAACGGCGAACAAAACACATCGTTTGTGCACGGAAAAGCCTGGCATGCTAGGAGTGAGCGCCACGATCCGACCTGGTGCCGACGTTTTTCAACCATTATTCCACCGTATTCAATGGACATTATTTACGGTTTGTTTTGAAACCGATTCTTTACCGCCATGCACGTCATGACGGCGATTAGTCATCGTTGTTCTTCTTGTGCACTTGCTAACTATCGATGTTGTTACGGTATTGTACCCGCGGTTGGGTAGGTCGGCCGGTGTCGATTCCCCCACCAAAGCGCAAACGAAACAAGCTGTTGCTGGCACCCAACGGGCAGATCCACACGATGGTACGAAAAATCGTCTCATTGCCCTCGAATTGAGCACAGATCAGCAGCAAACAAAAACGTCGGATGAACAGTGGAATAAAAGTGGTGTGTAACGAATTTACATGGGTAGCAATGGGTGCTAGGAGAGCAACGTCTTAGAGATCACCAAATAGATTGTTAATGAAGTAGCGGTTATGGCCAGGGAAGCTACCAGGTTATTTGCTTGGTTGTAGGTTACAGACCGCCATCCGTGGAAAGCAACTGCCGAACCACAGGAGTGGCCTTTTTATTATAAACTTATTGCTAACATTTAAAGTCATTTTGTAGATAATTTCCGAACTTATGAATAACATTGAACTATTGCAACACGAAATTAAATGGTAACGATTTTAATATTTTAATAATTACTTGGTACTTACATGATACAACGTTCAAATAAGTTTGGAACACCTTTATCAAACAGCTCGCCGTACTGCTTTTCTGTTACCTCAATGAAGTTTTGAGAATGTTTCAGGTACTATAACGGGTACGGTTAAACTTTTGGGTGCATTCCGCTTCCTACTTAACAAGAAATATCTTCAAAAATTTGCACTTTTTTTTACAACACTAGTAGCACTCCGGCACCTTTGGTTAAATATCGGAACTCACTATCACAACGATCAATCACAAACAATTGTTGGTGACACCGAAGGCTGTGTATTTATCTGTAGCAAGAAATCGTTTCCTTCACAATGTTTAATGACCTGCAATATCGAAAAGCAGGATGGTTGGATTTTTTTTCCTGTGCGTAAATTCACATCGCGTAATTAAATAAAAATTATCTACCAAATGTTACATGAAATATGATACTAATTTTTAATATGCCTTTTGAATGTCTGGATGTCCGTGTACTCGAGATTTAAAAAAAAAAAACAATCTCCTTAAACTGCACAGTGTGTGTCGGAATGAGATTGGTAACATTCACAATTTATCCCGATGAAATTGAATCCATTTCTGCAAAGATGCACACCGTGTGTGAATAAGATAACAAGAGTGATGAAAGCAACGACAGCGTTGACAACAGCTACCACGCAGATCACGGATGATGGACGCGTCTGGTATGGAGTTTCTCAAACACGCTTGCCGAAGGTAACGGAAGTCCGTGATCAGATTAAGTTTTATATAAAATTCAGTGTTACTTGTGAAACATAATTATGTTTCAAAAAATATTCACACATTTTATAATGTATATCAGCTTCAATCAAAATATCAATAAAAAGGGTAAAGATGGTAAAATGTATCCAAGGAACATTACTTGGTTTTAACAATAATGTATAATAAATTATTCAAATATATTTCATGTAATGTGGTGGTTTCCAAATTGTATAATATTTTTACTCGGTTAAAAACATCACTTCCACTGAACGATGTAAGCTATAGACGGAGAGTTGTTTTGAACTGTAATAAGCACTGCACTCACTACTCACATTTAACAATTGTAACTGATGTCACTTAAAACATAACCAAAAGTAGAATTTTGTGGTACGTGTATTATGCACGTGTATTATCCGTTGCATTCACAGTTTCGATCACAAATCTATCACATACGGAATCTCCAACAAACAGGACAACAGGTTGTGTAGGAGTTTCTGGTTGAAAATATACACTCCCGTGCAGGAAACGTTGGAGACACAGTTAAATTAGATTGTACAATTTATCACTCTTTACCACTAGTGCTGCGCAGCTCTGCAGTATTTTTAACACCGTAAACTATTGGCAATCTGCACCACACGAACAACACGTTCCGTATTCTCACCGCTAGATTTTTCTCCACGCAACTTCGACACTCCAGGGCAAGAGCTCGCGCAAACACCTCCTTACGCATCGACGGATTGAGACCAAATGAATGCATGAATCGTCGTGTTCATTTATGAGAATCAACATACTTCACGGAGGTAGGGTTACTCGGCACCTTTTTCGAAAATGTAATTTTATTTTTAAAATATTGTGACATTATGTATTTTTTCACAATAGTTGAAGGTTTATTGTACGTAAATAATGGATCAGGTAATATTTTTTATCAAAATAAAATTATTTTTATTTAAAAATAAACAGCAAAAAAATATTTATTAAAAGTATTAATAAACAATTGGCTATTGCATGCATTTTCGCATGGAGATAACTGTAATGATTGAAGATTGAAATGATATTATTTTGTTTCAGAAGTAGTAAATTAAATTCATTTTCTCCGTTATTCGATGTTCCGTCGTTAAATACAATGCATAACTATGGGTTAACCAAAAAATACAAGGACAAAAATTCTGTTCTGTTGTAATGTGATTATTTTGAAACGTATCTTAAATGTATAAATCAGAAATTATCATCATTATCAGAAACTACAATTACAAAAATGTCTGTATGTACTATCTATCAATCAGTTTATATTAATGCTTTTCCATTTTCAGAAAAGCTTTTTTGCGATTTATTGCGAGCTAAGTTATCAGATTTTTGTCATCAAATTATCAGTCGAAGTTATCAGAGATTATCTAACACCTGTAATATTGCTTACTTAAATATAGCACATTGTTTTCATTTAACATAATTTTACAGCCAAAAGGACTGTGCCGTATTATTAAAAACATATTATTGACATAATTGATAACAGAAAAATAAATACAATGCCCATGTTACAAAGTTGATTCTCCATATTTAGTGAAAATATTTATAGAAGGTGTAGCAGCTGGTATAATTCCCATTGTATTCACAAGAAAATGGATATCAATGGAAGGATGTTAAGATTCTAATAAAATAGATTTTCCATCATTTTCGCTTGGTTTTCTTTTCGTGATGGAGTCGCCTGGTAGTAAAAATATGGTTTAATACTACTATTTAAAGGTTGCATAAAAGTTGATAAGTATATATAAATCAATAGAACTGTATGAAGCACATTTATACACATGAGTTAAATGTAGTATATTACACGGTCTAGTCTATCCTCTCAAATAGTCAATATCCGTTACTGTATAAGTGACCTGCATAACAAGGTAAGAACATTTAATTTCGGCATTTAGAGGAGATCAAATTCTAGGATAGTTAAGAGTACTTAACAGACATAACATAACTTTAAAGTAAATTTTGAACATTTATTTAGCTTTATATCCATAGTTTGGCTTGAGAATTACACGCGTTTTCTTTGATGATACATACTGCCATTGTAACTGTATTTTTTGATGGAATGGACTATAAACAACAAAACATTATTGCAAACCGGTTGAATTGCTACCGTCAAAAATATACAAAAAACATGGTTCAAAATATGGTTTTGTCATGATTTCACATAAAAATGAATGATTTAATGGTACGGTTGCACAACATTGTCTCTAAGTGTATGTAAATCTGCTCACTAATTCATATTATTTGTTGTCACTGGCGATCATGCATGCGCGGCAGCACTTCTTCTGGCCCCCTGTTTTTGCATGCCCTGTATAATATATGAAAATAAATTATACAGAAAGTGTCAGACCAACTGATGGCAGCGCGGTATGCACATTTCACTCTTCTGCACTCCCTGACCCGTCCCTTATCACGGGAAGTTATGTTTCTTCCTGCAACACGGAACGGTTTACAATTTCCGTTCGCCGCACATTATCGTGCGCCTGCCAGACAATCAGGTTAACACTCGCTGTGTCGCTTCCTTTTCGCCTAGACGAGCTGATCGACGAGCTGAATCCTGCTAGCATAAAATATCTAAAACATGTCCATCGGTACGCGGGTCGGGTCGGCATACGATGATAAACTCACTACCGTGCATCGTCTTGCCCTTATTGCGGTGCCGGAATCGCATCTACCACCGCACTCTTACCGATCGATATACACACCGCCTTCCCAGGGTGCGTTGCCTCCCGTCCCGATCCAGTCCACACGATAAACATCAATTCTCAAACGCACCGATCGTTTATCTCCGCATGATGTTTATTCATAATCAATTAATTCAATCAGTGCGCAGGCGCAACTATTCACGGTGGACAGCCGAAGTTATTATGTTTAGAGATGGCGTTTTGCCCGGCGTATCGGGTGCTCGGGATGGATTGCTTTTCTGCTTTTCCCAGTAGTGGCGACCGACTATGGGCACTGCTTCGTCTGCGCCGGTTTCACTTTAGATACGCTGGGCCTATTCTCCCTAGAGGCAAATTCTTTAGAAAATTCGCCAAGAGCCTCATCGTGCCATTCTGCAAAGCGTTGGCTGAATGATGATGATGATGCCGCGCGGTGGAACTGTGCTTGCCCTAGCAATCGATCGGGCATGGAAGCAAAAGCAAAAGCAAAAAAAAAACAGTAACACTTTACTAGCTGATGATGATGCCTGTTTGCTAGACTTGAATGCCATAGTGCAGAAAAAAAAGAGGCGAAGAACACAAACCCGAGACACCAACGGCGTTGGTGGTGAGGACTTCATCGAACGACAGACGACGATCGGTCGGTCTCCACGGAATAAGTGATTAGTGTTGCACAATTGTGCACGGTCGGTTGTCATTCGGTTGACGGTGGCGGCAATGCAAGGCCTCTTTTTTTTTCCTGCCCTGCTCCTGCAACACAACCCGTCCATCCTTCATGCGCTTTTTCTGCCTTTCTTCTGGCAACGCGGTACACATCACCGGGCCGATGGCAGCACCCACCATCGTCCTGCTGATCGAATTGGACACGGTGAGGTTTCCGAGGTGAGTTTTTCCACCGCTCGCAACCGCACCGGCAAAAATGAAGGTTGGAACGCGCACGGAGTAGTTCGTACATCATCACCGAGGCGAGCGATGTCGGCCTGAGGTAGCCTGTGAAGGTGTAATTCTCCGTTTATTGTCACAATTATAATTTATGATAAAAAAGTTATAGCTTTTAATATTACAGTACTCGCCAAACGGAGCCATCCGGGAGCGACGTTCGGCGGCGCATGAGAGCCTCCGCAAACACCGATGATGATCGTTGCGCCTGATCGGTGCATGCACGTGACGGGTGAGGTGGTGACGTTGGGACGTTTGGAGCATTTATTTTTCCTCCACTTTCGTGATGAGATGTATTGCTGCATGATAGTTTGTTGTTGTTGTTGTTGTTGCCGCTTTTCTCTGCATCGTTTTACCTTTCGTTCTCGCTTCCCCGACATAAATTCTTCCATCGGTTCGCCGGTGTGGCGGTGCTCCTTGCGGGTGTCGCTCGCTTGCGTTTAATAACTCACCCACCGTTCAATTGACCTATCATGATGTACCAGTCCCGGACCGTCAACACGGGGTTCGGGTTTTTGCATCGCTTTGCTTTCGTTTCCATCTCTCCTTTTTTTTTTTGTTGTCGCACTGTCTATCCTTCGAATGATAACATTAATGCTGCGTAAAATGATTGATTGCAATGATAAATTAAACATCGCCTCGGCTCAGACAAACTATGCGAGATTGATAGAGTAGTCGAAGCACCGTAAGCAAATTGTTCATCCATCCGCGGTATCGTCGTCTAGTAATCCTTCGAGAACTTGTGTGTTTTTTTTTTCCTTTCCCAGTTAGACTGGACCAGGTGCATTTGCCTAGCGGCTGCACCGGAAATCGAGTCTTGCTGCCCGAGGCAAACGTGAACTAGACTAATGTGTCCGCATGGTTGGGGTACAGCTTTGCTCGCCATTTTGTCCGATAATCGATTGATGTTTCGTTCGCTTTGTCGTAGCAGAATAGAGCTTAAGCATGCCATTAATAACTTCTATATGTATGGCGAATTTTTTTCGTAATAACAAACTATTATACACAGAACAAACTATTATTAACACAGAGTTATCGAAAGATGTGTTTTCGTTCAATCATCTTATCATATTGCGTGTAGGTAAGTAAGTTTCGTAGTATTTCGTCTAAAAATTACACAAAGGAATCTTAAAGGATTTTTGATCAAAGGAGAGAAACTTTTTCCCAACTTACCCCAATTTGTTATCTCTTTCGAATAAAATTTGTGCTTAGCACAGAATGCAAATAATTGACCGCAATTGACGACTTTTTAGCTGAAAGTTTGTTCAAAAAAGTATCGAAAATCGAATTGTTAAACCAACAAATATAACAAGCCAGATCTAGAATTCCTGCCCGTAGTGTACCGATCACCCAGTATTATTATTTAATGTGTACCAATTTGAAGTTGTGGTCGATCAACATCAAGAGAGGATCCTTCTTCGTTTGAAAAGTAAAAGATCCGTACGCAAAAAAATGTGAATGTTGGCCTATTGCTTGGTACCATATTCCGTTTCAATCCAATCACCGCATGATGGCACGTGTGCAGAAAAGAATGATACGAATGCACCATCAGGCAACGTCAGGCCCCGGTGGCACTACACACTTGACACAAATACTTTAGCGCAAATGGAACGGTATTAAAGGCTCGTAAAGGAATGTTGGCGTAGGAAACTGTTGTGCCACCCGCATGGCTGACGACCCGCCCGGTGGTGGGTTCGCAATTCTCCTGTTGCCAGCGCTATCAAAACCCTTTTTTTCTACTCTCCGTTTCCTTTAATTTCATCGCCGTGTAAAGATTAGGCCCCAGAAGCCGAAGGTACCGCTTTCCGGAACGATGCCTTTCCCAGACACAATGCCAGCAGTTATTTTCCCCGGCCCAGTGCGCCCGTGCGAACTGGGAAAATCACTCTCCCATAACCGTATTGAGAATGCGTCTGTGGCTTCTCATTTACACTAAATCGTCTGGCCGTGCCCTACAATTCGCCGGCACTCTGACCATCGTTACGCTACACGGTCCAGCCCGATGTCCACCGAGGTTTGGGTGCTGATACAGGGCTCCCCCGGCTGGATTGTTCTTGGAGCGGTGGTCTGTAATTTAACTTAGAAGATTTTTACTACCAGCATATTGTTTTTCACCCAACTCGTGGGATTCAGACAACTGACTGCAAAAAAGCAGAAAGAAAGCAAACTCTTTGTGAGCGCTTAATGATTTGCCACAACATTATAAAGCATGCGTTTGATTGTTTTCTTTTTTTAATAAAATGAGACAACCAATTATAAACAATACCATGCACCATGGTGATGCAAATTTCCGCTTATAAATGTTCGTACCTAGTTCTTACATCACATTACATTTGCATTTTTAATAGTGATCCACATACGGCAATGTTGCACCTCAATGTTCTTATGCGGCTATCTTGTCCTCCCCTCGGTCCCTGGCTCTATTGACTGCCATGTCAATCTTTTGCATATAATTATGTATAATGTCACATGGTAAAAAGTGGCCCCGCGCAACAGGCGAGCGTGGCGTGTAGGTTTTTGCGTAAAACTTCATCCACGATCCAGCAAACGATGAAACCAGCTAACAGCTCTCCACGGTGTCCGGTGTTGACGTTGGGGTTTCCAGCACGTCCGCTTCTGGTTTCTCAAGGTGACTACGGGTGTAAAATTGATCGAACGTCTCGCTTTTTCTCCTTCTCTCTCGTGCCAACCAGGGCAAAGCTGGCGTCAATGACACGAGGACTAGGTTTGAATGAAAACAAAGGATGTATAATAAAAATTATAATTTTATTATATTCACCACAAGGTGCATCCGCTCGGCGTGCACAACTGCACATGTGCTTGCGGTTTTTCGACTGGTGGGCACGATCAACCGGGGAGGAACGGGGACGCAACCGACCGGAGGAAAGGGTGGTATGAAAATGGTCAAGGTTGATGGTAGCAAAATTTCGAGCGGCATATGTGTCGTTGTGTACGCGTGCGAAGATATACACCCGATCCGACCGAACTGCATCGGTGTTTCTTGTGTGCTCCAGATCCGGGGACCACCACGATTAACCCTATAAGCGGTACAATTTTTGAACCGAGCGACATATCGAGAAGACAGAGGGGAGAAAAAACAATCTTGAACTGGTGGCGAAGAAAGATCACAAGCTCTTAACCAGGGCTAGGTATCGATTACCGCCATGGACCGGAAGGTCACGAGACGCTGTTGTTCCTTTTCGCTGCCGTATGCCATTCACAATTGCTCGAAAGGCTATTTCATCATTCGCGTGTACCATCATTATCCCATCCACAGCTGCATCTGGGCGAATGTGATGAGATGTGAGTACAGAGACGGGTTTCAAAACTGACTGACTGACGGTAAAGGAAGATTTCGGTAGTATAAAAGGTTTTTGCAGTACAATATTTATTATCCAACGTTTAGGACCATGAAAACAATTTTATAGTCCGAGAGCGTATTCGAGTTTAATATTCTCCAATTGGGTTCAATAAATTATCATGTATGTTTAAGCTGTCAATCATCAATCAATCCTAAGTAGCTGCCTCATTTGCTGACATATTGTACGACATGTAAGCAACAGCAAGAGACCATTCTCAGTTGTTCTCCCAGTGACATCAAGCAAATATGTGTCCAATCGTTTTAATACTGTCAACTTTTATGACGATATTTGTGGTAGCTGCGAGCTCATCCAATCGAGACCGATTCGTAGTGGATTTTCTAACTCTAAAACACTGCAAACACGCCATCGTTTTCGACTGTTTCGCCAACCATGGGTCGGCACTTGAACGGACATACGTTCTTAGAGCCGCTAATGCCAGAAGCATATCGCTTCGCTACATCGACCTAACTTCAGCCAACCAGGAGCACAATGTAACGACGATATTCACACCTCGCCAGTTCGCAAAGCTGTGTGCCGTGCTTGACTTCGCATGCCCGGGAGCACCGAAACTTCTCGCGGAGGTTATGGCGCGGATCGTATCGGAAGGTAATCTTCTCACCCTGGCCGATGATGCTTTATCTTTGTAGGTCTCCAAGCATCGCTACATGAACAACACCATCAGCTGGCTGTTGCTATCGCGAAACTCAACCGGGACGGTGCTACAGCAAACGCTCTGGAACACGGCCGGGATTCAAATGAACTCGGATCTGATTACGGCCGTTGAAACGGCCGACCACGGGGTGTTTAATGTGTTCGATATCTATTCGAAGGGGCGCCATCTCTGCAAAGATATCTACCAAACGTTGCTGGGCAGGTGGAGCAATGAAAGTGGCGTGCAGGTGACGGCCAACTATAGCGCGTACCGGATTCGGCAAAATTTCAACTTCCTGCAACTTCGTGGAGTTACCGTGGTTTGTATCCGTTCGTTTTTGGGATGTTGAATGGGTTGCTCCGGATGTTCAATTGTTGCTCCATTTTCCTGTAGATCGATCAAGCAAATGTTACATCCGAGCAGGTCGATCGTTTGCTGAGCGAACCCGGCCTTACCAAGGGTGTAGTGGCCTTCGTCAAGTATCATTACGCGCTGCTAGTTGTCTTGAGAGATTTTCACAATTTTACGTAAGCAATATGCGGACGAGAGTTCTTTACTATTCCAGCTATTAAAGAATACTATCGTTTTGGCTACTCTCTAGCATCAAATACCGTCCAACACGTGGCTGGGCAGGTCGACTACGGTCGGGCTACCGGCTAGGGCTGCTGGGAGTAGTGCAGCGTCACGAAACAGACGTAGCCGCCACCGGTATCATCATGCGATTGAGCCGTCAGCCGGAACTGGACACGATCCACTACAGCTGGGCGTTTGAGTAGGGCGTCCCAACTGCCAACCACCAGAACTCGCTAACTTAATCCGCACCGAACTATCTTTTTGCAGAACTGGTTTCATCTACAAAATCACACCGGACATCGGGAGCAAATCGGAAGGAAACGGTTTCGTTGCTCCATTTTCGCCATCTGTTTGGGTTGCCTTTCTGCTATCGCTCGCACTGTCGGTGGTGGTGCTCAAGTATCTGGCCCTGCTTTCCGCACGTTGCCTGCACCACCGGCATACGCGGGCTGCCACGATGGCGTACGTGCTGGACGTGATGTCGTGCGTCGCCCAGCAAGGTGTGCCGAACGTATCGCGGCTGGTGCCGTCGCGAGTCGCCGTCATAGTGCTGCTGGTCGCTAATTTGGTGCTGTACAACTACTACACCTCCACGGTGGTCAGCGGGCTGCTGAGTTCAAAGATGATTGGCCCGGAAAGCATCCCGCAAGTGATCGACAGTCCGCTCAAACTGTCCCTGACAGATACGGGCTATCATCGTATACTGCTCAGGGTGAGCATGCTAGTGCGCAAGATCACACACGATCAGATTATTGGCGCGTGGATTCTACTCTACCCACAAGCGTTCATCCGCAAGGGCTAATGATTCGTTCGTTTTTATTCCCGACTTCCCTTCCAGGAACAAACGCTGCCGTACAGCACACGCATGCATGAGCGGAAAGCTTTACCGCCACGATCGCCGGACGATTTGCCGCTGTTTACGGATGTTGAACATGCGGTGCCCTACCTCCGACGCGGCGGACACGTGCTGCACTGCGAGCTGACAGAAGTTTATCCCACGATCGCCAATCAGTTCACCGCCAATGAAATATGCGAGCTGCGCACGGTACCGGCCATTTATCAACCGCGGAACCGTTCCGATTCCGATTGATAAGCGTTCATCTCAACAAGACTGTCCTCTCTTCGTTGTAGGTGGAAGGATTGTACAGGTATGACATACGTGTGATGGGATTCGTGCTGCCCAAGCACAGCATGTACAGTGAGCTGTTCAAGATCACGTAAGCTAACAGTGTGTGACGACTAGCGCCTTTGTTTTACCTTTTACTTACTGCCCCCAAAAAAAAAAAACTCTCCCTCCCAAAGCCTAATGCGAGCACAGGAAACGGGCATCGTAAAGCGGATTTATAGGATCCACAAAATAGCAATGCCAATCTGCCAAGGAAGTGCAACGGTTTACTCGGTGGAACTGGCGGAGGTTTTGCTAGCGTTCATTATATTGGGAGGTTGTAAAAAAAAAACGCCAAAAAGACGCCGGTTGTGCATAGCTGTCAAACGGCCGCGAAGGCACCACTAGCCACGATGCTAATGGTTTGGATTTGTGACCCGTTTTTTTTATAAATTTCGTTTATTTCGTTTTCTCCCGCTTTTTGCTTTGTTGCAGTCGGTATCACACTATCGGGGTTAATTTATTTGGCGGAAAAACGAGAAAGCATTCGGCGGCGCACAATCGGACTCCGGAACCCGTTACGGCAGGAATACTAACACATTTTATCTTTAGTGTTTGTTTTCGATAAGATTTAGTAGGTAAATATTATGCCTTAAGCACAGCACCGATACGCTGGCAACGAGTTTAAAGGAGGGCCGATTTAAATTGCCCCACGTCAACTTCTAATTGTGATTGATAGGTTGAAGCACTGATTGCACATTAATTATTGAGTATAATGATGTCCATGTTGTTTGCTTTAAAGCGCAGGAGATTTTGAAATGATTTTCATTTCCTGTAAGTGTGTCTAACTATATAGAATTGTCATTATTTGTCTGGAAAATGTTAACATTTCTGCTATTTTTAATACTTTGTCCCCACCCAAATCGAGGCTTCAGTTTAGAAGAGCAAGTGTTGAAGGACGTTCTGTTATATCGCCATGCTAAACGCGTGTTTATAATGAGTTGCAGCGAAGGTAAGCGATGGTGGCGCAGAAAATTGTTTAAGAAATAATTATTTGTGTTTTTTTTTACAGAATTTTCTAACCTTACAAAGGAATTATTCAAAAATGGTATATACGTTCAATCCGTAAAACATACTTCGAATGCAACCTTCACTACGTTATCGTCTGCTTTATCAACATCGTCAGGATCGCTCACAATAATAGTTGATGTTGATAGCTGTCCTTTATTTCAAAACTATGACTACAAGGTTGTTAACAAGCATAGTTGACTATATCAATGAAGTAAATAATTATCTTCCCATGTAGAACTTATCCGAGGAGTATTTTGATGGATCTCGTACATGGATTTTTCTCGCAAACAAATATCAGTTGAAAAATCTTATCCAGGATGGGAAAAATATGTTATGTTTGCGATTTGATTCAGATGTGCTGTGGATACAGAAGGCTACAAACAATTCACTGTACCATATTATAGATTTGTATGGCATTAGCAACAAGCCTTGCGCACCGTTCCACACGGCTACCCTTGGACATTGGAGACAGGAGACGGGAACACACATAATAGCTGGATTTAGCAAAGTTAAGCTGAGAGCGAACTTTCATCAACTCCAGCTTCGTGGTTTACTATTGGTAGGTGGTATATCATTCTGACCAGCAAAACAGTCTGTATTGATGCGGTCTACTCTCCAGCCTTCTGCACCGGTTAGCGATTTAGTGATGACAAAATGGAACGAAAATTCCACACACCGAATGCTTGGACATGAAAAGTTTCATTTTGCAGTATTGAATTATTTACAGCAAGTGCATAACTTTTCGTAAGTATTGAGAATTCGTGTCCGTGTGCTGGATTAACATGAACTATGTTGTGACAAGCAATTCCTTTTCCAGGGTAAAATACGAGCAATCGAATGAGGATCTTCTGGAGCTTCTCCCAAACTTCGACGTCATCGGTTCGGGAATATTTCAAAGCTTACAACAGCAACCTCTGAGCGTTCAAATATTGCTTCAAGCTTGGATTTATAGGTGAGTGATCATAATTGATTTAAAAAATACAAAACTAACTATATTGTATCTCGGTAGGTTGGGTTTTGTATTTCGTCTTACACCCGAGCTGAATGGAGCGACGCAGGAGTATAATTACTTTTCACCCTTTACCAATACCACATGGTACAGTGCTGCTTCAATATTTGCTCTAGTACTCGTAGTGTTGCAAGGTATGTCCATTTTCCATAAGGAGCTTTCATCCTTCGCACCGAATCACTACTTGATCGATATGATCGGTGCGATTGCTCAGCAAGGAACAACGCAAACATCGGCGAAGCTGTCGGTACGAATAGTGCTTATTGCAGTGTTGGTAATGAATTTCCTGCTTTACAATTATTACTCGGCGTCCATCGTTGGTGAGCTGCTCAGTAGCACAAATCAGGGTCCGAAAACAATCGATCAACTAATTGAAGCTCCACTCTCAGTAGTGTTCAACAATGATTCATACAATCGGGCACTTGCCATGGTACGATGTTACTGTACTTAATTAATTGGCAAATCATAATGGTATTAATGTTTTATCAGACCTTTGACCACTTGCATACAACGGGCGGTGCACTTTTCGTTCGAACATTCGAAGATCTCGTAACCGCAGTTCGGCTTCTGAAACAGGGTGGGTTCGCTTTCCATTGCGAACTCAACGAAGTTTTCCGTGAGATAGCTGATCATTTCGATGCAAAAGAAATCTGCGAACTACGCACGGTAAGTATGAATATAATTCTTGTTTTACTGTACAAATTGCGTTTTAATTCCACAAATCCTTGGACAAAAACATCGACACTGCACCTGACCGATAAGATGGAAGGGCTGTACAGTGAGTTACGGTTAATGAGCTTCGTGTTGCCGAAGAAGAGCATGTACACAGAGCAGTTCAAATTAACGTGAGTATATGTATCCCATTTGGGAGATCGATAGTATGTTTGCCATAAGTTTAGACCTTTTTAAATGTTTATCATCTTATACTACCAGACTGACTAGAGCGACAGAGCTGGGAATAATAAGACGTCTTTTGAAGACGTACAATAACGAAATGCCAACCTGTCAGGAAGGATCTTTGGTACATCCGGTGGTGTTGAGAGGTGTCGCTATACCTTTCTTGGTGTTGGCCGGTAAAGTAATAGCCTCTGCACCTGTAGCACGGCTTATTCATTGATACTTACTTTCCAGGTGGGTTTGCTGCTGCCATAGTGATACTGGTACTGGAAAAGGCCTTCTACTCTATGCAAACAATGGGCATACTATCGTAAACTAGAAAAAAATTGAAGTGAATTCTGCACGCAGTTCATTATCACATCACTATGGCGGCAAGATTTTCCATCCATGACACTAAACTACTGCAGCTGATGCGTAACAGAGTTCCCTCCTACCGAAACCAGTTGTTGTGGGCTATATCTGTTCCGTTTTTAAAACTAGTTCAAAGTCTGCGTCGTAAAAAATGCACCCGATCACACACTATCATTGTACTCTCAATCTGGCACGGTGCAGTTTTGTGCATCGGGAGTAGTTGCTATTCTCATCGCCCAGTCATCAGCTGGATTGCCTGAACCACCAAGGAGCATTAAACGGTGGTCGCATCCGTTCGTCGCTAATTTCCAGCGTACATTTTTTCCGGACACGACACACATACACTGGAGGACAATAAAATCCGTCAGCTAACGGTGCTGGCAACCAGCTGGTTGCCGCCATCGTTCCCACCACGTTACATTTACAACGATCGCATCAGACACCAGCTTTGCGAGTAGCCAGTTGGCAAATATCAGTAGTTGTTAGCTTGTCGTTGATACTACGGGGAGAAACACGTTGGCAATGTCATAAAAAGTGTAAAGTCGTAGCCGGCATACAAGCTTGTCCGAAGCCAGAAACTATTTTTAAAAGAAGCGTTTAGATGATATGTTAAATGCTCACACGCGCAGCACGTTTTAATGGACTTTCACGGTTTTTGCAATAGAAATGTTAAGTAAATTATTTGACTGTCTGGTTGTTCAATAAAGTGTGTGTGCAATGAGCAAGCACGGGGGCCCCTGTTAACCCTCCGCAATGTTCCAAGCCCGGTCAATCAAAACACTTTCCAGCTCGCCACCACCACCGCCGATGATACGATAATAGTCTGGTTGACCTGCGCTACGCTACTCCCTGTGTATCCTGCGCGGGCGCTTCTACCACAATTGATCCACCTCCACCGGGTCGTCACGGTCCTAAAGCAGAAGACCATCCCCACGCGTTTCTCGCGTGCCTCCCACGTCCACCAACGTTGGCTGGATGCAGCTACATTGGCTCATTAAAAATGCAATAACGCGTTGATGAGCAAAGTGCAGAAATGTTGACCAACCATGGCTTATAATTAGTCCACGGACAGCGCACAGTCCAGCCGGATGCTCGTGGATGTTAGGTTAAACTAGGCCCAACCCATTCGCACTGCCCAGAATGATCGTCGTGACCGAACCGAAGACGGTGCGCGGTAAGAACCCGTAGCCCATTTCTACCACCATATGTGCCATCTTCAATGGGCCGCAAAGCTTCTGCTTACCCGGTACCGAGCGATGGCCACCGTTACCGCTGGTTCACTCGTAAAACTTTAGCTTAAAGCTCGGCAAAAACGATGCACGGTTCGTGATGCGCCACAGCGCACCATGAAACCGCTATCGATCAAAAGCTATAACGCGTGGAGGACAGTAATAATATAATTGTAATAATCAAGCGTAATAAACGAACTGCAGTAAGTAAAACATAATAATAAAGCGTAGAGTTTAGGATCTTGTGGATGGCAGCGAACGTGGCTGCAGCATTCAGCGTGCTCTTTGTCTGGCAATGATGCGTAACGCTCAAGTATTTCATTTACACCCGCGCCTAGCGCCTGTTCCAAGGCGAATAATGGCGGTAAACTAGTCTTGGAAAAACATTGGTTGCAATTTTATGACGATCATAAGATAGCTTTAATTTTTACTTCTCGTTCAAATGTTGAAACAAACGAATTTCGATAATTGAACAAATTGTAGTTCAACAACAAAAAAAAAAAAAACAACAAAACCTAAAAATTCTAACAACCCTATGGCCCTGCTAACTAATTCAAACCTACAGAGGTGTATAATAGATAGGTAACCGCTCTTTCGAAATAAAAAAATTACTAACCTTGAGTTAAGAGTCCATAACGACCAAGCTCAACATTATTGTAGAGCTGCTTGCTTGGGTGTTGGCTACCGGCCTTCCATAGTTTGAAGAAGCTTCTCCACTCAGAACACCCATTGCGACGATCGAAGCTGCATAGATCTATACGGAATCCACATAGCCTCTGTACTTAAGTACGCCTCTTACGCCTTTTGCGCCACGTTTGTGAGGAAAATGTTCAGAAGAAATTTTAGCCTCAAATATGTTGAAGGTCAGCTAATTGCACACTACAATTATGCGACAATCGACAACAATCGCTACAAGTTCATCAATAAACTCACCATTATGCAACGAGTGATACTTGTCAGCTTCCTGTAGCGCAATAATTCTTCCACGCTGCTCATATGCGGGAGATTTGCCACAAAGGCGTAGTTGTCTACAGGCTTATTTAATATTGATATTGAGAATACGCACAATGCCCTTGTATGAACACCCAACGATGCATATTTCAATGCGCATTTGACGATATCATTGAATTGGAAATTAGGGTTGTGAGGGCCAGGTGGCATGATAAGTTGACGGGATCAAAATCCCATCCGGACCAAGGACATGCAGCAAGGACGAACCATACGGCTACGTGGTAAAAAATTCTAGTAAGCCAGAAATGGCAGGCATGACTTAAGGATAATTTCGGGCAGCCCGATGAAGATGTTATCGCACAGTGTCAAGGAACAACTTTTCTTATAATTATGTTACGCACTGTACACAATCGTTTTATGTCCCAGTGTTGTGCATAGTGATGCAAATATGCAGTTTTGACAATCAAGGGAACGAAGTTGCATTTTGCAGAATCAGCTGTGCCTGACGTTTTGAAAAAAATATATACAGGGGTGGTCTGTAGATTCGGATTGCTTTTATTGCATATCATTTTAATATAATTTACTTCATATTTTTCAAGACTCTTTCAAAAGATGCACAGAAGTAAAGATACTTTTAACAATATCATCAATATTCCAATACGAACGATAAATCCAATTATTGTCATGACATTCCCCAAAATATGAAAAACGATCTTGAAAACCCCTGCACATATCAAAACAAAAATCGTACGTCATTTTGCATACTCGGCGGGATTGTTTTGAAGAGAGGAGTTGTGTTATGAATTAAGTTTCAAAGTTAATTAAAGTGCAACCACGTCCATAATGTTGCTTAAAACAAACATATTAAAACACGGTTGGCAAAGTTTGTGCAAATCTGGACATAGATCATTCTTTGGAAAGCAAAAATTGTAAACACTGCCCTCAGTGGTTTCAAGTTATTGTACGTAATCGTTCCATATTTTCTTTCGCCACAGATACGCTCTTGGAACGTGTAATCTTATCACCGAACTGGGCAACGTCGCCCCGGAACGACAGGTTCCAGAACACATTGCCAAACCTGCATACTATTTCATCCGGAATTCTCCGAGTTCTGGCGAGGGAGAGCCGGAAATAAAGTCAAGTGAGCAGATTGAGGGAATGAGACAAAGCTGTAAGCTTGCGGCAACAATTTTGAAAAATGCCTGTTTATTTGCAAAGGTTTGCATCTTTGCATGTTATTGTCGTGAGATGCCAATAATAATGTCTCGTTCCTTTGCAGGTTGGAGTGTCTACTGATGATATCGATGGGTTTGTGCACGAAGAAACCGTCAAGGCGAACGCATATCCTTCCCCTTTGCGCTATTTGGGTTTTCCCAAATCTGTATGCACGTCCGTAAACAATGTGGCGTGCCACGGGATACCGGATGACCGAAAATTGCTCGATGGGGATATTATCAACATAGACATCACGGTATTTTTCAATGGATACCATGGAGACTGTTCAAAGACCATACTGTTAGGCAATGTGGATGATCGGGGAAGGTATCTAGTGGAAAGCACTGAACGATGCTTAGCCGAAGCGATTCTTTGTTGCGGTCCCGGTCAACCGATCTGCGTGATTGGAAAATCTATAGAAAAATTCGCCAAGCGCAAGAAACTAACAGTAATGCCAGCGTTTGCTGGTCATGGCATAGGTAGCTACTTCCACGGACCACCAAATATTCTTCATTTCGGTAAGATGATTGATAAATTGGTCGTTTTTCTGATGCTAACTAAAAGTGTTTGGTATTTTAGATAATGATTACCCGGGTGTAATGATTCCTGGCATGACCTTTACCATTGAGCCAGTGCTTACACTAGGAACGTGTGAGGCTGAAGTACTTGAGGATGCGTGGACAGCTGTGTCCATTGATAATGCTCGTAGTGCTCAATTTGAACATACTGTACTCATAACGAATGAAGGTTGTGAAGTGTTAACGATGGCCAGTTAATGAAAAAGAATAATGTACAATAGTGACCAATAGAATAAGAATATAAAACGAACATATGTTTTCTTTCATTGGATGTACTCACAGTTAGATTATGCTGGTCTAGTCCTAATAACGTTCGACTTTTTGAAAACGTTTTTGTATTAAAAATGTCATAAAGCTGTAAGAATATTCTTTTACATCAACACTTTTATTTACCTTAACACATTTTATATAAACATGGCACGAATCATGTTCATAACAACAAGAATAAAACAAAATAACGCATTTTCATACCAACTGCGGAAAATGTTGGTTCCCAGCGCCCTTATTTTCGCCCGTCTTTTCGCCCCAACATTCGGAGCACGTTCGCCGTTGACAGCTTCGCGAACGCACTCCATCTATTGTAAACAAACTCCCGTCCCGTACAAAAAAACTCACTCCAATCAAAACAAGTGCCCGCCGTTTGCAGCAGTGCAGCCGCTGTTAGCCAAATTTTCGTGTACTTTTGGTGCCGATCGACTGAAAGATGTTTAAAAACACGTTTCAGTCTGGTTTTCTATCGATACTTTACAGTATCGGAAGCAAACCGCTCCAAATTTGGGACAAAAAAGTTCGCAATGGACACATCAAACGCATCACCGATCAGGACATTCAATCGTTGGTGCTGGAAATCATCGGAACGAACGTTAGCACCACGTACATAACGTGTCCGGCAGATCCAAAGAAGACGCTTGGCATTAAACTGCCCTTCCTGGTGATGATTATCAAAAATCTTAAGAAATACTTCACCTTCGAGGTTCAGGTAAGTGAGTGTGGCTTCATGTACCGGTAAAAGACAGTACATTAGCTAAAAAGGCGTCACATTCAATGAATTCCTTTTTGCGACATTTACCCAGGAAAGTGATAGGCCCATCCTAATCCTAACCTCCCATCCTGCAGACATGTGAAAGTTCAATGATTTTAACATAACAACGGGCAGTGTCGTTGGAATCATTCAGGCAACGGCAGAAAGTGTCGTGTCCGTTGCCAAAACAAACTAATCAGTTGCCTGCAGGAGAGGGTCCTTGTGCAGTATGGATAAAACGGTCCTTTATGATTTATTTTCTTCGTTCCAAGATGTTAGTGTATAAAATACCTAAAGTTGTATTTTAAAGATTGACGAAATATGTTGTAGACATTCAAAAATCGAAGTTGCCTGGGGTAATCGTTCAAATTGTCAGGTTCAAGAGGAACACTGCCCTCTTTCTGTCTGTTGCAACACAGTGGCAGGGCATTTCGCAAGAAGAAAATTGGGGTTTCTATTCCTTAAGTCACTCATTACCTTTCTTAGGTTGAAGGTGTTTTTTTGTTTTGTATACTTTCACTGCATTAATTGATTTTCTTTTCGCTAGGATTTTCCATTAGACTTCGGCTTATTTTCGTGTGGCATTGGTTAGAATGTAACCGCTTTGCTACCGCGAATCGAAACCTAATTTTTAAAACAGTTGTTGTGCTATTTATTCCTTCTGATGTGTTAACAGGTGTTGGACGACAAAAATGTCCGTCGTCGGTTTCGGGCCAGCAACTACCAGTCGACGACCCGCGTTAAACCCTTCATCTGTACCATGCCGATGCGGTTGGACGAGGGCTGGAATCAGATCCAGTTCAATCTGTCCGACTTCACGCGGCGTGCGTACGGTACCAACTACGTGGAAACGTTGCGCGTACAAATCCATGCCAACTGTCGAATACGGCGCGTATACTTCTCCGATCGACTCTACTCCGAGGACGAACTGCCGGCAGAGTTTAAACTGTTCCTGCCGATTCAAAAACCACAGTCGAAAGCAATCGCCCAGCAGGCTTGCTAACTTAGTGCAAGGTGAAGTTAGCTTTTATCATAAATTTGGAATGTTTTCTTAGGGCATTATAAATATAAAACAGTACCAAATTTATAGATTCCTCGTGAGGCAACGATGCAATGTTTTCTGCATAAATAACATGCCTTTGACTAAGATTTCTCTTGCAACTGTTTGTGTCGTTTAAATCAGAATATATAACATTTGAAACATTTTAAATTAAAAAAGATTTCAATGTGGCCTTACAGAACTTTTGAATGAAATTTTTAGAAGGAAACTTTTTCTATGATGCATTGTGTCTGGAGTAAAAACATTCATTAAGAAAAAGTGAAATTTCGCTAGAAATAAATCTTCAGTTCAAGTAGGAATTGAAGATTGGCAGTTAATACTATGTTAATTCATGTTTATTTTACATTGGTCGTGAGTCGTTTCCAAAGTACGGTGCTAATTGAACGGCAGAATACTTCTTACGCTACGGATTAGTACCATTAATTTGTACCAGAATACTTTTGAAGAACTACTAATTGGCGTTCGAAAGTATGTTTGCTTTAAAACGTTATCCTGGCAATAATTGACACACACAAGGTAAAAGTAAATATTAGTCTAGTAATAACTATTTATAAACATCAGACTTACTTTAGAGATACCACTGCCATCTATACTTAATGAGTGAACGAACCAAAAAATAAAAGATTGTATAATAAAATATCAAACTGCGTCAAGTATGTAAATTCGATTTGTTTTACGCCAACGTTTTAATTGCATTCAAATATTTCAATTAAACCCCGTCTCGTCCACAACAACACGTTGACTAATCACGAGAGCATGATCGATACACCCAGTTGCACCATTTTCTCTACCACTCGAGATTGGATTTGCACTCGAAGATTTTCATGAAAGTAGCATGAAACGACACACAGACAGATAATCCCACAAAAAAAAAAACCTCATCAGATTTGGAGCGTATCGGTGCGCGGTGTAAAGGGCCAGGCGATAGTTTGGCCTGCTAGGTGCCCCGACTGGTGGTAAAGCCGATGGTGCGAGGAAAATAAATTATCGCCCCCATTAACGGTGGGTGGAAATCCGTTTTGGCATGATTGGGGGTTTATTAATGACGATTGATCTTAATCTTTGCAGGTTTAGCTGCGCCACGCTGCAGGTATATTCGCGGGTTCTAGCTCGGGTTGTAACCGAGCGAGATGCGTACGCGTCGTAGCCCTTTTAGATACGGTTCGGCCATCGGTTTTCCCACCCCATTCGATGCTCGTTTGCAGGTGTGAGCGATTAACCGTTTCGCATCAGTTTGGGTGCAGTTGGTGGGTACGATGGGGGCCAAACAGGTGTATTAAGGTTTTGGAGCAACATACGGGCGGGAAAATCTAGGCATACGGGACCGCACGGTGGAACTCGGACTCGTGTGAAGAGTCATACACGCCGGATAGCCGGCACGAAGAGAGAGAGAGTGTGCAAGATTACGCGAAATCTGGTTTCTGCGGTGCGTTAGCATAAATTGACGAGAATTTCGGGCCGCTGTGTCGGTTTGACCTGGATAGCTTACAGGGCTGATGGTAGCGAATGATGGGAATTCAAGTTTTGTTATTGTTTATAAGTACATAAACATATTAAAAAACGGTCTGTTAAAACTAAAAGCGATATAGGTAGCTTGAATGAAAAATTCCACTTGTGAACGTTTGATTATGTCAATATTTTTCATACAAATTTGATCGTAAATCAATTGCGATCAAAAATTGTTTCTAACCGTGATTGGCCATTTTTTTCCCTCCAATTCATCGACATCCATCAATTCAATGGAACCCTTATTTGAGTGGTGGCAGGTGGTCCTTTTTTTTTTTGAGTGCAGCTAACGGCACGGACCCGTTCGAATTGAGTTATTATTCTCACCTACAGCAAGCGCCATGCATGTTCCCGCTAGTGCCTGTCAATCGGAGCGCAATCGATGGACAAAACCATTACTTCCCTAAACACAATTACTTCCCCGTGCAAAAGGGGTGCACTAGTGGTCCACCCTTTGGTTTCATGCACTGCCATAACTGGGCGCTTGCCTAATGAAACCGAACTGTACATAGGCGTTACAGTTCTAGCGGAGTGTGGTGGCTTCTTCAAAAATGTATCTAAATTCGATCGGAAGAATGTTTTTGCACCGTAGCGGAATCGGTTTCGATCGGTTACAGTTGGCTAGTGATGTTTGAATAGGGGTGGTGCTCGAGCACGGCTGGTTGTACATATTACCGATGGTTGTGGTTTCATCATTCATTGCACGCGGATGGTGGAAAATTAAAAATTTTCTGGATCACTTCCGCACACTCGGGCACCGTCCCCGATCTCAATCTCGATCTCAAACTCGGAAAAACGTTCTGGGAAAATTCTGGCAAAACAGAATGCTAGCGTTGAGCGATGGTGTTGGCAGGTGGCTCGAAAGCTGCCGGTAGCATGGATAGCGCTGATTGTTGCCATAATTGCAATCACTGCTTTCATTTGCAATTGCAAAGTAAGAAGAATTTGATGGAAGATCTCTCTGACAGGAATTTGCTTGTAGCAATTATAATGGTTTAGCAATGAAATCGTTCGTCAATCGTTTACGTTTGCAAAAGTTTTCTTCTTGACAACATAGTTCTTCACATCAAGAACTTCAGGAACCCGAAAGACCAATTGTGATCATATAATTTATCGAAGAAAAATGTATCAAAGTTTTCTTATTTATTATTATTTTTTTAATTAAATTATATTTATTTATTTATTATCACATTATAGAATTTTATTTGAAATTTAATACTAATTTACTACACAAGTTCTGATCACAGTATCTGAACATTCCAAGTGAGGGCAAAGTTTATTCAAAAGATTAGACTTCGCAACTTATATGTACAGATGCAAACTTCAGCAGAGCATATTTAGACTTCTGCACCCATAGTTCTGCATGAACATAGAATTGGCGATTTTATGAGTTGAAAAACATACATAGTATTGTTGCTAAATCATGCTATAAAAATCTCGTTTGATGAGATATTCATCATGAGCGGGTTAACTATATTTTTATTTATAGAATTACTTTGTCCTTAGATTTTAATTTCAATTTCCTTTTAGCAGTGGAGGATCAATCCCCTTGGAGGCCCAGGGCGTAATTATAGTTGGGGCCTCTAATTAAAAAAAAACGATGCAGGAGAGAAGGGGGACATTAAGGGGACTTGAAATGAGACAAGGCGAAAAGCGCAGTAAGAAGGGGCCTACTCCGCCTACCGTTTGATCCGCCGCTGCTTTTTAGGCAAATTTCTGATTATAAACCTTTCAAATTATATTTACATCAGTGATTTGATCTCCTTAGTATGGTCAGGGATATTACAGACCTAGCTACATTTTATTAAACGGGATGTCCAACGTCTTCAATTCTCCATTAATTCTATCATTCCTAGGTAATAATTTAATAATAAAATGTTTTTATGAGCTGTTTTCCAGGTTGTATCCATTAGTCCTTTTGCACTAAAGTAACCCTAAGAAGAACTTACGTACTTGATCTGATGATTAGACTAAATGAAGTAGGAAACATTACAATTCTAGAACTATTGCAAAAGACTGACTTCACATGAAAACGAAATGTTTTGAATGAAATCATGCAAAATTACGGTAAAATAAGACGCCCTTTGATGCTACCTCCACTCGGTTACACGATTATTGTGTAAACATGTTTTCAAACGGTACACCACGCAGCCCGGATCTCGATCGGTTGGTGTAGCTAATTTTTTGATAGTGCGTGCAACTATTGCCTGAACATGGATTCGAACAGCGGAGAGAAGAGAAAAAAAAACATAATTCAAAGTATCATCCAACGCTAGAGCATCATCGATCGGTTGCAGATCTTCCGATTTGAGAGGTCTTTGAGAATCGATCCGAGATGAGTTGATGTGATGATGATCTACCGGAATTTTCCCGCAAACGGTTCGATAGTGCATGGGATAGTGAATTCCGTACGGAAAAAAAGTAAACACATATAACATCACGCCAAAATCACGCCACGTTACCCTTATTTCGTAATTGGCAATTGCGGTCCATACTTGATCCGTTTCGATCTGGCTTAGACGGGACTTCTTCCATCTTGGCTACCACCGCCCAAGCTCCAGCGCTAGGTGCCTCCGGTGTAGATTCATCTGATTTTCGCCAGCAATTTTTGCCTTTCGTTCAAGTGATCGAATGGGGAATGGTTTTGTTTCTTTCTAAAACCCATCCGCAAAAGCTTTCGCATGTTTACAACACATCTTAAGCGATTGAAGCAGGACGCACGGGAAAGCTTTTACCCTCTTCGGCACTGTCCGCCCAATGTGGGGAATGTTTTTATTTTCATTGGCTCTATGTGTTGTTTCTGAACTTTTTGCTTTGGTTTCATGTTGTTCTCACCTACTTTCCGTACCAAGAATCGTGGCTGGAAATTTTAATTAAATTTGTCCGTATGAGGCGAAGAAAAACAACAAACCCCCCCTACGGTCCAAAATGAACGGTAAATGCGCGCGCCGGGCAAGTGCTGCAATGTGGAAGGAACTTACACGGTCGATTTCAGATTCGCCAGTTGACCATGAAAAGAGGAAGAACGAAAGGTAGCTAATTTTGATTACTGCTATTTACTATCGGTACCTTTCATATCGGCTGATCGGCGGATCGGTATGTTCGATGGATCTTCATTTGGTACACAGTATTGGAGCAATTATTTTTGTATCAAAATGCTGTAAACTACATGTTCTAGTAGTTAGCATAAATTGTTTGGTTGCTTGCGTGATTACAGAGTGGTTCAAGAAGCTAATTGTTTTAGCCTCTTTAATAATCCATCTTTGTGATGTTAATACTATGTTAGCCATTCCAACATATATGATCAAACAATGTCGTATATGAAGTCAAGCTTGCAGAACATTAATATCCTGCTTGCTATAATACGAAATTCCATTAATAATTGAAAAGGAATTAAAATGTTGCTGTCTCTGGTCCGTTGCTTATTTGAGCGGAGATAGACTGGCTGTCCGGTGGAGACTTCACACGATAGGACTGGTTAAAAATCCCACCCGAAGGACAAATCCTCCGTACGTAGCACTGCCTATCTCGATACGTGTATATAAAGTCAAAGAAATTCAGAAAAAGCAGGCGTCAAGACCTCTTGAGGTGTGAAGATAAAGAAGAGATAGACCAGATATCTGATGAATATCATTATAGCGATATTAATTAGGCTAAATTAGGCTAAAAAAATACCAATGGATTTCTAGAATTTCTTAAAAACCTGAGCACTGAATCATTAGTCATTTTCCACGTGCTGCCCATTCCACAACCTGTAAATGTTTGAAGGAGACAAATAAAATATTTGCAAATGCTCCCAGCGGCGGATCAAACGGTAGGCGGAGTAGGCGGTCGCCAAGGGCCTCGCCGTGTTGGGGGCCGCAAACAATTTGTGCCGATTGTGCGATTTTTGGGAATATAGCAGCAGAGTTAATTTATTGCACAAGATCTAATTAAAAAGGTAGATTAAAATTGATCGAAAATATCCTTAGATTTTATATATCCTTGATTAGATATTTTTTTTTTATTTGATTAGCTATATCGGCCCGGTTACACCGCTACGCGAGAGAAGTATGCAGTGTATTCAAACTCCTTCTTCTTTATCGGCACGACATCTTTAGGATGTTTAAGCCTACCATTTCTATTTTTATTTTTACTTTATTTACTCGTAGGATAGTCAGTGCTGCGTACGGAGGTTTGGTGGTCCAAATGAAATTTGTCCGTGATCCTGTCTTGTACAGACCGACTGCGCTACCAATACACCATCTGGCCGCCCCGTGAACCCTTATATGCCCTTTTACTTCAACCAATTCATGTATTCTATTTCTTGAACGGGATTTTTTCATCTGTTCGTAAATGATCCTACCGTTAGATGCTAGAATAGAAACCATGCTTGTATTCAACTTGCGTAATATTCGCCAGCTATTGCCATTGCGTTACTCGTGGTATGGTATTGTTTTCTCTCCCCCATTGAACCGTGAAAATGTCCAGCCTGCGTGTTTCGAAACAGTATTGTGGTGGAGTATTGTGTTTAGTATTACGATTGTCACAATTTCTGCAAGTTTGCAAGCCGGTAATGATATTTTTTTTTATTCAGGAACAGCCAGGCCGTATTGCTACCGGTAATGATGTTATAACCGACACAATCTGTCAGTGTACTACCAAATAGCTAGCATTGTCATAGAATATGAATAAAATCATATTATCATATCAAAATTTTGCAGCAATTTTGCTCGAAAACCGCCGAAAGGTATGCAATATTTAAACACTAACTTTCCCGTTGGTCGAGAAAAATTTCTTCGAAAACTACCTGTTTCCGAATGTATAGTACCAGGAGAGCATCCACGGAAGAGGTAGCACCTAGTACAGCAATTTTGGTCGAAAACCGCCGAAAGGTATGCAATATTTAAACACTAACTTTCCAGTTGGTCGTGAAAAATTTCTTCGAAAACTACCAGTTTCCGAATTTAAAGTACCAGGAGAGCATGCACGGAAGAGGTAGCTCCTGGTACTGCGCCGTAAGGTATGCAATGTTTATACACTAACTTTGCAACCAACTTGCAACGCAATGCGCCGTAAGGTATGCAATGTTTATACACTAACCTTGCAACCAACTTGCAATGCAAGTTTGGTGCATGCAAGAAACTTGCAGCAAGATGGCGCCCAACTTCGTACTTGCATACAAACTTGCATGCAAACTTGCATACAAGAACTTGCATGCAAACTTGCATACAAGAACTTGCATGCAAGAACTTGCATGCAAACTTGCATACAAGAACTTGCATGCAAACTTGCATACAAGAACTTGCAAGCAAATTCTTGCATACAAACTTGCATGCAAACTTGCATGCAAGTTTGCATGCAAGAATTTGCTTGCAAGAACTTGCATGCAAATTTGCATGCAAGTTTGCATGCAAGTTTGTTGCATGCAAGTACGAAGTTGGGCGCCATCTTGCTGCAAGTTTCTTGCTTGCACCAAACTTGCATTGCAAGTTGGTTGCAAGGTTAGTGTATAAACATTGCATACCTTACGGCGCATTGCGTTGCAAGTTGGTTGCAAGGTTAGTGTATAAACATTGCATACCTTACGGCGCAGTACCAGGAGCTACCTCTTCCGTGCATGCTCTCCTGGTACTTTAAATTCGGAAACTGGTAGTTTTCGAAGAAATTTTTCTCGACCAACGGGAAAGTTAGTGTTTAAACATTGCATACCTTTCAGCGGTTTTCGACCAAAATTGCTGTACTAGGTGCTACCTCTTCCGTGGATGCTTTCCTGGTATCGGCAATCTGAAAACAGCTGGTTTTGTATGGAATTTCGTACCAGCTAATGGCGATCCAAGTAGTGGCGTTATGGTTCTCCTTAGCGCATACAAACGTTTATATATAGAGACTAGCTTACTAGGCCCGTTTACAGGGCTACGCAACAGAACTCTGAGATGTACGCAAGGGAGCTTTCTTTCCGAGACTTTGCTGGTGTTGTTACATCATGTTTGAAGTACATCTCCCTAACACAGATAATGCCGTAGCAAAATTATGGGCCCCACTTGAAAAATTCCGCCCTGGGCCTCCAAGGGGATTGATCCTCCACTGCACATGACCTATCTCACCTGCAGTTGGTGCATTATTCCGGCACTGGTCAATACCTGGTATACGTGAAAGGAGACAAAGGCGCAGCTCATCGCGAAAAGACATGCGTTCATATGTATGACTGAACATCCGAGTTAGGAGATTGCGTGTGATAAATACTCGCTGCAGGATAGACAATATCGATTAAGTCCACCACCAACTACTGGTGCTTGAGTGTTTTGTAAAGTTAAGTTAAGATCGAAGAAGTGTAACAGAGTGTTGCATGGCGAATATCCCGGAAGCACAGCGAGCGAACCAATTCGATGGCAAAGTGCTGCTTGGATGCTGTAGTTGTAAATTCCACCACGTGCAGCTTCTCGAAGTTGGCGCACGTATGATTGTAGCTCCCTTTAGAAGAGTGCAGGTACAGTGGTAACTGGTGTTGGTGGTGATATAGCCGGTTCCGATATTAAATTCGAAGATGGTGATGGCCCTGGCCATTGAAGAACATGGTTAGGGACGGCCCAGCGGCGGATCAAACGGTAGGCGGAGTAGGCCCCTTCTTACTGCGCTTTTCGCCTTGTCTCATTTCATGTCCCCTCAATGTCCCCCTTCTCTCCTGCATCGTTTTTAAAATTAGAGGCCCCAACTATAATTCCGCCCTGAGCCTCCAAAGGAATTGATCCTCCACTGAATGCTCCGTTAAGTGTGCCATGTTTAACTTAAAAAATCTTGTTTCTCCATTATCGAAAATAGTCTTCTTCATTCTTTTTCATCTTTTGTGTGGATATCTCTTCTTCACGTAATTAGTGTCAATTTGAACACTTTATTAATCTTGTTACTATAAATATTGCTTTGTGCTACTTTGTTTCATCTTATTCAGAGTTAAATCACGATCATTCCAAGTTATCTAGTTATCAGGTTCTAGTTGATCTATGAAGATCGATGTATTTTTGTTGGTTGCTTTAATGGTGACATAATTTCGTATTGCCTTATTTACTTTGTATGAGCTATCAAATGGATGTTCCTCTGCATACTGCATGCATCCTCTAAAACGACACGATTACAATCTTCAATTTATCTTAATACATATGTAAAATAGTAATAGGAGAAAAATTTCGCAAAAGAACACCATAACTTATGCTCTTGGTTAGCATTTTATCATTCCAATTTTTTATTCCACTGTAATGTTAGACAATAAACTTTCGATCCAACCAAGCGCATGGTACACCAACGTGCGATACCCTCTTTGCCAAGCCTCCGTAAGACGGAAGGAAATTGGTTCCCTAGCTCCCGTTTCTGGCATGGCACAGCAAAACCAGCGAAAAGCTGCATACATCCCCCTCCACTGTACCGGCGGCAGCATAAGCGGATCGATTGGAGAGGGAGCTCGCGCGCGCGCGCCGCTGTACCGGTGGATGAATGTTCAAAGTCAAGTTCATTCCATGTGAGGCACGCGGCCAGTACAGACCTATAGCAGAGAGCGTCGCTCCAGTTACAAACGCGTGGTAAAGACGCACGTGAAGTGTTATTAACGATCACGATATTCGTGTACGACAGTGTTGTGTAAAAACGCAATAAAGCTCAACAGACAAAAATATTACCAAATCGTCGTCTCCGTTCCAAGTGCGTGTGTGTGTGATAGCCCGCGTGTGTGTGTGTGTGTGCCTGATTGTGGGGAAGGAAAATTGTCACTAAAAAACTGCCGTTTACCAACGGTTGGGAAAATTGTCCCCATTCCTGTGTGCGCTCGACGATTGCGTTCCAGTGCCAGCTTGCGTTCGGGTTGAGCTGCCGCAGTTGATGACTGTGTTGAAGTTAGCTGAGCTACCGGTCGTGCAGTGATTACGGTGCGTTGAATATGGAACAGTCGGGCCCGGCCACTGTGGCAAGGAATTGGCAAGAATGATACCGTATAAATTGGTGGTTGGCTTCAATTGGTAGTTCTTATCATTTCTGTTTTGAACACATTTCTGGGGTCGTTTTAATGTATGGTATCTCTGATACGACTTGCGCCTTCATTGATTGTTCACCTATCAAATCGCTGATCATGCTCATGATCAAGTAGTATAAGTAAGGAGACACTTTCACATAAATTCCGACAGAAGTGCACAATCGTAAAACATTTATTGGATTCACCTCTAATGAGAGGATGATCTTTTGCTTTCCGACTTCTTTCTGTGGGAGATAAACTTGCTGATGTAATGCTGATTGGCATCATCTTGTTCTACTCCGACGAACATCAAAGGGTGAACTGTTTAATAAAGCTCAAGGGTGGTAGTTTGTAGCTTTCAATGCACTTTCAAATGCAATTTTCATTGTTTCCGGGGCTTATAAAGCATGCATCTTCCGTTTGTGAGAAGTAGGTCAGATATTGAAGGCGTCTCTTTAAGGCTTTTATTTTGCAAAGCAAAATTCCATATATTTTTTTAAAAAGAAAATCGTGTCAGCAACAAAGACTGGATTTCTCTGATTTGTTAATTCGTCCGATTCAAGTCGGAGACCGCTTAGCCTTGTGATAATTTTTCGTATTGAAATTTTCCATGCCGTCTATTTTATTGCACCGCGCTTTCCTTCACAATAAACACGCCTCGCTAATGGACGCACACCTCTGTCTCAAACCTGTCTGGGACTCCTCAATATTTAGGTGATTTGTAAACACGTTTCCACCACCATCTATCGATCGGTGCAAACTGCGTGCGATGATGCATTGGTAGCATTCTATCTTCACCCTTCGCTAGTCACTCACTCAGCTCACCAGCTCACTAGGGGAACTTGTCAAACTGGTCGGTTTTGCTCTAAACCGGTGGCGATGGATCGTTAGCCGACTGGATGCTCCCGCTATGGAAGCACGCGCTCAGTAAGCAACAGTAATTAATTAGCTCACCTTTCTCCGTGCTAACCTAAATCACCGCCGATCGCCATCCGATCCAATGTGCGCGCCCACCTTTGTGCGTCATCGTGTTGGATTATGATCGCGCGATCAGGCGACGTCTCGAGATCGGTTCACCCGCTCTTCCCGCAGGAGCAGGTCGGTTCCCGGTGAGCGTTTTATTTTTTTGTTTTTGGCCCAAACGAGAGCACTGGTTCGGTATGGTATGGGGCCAATAAAAAGGAAAACATGTCGAAAATGTGTGCCAATTGATTGCGCGATGGTTAATGTGTGAAGCAAAACAGTGCGCGGTGGTTAATGTGGGCAATGTAGCAAACGATGCGTTCCTACGTACGGTTGGTCCCTTTTAGTTTTGGCAAAGGTTTCTGCTGGTTTTGCCATGCCTTTCTCGTGATCTATATTGCAGCACGCTTGATTAGTTCATTAGGTTGGTTCAACACTGAAGCCAAATAACGATTTAATCCTTCTCGGGCGTGACAGATTCGTAATGTGCCGGTTTCGAGATCAAGGAGATCCCGGGCTCCAGAGCCACTTGGCAATACCGAAATGGGGCGAGATCAAGGTCGAGATGGAGTTAAAATGCTTTACACAGCACAATGAAAAATGAGTGAAAATAGCCAACAAATCGACTCGCATCACTGGCTCAAAATTGGCTGCTCATACCAGCCTGGGTGTCGCGCACCGTACCCCAACACAGGTGGCCAAACTTTCGAGCACAACCAAAGGTTCCGCCTAATTTTTCACGGGCGCTTTAAGCGTAATGCGTTTGCATCGCAATGCGCTCGGTGCGGAAGGGAAGTTGAAAATATGCCAAATGTGACCAACCGGCAGCATTCAGCTATTCGGGTTGAATTGAGAGTGAAAGGAGCCTTTGCCTTTGGCGCCGTTGTACTACGCTGAATTTCTTGGCCGTAGTAGATTGTGTTGCTAATGATGCCGATTGCAATGCTTTTTCGGGGGGGGGGTATTTTCGGGGTAATTACAGGTGGAGGAAATCGAGACCTTCCCTCCGAAACGGTGTCGCGGTGTCACGCTATGCGATTCGTGAAAACGATAGTACTTCGTCACTCGACAAGTACGCAGCTTTTCACGCCGATTCTGAGCCGAATCGGTTGTTATTGTTTGTACCAGTACCAGCGACACCTGGAAAATGGGGGCTTAAGATGCCGATCGCTATCGGTGGAACGCATGTTTGGTGGAACGCAAGGAATGGAAATTTTGGAGCATTGAAGCGTTCGAGGCAAAGCTTTCTTTTTTTGGGGGATTTTTTGTTGGCGACCTGGAAGTGGTTCGCTTGAGGCGCCCATAACACGAGAACAGTGTGGGAAAACTTTGCACAATCTCAACTCGAACATTACACATTCCACCCAGGCAGCTTATCGGTGAAGGACGAGATTAGTAAACTGGTTCTACTGCGAGGAAGCTCGTTTACTTTCTCCTACCTTCCGAACGATAAACCAAACCACCATCACTTTCCCTTCAATCAAGCCCAGAAGAAGTTTAATCACAACTTCCTATCGACGCTGCAGTATGTAAAGGCAGTATGTGCAACACCTGCAAGCCATTTCCATTTGCCAACTTTCACGTGCGGCATCGGCAACATCCGCGGCTTGAAATCGAAAATAATTCCTTCCGAGCCTCGCAGGGTAATGCGATCCGCGAAGGGTTTACGATCGATACTTCCGACACGACGGGTGGCTAATGCTGGTGCATTTAACCTTATTTCAGCTTGTTTGTAGGACAGCAGTCAGCGCTCCTCGCGGAGGTTGTCACCGCGGTTTGTTGAGCGTAGCCGGAGCCGGTTCCCCGATGCAACCGGGTTGCGTTGGTTGCACCGGACCAGCATCAAACCGTGCCCCCATCGGTTGTTTGGATAGTGGGTTTGGATCGAAGTGAGGTTGTAATCGCTGCTCACCTATATACGTATCACGTAGCGTGGTGCGAACATTGTAACGAAAGGAAACGGTTCCTGGGCCCCTGTCTGAACGGGAAAATCTGCGGCGTAAATGAGGACAGAAATCGAAACTAGTTACGCGGACCAGGGTGACTTTCAGTCAGGTTTTTATTACTGTTTCTTCAACTTCGTTGTTGGACGAGGTTCTCTTTGAGTTTGCCCAGGGGATAAAGGAAGCAGAATTAAATATTTCCGTGGAACGGTGCCTTGTATCGGAGTTGGAGCCGATGCCACCGTCGGCACAGATATTGGTAGAAGTAGCATAAAAATTGTGACAATGTAATATCTATACTTATTCTGGTGTGTGGAAACAAATATTCAAATTCAACATTCAGGCCCTACATTGGACAATTCTTTGGACCCTTATAATGTGCGCAGGGTGGTACCTCCAATGGCATCTAGCTAATTGACTAATTGGTAATGGGGAGTTGTAGTTAATGGCGTCAAAGTGTCAATGTAGTTAACTCAAATTGCAACAATTTTGTTATCACCGTAGGGAGTTTACGAACAGGGGTTTCGAACGTAAAAGCTGAACACGAAAGTTAGCTCCGGAGAATTAATTTATCTATAACTCTGTCAGTCTATAACTTTGGGTAAAGTTTACAATAAGCTAGACTTTCTAGCGACATGACGAACAATCTTTTTGGTGTAGCTTCTGGTACTGTGTTACTGCTCCCCTAAGCCACTTAAATCGATCTAGGATGATGATCCCAATAGCTCCCAGCCCATTACTTCAATTGGCCTGCCTTATGCTACACATTAAACATCGTAGTTTGAGCCATTTGTGCCACTTTTTTTTGCTATCTATCATTCCCAACCATTAACATAAATACGCTAATCGCCAACGCGATTCTATCCGTGCTGCAAACTGTAACAGCTGCAAAAACAAACGCGCTGTAATTAATCCCACAAATAGACCTTAAACTCCCGTGATCGTTCGGATTAGTTTGGATTTTTTTTTCTTGTTCCATCACCGGCAGCCGGTACCGGTCGATACCGTACGTCCAGTCCAGCCTGGCCGTTTCTTCTGTTTTACTTTCCTTTGCCGAAAACGAAAACCATTCATTATTAGTACGGCATTTACATATTAGCATTAAGCGTTTTGTTTTTCTGATTTTTCGTTTCGTTCTTCTTTCATTTCTGCAGCGTTGATCGTTTGATCGAGGGCAAAGCAGCCTGTCGAATCATCAGCCATCGTTCGTCCGGTGGCAAGATTTGAATGACGAACGGTGTGCGATAAGGCACACGTTGCGCGTTTCCTGCAGCATTCATCACGGAACAGCCAATGCTGACAACGAAAGCAAAGATGAAACTGTTGAGGTCAAGCTTGGTCGAGTGTAGCAGCGGTCACCTGGTGGCGGTACTCTTCACGGTGGTAAGTGATACACAAGCAGTTACCACAATGATAGCTTTCTTAAGCATTTTAAAAACATAAATAGCTTCCAATTAAGCGTGTGTATGCAACATAATTGTATTCTTCTTAAGCACTCAAAACATTATTTTTACCCCAAACGGAAAGGTTCGTTGGTACCGCTATCGTTGAAATCTTTCGTACGCCTAACGAAGCGAAGTGTAGCGAATTGTTCGGAAATGTTAACAGTATCATTCGGTGGCATGCAGAATTGTGCACACTTCTCACGCTACGGACGTTCGTTGTTCCGCAACACTTCATTTTGTGTGCAGAAAACAAAAAAACAAAATACATTCACAAAAAGAACTACCAACGGATGGTTATAATGAGAGTAAGAGTGCGCCACTTATAAAGGGAAGCGCGTTCGGTTTGAATTCTTTTCATCGTTAGCGTTCTTATGCTACTGGTGGATTATGAAGATATTTCTGAGCTTTTTTTTCCCCCTTCAACATTCGCGTAATGCGTAAAGTATCCGGGGTGGAGTTAGCTGCAAGCATTTTTCCAATAACTATCATTATTCTCGCGAGGCACTCGGTATCACAATCAGACACACACACTGGAATCCCTTTGCAGTTTTTATGTGCATGTAAAGCGTCTTGTTAACGAAGTGCAAAACAAGCCGCAAAGAATACACGGTGGAAATGCAAATAGAGCGAACGAAACATTTGCATGCCCATCCTGAATGGTGCGTTACATATTAGCTAGTACTTCGCCCTTTTTTTCTCCATCCCCTTCGATCTTCACACAAAGGCAACAAGCATGTGGAAAGCAAAAGCTCTCGTCGATGATGATGGGTGTTGTATGCTGCCTTTTTGGGATGGATTCGTGGAACCTTCCACACGGTACTAATTTTACCTAACGGAAGATAACATAACGCTGGGGAAGGAAGGTTATTATTATTGCGTTACAACGTTAAACTGTCAACCGAACGGTTATGCTGTTATGCACGCGCATGGAAGCGCAACAACGTATTGCGTATTGTGGCGGGAGAGCACAAATTGAGTTTGCGAATCGAATCGAATACTAAATTGATAACAAACCCCCACAGCTGAGGGTGAGGTTTTTGAAGTACCGCTACTTCCAGCGTGCTACGAAATTAAAAACCCCACCAAGCGAATGATTGACTGTGACGAAAACAATGATTGGCGAGTTGTTGGTAGCGTTTGCTTGGATGTTTTTTTTTTTTACAGAGTGGAAACATACAAGCGAACGCTCGCATGATTTGAACGAAAACAGTTTGAGGTAAATGTTTTAATTAATAATTGGTCATGTTTTTTGCCCCTTGTTTCCGTAAAAAAAAGACCTACACCACAAGCACCCCGACATGCAACAAAACCTTCCTTAGAACGCTCCCGGTTTCCCTTTGCTTCGCTTCGTATTCTAATGCACCACTGCGGGTAAAACGTCTACTGGTGCGTGAAATTATTTAAAGCTATAAATCCACTGAATCGCAAGCAACGATCACAAGCCACCCCGGTACAGTTAATCCCGGCTAAGTCGGCAAATCTTTGGCATTGATTTTGAAATAGTTTTTCCTGCCAGCCCCGTCTTCGGTCGAGCTGGTGGTGGTGGTTGGGGAAATGCACTTTGAAAAGCTATCAAAATTCATGCACCAATTTCCCTGAACCGGGATGCACCTGGCCTGCTGTGTGTGTATGTGTCTGTGTTGCATTATGTTCGCTTCCAACCCAGTTCTGGCTGCTCGCAACTGGAACGCCATCGAGGCATGTGGCCGCAGCTGGCAGCAGTGTCACAGAACCTTCGCAAGCATATTCAAATCCACGTCACAGCGAAACGCGGTCAGCTGTGCAACGGCAATGTGTGGGGCAAAAAAGGGGGAAACCTCTTTTTAATGCTGGGATTCAATTTCATAAATTCGTATTTTCACGCTCAGTCACACACACGCTCGTTTCATGCGCAGTTCATGCGGTGTGCGCTGTCATCCCAGTTTCGTCCATTTCATGGCTCAGCTAAAGTACCGTACCCCATGGAAGCAGTGAAAAAACACGGATTGGAGAAGGGCGCGGCGGAACATCTTGGAAGCGAAGAGTGCACCGCAACGAGCGGCATGAGCTGTGTTTTGTTTTATGACATAATTGTGTCATGATTAACCCACCATAGTTAAGCCTTCAAGCCAAATGTCAGCGAAGGTATGTCGTGAATTCTGGTGGAGTAACCAAAAATTTGTCTACCACCGATTTTGCACGTGTGAAGATGAACTGCAACCCGGAGCATTAGCACACAATGCGTGGTGCGTGGTGCGGTGGAGAAATCATGGTCAATCTTTGGACCCAGGGTTTGATGGACAGGGCGTTTACCATGACGACTCGATGTCGCACAAACGCGCAGCATGTCGACACCATTTCGGTGCCAATCTTGATGTTCTGCCTTTCTTCATTCTCTACTGCGGAGAAGGCCTTCGTAATCTTGCTGTCAGCAAACGATATTATGCTGTCGCACCAGGCAAACATACTAGACAGCGTAAGTAGCGTATGATCTAGTTATGATCGTCTATGCAAATGTAATTCACAATGCAGCAATTTCCCGAAACCGAATGTTCCAGATTTTATTCTGTGCGCCGGTGGTGTCTAGCAAAGCAGAGGCATTCAACTTTAGGGTTGCGTTAACGAGCTGGTACTAAACTTTCTCACAAGCGCTGTGACAAGGTTACTGAGTTCCCATGCACTTTGCCACCGCCCGGGCTCATTGTGACTGCATAAAATTAAACGAGAGTTTTTGCTGCGACTCGCAGTCGCCAGTCGGTGTTTAGTCATTTATAGTGGAGTCTGAGAGTCGTTATTGATAATGAAGAAGTTAGTCCGCACAGCAGTACTTCACTCGGTTTGTTTGGCAGCTTTTATGTCTGTTTGTTATTTAATTAATTTTGTATTGCCCTTTTAATGTTTTTTTTTCTTCTTTTTATTATGCGTAGACCCTTTTTTACCTTTTTCGTAGTGCAACAATTGAAATACATTAAAGAAAAAAAAACAGTTAACACAGTAACACAATTAATTCTAGAACAGCGAGAAAGTGGTGCCAGCGTTTGTGTTTTTTTTTTGCTGCTTCCTTTTCTAGTCCGCTTCCTTTCTATTGAGCTGCACCGGATAAATATCCGTTAAATCTCGCAACAGGTGCAGTTTTGTGGGCCCTTTTTTTCCTATATGCCCATTCCGTTTGGAATCATCAATTCCACGAAAACCGGCTTTATGCCACCAGCTGGGAGGGTTGGGCTGGAAACTTCTACGGTTCGGTTTGTTTTTATGGCTCATCCTGCGTGTTTGTTGTCAGTCATTTTCCCTTCACATTTTTTTTCCCGCTATGATCAGCATGCGATTTCCACCGGCTCGCTTAAACGCCTGGTGTAGCATCTTCCGAAGGCTACCTTATTGGATAATTGTACCATCCGTGCATCCATCCGCCCATTCATTCAACATGCCGTAATCGAACAGCACCACCGGGCGAAAGACCATAAAGGCCCTCGTGGTCGAGCGTTAAATGCGCTGGCCGTACTACGATTTTTCCTTCGCACGCTCTTTTCCCTTTGCACGCGTGTCGGACAGCGAGAGTGCTAAAATCTTGCTCAAACAGATCAAACTTCAGCAAGGGTGGAGAAGGAAAACAACAAACAAACGTAACGATACCAATTTGAAACTGGTTCAAATACACATCAGTCAGTCGGAAAATACGCACAGCCCTCGACATATTTGATGAGCAACTGTTAACAAGACACTTCAGCGGTTGAAAAAAAAACAAAAGAAGGAAACGCTGATTGTGACGATCATCGGTGAAGCAAGATTGCATCGTAAGCTTCAACATTTTTATTGGGTTTGTAGGGCAGCGCACAATCGATCGAATGATTGCCGGTAAGTGGAGAGTTTACTTTATTGGCTCTTTATCTTATTAGTGTCAACATAGAGCTAATTAAAGAAACGAAGAAATCTATTTATGGATGATTTATTTGCTATAATAGACATATGAGACATTTTCATGGAGCCATGTTCTGTTACACGCAGAGGTTGGAAGGAATTTAAGTAAATATTTTTAATATAAAGTTGACCCACTCATTATCCTGAAGAGGAATGCTCAGAAATTGCTCTGATCAACTCCACCAGAGAACCTAGCTTTCGAGAACCTAGTTAATTTCGAAGAGCTTCTTAACGAACACATTGAAGATCCAAGAACTTATGAAATTACTGATGCCAAGGAAACAGTTTCTATAGCGGAAGATAAAACAAATCCTCAATCAACCGCAGACTTTATGCGACGATGTCGTGAAGAACCATGGGATATCGAAATGTTTACTGAGCTTTTCTAACCAAATTCTATGATATCTGAATGATCGTGAAGGATTTATTGGCTATTGGTGAAATGTAACGGTGGCCCAAGGTAATTCTATCGTGTGGAAAAGTTTTGTGCAGTATTATTGAATATTTAATGCATGTATTTAATGTAGGTATTGAAGTCCTCGAATGACTGCGTAATTCTATCCCAATTCAGGAAAAGAAGAAAGACTGTAAAATTCAGGGAATCGAAGCAGTTGTATGATGAAATCTTGCTTTTCTAAAAGAAACGTAGACTTGTGAAGTTGAACCATAAGTAGTTTCTGCGGAAGACATCGGATTTGAGAAGCTCAAACATGGAAATATTGGTGATTTTGGAGGACGTTAGACTAAACGTTGCATAAAAAGCCATCCGGAAGCGATTGAAGAAAGTAGACAAGACTTTAAGACTCAACCGATATTCAACAACACATATTGAAATTTCCGGCTTCTTCTTAAGTTATGGAAGCTTTCAAATGTTTCTGAAAATAAACAGAATTCGACACAATAACACCAATGTCGAACGATCGATCTACAGCTCACCACGTTCTCGCTAACCCCAAATCGGAGCCCACAGACTGCCCGCGATAAGCATCGTGGCTGATCTAGTGGTGTTTAAGATCCTCTCCAGTATCAGACACCTGATCAGCGTGGCGAGATGTACGACCGGTACGCTATCCAAACAATAGCACCACCAACCAATTATGGCAATTACGTGCCGGACTGGCAGCATCTTTTAAGCCAGCGTGTACCGGGTGTTCCGGTTTTGTTCGTGTTCTACTCATTGGCCCCCTCAGATCCGGGCACATGGTTCCGGGCAACGTTTTCGGGCGTTAGTAGCCGAAAAGCATCCGTTAAAAGCATTTACGCGATTTTTGCGTTTGTTTTCGTTGCTGCTGACGCGCGTTTTTGTTGTTGTTTGTTTGCTTCTCGTGGCTTTTCTATCGTGGCTTCGTACGAGGGCGTGAAGTTGTTGGAGAGGTCGGCTGAATCGGGTACGGTGTTCGCCAAAAGAGCAAGAAGGTCAGTGGCATGCATATGGTATGTATGATCTGGTGGTACTCGCCGGGTACGATTTGCCCGGAATCTGACGGGTACGATCTGGGGGGGGTAGATCATACATATGCTGTTGCCAATTGCAAGTTCTTGCTGGTTCAACGATCATACCGTAATTGCATAATTAGGCCATTTTACCGCCATATGGGATGGGATGCCTAGCATTGCCCACACGGCCACGGGTACCTTTAGTGTTCGTTTTGATTATATTTTTTATCATTACAGCTCAATTCACTCTATTTCTAATCAATATTCACCCCCAACTCTTTCCAGTTGTTGCCATTGGTTCGGGCGCAGGACTATGATGGTGAGTAATCGCGCCGGCTTGGTGAGCTGGAATCAGAACAGAACGAACTGCAACGCTCGCTACATTGTGTACCGCACGCGATCGACGCGTGTGGTTTGAGTTCAACCTTTTCGGGTTGTTAAACTTATTTGCTGTGCTTTTCCCTAACCTTTCACAGTGACGGACATACAGTGCTCGTTTGCCTCGCAAGGCTCCAACCTGGGCGACATTATAACGGCGAAGCTGAAAAAACCGATCGGCTTCAAAGGTGCACCCCTGTTCGCGGACGATCGTGGTGTGAATCCGGAAACTGATTTTGCCTGCTCCATCAAGCAAGATCGTAAAGATGTGAGCGAGCTTGCGTACGATTTGAAGATTACCGATTTCTCACGGTGCGGTGTGCTGAAAAGAAATGTAAGTTTTTACGACCGTGCGAAGGTGAAGGGGGCATCAGCGAGTGGAAAAGTGGATAGATTTTTCCAGCTAACAAAAAAGGAAAATCCACCACGAAACGAATGCTTCTTGCACACCTAAAGATTGGGGAGCAAAAACAAAATTGAGGTGTGGAAAAAAAAGTATGCAACAATTAACAGCAAACGCCGGGCTGCTCCCGCTGCAAGATTCGAAGCGTTGTTCCATTAATCCGGAACCGTGGTAGAGCTTGAGCGCGGTTGCAGGATCGATATGGGTTAGCGCATGAAAACGCGCTGTGGCCCCCGGTGGTATTTAGTAATAGGGTCACGAAAACAGGGGTGTGATGCAATGGCCTAATGAAGAAATTGCTTTCGGTGTACGGGGGTTTTCTTCTTCTCTTCACTCGCTACAGGGGTTCGTCCACGTCCGTATCTGGTTCCCGCAATTCCCTTCGGTGGTAATGCAATCCGATCAGGAACTGATCATCATGTGTAAGCCGCCGGAACCGACCGTTATCCAGAACAAGGCTGCCGGGTTCGCGGGAAGTTTGTGAGTATGCGGTATGACCCCGAAATCCCCCGACGGACAGGTTTGATTTTGGTTTTCTGTTTGGATCTTGATTCTAGCCCCCACGGAGCACGTGTTTCCGGTGTGGTCGAAGAAACGCCCGGGCGGCTAGAGTACGAAGTGGCCCTCTACAAGGAAGCGCCGCCGATCGCGCGCATCAGCGGCAATCTGGCCGGGTTGAAGAACCATTCGTCGTCGTCACTGCCGGCCGTAACGAACAACGAGGTGCCGGTCGATCAGGCCGTACCGATCGGTACCAAGCTGCAGCTGCGGGCCCGCATCAGCTCGCAAAGTGTGTGGAAGTACGTGAAGCTGATGGAGGTAACGGTTTCGCCCGATCCGGACGATCCCCACGCGCAAGGATCGGTTTCGCTGGTGCGCGACGGATGCCGGAACCGGGACTTTGCGTCGATCATACCGCACCAGCCGGCACGGTATCGCGATAAGCCGAACGAAGTGTTTCTCGACTTTGAAGCATTCCTGCTCAGCTCGATGAAGGAACGGAGCACGCTGTGGATACACTCGCAAATTAAGGCGTGCATGGACGCGATGGACTGCCAGCCCGACTTCTGTCTGGATATGTATGAACCCTCCAAGCGTAAGCATCCGACTGTCAGCCAGCCTGCTCTGATACAGCAAAATGATGAAACATTCGTTGTTGTTTCTGGTACCTCTTTCAGGGCTTGGAAGAAGACGGCGCGATGAACACTCCCGGAACCGTACGGAGTACACGAAGTTTAAGGAAAACATCGAATATACGGTAATTATGCCGGGCGAGTATGATGATGCAATGCGCTACCAGCAGAACCCGGAGCAGTGTAAGAATTTTGTCGTCATATCAGGTCTGCTCGCGGCACTGTTAGCACTTTCCACGGTGATAGTAAGTATAGTACGCGCGCGTGTCCAACTCCTTCCAAAAGAAACGGTTTTGTTAACATGATTCTCGTTGCTCTCCTCCAATCTTGACAGACATGTGGGTTAGCGTCGCGCATGCAAGGCAGCGGCAAAAAGACCATCGATGAGCTCACCGCGAAAGGATACTCGGGGCGTGCGATCGTGCAGTAACTTTGCAACGCACCATTCACTACACACGACTGCTTCTCTTGCGCACCTGTAGGGTTGTAAACCTGTTACGCTCGGTAACAAGACGTCACCAAAATGAAAGCTTAATTCAAAGATACGCATGGAACACGAGTTGCAATATTTAGTATCACTTTTTTTGTTTCTTTTTTTGTTTTGTTTTGCTTCCACGAATGAGCTAGTTACTTTCGCTGGTAGGTGTACTTAGTACTTAGAGGAACGAACGTTTTTTTTTTCGCTGTAATAATTAGCGTTAGCTGATAGGTAACGATTGAATGATTAAGCCTGATTTTTAAACCTACTATACCGGTTCCGGTGAGATGGCTGGTGGCTTTTTTTTAAAGATTAGGCTTACCATACGTCGCAACAAAGTAGTATTACGACAATTTAGACTGCATTTCACGAATAGTATTAAAACCGTTTTACTGCTGACAGACATGGTAGGGAGATATTTATTGTGCATTTAAGCGCGAAGCGGGTGGTTTAGTTCTATTGAACCATCTTGATAGGTATGGTCGCCTCGATAACAAAAACATTGTCGTTATTTGATAATAGTTCGGAACAACATCGGTACTGGACGTACCGTTTTATGCTATAAATAAAAGGAAACTCTATCTTGACTGGAAATGATTGTTTTAATTTTATTGCTTCATTATTGAAGCTTATCATTCGTATACTTGTCAATCTGAGCTTTGAATTGGAAGCATACGCTTTGTAAAATATCACAAGAAAAATCAATGTAGTTCACATTTAGTGACATTTCGAGAGTTCTCGTGAAACAATCGTATTTTAATTCATATGGTAGAGTCATATTGTTATTAGTTTTTGATAACAGTTTGATGAGTCCCAAAGTGAATGTTTGTATGATTTTGAATCCGAAGACACGTAACGATAAATATTACAACGGAAAAAAACATTTCAAATGTTACATGTGCTGCAAATTGCATACCTTTTGGCGCTGATTTTACCACAGTTGAACATTCGAAAGATTGTGTTATTTGGGTTTAATGCGTGATAACTCATGTTTGTTAATTTAAGTAAATAACTTCATAACATGATCATTTTATATTTTCCAGGAAAATTTACTCTCTTTCTATTTTATGCTTCATTTTTGGGGAAAATAAGATGACATTTCGTTTCAAGATGGCTGCCTGAATGTGACAGTTCTCCAGCCTTGTCGTTTGTCATAATAGCGTTCGGTGGGGAATCAACAATAAACAAACGCTGTTGTTCTTGATTCTGCTTGATAGCGAGTTGTTAAATAGAGAATAATTTAATTAGAAATTATTGCAATTCAGTTTAGAATTCAAACAAGAATTATTAAAGTGCATAAAGGTATATCCTCATCCAAATTGATTGTCGACAAACCAAAAAGATTACGATCGTGTTAGATACCAACTACGCTCTATTGTTTTTTTTTTATTTTGAAGAGACGGCCAGGCCTTATTGTTTATTACCAGTGGAAGATTATAACTAGAGGCTTATGCTGATGTACAATTTACATTCGTTAAAAAGCATTTCCTCCTTCAAACAGTGTTAGGTCACCTTATCCCGGGTGTACTCGGCTATCCTGCGGCCTGGATTGTTCACAGCACAAAAACGTACAGTGCAAAATAGACAAACGCTACAAAAAAATGTTAACGAGTTGGAAAACTTGGTGCCGCTTGTGCGCGAAAGAAAAAGCTGTACTAAAGCTAGAATCGGTCCACGATATCAATATGATAATATCAAGCTTGCTGGACGTGTCGGTAAGTGTTTGTGTCGTCTGTTTTTCGTAAAGCATGGTTCCCAAATCACCATCAAATAATGCGCTTTGTTTTTCAGATTGTGGAAATTAAAGATGTTCCCCCGAACATATGTGAAGAATGTCTCACTTTCGTCAACAAACTCGAACATTTCAAAAGCAAATGCAACCAAACGAATCGTTTGTTTGCCTACCTGGCGAGGTACTCCGGGATGGGAGTACAGAAGTTCGACGTAAAGCAGATACGTTCTACTTTTCTCGAGAACTTGGATTTGGTAGCCGAAACGAGTCAGTTATTGGAGGATTTGGATTCCGAATCGAAACAGTTTTTGAGCATGGACCCCGAGCACGATACAGGACACATTAAAGGTAAATATATTCGAATGGGTTTAAAATGATAACAATTTTAAAGCAATGTTATGGCTTTTTAGAGCTCGATAAAGTTGAGGACGAAAATACAGAAATTTTCTATCAAGTCGAATCTCTGGGCGTTTCCTCTTCCCAAAATGAGCTAGAGCACAATGCCACCGACACGGAGCAATGGGAAATGTTGGAAGTGGAAATGGAAGACTATGGCAATCAAATGGAGGCAAACGATGAAAATATTGAAGATAAGTTAGAAAAATATTCCGATTCCGATCAGTCCGAGGTCGTAACTCGTACGGAAGTAAGAGCAAGCAGACGAAAACACGGAAATCCACTAGACAACGATCCTACGAATGACGAAAGCTTATCACACAGCACACGCCATAACACACGCCTTTCCAGTAACCAGAATCCGTCCTTTCGGGAAGTGTTTCAATGTAAAATCTGCTTCAAAATCTGCAGCTCCAACGCGAATCTGAAAAGGCACGAAATCAACCATATGCCGGAAGATGAGAGGCATCGTTTTGCATGTACAATGTGTGACAAAAAGTAAGAAGAGTGTGGTCCATCATCGATTCGTTGAATGTGCTACTACATTATTATTATTGATTTTTGTGTCTCTTTTAGATTTAATACGACTTTTAACCTGAAAGCTCATATGAAAATAGTACACGAAGGGGTAAAACCGTTCATTTGTGAAGAATGCGGCAAACCGTTCAATTCAAAGGGTGCGCTGAAGGAGCATTACATCGTACATACCGAGGAACGGCCTTTCCAGTGCGCGTACTGTTCGAAACAGTTTAAAAATGCTGCCCATCTCAAGGTAACAAATCTAATTATAATATTTTACATAAAACGGGTTTGCGTAAATTCGCTTTATAATGCTTCCAGACTCACGAAGACACACATAATGACACCCTATACGTTTGTCCGCACTGTGGCCTGAAACTGAACACAAAGCGTACACTCAACATGCATATGGTTGTTCACTCGGATCAGAAGAAGTTCAAATGCCAGGAGTGTGGTAACGAGTACAAGCGCTCGAAGGCACTTAAAGCACACCTAATTCTGCACACCGGACTGCGACCGTATCAATGTCCATTTTGTGATAAAACGTTTGCCAATGGTTCTAATTGTCGCAGCCATAAGAAGAAATTTCATCCACGCGAGCTGGCGGCGCTGGAGGCATCGGGTGGACAAAAGCCCGCCTCCAACATTCCCAAGCTGGAACATCTACAGCGCAAGTAGGGTTTATTATGCACAACATGCTTTAAATCATATGTATCTAATTTTCCACTTTTGTTTCGTTTAAATAGCTTAAGCGATGGTAAAACCGTTGAAATAACGAAGAAGCACATGCGTTCATCCATCAAGTCATCAAACAGTAACAAAACGAAACAAAGATTACAAGAAACGCTAACCGACGAGAATGAACAGATGCAGGAAGGCAATCAGCTAAGAAGTTGAAAAATGAATGTGTCTGTTTCACGCGACAGAATGAACAATTGTAAAAATAATTGTAATGCACCAGAAATGGATGGCAAATGACCTAGCAGGTCGTTTACGTCAAGAAGCAGATGTTCTGCTGACATGTGGAAAAGAAAATAATTGTTACGTAGATAAAATATCAGAATTAATTGTAAAGAATAGATTTAAAACATAAATAAACAAAAAACAATTAAAATACAATCTATACGCTTTATATTAAAGGATTGTTCGGTGTTTGCAGAGCAGATATGAATGGATTTCATATCGAGGATCCCTATATGTATATAGAGATATTTTGTCCAGTTCCATACAGCTGTACAATGACGAGCGTTAGATATCAGGAAATTATAAGACGACAAACCACATCAACACCATTTTGTAATGAATAGTTTTATCTTCAATCTTTGAGAATTACATATTATCCATTGATCAATAAACATTCCCTCCCTGATCGGTACGGTGAGCATGTCTAGCGTCCAATAGCTCCAAGCATTGTCCCTGGCTACGCCTACATAAGTTACAAATACTTTTCTCTAAAATCTTCAATCTGTTTCATCGCAAACGTTGCCATCATGGTTGCCTTTTTCTGCACTTCCTTATCACTCAAGTCTCGTATGCTGTCGAATGATCGCGTATTACCGACCCATTGATTCGGAAGGTTTACCTATAATGAGGGGGGAAAGAACAAAATGATGCAGAATGGTGCATGGTTTGCGTAATACGGGAGCAGTGAGTGCCCCTTTTCGCTAGTGGGTATACCTTATGTCGAGCGATGGATCGTATGATCAGAATTGCTACGTAGACCGTAAAGTACAGCGTGAAGTACAGTGGGATATACCAGAGCGTACGACTCAGGTAGTAGTAGCTGTAATTTTTGAGCCTAGGCGTTTCCGGTGCTGGAGGCGGTGGCGGTGGCGGTGGTGCAGGTGTTGTCATCGGTTCATCATGGTGGTGGTGGTCGTGATCGAATATTATATCCGGATAGTGATCATGGTCAAACCCAGAGAAGTACGGGAAATCATGATCGTGGTGATGATCGTGCGAATGATCATGGTGATGATCGTAATCGGAATCCATCCCGGAAGGTCCTGTAGGTGGTCCGGATGACATCGCTTGCATCATCGCCATCGGCATCGGAGGCATTTTGTTTGGCATCATTGCCATCGGTGCAGGCGGAGGTGGTGGTGGTGGTGGTGTTTGCATTGGTGGTCCATTATCTAAAATGCGGGAGTACAAGGCGTACCATAAGTCGCAGGGTCTTTTGTGGCAGAAATTCTGTAACATCTGTAAGCCTCTGTACTCACCAGAATACGGGGGCAAATACTGTGGCTTGCCGGGACCAACCGATATGGTGCCGATGGCATCGTCACCTGGAATGCCGGAAGCAGGAGGAAGATAGCTGGTCACAGCGTTGTTCTGTCTTGGGGGATTATTCGTGGGAGGCAGGTATTGGGAATGCACATTCGGTGGAAAGTTATACAAATCCACCGGCGGCACGTACGTGCGCATGGGAGTCATTGGTGGTCTCAAATTGGCAGGTGAGTTCGGGTTGCCCGAAGGTGGAGGTAGGTAGCTAGTACCGGTTGCTTGGGGAGACTCCTTCCCTACCGGCGGCAGATAGTCAGAGTGTATATTGGGCGGAAATTTGAAAGTGCCTCCTGCAGTGGGACTTTTTGGTGGCAGGTCGGCCATATTGGTCGGTGCCAGTGGATCACCGGACGGTGGCGGAATATAGCTAGTGCCCGTGTACATGGGCAAAATTTTGCTATCCGGAGGCAAATAGCCCGATAGCGTGTTGGGAGGAAATCTGTACAGTATGTTCGGTTCAAGGGAGGTTGTCGGATTGAGTGCGTCATTGGTAGCGACGGGCTTCAAATTCGACGGTTCGCTAGGATCGCCTGATGGAGGCGCCCCGTAGCTCGTACCCGTGTGCTCGCCCGACGATGCTTCGTCCGACGGCGGAAGATAGTCAGCGTTTACATTGGGTGGAAATTTAAACAGCTCGGCAGAACCTTTATAATCCGTACGGTTCGGATTGGAATTCACCACGCGCCCGGTGATATCACCCGAAGGTGGTGGCAAATAGCTAGTTACCGGGCTTTTCGACCGTTCGGATGAGGGAGGCGGATAACTTGCGTTGGTGTTGGGTGGAAAATTGAACAAATCATTCGGCGGTTTGTTCACCGCTGGTTTGGAAGCGCTCGCAACGGATGAGTTCTGAGCGGGACGCGCCATATCTTGTGCGTCGTTTGCTGGCGGTGGCAAATAGCCCGAGTGGGAGTTTGGTGGGAATAGGACAAGTTCGGAGGAATCCATCGGCAAATTCGTGTTCGGCGGGTCGGTAGAATGAGACGACGACGAATCCTCACCAGAGTTGGGTACGGGCGTGGGCATAAAGATTGGCGAACCTTGCATTCCAGGCGACGCTGGTGGTGACGGACCGCTGGCTGATGGACCCGGTGGTGCCGGGACACTAACCGGGCTGTTATCGGAGGCGGCAGGTCGTAGGGCACCCGGCGACGGAACAACACTAACCGGACTGTTAAATGACGCTGCCGCAATCGGTGAAAATGGTCCTGTTGGTGGGAAAACGATGCAGATTATAAGGTAAGCAGGGAAGTTAGACGAGACGATGGTTGTGGTTTCGAGCGTTACCGGATTGGGCGTTTTGTTTTTGCTTTTTCAGTTTGTAGATCGTACCACCGTACGCTTCTCCGGGAGCAAATCGGTCCATTGCTGTACAAATGGATCGGAAAAACAGAAGCTATAAAAAGTTGTCTACACACAGCTAACACATGCTTCCCACAGTACGGAAACGGTTTCCAAGAAGCGAGCGTAAGAAAATTCCCACAGTGTTTATCTTACCTACTGGAGCGTTGTAGTAGGGTACGCTGTTCGGACTGTTTTGGGAATAGCTCGGATACACAATGTACTTGGGCGATTTGTAGCCGGCATTGGGCCTTGGAACCTGCACCGGTTTCGACAGGAAGTCGGGATGGATGGAGTACGGGAAGCTGGCTCCTGCGCCGCCTGCACTGGAAAATCCTCTCCCGGTTCTTTCGGGACGTGCGAGTGAACGAGGAACACGGGAAGGAACAAAAAGGGAACGGGCATTGCTGTAAGTATCAGAATAATTCTAGCGAATTGTCCAGAGTTGTCTTACGATTCACTAGCATCCTGCTGGGCAACACTAGCAACTGGGTACTGCTGTGCGGCACCACGTGGCCGGCTTTCCGATGCGGAAGGATCGCTCGAGTATGAGCTGTAAACGAGCGTTTTCGGTTCGGAATGCCCGAACAGCTGTATAAACATCACTAAAACTACGGACCGTCTAATGTAACCCATGGTGGTGGTCGGCATGAGCTGTCCCGTCTGCCGAACAGTAGCAGCTGGCTGTAATTTTCACTTTTTTTCCTCAGGCCACTACAGTCCACCACTATTGTCTTTGAATTGTGTCTTGGAGATGCAAACCGTACAATGATTCTACGCACTCATTACATCGACCGTAACAAGGAACGTCTTATCGCGAAGTCATCTTGAGATGAAATGAACATGCACCGTCTGGTGTAAACACAGTAATCGTTCCTTGTACCGATCGAGGTTCGAATTATTCGTGAGCTTTTCCCGGGACCCAACCCGTCCAAGCCGCGTCGCCCCGCTCCGTTCGGTCGGTCGGAAACGTGACAAATATTTTCTGGCTCGTTGAATGTGGGCCATATCGCGCAGGATGGCGAGGTTTTTCGTTCACGCCGTGTGCGGAGATGTGGGCTGACCCGATTTTGAAGGTGAGAGGCGCTAATCGATGCTAAAGCAGCTACGTTCTTCTTCTAACCTGCTGGTACGCCGGGTAGGTTTGCATGCTCCAGTTCTTGTACTCGACTCGCGACAGCACATCTTGCCGTTAGCGAAAAAAGGTGTGACCATTGCGGGGGGGCAGGGTTTGGGTGGAAGCGGAAGCCAATAGAAAGTTTGGCTGGACACTGGCGATGAGCCATCTCCAGCGCTAGGGAAGGAAGAAGCTGTATCTGACCCATATGGGGTTCTGAGTCTGACCCACATGAGTACCGGCGGCGTAAGCGAAAGTGTACCCCTTCCTGATGCGACCCAATACGCTGCCCAATCCACTGATGCGTTTGATGTAAATCACGAACATGATTTGGTTGGAAATGAAGCGTAGTTTAGTTAGAAACTTATCACCATTCGTTTTGTCGCCAATCAACTGCGCAAACAGGCACGGTTAAAGAATCTAAAGCGTGAAATGAAGATGTAGTCAGGTTTGAATGAAAGTGTACTGGGAAATTGATTTAGTATCACCGTCAACGTAATACTCGTAATGTAATTTTATATGATATAGGATACAATGAGATGTACAACCAATGGCGTAAGAATAGAGAGAGAGCGCTCACTTATTTTATACACTAACTGAGTACTTCGCTTAGACACTCACTATCTCAGTATTTGCTATAATTTAAAGCATGCGTTACACTAATGAAATCTACATCCATAACGAGATACTCAAAGGGCGGAAAGTTCTCCGGAAAATGTTATCTTATGAACCTAATAATCATAACACCCAGATATCGCAACAAGACCTGGGTTAAAGAAACAATAAACAACACTTTGTACAAGTGCAGATACCTCCAACGAAATAGTTCTAGCTCGGGACGACCGGTCAAGACCGAAGAGTCCCGATCACAGTGGAGTGTAACAATCACAATAAACCTCATGTAAACTGTCTGCTGTATTTAACACACAGCACAACGCTCCAAATAATATGCTTTCTCACAGCATATATTTTATCGTAACTGATAATTGTACACGTCAAATTAATCTCCTTTAATTCTTCAATACAACCGACCCTTAAAGGTAAAATAAAGCTCTTTCATAATTTCTTCCTCAGTTATAAAAAGAGGACGAATGCCGTCGAAAGACGCAAAGTCTCCATAAGCTGATTATAGAAAATAATATTCTAAAACCTCTATTAGTAACGCATCTTAACGTTTGTGCATGTGCCGATGAATCACGATTTGTAGGCACAACTTTGGGTAAAGGTTTGATAGATCCTTACCCAGAATTGAGCCTACAAATTGTGCCTATAGAAGGCAAAGTGTGAAAAGTATTAAGAGAAAATTCCATTCCAAATCAAAAGTTGATGAAGAAGTATTTCAATGAAAATGGCGAGTGAAGAAACCTAGTTTTGAACGCAGTAGCAATTGAAAAAATGAATAATAAATTGAATCATCCTTAAAACAATTTAATACAAGATTTATTTTGGACAAGAATATTTTGCTTAATAGATTAACGAAATATGTTCAACACTTCGAAAAACCTGTAATAAATATGATTAATAATGTCAGGTCGAATGGCGTGGTTGAATATCTGATATACAAAACAATTAAAATAAAAATGGAAAAAAGAAAGCAACAGCCCTGTTTCTATTTGTCCGGATTAGTGGTTGAACCACGGTTACCCCATAACAGATTATAGCACATTCATTAATTACAGTAAAGCTTGCAGTAAATAATTCTCCAAACGGTTATCACAATTGCAGCAATGAAGCTGTAAAAAGTCCGCTTCAATGTCCGCTTTGCGATGGCTTGAGCAAACATATTCGTGTTCAATTGAATACTAGTGCGCGATTGCGAAACCATTTGTTATGAATAAAATGTGATCATACATCGTGGTTATCGCAAAAAAGAAAGCACACAAAACCGTGATATATATTTATATGAACATTGCCATTTAAATAAAACCCCAACTTTTTCGAAAACCCATTTGGTTGTCTTCATTTACGTGCCGCGGAATAAAATAAAAAACAAAACCAACAAGCTATCGACAGCACGAGATTGATCTTTTGCGTTATTGGCTGTCAGCAAAGTGGTGATCACGAATTCGTGGAAAATGTCTGCACCGCGCGTGTGGGCGAGTTCGGGATGAAAATTATATCAATCAATGGTTTTCGGTTTTTTTTTTGTTTACATGCCCGCCGTGCCGTTCGGCTTTATTTGCATTGATTTGTTTGCCTAGTGTCCGTTTGCTGCCCTTGTCTGGGAGTGGATGATGAAAGTGAGGTTTTGTGTGTCCATTTTTTCCGATTGACCGAGGACTATTCAACAGGGATATGGGGCAGCCTGGTAGTCTGTGTCACACGCATATGGTCCACATCGCTGAATGATGCTGCTGGAGCCGGTTACAGTTGCGGGTGGGGTTAGGAAAATATGGAAAACGGTGTGTGACTGTTAGCGTATGTTGCAGGATTGTATCATTTTTCGATTTGTGCGTGCACTGTACTATACCGTGATTTACCGCAAATTAGTGACCAATCGATTCCGCCGCACAGTTGAAAGCAGTATCCCTATTTGTTTGGTGCTTGTCTAGCGTGCCCGAAAGAGTTTGATCAATAAAAGTGTTGAGAATTTGCCCCGTGCCAATCAGTGGCGTACTTAATGAATGCGGAAAGGTTATCTTGCTCACCGAATCGTTCCGGGCTAGTGTTTGGGCACGTACGCAAGGTGCCAAAATTTGACAGCAACATGAATATATCGGTCAGGCTAGTTTGTGTTGTTTCTTTGCCTTTTCCTGTACGGTTCGGCGCCCCTTTGCTGTTGGCGCCCAACACGAACGTGTGATTGGGCTGGCCGCGTGATTACACCGCTTCCGGCGTTAGAATTAGAATCGAAGGGCCTGATTTATGCTCCGCATGCCCCGGCCGCACGCAGACGGACAAGGACAGTCAGGCGTGTACAATTGGATTAACAAATGTTACGTGCTTCCCATCACTGCGATGATGCGTGATTTTACTACCGACAAAACGTGACCCCTGGGTGTGCGTGTGATGGGCGGTGGTCACTGGGAAAATTATCAATCTTTTCGGCCATTGCTACAGTGTATTGCTAGTTGTACAGTGAAGTGCGTTCATTCGCTTCTTGATTTATTAAAAAAAGTGGATTTTATCAATGAGCTCCACATTGGAATCCCGAAACCGAGGTTACCGCATGCATTCCAGTGAAATAGAATCGAAAATGTTTCAAAAGCATGGAATTTTCCTGCTTTTGTTGGGCTTTTTGTGGCGAAGTTCTATCTAGACTACCTGTTCAAACCATTTCAATTGCGGGAAGATCCGGTCGGCGGAATAGAAATCAGTTTACGCCGGAAGCTGACACGTTTGGCACATCTGTTAGATTGCTTCTCGTAGCCAAACTCCGAACCATCCGAAATCCAAACCCCGATGTTCCCTGCTATTCCGTTCGAACAGTTTGTCAGCCGTACGGATGTTTTGAGTGGTTTTGGTTGATGGGAGTCCATTCCGTTTCCGTCTGTCTGTCTGCTGTGTCCCGTCCGGTCACGCTACTACCCGTACAGCAATGCTCCAAGAAAAACATGTTTCATTTTCTCTCCGATGACCAAATCGATTTACGAATCGTTTCGTGAAAATTGAGGAATCTTTCGTAATTGAACATCCTGGACGAGATCGTTCTGGTTGTCAGCTTGTGTGTCTGTGTGTGTTTGCGTTTGTGCGTTTGCGAATTTGTTTGGGTGGTTTTGCATTCCATGGCATGAATGTGAATCATCCAGTCTGATTCGGAGGAAAATAATGTATGCATCGACGTTAGGGGTTGATAGGCAGAGACCCTCACCCGGCAACATTCTATGGAGCAAATTCCACCCAAAAAAAAACTCCACCTCCCACCTAGTAATGGGTTGCTGATTGAAGGATGAAGGGTTTCGGACCTCCAAATCACCATTCTAGCCTTACGATCAGCATCAATTCGCCATCGTTGGTATGTTTCCGAGCACGCCATTTCGGATGCGACCGTTTAGACCACGGGAAGAAGCCGGAGCCGGACTGGGAGGGAAACAGCAACGTTGGCAATAAGCCAACAGGGTGGTGAGTTTGAATTATTTTATTAGCTCAGTGACGTTCATCAATCTAACGGTGAAGGATTGATACAAATAGTGAGATTGTCTGGGGAGTCGAGGACTAAAACTTCAATTTCGTACGTGTGTAAGAATCGTTTGGTGGGATGCCGGTAGCATCGAAGACACGAGATAATAAACGAGCGGAAATCAACCCACCGTTGGCTGAAAGGCAGGAAATTGCACTGGCTCTGTCTAGACGGTAGTCGCGATGGAAGATAAATTAAGTTATCAAGAAATGTCTAGCTGTGCTGTGATTGAGAGCGGCTTTTGCAGACATTAAGCGTGGTTCCTTTTCCTACAATACTTTGCAACGGTTATTGGTGAAATTGTTCCACCATCATCGCATTGTTTAATCCTGTAACTCCACTAATAGGAGTTGGAATTAGTTTAAAAAACGCCACGAAATCAATGATAAAAGGAAAATCATGTGCACGCAAACTTTCACGGCCCATCAGCACCCCTGACCGGAAAGTCATGGAACTGTGACGAAACGAAACGAGGAAAGAACCTTGCTAACGTGTAACAAGTGACCACCGGTAAACTGGGTTAGGTGATCGCACTTCTTCTGCTTAAAAAAAAAACAAAAAGGGGGCCACAAACGTGGAACGCTTTCTGGTTCCCAGGTGTTAATTAGAACAGCATATTCTTGGTCTTCTTTCGTTGGTCTGTAAATTGTTACCTCGAATGCAGGACGATAACTTAGCGATGAGCGGCTTTCAGATGGTGTAGTTACAATCAGACACTGCCCGGGCGTAGAACGTTCGGTACGGTGTGGCCTAGTGGCGTGCTTGGGAAATTGAGAACCTTTGCCGACAGTGACAAGACAGTGCGTGTTGTAACGTAGAAAGGAACTCCTTATTTTAATGGCACGTTGTGTAAATTTATGATATAATTTGGTGGTTTTTAAGTTTATGTTTGTGCACGAATGATAGTGTTGCTTCTTTAGCAACTTTTCAAATACTCCAAAAGGCAACAAATAAATTATGGTAACTTTCACACAACTTCTGGGTGCCATTCTTCGTCGATCGAATACGATGAGCTACTCGAAAACAGTGTGCTGAAACAAGCAATCAAACTCGTTTTGCAATCTTTGCGCAAGTGACACTTTAAAGTGTTTTTCAAAAATTATTGACGACGGAAGCAGGCAATCTCACAAAGTCGGCAAATCCTCGTAATGCTTGAAGTGCACAAATTGTAAGATACTCCCGTCCCGAAAACCGCAACCACCGGGACCTACCTACCGGATCGGCTCCGAACCATCAAGGCTTCAAGAATACACTTCAAGCATCGTTCGCCGTAAGAAAGGGAGGAAAAGTTGTACTCTACTCGTACCTCGCACCGGTACGGCCAACGAGCGAGACATTTGAAAATCTGCATCGGATCGGTGTAGCAAAAGCGAAGAGATTAAGCGTAATGATGGCCAGAAGTAGTAGCGCTGGACTTGGCGCGACGATGCAGCTGCTGCTCGTACGGTGCCTGTTGATGGCGGTAGTTGCGCTGGCCATTCTCGATGCGGAAGCGGCAGCCGGAAGCGTTCGCTTGCCAGCGAGACAAACGAGCGTCAGTGTAGCGGAAGATGAAGATAGCAGCAGTGCAGCAGCAGCAGCAGTGGGCTCGTCGGACGAGATGCTGGAAGATGAAAGTTTCGAACAAGACGTCAGTGGACGCAGTGGAGAAAAAAGCAAAGACAGCTGGCAGAAGCGTGAATCAACAACGGAACCGGGCGGGACGGATACGATGGAGGCGGTAACGGGGACGACGTTAGGATACAGTGCAGTCGCCACCACACCGAAGATAGTGGCCGGGCCGGTAAAGCAGCTAAGCCGGTAAGTAATGAGCCGCCTAGCAAACGACCGCGTTCGCGTCTTCGTTCGCTTGAGTGATTCGAGTTGGCCGATAATTTACAATTGTGCTCAAAATCAACAAACGCTGGCGTGGAACGTGGAGGACAATACCGAAACATTTAATGTGCTTCGGTTACAGCAAATCATTATTTGGTATTTTTTTTCTTCATTTTCAACTGTGCTACCCAGGCGCACTGCAGCACTAACGAGGGAATGTTTATTTATGAAACAGTTGTCTTTCGAATATGCTTTTAATTTGTCGACTCATACGTTACGATAAACCATGTACGTATCACAGGTCGCACACATGATCTCATGATGCTCTCTCTCTCTATGTGGAACTCGAGCTGCATTTAAGCAAACACCATGTTCGTGCATGAACGGCGAACAAAGTTTTGTAAATTGGTTGTACACTTTGAGCTTGCTAGCGAGCTATCCGTCGGTCACAATGGTGCAAAACACGACACCCGACACCTAGCTGCTGCTGTTTGAGTTTCGGAAGCAACCAAACGATCATGCACTAAAATCACACCAATTCGTTTTAACTTCATCCCGGGCGGGGAAAAGTTATTCCCCCGAGTTTTAACACTCCAAACAGCTACAACAGTAGTGACAACACACGGCGAACAAAAAAAAAAACAAATAGAGGACAAAAATCCACAAAGCCAGGCGATCGTTAAAATGAGTTTCCACCACCATCCAGATGGCATCATCGGCGAACACTGCGAATATGGATGCAAAACTGCATTAGGCAGCACTCGGGCCAAAACCGTCGGGCGTCGGAATGTGCCATATGGAATGTGCATGCGTGTATGGTTTTTGTTGCTATCTCTCAAATAAAGTTGCCTAATTACTGCGGAAACTATTCATCAACTCCCTTTCACTGGTTGTGCGGGTGTTAATGAACTTCAGCGCTGTACGCGGCAGCACATAGTTCTGGTCGACAAATGTTAGTTTTCGGTGCGAATAATCATTTCGGTGTGTCGGAACCATTCCGGGACGCGCGCCATGCACAGGGTGGGGTTAGTCGGGAAAACTCTTCCCTCCCCCAACCGGATCTACATGATCATCAGTTCACAGTGCATGTATGCATAAGGTGTTGAATGGGAAGTTTTATTAATTTCTCGATAACCCGTGCAGCGGATACGCACGCACGCTGCAACTATTTGCACAATTATGCATTTTGCTAGTTTATATGGTGTGCGTAAAGTATTTTTGTTTACCCTGCCACAGTGGTTGGGTGGCAAATTATGTAGGAATGGTAATTAAATGTGCAAATGTTTCCACCACCGGAAAAAGTCGGTTCCTCGGTAGCAAACGATTAATGGACGATCCGTTTCAATGAATTCCCTCTCTCCCGTTCGGGATTACGGGTGTTTGAGTGGAAGCATAAAGGAAGTGTACGAGCTGTGCGAGATCTACCATATTCACCACTAATCCTCTCGATATTACACCAATTCAGGGAACTACTCGTCCCCATGCTAGCAGGTGAACATCTCTTTCATTCCGGATTTTCAGCTCTAAGGTTTTCTGGAATACATTACATTTTATCCTTCATATTCCGAGCATTAGGCATTGCTGATAGGTACGATGTACAATCTGAGTATGACATAAGCTGGATTGCAAATAGAACGGAACAGATATTTATGAATGCAGTTTTTGCTCTTAGTTGATGAAGTAGCAAATTAATACTGCTGCAACTGCACTGCATGCAAACAATTGTTAGGCTGAGAAAAAATAATTTCGTTATGTTGCATGAAATAGAATGATTGGTAGGTGTTTTCAATCATCAGTTGATTCACCACGCAGCTTTTAACCTTTCAACACACAAGAAAGTTTTAACTATGCGGCTAATGACCTGGACTAATTAGCCAGATCGGGGTTCTCGGGAAATTTCCACAGACATATGGAGCTTAAAGTTGTCCTGATGGAATGACATGACCCTTTCTGTTGGCGAACGTTCTGTTCTGTTGTCGTTTCTGATCCAGCTTCAAACGGTTCACTTCCTGACAGTAGTGATCTGCGATTAGTCTTTGATCTTACGAAAGCAACTCATAATTCCTTTTGTTAAACCTTATGGGCGGACAAATTATTTTCCGTAAAAATAAATAAAGAAAACAATACTTCTAGTCCCACCCAGTGGCGGGTTTAACGGTAAGCAAACTAAGCAATTGCGGGGGGCCTCGAGCTGACGGGGGCCTCGAGCTGACGGGGGCCCCGAGCTGAGACAGGCCGAGAGTTGAGGATTTACCTTATTCAGGAAGCGGGCCAAACAAGAAGTAAGCAAGCTTCGGTTATGCAAGTAAAATCCATGATAATTTCATAAAACAATTCCCCGATCTTGGGCTAGACCATTCTTCGGCAGGAGGCACAGCAAATGTGTGCACATCAGATGAGAAAAAAATCAGAAAAACCATTCCCTTAACCTTGTAGGCAATTTTGCAGCTAAAAACTGTGCTAGTGCAGTGAGTGCACTCCAAAAATACTAGAATCTATTTCTAGAATAATATAAGAATAATTTTAATTCTTTTTACTCAAACGAAATTCAAACTTAAAAAAATTAAAATCAGTAAGTTTTAACAAAATGTAATATTTGAATTCAATAAAGGAAAAAAAATGTATTTTCCATCTTTTTCAAATAAATCGTAAGATATATTTAATAATAAAAGCTTTATTATTAGGGGCCCAAAAATTATTGTTGCTCAGGGCCTCCGAACTCCTAAATACGCCACTGGTCCCACCAGCTACCCAGTCGATCCTTCCTGGCTGTTTGTCTTGTATTGGCGCTTGGACCATGATCTTTTGCGCATAATACTGTAGTATTTAACTGTGTTTTCATTACAAATTATCATCTGTTACTGTGTTTTTTGAGATGGAAAGTCGATCCAGCATGTTTTTTTATTGTTGTGAATTGGTGTGCAACTCAATCCTTCAGCTTTTATTTTAACCAACTTTAGCCATCCAACAATCTATAGCTGCTGGGTAGCACTTCGATTAGTAACATGCCCTACAACTTCAATTATGTTTTGTCATGTTTTCGAACTGCTCGTCTAAAGCGAAAAGGTTTTCATTTTCCTCCCAACCTTACACAATTTCACATGTGCATGTTTTGTCGCGATTAAACCACCGGGTGATCCATCTCATTTCGAAGCCCTAATTTGTCGGATGTGAAAAACTACCCCCTCTTTGTGCTAATGGAAAACACTTTTTCCTTTCCAGTGAAAATAAAAAAAAACTCACATTTCGAAACTCAAAACACAGTCGAGTTTCGGTTGAGCTACTGGAATTCTTGCCTAATGCTTGTTGCATGTCACTGATCATAAAATTGCACCGGAAAAAAAGTTCAATTAACGAACAGACTAATGCATATCCGTTCTGGGATGTTCCATGCTGGTTGTTTTACCTCATTCCGAGTAACCGCTCGGTGTTTGCCCGCAAGGATGCGAGTTTCAGCGAGCGCTTGCCCACGCCGTGTGGTTGAATCGCACAGCTCGCAGCCTTACCGAAACATTAAGGGAAACATGTTGACCCCATATTAACAATCGATCACGCTGCTGGGTGCAGAAAAAAGTGCACAAAACTGTGCTTAACGTAATTACAGTGCTTGCCGTACCGTCCGACCAGGAAAGTCTCACCTGGATGACGATGATGCTCATCGGAAAAGCGGCGTAGTTTAAATACGGGCAGCCCACCCTAGTTTAGCACCCCGGTTTAGGATCGGGAAACTCCACCAATCACGAGTAGTTGCTCGCGAATGCGACGGTGGGGAACCAATACGACGGGATCGGCGGTGGGATTTATTGTAGTAACATACCAATTTGCCATTTAGTCGATTGTAGTCTGGTCGATTTTTTGCGCCCGCGTGTGTTTGCTGTGTTTATGCGTTGGGAGGCGCGGTAGGCCCTCAAAAAAAAAAAAACACAACAAAGTCCCTCGCCCAAACGCTTGTACGTAGATTGAATTTAAATTTATGATCACTGGGAATTTAATGTGTACCGGATACCCTGCAATAACAAACATTAAACCACCAGGCCGGGCATGGAACCCGCGTGGCAGTGGTAATGGGAGAGCGTTCTAATAGTGCGGAGCGTTTCCCCTTTGACCGCTTCTTGGTTTTCGTCGCCCAGGTTTGGCTAAGGTTCGCCTGCGGATCCTGCGGATGTCTGGCTAGTATTTGGATTTTTTCTAACGGACTCTCAAATGGCGATACCGTGATTGTGCACCATAACATGCAATTGGCGCGTGGTTTTGCGATACCGTTCCATGGTGGCACCGGCGCACCATCCCGGGAGCGTTGGTGTTGGCTTCTGAATTATTTCACCCTGCATAATTTTCAAGCGGATATTCAATTGCACGTGTCCCCGTGTACTGGGGCGGTCCCACGGCTTATTCAAAGTCCTTGACGGGTTTAATTTGTGGCACGAAACTTACCCACCCCACCGCTACCAACAAGGCTTTTAGCAGCGCAGCGGCTTGTGTGCCTCCGCGCACCCTTTGGCGTGGGTTCGGGGTGGGGTTGAGATTTAAATTAAACCGCTTAATTTGACAATTACAATCACTAGCCCGCGGGTGGTCCCCGTGTGCCCAATGGCCGGGGAACCGGAATCCCATCCCGGCGGGTGTGTAAAAGTTTCGCCAAAAAGATCTATTCACCCGTAGCATAATTTGCACGCACGATCGGTCAAACCAATCGCGCTGGTAGGTTGTATTTAATCCCTTTTCCCCAATTTGCCATTACGCGCGCCACGTCCATTTGTCCAGTTTTGCCTACAACTAAAGTGTGGACGTAACAGAAAGAAAAAAAAAACACAGAGAATGGGAAAAAGGACCCATAGCTCCCCTACCGGGTGAGCTTTTAATTTTAATTATGCCGTACATTCATTTATTACAGCATTCAAAAGAATTGAGTGCTCATGCTGTTGGGGCGTAATGGTGCTGCGAAGAGTGCAGCATCCGGTAGGGGAACACTGGGATAACTTTGAAACATTCGCTCCGTCCCCATTTTCCCTCCCCGTTTCGCTCCTCGTCCCTTCCCGGTTGTGATCGACAGGGTGACGAAATGCGTCGGAAGCAAGTGGGCTGGATGGTCAGGAATTAATTTTTATCTGATAGCAATTGAAAATTGATATTCAATCGTTGTCTTCACGTTCGACCCTCTCCCAGACCCAGATCCCATCGCAAAAGCCAAAGCGCTTGGAAATAATATATGAAAGTACGGGTTCATAGTTCATTAATTCAAAATTGTGTCCGAAATTTCGTGCGGGCAAAAAAAGGTATATGGCCAGCATCCAATCGAGTGCGCTCGATTGCTTGCATCAATCGAAAAGAAAACAAACATAAGCACAGTTGAGTGCGAAAGTACTGCAGCAGTGCCGGGGATGCCCAGCACGATAAAGCTATCATTAAATTGATAATTGTGATGATCGTTATCTGCGTCTTCTTGACTAAACGATATAAAAGGGATCGTGTAACTCAGTTCTCGTTTTTTTTTTAATAAACTGTAGTGAGAGTGCACCAACGGAATGATTTGATAATTCTGATAAATTTGATTTCCATTGACCAACATAATGCATATTTCAATGTATGTTAATCACATCGTTTTTATCACATTCCAGGCACAGTCTCAGTAAAGCAGCAACCATTTATACATTCATTTGAATTGAACTTTCTTCTCAGCAAGTCTAGACGAATTTATAACGTTCAATATTTCAATGGACTCGTAGTGCATTGCTCAACATGAATTGGTAAAATGAGTTATGACTTTTTCTCGTTTCCGTTTCGTCTACAAGTTATGACTTGACTTTGAAAGTTGAAAGGACACTTTCCTCAACAATTTTATTCAGTCTTTTCTGGTTTATCTTGTGGTAAGATCTTATTAATACGAACTACAACAACTTCCTGATTGAATGAAAGCTCAGAAGATTTTCGGAGAATTAAGAGAATTAAGGAGTGTTGAAGCACTCTTCGTGTTTCAGGGCTCTGTATTGCTTAGATTGGTTAGATCATACCTGATCGGCCGCTTGGTATCCCTCGGCTAATATACCTCGAAGCAGCGAAAGTAAAGGTCTTCTATCCGGTATTCTAGGGAATTTTGTTACATTGTTTTACCTTCGTTGTCAGCAAAGCTTGGAAGGTCGTCGGAACAAGCGGATATCCCTAAGGAAATATTACAGAGAGACTCAAACTTTCATTTCGATGGGGCCTACAAGGATCTTCATCCTTCACTGCCTTCATAGCTGGAGTATTGGCAGGTGACCTTATCGATCATAGTTGATATCGATACTGATCACAATCATCGGGTCGTAGTGATCGTATATCCGGTAGGTCTTGCTGTATTGGCTTATTATTTTGAGAATATTTGAATCCTCAAACGTCTCCTTTTATGCAATTATCCTTCATAACTTCCCTTATTCTTGATCGTATGTTGTTCGTTTCCTGTAAATGATGAGTCACAGTAAAAATTAACCTTCAATAATTCAGCTCTACGAGCGATCGCGTTCAATTTAAACCATTAATTGTTTTATTCAGTTCATTCAGTTTCAGTTTGCAGCGTACTGTAACTGTGTGTGTGTGTGCCCAGTGCCCTGCGAAATATTGTTAAGATGCATCTGGCTGAAGGACACACAATAATTAATCCATTTGCTTAATGCTGTCTGATCTGGGCGGTACAGCTGAAACCCATTTCGCTGCCGGCCCCGTCCCCGTACAACATGAAACCATTTTGCACCTTTGTGCCCCGGTAACCCGTGCTCTGCGTTATGATATGGTTCATACAGCTTGGTTGTTGCTTTTTATCTGCGTTGTTTGAATTTTTCATACGAAATTTATACATGCATCGGCATGATCTCTGTGTGGAATGGCCTTTTTTCGTCCGACCCAAGGTCAGATAAATATAAATTGAATATCATTTGAATGCATTCATCTCATATATGGGTCGTAATTTCATTCGTGTTGCAGTGCCAGTAAAGGGTTTGCGCTTCCGGGTGTGTGTGTGTGTGTGGAAAAAAGGAGAAAAATCGTTTCCACTGAAATGCATATCCAGCGATGGTTATGTTTAACAGTTAAAATCAACCCCGCCACCAAACCCGGTCAAGGGAAGTGTCCTTTCGGTTGAAGAGTACGCGTGCTAGGGTGCCGAAGCGCGTCGTAAATAAACAGGTGAAATATTTATTGAATATTCAACGAACCTCCACACACACACGCACCCGCGGCCACAGTGTGCAACCCTGGTTGCATCTGGTTATTGATCCATTCGGATTCTGCGGGGTGTGCCCACGGGGTCATGCACGGGGACAACACTGCGCGCTGTAATGGAAAGACGAAAAATTGAACATGATATGATGTTGCTCATCGTAATCGATCGTCGTCCTGTGAAACGTATCGTTCCTTTTGAAAACCGCCCGTGTACCGCTTTTCCTGGTGGGAAGATATGCAGGCAAGATATTAATTATCATTTTGGTTTCCAATTTTACCTGCTGTAACTGCAATCACGAGCGCGCCACCAAGGCAACAAAGTGGCGCGCGGTTTAAAAGCTCAAAGAGAATCGTGGGCAGGTTGTGGGGAACGGGCCGCAATCCATCTAGCAGTGCATAATTCATTACCCGTGCACCCAGCAGGCAGTGACATGCACGTAGCGACGGCAAAAATGCGCTAATTCAAAAAGCGTCCTCGTTTGCGTCAATACCAGTTTCAGTCATCGCTCTAAATAAACATGCACTAAACTCATAAAGCCAGTGTATAGTAAAGTGTAATCATAATCACGCTTTTGATGAAATTAACGTGTAGGGCAAGGTGCGCCCTACGCTATGGCAGCGATGCGGTGATTGGACATTGAGGGAAAGTTTAGTCCAATTAATTACTTTTATGGTGTTATTTAGGGGGCCCGGGGTCTCCTGTACATACACACACGTTTTGAAATTGCATCCGTGTGCTCTCATGCAAAAGCATTGCCGATTATCCAGTCGATTTAATTTCCGTGCGGCCGTTTGCCGACCTTTCGAAAGCAGCAAAGTTTGGCAGTTTGTACACGATGCTGTTTGTTATTCTGCAGGCAGTGATATGTATTATTATTCACTATAAGAACGCTTCCTTCTCAATGTGCTACGCTATCGGTTTTTCTTATCTTCTCGGCGGTTGCGAATGTGGCCGTAATTGGCGAAGGATGCTACGAATTCATTTGTTTCAATTTGTGCGGCGTTTCGTGATGGGTATGGCCCCCGATTGCGGGTTGGTGGAACGGAACGTGTGGGTCTGATAATAGGATAATCCCCAGCAGAAAAGGATGTGAGACCGAAAATCGATCGGAAAGTTCTGTTGTTGGTGCTGTACTGGTGGTGTGTTCTTTTTTTTGTTTTGCTTGTTGCTGATCACTGTTCCGTATTTTTGGAGCACGTATCCCAATCCCAAAGACCCATGCAAACATTCCGACGCAACATTATCAATTAACATAACCACAACATGCACTACGCATCGTACATACATGTGTTCGGTGAAATGGAAAAACCTAGCACACCCCACCTCCACCGGGGGCTCCACGTCCACATGGTGGCCTCGCCTTCATAATGGGTTTGGCAGTGGCACCTCATTGGGACCGACCGGTGTGATCCTTTGAACTCAAATCAGGATCATAATCTAGACCGTTAGTCTCACCCCATAAAATGATGATTTTCGCGGGGACGTGCATGCACGGCAACGTGTGAGGTGATACGGGCTGGCTGGTGAGTACGCCATGTGCGTGTGTATGTTATGTCCATCCTAATGTCCCAATCCCAATTTGGTATTCGGTTACGGTTCGGTTGCAAACAGGGAAAGAGAGAGATAGAGAGAGCGAGGGAGGTTTTTCTTTCATTAGCCTCATTAACTCCTGCCAACATTTTCCGCACACAACCGCAGTGAACCATAATGAAGCTCTTTGGCACGACCCGGAAGTACCTTCAGGAGATTTGGCCCTCGTTTTTGCACCGTGCTACTACCGCTCGGACACTACGTCTCCACAAAGCACTCGCAAAGAAGCAGCACCGGCAAATGTGGCACTTGGGAAATAGAGGGGGGCCAGGGGGAAAGGATGGGTTTTTGTTTCGGGTCATTGCCATCGCGGTCGGGCACTTTCTGTGTACATTCATTATTTCTAATAAAACAATTTGAGAAACTGAATTAAATTTTATTTATTGTTATTATCGCTTAATTCTGTTTGCGCTTTATCTTATCTGCTCATTGGCCCAAAATTGTCGGCAGTCTTACGTTCGTGGCCTGTGGCCCAATGGCAATGGTAGCGAAAGGATTTGCCCCCCTGCCCTCGTGCGAGCCGTTTTGCAGACAAAAGTTGTGCTGTTGGATTAGGGCCAGCCATGTTGTCTATGCGAGTGTCAACCGTACGAATGATGCTGAGCGCTGGTTTCAGCTCAACGGATTTTCGTGTGTATTGTTAAGCGGCGTTAATACGGGGACATGGCAATCATAGGAATATGATAACGCTTGCCTATTGCACAGTGGCTTAGACGGTTGCGGTTACTTATAAAAGGTTGATGCTGAAATGAATTTGGATTAACGTAAATATTTTTAAGTTTAAGCTGAAGTTTAAGCACACTTTAAGCAACAACGTTTTTAATAGTTGTTAATGATGAGTTGAATGTTATTATTAATAATATTAAGATTATTATTAAGAATAAGCTAAAGTTTATGATAATTTTTTTTTTTTAAGTTTATGATGTATTTTATTCTAAAACTTTTAAAACGATTTATGCATAGTCTATGCCGACACATGAGCTGAAATTTATGATTTTATTTTAAGCAAATCTTTGAAAACCTTGCTAAAGTTTAAGCACAGTTTTAGCTAAAACCATCAAAATAGTTTCAGCTTCAACTAGAGCTTAATCTAAGGAGTGTTACAAATTCTTAAAAAATGCGTTGATTTGCGAATATTTCCCAGTTGTTGTATGCCAACATTGATATCGGTTTTATTCGATGCCACTATTATTCCATCTTAAACTTTCCCTCCATCCTTATATAGACACAAAACATGTTATCTGTCTGTATGCAGCAGACAGGCATTTCTCTCCAAATTTCGACCACATGTTCCAATGTGGTCCATCGTTCTAGCTAGAATATCCTTCCTTGCTTAACACGCTTGCCGAATGGAGCATGTCTTGCTGTCGAGCTAACTCGTTTCTTTTCGTTTTTCTTTTCCTTCTCGCTTTTTCTGCGTCATGCCCTTTACGGAATGTGTACGTTTTCGGTTCTGCGCTGTTCGTGTTGGTCGCGAATTTTCGCAACCCATCTCCGGCCTCGCAGCTATGAGCAGGGCTTGGACGACTACGACGAGGCGGCGGACCGTGCCGAGCGCGAGCAGCAACAGCAGCAAAAGGAGCAGAGCGTGGAGCAGCAGTACAACAATATGGTGAAACCGATGCTGACATTATTTAATGTGATAAGCACAGTTTTATCGTCCGGAAGATCAATGCGCACGGCGACATCGGGCGGGGAACAGCCGGAGCAAACGCTGGCCACCGATGACGGCAATCCCGACCGACGAGATGGCAATAAAACCGAGATCATCACTTTTGGCGAAAAATCAACAAGCGGCGCCAATGGCACCGGTGGAGGTAATGAAAATGGTAATGAATATTTTGAATGCCTAGCATATTTCCCGAATGCAGCATACGGGTCCACGGGTGGCTTTTGCATGCTGAATGGGAACGGTTTTTGTCTAATGTTTTGGCCCCGACGCTTGGGCGTATAACGTACGTGCGTGCTCTGTTGCACGGTTTGCGAACGAAGACACTTTCAGAATTCAATGAGACGCTCCACGGCAGACACCCTGCGTCTACGAGAGATATCCTTTACCACAAACACCGCTTTACCGTAGCGCTTTTATCCCATGGCGTTGGGGGTACGAGAAAACCTTCGAGCACATAAAATATGGCTTTTGCATAGGAAGAGAAAAAAATGGGTATGGGAAAATAATGGATTTTTATTAGATCCTTTTATGACCGTGGACAAATATTTTTCGCCAAAAGACATTAAGCTATTTGGGTGCTCGGTATTGATGTGGTTGTTTGATCCTGGACGCTATAAATATGTGTGCTTCAGGTTTGCAGTTAAACGCATTGAAAGGACTTCGTTCGTGTACCAAATGTTGAGATTTGCAGTAACTGGTAACAAAAAAATTGTCACACGTGTGGTCTAATTAAAATTAATTCTTGCAATGCAGCAATACAATATGCACAGCATAAAATGTTCAGAAAATCACACCACGGGCGACAGAAGGAAAGGAAAACAATTTGCTGTTTGGTTGTTGACCTTTGATGGGCTAATTATTTTTCCCTTTTTAATGGTTGAAAATTTCATAACATTCGCTTACGCGTGGAGAACATAGAAAGTCGGTTAATAAATGCACATTTCTGCAACCCAATTCATCATTTCGAAACGGAAATAGCTCACTGCGATGGTGGAGGCAGTAGAAATAAATTGAAAAACTTTAACACATTCCTTTCAATCCTTGCCCGCTTGCGATCATCGTGAGGTAAAAATCCTTCAACATGCACAAACGTTCCGGCACATTTGAATGATTCTATATTTATACAACGTAACCTTACCCACAAAAGAGCCCAACCACCGAGCATAAATTCCTCACCAGTTGACGATGAGGGAAAATAATCTTCTTTGCTCGCATATGTGCTTTTACCACAAAAGGGGAAAAAAGCACTACCGGGAAAGAGGAAAAACAAACGAAATAAAAAAAAAAAAGCTTCCCATCTCGCTTTCCATTGAGCGTTAGTTTTCGCCAGAGCTTGATCTCGAAATGAGATAAAGCTACAAATTAAAAACTTTCCACCAAACCATCACGAATGCATTCACGGTGTCATGCTTTATGCTATTACTTACCATCAGTCCACTGCCGTCATGGGTTTTGTCGTGCAAAAAAAAAAATGAAGCTGGTCCCCCGGGTGGAGTTGGGCAGGTGGTGTGGAATGGAGTGGCAAAAATAAAAGTAAATTTTGGAGCATGATTTCTGCCACGTGAAGAGGAAGCTTATGCCGCGGGATTCGCACACTTGCATCTGGGGATGGCAGCAGGCAACGAATATTTAGTTTAAACTAATGCCATGGGGTTTGAACTGTTTGGTTTTCCTCCGCATGCAATTGGAACTTTAGCGGGAAAAACGGAACCCGGTACTGCGAAAATTACTTACGGCAAACAGAAATGCGCGAAAAAGTATTGCGATGTGAATTTTACAATTTCCTTGCAATTGACCTGTTTTCACAATTTAACCTGTCTTCGTCGATGGGAAGTTCTCAGAAATATCTGTAATAAATACATATCAAAACACGCCAGTTAATTTTCGAATGCATTTAACCAAAATTCCAAACCATTATGCAAACCTGTCTAACTTGAATTTAAACAATATTCTCAATTGATAGGAGCTTTCATTTTTAAACTGATCGTAAATTGTTATATGCAATGTACGATTCCATTATCTGTCAGAACTCGCATTTAAATCTTGAGAAGTTTACCATTTTGTTATGGATTGAGAATTTAGCAATGGCCCTGGACTATGGATTACGAAAATTCGGACCCCATGACCTTTCATTTTGACCTGAAATTTTGACAAAATATGAATTTATTACAGATACTTTCGGTAGAATAACACTGAAATACTGTAGGGTCATATTTTATGCTCTTGTTGGGATCCTTAAGCTCGGGAACAAGATGATCCTAGATTTAGTATTGAATTCTGGTTCCGATCCTGGATACAACCCGATTACGTATTGAATTCCAAAATCCAAATCGGATTGTTTTAACAAACACTGCTTCTTCGTATTTTCATCATATTTTTAGGCACGGCATTTTTAGGCAATTTGTTTTTTAAATTTGATAAAAAGACAAGATCCTCGAATTCCTATTTCTAGTGATTGAAGATTGAAGACATTTGAGTGATTGATTATTCTAGTAAAAAGTCGCTCTCAAACGATCCCGAAATCGACCTCACTTTCGCTATCTTGCACTCCATTTCCGACTCTTTACTATTACCCAACACAATTCAATGCCACTAGATTGTATTTTCCGTTTTTAAAAAAATCTGCACAGCTTATTAAAACCGTGCTAAAACGCGCGATTTGTGTTTCATTCCAGAAACAGTAACCGCGGTGACAGGTGGACGATACATTAAAGGCGATCCCCTGAATGGCTACTACGATTTCGTGATCAGCGAAGGATCGTACAAGTTTTGGGTGGTGATGCAGGTAGCTATTGCACTGAACTTAGCTTAAAGTTATTCATCGCCCACCAGCTAGTTGCACCCGGTCGCACAGCTTCCGGCAAGCGATCGGGGCGTACGCTGGTGTGGTGAACTGCAGTAATTGCGCGCTGGCCACTCGCAAACAATTCCACCGTACCAACGCCATTTCTATTTCTTTCTCTCTTTTGTTTTTTTGTTTTTGTTTTGCTCGCTTTTGTGATGCCAAAATGCAACTCTATTCCGAATTTTCCTACCACCTGCACCGCAGCTGTTCACCGCTGGGCTTATATTGTACGCCACATTTGCGGCCATTTACTACTCGAAAGTGAGCCCGCTCACGTCGGATTACGATTATATCGATTACCTGAACGGTGCCCGTTCGTTCGCCGGTGGACGTTCGATGGTGGGGGGACCGGAAAGCGGAAGCAACCTGTGGGAGACGGTGGCCAACAGCCGGTGGTTTGGACCGGCGGCCCAGACGTTCGAGCTCGTCATGCAGGCAATAGAGAACGCACCGAAATAGTGGCCGAAACCCGTGCGGGAAGCGCATTGATATGAAACATTTAATGTGCTGCAGCGTGTTGGACGTCCTTGAATGTTTTATCTGAATGTGTGTCTTGGTTTTTAAGTTTAAGAAACAATTTTCTCGTAAAGCTTATATTTTCTAGTAAGTGTAATCGTCGGAAGAGAGAATAAAGGGTGACAGAATGGAAACAAAACGCTCACGTTAAATAGATGACGAATGTAATACCATTTCTTAAAATCCTTCCACAGCTACCGTTGAGGGTCGCTACATAAAAGGGGATCCACTGAACGGGTACTACGATTTCGTCATCAGCGAAGGTTCGTACAAATTTTGGGCAGTGTTCCAGGTGAGTACCGGCCGAAATGGTGCGATTCGATTGATCGATTTAACGGAACGGTGGTGTACTGATGAGAACAAATTGCACATTGCAGCTCGTGACGGCCGCCGTGGTCATTTACTCGACGTTAACCGCCATTTACTACTCGAAAGTGGCACCGCTTACCTCGGATTACGATTACATCGATTATCTGAACGGTGGCCGTGCGTTTGCCGGTGCCCGGCCGATAGATGGTGCTGGCCGGACGGGTCCGGCGACCGGTAGACGAACGTCCGGCTGGAACTGGGATGCGCTGTCCACCAGCAGCTGGTTCGGTCCAGCTGCCCAAGCGTTCACGATTGTGATGGATGCGATCGAACGGCAGCCTAACTGATGCAGCTTAGAACCATGCAGGAAGAGTAACGCCTGGGCAGCGGGGTGTGTGTTTTAAAATAGTGCATCAAATTGCTATGAAATATCTGAACACGGTTTTGTAAGTGACAGCCGAGCAAGGGCTTGGATATTTCATGGCAAATTCCGGGAGTGATGATGCTCGTGTTTTTTTCTCATATTCTTTCGAACTGTTTTCATACTCAGACGGTACTAGACTGTGTAAAACTAATAGTATAGGAACGGGTTGTGGTGTGTTGCTGGGTACTAACCGAAGGAACATCGCCATGACGCATTGCTCATATTAAGATATAGATGTAAAGGAAAATCAATACAAAATCTACGATTATAAAACGCATGTTACTAATTTTAATCCAGATATGAAAAGGACCACTCGGAAGCGTTGACAGTTCTCAGATTTCCGTTTAATAACAGTAAGGTTTTTTTTTGCCAACCCACAACTGAAAAGCAGCAAGAAAAAAAAATTGAGTAATAAAAATAAAAGCTTTCCCCGTATCGATAGATGAAGGATAAAAATTGGCAACTGTCAGCAGTGCTGACTGTTCATTCCCTGCATGGTGGTATGGTGGATTGTAAATTTACATTTTTGTATAGAACGCTATCCTGTCCGTGCTCGTACATCAGTGCCAATTACAGCAGTTTGGAAAGCTTCAAACGAACCAAACTCGAGCAAACAAAAGTCAACGAAGAAGTGGACGGAACAAAAAATTAGAACATTGTTTGTCAAGAACGTATAACGCCAGGGGAGGGAAGGAAAAAAACGTACCAGTACATGCGGAAAGAACGAGGAAAAACGGAACGAGAGTAGTCGATTTTTTTTCCTCCTCCCCCTTTTTCTAAAGGTACCCAGATTCTAGCAAACGAGATGGGCTAGGGCCGGTGTAGGACAAGAAATTAATTTGATTTTTAATTGGTTTTATAATCGAACCGAACACAAACAATCGAAAACGCGATGTGCAAAACCTCGGCGTGCGGCTAGGAGGACGGTTCGTTTCATCGCTGGTGTGTGCGTGTGTGTTTGGTGCAAGCGGAGCGTCAAGAACGAACCGTGCCGGCACCGAGTGTTTCGTCGCGGTAAAACCGAGCGGTGAAAGTAATGAAGTAATAACGATTCGTCCGCGGTAAACGAAAGCCGCCGGTCCACGGCGGTGGTGCGATTGGAAATTTGACGAAAGAGTTTTAATTATTCTCGTGCGTTCGGAGCGGGTTTTCCACGTGGGTAGTTTCCTTTCCGAGGCGGCTCAGTAGGCAATGGTCGACAAAAAACTGCTCCCCCTCCCCCCTATCGCACCCCATGTCGCTGGTAAGCGCAATCACGACGTTTGAAGTACTAATGTGTTTCCATTCTCTCTCACTCGCTGCCATTCCGTTGCTGCGGTTATAGGGGAAAGGGACGAGTGTGGATCAAAGATCTGATAAATTTGCACCAATGATCAGGAACTCCCGCAGGTCCCGACACCTAGACCTCTTCATCCTGCACGCGCGCGCGCCTGGTGGTGCGGTGCAAGAAGCCCGGATAGAAACGGGTGAGTTCGTACAAGTGTTCGCCGGAAGAAAATAGATTGCTGTAAACAATTATCCCGATTTCTGCCCCACTGCACCACACTGGGTGCGGCGGAGTGGGACGGGAAACGAGGGTGCTAATTGAATTGGAGCTAGATTGAAATTGCGGTAAATGAGTACGACACGTGTTTCCCGCGACACTCGGTACCCGGGTGACAGGTTTTTAGGTTAAAAACGGTTAGGTAACAGTGTCAGATTGGAAATGCAAAATGGCAACGATTGTTTGATGAAACGACACTATTATTCGTAGGAAAATGGACGAACGATCGCTCGTCTTACATAATAAATAAGGGACAAACATGATTGTAATGGAAATACTTTAAAGAAATATAAATTAAACTGGAACTCGCCTGTATGTAATTATAATTTCAACCTGCCCGTTCTACTGTCGTGACCGGCAGCCCCATCCATCGCTCGTTGTTGTTTGTGTGCGGACAGATAGAAATCTTCGCCGAAGAATACCGCACGACCGCACGACCTCAAAGCATTTTCCAACCCGAATCGTCCTTTCACGTCCTTTCAAGCCCCGCGCCGCTGAGCACCGGCGAAATCCTGGGGAAAATGGGGATGTTTTTGCAATCAGCTTGACTTTTCAATTAATCAAAACCTTGTTAAGTCAGGCGACGCGCGCTCGGTAACCGGAACGTCTTCATGCGCGTAATGAGAGAATTGGATTAAAAATTCGCACCCTCGTCAGGATTGCGGGCGGGTCCATGGAAATTGTGTGGTGAGGCGAGTGCGGGGTTTTTGGTGGTATTTTTGTGCCGTCGCGTCTTACAAACTTTTAACCGGCAGCCAGCGCCAAAATTAAGCCGAGTAAGGATCTTTTTTTTTTACTTGTTTCACACCCCTTCCCCATGCGGGAACAGTGTGCCCACTTTTGGGGGTCGATCCGAAGGAGGGACTTGCCGATGAAGATGCCGATGATAACGACACCGACGATAATGATGCGAGAGTGTCATCGCCGTTGAGTGTTTGCCGGAATAAATTGAATCACTCTCCCTCGGCGAGATGCGCTTTTGGGTGAGGCCGTCGTGGTGATATCTAATTTGTTATTTAAATCATTTCCGCCTGAATGGGGTTGTTTGTTTTTTTTCCTTTCTAGCGTCCTCCCGAAGCGGTTCTTGCAAATACTATAAATTAAAAGCTTTTTAAACATTCAGAACTGCTTTGGACACGTTCGGTTTCGGTTGCTGATCCGTTTTCGAGTGTTTCTAAGCGGACTTTTTGGGGTGGTCCGCTGGAATGGACGAAAATTTTGACAATACTTCAAAGCACGAGTGAAAATATTTGCTTTGTTCCGTTCTCGCCCGAGTTCCAGCCCATGCCTGGCCATGCCACCACGACAAACAAATCTATCATTCAAGGCAGCGAAACAAAGTCACCGGGATAACGCAAGGTGGGTAAATGAAATGCATAAGCCATCGTAGTTGTCCAGCTGGCATGGTCGATGGTCGGTTGCTCTAGCGATCCTTAAAATATTTACACTGTCAACATCCGGTCCGATGGGATCGGGCAAAGTTATCCGGCAGGTCTCGTAAAATTTATGACCATACCGAACGGATGATGACCGGCGGCTAGATTTTGTACACAGGCCCCGGCCGAAAGGTAAGGTTATCATCGGTCCGGGATAAAATCTACATTAAGGGATATTTTGTCGTCGACTTCGGTGGTCCATTCGAAACGTACCGTACGGCAACGGCTAGTGGCATCCCGTTTTCTGTACATGTTCCCTTTTTCCCCGGTTGGTTGCACGGTGATTTATGCTCGAACGCTTAATAGTAGCTTCTTTTGGTTTCGGGAAATCATCATATTTTAATGAATCACGTGGAAAATGAAGTTCCAACCCCGGTAAGCATATTCGAAGCCAAACGTACAGCGCTTTCCTACCGGCCGTACGCACTACGGGTTGATCGGGCAGGAAACACCTGACTGGCACACGGTGACACTAATTACTCAAGCATGTACATTTATTTACTTGCAAAAACCGAACCATGCAGTTTACGGGACCGTGGGTTTTCGGGCAAAACGCAACCCCACATCGACCAGATGCCACTGGGCATTGCCGATGGAATCCGAGGAAATTTAGTGCAAAAGTATGTTAATTGTTCCGGTTCGATTGGAGCTGGAATTAGAATGAAAATTTGATTGCAGCCCTGCTGAGGATGGCCCCGAGGGCCAGGGCATGTTGAACCATCGCCCCCCGGGTAGGGATCGGACCGGTTCGTTGTTCGCTGGGGGCGATGGAATTGTGGCTGCCATTGCCGGCATCGAATTATTTCAGTGCTGCACGAAGTCGGGCCAAAAACCACAGCTTCCATACCGCGTGTTCGTGCGAAAGGGCAGCGGGCGGATGCATTCTCGCAGTACCAGAAAACTAATTTCATAAATTTCGGAGCCCTTCGAAACGAGTCGGATGGTCGTTTGGTTTTGGCCGTTTGGCCAACATGGGCTGAGTTCGGTGCAGAGGGACATAATGCTATTTTAAGTATGTGCAGATTGAGGTTTTGCTGAAGTGAACACAGCACGGTGGATTTGAAAGCGGGCATGCTGTTGCGATCGGTAGCTGCAAGCTGTTTGAAGCAACGTCAGGTAAATGGTGTTGTCAAATTATAATTTAAAATATTAGCGGGCACTAAGGTTGGCTGAGCGTGGAACACCGTAGGCCAGCTATAATGTTGTGCATGTCTCGATATAATTACAATTACTCACAGTGAATATGCAAATGAGATTGGGCTTAAAAATCTCGAAAGTTCACTTCACCTGACCAGCCCAAGTCAGGATAATAAAAAAATACAACTGCTACTCATTAAACAAACAGCATTATCTAACAGATAATGTGAATGATAGAAAGTAGTGTTGGACATGTAATCAAGCAGTGTGAACATGTAATGAAGCTACACAAATAAGATAGAAAAAAGGTAATTTTTATGATTCTAAAAACACAAATTTAATAATAATATAATCGTGAAAATTATTACATTTGCAAGAATTCATTCCGGATTGGCATTTATAATTCGGGAAACATGAAATAATTATCACGTTCGGGTGACGTGCCATCAAAGTAGCGGCCCATGTTGACTTTGTCAATGTTTACATGGTATTGAACATGGGTATAATAATAACATAACAAATGTCGTTTTTGCAGGGTTAATAGGAAATTGTGAAGTTACTGTCGCTTCGTCAAATATTGGAAATATGCATTTGAAAACTGTTGGGAAAAATTAAGCTCGCCCAAAGCGTGTTTTTAGTGAAAATTTTGTCTATATTTTCCTTTACAAAAAAGAAAATTCTAGCAAATTGTGAAAAACAGCTGATGAAAAATTCAAGCAATGCGCAGATATTCGAAGTAATTCTGGGTACTAATGTGCAAACGTTTGCGTTTCGCTACCGTGATGAGTTTGTTCGAATTTGCAATGTACCGATGTAGTGATATGATTTTAATCATCTGTTCCTGAAATCTACCATATCTCCTATTAATGAAAACTGCATATATTTACGCTTCATGCTTGTTCTGGTTCTGAGCATAATAAATTATCACCGTTTCGAGTTTTTCCACAAAAAAATATTCCAATATTTTGAACATCGACGAACGTCACACTTAAATTTTCGATGAAGGTTTCATACGCCCTTGATTCGATAAGAAAATAGGTGATAGTTAACTACTACTCAATCCGGAAGCACTACCCCTGCTGAATTCAGGGAGCACTGGTTCCAATAATAATTAGGAAGTGGAATGCGTAACTGTACGTATGAAGGTAACGCAGTGAACACCAGGCAGTGAAGAAGTGATGCCTGTAACCAGATCATGACGGAACCCTAACCTATGCTTGTGGTTGTTTTTCCTTTTTTTGTGTGGGAAACCACACTGCAACTGTTACTTTGAATCTCCGCAATGATTGGATGTTGCAAGTGGCTAATCATACCACCTACCCGATAAGTGATCATTTCGTCAAAGAGGTCAGAAATACAGGGCTCTTGTTTTAGGTTTTTTTTGTTGCAATGGTTTACAATCAATATTTATCTTTTAATTTCAATGAAATTAGCTATAAAGTAGTTAGAGATAAGTAAGTGCCGTATAGAGTATTGTGCCAATTTGTAACCTTAATTTCCCGTTAAAAAGGCACTCAGTTATGCACACTGGGAAATGTGAACAAAAACCACAAATCACTCAGTTTGTTTAAAGTGGACCATGTTTTCTTGTGAAAAAATACCTCCCTTCCTCGTAAAACTCCGTTATTGACACGTGACGCCCAGGAATTCCACGCACAGTGTACGTTCTCGATTACCGCATCGCTATGAATGATAATCTACCCTCCAGCCGAGTGTTGCATCTCTTCCGCGTACCACCGTACGAAAGGTACCGTTCTGGGACAGTTCTTCAAGAGGAGAATCGTGCAAAAAAAAAGAAAAGAAAAACGGAAGCATAAATCAAGGCAGCATCGAAATCAAGCGAAGGCAACCAGTCCCACGCAATCGCCATCCCGGATCTTATTGTGTACCGAGGAACCGTTTTTATTCAGTCAGCTCCCGCCGGACGAGAACCGGAGCTAACGCGTAGCCTATCCAAAAACTTCCCCTTTCGAAGCTCGCTGAAAGGCGAAACCAGAACGATCTCGGTCGCAACATCAAAACGGATGGGATGAGAAACGGTGCCATTGAGTGTGTTAGTGTGGTTGGTGGTGTGCAATCATTCTGCATCAGATAACAGTTTACAACAATGGAATATTGTAAGAATTATGGGAATAAATTAACTCGTGCTCGGACATTACGGGCCCGCTAACGGGTGGCGCTCGTTGAGTACCGTCGGTCAGCAGAATCACGTCCCTGGTTTCACCCCTCGGTCCCATTGGGAGCCACCGCAGATGAACGATCAAGGGCATTCGAATTCGAACGGTGAGAGGACAGTTTTCGGATGAAACTGAGATGATGAATTTTTCGCGATAACGATAAAAGCGCCGCGGCGCAGTAGCAGGACCCGGCCTGATCTATCAACCATCAGACGTGGGGGTGAATAACGTTCCTGGGGACGAATCTGTGGACGCCATCAGTCTGGTGCGGAAACTAACGGAAGATGAATGATTACTTAGCTGCGAAACGGGGTCACTATTGTTGCCAGAGGGTTAGTTTGTCGAAGCGAACCGATGATTGGTGGGTATGGGTGGATAATATCGTAGATCACGCTTTTAGGTACCAGCAGCAGCAGCAGCAACAGCAACAACTGCCGAGCAGAAGTTTGCCACGAACAGCGGGACAGGATGTAAAATGTCATCATTTTCCCGCTGGATGCTAGTGGGAACGAGTGCGCAAATAAAAACAACTTTATTGACAGAGCAAAAGGAAAAGTGTGTGCTGGGGAGTATTTTCTAAGGTAGAAATAGATGGAGAAATACCTCATGTAAAATTAAATTTCAAACATTTCTCGGACCTGGATCGGGTTGTACTACACGGGAATTTTTTCCCCAACAAAATGTTGCTTTCCCAGTCGGAAAAAATGTATTTTCATTATCATTTCCTTATAAGAATGGTTTTCATTGGAAGATGTACAAGCGATGCGTTTGATGTCGTTGCATTTGTGGATGCAACTGCCCGAAGCTTGTCATAATCGCAGTGGCAGTGCTTGTACACGGGCAAATAGCATAATGTTCCTTCTTTCGCTTTACATTTTTATTACATCAGCACCATCGTGCTCATCGATATCATCATCATCACCATCAAAGTCATCACTACTGTTGTCATGCTCATTTCTGATTAAAGCAACCATCGGCAAACCGTGCATATGCTCCATCATACGGTAAGCAATTGTGGCATAAAATGCGTTTACAGCATTCCAGACATGGGGCCAATCTGAATGGGAAGAGTGAGAGCGTTGCGTGCTCAGCAAAATAAGAGTTCCTTCTCAGACGTTTCCGTCCTTCCTTGCCGTCACATCCTTGCCGAAGTGCCACGAGTGTCAATGATGTAGACACTTGAAAGTGAACGCACTCTAAACGAACGCAGAGTTTTCTCCAGCCTGATATCAGTTAGAAGTTGACTCATTGAAGTTTCATGCCGCTGAATGCATCCGCTCGGTTTGACTTCGCCGTCTTCAGATGGTTCGGTGGGACTTCGCGTAGACGCGGTTAAAGCGTGCAGTAAAACCTCCTCAACCGAGCGCTGGGCGAGCTTTTGTTTTACCAATCCCTTTGTGGCGGCTATTCACAGTTACGCGAGCAGTGTGTGGCGCGTAAGAAAGTGTGACTGTCTGGTGCGCGAGTCCGCCAAACCATCCGCCATGTTCGTGCTCGGTTGATTCTTTGCGTTCTGCACGATACACGGCGGTGCACGTGTGCACAGACTAGCGGACCGCTAAACGCGACGGATGATGAAATCGGAGACGATACGGAGCTTAATCACTTACGTACCATCGCGCCTGCCGGTGGTGCCGGAAACGGTGGTTCAGAATAGGACCGCGCGCGTAGGAGACGTGATCTATCGCTAGTTGCTTCCGGTACGTTGTCGGTCGATTTCTTCGCCTTGCCGTGACGTTGAACTCGGTGCAAACGGTGGCAGAAGTAGCATCTTTAGAGAAGGTGGGGATGCTTTTTTTTCTTGTTGAAGATTTCACTGTTTCCTTTTACACGTTTGTAATTCATCCGTATGGCAATGTGTGACGATAGCAAGTGTTGCCGATAAGCAGGAAAGGCAGCGCTCGGGAGTGCGACTTATTGATGCGTGGTCGATTAAACACCACTTTGGTCGCTTGGGAGACGGTTACAAAGCAGTGATGGTTTGGTGAGGTGAGAATGAAGTAGAACTCAGCTACATAACGCATTATGTGGCGGGTATTTACTTTAACATACATTGCTCATTTGAGAAACGTTATATCCCTGTAGGTACATAGTCTTCGGTAGCTGTTAACTACCATGAGTCTGTCTAAGAGCGCACTGAAAATAATATTGATTTTTCACTCCAACTCATCTGGACGTTCTAAACTATCTGGAAGATGTTTAAGTGGAACAACTAATAAATAAAACTGCCAATTAGCGGTGCATCTATGCAATGCGAATGGAATCAACTTTATTGTGGACAGATTTGTTAATTTGACCAGTAAATTTCTTTAAAGCATTGCAAACTGGGTCAAGAAAAATAATTAAGACATTGCTAAACATTTCCTGTTCTTCTGACAACTTTACTCCACATTCTAGTTTCTTTAAAATAGCCAGACCATTAAATAGAAGGCATAATCCTGGACCCTGACTATCAACAAGAAAGTAAAGTACAATAAAAGCTGAGGATCAACTGAACAGATTCTTCTCAAAAGATTGGCACAACTAGTTAAACTGTTTCCAAAAGTTTCTTGACAATAAGGACAATGTTATTTCACCATGACAGCTACAAGTAATAAATCTGATAATGACGTCATTGTGTCAATTTCGATGGTTAAAACTGGCTTGAGGATTTTCATCTAGAAAATAGCTTTGATACAATAGATCACCGAAAATGATCTGGAAGGACGTCCCAAAAAATGGAAGGACGTCCTAAAAAATTAAGTTTCTGATGTAATGCGACTTTGCCGCGACGCATTAATGTGAAGAAAATAATATAATTAAAGTTAATCGTAGGCCAGATGTATATAGGCCACTTTTGAGCTAAAATACCTAAGAAAATGAATGTGCTTTTTCCTATTATGACTCCAGCTTTTATGTTTAACGCGTTCACCAACTGTCCAGTGGATTACGTTGATGGTGATAATTTCTATAAAATTAGGAATCCTTTACCAGTCTAATAATCATCCAAACAGTAATAACGCCACTATCAATTACTGCACTAGGCATTGCTAAATGTTCCATTTCGATACAACTCATAATTCCATTCATTAGCTGGGCAGCAGATGATTATTAAAAATTACTACAAATTACAGCGCTTCCAAACGCACGCTGTTAATGGGAAATTGATCCGACCGATTTGCACCTGCACTCGCGCACTCGTGCACTCATGTCATTTCCGCTGTTGCACTTTTGCCGCCGCCACGAGTGTTTGTGGTGATGATATCGATATACATACATACATATTGTGCATTCTCTTCAACCATTTTGCATTAGTGCTGCTCCCTGAGGGGGTTTTTACCGCACGATGAAAATAGCGTGCACCGGATGGGGATGGGGGGGGTTGCGTTGGTGTATGTATGTGTGCGCTATGTTTCTACCGCGCGTTAGTAGTGGATAGTTACCGCATAATAAAGTTCTCCCAAATCAGTGTTGGCGGACCCGCAGGGTAAGGGTGTGATCCCCGGATGGGAGGAAAAATTACGCCAACACTGATTGCATTGGGTCGGGTGGCGCACGGAGCGGATAACGGGGCGGAGACCACGAGCGAGGACAAAACCACTACGTTGCAACGCTTTTATCCCGAGCAACAGGAACAGCATGGCACCGTTCACGAGGTAGATGGAACACAAGGTGGCTGATACTCGCCGGGACATAGAAAGACCGCGACAAAACCGTGCGGTTCACGTATACATCTCGATGACGGTTGTGAATGCAGCGAACCGCAACGCAACGCGAAGCCAGTCGTCGGCTAGGCACGGTTGAGTTCCCCGCGTTCCCCATGACAACCAAGAACGGTGAACGGGGCTGCACGCGTACGGGCGACGGCCACAGCTCCAACGGTACTCATAATTTGTTCCCTGTTCATTATGTTATTTATTTTCGCTTCGGCTTTTCGCTGCTGCCACGAGCAGCCAGTCACCGTGGCAAGCGGTCCTGAGGACAGCGCGTTCCTGGCTACGGGCTGTTCGATTGGCAGTGCACTACTCGAGCCCGATCACTGGCTGTGGTCACCGAGGCCAAACAAGCGTCCCGAGATCGACAAAACATCATCAATCGGCATCGGTTGAGGGGCAAACTTTTACCGAACCGAACGAATCCATAGCAGCAGCAGCGGATAGTGAGTTCTTGTGGGATTCTTGTGCGATGTGCCAAGGAGATTTATGGCCTTTTCTGGTATCGCTGGTATCGCTTGTTCAAGTTTTGAAAAGCGCTATTGAAAAGGTTGTCAACGATAACGTGAAAACTATGCAGAATATTGCTGATATCGCTGGTAAGCGTGTCAATTCCAAGCTAATGCAATCGTTGAAAGTGGTCAATCATAATAAAAAACTGTTTAAGATAAATTTCTAATAAAAGTTTAATTGTTTATCCCTCTAAATGTTTGTTACTAACATAACGTTAATAATATTTTAATCGAAATTACTTAAATATAAAAATTGTGTAAATTCAAATAGTGTCTTCAATGATTTGAATGTTACTGTCGCTTAAGTTGAGTGTAGGATTAGATTTAAGGACTTTGATTAACATTTTCTGTAAATTTCTCGGAGCAAAATCTGACACTATGAAAATTATATTAGAAGAATTAACAACTAACTAACTAAGAAAAAACATAATAACATTTAAATTTTATTAAAAATAAGTACAAAATAGTACAAAACTTTTGTTTATGCAGTTTTGTTTTGTTTTGTTAAAGTTCATAAAGATTTATAAGAGAGTTTTGCTGGGTTGTCTGGTGTTATTCTAATGACATGACTGGCACAACTGAGGAGCGGCTTTGTATAGCTCATTCTGCTTAGCGGTCCTTTTCGTCTATGCTTTGGGGAACATAGAAATCCCGATTAGCTGCAACATAGAAAACCGAAAAGGCATTTTTATTGCTAGACCTTAGACTAGAATAGAAGAACACGTGCACTAGCTGGAAGTAATTTTGCGACGCGAAAATTGACTATCTGCAGCATTCCCAGCATGTTTTGTTCATTCCTTTCAGTTGGTAGCAGCACATCTCCATGTTAAATGAATCTTGATGTGGCACTCCGATATGCCTTTATCAATATCTAGTCTTACTTTACCTTCCTAGAGCCTTTTGCTGTGATGTTTACTTACCTTCGCACAATCCTTTCACGTCTGCACGGGGCATTTGTTTTTTAACGTGCGTAAAACACGTGCTGGATGTGTCGATGCTAAAGTTGTGAGCCCGCATGAAGCATTACTGGTGAATATTTTGCCCACCGCGCCGCTACAGAAACCAACGCACCGTCCCACTACTATCGAACGACAATAATGGTTAATGTGCACCGACAGCAAACCAAACCAACACGGGTCAGTTATTCATCGGGAGTAAACAGGGAGATGGGGGTTCTGGCAGGGCTAACACACTAATGGGCACCCGTTGTTGCGGTCGAGTCCTGCATCCTGTACACCGACCGATGTTGATAATGATGTCAGGAATGCTGCCACCGCTGGTCATGTGAGCCATGACCTACCGCCGCACGGAACGACGGTATGACCTCACCTGCACGGGTCAGGCTTTAGTTGAATAAGAAGCCTTTCGAGGGAGGGCGAGCTGGCAACAGCAACAAAAAATGGCATCCTTCCCACTCTGTAACGGAGCCGTAGCTTCTCCGGTATTTATGATGATGGCTTACCCGTCGGTCGTCTTTTTTATTGCCTTACTTCAGAGGAGCTACGGGCCATTAGTGAGCAAACTGCAACATTATTCAAGTATTTTTTACCCTCGTCCGTTTGGACCGAGGATCGCCATCCGAGTAGCGTGTAGCACACAAACACACCGGTAAAGCCACCCTGTCGCTCACTCTCTCCCCCCTTGCGACAGGCTCCAATCCCTTCCCGCTATCGGCGATGGTCCTTTCGGGGTAACTTTATAGAATCCATTTCGTCGTGTGTCCATTTCGCTTCCGACCGTAGCGGATAAACCGAGGGTTGACGGGTGACCGCATCCACCTGATCGTGGGTTCGGTGGTTTACAGCGCGAAATTCGCCCGTGTGTTCGTGTTGTGCTGCACTCGTCGCTGTTTCAGCGCAGTGTGGAAAAGAAAAACCGGGATAGGTTGTCATTGGGATTCGCTGTCCGGACCGAAGCCGTGGTTAGCTTCCACGCTATCGCCGCCCAGACCCAGCACCGACCAGATGTCGGAATGATTTCTTTTTAGATCGGATTACGAGCTTCATAAAATTTGCAAAATTGTCAACCTGTCTCCGGTTGCCAGTGATGTGTTCCGTTTCCGCTGTGCATGTAATTGTGTGCCGGAAAATTTTACGAAACCATACCGGGGACGGATGGCGTACGGTGGTTGGCATTGCGGGCTGGGCACCTTTTGGCAAAAATGGAGAATTTTTCCAGCACCATTTTTTCGCCCGACCTAGTGCATCTGTCCCACTATCGCCACTGTACAAACGGCCCTCCATCAGTTCAGCTTTGGCAATGGTTCCACGTGACCTAAGTAGATCCCGAGCAAGGTTGAAGGTGGTAATGGACTGCTCTGTCTCCCCGGTACGGCACCTGATGCATCATTCAACCATAGCGGCGGCACGAGAGACAGCTGCGGCCAGAAATCTGTCGTGGTGACCGTAATTGCTGGCAAAAAGTTTCTCCCATCGGTCGGCCGAACAGTGGAGCACAGCTTCAGTCGACTTTGCTCGCCTGTGTGCATTGTGTGCGATAATAGTTTGCAATAGAAATTAATAATTTCCACCATTTTTGTGTGGCTGCACACAAAGGAGATTGTTTTAAAAGGATGTTTTTTTTGGGGGGGATCTTGTATGCACCCTTGAACCCTTGTTATAATATGCTGTTTGATTTGTCAGGAACGATGATCTGAAGCTTTTCAAATGGATTTTTTAACTGAGGAAGGAACATTAACGATTGTTACAAAGAGATTTAAAACATTATCATCATCAGTTTCATTGTTTTCGTGTTTGTCTTCTGATTGCGTCCAAAGTTTCTACTGTGGTCATTTCTTTGTTGCGAAATGCAATAGAAGATTGTGTTGATTTGGAGCTGGTTGAGCAAATAATTGCTTATTAATTTCATTATTGGACGTCACCATTATTCTCATCTCAGAAAGGTACCCGATTGTACCTTACCTGACTAATTCATTTAATTAGATTGAGCTTACTTAGCGTTTCTTCAATGATTTTTTTAAAAGTTTACTTTTGCTATTTACTATGCACTTCGGGGTTGTAGGAAAGGCATTAGTGAGGCAGGACCCAAATTGATGCTGGCACCCACAGTGGTAGGCCCTAATTTTCGCAGAGATGACATGCAGATAGGTGAGGGCACTTTCAAGGACATCCAAAATTTTATCTGTCTTGTATCAAAAGTCACTGACAACAACATTGAAGTTGCGATACACGCCAGGGTCCTGACAAACCATCAGTCTTCCTACAGTCTGAGGATACTTCTCTCATCAAAACAGATGTCGCGACTTATATAGTTCCAGTACACACATACGCCTATGAGCCATGGACTTAAAAAAATACTGACGAAACCCTCTTAGGCAGAAGGATGAGAAGATCTTCAAGACGAAGATGCACAAGGAAGGTTTTTGCGAACCATATGTGTGAAAGCTCAGTTCTACGAGTTCTGCAAGCTTGACGATGAACTCACTGTCGCACAATGAACTAGACTCACTGGGATCCGGTGGTCTGGTAATGTCATGAAAATGATACCGGATGACTCAGCCCACAAAATTATATTAGGACGTCCACATGGACAGAGGAGGCATGGCAGGCTTAAATTGCTACTGCTCAGTCGCACTAAATGTGCCTCACTTTATATCCTATTTATTTATCTGTCCTGTCTTATTTTTATGAACCAATGAATTGTATACAGTTTTAATTTTAATTTTAATTACCTATTTTATTTTGTTCTTTTACTATTACTTTATGTTTCTAGTATAACAATTATATAGTAAAAAAGTAAGTAATATAGAAGAAGTAAGAAAGTAATATATTCTAATGTCTATCACGTCTGTTACAATAACGTTACGGATCTACTTTATTTGCTTTTTGCTTTTCCTAATAACTGTTCAAACATATTTACATCTGAGTTTATGTCTTTTATATCGATTGATTGTATGCTTTGTATACTTCTTTGTGATTTAAAGCGAAGAGGTAAATGTCAAAAAGCATATGCGATGCGTACTATTTGACGTTTAACTCGCTGGACCTTTAAATCCTGACAGATTAAGTGCTTGATCTGATACTAAACTTAATGAACCTACGTTAAAAACCACCACGTGCTACGTGCACTATAACGAAGCGACAAAATCAGAGTTCAAAGCACCCCGGTCAAATTATTCCGTATTATCTGTCCGTATTTCGTCGTTCGTCGACACGGTCCGCCTGCCACACGGTACCCACACGCGGTGTGCCTGGCATGCGGAAGGAATATCAAATCGAAGATTAATGCTAATTGTAGCGAGTGCTAAAAGCGGGTCCCTGACCACTCGTTCTCCAGGGCTTACCCGCCCTCCAAATCCTCCGTTGCCATCGTCTAGCTTTTCTGCAAAAGGTTCGCTTCTAATTACCTTTCCGGGGCTTCACGGAATCCACGAGATCTCTGCATGCGGCGGTGGTCGGTTGCACCACTCCGTAGAATCTTTTCGTTTCGTTGACCGGGTAAGTGGTATAATGAGATTTGTCCGCCAAAGTGGAAGAACGCAGCAGCAGCAACAGCAGTAGCAGTAGCAGCAACAGCGACGGCCCAGCGTCGAGTATCAGTTACGTTCCCAGGAAGATTTACGCTCTTATCATTATGGCTCTCGTTAACATATGTTTCCCAGCGAGGCGAGCCAGGTCACAAGCGGAAAATGCTTACGGAATCGTACGGTTCCTCGTTGAAATGGATACTTGTGTAACTAGCGGCAACAGCAGCAGCAATGTTCGGGATGCCTCGAATCTGATTAGTTGTTAACTTCACCAGGAAATGCTGTTTGTACACAAACACGCACACACCGTTGTTGCTGGCTGCAAACAACAGCTGGACTGCGCCAGTTGAACGTTCGCAGTGCCTCAAGTTCAAGATCACTGCCAACAACCTCTCTCGGACGAGCGTTCCTGAAGCCCGGTTTTACACCGTGATCCGATGCTCCGGTTCGTTGCCGGTTGGACATCGGCCACTCTCAGGCGATGATTTAATTGGCGTAGAAGAAATTCTTGTGGCACGTGTTGACGTCCAGTGTTCGAAGCTTGGTGGTGCGTGAATTGTGGCAAACTGTCGCTACAGCTAGATGTAGGGAAAACCCCCCATGTTGGATCTATTCTTGGACAGAACATTCTTGTTTTGGGAGCATCGGTACGGCAAGCTTAGGAGATAAGGAAAAATCTGCGCAACACGATTCCGCGGATCGATTATTGTCCTCTCCTTCGTACGCTTTGCTCAATCATTCTCATACGCTCAGAACGTGTTGTGGAATAAACATGCACGATTTATTATGGCAGGCAAGCAAACTCGAATGCGGTACATGCGAGTCAACGAACGGGGAGAGCTCTATGCTCGATGATCGCTGAAGGAAATGAAAGAATAGAAATAGAAATTGGATTTGCATTTTATAACCATTTCCTGGCAGCAATAGTATGGTTTTGAGTACTTGAAAAAGTATTCAAATATTAATTGCTTTCAATTAATCAACAAATCATTCAATAGCAGAGATGAAGGCAATATAATTTTCATATGATAATTATTATTTTAAAATAAAAAAAATAGTTAAGCTTTGATATCTTTTTCTTGAAGTTTGTTTATTGAGACTTACAGAAGCAAAGCATCGCATTATGCTGCTGCCAGTCCGTATAACAAATATTTTACTTTGCCTTCTAACTTCTACTCCGAACATTTCTGGTTCTTTCGCTCTATTCACAACGCCATACCAAAAGCGAAGAAAATGAGAAAAAGCGCGCTTCTATCTTGGAAGTCATCACCCAATTCTCATGGCACCGGGGGTGCCTCAGTGCCTCACTCACACGCCCGGGACCCTAAAAGACGGCAACAACATCAACCCGGGACCGCGGTAAAACCTGCGCAGGAAATGAGATTCTAAGAAGAGGGGCAGATCTTCCGAGCCATCGCGGTGGCTTGGAGCTCGTCTAAACGCACACAGGAATGGAGGGTTGAAAAAAAAACAGGCCCAGCCACACACAAACACACCTCCAGCGCCGAAAGTGGCCGTGGTCTGCGGTCACGATCGACACAGTTAGTTACGCGGCCGTGTGCTTGACTCGGCGGCGGCGGCTTCTTGGGCTTCGAACGCCCCGAAGGAACGGGTTATGCTCGCGGGCGAACTGATCTCGGAACGAATCAAAGCTCCGCACACACGAACGGTGCATCAAAATGGAATTGCCCGACGAAGAGTGAGCAGATGAAGGAAAACGCGTTTGAGCGAAATGAGAGAATGGAGAGCCGTCGCCGTGTTGTTTGCGGAGAAGCATAACACAGCGATCTTGAACTTGGAAAGATCGCTTTTCCGCCACGATCATGCTCCAGCCGTTGGCAGTACGTTGTGTGCCAGTGTCGTCTCTGGAAGTCAGTGTCTGCCTTTGGCGTGTACTGTGAAACACCACTTTTAGCCAACCGTCACGGCCTAACGGTGCATTTGGTTCGTCGATCTTCGATTCTTTCCTGTGCTCCATTGTGCTTTTGCATGAGTGTGTGTGTAAGTGAGTGAGTGTGTGTGCGTTGTCTTATCGAAGGGCATGGCGTGCATTGTGGCCGCACAAATAGCGGCCCTTTGTGTGCAAGAGGTTATTTAGATTGTGCCTACGGGAATAAGGGGTGAACCGCAACCACGATCCGTTGTGTTGGTGGTTTTTCTTGAACAACGGTCCGATTGCGTGTGCAAGAATAGTTTTCGGAAGGGGAAAAAAGCCGTACAGAACTTACCTGCTGCAGTTGTTGAACGAAGTGGTGAAAGTGCATCTTGGTTGTAGCAAACATTCCAACCGGTAGTTGTGAAGGCGTTTTGTGTGACGAAATAAGCAGATCAACGGTCAACACCAGCAGGCTTGATCTCAGTGGCAGTGGCTTTCCGGTAAAAAGGTTTCCAGTGATAATTATTAAAGTTCACACCGGCTGCCATTATGCTCACGCAGAATTCTCGCCCGAAAATTGGAAACTCGTTGTCGTTGCTATGCGTGGTTCACTTTGGTTCGCCTAAAAGTTTCCGTTTGCTTCGCTAACCAATTGCACCGAAACTTTGCAATCATGTCTTCACGTGTCGTGACGGGCATATAGGTATTTTTAAAACTCCACACACGGTGACATCCCCTCACGAGCCACGCGCAAGGGAATTGAAGTGCATGAGAGAGAGAGAGAGAGAGAAAAAAAAGTACATTTGCGTGTAATTGTGACCATACTCATATGTGTTTGTGTACGTATGTATGTTTCGATGGTAGAACGAAACGAGGCAGAGCAAAAAAAAAAGGAGTGCGCTACTTTGCCATTAACCCTGAGAAGAATAAGAAAAGAAGAAGTACTAAGACCTGGTGAATTTTCCGAAAAGTATTCCACCCGTCACGTCACCGTTCGTTTGTCATGTTTCCATTCTGCGTGTGCTTTGGCAGTCCCCCAAGTGCGCGCTTACCCCCGAAAGCATGTGAGAATTTTATCCGCTTTTCTACCCACCCCGGGAATGCCATCATTATTTGGCGAGTACCAAGTTGGGGTGAGATATCTTTTCTAAGTGAACCGAACGGCATAAATGAGGCAAAGTAGGAAAGTGGAAAAGAATTAGAATACGAAATAGAAGCGAAAGACGAAGAAAAGAAAACCAAGGCAAAGGTTGGTGGAAAAGAAAACGCAAATGCGTCTTGCCACTTCACCCCCTCCCCCCACCCCTTTGGGAATGACACCCTTCAGTGTTCAGTGAGTGTGTGAGTGTGTGTTATGCCTTAAGTTGTTGTAGAGCTTGGAGCACACAAGTAGCAATAAACGGAAAAGCTCACAGGCTCGCAATAAGTGTATCTGTGGATGTGTGGTTGTGTGAACTAGCGGGAAGAAATAACGACGGAAATCACTTGAATATTGCATTAACGGGGTGCGGGCAAACGGGGACGCAGCAAAAGCCCATCCGGCGAACGGACTGTCAACCGAGACGCAAACAGTCACAACTCGCCAAAGAAAGATCATCCTCGGCGCAGGGATGACGGTGTGGAAAAAAAAATGTATGCAAAGGAATGCCAGAAATGAAACAGGACCGGGAGGGGTTAAATTGGCAGGCTGGGAAGGCTACTTTCCACCATCCCCAAAAGTCAGGGCAATGGGAATCAGAAACGATTTCGAAATGAAAAGTTGCAAATGCGAATATTACCGGCTGCTACCGAACCGGAGCTCATAATGATGGAAGGGATTCGAGGGAATTCGAGGATGATTGACGCAGGAGGCTGTGCAAAGTGCGCTAATATTGGATGGAAGAATGTTGGTGGTGGTGTGGGCACCATGATGCCACGATTGTTAGCCCGCCCGAGCATCGTTATCGAGTGAGGCTGTACCGCACACACACGCACAGACGCACAGACGGAACCAAACCTGGTGGAACCATTTTCAACTTGTTGTTCTGCCAAGCGTAGGGACCAAATAACTCCCAAAAGCTGCTCTCAGAACGCTGCTCGCACGGGCGAAGAAGGGCGAGAGCCATTTGTGGCTGGAAAAGGTAGGACTTCACTCGAAGTAATATCAGTTACGCCAGAACCATGGGGTCTCTGAGGTTTGTGGACGGTGTGGAGCACCGAGCAGAGTATGATCCCTCCAGCTCCCGGAAAAGGGGCAAAACACATGGAACGACGGTGCGCCGTGCAGTAAGAAAGAAAACTTTTGCGGAAAGGTTAATTTAAATATCAAAGGAATTGAAGGCTACGGTTAGGAGCGTATTTCGGAAGTTCCATTACGATTCGTTACGAAAAAAAAGTGCGCTGGCAAATTCGTTCCGTGTGCCGTATTGAATCGTGCGGGAGAGCCGAAGCAGCATGAAAAAACTCAGAAAGTCGACACGCATGCTGTGGCAAATTTCGGCAAGCCGTGGAGAGTATCGTTCCTTTCGGAGTGGTGGGCTCGTTTTTGATGTATGCTAGCTAGAAATTGAGCTGTAGAGTGTTAGATTGGTGTTGTGGTAAAATTACAACTCTTCTGATTCACCGCCGGGAAAACGGCAGACGTGCATTCTACACGGGCTGAGAATTCAAGAGAAGTTCACGGTTTTCCACCGCTTTTCCGAGGAACTTGACTGAGAAAGACAGGCAAGCTATGGTTTAGTGGTGCCAGGTCGCCCACAGTCTCCAGGGAGACGGAGTTAACGCTTCAAGAACAAAGCTACCGCGGCTCAACAGCTGGAATGCTGCTACATTACAATGCGTCATCGTACATCATCATCGCACCGCTTGCGCGAAGGCATCGTAGGCACTTCATTTCGGGAAAAAGCTCTCCGGATGCTGATTGTACACCCCCAAACCGTGGTACGTGCCGGGGCCGCAACAATCGGGCACAAACAAATCAGAGACGCGCCTTTGAAGCCCGCCCGACACTGGAACGATCGTGATGAAAGATGAAAGCGATCTGATAGCAATATTCGGCGGCAGCAGCATCCCAAACATCAATCATGCAACAGTTTTACAGTCAAAAATATGGCACTGGCTGTCATTGCGGGTGTTTGCCGGCGCATTAATGCTGTTCGACGGTGGCACGTACATGCGAAGCCGGACAGTTTAAGGCGGGCTGGATTTCACTTTGCGTCGGGTGAGAAATCAAAATTAATGTTTTGACATATGAAAAGGGTTTTCGGGAGACAAAACCCGTAAAGCTTCCATGCGAAACGCTATCAAGAATGGACATTTTTCGTACAACGATTTGACTGGCACACAGTTAATAGTTCACCATTAGGGATTGGAATCTCCACTCGCAATTCACTAACGTATGTGTGTTGGGAAGCATAAGAACCGTCTTTCTTTGTGTGTATAAAAGAGCAGGGACCTGTACCGAAAATATGCCAACAAAAACATTCCCCAATGATGCTCAGGCACTTGGGGCTCGAGGTCGGAACTGCAACAGCACTGTCTCTGACTGTCTCTGTCTCTGTTGACTGCATATTTGTAGTTTTCTGAAGAAGTAAAACAATTAATTTGTGCATAATTTTATGTGCGATGCAGGAAGCTGCAAGACATAAATAAATGCCATATTAGGAGAAGGAAAATGGAATTTTTTGGAATGTAAAATAAAACCCCACCCCAGAGAGATGCGACGCCATTATGACCCATTGCAGAAGCTTTCATGCCCTGTGTAAGGATCACTTAATGTAAGCCTGACACTGATGATGTGCACAGGACGAGTTGTGACAACACGAATGCTGTGCCTGCCCGGCCCTCGGCCCTCGGTACCGGCCCTCCTATGCTTTTGTTATTCATGCTGATATTTTCCAGTTTGTCACTCTCCGTGCACTTTGTCTTACGTGGTTGTGTAGTGCCTGGTTGTCGGAACCTTTTACATGTGTAAGGTATTCCGGACCGCGTTGCACCACCGGTGGGTCTCCGGTGCCGTTCCATCACATACGTCACAATGTGGCCACTGGCAGTCGTAAGGATGCTCTGCGTATCTTCCGTTTTGGGGCGTGCGTGCTCCATGGCAGAAATGTATGATGTGAGACCAATGAAATGTCCTGAATGTGTCTGCAGGATACCTAGTACAGCTAAATTTGTGCCGCTGTGTGTGAAGGCACACAAAGAACGGAGCTTATTTATTTATGTTGACAGTTGATAACGATGTTTACGCAATCGAGTACCGTAAGAATGGTGGAACTTCACCAATGACTGATGGACTCCACAAACATTGATTGTGTTAGACGTATTAAACTTTCTACAACGTGCTAAAGTCGTAGTCGTATCAAACAGTTAATTATAACAGCGGGGGCAAAGTTTACCACCGTTACCGGGTCTTGCTAGTCCATTGAGAGTGCTTTACAATGGATCGGAATCGGTACTTTTTTTTTCAAATCATCACAACCGATTGAGTCGTTGTGTCTTGCAGAATTAAACTAGAGCAAGACATGATTTTCCATTCCATCAGGCTCATTGGCCGTCTTGGGGAATGATTTGTTTCCAACCGAAGCACCGTTTTTTTTTTGCCTTCTACTCTCTCACTTCAAATCTTTACTTATTGCGCTGACTGACTGTTTGCCAAGTCTCCAGACGATCCATTTTCCCATACACATCGCGCGCTACCTTTTATTTAATTTTTTTTCTTCGCTTGTGTGCCTCTGTTTTCTGCTGTTTGTTTTGCGCTGCTCCAATTCCCGGGCTGTGGAAAATGAACGAAGGCCGTTATGGTGGCGAACAAACGTTTAACTGGAACGGGAATAAGGGCTAGAGGGGGGTTGTAAAAATAGTAATGCATCGTTCTTTCAATGCTCAATCGCTTGCATTTATGGATTGATGGGTTGTGGTTCGAATGGGTTTTGTTATTCTGGAAGGCATAGACATTGGAAAAATGCTCGCGCGAAATGAGTTTAGGACTTTAATGAAATGTTTAAAAAACTGTTTAACAGAGCCTTATTTGTGTTTTTTCGTTTAAATGTATTGAAATCTTGCAGTGCCTAAAATCAAATACATTTGTTTGTAATAGTAAAACTTGTTAGCACTCAACGGAAGCGTGCCTGAAACCTAAAACCGACTGAACCGGTTTCGGGCACGTGAACTAAATCAAGAGACAGTCGGAACGCCGGTTCTTAGCAACCAGCTGCTATTCGCCGTTGCCGTTGATAGTGCCGACAGGCGAGTGTGTGTGCGCGAATAATCCTGTTTTTAGAATGGGCAAATTTCATCTCGCACACGGTTTTGCGGACACCCACCGAATGGTGGCAGTTAGATACTTTCACTGCGAAACATCTCCAACAGACCCGGTAGACACCGGCCCGGGGGAGGGTGGGATAATGAAATGGAATGCACATTCAGAAGGTTTTGTTCGACACGAAACGAACAAACTTGTGTACGGGGGTAGCCATCGTTACTGGCTAGTGTGAAACTGGAATTTATAATTTCACTCTTCAGAAGCAAGTTTTACTTTTTAAACTGTGGGTAAGGAAACAAGTTCTAGGTAGGTCGCGTATGGATTGAGGAATCTTTGGAGCTTCCTCTGCCTTCATCGCTAATATTCACCTGATTCTGCGAGGTGATACTTTTGATTAAAAATAAAAGAATGATTCAGTGAAATGCTCTCTGCTGCTTTGTCATTGAAGATTACAGTCCCTGTTCTGGTTGAAATTTTTTCCATCCTACCGTCAGCATCGAAAGCGATCTCGCTCTGGATAGAACTGCTTAGGTAATATGTTAATAAAAGCATACCACAACACGGAATCATCAATCCATTTATTTAACGCCCTGAAGCACAAACTCAAAGACAGACGAGCCGTAGTAGCCCTACATCTGCACCTTTCGTCTGCAGTCTATAGAAGCTGGCCGAACCGGTCGGTCTCCTCATACGACCGATGATTGATGACATGGAACTAGTTAACTGCATTTGTAGCACTACATAAACAAGATGACATTATGTGCACCGTACGGAACAAAAGGGGTGGCTTTGCGGCTCACAGGCTCGTGTGCTGGTTTGCCTCGGTTCTAGCATGACAGCCATTAAAAGATGCTCTAAGTACCGAGAGATATTAATCACTTCTTACCACCGCAAACGATACGGTTTTCGCTTTGCTCGATCCTGGGTACCGGCTTTGTGGTCCGGTACCGGTCATCACCTACACATCGCTCATTGAGGTCAGCCTTCCGTCATCCACGACAGTCATTAAAACGCATACCCCGAGTACGTCATAAGTGCAGATTTAATTTCCGACTGTGGTTTTGCCATTCGTTATATCGAGTATTTCAATCATCACTATCGATGCGGCCACAGGGTTTGCATTCATTTGCTCCCGAGTTCCATTCTTTAGAACTGTGGCGAACCGGCCACAACTCCCAGACGCATCAGCACATAGAGAACAAGAGAGGACAATAGCACATAGAGAACAGTCGCAATCCCCAACAACGACAGCAATTCCTGGAATACAGTTCCCCGTCCTTACAAGCGCAACTGCGCAAGCAGTTGCACTGAAAACAATGCAAGGGATTGTATTCACGGATACAACACACATACAGACCGTGCAGCGTTAGCAGTCTGCACAACTCAGTCTGGATCCAACAGCCAACGTGAAAAGGTCTGCTCCTTCGGTTATGAGTTTAATAATAGTTTATAATAAAGATCAAGAAAATATTTGTCGGCCACAGCAACGGCTACATTGGTGACCCCTGACAAACTTTATTAGTGTTCCCCGACAAGCTACATAGTTGATCTTCCACGATATTATAGTAGTGATCTTGTGTTTCACGTGGCAATCCTTACGAACGGTGCCCCACGCAGCACCCTCGCAGTGCGTTCAACGAGCCAACTCGCGTATCGCGCTCCGCGCCCGACAAAAAAAAAAACACGTCCCGCGCCCGACAAACACAACCGTGTACCCGCGAAACCACGCTGCCAGTAACCTGACGTGTGAAAATGAATCCGGAAACCAAATCAACGAGCCAAGAGGACACCCAAAATGCGACGAAAAATCCGGAAAATACATTGACTAAGGATGAAGTTTCTCCGCAGCTACAGTTGCTAAAGATAAACTATCCACCATTCGACGGCGATGACGTGGATGTATGGTTTGTCTGCCTCGAAGCAGCGTTTGAAGTGAACGGCATAAAAGCAGACAAAACTAAATTCAACGCTCTAATAGTAGCACTTGGCACTCGAGCGAAGCATGTATATTCGACCATTTCTCGTTGTGCTGAAATGACAACCCAGACCCGATACTCCACACTGAAAACCGACGTCGTGGCTCATTTCCACCCATCTGAAACAAAGCGCATTTCCACCCTGTTAGAAGGAGTAACTTTGGGTGATCAAAAACCTAGTTCGCTCCTCACACAGATGCGACGTACTGGTGGAGTAGGATGCAGTGACAAAATCCTGGCCAATATTTGGATGCGAGCATTACCATCGACAGTTCGTTCTATTCTTGCAGCCATGTCCACGGCTACCTTAGACGAACAAGCCCAGGTTGCCGATAAGATCATGGAAGCCCCCCGAAACGAAATAGATTCCGTACAAGTTACATCACCTATCCAACATCAAACATCACTGGAATCGCAAATCGCCGCCTTAAGCAAGAAATTTGATCATCTACTAAGAGAGCAGCATCGGCGCCCATGGAATCGACGAAACAGTCATCCGGGGAGACACAACGGAAATTATCGCAGCCAGTCTCGAGAGCGTGATTATTTCATCTGTTACTACCATCGCCGCTATGGTAGTGCAGCAAAGAAGTGTGAGAATCATCAAAATCCAGAAAAAAAGTGCCAATTCACTTCGGTTCCAAAAAACTAAGTGGTGTGCAGCCTAGCTGCACTAAACTTGAACAGGTAAACCGTATTCATATTTTGGACCAAGCTTCACACCAAAACTTCCTGATTGACACAGGTGCAGACGTTTCCGTTATTCCGCCAACACTAAAGGAACGCGATAATCCTTCATCAGAACATCTTTTCGCAGCAAACGGAACAAAAATAGCAACGTTCGGCACAAAACGTCTTACACTCAAAATTGGCCTGCGTCGTCCGTTCACCTGGTTATTCACCATAGCAGATGTAAAATCACCCATCATCGGAGCTGATTTTTTAAGCCACCACGATCTGTTGGTAGATATACGACGAAACAAAATCATCGATAACACCACACGATTAGAGATATCAAACATCAGCAGCGTTTCCGAGCCAGTCATCAAATCGTATGATTCAACATCACCATTTGCGGAAATATTAAGTGAGTACAAAGACATCACCATGCTTAATATCAATCGCAAACAAACAAGTGCAAAAACTGTTCACCAAATTATTACTACTGGCCAACCTGTTTTCTGTCGTCCACGTCGTTTACCCATTGATAAGCTGGAAGCAGCGAAAGCTGAATTTAGATTCTTAATGGAACAAGGAATCTGCCAAGCTTCCAAAAGTTCTTGGGCCAGTCCTCTACACCTGGTCAAGAAGGCTGATGGAACATTTCGTCCTTGCGGCGATTACAGGAGCTTAAACGCTATAACAGTTCCAGATCGATACCCAATACCTCATATCCAGGACTTTTCAAACATTCTCCACAACAAGACAATATTCTCGTGCATCGATCTACAACGCGCTTATCACCAGATTCCGGTCGCACCAGAAGATATTCCAAAAACCGCTATCACCACACCATTCGGATTGTTCGAATTTAAATTCATGACGTTCGGACTCCGAAATGCAGGTCAGACACTTCAGCGACATCTTCACGACATTTTAGGCGATCTAGATTTTGTTTTCCCTTACGTCGACGACTTGTGCATCGCTTCTAGCAGCATTGAACAGCACAAAGAACATCTTCGTAAGGTTTTTCAACGTTTAAAGGAAAATGAACTAGCCATCAACGCAGCTAAATGTCAAATCGGACTTAATGAAGTAATATTTCTCGGACATTTGATTACTGCTGAAGGAATCAAACCATCAAAAAGGAAGGTAGAAGCCATATTAAATTTCCCACAGCCAACAACAGCCAGACAGTTAAAACGATTCCTGGGAACCATAAACTTCTATCGTCGCTTCATACCGCACGCAGCGAAGAACCAACAAATCCTCCAAAACATGATGCAAGGAAATGTTCGCAACGACAATACACCATTGACATGGGACGAAGATACAACAAAAGCTTTCCACCAATGCAAGCAAGATTTAGCTAGTGCAACTCTACTCGCTCACCCCTGTGCGGATGCCAAATTAGCGTTGGAAGTAGACGCATCTGGCAACGCAATCGGAGCTGTATTGCACCAAATTTGGAAAAATGAACGTCAACCACTAGCGTACTTCTCTCGTAAGCTGAGCGCAAGCAAACAGAAAGCCAGCACTTACGATCGAGAACTTCTCGCAATATACGAAGCTGTGAAATACTTCAAAGATCATCTCGTCGGTCGTGAGTTTTGCATCTTTACCGATCATAAACCATTAGTTACAGCTTTCCAACAACGTCCGGAACGTGCAAGTCCAACTCAACAACGTCACTTAAGCTTCATCAGCGAATACACCACGGACATCAGACACATTTCCGGAGCAAAAAATCAAGTAGCAGACATGTTAAGCCGTTTAGAATCCATCGATAATCAGCCAATAGATTTCGAAGACCTAGCAGTAAAGCAACGAACAGATCCAGAGTTACAACATCTTTTGACAGACCCGAACACATCGCTTTGCTTAAAGACATTCCAAACGCATCTAACATCGACACCAATTTTCTGCGACATATCCACCCAGAAAATCAGACCCTTCATTCCAAAAGAGTTTCGCAGGCAGATCATATCAAAGTTTCATGGTGCATCTCATCCTGGCATTCGATCGACAACAAAACTCGTATCCGACTCATACGTATGGCCAGCAATACGGCGTGATTGCAAACATTTTGTAATGCACTGTATTCCATGTCAAAAGTCGAAGATAATACGTCACAACAGATCACCGATCGAACACATAGCCATGCCAGACAATAGGTTCACACACATTCATATGGACATTATTGGACCTATGCCACCATCTGAGGGAAATCAATATTGTCTTACCATAATAGACAAGTTTACCAGATGGCCCGAGGCTATGCCAATTCCAAATATCACTGCCGAAACAGTAGCAAAAGCGTTTGTCAACGGTTGGATCGCCAGATTTGGCGTACCAAGCAAGCTAACAACAGACTTAGGCAGACAATTCGAATCTGAACTCTTCAAAGAACTTCTCTATCTTCTTGGAATAAACCATCTGCGTACTACACCGTACCATCCTCAAGCAAATGGACATGTAGAACGCATGCATCGCCAGCTCAAAACAGCTTTGAAATGTCACAACACCCCCAGTTGGACATCAGCATTACCAATAGTATTACTCGGAATGCGAACTTCATGCAAAGACGACATAGGAGCATCTGCAGCTGAATTAACCTACGGTACATCGCTTAGACTACCAGGGGAATTCTTTGCCACCAACGAAAACTCCAGCACCAAGCCAACAACAGATTTCGTTGAAAATCTAAAAAAGACAATGGCAAAGCTTAAGCCAACTTCCACCTCCCATCATTCTACACAGCGACCTTTTGTCCAAAAATCATTGGAAACCTGCACACATGTCTTTATTCGAACCGGAGCCATCAAACCGCCTTTAACTCCACCCTACGATGGACCCTACCGCGTCATTCGGCGAAAAAAGAAATATTTCATAGTAGACATCAACGGAAAAAGTTCATCCATATCCATCGACCGTCTTAAAGCAGCATTCGTACATAACGAACAACAGCAAGATATTCCTGGTAAACCTTCACTGGAACCTCGCACTACATCCTCAGGACGACACGTGAGGATCCCACTCAGGTTCTTAAAAACATAGGGGAGAGTATTGTGGCGAACCGGCCACAACTCCCAGACGCATCAGCACATAGAGAACAAGAGAGGACAATAGCACATAGAGAACAGTCGCAATCCCCAACAACGACAGCAATTCCTGGAATACAGTTCCCCGTCCTTACAAGCGCAACTGCGCAAGCAGTTGCACTGAAAACAATGCAAGGGATTGTATTCACGGATACAACACACATACAGACCGTGCAGCGTTAGCAGTCTGCACAACTCAGTCTGGATCCAACAGCCAACGTGAAAAGGTCTGCTCCTTCGGTTATGAGTTTAATAATAGTTTATAATAAAGATCAAGAAAATATTTGTCGGCCACAGCATTGGCTACAGAACCATTGCTTGGCGTTGGTTTATGCTCTTTCGATCACGCAACAGAACAGTGTGGCCGGAGGCTACCCACCCGAAGCGTCGCCCAGTTCCCAACCGCGGCACGAAGCCGACGGCAGTTGACTGCTTTCTTTGAAAGTTCATGTTTGTTGGCGCCGGTGCGGTTGCCACAGTGCTCCACAGGTGAAAGCGGCCCAGTAATTATTCCATCGAGCTAAAGATGATAGTCACTGTGATGTGTGAATTATAGCGCACTACTGAAGTGGGCCCCACCGAGACCCCAGTCTAGCGCCTTAATTGATGATTTAAATTCGATGAACTCTGCCTTCGCCACTGGGAAACGGTTTGTGGTGGGTGTTTATATTTGCTATCAATTGCGGTGGTTTTACTTTTTCCCCCTAAAATTGATTTTGCGTGCTATCAGGGGCAAACAATCTTTCTGTTTGACCATCGGCAATGTTTAGACATAATGGACGTTGGGTTAAGTGTAAAGAAAGAGTTTTTAATGAAACATATTATATTGGCAAGAAAAAAATGTTTGGGAACCTTTTTTTCTGATTGACTTATGAACGTTTGAACTTAAGATTGATTTTTGAAGTTTTAAAATAGTATAACAAAAAGAGAATGTTGGTAGACTTCGTTTGTTAATTCGTTCGATTGCAAATGAATCAAACAGGACGAAATACTTAAACTATTCTACATTTATTATCTTTACGATATTGTTAAATCGAGTACCTATAAACTTCATAGTTTTTTAAACACTTAACATGTAGAGAATATTACCAAAGAATTGAAGAATACCCTAGGACAACCAAAATCTTCATTTTAAATGGTCAATTCCTTCCAATCATAATAAATTTCAGTTTGAAATAATTATGCTATTGATAATCCACAACATTTGCAATAAGACACATTAGCCAAACCAACAAAAGTCATGCCTCAAGCCTTTTTTACATTTAAAATTCTTCAGTGCTTCGAGTGTTTATGATAGATTATTAATCTAAAAGAATGAAATATGTAAATCTCTTTAATCTCTTCGTACCTACCAGATATACTGTGATGAAGCCAAAGTATTTATTTTTAACTTCTCAGTTACCGTTCTTTTAATAACAATCGTGAGAATTTTTGATAAATGCAATTAAACGTACTAATTTTGATATTGAATGAAGCAGCAGGAGAAACGAGAGGAAATTTCCACCAGCGACACCAGCATCGGATGGGAAGCACTATTTTATTGATTGTGGATAGCATTAATCACAACAGGAGAAAACCCAACACGATTAAACTTCCCACCAAACAAAAAGGAAAACTAAAGAAAATAAGATTCAGCCCGTGGACCGTTTTACAATGTTTGCACAAATGCACCCAATCGTGCACGCGATGATTCATACGACTCGTCAACTACGTGAGGCAAAATAAAGGAAAACCGGCTACGGCAAAAGACGACGGCGGGCGACAAAACCCGTCTCGATCGTCTATTACCAACCCGGCCGGCGTTCGGTGCGTCAACGAAACGGAATCTTCGCGCATTGCGTTTGCCAGTTCGCTATTTTTTAATTAGAGTAAAAGTAGGAAGTAAATGAAAATGCAATCCATGCCGGCTGGACGGCCGGTGGGTAAACGGGTTGTTGCCTTTTCCCAGCGGGCACGGTGGTTGGTGTGCGTGCCCGAGCGTCAACCAGCAAGTCTGGCCATTGACCAGCCGGGTCGGGTTGGACAATGTGGCGCGGAAAATGTGTCGCCCAGTTAGTGGCGCAATAAGCAAGTGGGAAGCTCTTCGGACTGAATCTCATTGTTCCGGTAACCTGCTTTCCGTACACGCCGTGCACCATATTGCGGTCTAGGTAAACAAGATCGAGCCAGTCTGCGGTGTTGATGGTGAATAATGTTGATGTTCGTGCATTCTTCCTTATTGCCAAGCGGGATAAACAAGTTCATGAGGAAGTTAATGTGTTTCGTTTATCCAATGTTTAGTTTCCAGACAAGATTTTGTTGATGTTGGTTCAATTTATTTTTTTCCAATGTAACATTTTGTTTTGATATAAGCTACATATTTATCGACGTTATCATCTAAAAAAGCACCGTAGAATTTCGGTAGAAATAATCCAAATATTTTTCAACAAACATTTTGATGATCCTTTTTGTTTGCTTTTCTAGAGCACAAAAAATCGTGCCAAAAACATTCCGGTAGAAGGGTCATCGAGGTAAAAACCCCTTCAATCGAACGATGAAAGTTGGAAAACGTCGATATTGTCGAGCAAAAAAAGTCTCTCGTTCAATGAAAGCCGCTGTCACAACGTCACAGAAACCGAACGCTCGGTTGCGGTAAAAATGCAAAGTTCCTTGCCAAAAGGGGGCCAGTAATTTCGGTGTAGGGATATTCGGGCCATGGCAGCATGACTCCGTGACCCCCGATCGGTGAATCGGGTGCAGACAAGTTTTTGTTGTTTCCCACCGGTACCCAAGTGTGAACATTTCCACGCCTGGCAATTGACTCCATCAAGGAAGCGAAGTACGGTCAAACGATTTTCTCGTACCGAAATCGGGGCGCAAGAACGTCACCGGCAGCGGCACCTGTGGTCAGCTAGTGCAGTGTGTGGTGTACGAAAGCTGAAGAAACTAAGACTGGTGCTGGCCGTCACGACGTCACACCACGAAATCAAGCGGGCAATTAGAGTGCCATTGAGTACTGTCTCTTTGCGGAAGGGTCTGCTTTGCCCAGGGTTAGTTTTGAACAACTTGCAGGCAGTGGTACTTGGGCTAGTTTCGGCACCGGCAACACTAGCGAGTAATTGTGCAGATGAAAGTTTTTCCTTCGCCAGCTATGAGCTGCCAGCTGAAACTATGTAGTCGTAGTTTAGTGCTGCACAGGCCCCTACCGTACATGTGACACGTACGCGTTTGATCAGTTTATGGACGTGGTGGTTTCGATTGGTCCGAGCAGGTGTTATCCAAATTCATCTGAAAGCAGCTTTTTGCTAGTATGCTAGTATTATAGTTCAACTTTCCGAACGTGTGTTCAAGTGCAAAGCGTAGAAAACACCGATACCGAGTCCGACATATATTGAACCGAGGCACAAATTTTGGACACCCATTGCAACACTTCCACAGACTTTCCTTCGCAGCGGATCTAATTGACGGAAAACGGTTTCTCGGCGCATTTTCTTACGGTGGTGATGGTAGTTAATGATACGTTTTAGTGCGGCAGAGTTGCGTTTTTTTTCTCGTGTTGTATCGAAAGTGAACCAAATTTTAATTATTTTATTCAACTGGGACGTGCGTTATTTTGCAGATTCACCTGGAGAAACCTGCTAGCGGCAGATGGTAAAAGCACCAGGGCGATTGCGGCTGGAGACTGTTCCATTCATTATCTAACGATGGATTAGCTTTGAAAGGGAAACACGAGCAAAGCAAAGCAAAAAAAAAGAACTGTAAAAACTTTGGCAGCGCCGGAAGATTGCACAGAGTGTAGGAAAGTGTGTCACACTTAATGCAATGGCGCATCCGCACCAGGTTTTGCTGATGGAGAAGAAAAAGCATGCAGAAGCATCCTCCATTTTGCAGGTGTAGTGTGCGATGTATACGATTCGAGTGTGTGCCAGTGAAAGTGAATAACTAAGTGTATGTGAAGGCGGGGGTTTCGTTTTGGTGGAATAGTGTTTTAAAGAAAAAAAAATACGGAAGAATCGCTTATTGAAGTGAAGATGGAGCCCATCTATGGAACTAATAAGAAATACCTGCAAAGTATTGCCGGTAGCGAGTACTACCGGAATCCGAGCACGTTGAGACCTATGGTAAGTAGTACAGTAGTAGTAGTAGCTTATGTTCAACTTAGCTTGCTTCATCATTATTATTAACCATAGAATTAATTATCATAATTTGCAACTAAATCGTCCATTCCGACAGTTTTTTTTACAGTTATAAGTTAAGGGTGTTAAAAATATTAGCGAAAGAGTCTTGAAAGTCTTGATGCAAATCTTTGTTATATACCTCCAATATTTAAAAAATTGATACATTGCTCCCAGTTTGACAAAAGAAACTTAAATAGTCATTTGTTACAGTATTTAAACAACAAAAAATTCATCTGTGAAGCCTTCGCTCCAATTTTCATCAGTTTTCCAGTGGGGCATCTTCAGACGGGGGTCGAGAATAAACCTTTTGTTTTGCTACCACACCATGAAGTAAACAATTTCCAGGTTGATCGTAAATTTGATGCGCACTTCGTCTTCTGGCAGAGCGAGACCGAACCCAAACCTGGCGCTTCATCCAAAATGTTCCACCCTTCCCACCAAACATGAGGAAGCAACAAAAAAATGAAATCAGTTCCACTTTCCCGTAACGTCCCTAACTTTACCCACATCCACAGGCAGGCGTAAAAGCTGACCGAAACGGTCAAAACGTGCCCACCGTTTTGAGGTCGATTTTCCCTGCCCGGCGGGAAAGCCTCGGTTTGGGGGTATGCTGGTTAATGGAAATTTCGGCCGCAAGAAGTTGAGTGCATTGATTTTTTTTTGTGTTGTCGGTCGGGAGCTTCTTTCCGTTGTGAGCTTTGACGTTTGAGTTTTGTACTGCTTTTATGCATTTTAGTTATTTATAAAGTAAACGTGGAAGATATTTGCCTTACGTTTGTGGAAGTGTTTGCTGGCAGTTGGTGAAATTCTACGAACCAGAAGAATATTGTCTTAAGTATTCTTTCTTAAGGATTTCTAAAGAATTTCTTAAGCATTTGTATGGTAAAAGGCACAGTTATTAATGCATCCAACCACTTACCTTAGTAACAACAGTAAACAGATCACACAGCAACACAAAACTTCCTATTTATTGAAAATTCCTAAATTTTTCCATATTTCAATAGTAATTGGTAAAAAAAGAAACAACATTTATAAAAAAAACTTGCTCGAAGGGAATTCTTCTTAACACCATGGCAATGTAAAAAATAGTAAATCAATTTGCCGAAACGTTTTTCCGCAAAAACAGTTCCTAGATCAACATCTTGATCGTATCACGCTGGGTCGCTGGAAGATAGAGCTAGCGTGATCGGAAAATCGGATTACCCAAGCGGTAAGATAAAGCATCGAACTTCCGACCAGGCGGGGGAATGCTGATCGGATTTCCGGAAAACTGTGCAGCCGATGGGCAAATTAGAGGAGCTTTCTTTTTCGTTTGCTCGCAGCAGGGAACTGTGAGGCCTGAGAATGGGCGAGACCGATTGCTGGGATAGATGGAATGGAACAAGCTAAGTGATCACATAGGTTAGCGATTGGGCGCCGGCAGGGCATGATAAGCAAAAAAAAAAAGCCAGATCGAATTTCGGCGTACGTACGAAAGCCAACGCATCCCTCCGGTGGCTAATAGATCGGTGAATCTGAGTCGACGCCCAAAAAAAAAAGGAACAAAAAAACGAGATTTTGATGACACACCAACGTTGAGTAGAAATTCGGATGAAAAGAAATAAAACAAAAAAAAAAACGCAATGTTTGAACGCGTAGCGATGCCTCGTTCTCGTGCGGCCGTATGGGACGGAATGGGCGAGAAAGTGTTTCAAATCTACTGTGTGCCAGATTGATGCTTTTGGCTGCTGTCGGCGCCCAGCTGGATGGACGGATGGAACGCGGGCAAATTTACATAATTAAGTTTATTAGATAATTGACCTGACCTAATGCGAATCGGGTTAGTTGCTTTTGGTCACACAAATAGAAACCTCCGACGCATCGGTCGGCCACACCGTACCGATGCGCGCTGGCAGAAAGGTAAATCGGTCAGCGGGCCTTGCGGGCCCCGGCCTGACCGTGGCAGTGAAAAGCGGGCATCTTTTCATGTGGCTTTTGGGAGGTGGAGGAGGGGGACGGATGCTTTTCGTGCAGCGCGGAGATAGTGAGATGCCGGAACAGTTTCTAATAGCTTCACCGCAGATCGGTCCGCCACCAGCACTGAACGGGGTGGTCCATAGCCTTCTGTTCCAAATACCGTGAGATAAATTGTCTGACCGCTAAGCTAACGCCTCGGACATGATGGGCGTGGTTGAGAAAGCAGGAAGCAAACGGGGGTGGTAATGGAAATTCTACGCGAATGAACGAAGCGTGCGTGCCAAAACTTTCTCCAATATGATTTTTTACGTTTTGGTTCATATTCATTCACATCGACAACGTAAATTTGGGTAGATGGTAGAGTAATATGTGCGGTTGGTGCGTTTTCACGACGATAACGATAGCATATGTACCATGCCAATCGAATTCGGTGGTCATAGCATAAATGGACAGAACTAGAATTTTAATGATCTTAACGAAAAACGCTTTTGTTAAAAAGAAATAAATGTTGTCTAAATTTTGTTTTTCGGCCAACCGGAATAAAATTGACCTATTTAGTGAACGAGTGGCGATTGAGGATGAGCTATTTGTCATATACGAGAAAAGTGGATAAAAACGATCAGGGTCACAGCAGTAGCAACTCGAACAGAGACCGAAACGGGAACAAATGGCAATCCGCAGATTGTAATGAGTGTTTGGTGGGACTTGCTAGGAATCAATTATTATGAGTCTTTACGGTCTTCAAGCAGATGTGTTTCTGCAGAAAACGGCCAGTAGACACTAAGTGACTGGTCATAAGCTCCAGAAAGTCGCTATGAAAGTTTTAGTGATTCCATCGTTTTTCTCACACAGTCTTCGAAATAAGAGGAAATTGAATTCAAGAAAATATGAACTACTGTAAGAGTGATTTATCATTTTAATTATGACGATTTTTCTCCAAATCATCAGTCCCATTTGAGCTGAATTTCCACGGAGAAGCTTTATAAACCCACACAAACATTTTTACATAAATGATCGTGTTGAACACTTTTTTAAAATGACTAACAAATAACAGTATTAAGTCTTTGCATCTTTGAGAAAAATCTTGTACTATGTTAAATAAAAATGTGAAGTTTATGTAAAAAATATATTATTTCGTCTTCCCTTCCAAAGCTAATATCAATTATTGGAATGGAACGCGATTGAATCATGCGTTACTTACCAGTTTTCATGGTGATACTTTTTGATCGAATTACGAATGTGTAACATGGGACCTATGGTTAATGAGCTGTTGCGTATTGAAGCGATAGATTATTTGCACAAATTGCATTAACATTAACAACCACCACTTGTGTCACTTGTAAAACGATTAGCACGCTGTCGTAAAAGTGGCATTGTAATAGCTTAATTACCTTGTGTACCATATTAATGCGCCTTGTGTTTCCATATTTCTCACATTGGATTGGCTACAGCACTGGTGGGCACTAATTTGTAGCTTGATTTTCTGCTACACTCAACCGCGCTTACCACGGCACTGATGATCGATGACATCCATTTAAGTGCTCAATCCAATCATTGCATTTGAATTCATCCTCCAGCATCGATCATCGCTGCTACTTTAGAGCCGTTCCCTGCATTGACGGCTTCCGGGCACTGTGCACCGTGTGGCAAGTTTAACTTGCTAGCAGAGGATCAGTCGGTACGGTACCATGTCAAGCTTCACCACCGACGGTGATTGATTTATTACTTCGCCGATCAAAATACTTATCAATTTAATCTAGATTTATGACTACCAAGGTACACAGCGATGATGTTGAACGGCATCGGGTACGGTCGGTTGGATGTCGCGCTGTAAGTATACCGGCAAGGATAACGTTAGGCTCTCGCTGCGCTCCTTGATCGACAGTGTCTGAACACTGAGTGCAGAAAGTGTGACAGAAAGCGCGAAGAAAGAATACAAGCAAAGAAAAAAATGCACCCGAGAACTTTTCATCCTAAATTATTCATAATCGTTACAGACCACTGCACCGGGAAAGCTATCCGATGGTACCGGCGTTTGCAAAAGCACAACAGTCAGCGCTGCACCGGGCTACAGGAAAGTCAAACTTTGGCTAAGAAATCAACGCTTTTACTTTCGCTTTTGTCGTTTATTTCCACCATTTTTCGTCGGCAAACGGTTTTTCTACAACATCGGTTGCGTGTCTTACAGCTTTCCCGCTGCTGTTGCCCGTGCGGAAACGGGGGGAGGTTGCGGTTCTGGTTCTTTTTTTTTTTGTCGCCAGTTTCCAACCAGCTTTAGGATTTCCAATCTCGTCCAACACCGTTCGCAAAATACCGTTACAGCCCGCGGACCGTTGCCAGTGATGGAAATGGGATGGAATATAAATTTTATTGACACTTTGGAAAGTGTAAAGCTATTTCGCGGGAAACTTTTATCCGTACGACCGGGAGTGTGCCAATGCTTTGGATTGGACTGGTGGATGGATGGATTTGCCAAAACCCCCAGCACAGCACACACCAACAGAGAGTTTTGCAACGGAAACCCTAACGGCAGGCGGAATTGTGTTGAAGTTTTTCGCAAAAGTATCCTGCTGGTTCGGCGGAAGGGAGGCGGACATATTTGCCCAACCCAGGGCAGGGGGAAAGCGGGACACAGGTGGACAAAAGGAAGCTTCGAAAACTTGTGCAAGTAATGTTCGGAATCGTTTGGTGGTGTGGGCAGTGGTCCACTGCTAACCGTCGTCGCGTCATTGTGGTCGAGTGAATTACCGAAATTGGTAATTTTTAAATTATTCTCTTACGAAAGTGGATTACGGATTGCTAGAAACTGAATCATGTGACAATGGGCAGTGTGAGTGGAATTTGTGGCACATTAAAAGGTTTAATTCTTGGAACATTCCTGTTCCAATCGAAGGAATGGCGCATTATTAGAAAATAGGTCAAAGTTATTTTGTTTTCAATATAATTTATTTTTACATTGTTTCAAAGAGTTTTTGCTTACTTTTTACCCTTTTTTCAATCAATTTCTATCATATTCTTTCTTTTGTTTCACCCATTTACGCTTTGATTTACAATACGCATCGTATTTAGGGAAATTGTTTTCGGCAGAAAAACTAGAATACTGACAGTTCAATCAGCATTCGCTAGAGCGCAGCAAGTCTTCAATTCAATTGCAGATTTCGTTGCACAAATGCCGAAAAAAAAGGAAAATCCAAACCCTACGTTAAAGACAAAACCAAAAAAAAAAGGTTTCAATTAATTGAAAACTTCACACAAGAACTTGTCACGATACTGAATGCGTACACCGATGGTGCAATTGCACCGTTTTTTTTGTAGAATAACATAGGACATAGCGCAGCACGTTTGCCATCACAATGAAGCGTTAGTTTTCATCGTGCAGTGGTAAAAATGAGAACGACCGGGTGTGAATAAAGGCAACAAAAAAATAACGGAGGGAACACTTCTAACTATGACCGGACACAATTGCGTGCTGCATGATGCTTGGCTGTTGGGCTCGGTGCTAAACTCGTCTCCATCATAGTGCATTCATGCTTTGCCCGCAAAACCAATGTGGTTGAGCGGTTTAGGTCTTTAAAGTTTCTAGGTACTGCTGTATGCAATTCGTGTACGCCGGATAGACGGTAGAGATGGATGGCATACGGTGCACACAAGCCCTTATCGGGGGTATTGTTGATTGATATCGATGATAGAGCATGATGCGAAATAGGTATGTACATCAGTCCAAAAAAAAAAATACATACCCAACAAACGGGATGATTTGGGATGAAAATCATTCAGAACGAAAAACAGCGATAAATTCGATTTAAAATATATACTCCTGTTTAAAAATTTGCACATAGAATAGGCAAGAAATTAATTGGAAGAAGAAAATGTGGCGTTGATATTCCCTGCTCAGTAATGTATTGATCGGGTCCCAAGGTGTAGGGCACGAAAACCGTATGCATACGAGTGAGCGATGTGAGTGGAATACTAACTATGATTTGCGAATCGCTGGTACATTTATCACATGGGGGTTGGTGCCTTGTCTCAGAGAATTCAGGTCGGCAGGAGAAAGAATAGCATGTTTGACATATTTCAAATATTTGGCTCACTGTTTGATTTTCTCCAGATCTAAGTGTTAAACTGTTCCTTCATTTTATATTCCTCGCACGTGATGCAAACCCGCAAAGAATCTACCAAATGGAAGAAACGTGGCTTTCCTGTGTAATGGTGGCACCAGTCGATGAGGCTCGGTTTTAGACCTAGGGAAGGATATTTGTTGGTTGAATTGGTAGTTCGAATTTATAGCACTATCAAAACGATTAAAAGATGTTTAAAATCATGTCTGTTAGGTTATTGTGAGAATTTAGCCTTTCAGAGTTAAGTATGAAGGAATAACCCAAGCAAAACATTTTGTGTTAATTAAGTTACTTGCTTAAGGAATAAAATCTAAAATAAACCTTTCTACCTCGAGAATATTATTATTCAAATCAAGCAATTTTCACTCATTACGCATTATTAAAATCGTCCACCTGAATTGTTTGTTCACCAAGAGCAAATCTTGAAATAAGCACCGATTTTACTCGCTTTCATCTCACGCAGATAACGATAAACGGCCACGCAACGCAAATCTGAAGCCATCGTTAGCTCTTAATGTTTTAATTATTTATTTCTAGCTCGATGATTCGCGCAACACCGCGCGACTGAAACGGTTCAAGAACGTGGCGCACTGTTATTGTGGCCGGAACGGCAAAATAATGAGACTGCAAAAGAATCCATCCACCGTTTGCGAAAGCTAAAATGGTTCAAATGACACTCGCCGTCTCGCAGCGCTAACAGCGCCCGCTTACCGAGCACTTCCCACAGCCTTGATCTCATCAGCTTCCACCGTGGAGTGATTTATTTGGCGAATCGTGAATCAGCTGGGTGAAAAAGTGAATACCACCGGCAGATTTAATTATGTAAATTTCCCTGACGAAAAGAACTATTTGCGGAATATCAAAACCAATTTTAGCCTAACGAGATTTATACTGTTACCCGCCACGGGTAAGCGATGTGCTGAGCGGGTATGAGCAACGGGGAAGGACACCGACAAACCGAACGGGACGGGACGGGACGGGACGGGACGGGTTGTTTTAACCGTAAAAACGCTTCAATGGCGCCACCGTCTGGGAAAGCTGTGAACCATATTACACAAGCGAAGTTCGTTAACTTTGAAGGCGCTATCGATGTCATGGTTGAACGAGCGAGTGCCATTGAGTGAGTTATGGGTAACAATTTTTCTAAATTGTATTTTTCCAACCGCCCCCGTCCAGAAACCATCGACGGACGCAAACCACTTGTTAACCAGTGTTGGGCGTGTTTCGGCCGTGGCACGGACGGTGTGTGCGGTGGCTTTTCTTCGCTTCTTCAAATATGTCATTTTTTTTTTCTGGGCGATGAAGTTGTTTAGGACGCTGCGACTGGTGACGCATTTAGAAACACATCAATCTGGTGTTTCCACTCGGTTTCGTTTCATGTATCATTTCCTCAGTTATGTCAAATGGGACTTTAAATGGATGACATACTTTGAAAGCCATTGCGGAAACAACTGGGCACAGAGTTGAAACAAGACGATGTTCGGTCGGAAGACGTCAGAATGAATTTCTGTGGACATACTTTCAACGTGTTGCACCTATTTGTCATTTGTTTTACCAATAAAATGAATTCTTCAAGCATCTTGTGTGTTAAGTTCACAAGTAGTAAATTGTTTGAGACTTATTTTGACTCAAAATTAGGAGTTTCAAGAAATTTGGCTGAATCTTAAATATTTTAATACCCAAAAGTGAGTACTTCTCTTAGTTTTTTGTTGTAAATCATGAACTTTAGAGTACACAAAATAAATCATGAAGATTTCGTAACGTAGCGACGCTTCCGCACGCTTGAGTACTTATGCTTCCGTGTGGCGTTCGGCACGGAACGGCACGACGCTCGAGGAAACGAGGATGAAAAGTCATAAAAAAATTCACCATAAATAAATGGCTTTCGGTTTTTATTACGCGTGAAATCTGTACTTTGTGTCAGAATTGCAGATAACACTTTGCCATCTAGCAGCAAATCACTCAGCGTTCCTGCTCAGCAACAGGAACGATGTGTGGGTGTGTAGATTGTGGGAGGATTTCAAAAATCCTTGGAGTGGAGTGGACTAAAATGACTGCAATGGATAGCAACAGAAAAAAAAGTGGCACAAACAGCAAAACATTTTTATTCTTTCGGTAAGAAAATGGATTCTTGTGTTGCTTTTTTCTAGACTGCTTGGAGCCACAACGACACGTACCAACCTCGGTCGGAATATGTTCTAAACCTCGTGCAGAGCACACCCGGCATAATGTCACTTGCGGTACCGTGAAATCAGACTCACCTGGCGAAGAAGCGCGAAATTGCCTTCATAAAACCGAGATCGTTCCTATATTTCATGGAATATTTATTATGACCGTGGCCTCGACCCCTGAGCTACTGCTGCAGCACGGAAGTATAATGATCCTAATCAAAATAATTAGCTCTTTTTGGAGTGTAGATAATGTTGGCGATTCTGGAACCGCCGGAAGGAGTGATGTTGCCAGACTTATTGTCATGTTTGGATGACAACGGTTTGAGCTTTCCGTTTGTTCGGGTTCATCGTGAGTTGATTAAATTTTACAGCTCAACGAATGATTTTTAATGGCGCAGTCGCAGACTAATGAAATATTTTATTGTCTGTAACCGTTTGATTTGTTTCTCTCCCAAAAAAAACAATCGGGTAAGGTAAACATTGACGCACAACCTGTTATCTGATGATCGTAACATCGTTGACTGTGTTTATTTCTTCGCCTGGAAAGAATTGACCCACTGTGAGCTTTTACCCTTCGTTCAGAAATCTCCCACCTGTGCGGAAAAAACAATTTGCTCATTTTCCCATGCAAGGCATCGATTTCTGGTATCATGCAACTTCCACCAGAAATCAGGTATTTGCTCAACAGGGAGCTTCTAGCACTGTGGGCTACCCCTGGTATCTGCCCGGAGTGTAAAATGGGCAGCGAACAGTGGTTGCGCTTCTCTCCCGCCGTGAAACGATGCACGGCGCTGACCGATGAGCGGAGTTTTCCATTGCTCGTTACTGTAATGGGCACGGCCAGGGCTAATATCTTCATCACTTTGCTAATTGACCGTACAAAAATTTATTGCCCCATAACGATGCGCCTTCGGCATTTGGGCATTCCGGGTTAGAACCGGGAGAAAATAGATCGACACGGATGTGATTAAATTCATGGTCGATGATCTAGTCGGTGTTGGGAGCATCACCGAACGGGTAGAGCAACAATTCGTGGGTGATTGAGGACTTTAGACCATGTTAGACGGAAAAAGAAATTACATAAGTGAAGCTCAAAACATCATGCAAGAGGAGAAGGTAAAGAAGTAGTAAATGGGTTGATAAATATTTGTTAACTCCAATAAAATCTAGTGTCTTTTTCAATTCGTACAAACGCTTGTCAGTTGTTGAGCTGTGTATAAATCCACCGATCAATAGTATTTAAAGCAAAGGTATGCAAATTAAACAGCAATAAAATACCCACACAGGGCCGGTGAATAGCGACGTACCCACCTACATCTCCACCATTCCAACCCCAATCAGTTACATCGACGACATCCGCAGCATTCAAAATCTAGTTTGCAGTGACGGTTAAATTTGATCCATTTCAATTTCGGGTGCTTGTCAACCAAGTTGCCACGACCGCGACCTCGCCCGGGTGGGGCAGCACGAAATTTGCATTAATCAAATCATGACGACGTGATAGATGAAACATAAATCTTTATTTCCCGCGGGACAATGACGTCTAATGGTGTCCGAAGCACTCCGAACACACTCGAACCGTGCACGGCCAACGGCCCACGGTTTTCCCACTGGGAGTGTAGCTTTTCCGGACGATTCGAATCCGGGCTGAAATCCCGTGTCGAAAACGAGGCCGCGCGCACATTACATCCGAAACGTTGGTTCACTCGTGGTTCGCGCTGATGCGTCCTAATGGGGACGCATGGTTCAGTTTGGTGGTGGTATTTGATGTACCGCTTGGTGGTGTTTGCATATCCTTTCGCCAGCAATCGTTCCAGCTTGGGTGTTTTGGGGTCGGTGTTTCCCCACGAGCCTCCACCGGCACAATGCAACAAAGTGCAAGGGGTATCGTTTCGCAGGATGCGGATTGAAATTGATTTAGGAGCACATGACCCCTTATGAGCGGGTGTTAGTAGCCGAAGCGGCGTGTGTGTCAATTTACAGTTCGCTGCAGCAAAATGGTCATCATTAGCTGGTGGAGAGGCACACTGCAGCACACGCACTTTGCACTTCGAGGGGCCCAACACAGTGGCCTGTTTTGGCTGAAGGAACAGATTTTACGCGCCTGCATCCATCGCTGGTTGACGCCGGTGGTTGGCATTATGTTTGTTTGATTTTGATCGGTTTTTGCATGATGGAACGGGCACAACATGGGCGACAGTTTTGTGGGTAGGGATTAAAATTTGACAACCATGATGTTGGCAATCGGTACCATTAACGGTAATCGCGGGTTTCGTGTTTACCGTTCTGAGTGTTGCAGCTGAGCGGTGCGTGGAATTGGTAAATTTGGTTGCGTTTGATGTCGTTTACATTACTTTTTTTGCAAAGGACGCTGAGTTGGTACCAGCAAACGAGCGTTTACATTTTATGCTACGGTTAAGCTTAGAGCCGTTTGGTTCAGTTCGAATAATTGTGAATCAATTTGATTGCCATATTTACTACTTGGCTAATATGTACCATCATTCCTTATTGTACATTTTAGCCAGAATGTTTGAGTATTTAATTCTGATTAGTGCCTGTATGTTTGGTCGCCATCGTATGTAATTTTTTTGATTATATGCGTTGCACTGTAAAATTTACAAAATGGCTTAATTTACACCGTTTTGGTTTTGATAAGTGAGGTACAATATTGTTTTAAAGCTTCAAGGATTTATTTAAAACAGAGATCATAGAAAAGAAAACCAATAAAAAACGTAAAATTATAGATGACGCAATTCAAACTTGTATCTCAGCACACTCCATTAGATGATTAAAAACGAGCAATATGAAAAATAAAACTGTTGATGCTACATTGAAAATGGACGACGAAAAAAAACATGCATTCTAGTTTTTTTTCTAGCACAGTTCAACCGTAAACAACTTGTTGAAAGCGTAATACTCCGAGCAAAACGCTACCGAGCTTGAAATAAACGTTCAGCACCGAGTCGAAAATGACAGCATTTTTCGTTATCTATTCCCACGACCACGACGGCAATCGGAGTGGGTGTTTCATTTGTGTCGAACGCACGCCACCAAGCGCGCGGAAAGTCTTTTTGTACCATTGCCGAATGGATACATTCGATGCGTGAACCAACGTTAAACGCTATCCGTCGAAACGCATTCAATTGATCAACCGTACGGCTGGGGGCTCAGTGTCATGATCGAATAATATTTATCCGCACACGCCACGCTTGCCAGGCCACGCGAAACCTGTCGATGCATCATCACACATTTGGATGAAAATCAATGTTAACATTATTATTCCATTATTCTGGTTCGATAGATTTCCATAAAAGCGTCGCTAGAGCACGAGCGCACGAGCCTGGACAGTGTGCCAGCGTTTAGCCGGTTGGAATATCGATGCTTCCATGGGCGTGCATGCAACATTGAAGGGTTCTGGTGATAGATTATTTCTTCCACACACACACACGCGCTGTTATGATTTCAGCGTGCCTCTCCACTAAGCGATGGAAAACGGGTGTTATTGAACGTTGAAAAGTTGCTGTTTTGTTATTCTACCTGCAATTCAAAAAACAAGCACATGTAAATGGACCGAGCGTCCGATCACCATGTTTCGCAATACCGTTTTTTGGACGGTGGCACAGCAAGTTCCGCTTCTCCTGAGCGGGGGAGACATATGCGCCAGAGGACTTCCATAGGTTTTTGGAAGCGAACCCTGACACGAACATATTTCTATGTCAACCGTAGTGATACAGTTGTGCAAGGATCAATAAATTTGGAAGACCGGCCGTTGCATTCCGGCGATGTCGCACTTCGATCGAGAGTGACCTGATTTAACGGGGGGGTCCTACGTTCAGCATCGGCCCACCAGGGGACCTTCCACCGGGGAGGGTTTTCCTAATTTAGTGTAGATGTTATCGCAATTATAATAGATTGACAGCTTAATCTACCTGCGCCGCCTGTCCGCTACGGGTGCCGGGCGGGAGCGCAAATAATGGGAACACTTCCCACACGGCAAAGGCAACACTTCGCCGGACAGTCGAGATCGATGATTCGCTTACGGTTTCGATAGTTTGTCGGCTATGCGATAATTATCTGTTTGTACAAATGACTCGAAAATGATTGAATAGTGAGCGGGAGTGTCTAATTGGTGTCCCTCTGGTGTCCCTGTGCCGGGCGCATTGTGACGGGTAAACGATTGTATTGATTAGCCGTGGCACCGGTACGAGGACCGGTTTCATTTGATATTGGGCAGCAGCGCAGTGTATCAACGGTACAATTAATGTTGAGTTATGGTGCCCGCTTCTCAAATCAGTGATACACCCTGGCCAGGGTGTCGCAAACGGAACACCCCGCGCAGGGTAATGGAAGCCGAGAGATTTGAATACCGTGGGGAAAATTGTGCATCTGGCCTATTAAATTTTAATACGTTACACTGAACAAGGAAAACAAACTATGATATTTGTCCGAAACGGACTGTACGTTAATTGACGATAAATTGTGCATGAGCAACGTTACGCGTGTTATGAGGAATGTGAGGAAATTGTATTCTGACAAAAATTATTAATTAAATCTACTTGTTGTATGCTTTTCTGTTTTTATCCAACATTGATGATGTGATTGAAAGTAGTTTTGAAATTTTATTTATCAAATAGATTAAAGTATTTAAGGCACATAAAATTAAAACTATTTATTTGAAAGATAATCCATAACATAAATTTATATTTTAAATTAATTGGTCCCAATCAATATTATAAAAACAATTTGAGTATTGTTATAATTAAAAAGGGATGTTTGTATGTATTTTTAAGCACAACATCATTACGGGTTCTAACACAGTATATATGTTAAATTAGTTAAATTTCCTTGAAGAATATAAATTTGGAGTTAAAACTATATTCGGCTCGATTCGCTGGTGTATTGGCTAGCGGCCCCGATTCTACACGATAGAACCGACACAAAAGCTGGATCCATGTGGTCGTTCCTTGGTAGCATTTACTGACTATAATCATGACGCGATTTTTTAAAATCAGTTTATATTTTAACTTTATAAACGATTTGCTTAAAAACAGGTTTCTTTTTTGCATACCTAATTTTGATTAAAATAATTAATCCCCAATGTAATGCGCCGTAATTCATAATAATAAAATACAACAAAACAGATTCCCCATAATCAACGCTACCCGAGGTAAAGATAAATTAATCTGGTGGAAACCAAAAAAAAACTCCAATTTAGCTGTTTTTGCACTGGAAAAATTCGCTGGGAAAATAGTGGCAAAAACTGAAGGCTGCCAATCAAACCATGAATGGAAATCAGTACCTTCGCTAACAAGCTCTTCCGGCGGTCAATACGTTGCCTGCTCGAGCAACAAATCGCAAATGGGACGATAAATGTCTACAATTCATTACCGGGGAGTTAACGGGACTTAAACAGTGTCTGGCCTGCTCCTGATCTACGAGTTTGGGTCGTTTCGATTTGCCCAACTTCCCGCAAACATCGCTGCCCGCTTTAGTACCGATTTCGGTGTCGTGGAGCCCAGATCAAGCATCATTGGCGGTGAGTGGTAACAGCAGAAAGCAAAAAGAAAAAAAGAAAAGTACACGAAGAAATAAATAAAAATCCAAAAAAAACACAAACCCCGAAAGGAAATGCGCGGGATCATCGGGAGCCGAATAAGTAGGTCAAAATGTTTATTCAACATTAATTTGATGCTAATGATTTCGCGGCTGACTCGCCCGGGTGTGTAAGAGTGTAAGTGCACATGAAGTGGAAAGAGAACGCGATTGCACAACAATTCCCTAACTGTGAATTTCCCTCCGGGCTAAGCCCTCCGTGGCTCACACATCGCAGACAGAGTTCTACGGTATTGCCGTTGCATTGCATGCCTTTAGCTCGTGTGTTTTTTTTGTTGGTTTGCTCGCTGGCAGCCCGTTGCGAAAATAAAAGCGTTCCCGTCGGCCGTCCACGGGAGCGTAAAGCCATCGCATTCTTTGCCATCTTTCGCTAACGTAGATTTCTTTTGCAATGTGATGATGGTTGGAACCACCTACCAGAGCCCTTTAAACATGCTACCCAAAACTAACGGGCACGGCACGGTAAAACGGTAACGAAATATAGAACATTGCAAAGCCCCCAAAACCGCTTGTTGGGTTTTATTTGACCGAAACCGGGCAAAAAGTATTGCATTTAATTTTTAATCTTATTACAAACGCCTTCCCCGGCGGTGATGGGCATTGCTTAATTTTTCGTTATTTTCGTACCTAAGCGACCCAGCGACGAAAACACACCGAAACCATCCGGAACGGAAAAGCTCCCAGTGACCGGCCGCGTGGAAAGTGACCACAAAATTGAGCGTGAATCAGAAATTGGATCGCATTATTATTATGAACCGCCGTTGTGTACGCCCGGTTCGGATCAGGTGGTGGGTGCTAATTTGGCCGTGACTCGAATAGCGTGATGGTGCCCATTGCAGTGCGACTCCCAGGGCAAGCAGAAAAATGGTGGCATTCTTCGCTGTTCCGTGGGCCGTTCGGCAGCAAACATCAAGCTTCAATCGCACCCGTGTTGACCGCATTATGGACAGTTATCGAAATTATAATTAGACAGCCGAATCATCCGTCAGGGTAATTTTATTACGGAGCTTTTCTCGGCACCGTACAGCAAAGAATTTGTCGAAAGAAATGGTGCATGGAAAGTTTCAATAGAAACACTTGATAATAATTGGTTCTTTGTAGTTCCGAAGTGCGTGTGGGTAGAATATGGATGAAAGTTTTCCTCTTGTGGTTGATTCTCTCAACCGCACGATTGATAAGCACATTTATTTTTCATATCACTGCCATTTCGGGTCCGATAATGACGTTAATCGATTTGAATGCGTGTTGGCCGGGGAATTGAAAAGCTATTCTGTGTGAATTACGGCAATAAAGAACGAAGAACTTAATTTTTCTTTGTGGGCAATAGTGGAATGACGTATTAGGAAAACGAATCTTACTCGTTTCCTGCCAACCATTGCCCGACCCACGAGCGGCGTTGATGACATTCCATTGTTTAGTTTCATTCTGAACCATTAATCAAAAGGAAAATTGTCACCGGTTGCCATTGTCAAAACGGTGCGGGACACCAAACAGGGATACCGAACGGGTGCGCAACCTCATAGTTAAACCTCATCGTTCACGGTTGATTGTGATTGTCTCTCGCTCGACATTTGTCGCTAATGTTCATTGTCTGCGTAACATAAATATTCGTGTGAACTCATAATGGCAAAAAGGGTCTCGCCGGTTAAGCGCGACGCCGGTGTGCCCATCTCGTGGCAGCGTGCCACGCTGCGGTTACGCTCTAATTTTTATTCCTTCCCATAAAAACCCTTGTAGCATTGTAGCTTTTGAGCTTCGCGGGACCTTTTTATTGTTTCTTCTCAGGTCTATCCCACTGCCGCTTCCGCACCTTCCGCCGAAGTTCCAGCGTCGTTTTTTTTTTTGTACCGCTACACCGGATCGTCAAGAGAGCAATATTAAAATGCGTTTGAAATAGGTCGGCACTTCGAGGTGCTTTGGCACCTGTGCAACCTTTCGCTTCCCTCATTACCATAACGGGCAACGGGTTTGCGCCGTGGCTGTCCCGGGAAGATGGGCGTAAAGAGAGAGAGAGAGAGAAAGAAAAAAAAGGGTCTCACTCAGCTCGCCATCATTCAGGTACCTTTAGCCCAGCATCAGGGCACTGGCAGAAGCAGCAATCGTTTTGATTCCTTTCCGCAAACTTCCCGGTCTCATTAGCATCGATAAAAAGATGAAACATCCCGTGTGCATCAAGCGCTCTGCACGGGACCCAAGTGTACTTAGGGGTCAATTCCCGGGGTCCCGCACGGGGTGAGTTTCCCGTTGATGGGGCAGGTATGAAAAAGGTCACCCCTTAACCGTGGTGCTTCATCCCCTTTCCCTACCAACAGAGCAAACAATGTTTTAGCGTTTCTGTTTTTATCATTTTCCGCATTTTTTGTGTGTGTGTGTGTTTACGATGAAATAATTATCCACAAGAACAACGAATTAGATGGGTCCCACCGTATCCATTTAGATTGCATGGATGAAAAAAAAAGATTCGTTCTGTTGGGTTGGGGGTACCGCTAAAGGATGAGTTTTCACATCTCCCGGTCCATTTATGGTCGTGTTGATGGAATTATGGAAATGAACAACGATTGCCATTTGTTTGCCCGTTCGTTAACAGTTGCTCTAATCATATGCTTCTAGAAGCATGGTTGTGATTTCGACTCGTTACGGTATAATTTTTAAATTAGCTTTCTCGGATGAGCACAGCAAAGAAATGTTTATGGCAAAGCAATATATTTTTATAGCAGGGGTCATTCGACTGGACAAATTTTTATCCATCGTCTGTAATGAATAGTTTCATGAGGGTGGAAATTAACAAAGCCATACAATGTTCACCGAATGTTTATTCTGTGGTTCTTGTTTCATTAACACATGTTTTTCCCGAAGAAAAATAGTATATTGCAACTTCATTCCGAACCACACTGGCTCAACGCAACTTAATTGGTAATCACCGTTTCTAGAGACAAAGTAAGAACGGTGGCAAATTTTGAAGATTTCCCCAATCAGTATCGCTTGAACAGTTTTTTTTTTCTTCCATCTGCTTGGCTAAATTCGTTTGCTGCAACGTAAATGTACTGCTTGCTTTCCTTTGCTCACGCAGTACCCGGAACGCTACGTTCAACTGCTTAGTGGCAGTTCTCAGTCGGGAGGAAAATGAATACTGACAGATAGAAATTAATGCTACTTTAGGCCCCCACTTTTACCGCTAACTTTTAATCTATAAATAAGCCCACCCTCAATGCCCACCTCCCCGCCCTGCCGCACACAAACCACGACCAACGGTTATGAATCCGAATCCGAAACGCGCCAATCTTTTGCGAGTGTCCAAGCGGGCCGGGCAAAATGTGCGGAAGTGAACCGACACCGAGAAGTGGTTCTGCCTGGCGGTACCGAGTTGCTGGTGGCAGAAAAATTCAATTAAACTTTGGTAAGAATTTATATTGTCGGAAAGCTAGAGTGGGTACGGTTCGGTTTGCCTTATCGCGTTACCGCTGGTGATAACGGTGGTCAAGATCATGCAAGGTATTTACGGTGCGGTACGGTACGGTAGGGTGCGCAACATGTTGGGAATGGAAAATTAGTACTCTTTTTTAGTCGCTTCCGTTGCTTTGTAAAGGGGGGGAATGAAGTTTGTTTGAAAAATCGGAAGAATAACGCCTTGAAGTTTAATTCGAAAATGGTGCCGCTAAAGATATGCATGTTGGTTAAACGTTTATTAAACGTAAAACCGACGTTTGCTTCGAAGAAAACCGATAAACATTTTATGAAATGCTTCAAGGTCAAAATCAAAGTTCATTGACCCGCCCTTATAAGGGCTGTCAATTGCTAGGTATGTTATTTTATTATGTGACCTTTTTTCATTTGTTTTTTCAAATTCACTTGCACAAATTTATCTTATGCCCGTCTGCGGTTTGGTTTAATCATTCTACTTTAAGAGTTATTATTTGCTATCCCTAACTTGAAATGACAGATGTCATCACGTTTTTCTGTTTCTTTCTCTGCTCTCTTCTGTTTTAAATAGGGTGATGTAAGTTTTCTTAAACAAATTAACAGTAGAGATTGATTTAAAATATTGAAAAATAATGATGGATAAATTTTTCGGGTTTGTTCAAATTTTGCGATGTTCAAATTTGATTATATTTGTTTTCATTTGTTTTGTATCCTAAGTTCTGCTCCTAATTAGCATTCTGCATTAAGATATTTTTTTCATATTATAATACATGTTAATCAAAAGCAATCTGTCTACTTTTTAAAGCTCAGAGCCTCCTGTTCTAAGAAGAAATCGCTAACGTCTGAGCCGGTATTTGTAATTCAATAATTTATTACGATCCACTGTGTGATTTATTTTGTCTGCCATTTAAGTAAAGCTCACGATACACACACAAAAACAACATAATGTATTATGGGAAGAATTTTCAACTCACTTTTTTTGCCTTTTATTTATTGTCGTTGCAACCCTATCGCTTATTCAAAAAGCTAATAAGTTAATTTTGTTGCAGTAAACGCATGAAAACCCCTCGATGCATCAATACAAAGGAAAAAAAATGTAAATCCTGCGATGGATTGCCATAAAGAATGTGTATCGTGCTTTATTCCCTAGCGCATAGAGCTGTTCCACGTGTCGTGTTTATCAGGTTTGCTATTCGCAAAAAAACGCTCTGAGTGTGGGTGTGTGTGTGTGTGTGGTCTGCCGAGGGAAGCGACAGAAACAAAAAACGGAACCCGAAACTTTCAACAGTAAAAAGTAAAACGCACCATTATCCAATGAACCATCCACGGTGTCCCGGTGCGAATGGGAACGGTCTTTTACGGTTCACGCACCGAAGTACACCGAAATCACCCGCAATCGAAACGTTTCCATAATGATGTCGTACCGTTGGCCAATTGCCAGAGCAAAATCGTGTCCACGAATTCCGGGCACTGGTCAATATTTCACCCCGCTGCGCAGTCCAGCCGGGGCCCGGCCACAGATCGGCACCGCGGCGGTTATCCGGTACGTGCGCCTGTTTTTGGTCGAGCGCATTACGGCTTACGTAGGGGTGGTTTTGGTTGATTTTTTGCTGTGTCTGGTCCTGCTCCCTGTCCGGGGCACCACTTGTCTGCTGCGAGAGGCTCATCCACAGGCGAAACATCGAACGCTTCTCAAATTGTTAGCTCTTGCCGTACATCTCGTCGCCACACAACAAGCCAAACTCTTCGGGGAGCTATTTTCGTATTCGAGTCATGCGCGACGAATGATTGCAGCATTATATTCAATAAAGCATTTTACTGTTGAATTTTTTAATCGTTCTCGAGGGTGATTTTTCCTTTTATTTTATTGAAATAAAAGGAATAAAATATGGCCTACCATTGGCAAGATACTGGTGACGAAGCGCTGGAGAAAAATTGGGACCCAATAAAACAAACAATCGAACGAAGGGGCGAAACACTTTTTTATCCCAGTTACAGCTCGGTTCAAACGGTTTGCAGAAGGAAAAAAATATTATTAACAGTATTAACATATTAAAAAAAAATATTTTACCAATTCCAAATAAGACGAAGTAATGCTAAGAGAGGAGTTTTAATAGAATCAAACAAGTATAATTTTCTAACATAACAAAATTTATTGTGACATGTTTGTAAGACACTTAGCACCAACATTTGATATTTAATTTAAAAATATTATTCATCATTTTTGGCATGAACTTCATCATATGCGTGCGTTGGAAATGTGCTTTACGTTTGGGATTAAGTGTAATTTATCGTGCAGATACACCAGCTCAGTACTTCAACCGCATTTGTGCAGAATGGTGTGTACGACGCTCGAATGCTGCGAATGATGAAAAACGAACATCCTGATAGGAGGGAAAACAACTGACTCTGCCGTACCCCGGCCAAGTCCCCGGTGTGGATGAAGAGATTGAACGGGGTTGTGGTGCCGGGGACAACGGCACACACGCAACCCGGGTGGAGAAATATGCACATTCGCACGTATTTATCTTCGATCGGCCAATGCCGACCGGCCAGCCAAACAAGTGTGCATCATTTGGACCGAGTACAACGGGCAGAGTAAGTTCGAACAACTGGGTCGGTTATGCAGGTGTAGTTGGAGACACAAATGACCCCAGCACAGGGACGGCATGAAAGGTTATCACCTGCCGTTGCCCGTGGCAATGGCATGGGAAGAAGACCCCGCGTGGGTCTCTTTATTGATTCAGCCAGATTGGGCGAAGGATGCGAATGTGGCAGACAGTAGTGAAATCATTCTTCAATTCGTTTGGATCGGATTTGATTTTTTGAAAGCAAAACTACATACGAACTGCGCCCTTTGTGTGGAAATGTTAGAACTAAAATTTCTTCCTTCTTTTTTTTAATTAATGGAGTATAGCGAACGGTGCATTTGATAACACCTGCTATCGTTGCAAATGGGTTCGCTTGCTGTGACGCATCGGATCTGTTTACTGTTTTGGTTACGACTGCTTGCATACCGTTGGACATTGCCGGGTTTTCCCGTAAACCTTTGCCAAACAGACTATTTCCATAAAATCGAACCGTTGGCACGGGCACAGGCCCGCCAGCCTGTTGTTTGGTTGCTCCATTTGTACGATTGCATTATCGCACGACTAATGTGTTTACTGCAACTTATGTCCCTGGGGCCAATATCACTGGTTCGCTCGGTACCACCAGTATGCCCGGAGTGTTGAAACACTGCATGCGCCGAAATCGTTGCGTTGAAACCTCGAAAATGCTAAAAGCGATTGTTCTGGTTTTGCAAAAACAAAAATGCTGCACTGTACACAACAGTTTATTTTAGTGCGTTTGATAACGGTTAAAATGTACTTGTTGTTAGGGCTTCCCACGCCTACTTGGATCAGAAACCTAGTGGTGGTTGGGAAATAATCAGATCCTGCTTTTTAAATAATAATCAAATGAATTTAACAAGACTCAGAAAATGTCTTTATACCTGAATCATTCAACTTGTTGGAAGCTGAATATGTTAAATAATAGATGAAAAAGTGAACATTTTTAAACATTCTTAAACAGCGGCGGATCAAACGGTAGGCGGAGTAGGCGGTCGCCTAGGGCCTCGCCGTGTTGGGGGCCCCAAAAAATGTGTGCCGATTGTGCAACTTTTGAAAATTTAACAACAGAGTTAATTTATAGCAAAAAAAATACTTAAAAAGGAAAAAAAATGATCGAAAATATCTTTCTTGGTGATACAAAACATTTGTTTCTATGCGATAAATTAAATGCAGAGAAGAATATTGACTTTGTGACTTTAAGGTATAAACAAAATTGCACCAGAATTTCCGAATGTATAGTACCAGGAGAGCATCCACGAAAGAGGTAGCTCCTGGTACTGCGCCGTACCAGGCCATACCTGACCTTACCGTTTCTGGTCATTCGAAAGATTAAAAAGTCCTAGTGGTTGACAGTGAAGCTCTTAATTTAGTATTTGCCGTATTTAGTCGATCAACCATCCTCCTTTTTTTAACTTAAAGCTAAGACTTTAATTATATTTATCATGTTTCTTGGTGTTAATTATTACCAAATCGTTTTTTAATTATAATAGGTGTGATATCCACACTTCGTGAATCTATGTTAATGCAAACTGGTTATCAAATGTTTTTATACTGTTTTTATACTAATATATCAAACAAGCAGTCAGTCCTTGCTGCGGGTTTTTTGTCTAGATGGGATTTTTCAACGGTCCTGTCGTGCGAAGACCAGTGGCGCCAATACACCATCGAACCGCGCCTAGTGTTGATTTAAATTAATTTTGTTGAACTAGCAGCATTAAAGAATTTAGCATTAAAGAAGTTCTAGCATTAAAGAATTTTAACTTAATGTTCTATCTTTGAACGTGTTATGGACATTGTATTTTTATTTTTATTATGGCAATATGTTGCCGAAGAACATTATTAAAACAACATCTCAAATGGGATAAAGTTTCTACTCTCGACCCTCAATAGAAAATATTCGAAGGACAAAAAAATGCTGTGTACCTGGTTCTCACACATGTCAAGATGTTTTTCTGTTTGCTCTCTCCCCTCAGTAGCAGCAACATGTTCTTCGAATCATTCCACAACCAAGCGTTGCATATGCATGCCGCAGGGGTTCGATTCGATCCGCGCGTAGGAAAATAGATTGCATTTGCACTTTTGCACCGCTCTTACTTACCGGGCGCGTCCGGTCGCGTTGCCATAATTTGGGTTAGACGATTCGATTCGTTGTCGCCCTACGGGCCAGGAGATGTTTTGGGCCATTTTTTTGTATGGTTGTTGTCGTTGCGGTTGTTGCTGCTCTTTCGATAAACCCTTATCGATCCCCCGGTCCGTTGTGGTACTTCATCAATCTAATAGAAAAGCTATTGCCTAAATTGCAGCCACCGTTAGTATCATTGGCGCAACCACCTCATTCGGAGAGAAAAAAAAAATACATCGCCCACTGCCAGCGAACGACTTTTTCTGCCTGGTTCGTGATGGACATTTCTCATGTGCCGTGTGGCGGCGTATTGCAACGAGTGTCTATCTTCTGGTTGAATGTTTGGTATAGAATTTCAATCATGGCCATTTGCCGGCTCGACACGGCCTGAGCTACCAAGTTCGGCACGAACCCACACAATCACATCCCTCTTCCGCCCGGTGACTAGCGATACTACGCTGCGGATGGCATGTTATGGAAATGCATGCACATTCTACTGGTCGCATCTTCTGCCATTTCGTCCCTTGATTGAACGCTTCCGAAGTGTTCGCTGTCAGCCCTGAAGGAAAATCACACGCGAACGAGTCGCTGCCATTTCTACCACTGGCTTCGTTTGGCATTTAGGTGAGCTTTTTTCCCTTCTGCCCATTTTTGCACTCCCCAACCATCCCGTTCGGCCGCTAGCCCCCGTGCGAACAGGGAACAAATAAACCACCGATCGGTATTTATGGTGCCAAGGCGGCTGCACATCCTACGAAATAGAAAAACATCACTTACATAAAACACACTCCAGCACTCACATCCATACGGTACGCAAACACTTCGATCGTTCAAGTCGAACATTTACCAAATGGCATCCATTTTCGCATGTGCTTGGTGAATGTTCATTTCGTGTTGGGGTGTTTCTTTTTTTTTCTCGCTCCACCTATCTGCTACCCCCACAGAGGAAGAGTGGTGGAAATAAAATGAGGAGGAAAAAAAATCACACCGGGCACAGTTTGCTGACGGTGGCAGTGGTCGGTGAGGTAAACCGCAATGCTCTCGTAATTGATGGGATTTATTTGATCCCTCAACGGATTACCCAACGTCGGGTATTCTTCGATTTCCTGTCGGCCTGATGATCCGGTGTGTTCGGAACGAAGCGTCGGAAACGAGAGCACAACTATTCCTATTCGATGTTGGATGGTTGGTTTTTTGATTTGTGCTTTTATGTCTCGTTCGTGCGGGGTTGGGTTGAAAACGGCTCTCGGCGTGAGGGGCGAAAAACGGTTGGTAGTGTTAATGTGTACAAGTGTTAAGTGCATCATCGTACCTTGTCCTATGCTGATCGCTTATGAGCTCATCTCGCTACACACTCGGTCGGGGGTGTTTGCCAGCGTTGAGTGAAACATCAAATACTCCATGGAAGAATGGATAACGTTTCATACTTGGTATGAATCATAGAAAATAATACAATGAGGAAAGGATTTCGATGCGATCGGTTATGAACCACTTCTGAGTGGATTAAGGATGGTTGATACATACACGTGTTTATGACTATCACTGCTTTGTTGTACACTTGTCGGGAATTTAAAACGTTGGATACCATTCACTGCTTTATTTGTGCATGATCCAAACACCTATTTGAAACTTCATCCGGTTCCTCGTCGTAATACCAATGCTTGCAATATGAGTGAGTTTTTTTAACTTTATAATTATGGAATTGTTAGTCTCAGTTTATTTACTTAAATAAAACACATTTAATGAGTACATTTAGTACTGGTTTAGAACTGCATTATTAAAGTACTAAAAGCAGCATTCTTGATTTTATTAATATTTTACTTCATGACGATGGTTTCATACCAGCTTCTGCTTATCGTTTCGAATCGAATCAGAGAAATCTTCAAAAAAAGCAATTCAAATGACTGTTGTAATCTAATAGCTTGAATTTAAAAATCCCTATTATAACTTATTGTTTTTCTTTCGTATTTTGCAGGCAAATGAGTATGCATCCTATCAGAACACGCTTGGACGCCGATCGACGCTGGTTGGACCGTACACGCACATGAGCAAATACTCCTACCCCACAGATGTGAGCCTCAGCAGCCACTACGGATATACGTCATGGGGTCTATGGCGAGACAGTCGCAACCTGTCCTCCTCACTGTACGCGAAGAAGCAGAAGAACATCAAATCATTCTCCATCCTGCTGATGTCTGCCGCGTTCATTGTCGTGCTTGCCGTACTTTGTGTGGCAGGTTTGGCATTCTACTTCAGCACGTTCAAGGCAGATTTAAGTGAAAGTAAGTGGATCAAAGTAGCTCCGGTGTAGAAAATATGTTTGTTAAAATATGTCACTTAGAAATAATGCGAAGGTGTAATTGAAAAATGTGGAAATAGAGTCATAATTGAAGTTCCACTCCGGAAATTCCACACAAACATCTAACCACTGTGGTAAACTGGCACTATTTCTATTTACCAACGTCATGCAACGTAGCCTTGGCAAAAATGTTAACACTTTAGCAGCGCACACAAAAAAATGCGTTAAAATAATGGATGACATTAGCTCTGGCCGTTGACAGGAAAAACCGTGAAACACCGGGCGTCTCCATCGTTGTCCTCTTGACATGATTTCTAGCCTTTTCCTAAACACCTTCGCTTGGTACGATGCTTGAACTGCAACAACGTACGCAACCAAGGCGCATACCACGTCCCATGCATGTATGCGCAACGGTGCGCTCTATACGGTTGGACAGGTTGCAAAACTACTCACGGCATTCATTATGTCATCCCGGACTTGATGCATCAACTGATTTAATACCACTCCTTTCCTGGCAGCGAAAAGATAGCCAACCCATCCATGAACACACAAGTGTGGATACTTCACCACCCGGAACTGAATGTGTATGTGTGTGTGTGTGTGTGTGTGTTTGTGTACTTTTTGCCAGGGTTATCTATGCTTGTCTAGCATCATCATCATCATCATCATCATCATCACGACTATGAAGCTCATATCCTTCCTCTTCCGTCCGAAAAAGGTCTCTTTGTTGTGGATTTAATGATAGTCCTGTTGTGAACAAATGGTCAGCTTTTCTTTTTTTTGGGGGTAGGAGGGGGTGGGTACACCCACACTCGAAACGCTGCCAGTCTATCGAGTGACCATATCGGAATGCCCCCTTTTTTTTGCGCATCGTGCCATACCATACAGTGGACCAAGCGCCCGTTCGCTACGACCATAATTCAACAGTTTTCCACCAACCGCGTTGGTTCGGGTCACCCCAAAAACAAACTTTGCACTGGAGCTTAATTAAAGTCAGCTGATCAATAGATGAGCCGTTTTTTGTGCCTCGCTTTCGGTGCCGCTGTTGCTCATCTTCCGCCGCTGTCAAAGGTTAGCGCGCTGGCTCGCTGGCTGGCTGGCACCGGACGATCGGCGACCGTGCGGCACTAGCGTATTAAGCTCATCAATCTTCAATCAAAAAACCACAACGAATCGTGATTAAAAAAGAGGGGTGCCAGTGTGTTTGAATTGTTTGCACAACAAGTAGAACAAGTTGCGCGGTGGTTCACGAGGGCCGTTCGTACCGTTTGAAGTGAGCTTATTTAGTGTTTTGGTTTTGTTTGTTCTTTTTTTGGTTGTTGTTGTGTTGCTTGTGCGCTGATTTATTATTCAAAAACTAATTGTAGCACACAAATATTGCCCGGCCGAACGCCACCTTTTACAAAATTGTTTGTTTTTTTAAACACATATATGAAACTAATCAGTGGTGTGAAAGGGCAATCGAACAAATTTCCAGCTAAAAAGCTTCAATTACTGCTGGGTTGTGAAGAGCTTAACTAGAAATTTTGTTTTTATTTTCCAGCAATTTTGGCATTCGACTGTACGTTCCGAGTGGCACGAGGAGATATCTACACGACAGGATTGCGAACAAACAGCACACCGGTGTACCGGCAGAAGACGGCATTCTACGAAAAGCTGATAGAAACTTCACTCGAACGCAGCGGTCTCACCGTTTCCCGGACGGAAATAATGAACTTTGGTGACGGCCCAACAATAGCGCTCAGCTTCCGTGTTTTTCTGGATATGCGGAAAATTAAAATGTGAGTATTGCGTTGAATATTTTGAGGTTTTTTTTCTTCCCCGGACCGGCCAAATTCGATTTAAAAACTGTAACTAATCACGTCACGATTAAACTTTGTAACGTACACGCAACTTATCACTCGCGTACATGCTTCGTCTTTCTCTCTCTCCTATCGGCAACACGGTTGGGCAACGCGAAAACAAATCATCATCGTTCACTACATTGCACCCCGTCAGCACTATCAATAATGTGGAGGAGCACATCAGGACCGCGTTTCTGAGTGAGGTGCTCAACCCAAACTCGGCATTCAAAAACATACGCATCGATCCGGACAGTATCGAGATTAAGCGGCTGCTCGACCAGGAGGTCCTGAAGACGGCACTTCTAACACGGCATGAGGTAAGCACTTTGGCGCCGGATGTTGTTCGGTGTTTGCCGCTACGCAAAACTGGATTAGATAACACTGATGATGATTTGTTTTTTTTTTCTTCTTTCTTTGCCCCCCTTTTTCGCTCGTCCATTTGCTCGGTCCGTTCGCAAAACCATCATCGTAACCAACGCACGGACGCGATGGGTTTCGGTACGGAACGGTTCACCATCATGCACCGGTACGCTTTCATGCACTGATCACTCATGCCCGATGACTTGCCTTTTATCCTGATGGCCCGCCAGCCATTTCCGCCGGTGGTCAAACCGTCCGGTGGCGGTGGTGGTCCCTTCGAGCAGGACCAGCGTCACGTCACGAAGAAGACGGGCGTAATCGAAAAAACTATCCACAAGTTTACACCGCGCATCACACCGGCCCCACCAGCCGGTAGAGTGCCGACCGACGGGAGCAAAGGCATCGTCGAGGCGGAATCTGACATTGACATGGATAATTTACCGGTTATACAAGGATCATTTGAGATAACGAAAACAGATGCCGACATCACGCAGAAGCGGACGGGAGCCGGCAGCAGTACGGATCCGGCCGGTCGAGTGCCGGCAGTGGCCTCGACGCTTAAACCGTTCACCGTCAGCCCGGCCCAGATAACGGTCCGGGGAAGCGAGAAGACGAAAGTGACGGAAAGCATTAAGGCGATGGTGGCGGGGGGCGATGAAAAACCATCAACTGGTGGACACGGTCCGGTCGGACGGTTTGGTCAGACCGTTGGGGTAAAGTCAAAATATGAAACGGCAACGGCCAAGATTGAAAAAATGGATAAGCACGGGGCTACGACGAAGAAAATTAAAACAACTTCACTCAAACCATCCACCGCGGGTGGGAGCGGTGCGGGACGACGGTCGACGACGGCGCATGGAATGGTGGGTCGTACCACAACCACAACAAGGTCGTCTACCACACCGACAACATCCACCACGACGAGCACGACAATGGCACCAACGTTGTCCACCGTAAGCAGCAAAACACCTGCGCCGGTCACCGGTACAACAACCCGGTTGACGACGCTTCGGTATCAGGTATTGGCATCGCAGGGCTCGGCTAACGAACCATCATCAATGTCGGGCTCGATCGATGATTGGGACGAGGAAGAGGAATCCGGCGAGGAACTGCCACCGGAGTCGTTTGCTGAGGATCATCTGCCGGTGGTGGTCGACGTGATTGGGCTACCGTCCGAGACTGATGGGGAGATAAAAAATGATACACTTTTGGAGACCATTTTTCAGGCCATCATTAACGACAGCATCCCGGAGGAATTCGCATCGGATCGGCGAAGAATTGGAGGTCTCGAACCCGACAGCATACCGAAGCTGGACGTAAATCTGTTCACCAGCGCACCGATACTCGATAAGCAACCCTGGCATCCGATCAATCCCAATCAGCCGCAGCAGGTGAAGGCCGACCAGCGGACGGGTCTACCCGCGCGGAAGAAAATTTCGCTCGCCGAGGAAATTCTCTACCGGAACCGTCCGTCGGACATCGAGAGTGTGCTGGCGTACACGGAAAATCCCAACGGGCAAATTTATTACCAGAGCTACACCAACCCGAGCTTCGGTTCGTCGACGCTCGGCATCGAGCCGCTCGGTGTGGCGGATGTCCGGCCGTATCCGTTGCCGGTGGACAAAATTCATGAAGAGGTGATACCGGATTTCAAATACCTTACGCCGACCGCCGTCGATGCGAGCGAGCAGCTGCTCAACCTGACGCTGGACGAGCAGAAATTCGAACATCTCGGCGATGGCGTGATTGCCAAAAAGCCGGAACAATACACCACGCCCGACGGTGAGCAGATAACGACGACGGAAAAGCCCGACACCGTCACTCTCCAGACGCCGGTGAGTGGCTCTTCCGGTGAGAGTCAATCGTCGGATGAAACCTCCACGGAGGTGTACAGCTACGGTCCAACAGTGGACGGCATCGATTCCGTGCTGGCGGGAGGCGTGAACGGTACGCACGATGACGAGCTCGTCGACGTTGCGATGGACCTGGAGTCTCGCAACAGTCCGGATGATTCGGACCAGACGACGACCACACCCGGTCCGGCAATCACCACCGTAACGGGAGTGTCGGAGTTGACCGAGGAGGCAACGGAACAGACCTCTACCACGATGCAATCCACTACGCTTAGTTCGAGCGAAGAGATTCAACGGGATGCGGAGGACTTATTGATGACGAGCACTACCACCGAAACGATGTCATCAGGTTCGGAAGAAATTACCACCAGTTCGGCAGAAGTAACGCTCGCGCCGGTCCATTCCCCCAGTCCCAGTCAATCGAAACGGCCGACCGGGACCTACGTGGAGGTGGAAACCTTGAAGTACACACCCTCGACCGTATCGCCGCCAACAACCAACACGCTGCCCGAGCTGTTCCCCATCACGAAATGGGAATTTGTAAACGGAACCCGTCGTACCACGGCCGAAAAGCCGCCCACAAAGAAGGTTTTTAACGAAACGCTCCAGGCGCTGGTGGTGGTGAATGTGCAACCGGATGGGACGACCGCACTGCCACGGATGCCACTAACGAACATCGACGACCTGAAGAGCAATCGGCCCAACGCGACCAATCTCCAGAACCTGTCCGACATTTTCGATACGCTTGCGTCCAAGCTCGGCATACAGCCGGAGGTGTCCAGCAAGATGCCACCGTTTTCGTCACTTTCCAAGATTAAGAATCAATATCGCAACGCAGCGAACCGGACGGCCGGCGGGGCGGGTGTAACGCGACCCCGCAACCCAACCACCACCGTGCGGCCGAAGCGTAAAAAGACGCGTCCAACAGTCACGAAAAATCCCGCCACCGTTGGGTCGAGTTCCGCTACCGGGCAGCGTGTGCGGCCGAGCAGCACCACCGAGCAGTATCCGGAAACGACGCCGATGGCACGGGTCATTCCGACCGTCATTAACGATGAAATTGACGATGTCGTCCCGGTCATGCTGGAGACATCGTCCGAGCTTTCCTCCGAGCTGGCCGTCGTCGGTCAGGCGGAAGTCGAAGTAATCGATCCGAACCGCTACGAGGAGATGCTAAACTCGATGGCACAGACACACGGGAAGCTGTCGGCCACGACCACCCCGGTCCCACCCTCCACCCTCGTGACGCTTCTGCCGGTGAAGTCTAACTCGGGCATTCGCAACTTCCGACCGAAAACCAAGCGACCTCCGCCCTACGGGCCAACCACTAGGGCGCCCGCGGCTCATAATCATGGTGATAAAAATGAAAGCAGAAAAATGAACGAGGCGGGCTTAAAATTAATGAATGCAAATAAAACCGACGACGATGACAGGCCGGTGACCACCGGCACGGACCAGCATCCAGACCCGGCCCAACCGTCGGTGGAGCGGATGGAGGAGTCGGTGGTGGCGCAACAGGGAAGTAATAAAAATAACACAATGGTTGAAACGGTGGTGAGGGCCAGCATGCGCTTCGAGTCGTAAAGCTAACCACCATCCCATCGCGCCATCCGCTGGCCGCATGGTGGAGGGAGTGCTTCGTCACGGTCACGGTGGGCTTCCGGTGGAGGGGAGCGGGAGTACGGTCACGGGGGAACAGTTCCGGAAAAGCGTCCGAGCTGTGTGGCGAGCTTGCGAGAGGAAGATAAAGGTGATAATTGAGTGACGGCAAACGGTGGCCACAATGAGCGTGGTCACAACCAGCGTGGTGACTTCCATCTTCCGTTGCGGCACAACAAACAGCGCCACTACGAGCGGTTAGTGCCCTCGGTTTTCGTGATCCTATGCACAATCGCTCCCTGGACAGTGGGCTGGAGTGAGTTGCCCAGTGGTGTGCCACAGGCGCTGCTGATAGAGTGACTCTTCGGACAACGATTCCTCATTGATTCTGCCGGAGAGTTGCGTCGGATGAGGGGCACTACAATGAGATTTGGTTTTAAGACTTCCAACAGGTTTGTCGGGTTTAGAATTTTGTTTACTCTTAAGACTGAGTCCGGTGCCCAGTGTTAGTGGGCAGTGAGTCGCATCTCACGCATTCTCCAGTTTTTAGCGCACACCGAACACAAACAAACGAGGTCGGTTTCTTATGGTGAGCACAGGTTAGTTAGGCTAAGTAAATCTATAAGTAAGTTACCTACGATCAGCTACGTATCCAGTGGTGCTCGTAATGAAGATAATTTATTTCTATCGACAATCGTACTATTAAGCATCCGCAATGCTAGATCGAGAGATGCACCATGGCGTGTAATCTTTCTCTAGCTGCTGCCTCATCACACTAATGCCCGCTTTTTTTTTTTTTTGAGTAAACACTTGTACAGCAGTAGCACCCAGGCAAGGTATAGTTGATAGGTGATCTAATTTATTGTGCTGTATCATTCAACGTGCATCTCGCAAGCGGAAAGCTAAGTTGCGCTGATCGCTGCAACTAGCGATCGAGCGGACTTGGAGGGAGGTTTTTATTTTAAGCAAATGTGTGTGTGACGAATACAATGATATTGGAATTGATTTTAAACTTGTACGCGACAGATACTGTACTTCAGTAATAAAACGTGACATGACATGAAACCAGATGGGGTTTTGAGAAGATAGTAAATTGAGAAACGAAAGGTATTTTCCTCGTGTATTAAGGTTAAGAAATTTAATATTTTATTTTTGTTCTTAATTTTTATCTGCAAATTATCATCCGTGATGGATATTAACATTGGTCTATTGTATAAATTCTCTTAAAATGAGACATAGAATTTGTGTAATGCACGCCATTTCTTTCAGGAGCTACCGCATCACCGTTTGCTGATATATAAGGAAATAACATTCTACGCATACAACACCATCAGAATGTCTTTGTTTGGTAGAAGGTTTGAATTAACTTCAGCTACAGAAACTTTTTCTTGGACATCAGTAAATCTACATGTTTTTCCGGTCAAAGCAATCATCGATTTCGTTAGCAGGGTTTCCATGTTATATTTGAATTCTAAGTGTAAAACTATTTCCCAACTACAGAATGTCTCTACTGTCATTTGGTTCTCTAGAGGTATTAATTTCAGCAGCTGCAGTGGCTGCCTAAATTTGCATCACAATGTGGACTTCAGTTTTGAAAGTTCCAGGCAATAACGAATTCCAGGAACTTAAATAATCATTACAGAAGATTCAGTTCGTGGAAAATTTGGTTGTTGTATCATATCTTTGAGAATATATACGGCCGTTCTTCCGTGAGATAAATAAAAATAATATCTTTGAGAAGATTGACTGTGTTTAAATTTATTTTTTAAAAATAAATGTAAGCGAGATGTTTGTTTGCGATCTGGTTTAATTTTACAGGGGATGATTAATTGAGATTTCTTTACTTAGTCTTGGAGCATGCCTATAAAAACGCATTTTCGGTTAAATTAAAGCTTGTGATTGTTCCATTTCGAGGTTGTTTTAAAGTCGCATTAATAACGCCAGAATTAGCATGAATGTGGATTTTTCAAACACCGACAAAAAAACATCCCATCCATTAACGAAAGCAAACCCACGCATTCGTCCAATTAACCTCCCATCAATTTGCTGAACTTTCTATTTGCAGCACTGGGACCCGATTGTATCCCTGCTCTGTGAACCGCACAGAAGACCCATTTTTAGTGCCCGAGTATTTGCAGCCACGCTGGCAGTGGGATGTGGGATGTAAGGTTTCCTGGGAAAACCGGAACCACCCTCCGGATGGTTTTGAATGCATAAATATCCGCCATGCTGTGTCCCGTGTCTCACGTTTCCTATCGTGTCGTGTCCCGGGAAGCTCTGTTGAATGAACTGAATGTTGAATGAAATGGTTGGATGAGCAGCAAAATATCTGACTTCTACTCGACCACCCGACATGGGCACGCATCGTACGTTCGCTCTCCAGCAGGGTGCTGGATGGCGCCGGCACCCTGTCATCATCCCGAACGGACGTTCGTTCGGGGGCCGATAAGAAGAATTGAATCGCAGAACAACGCAGAAGAAACGCAACCGAAAAGGCACCCTTGTCGAACGGACGACGACCGGCGTTGGCCGCCGGAGATGCTATCAATAATTTAACACATTTCTTCGCTTTCGTCGGGTGTCAACGATGAAGCTTGGATAAAAGCTGACAAAAGTCACCGCAGTAAAATAACAGTTTCCTTGCGACGACCGGCCCGGGTGAGGCCATTCCGAGAGGCTGTAATTACTGACTGATAGCACAGTGCACATGGCACTCGCCGGGAGTCGTCTGCTCATAACCTGCCTCTTTGTGTGTCGACACACGCCACAGGGTCAACCGGTGTTTTATCTTGATGAATCTCGCAATATTTTCCTGCAGATTGCTTTTCTCGCACTTTTTTCTTTGGCCCACCCATCATACACTGATAGGTTTGCGGTATGGGGGTTTTTGCATGCAAACGGTTTCGCAACAGTCTTTTATTTGCTTTGGGTGCGTATGTGTCTATTAATGGTGGTAGAACCCTTGTTGATGTAGCTACTGAAGGTTCATATTATGTCACAGATAGTTTTGCTTGCCTGTAACCATCACATCGGTCAATATTAAATGGCCGGTTTGATCTTCGTACACTGTTGAATGTGATGGGTCGAGATTTTGTTTGCACTGATACACTCATATCTCACAATCGTGTCACAGTTTAAGAGCTTTGAACATCGTGCAAGCATTATAAAGCAAACCGTTTTATATTGTGTTGTGTTGCGGAGTAGTAAGGAAGGGAAGAGCAGACATCATACTAGAGATGTCTATCTTAGTCTGAAATAATGTATATTACTTTTTCATTTCTTTTATTATTTTTCCACAATAAAATTAACTGCGTGATTGAAGCACACAACTGATCAAACTACAGTAAAATTAATTGATTGTAATCGATCATAATGCTTTTAAGAAATTATCCATTTTTATAATATAATAATATTTGCAAAATTTCGTGTCGTAGCTTGTTCGCCATTTCTGGGCACAACCTGTTTCAACGAGAAGCCTATCCGTACCGGTACAGTATGGGAAAAGCATGCACGTTCCTTAATCTTTTCCACGCGGTGGGACTGTGGGCGCCTGTTTTTCGTCCTTCCTGCCAGATATGAATATTGTAGTTTACATTATTTAGTAGGATCGGCTACATTAAATTTCATATTCATGACAAAGTGATATTATTAAAGTTAATTACAGCGAATGAGCTTTTTAGTGCGTGCTCCAACGGGGTCTAACCGGCGAGGCGACAGTGCCAGCGAGGAAACGTTTAGGGCACCATCGACGCGTGGACACACCGATCGTGTTTGCCTTTTGGCTGATGCTGTGTGTTTGTGTGTGTTTGGGTTCGCGCCTGCAGCCGGCGGCACCAGCTGGTGTGCCTTTGCTAGGCGGATGAATTATTAGGACGCAACCTACCCCTTCGGTTTTAATGTCGCATTCTACACGGTTTTGCATATTGTTGGGCACACGTAAGAAAGGGCTTATTATAACCCATTCTTAGTTTGTAACGTTTGTCGTAAATTTCGAAGATTCTATCCCTCGGAAGAGGAGTGCGAAAGAGGTCATGATCCTGAGCGTTGAAAATTTGAAGTCAGTGCTGCGTACGGAGGTTTGGTGGTCCAACTGAAATTTTTCCGTGGTCCTGTCTTGTGCAGACCGACTGCGCTACCAATACACCATCTGACCGCCCCGTGAACCCTTATATGCCCTTTTACTTCAACCTATTCATGTATTCTATTTCTTGAACGGGATTTTTTCATCTGTTCGTAAATGATCCTACCGTTAGTTGCTAAAATAGAAACCATGCTTGTTTTCACTTGCGTAATATTCGCCAGCTATTGCCATTGCGATACTCGTGGTATTGTATTGCTCTCACTGATTGAACCGTGAAAATGTCCTGCCTGCGTGTTTCGAAACAGTATTGTGGTGGAGTATTGCGTTTAGTATTTCGATTGTCATAATTTCTGCAAGTTTGCAAGCCGGTAATGATATTTTTTTTTTATTCAGGAACAGCCAGGCCGTATTGCTACCGGTAATGATGTTATAACCGACACAATCTGTCAGTGTACTACGATATAGCTAGCATTGTCATAGAATATGAATAAAATCATATTACAATCATTAGAACTCTCTTTTCCGTTTGATATTTCATACCTCATGGTTCTTGGAATACCATCTCTGTCTTTCTTGATTATTACTTATTCGAAGCTGGATTGTAGGTCCAGCTTATGTCCACCCATCCCAAACTGTCCAAACACTTCATCATATCCCCTTGTAGAATACTGTTCAAACTACATTGTTGTAATCTCGGTAACATTTGCATCGTTGTCAGACTGGAATTGTTCTAAAATTTCCAATTCTAAATCCATACGGTTGAAGATCATCGCCGCGAAATCGTTGATCTAAATTAAAAAAAGAACACGAAAAAAGATACTTGAAGAAATCATGTATGCATTGATATAAAAACGATGTGTTCAGTGAAGAATCTATCATAGTAGTATTGCTTAAACATTGTCGTGCGTGCTGAAAGCGGTCTCGGTTTTTTGCATTGAAAACTCAGTTTGTTTGAGAAAAATTAGTGAGTGCTTTGTGGTGTTGTATCCCTATAATTTGCTACTGACTATCAAATTGTGCCTGAGGAGCACGTAGTGTGTTTCATACTGAAGTAAATGTGACGAAATGATCGCAAGTGTCTTCACAATGAGCGAAGAGATCGGCTCAGAAATTCTTGGATTTCTTGACGCACGGACAACCGACCTAAAATTGAAGCATCAAATTTAATACGCGAAATTTAATCGAACGATCGAAATTCACATTAATATGTGCAGGGCCACGAGAGTTGACAAATTTGTCCAATGACCAAATAAACAGGGCAACTGTGAAAACCACTATATCGTTGCCGCGCACACAACTGTTTTCAGATTTCCGATACCAGGAGAGCATGTTTTTCCAGAGGTGGCATCTGCAGCTTGGGACAAATTTGCCCATCACAATTGCTATTGCATACTATCAAACACGTGAGAACGATCGCTAAGAAGGAAGATCAATAAAACGGAAAGCATCCTTCATCTCGCTCACTTTCCGTCGGCTGGTACGAAATTCCATACAAAACCAGCTGTTTTCCGATTTCCGATACCAGGAAAGCATCCACGGAAGAGGTAGCACCTTGTACAGCAATTTTGCTCGAAAACCGCCTGAAGGTATGCAATGTTTAAACACTAACTTTCCCGTTGGTCGAGCAAAATATTGCAGCAATTTTGTTCGAAAACCGCCGAAAGGTATGCAATGTTTAAACACTAACTTCCCCGTTTTTCGTGAAAAAATTCTTCGAAAACTACCAGTTTTTGAATGTATAGTACCAGGAGAGCATCCACGGAAGAGGTAGCTCCTGGTACTGCGCCGAAAGGTATGCAATCAATTTGCAATGCAATGCGCCGTAAGGTATGCAATGCTTATACACTGACTTTGCAACCAGCTTTCCGCCGTAAGGTATGCAATGTTTAAACACTAACTTTTAATACAAACCAGCTGTTTTCAGATTTCCGATACCAGGAGAGCATGTCTCTCAAGAGGTAACATCTTCCTTCCCCCTCCCCCCCCCTACCCTCACCCTCGGTCCATGGCGGCCAAGATGGCGGACAAGATGGCGGCCAAGATGGCGGCCAAGATGGCGGCCAAGATGGCGGCCAAGATGGCGGCCAAGATGGCGGCCAAGATGGCGGCCAAGATGGCGACCAAGATGGCGGCCAAGATGGCGGCCAAGATGGCGGCCAAGATGGCGGACAAGATGGCGGCCAAGATGGCGGACACAAGATGGCGGCCAAGATGGCGGACAAGATGGCGGACAAGATGGCGGCCAAGATGGCGGACACAAGATGGCGGACAAGATGGCGGCCAGGATGGCGGACAAGATGGCGGACAAGATGGCGGACACAAGATGGCGGACAAGATGACGGACAAGATGGCGGTCAAGATGGCGGCCAAGATGGCGGACAAGATGGCGGACAAGATGGCGGCCAAGATGGCAGACACAAGATGGCGGTCAAGATGGCGGTCAAGATGGCGGACAAGATGGCGGACAAGATGGCGGCCAAGATGGCGGCCAAGATGGCGGCCAAGATGGCGGACAAGATGGCGGACAAGATGGCGGACAAGATGGTGGCCAAGATGGCGGCCAAGATGGCGGCCAAGATGGCGGCCAAGATGGCGGACAAGATGACGGACAAGATGACGGACAAGATGGCGGATGAGATGGCGGACCCAAGATGGCGAACAAGATGGCGGACAAAATGGTGGACAAGATGGCGGCCAAGATGGCGGACACAAGATGGCGGACAAGATGGCGGACAAGATGGCGGACAAGATGGCGGACAAGATGGCGGACACAAGATGGCGGACAAGATGGCAAACAAGATGGTGGACAAGATGGTGGACAAGATGGCGGCCAATATGGCGGACAAGATGGCGGACAAGATGGCGGACACAAGATGGCGAACAAGATGGCGGCCAAGATGGTGGACAAGATGGCGGACAAGATGGCGGCCAAGATGGCGGACACAAGATGGCGGACAAGATGGCGGACAAGATGGCGGACACAAGATGGCGGCCAAGATGGCGGACAAGATGGCGGCCAAGATGGCGGACAAGATGGCGGACACAAGATGGCGGCCAAGATGGCGGACAAGATGGCGGACAAGATGGCGGCCAAGATGGCGGCCAAGATGGCGGCCAAGATGGCGGACACAAGATGGCGGACAAGATGGCGGCCAGGATGGCGGACAAGATGGCGGACAAGATGGCGGACACAAGATGGCGGACAAGATGACGGACAAGATGGCGGCCAAGATGGCGGACAAGATGGCGGCCAAGATGGCGGACAAGATGGCGGCCAAGATGGCGGCCAAGATGGCGGACAAGATGGCGGACAAGATGGCGGCCAAGATGGCGGACAAGATGACGGCCAAGATGGCGGACACAAGATGGTGTACAAGATGGCGGCCAAGATGGCGGACAAGATGGCGGACAAGATGGCGGACAAGATGGCGGACAAGATGGCGGCCAAGATGGCGGACAAGATGGCGGACACAAGATGGCGCCCAAGATGGCGGCCAAGATGGCGGACAAGATGGCGGACAAGATGGCGGCCAAGATGGCGGACAAGATGGCGGCCAAGATGGCGGCCAAGATGGTGGACAAGATGGCGGCCAAGATGGTGGACAAGATGGCGGACAAGATGGCGGACACAAGATGGCGGCCAAGATGGCGGACAAGATGGCGGCCAAGATGGCGGTCAAGATTTTTGGCCAAGATGGCGGCCAAGATGGCGGCCAAGATGGTGGACAAGATGGCGGCCAAGATGGCGGCCAAGATGGCGGACAATATGGCGGAAAAGATGGTGGACAAGATGGCGGACAAGCAGGTGGACAAGATGGCGGCCAAGATGGCGGACAAGATGGCGGCCAAGATGGCGGACAAGATGGCGGACAAAATGGCGGACAAGATGGCGGCCAAGATGGCGGCCACGATGGCGGCCAAGATGGTGGCCAAGATGGCGGACAAGATGGCGGCCAAGATGGCGGCCAAGATGGTGGCCAAGATGGCGGCCAAGATGGCGGCCAAGATGGCGGTCAAGATGGCGGCCAAGATGGCGGACAAGATGGCGGCCAAGATGGCGGACAAGATGGCGGACAAGATGGCGGACAAGATGGCGGACACAAGATGGCGCCCAAGATGGCGGCCAAGATGGCGGACAAGATGGCGGACAAGATGGCGGCCAAGATGGCGGACAAGATGGCGGACAAGATGGCGGCCAAGATGGCGGACAAGATGGCGGCCAAGATGGCAGACAAGATGGCGGACAAGATGGCGGCCAAGATGGCGGACAAGATGGCGGACAAGATGGCGGCCAAGATGGCGGACAAGATGGTGGACAAGATGGCGGACAAGATGGCGGACAAGATGGCGGACAAGATGGCGGACAAGATGGCGGACAAGATGGCGGCCAAGATGGCGGACAAGATGGCGGCCAAGATGGCGGACAAGATGGCGGACACAAGATGGCGCCCAAGATGGCGGCCAAGATGGCGGCCAAGATGGCGGACAAGATGGCGGACAAGATGGCGGCCAAGATGGCGGACAAGATGGCGGCCAAGATGGCAGACAAGATGGCGGACAAGATGGCGGCCAAGATGGCGGCCAAGATGGCGGACAAGATGGCGGACAAGATGGCGGCCAAGATGGCAGACAAGATGGCGGACAAGATGGCGGCCAAGATGGCGGACACAAGATGGCGGACAAGAAGGCGGCCAAGATGGCGGACAAGATGGCGGACAAGATGGCGGACAAGATGGCGGACAAGATGGCGGCCAAGATGGCGGACAAGATGGCGGACAAGATGGCGGACAAGATGGCGGACAAGATGGTGGCCAAGATGGCGGCCAAGATGGCGGCCAAGATGGCGGACAAGATGACGGACAAGATGACGGACAAGATGGCGGATGAGATGGCGGACCCAAGATGGCGAACAAGATGGCGGACAAAATGGTGGACAAGATGGCGGCCAAGATGGCGGACACAAGATGGCGGACAAGATGGCGGACAAGATGGCGGACAAGATGGCGGACAAGATGGCGGACACAAGATGGCGGACAAGATGGCAAACAAGATGGTGGACAAGATGGTGGACAAGATGGCGGCCAATATGGCGGACAAGATGGCGGACAAGATGGCGGACACAAGATGGCGAACAAGATGGCGGCCAAGATGGTGGACAAGATGGCGGACAAGATGGCGGCCAAGATGGCGGCCAAGATGGCGGACACAAGATGGCGGACAAGATGGCGGACACAAGATGGCGGCCAAGATGGCGGACAAGATGGCGGCCAAGATGGCGGACAAGATGGCGGACACAAGATGGCGGCCAAGATGGCGGACAAGATGGCGGACAAGATGGCGGCCAAGATGGCGGCCAAGATGGCGGCCAAGATGGCGGACACAAGATGGCGGACAAGATGGCGGCCAGGATGGCGGACAAGATGGCGGACAAGATGGCGGACACAAGATGGCGGACAAGATGACGGACAAGATGGCGGCCAAGATGGCGGACAAGATGGCGGCCAAGATGGCGGACAAGATGGCGGCCAAGATGGCGGCCAAGATGGCGGACAAGATGGCGGACAAGATGGCGGCCAAGATGGCGGACAAGATGGCGGCCAAGATGGCGGACACAAGATGGTGTACAAGATGGCGGCCAAGATGGCGGACAAGATGGCGGACAAGATGGCGGACAAGATGGCGGACAAGATGGCGGCCAAGATGGCGGACAAGATGGCGGACACAAGATGGCGCCCAAGATGGCGGCCAAGATGGCGGACAAGATGGCGGACAAGATGGCGGCCAAGATGGCGGACAAGATGGCGGCCAAGATGGCGGCCAAGATGGTGGACAAGATGGCGGCCAAGATGGTGGACAAGATGGCGGACAAGATGGCGGACACAAGATGGCGGCCAAGATGGCGGACAAGATGGCGGCCAAGATGGCGGTCAAGATGGTGGCCAAGATGGCGGCCAAGATGGCGGCCAAGATGGTGGACAAGATGGCGGCCAAGATGGCGGCCAAGATGGCGGACAATATGGCGGAAAAGATGGTGGACAAGATGGCGGACAAGCAGGTGGACAAGATGGCGGCCAAGATGGCGGACAAGATGGCGGCCAAGATGGCGGACAAGATGGCGGACAAAATGGCGGACAAGATGGCGGCCAAGATGGCGGCCAAGATGGCGCCCAAGATGGCGGCCAAGATGGTGGCCAAGATGGCGGACAAGATGGCGGCCAAGATGGCGGCCAAGATGGTGGCCAAGATGGCGGCCAAGATGGCGGACAAGATGGCGGTCAAGATGGCGGCCAAGATGGCGGACAAGATGGCGGCCAAGATGGCGGACAAGATGGCGGACAAGATGGCGGACAAGATGGCGGACACAAGATGGCGCCCAAGATGGCGGCCAAGATGGCGGACAAGATGGCGGACAAGATGGCGGCCAAGATGGCGGACAAGATGGCGGACAAGATGGCGGCCAAGATGGCGGACAAGATGGCGGCCAAGATGGCAGACAAGATGGCGGACAAGATGGCGGCCAAGATGGCGGACAAGATGGCGGACAAGATGGCGGCCAAGATGGCGGACAAGATGGTGGACAAGATGGCGGACAAGATGGCGGACAAGATGGCGGACAAGATGGCGGACAAGATGGCGGACAAGATGGCGGCCAAGATGGCGGACAAGATGGCGGCCAAGATGGCGGACAAGATGGCGGACACAAGATGGCGCCCAAAACGGCGGCCAAGATGGCGGCCAAGATGGCGGACAAGATGGCGGACAAGATGGCGGCCAAGATGGCGGACAAGATGGCGGCCAAGATGGCAGACAAGATGGCGGACAAGATGGCGGCCAAGATGGCGGCCAAGATGGCGGACAAGATGGCGGACAAGATGGCGGCCAAGATGGCAGACAAGATGGCGGACAAGATGGCGGCCAAGATGGCGGACACAAGATGGCGGACAAGAAGGCGGCCAAGATGGCGGACAAGATGGCGGACAAGATGGCGGACAAGATGGCGGCCAAGATGGCGGACAAGATGGCGGACAAAATGGCGGACAAGATGGCGGACACAAGATGGCGGCCAAGATGGCGGCCAAGATGGTGGCCAAGATGGCGGACAAGATGGCGGCCAAGATGGCGGACAAGATGGCGGCCAAGATGGCGGACACAAGATGGCGGCCAAGATGGCGGACAAGATGGCGGTCAAGATGGCGGCCAAGATGGCGGACAAGATGGCGGCCAAGATGACGGACAAGATGGCGGACAAGATGGCGGACAAGATGGCGGACACAAGATGGCGCCCAAGATGGCGGCCAAGATGGCGGACAAGATGGCGGACAAGATGGCGGACAAGATGGCGGCCAAGATGGCGGACAAGATGGCGGCCAAGATGGCGGACAAAATGGCGGCCAAGATGGCAGACAAGATGGCGGACAAGATGGCGGCCAAGATGGCGGCCAAGATGGCGGACACAAGATGGTGGACAAGATGGCGGCCAAGATGGCGGACAAGATGGCGGACAAGATGGCGGACAAGATGGCGGCCAAGATGGCGGACAAGATGGTGGACAAGATGGCGGACAAGATGGCGGACAAGATGGCGGACAAGATGGCGAACAAGATGGCGGACAAGATGGCGGACAAGATGGCGGCCAAGATGGCGGCCAAGATGGCGGCCAAGATGGTGGACAAGATGGCGGACAAGATGGTGGACAAGATGGCGGACAAGATGGCGGACACAAGATGGCGGCCAAGATGGCGGACAAGATGGCGGCCAAGATGGCGGTCAAGATGGTGGCCAAGATGGCGGCCAAGATGGCGGACAAGATGGTGGCCAAGATGGCGGACAAGATGGCGGCCAAGATGGCGGCCAAGATGGCGGACAAGATGGCGGAAAAGATGGCGGACAAGCAGGTGGACAAGATGGCGGCCAAGATGGCGGACAAGATGGCAGCCAAGATGGCAGACAAGATGGCGGACAAGATGGCGGCCAAGATGGCGGCCAAGATGGCGGACACAAGATGGTGGACAAGATGGCGGCCAAGATGGCGGACAAGATGGCGGACAAGATGGCGGACAAGATGGCGGACAAGATGGCGGACAAGATGGCAGACAAGATGGCGGCCAAGATGGCGGCCAAGATGGTGGACAAGATGGCGGCCAAGATGGTGGACAAGATGGCGGACAAGATGGCGGACACAAGATGGCGAACAAGATGGCGGACAAGATGGCGGCCAAGATGGCGGTCAAGATGGTGGCCAAGATGGCGGCCAAGATGGCGGCCAAGATGGTGGCCAAGATGGCGGACAAGATGGCGGCCAAGATGGCGGCCAAGATGGCGGACAAGATGGCGGAAAAGATGGTGGACAAGATGGCGGACAAGCAGGTGGACAAGATGGCGGCCAAGATGGCGGACAAGATGGCGGCCAAGATGGCGGACAACATGGCGGACAAAATGGCGGACAAGATGGCGGACACAAGATGGCGGCCAAGATGGCGGCCAAGATGGTGGCCAAGATGGCGGACAAGATGGCGGACACAAGATGGCGGCCAAGATGGCGGACAGGATGGCGGACAAGATGGCGGAGAAGATGGCGGACAAGATGGCGGACAAGATGGCGGCCAAGATGGCGGACAAGATGGCGGACAAGATGGCGGACAAGATGGCGGACAAGATGGCGGACAAGATGGCGGACAAGATGGCGGACAAGATGGCGGCCAAGATGGCGGACAAGATGGCGGCCAAGATGGCGGACAAGATGGCGGACACAAGATTGCGCCCAAGATGGCGGCCAAGATGGCGGACAAGATGGCGGACAAGATGGCGGCCAAGATGGCGGACAAGATGGCGGACAAGATGGCGGACAAGATGGCGGCCAAGATGGTGGACAAGATGGCGGCCAAAATGGCGGCCAAGATGGCGGACAAGATGGCGGCCAAGATGGCGGACAAGATGGCGGCCAAAATGGCAGACAAGATGGCGGACAAGATGGCGGACAAGATGGCGGCCAAGATGGCGGACACAAGATGGTGGACAAGATGGCGGACAAGATGGCGGACAAGATGGCGGACAAGATGGCGGACAAGATGGCGGACAAGATGGCGGACAAGATGGTGGACAAGATGGCGGACAAGATGGTGGACAAGATGGCGGACAAGATGGCGGACACAAGATGGCGGACAAGATGGCGGACAAGATGGCGGCCAAGATGGCGGACAAGATGGCGGACAAGATGGCGGCCAAGATGGTGGACAAGATGGCGGCCAAAATGGCGGCCAAGATGGCGGACAAGATGGCGGCCAAGATGGCGGTCAAGATGGTGGCCAAGATGGCGGCCAAGATGGCGGACAAGATGGTGGCCAAGATGGCGGACAAGATGGCGGCCAAGATGGCGGACAAGATGGCGGACAAGATGGCGGCCAAGATGGTGGACAAGATGGCGGCCAAAATGGCGGCCAAGATGGCGGACAAGATGGCGGCCAAGTTGGCGGACAAGATGGCGGCCAAGATGGCAGACAAGATGGCGGCCAAGATGGCGGACAAGATGGCGGCCAAGATGGCGGACAAGATGGTGGCCAAGATGGTGGACAAGATGGCGGCCAAGATGGCGGCCAAGATGGCGGACAAGATGGCGGACAAGCAGGTGGACAAGATGGCGGCCAAGATGGCGGACAATATGGCGGCCAAGATGGCGGACAAGATGGCGGACAAAATGGCGGACAAGATGGCGGACACAAGATGGCGGCCAAGATGGCGGACAAGATGGCGGCCAAGATGGCGGACAAGATGGCGGCCAAGATGGCGGACACAAGATGGCAGCCAAGATGGCGGACAAGATGGCGGTCAAGATGGCGGCCAAGATGGCGGCCAAGATGGTGGACAAGATGGCGGACAAGATGGCGGACAAGATGGCGGCCAAGATGGCGGCCAAGATGGCGGACAAGATGGCGGCCAAGATGGCGGACAAGATGGCGGCCAAGATGGCAGACAAGATGGCGGCCAAGATGGCGGACAAGATGGCGGCCAAGATGGCGGACAAGATGGCGGACAAGATGGCGGACAAGATGGCGGACAAGATGGCGGACAAGATGGCGGACAAGATGGCGGCCAAGATGGCGGACAAGCAGGTGGACAAGATGGCGGCCAAGATGGCGGACAAGATGGCGGCCAAGATGGCGGACAAGATGGCGGACAAAATGGCGGACAAGATGGCGGACACAAGATGGCGGCCAAGATGGCGGCCAAGATGGTGGACAAGATGGCGGACAAGATGGCGGACAAGATGGCGGACAAGATGGTGGACAAGATGGCGGACAAGATGGCGGACAAAATGGCGGACAAGATGGCGGACACAAGATGGCGGCCAAGATGGCGGCCAAGATGGCGGACAAGATGGCGGAAAAGATGGTGGACAAGATGGCGGACAAGCAGGTGGCCAAGATGGCGGCCAAGATGGCGGACAAGATGGCGGCCAAGATGGCGGACAAGATGGCGGACAAGATGGCGGACAAGATGGCGGACACAAGATGGCGGCCAAGATGGTGGCCAAGATGGCGGCCAAGATGGCGGACAAGATGGCGGCCAAGATGGCGGACACAAGATGGCGGCCAAGATGGCGGACAAGATGGCGGTCAAGATGGCGGCCAAGATGGCGGACAAGATGGCGGCCAAGATGGCGGACAAGATGGCGGACAAGATGGCGGCCAAGATGGCGGACAAGATGGCGGACAAAATGGCGGACAAGATGGCGGACACAAGATGGCGGCCAAGATGGCGGCCAAGATGGTGGACAAGATGGCGGACAAGATGGCGGACAAGATGGCGGACAATATGGCGGACAAGATGGCGGACAAGATGGCGGACAAGATGGTGGACAAGATGGTGGACAAGATGGCGGACAAGATGGCGGACAAAATGGCGGACAAGATGGCGGACACAAGATGGCGGCCAAGATGGCGGCCAAGATGGCGGACAAGATGGCGGAAAAGATGGTGGACAAGATGGCGGACAAGCAGGTGGACAAGATGGCGGACAAGATGGCGGCCAAGATGGCGGCCAAGATGGCGGACAAGATGGCGGACAAAATGGCGGACAGATGGCGGACACAAGATGGCGGCCAAGATGGCGGCCAAGATGGTGGACAAGATGGCGGACAAGATGGCGGACAATATGGCGGACAAGATGGCGGACAAGATGGCGGACAAGATGGTGGACAAGATGGCGGACAAGATGGCTGACAAAATGGTGGACAAGATGGCGGACACAAGATGGCGGCCAAGATGGCGGCCAAGATGGCGGACAAGATGGCGGAAAAGATGGTGTACAAGATGGCGGACAAGCAGGTGGACAAGATGGCGGCCAAGATGGCGGACAAGATGGCGGCCAAGATGGCGGACAAGATGGCGGACAAAATGGCGGACAAGATGGCGGACACAAGATGGCGGCCAAGATGGCGGCCAAGATGGTGGCCAAGATGGCGGACAAGATGAGGGCCAAGATGGCGGACAAGATGGCGGCCAAGATGGCGGACACAAGATGGCGGCCAAGATGGCGGACAAGATGGCGGTCAAGATGGCGGCCAAGATGAAGGACAAGATGGCGGCCAAGGTGGCGGACAAGATGGCGGACAAGATGGCGGACAAGATGGCGGCCAAGATGGCGGCCAAGATGGCGGCCAAGATGGCGGACAAGATGGCGGCCAAGATGGCGGACAAGATGGCGGCCAAGATGGCAGACAAGATGGCGGACAAGATGGCGGCCAAGATGGCGGACACAAGATGGTGGACAAGATGGCGGCCAAGATGGCGGACAAGATGGCGGACAAGATGGCGGACAAGATGGCGGACAAGATGGCGGACAAGATGGCGGCCAAGATGGCGGCCAAGATGGCGGACAAGATGGCGGACAAGATGGCGGCCAAGATGGCGAACAAGATGGCGGCCAAGATGGCGGCCAAGATGGCGGACACAAGATGGTGGACAAGATGGCGGCCAAGATGGCGGCCAAGATGGCGGACAAGATGGCGGACAAGATGGCGGACAAGATGGCGGACAAGATGGCGGCCAAGATGGCGGACAAGATGGCGGACACAAGATGGCGCCCAAGATGGCGGCCAAGATGGCGGACAAGATGGCGGCCAAGATGGCGGCCAAGATGGCGGACAAGATGGCGGCCAAGATGGCGGCCAAGATGGTGGACAAGATGGCGGCCAAGATGGTGGACAAGATGGCGGACAAGATGGCGGACACACGATGGCGGCCAAGATGGCGGACAAGATGGCGGCCAAGATGGCGGTCAAGATGGTGGCCAAGATGGCGGCCAAGATGGCGGCCAAGATGGTGGCCAAGATGGTGGACAAGATGGCGGCCAAGATGGCGGCCAAGATGGCGGACAAGATGGCGGAAAAGATGGTGGACAAGATGGCGGACAAGCAGGTGGACAAGATGGCGGCCAAGATGGCGGACAAGATGGCGGCCAAGATGGCGGACAAGATGGCGGACAAAATGGCGGACAAGATGGCGGACACAAGATGGCGGCCAAGATGGCGGCCAAGATGGTGGCCAAGATGGCGGACAAGATGGCGGCCAAGATGGCGGACAAGATGGCGGCCAAGATGGCGGCCAAGATGGCGGACAAGATGGCGGTCAAGATGGCGGCCAAGATGGCGGACAAGATGGCGGCCAAGATGGCGGACAAGATGGCGGACAAGATGGCGGCCAAGATGGTGGCCAAGATGGCGGACAAGATGGCGGCCAAGATGGCGGACAAGATGGCGGCCAAGATGGCGGCCAAGATGGCGGACAAGATGGCGGTCAAGATGGCGGCCAAGATGGCGGACAAGATGGCGGCCAAGATGGCGGCCAAGATGGCGGACAAGATGGCGGACAAGATGGCGGCCAAGATGGCGGACAAGATGGCGGACAAGATGGCGGCCAAGATGGCGGACAAGATGGCGGCCAAGATAGCAGACAAGATGGCGGACAAGATGGCGGCCAAGATGGCGGCCAAGATGGCGGCCAAGATGGCGGACACAAGATGGTGGACAAGATGGCGGCCAAGATGGCGGACAAGATGGCGGACAAGATGGCGGACAAGATGGCGGACAAGATGGCGGACAAGATGGTGGACAAGATGGCGGACAAGATGGCGGACAAGATGGCGGACAAGATGGCGGACAAGATGGCGGACAAGATGGCGGACAAGATGGCGGACAAGATGGCGGACAAGATGGCGGCCAAGATGGTGGACAAGATGGCGGACAAGATGGTGGACACAAGATGGCGGCCAAGATGGCGGACAAGATGGCGGCCAAGATGGCGGACAAGATGGCGGCCAAGATGGCGGTCAAGATGGTGGCCAAGATGGCGGCCAAGATGGCGGCCAAGATGGTGGCCAAGATGGCGGACAAGATGGCGGCCAAGATGGCGGACAAGATGGCGGACAAGATGGTGGACAAGATGGCGGACAAGATGGCGGACAAGATGGCGGACAAGATGGCGGACAAGATGGCGGACAAGATGGCGGACAAAATGGCGGACAAGATGGCGGACACAAGATGGCGGCCAAGATGGCGGCCAAGATGGTGGCCAAGATGGCGGACAAGATGGCGGCCAAGATGGCGGACAAGATGGCGGCCAAGATGGCGGACACAAGATGGCGGCCAAGATGAAGGACAAGATGGCGGACAAGATGGCGGCCAAGATGGCGGACAAGATGGCGGCCAAGATGGCGGCCAAGATGGCGGACAAGATGGCGGCCAAGATGGCGGACACAAGATGGCGCCCAAGATGGCGGCCAAGATGGCGGACAAGATGGCGGACAAGATGGCGGCCAAGATGGCGGACAAGATGGCGGCCAAGATGGCAGACAAGATGGCGGACAAGATGGCGGCCAAGATGGCGGCCAAGATGGCGGCCAAGATGGCGGACACAAGATGGTGGACAAGATGGCGGCCAAGATGGCGGACAAGATGGCGGACAAGATGGCGGACAAGATGGCGGACAAGATGGCGGACAAGATGGTGGACAAGATGGCGGACAAGATGGCGGACAAGATGGCGGACAAGATGGCGGACAAGATGGCGGACAAGATGGCGGACAAGATGGCGGACAAGATGGCGGCCAAGATGGCGGCCAAGATGGTGGACAAGATGGCGGACAAGATGGTGGACACAAGATGGCGGCCAAGATGGCGGACAAGATGGCGGCCAAGATGGCGGACAAGATGGCGGCCAAGATGGCGGTCAAGATGGTGGCCAAGATGGCGGCCAAGATGGCGGCCAAGATGGTGGCCAAGATGGCGGACAAGATGGCGGCCAAGATGGCGGACAAGATGGCGGACAAGATGGTGGCCAAGATGGCGGACAAGATGGCGGACAAGATGGCGGACAAGATGGCGGACAAGATGGCGGACAAGATGGTGGACAAGATGGCGGACAAGATGGCGGACAAGATGGCGGACAAGATGGCGGACAAGATGGCGGACAAGATGGCGGACAAGATGGCGGACAAGATGGCGGCCAAGATGGCGGCCAAGATGGTGGACAAGATGGCGGACAAGATGGTGGACACAAGATGGCGGCCAAGATGGCGGACAAGATGGCGGCCAAGATGGCGGACAAGATGGCGGCCAAGATGGCGGTCAAGATGGTGGCCAAGATGGCGGCCAAGATGGCGGCCAAGATGGTGGCCAAGATGGCGGACAAGATGGCGGCCAAGATGGCGGACAAGATGGCGGACAAGATGGTGGACAAGATGGCGGACAAGATGGCGGACAAGATGGCGGACAAGATGGCGGACAAGATGGCGGACAAGATGGCGGACAAGATGGCGGACAAGATGGCGGCCAAGATGGCGGACAAGATGGCGGACACAAGATGGCGCCCAAGATGGCGGCCAAGATGGCGGCCAAGATGGCGGACAAGATGGCGGACAAGATGGCGGCCAAGATGGCGGACAAGATGGCGGCCAAGATGGCGGCCAAAATGGCGGACAAGATGGCGGACACAAGATGGCGGCCAAGATGGCGGACAAGATGGCGGTCAAGATGGCGGCCAAGATGGCGGACAAGATGGCGGCCAAGATGGCGGACAAGATGGCGGACAAAATGGCGGACACAAGATGGCGCCCAAGATGGCGCCCAAGATGGCGGCCAAGATGGCGGACAAGATGGCGGACAAGATGGCGGCCAAGATGGCGGCCAAGATGGCGGACAAGATGGCGGCCAAGATGGCGGACAAGATGGCGGACAAGATGGCGGACAAGATGGCGGACAAGATGGCGGACAAGATGGCGGCCAAGATGGCGGACAAGATGGCGGCCAAGATGGCAGACAAGATGGCGGACAAGATGGTGGCCAAGATGGCGGCCAAGATGGCGGACACAAGATGGTGGACAAGATGGTGGCCAAGATGGCGGACAAGATGGCGGACAAGATGGCAGCCAAGATGGCGGACAAGATGGCGGCCAAGATGGCGGAAAAGATGACGGACAAGATGGCGGACAAGATGGCGGACAAGATGGCGGACAAGATGGCGGACAAGATGGCGGACAAGATGGCGGCCAAGATGGCGGACAAGATGGCGGCCAAGATGGCGGACAAGATGGCGGACACAAGATGGCGCCCAAGATGGCGGCCAAGATGGCGGACAAGATGGCGGCCAAGATGGCGGACAAGATGGCGGCCAAGATGGCAGACAAGATGGCGGACAAGATGGCGGCCAAGATGGCGGACACAAGATGGTGGACAAGATGGCGGCCAAGATGGCGGACAAGATGGTGCCCAAGATGGCGGACACAAGATGGTGGACAAGAAGGCGGCCAAGATGGCGGACAAGATGGCGGACAAGATGGCGGACAAGATGGCGGACAAGATGGCGGCCAAGATGGCGGACAAGATGGCGGACAAAATGGCGGCCAAGATGGCGGACACAAGATGGCGGCCAAGATGGCGGCCAAGATGGCGGACAAGATGGCGGCCAAGATGGCAGACAAGATGGCGGCCAAGATGGCGGACAAGATGGCGGACAAGATGGCGGACAAGATGGCGGTCAAGATGGCGGCCAAGATGGCGGACAAGATGGCGGCCAAGATGGCGGACAAGATGGCGGACAAGATGGCGGACAAGATGGCGGACACAAGATGGCGCCCAAGATGGCGGCCAAGATGGCGGACAAGATGGCGGACAAGATGGCGGCCAAGATGGCGGCCAAGATGGCGGACAAGATGGCGGCCAAGATGGCGGACAAGATGGCGGCCAAGATGGCAGACAAGATGGCGGACAAGATGGCGGCCAAGATGGCGGCCAAGATGGCGGACACAAGATGGTGGACAAGATGGCGGCCAAGATGGCGGACAAGATGGCGGACAAGATGGCGGACAAGATGGCGGACAAGATGGCGGACAAGATGGTGGACAAGATGGCGGACAAGATGGCGGACAAGATGGCGGACAAGATGGCGGACAAGATGGCGGACAAGATGGCGGACAAGATGGCGGCCAAGATGGCGGCCAAGATGGCGGCCAAGATGGTGGACAAGATGGCGGACAAGATGGTGGACAAGATGGCGGACAAGATGGCGGACACAAGATGGCGGCCAAGATGGCGGACAAGATGGTGGCCAAGATGGCGGTCAAGATGGTGGCCAAGATGGCGGCCAAGATGGCGGCCAAGATGGTGGCCAAGATGGCGGACAAGATGGCGGCCAAGATGGCGGCCAAGATGGCGGACAAGATGGCGGACAAGATGGCGGCCAAGATGGCGGACAAGATGGCGGACAAGATGGCGGCCAAGATGGCGGACAAGATGGCGGCCAAGATGGCAGACAAGATGGCGGACAAGATGGCGGCCAAGATGGCGGCCAAGATGGCGGACACAAGATGGTGGACAAGATGGCGGTCAAGATGGCGGACAAGATGGCGGACAAGATGGCGGACAAGATGGCGGACAAGATGGCGGACAAGATGGCGGACAAGATGGCAGACAAGATGGCGGCCAAGATGGCGGCCAAGATGGCGGACAAGATGGCGGCCAAGATGGTGGACAAAATGGCGGACAAGATGGCGGACACAAGATGGCGGCCAAGATGGCGGACAAGATGGCGGCCAAGATGGCGGTCAAGATGGTGGCCAAGATGGCGGCTAAGATGGCGGCCAAGATGGTGGCCAAGATGGCGGACAAGATGGCGGACAAGATGGCGGACAAGATGGCGGACAAGATGGCGGACAAGATGGCGGACAAGATGGCGGACAAGATGGCGGACAAGATGGCGGACAAGATGGCGGACAAGATGGCGGACACAAGATGGCGGCCAAGATGGCGGCCAAGATGGTGGCCAAGATGGCGGACAAGATGGCGGCCAAGATGGCGGACAAGATGGCGGCCAAGATGGCGGACACAAGATGGCGGACAAGATGGCGGACAAGATGGCGGACAAGATGGCGGACAAGATGGCGGCCAAGATGGCGGACAAGATGGCGGCCAAGATGGCGGCCAAGATGGCGGACAAGATGGCGCCCAAGATGGCGGCCAAGATGGCGGACAAGATGGCGGACAAGATGGCGGCCAAGATGGCGGACAAGATGGCGGACAAGATGGCGGCCAAGATGGCGGACAAGATGGCGGACAAGATGGCGGACAAGATGGCGACCAAGATGGTGGACAAGATGGCGGCCAAAATGGCGGCCAAGATGGCGGACAAGATGGCGGCCAAGATGGCGGACAAGATGGCGGCCAAGATGGCAGACAAGATGGCGGACAAGATGGCGGCCAAGATGGCGGCCAAGATGGCGGCCAAGATGGCGGACACAAGATGGTGGACAAGATGGCGGACAAGATGGCGGACAAGATGGCGGACAAGATGGCGGACAAGATGGCGGACAAGATGGCGGACAAGATGGTGGACAAGATGGCGGACAAGATGGCGGACAAAATGGCGGACAAGATGGCGGACACAAGATGGCGGCCAAGATGGCGGCCAAGATGGTGGCCAAGATGGCGGACAAGATGGCGGCCAAGATGGCGGACAAGCAGGTGGACAAGATGGCGGCTAAGATGGCGGACAAGATGGCGGCCAAGATGGCGGCCAAGATGGTGGCCAAGATGGCGGACAAGATGGCGGCCAAGATGGCGGACAAGCAGGTGGACAAGATGGCGGCCAAGATGGCGGACAAGATGGCGGCCAAGATCGCGGACAAGATGGCGGACAAGATGGCGGACAAGATGGCGGACAAGATGGCGGACACAAGATGGCGGCCAAGATGGCGGCCAAGATGGTGGACAAGATGGCGGACAAGATGGCGGACAAGATGGCGGACAAGATGGCGGACAAGATGGTGGACAAGATGGCGGACAAGATGGCGGACAAGATGGCGGACACAAGATGGCGGCCAAGATGGCGGCCAAGATGGCGGACAAGATGGCGGAAAAGATGGTGGACAAGATGGCGGACAAGCAGGTGGACAAGATGGCGGCCAAGATGGCGGACAAGATGGCGGCCAAGATGGCGGACAAGATGGCGGACAAAATGGCGGACAAGATGGCGGACAAGATGGCGGACAAGATGGCGGACAAGATGGCGGCCAAGATGGCGGACAAGATGGCGGCCAAGATGGCGGCCAAGATGGCGGACAAGATGGCGCCCAAGATGGCGGCCAAGATGGCGGACAAGATGGCGGTCAAGATGGCGGCCAAGATAGCGGACAAGATGGCGGCCAAGATGGCGGACAAGATGGCGGACAAGATGGCGGTCAAGATGGCGGCCAAGATGGCGGACAAGATGGCGGCCAAGATGGCGGACAAGATGGCGGCCAAGATGGCAGACAAGATGGCGGCCAAGATGGCAGACAAGATGGCGGACAAGATGGCGGCCAAGATGGCGGACACAAGATGGTGGACAAGATGGCGGCCAAGATGGCGGACAAGATGGCGGACAAGATGGCGGACAAGATGGCGGCCAAGATGGCGGACAAGATGGCGGACAAGATGGCGGACAAGATGGCGGACAAGATGGCGGACAAGATGGCGGCCAAGATGGCGGACAAGATGGCGGACAAGATGGCGGACAAGATGGCGGACAAGATGGCGGACACAAGATTGCGCCCAAGATGGCGGCCAAGATGGCGGACAAGATGGCGGACAAGATGGCGGCCAAGATGGCGGACAAGATGGTGGACAAGATGGCGGACAAGATGGCGGCCAAGATGGCGGACAAGATGGCGGCCAAAATGGCGGCCAAGATGGCGGACAAGATGGCGGCCAAGATGGCGGACAAGATGGCGGCCAAGATGGCAGACAAGATGGCGGCCAAGATGGCGGCCAAGATGGCGGCCAAGATGGCGGCCAAGATGGCGGACACAAGATGGTGGACAAGATGGCGGCCAAGCTGGCGGACAAGATGGCGGACAAGATGGCGGACAAGATGGCGGACAAGATGGTGGACAAGATGGCGGACAAGATGGCGGACAAGATGGCGGACAAGATGGCGGACAAGATGGCGGACAAGATGGCGGACAAGATGGCGGACAAGATGGCGGACAAGATGGCGGACAAGATGGCGGACAAGATGGCGGCCAAGATGGCGGACAAGATGGCGGCCAAGATGGCGGACAAGATGGCGGACAAGATGGCAGACAAGATGGCGGCCAAGATGGCGGCCAAGATGGTGGACAAGATGGCGGCCAAGATGGTGGACAAGATGGCGGACAAGATGGCGGACACAAGATGGCGGCCAAGATGGCGGCCAAGATGGCAGACAAGATGGCGGACAAGATGGCGGCCAAGATGGCGGCCAAGATGGCGGACACAAGATGGTGGACAAGATGGTGGCCAAGATGGCGGACAAGATGGCAGCCAAGATGGCGGACAAGATGGCGGCCAAGATGGCGGAAAAGATGACGGACAAGATGGCGGACAAGATGGCGGACAAGATGGCGGACAAGATGGCGGACAAGATGGCGGACAAGATGGCGGACAAGATGGCGGCCAAGATGGCGGACAAGATGGCGGACACAAGATGGCGCCCAAGATGGCGGCCAAGATGGCGGACAAGATGGCGGCCAAGATGGCGGACAAGATGGCGGCCAAGATGGCAGACAAGATGGCGGACAAGATGGCGGCCAAGATGGCGGCCAAGATGGCGGACACAAGATGTTGGACAAGATGGCGGCCAAGATGGCGGCCAAGATGGCGGACAAGATGGTGCCCAAGATGGCGGACACAAGATGGTGGACAAGAAGGCGGCCAAGATGGCGGACAAGATGGCGGACAAGATGGCGGACAAGATGGCGGACAAGATGGCGGCCAAGATGGCGGACAAGATGGCGGCCAAGATGGCGGCCAATATGGTGGCCAAGATGGCGGACAAGATGGCGGCCAAGATGGCGGCCAAGATGGCGGACAAGATGGCGGAAAAGATGGCGGACAAGATGGCGGACAAGCAGGTGGACAAGATGGCGGCCAAGATGGCGGACAAGATGGCGGCCAAGATGGCAGACAAGATGGCGGACAAGATGGCGGCCAAGATGGCGGCCACGATGGCGGACACAAGATGGTGGACAAGATGGCGGCCAAGATGGCGGACAAGATGGCGGACAAGATGGCGGACAAGATGGCGGACAAGATGGCGGACAAGATGGCAGACAAGATGGCGGCCAAGATGGCGGCCAAGATGGTGGACAAGATGGCGGCCAAGATGGTGGACAAGATGGCGGACAAGATGGCGGACACAAGATGGCGGCCAAGATGGCGGACAAGATGGCGGCCAAGATGGCGGTCAAGATGGTGGCCAAGATGGCGGCCAAGATGGCGGCCAAGATGGTGGCCAAGATGGCGGACAAGATGGCGGACAAGATGGCGGCCAAGATGGCAGACAAGATGGCGGAAAAGATGGTGGACAAGATGGCGGACAAGCAGGTGGACAAGATGGCGGCCAAGATGGCGGACAAGATGGCGGACAAGATGGCGGACAAGATGGCGGCCAAGATGGCGGACACAAGATGGCGGCCAAGATGGCGGACACAAGATGGTGGACAAGATGGCGGCCAAGATGGCGGACAAGATGGCGGCCAAGATGGCGGCCAAGATGGCGGACAAGATGGCGGACAAGATGGCGGACAAGATGGCGGACAAGATTGCGGACAAGATGGCGGACAAGATGGCGGCCAAGATGGCGGACAAGATGGCGGCCAAGATGGCGGACAAGATGGCGGACACAAGATGGCGCCCAAGATGGCGGCCAAGATGGCGGACAAGATGGCGGACAAGATGGCGGCCAAGATGGCGGACAAGATGGCGGACAAGATGGCGGACAAGATGGCGACCAAGATGGTGGACAAAATGGCGGCCAAAATGGCGGCCAAGATGGCGGCCAAGATGGCGGCCAAGATGGCGGACAAGATGGCGGCCAAGATGGCAGACAAGATGGCGGACAAGATGGCGGCCAAGATGGCGGCCAAGATGGCGGACACAAGATGGTGGACAAGATGGCGGACAAGCTGGCGGACAAGATGGCGGACAAGATGGCGGACAAGATGGTGGACAAGATGGCGGACAAGATGGCGGACAAGATGGTGGACAAGATGGCGGACAAGATGGCGGACAAAATGGCGGACAAGATGGCGGACACAAGATGGCGGCCAAGATGCAGGCCAAGATGGCGGACAAGATGGCGGCCAAGATGGCGGACAAGCAGGTGGACAAGATGGCGGCTAAGATGGCGGCCAAGATGGTGGCCAAGATGGCGGACAAGATGGCGGCCAAGATGGCGGACAAGATGGCGGACAAGATGGCGGACAAAATGGCGGACAAGATGGCGGACACAAGATGGCGGCCAAGATGGCGGCCAAGATGGTGGACAAGATGGCGGACAAGATGGCGGACAAGATGGCGGACAAGATGGCGGACAAGATGGCGGACAAGATGGTGGACAAGATGGCGGACAAGATGGCGGACAAAATGGCGGACAAGATGGCGGACACAAGATGGCGGCCAAGATGGCGGCCAAGATGGCGGACAAGATGGCGGAAAAGATGGTGGACAAGATGGCGGACAAGCAGGTGGACAAGATGGCGGCCAAGATGGGGACAAGATGGCGGCCAAGATGGCGGACAAGATGTCGGACAAAATGGCGGACAAGATGGCGGACACAAGATGGCGGCCAAGATGGTGGCCAAGATGGTGGCCAAGATGGCGGACAAGATGGCGGCCAAGATGGCGGACAAGATGGCGGCCAAGATGGCGGACACAAGATGGCGGCCAAGATGGCGGACAAGATGGCGGTCAAGATGGCGGCCAAGATGGCGGACAAGATGGCGGCCAAGATGGCGGACAAGATGGCGGACAAGATGGCGGCCAAGATGGCGGCCAAGATGGCGGCCAAGATGGTGGACAAGATGGCGGCCAAGATGGCAGACAAGATGGCGGCCAAGATGGCGGACAAGATGGCGGACAAGATGGCGGACAAGATGGCGGACAAGATGGCGGACAAGATGGCGGACAAGATGGCGGCCAAGATGGCGGACAAGATGGCGGACACAAGATTGCGCCCAAGATGGCGGCCAAGATGGCGGACAAGATGGCGGACAAGATGGCGGACAAGATGGCGGACAAGATGGCGGCCAAGATGGCGGACAAGATGGCGGACAAGATGGCGGACAAGATGGCGGCCAAGATGGCGGACAAGATGGCGGCCAAGATGGCGGACAAGATGGCGGACAAGATGGCGGCCAAGATGGCGGACAAGATGGCGGACAAGATGGCGGACAAAATGGCGGACAAGATGGCGGACAAGATGGCGGACAAGATGGCGGCCAAGATGGCGGACAAGATGGCGGCCAAGATGGCGGACAAGATGGCGGACACAAGATTGCGCCCAAGATGGCGGCCAAGATGGCGGACAAGATGGCGGACAAGATAGCGGCCAAGATGGCGGACAAGATGGCGGCCAAGATGGCGGACAAGATGGCGGCCAAGATGGTGGACAAGATGGCGGCCAAAATGGCGGCCAAGATGGCGGACAAGATGGCGGCCAAGATGGCGGACAAGATGGCGGCCAAGATGGCAGACAAGATGGCAGACAAGATGGCGGACAAGATTGCGGCCAAGATGGCGGCCAAGATGGCGGACACAAGATGGTGGACAAGATGGCGGACAAGATGGCGGACAAGATGGCGGACAAGATGGCGGACAAGATGGCGGACAAGATGGCGGACAAGATGGTGGACAAGATGGCGGACAAGATGGTGGACAAGATGGCGGACAAGATGGCGGACACAAGATGGCGGACAAGATGGCGGACAAGATGGCGGCCAAGATGGCGGACAAGATGGCGGACAAGATGGCGGCCAAGATGGTGGACAAGATGGCGGCCAAAATGGCGGACAAGATGGCGGACAAGATGGCGGACAAGATGGTGGCCAAGATGGCGGACAAGATGGCGGCCAAGATGGCGGACAAGATGGCGGCCAAGATGGCGGCCAAGATGGTGGACAAGATGGCGGCCAAAATGGCGGCCAAGATGGCGGACAAGATGGCGGCCAAGATGGCGGACAAGATGGTGGCCAAGATGGCAGACAAGATGGCGGCCAAGATGGCGGACAAGATGGCGGCCAAGATGGCGGACAAGATGGTGGCCAAGATGGTGGACAAGATGGCGGCCAAGATGGCGGCCAAGATGGCGGCCAAGATGGCGGACAAGATGGCGGACAAGCAGGTGGACAAGATGGCGGCCAAGATGGCGGACAAGATGGCGGCCAAGATGGCGGACAAGATGGCGGACAAGATGGCGGACAAGATGGCGGACACAAGATGGCGGCCAAGATGGCGGACAAGATGGCGGCCAAGATGGCGGCCAAGATGGCGGACAAGATGGCGGCCAAGATGGCGGACACAAGATGGCGGCCAAGATGGCGGACAAGATGGCGGTCAAGATGGCGGCCAAGATGGCGGACAAGATGGCGGCCAAGATGGCGGACAAGATGGCGGACAAGATGGCGGACAAGATGGCGGCCAAGATGGCGGCCAAGATGGCGGCCAAGATGGCGGACAAGATGGCGGCCAAGATGGCGGACAAGATGGCGGCCAAGATGGCAGACAAGATGGCGGACAAGATGGCGGCCAAGATGGCGGACACAAGATGGTGGACAAGATGGCGGCCAAGATGGCGGCCAAGATGGCGGCCAAGATGGCGGACAAGATGGCGGCCAAGATGGCGGACAAGATGGTGGCCAAGATGGTGGACAAGATGGCGGCCAAGATGGCGGCCAAGATGGCGGCCAAGATGGCGGACAAGATGGCGGACAAGATGGCGGACAAGATGGCGGACAAGATGGTGGACAAGATGGCGGACAAGATGGTGGACAAGATGGCGGACAAGATGGCGGACACAAGATGGCGGACAAGATGGCGGACACAAGATGGCGGACAAGATGGCGGACAAGATGGCGGCCAAGATGGCGGACAAGATGGCGGACAAGATGGCGGCCAAGATGGTGGACAAGATGGCGGCCAAAATGGCGGCCAAGATGGCGGCCAAGATGGCGGACAAGATGGCGGCCAAGATGGCGGTCAAGATGGTGGCTAAGATGGCGGCCAAGATGGCGGACAAGATGGTGGCCAAGATGGCGGACAAGATGGCGGCCAAGATGGCGGACAAGATGGCGGACAAGATGGCGGCCAAGATGGTGGACAAGATGGCGGCCAAAATGGCGGCCAAGATGGCGGACAAGATGGCGGCCAAGATGGCGGACAAGATGGCGGCCAAGATGGCAGACAAGATGGCGGCCAAGATGGCGGACAAGATGGCGGCCAAGATGGCGGACAAGATGGTGGCCAAGATGGTGGACAAGATGGCGGCCAAGATGGCGGCCAAGATGGCGGCCAAGATGGCGGACAAGATGGCGGACAAGCAGGTGGACAAGATGGCGGCCAAGATGGCGGACAAGATGGCGGCCAAGATGGCGGACAAGATGGCGGACAAGATGGCGGACAAGATGGCGGACACAAGATGGCGGACAAGATGGCGGCCAAGATGGCGGCCAAGATGGCGGACAAGATGGCGGCCAAGATGGCGGACACAAGATGGCGGCCAAGATGGCGGACAAGATGGCGGTCAAGATGGCGGCCAAGATGGCGGACAAGATGGCGGCCAAGATGGCGGACAAGATGGCGGACAAGATGGCGGACAAGATGGCGGCCAAGATGGCGGCCAAGATGGCGGCCAAGATGGCGGACAAGATGGCGGCCAAGATGGCGGACAAGATGGCGGCCAAGATGGCAGACAAGATGGCGGACAAGATGGCGGCCAAGATGGCGGACACAAGATGGTGGACAAGATGGCGGCCAAGATGGCGGACAAGATGGCGGACAAGATGGCGGACAAGATGGCGGACAAGATGGCGGCCAAGATGGCGGACAAGATGGCGGACAAGATGGCGGACAAGATGGCGGACAAGATGGCGGCCAAGATGGCGGACAAGCAGGTGGACAAGATGGCGGCCAAGATGGCGGCCAAGATGGCGGCCAAGATGGCGGACAAGATGGCGGCCAAGATGGCGGCCAAGATGGCGGACACAAGATGGCGGCCAAGATGGCGGCCAAGATGGTGGACAAGATGGCGGACAAGATGGCGGACAAGATGGCGGACAAGATGGCGGACAAGATGGCGGACAAGATGGTGGACAAGATGGCGGACAAGATGGCGGACAAAATGGCGGACAAGATGGCGGACACAAGATGGCGGCCAAGATGGCGGACAAGATGGCGGAAAAGATGGTGGACAAGATGGCGGACAAGCAGGTGGACAAGATGGCGGCCAAGATGGCGGACAAGATGGCGGCCAAGATGGCGGACAAGATGGCGGACAAAATGGCGGACAAGATGGCGGACACAAGATGGCGGCCAAGATGGCGGCCAAGATGGTGGCCAAGATGGCGGACAAGATGGCGGCCAAGATGGCGGACAAGATGGCGGCCAAGATGGCGGACACAAGATGGCGGCCAAGATGGCGGTCAAGATGGCGGCCAAGATGGCGGACAAGATGGCGGCCAAGATGGCGGACAAGATGGCGGACAAGATGGCGGACAAGATGGCGGCCAAGATGGCGGCCAAGATGGCGGCCAAGATGGCGGACAAGATGGCGGCCAAGATGGCGGACAAGATGGCGGCCAAGATGGCAGACAAGATGGCGGACAAGATGGCGGCCAAGATGGCGGACACAAGATGGCGGACAAGATGGCGGCCAAGATGGCGCCCAAGATGGTGGCCAAGATGGCGGACAAGATGGCGGCCAAGATGGCGGCCAAGATGGCGGACACAAGATGGCGGCCAAGATGGCGGACAAGATGGCGGTCAAGATGGCGGCCAAGATGGCGGACAAGATGGCGGCCAAGATGGCGGACAAGATGGCGGACACAAGATGGTGGACAAGATGGCGGACAAGATGGCGGACACAAGATTGCGCCCAAGATGGCGGCCAAGATGGCGGACAAGATGGCGGACAAGATGGCGGCCAAGATGGCGGACAAGATGGCGGACAAGATGGCGAACAAGATGGCGGCCAAGATGGTGGACAAGATGGCGGCCAAAAGATGGCGGACAAGATGGCGGCCAAGATGGCAGACAAGATGGCGGACAAGATGGCGGCCAAGATGGCGGACACAAGATGGTGGACAAGATGGCGGCCAAGATGGCGGACAAGATGGCGGACAAGATCTCGGACAAGATGGCGGACAAGATGGCGGACAAGATGGCGGCCAAGATGGCGGACAAGATGGCGGACAAGATGGCGGACAAGATGGCGGACAAGATGGCGGACAAGATGGCGGCCAAGATGGCGGACAAGCAGGTGGACAAGATGGCGGCCAAGATGGCGGACAAGATGGCGGCCAAGATGGCGGACAAGATGGCGGACAAAATGGCGGACAAGATGGCGGACACAAGATGGCGGCCAAGATGGCGGCCAAGATGGTGGACAAGATGGCGGACAAGATGGCGGACAAGATGGCGGACAAGATGGCGGACAAGATGGCGGACAAGATGGCGGACAAGATGGTGGACAAGATGGTGGACAAGATGGCGGACAAAATGGCGGACAAGATGGCGGACACAAGATGGCGGCCAAGATGGCGGCCAAGATGGCGGACAAGATGGCGGAAAAGATGGTGGACAAGATGGCGGACAAGCAGGTGGACAAGATGGCGGCCAAGATGGCGGACAAGATGGCGGCCAAGATGGCGGACAAGATGGCGGACAAGATGGCGGCCAAGATGGCGGACAAGATGGCGGCCAAGATGGCGGACACAAGATGGCGGCCAAGATGGCGGACAAGATGGCGGACACAAGATGGCGGCCAAGATGGCGGCCAAGATGGTGGACAAGATGGCGGACAAGATGGCGGACACAAGATGGCGGCCAAGATGGCGGACAAGATGGCGGACAAGATGGCGGCCAAGATGGCGGCCAAGATGGCGGACAAGATGGCGGCCAAGATAGCGGACAAGATGGCGGACAAGATGGCGGACAAGATGGCGGCCAAGATGGCGGACAAGATGGCGGCCAAGATGGCGATCAAGATGGTGGCCAAGATGGCGGCCAAGATGGCGGACACAAGATGGTGGACAAGATGGCGGCCAAGATGGCGGACAAGATGGCGGCCAAGATGGCGGACAAGATGGCGGCCAAGATGGCGAACAAGATGGTGGCCAAGATGGCGGCCAAGATGGCGGCCAAGATGGCGGACAAGATGGCGGCCAAGATGGCGGACAAGATGGCGGCCAAGATGGCGGCCAAGAGGGCGGACAAGATGGCGGCCAAGATGGCGGTCAAGATGGCGGCCAAGATGGCGGACACAAGATGGTGGACAAGATGGCGGCCAAGATGGCGGACAAGATGGCGGACAAGATGGTGGACAAGATGGCGGCCAAGATGGCGGACAAGATGGCGGACAAGATGGCGGACAAGATGGCGGACAAGATGGCGGACAAGATGGCGGCCAAGATGGCAGACAAGATGGCGGACAAGATGGCGGCCAAGATGGCGGCCAAGATGGCGGACACAAGATGGCGGACAAGATGGCGGCCAAGATGGCGGCTAAGATGGTGGACAAGATGGCGGCCAAAATGGCGGTCAAGATGGTGGCCAAGATGGCGGCCAAGATGGCGGACACAAGATGGTGGACAAGATGGTGGCCAAGATGGCGGACAAGATGGCGGCCAAGATGGCGGACAAGATGGCGGCCAAGATGGCAGACAAGATGGCGGACAAGATGGCGGCCAAGATGGCGGACACAAGATGGTGGACAAGATGGCGGACACAAGATGGCGGCCAAGATGGCGGACAAGATGGCGGTCAAGATGGCGGCCAAGATGGCGGCCAAGATGGCGGACACAAGATGGCGGACAAGATGGCGGCCAAGATGGCGGCTAAGATGGCGGACAAGATGGCGGCCAAGATGGCGGTCAAGATGGTGGCCAAGATGGCGGCCAAGATGGCGGACACAAGATGGTGGACAAGATGGTGGCCAAGATGGCGGACAAGATGGCGGCCAAGATGGCGGACAAGATGGCGGCCAAGATGGCAGACAAGATGGCGGACAAGATGGCGGCCAAGATGGCGGCCAAGATGGCGGACACAAGATGGTGGACAAGATGGCGGACAAGATGGCGGACAAGATGGCGGACAAGATGGTGGACAAGATGGCGGACAAGATGGCGGACAAGATGGCGGACAAGATGGCGGACAAGATGGCGGACAAGATGGCGGACAAGATGGCGGCCAAGATGGCGGACAAGATGGCGGACAAGATGGCGGACAAGATGGCGGCCAAGATGGCGGCCAAGATGGCGGCCAAGATGGCGGACAAGATGGCGGCCAAGATGGCGGACAAGATGGCGGCCAAGATGGCGGACAAGATGGCGGCCAAGATGGCAGACAAGATGGCGGACAAGATGGCGGCCAAGATGGCGGACACAAGATGGTGGACAAGATGGCGGCCAAGATGGCGGACAAGATGGCGGACAAGATGGCGGACAAGATGGCGGACAAGATGGCGGCCAAGATGGCGGACAAGATGGCGGACAAGATGGCGGACAAGATGGCGGACAAGATGGCGGCCAAGATGGCGGACAAGCAGGTGGACAAGATGGCGGCCAAGATGGCGGACAAGATGGCGGCCAAGATGGCGGACAAGATGGCGGCCAAGATGGCGGCCAAGATGGCGGACACAAGATGGCGGCCAAGATGGCGGCCAAGATGGTGGACAAGATGGCGGACAAGATGGCGGACAAGATGGCGGACAAGATGGCGGACAAGATGGCGGACAAGATGGTGGACAAGATGGCGGACAAGATGGCGGACAAAATGGCGGACAAGATGGCGGACACAAGATGGCGGCCAAGATGGCGGACAAGATGGCGGAAAAGATGGTGGACAAGATGGCGGACAAGCAGGTGGACAAGATGGCGGCCAAGATGGCGGACAAGATGGCGCCCAAGATGGCGGACAAGATGGCGGACAAAATGGCGGACAAGATGGCGGACACAAGATGGCGGCCAAGATGGCGGCCAAGATGGTGGCCAAGATGGCGGACAAGATGGCGGCCAAGATGGCGGACAAGATGGCGGCCAAGATGGCGGACACAAGATGGCGGCCAAGATGGTGGTCAAGATGGCGGCCAAGATGGCGGACAAGATGGCGGCCAAGATGGCGGACAAGATGGCGGACAAGATGGCGGACAAGATGGCGGCCAAGATGGCGGCCAAGATGGCGGCCAAGATGGCGGCCAAGATGGCGGACAAGATGGCGGCCAAGATGGCGGACAAGATGGCGGCCAAGATGGCAGACAAGATGGCGGACAAGATGGCGGCCAAGATGGCGGACACAAGATGGCGGACAAGATGGCGGCCAAGATGGCGCCCAAGATGGTGGCCAAGATGGCGGACAAGATGGCGGCCAAGATGGCGGACAAGATGGCGGCCAAGATGGCGGACACAAGATGGCGGCCAAGATGGCGGCCAAGATGGCGGTCAAGATGGCGGCCAAGATGGCGGACAAGATGGCGGCCAAGATGGCGGACAAGATGGCGGACACAAGATGGTGGACAAGATGGCGGACAAGATGGCGGACACAAGATTGCGCCCAAGATGGCGGCCAAGATGGCGGACAAGATGGCGGACAAGATGGCGGCCAAGATGGCGGACAAGATGGCGGACAAGATGGCGGACAAGATGGCGGCCAAGATGGTGGACAAGATGGCGGCCAAAAGATGGCGGACAAGATGGCGGCCAAGATGGCAGACAAGATGGCGGACAAGATGGCGGCCAAGATGGCGGACACAAGATGGCGGACAAGATGGCGGCCAAGATGGCGGACAAGATGGCGGCCAAGATGGCGGACAAGATGGCGGACAAGATGGCGGCCAAGATGGCGGACAAGATGGCGGACAAGATGGCGGCCAAGATGGCGGACAAGATGGCGGCCAAGATGGCAGACAAGATGGCGGACAAGATGGCGGACAAGATGGCGGACAAGATGGTGGACAAGATAGCGGCCAAGATGGCGGACAAGATGGCGGACAAAATGGCGGACAAGATGGCGGACACAAGATGGCGGCCAAGATGGCGGCCAAGATGGTGGACAAGATGGCGGACAAGATGGCGGACAAGATGGCGGACAAGATGGCGGACAAGATGGCGGACAAGATGGCGGACAAGATGGTGGACAAGATGGCGGACAAGATGGCGGACAAAATGGCGGACAAGATGGCGGACACAAGATGGCGGCCAAGATGGCGGCCAAGATGGCGGACAAGATGGCGGAAAAGATGGTGGACAAGATGGCGGACAAGCAGGTGGACAAGATGGCGGCCAAGATGGCGGACAAGATGGCGGCCAAGATGGCGGACAAGATGGCGGACAAAATGGCGGACAAGATGGCGGACAAGATGGCGGCCAAGATGGCGGCCAAGATGGTGGCCAAGATGGCGGACAAGATGGCGGCCAAGATGGCGGACAAGATGGCGGCCAAGATGGCGGACACAAGATGGCGGCCAAGATGGCGGACAAGATGGCGGACACAAGATGGCGGCCAAGATGGCGGCCAAGATGGTGGACAAGATGGCGGACAAGATGGCGGACAAGATGGCGGCCAAGATGGCGGACAAGATGGCGGACAAGATGGCGGCCAAGATGGCGGCCAAGATGGCGGACAAGATGGCGGCCAAGATAGCGGACAAGATGGCGGACAAGATGGCGGCCAAGATGGCGGCCAAGATGGCGGACAAGATGGCGGCCAAGATGGCGGTCAAGATGGTGGCCAAGATGGCGGCCAAGATGGCGGACACAAGATGGTGGACAAGATGGCGGACAAGATGGCGGCCAAGATGGCGGACAAGATGGCGGCCAAGATGGCAGACAAGATGGTGGCCAAGATGGCGGCAAAGATGGCGGCCAAGATGGCGGCCAAGATGGCGGACAAGATGGCGGCCAAGATGGCGGACAAGATGGCGGCCAAGATGGCGGCCAAGATGGCGGACAAGATGGCGGCCAAGATGGCGGTCAAGATGGCGGCCAAGATGGCGGCCAAGATGGCGGACACAAGATGGTGGACAAGATGGCGGCCAAGATGGCGGACAAGATGGCGGCCAAGATGGCGGACAAGATGGCGGCCAAGATGGCAGACAAGATGGTGGCCAAGATGGCGGACACAAGATGGTGGACAAGATGGCGGCCAAGATGGCGGACAAGATGGCGGACAAGATGGCGGACAAGATGGCGGACAAGATGGCGGACAAGATGGCGGACAAGATGGCGGCCAAGATGGCGGACAAGATGGCGGACAAGATGGCGGACAAGATGGCGGCCAAGATGGCAGACAAGATGGCGGACAAGATGGCGGCCAAGATGGCGGCCAAGATGGCGGACACAAGATGGCGGACAAGATGGCGGCCAAGATGGCGGCTAAGATGGCGGACAAGATGGCGGCCAAGATGGCGGTCAAGATGGTGGCCAAGATGGCGGCCAAGATGGCGGACACAAGATGGTGGACAAGATGGTGGCCAAGATGGCGGACAAGATGGCGGCCAAGATGGCGGACAAGATGGCGGCCAAGATGGCAGACAAGATGGCGGACAAGATGGCGGCCAAGATGGCGGACACAAGATGGTGGACAAGATGGCGGCCAAGATGGCGGACAAGATGGCGGACAAGATGGCGGACAAGATGGCGGACAAGATGGCGGACAAGATGGCGGACAAGATGGCGGACAAGATGGCGGCCAAGATGGCAGACAAGATGGCGGACAAGATGGCGGCCAAGATGGCGGCCAAGATGGCGGACACAAGATGGTGGACAAGATGGCGGACAAGATGGCGGACAAGATGGCGGACAAGATGGTGGACAAGATGGCGGACAAGATGGCGGACAAGATGGCGGACAAGATGGCGGACAAGATGGCGGACAAGATGGCGGACAAGATGGCGGACAAGATGGCGGACAAGATGGCGGCCAAGATGGCGGACAAGATGGCGGCCAAGATGGCGGACAAGATGGCGGACACAAGATGGCGGACAAGATGGCGGACACAAGATGGCGGACAAGATGGCGGACAAGATGGCGGCCAAGATGGCGGACAAGATGGCGGACACAAGATGGCGCCCAAGATGGCGGCCAAGATGGCGGACAAGATGGCGGACAAGATGGCGGCCAAGATGGCGGACAAGATGGCGGCCAAGATGGCGGACAAGATGGCGGCCAAGATGGCAGACAAGATGGCGGACAAGATGGCGGCCAAGATGGCCACCAAGATGGCGGACACAAGATGGTGGACAAGATGGCGGCCAAGATGGCGGACAAGATGGCGGACAAGATGGCGGACAAGATGGCGGCCAAGATGGCGGACAAGATGGCGGACAAAATGGCGGAAAAGATGGCGGACACAAGATGGCGGCCAAGATGGCGGCCAAGATGGTGGCCAAGATGGCGGACAAGATGGCGGCCAAGATGGCGGACACAAGATGGCGGCCAAGATGGCGGACAAGATGGCGGTCAAGATGGCGGACAAGATGGCGGACAAGATGGCGGCCAAGATGGCGGCCAAGATGGCGGACAAGATGGCGGCCAAGATGGCGGACAAGATGGCGGCCAAGATGGCAGACAAGATGGCGGACAAGATGGCGGCCAAGATGGCGGCCAAGATGGCGGACACAAGATGGTGGACAAGATGGCGGCCAAGATGGTGGACAAGATGGCGGACAAGATGGCGGACAAGATGGCGGACAAGATGGCGGACAAGATGGTGGACAAGATGGCGGACAAGATGGCGGACAAGATGGCGGACAAGATGGCGGACAAGATGGCGGACAAGATGGCGGACAAGATGGCGGACAAGATGGCGGACAAGATGGCGGACAAGATGGCGGACAAGATGGCGGACAAGATGGCGGCCAAGATGGCGGACAAGATGGCGGACACAAGATGGCGGCCAAGATGGCGGCCAAGATGGCGGACAAGATGGCGGACAAGATGGCGGACAAGATGGCGGACAAGATGGCGGACAAGATGGCGGACACAAGATGGCGCCCAAGATGGCGGCCAAGATGGCGGCCAAGATGGCGGCCAAGATGGCGCCCAAGATGGCGGCCAAGATGGCGGCCAAGATGGCGGACAAGATGGCGGCCAAGATGGCGGACATGATGGCGGACAAGATGGCGGAAAAGATGGTGGACAAGATGGCGGACACAAGATGGCGGCCAAGATGGCGGCCAAGATGGCGGCCAAGATGGCGGCCAAGATGGCGGACACAAGATGGTGGACAAGATGGCGGCCAAGATGGCGGTCAAGATGGTGGCCAAGATGGCGGCCAAGATGGCGGCCAAGATGGCGGCCAAGATGGCAGACAAGATGGCGGCCAAGATGGCGGACACAAGATGGCGGACAAGATGGCGGACACAAGATGGCGGCCAAGATGGCGGCCAAGATGGCGGCCAAGATGGCGGACAAGATGGCGGACAAGATGGTGGCCAAAATGGTGGACAAGATGGCGGCCAAGATGGCGGCCAAGATGGCGGACAAGATGGCGGCCAAGATGGCGGTCAAGATGGTGGCCAAGATGGCGGCCAAGATGGCGGCCAAGATGGTGGCCAAGATGGTGGCCAAGATGGCGGACAAGATGGCGGACACAAGATGGCGGCCAAGATGGCGGACAAGATGGCGGTCAAGATGGTGGCCAAGATGGCGGCCAAGATGGCGGCCAAGATGGTGGCCAAGATGGCGGACAAGATGGCGGCCAAGATGGCGGCCAAGATGGCGGACAAGATGGCGGAAAAGATGGTGGACAAGATGGCGGACACAAGATGGCGGCCAAGATGGCGGCCAAGATGGCGGCCAAGATGGTGGACAAGATGGCGGACAAGATGGCGGACACAAGATGGCGGCCAAGATGGCGGACAAGATGGCGGTCAAGATGGTGGCCAAGATGGCGGCCAAGATGGCGGCCAAGATGGTGGCCAAGATGGCGGACAAGATGGCGGCCAAGATGGCGGCCAAGATGGCGGACAAGATGGCGGAAAAGATGGTGGACAAGATGGCGGACACAAGATGGCGGCCAAGATGGCGGCCAAGATGGCGGCCAAGATGGCGGCCAAGATGGCGGACACAAGATGGCGGCCAAGATGGCGGACAAGATGGCGGTCAAGATGGTGGCCAAGATGGCGGCCAAGATGGCGGCCAAGATGGTGGCCAAGATGGCGGACAAGATGACGGCCAAGATGGCGGCCAAGATGGCGGACAAGATGGCGGAAAAGATGGCGGCCAAGATGGCGGACAAGATGGCAGACAAGATGGCGGCCAAGATGGCGGCCAAGATGGTGGACAAGATGGCGGACAAGATGGCGGACACAAGATGGCGGCCAAGATGGCGGACAAGATGGCGGTCAAGATGGTGGCCAAGATGGCGGCCAAGATGGCGGCCAAGATGGTGGCCAAGATGGCGGACAAGATGGCGGCCAAGATGGCGGCCAAGATGGCGGACAAGATGGCGGAAAAGATGGTGGACAAGATGGCGGACACAAGATGGCGGCCAAGATGGCGGCCAAGATGGCGGCCAAGATGGCGGCCAAGATGGCGGACACAAGATGGTGGACAAGATGGCGGCCAAGATGGCGGTCAAGATGGTGGCCAAGATGGCGGCCAAGATGGCGGCCAAGATGGCAGACAAGATGGCGGCCAAGATGGCGGACACAAGATGGCGGACAAGATGGCGGACACAAGATGGCGCCCAAGATGGCGGCCAAGATGGCGGCCAAGATGGCGGCCAAGATGGCGCCCAAGATGGCGGCCAAGATGGCGGCCAAGATGGCGGACAAGATGGCGGCCAAGATGGCGGACATGATGGCGGACAAGATGGCGGAAAAGATGGTGGACAAGATGGCGGACACAAGATGGCGGCCAAGATGGCGGCCAAGATGGCGGCCAAGATGGCGGCCAAGATGGCGGACACAAGATGGTGGACAAGATGGCGGCCAAGATGGCGGTCAAGATGGTGGCCAAGATGGCGGCCAAGATGGCGGCCAAGATGGCAGACAAGATGGCGGACAAGATGGCGGACAAGATGGCGGACAAGATGGCGGACAAGATGGCGGACAAGATGGCGGCCAAGATGGCGGACAAGATGGCGGACAAGATGGCGGACAAGATGGCGGACAAGATGGCGGCCAAGATGGCGGACAAGATGGCGGACACAAGATGGCGGCCAAGATGGCGGCCAAGATGGCGGACAAGATGGCGGACAAGATGGCGGACAAGATGGCGGACAAGATGGCGGACAAGATGGCGGACACAAGATGGCGCCCAAGATGGCGGCCAAGATGGCGGCCAAGATGGCGGCCAAGATGGCGCCCAAGATGGCGGCCAAGATGGCGGCCAAGATGGCGGACAAGATGGCGGCCAAGATGGCGGACATGATGGCGGACAAGATGGCGGAAAAGATGGTGGACAAGATGGCGGACACAAGATGGCGGCCAAGATGGCGGCCAAGATGGCGGCCAAGATGGCGGCCAAGATGGCGGACACAAGATGGTGGACAAGATGGCGGCCAAGATGGCGGTCAAGATGGTGGCCAAGATGGCGGCCAAGATGGCGGCCAAGATGGCAGACAAGATGGCGGCCAAGATGGCGGACACAAGATGGCGGACAAGATGGCGGACACAAGATGGCGGCCAAGATGGCGGCCAAGATGGCGGCCAAGATGGCGGACAAGATGGCGGACAAGATGGTGGCCAAAATGGTGGACAAGATGGCGGCCAAGATGGCGGCCAAGATGGCGGACAAGATGGCGGCCAAGATGGCGGTCAAGATGGTGGCCAAGATGGCGGCCAAGATGGCGGCCAAGATGGTGGCCAAGATGGTGGCCAAGATGGCGGACAAGATGGCGGACACAAGATGGCGGCCAAGATGGCGGACAAGATGGCGGTCAAGATGGTGGCCAAGATGGCGGCCAAGATGGCGGCCAAGATGGTGGCCAAGATGGCGGACAAGATGGCGGCCAAGATGGCGGCCAAGATGGCGGACAAGATGGCGGAAAAGATGGTGGACAAGATGGCGGACACAAGATGGCGGCCAAGATGGCGGCCAAGATGGCGGCCAAGATGGTGGACAAGATGGCGGACAAGATGGCGGACACAAGATGGCGGCCAAGATGGCGGACAAGATGGCGGTCAAGATGGTGGCCAAGATGGCGGCCAAGATGGCGGCCAAGATGGTGGCCAAGATGGCGGACAAGATGGCGGCCAAGATGGCGGCCAAGATGGCGGACAAGATGGCGGAAAAGATGGTGGACAAGATGGCGGACACAAGATGGCGGCCAAGATGGCGGCCAAGATGGCGGCCAAGATGGCGGCCAAGATGGCGGACACAAGATGGCGGCCAAGATGGCGGACAAGATGGCGGTCAAGATGGTGGCCAAGATGGCGGCCAAGATGGCGGCCAAGATGGTGGCCAAGATGGCGGACAAGATGGCGGCCAAGATGGCGGCCAAGATGGCGGACAAGATGGCGGAAAAGATGGCGGCCAAGATGGCGGACAAGATGGCAGACAAGATGGCGGCCAAGATGGCGGCCAAGATGGTGGACAAGATGGCGGACAAGATGGCGGACACAAGATGGCGGCCAAGATGGCGGACAAGATGGCGGTCAAGATGGTGGCCAAGATGGCGGCCAAGATGGCGGCCAAGATGGTGGCCAAGATGGCGGACAAGATGGCGGCCAAGATGGCGGCCAAGATGGCGGACAAGATGGCGGAAAAGATGGTGGACAAGATGGCGGACACAAGATGGCGGCCAAGATGGCGGCCAAGATGGCGGCCAAGATGGCGGCCAAGATGGCGGACACAAGATGGTGGACAAGATGGCGGCCAAGATGGCGGTCAAGATGGTGGCCAAGATGGCGGCCAAGATGGCGGCCAAGATGGCAGACAAGATGGCGGCCAAGATGGCGGACACAAGATGGCGGACAAGATGGCGGACACAAGATGGCGCCCAAGATGGCGGCCAAGATGGCGGCCAAGATGGCGGCCAAGATGGCGCCCAAGATGGCGGCCAAGATGGCGGCCAAGATGGCGGACAAGATGGCGGCCAAGATGGCGGACATGATGGCGGACAAGATGGCGGAAAAGATGGTGGACAAGATGGCGGACACAAGATGGCGGCCAAGATGGCGGCCAAGATGGCGGCCAAGATGGCGGCCAAGATGGCGGACACAAGATGGTGGACAAGATGGCGGCCAAGATGGCGGTCAAGATGGTGGCCAAGATGGCGGCCAAGATGGCGGCCAAGATGGCAGACAAGATGGCGGACAAGATGGCGGACAAGATGGCGGACAAGATGGCGGACAAGATGGCGGACAAGATGGCGGCCAAGATGGCGGACAAGATGGCGGACAAGATGGCGGACAAGATGGCGGACAAGATGGCGGCCAAGATGGCGGACAAGATGGCGGACACAAGATGGCGGCCAAGATGGCGGCCAAGATGGCGGACAAGATGGCGGACAAGATGGCGGACAAGATGGCGGACAAGATGGCGGACAAGATGGCGGACAAGATGGCGGACACAAGATGGCGCCCAAGATGGCGGCCAAGATGGCGGCCAAGATGGCGGCCAAGATGGCGCCCAAGATGGCGGCCAAGATGGCGGCCAAGATGGCGGCCAAGATGGCGGACACAAGATGGTGGACAAGATGGCGGCCAAGATGGCGGTCAAGATGGTGGCCAAGATGGCGGCCAAGATGGCGGCCAAGATGGCAGACAAGATGGCGGCCAAGATGGCGGACACAAGATGGCGGACAAGATGGCGGACACAAGATGGCGGCCAAGATGGCGGCCAAGATGGCGGTCAAGATGGTGGCCAAGATGGCGGCCAAGATGGCGGCCAAGATGGCAGACAAGATGGCGGACAAGATGGCGGACAAGATGGCGGACAAGATGGCGGACAAGATGGCGGACAAGATGGCAGACAAGATGGCGGCCAAGATGGCGGCCAAGATGGTGGACAAGATGGCGGACAAGATGGCGGACACAAGATGGCGGCCAAGATGGCGGACAAGATGGCGGTCAAGATGGTGGCCAAGATGGCGGCCAAGATGGCGGCCAAGATGGTGGCCAAGATGGCGGACAAGATGGCGGCCAAGATGGCGGCCAAGATGGCGGACAAGATGGCGGAAAAGATGGTGGACAAGATGGCGGACACAAGATGGCGGCCAAGATGGCGGCCAAGATGGCGGCCAAGATGGCGGCCAAGATGGCGGACACAAGATGGTGGACAAGATGGCGGCCAAGATGGCGGTCAAGATGGTGGCCAAGATGGCGGCCAAGATGGCGGCCAAGATGGCAGACAAGATGGCGGCCAAGATGGCGGACACAAGATGGCGGACAAGATGGCGGACACAAGATGGCGGCCAAGATGGCGGCCAAGATGGCGGCCAAGATGGCGGACAAGATGGCGGACAAGATGGTGGCCAAAATGGTGGACAAGATGGCGGCCAAGATGGCGGCCAAGATGGCGGACAAGATGGCGGCCAAGATGGCGGTCAAGATGGTGGCCAAGATGGCGGCCAAGATGGCGGCCAAGATGGTGGCCAAGATGGTGGCCAAGATGGCGGACAAGATGGCGGACAAGATGGCGGCCAAGATGGCGGACAAGATGGCGGCCAAGATGGCGGACATGATGGCGGACAAGATGGCGGACAAGATGGCGGACAAGATGGCGGACAAGATGGCAGACAAGATGGCGGCCAAGATGGCGGCCAAGATGGTGGACAAGATGGCGGACAAGATGGCGGACACAAGATGGCGGCCAAGATGGCGGACAAGATGGCGGACAAGATGGCGGCCAAGATGGCGGACAAGATGGCGGACAAGATGGCGGCCAAGATGGCGGACAAGATGGCGGACAAGATGGCGGCCAAGATGGCGGCCAAGATGGCGGACAAGATGGCGGCCAAGATGGCGGTCAAGATGGTGGCCAAGATGGCGGCCAAGATGGCGGACACAAGATGGTGGACAAGATGGCGGCCAAGATGGCGGACAAGCAGGTGGACAAGATGGCGGACACAAGATGGCGCCCAAGATGGCGGCCAAGATGGCGGACAAGATGGCGGACAAGATGGTGGCCAAGATGGCGGCCAAGATGGCGGACAAGATGGCGGCCAAGATGGCGGACAAGATGGCGGCCAAGATGGCAGACAAGATGGCGGACAAGATGGCGGCCAAGATGGCGGCCAAGATGGCGGACACAAGATGGTGGACAAGATGGCGGCCAAGATGGCGGACAAGATGGCGGACAAGATGGCGGACAAGATGGCGGACAAGATGGCGGCCAAGATGGCGGACAAGATGGCGGACAAAATGGCGGACAAGATGGCGGACAAGATGGAGGACAAGATGGCGGACAAGATGGTGGCCAAGATGGCGGACAAGATGGCGGCCAAGATGGCGGACAAGATGGCGGCCAAGATGGCGGACACAAGATGGCGGCCAAGATGGCGGACAAGATGGCGGTCAAGATGGCGGCCAAGATGGCGGACAAGATGGCGGCCAAGATGGCGGACAAGATGGCGGACAAGATGGCGGCCAAGATGGCGGCCAAGATGGCGGACAAGATGGCGGCCATGATGGCGGACAAGATGGCGGCCAAGATGGCAGACAAGATGGCGGACAAGATGGCGGACAAGATGGCGGACAAGATGGTGGACAAGATAGCGGACAAGATGGCGGCCAAGATGGCGGACAAGATAGCGGACAAGATGGCGGACAAGATGGCGGACAAGATGGCGGACAAGATGGCGGACAAGATGGCGGACAAGATGGCGGACAAGATGGCGGCCAAGATGGCGGACAAGATGGCGGACAAGATGGCGGCCAAGATGGCAGACAAGATGGCGGACAAGATGGCGGCCAAGATGGCGGCCAAGATGGCAGACAAGATGGCGAACAAGATGGCGGACAAGATGGCGGCCAAGATGGCGGACACAAGATGGTGGACAAGATGGCGGACAAGATGGCGGACAAGATGGCGGACACAAGATGGCGGACAAGATGGCGGCCAAGATGGCGGACAAGATGGCGGACAAGATGGCGGCCAAGATGGCGGACAAGATGGCGGACAAGATGGCGGACAAGATGGCGGACAAGATGGCGGACAAGATGGCGGACAAGATGGTGGCCAAGATGGTGGACAAGATGGCGGCCAAGATGGCAGACAAGATGGCGAACAAGATGGCGGACAAGATGGCGGCCAAGATGGCGGACACAAGATGGTGGACAAGATGGCGGACAAGATGGCAGACAAGATGGCGGACACAAGATGGCGGACAAGATGGCGGCCAAGATGGCGGACAAGATGGCGGACAAGATGGCGGACAAGATGGCGGCCAAGATGGCGGACAAGATGGCGGACAAGATGGCGGACAAGATGGCGGCCAAGATGGCGGACAAGATGGCGGACAAAATGGCGGACAAGATGGCGGACAAGATGGAGGACAAGATGGCGGACAAGATGGTGGCCAAGATGGCGGACAAGATGGCGGCCAAGATGGCGGACAAGATGGCGGCCAAGATGGCGGACACAAGATGGCGGCCAAGATGGCGGACAAGATGGCGGTCAAGATGGCGGCCAAGATGGCGGACAAGATGGCGGCCAAGATGGCGGACAAGATGGCGGACAAGATGGCGGCCAAGATGGCGGACAAGATGGCGGACAAGATGGCGGCCAAGATGGCGGACAAGATGGCGGCCAAGATGGCAGACAAGATGGCGGACAAGATGGCGGACAAGATGGCGGACAAGATGGTGGACAAGATAGCGGACAAGATGGCGGCCAAGATGGCGGACAAGATAGCGGACAAGATGGCGGACAAGATGGCGGACAAGATGGCGGACAAGATGGCGGACAAGATGGCGGACAAGATGGCGGACAAGATGGCGGCCAAGATGGCGGACAAGATGGCGGACAAGATGGCGGCCAAGATGGCAGACAAAATGGCGGCCAAGATGGCGGACAAGATGGCGGCCAAGATGGCAGACAAGATGGCAGACAAGATGGCGGACAAGATGGCGGACAAGATGGCGGACAAGATGGCGGACAAGATGGCGGCCAAGATGGCGGCCAAGATGGCGGACACAAGATGGTGGACAAGATGGCGGCCAAGATGGCGGACAAGATGGCGGACAAGATGGCGGACAAGATGGCGGCCAAGATGGCGGACAAGATGGCGGACAAAATGGCGGACAAGATGGCGGACACAAGATGGCGGCCAAGATGGCGGCCAAGATGGCGGACAAGATGGCGGACAAGATGGCGGACAAGATGGAGGACAAGATGGCGGACAAGATGGCGGACACAAGATGGCGGCCAAGATGGCGGACACAAGATGGCGGCCAAGATGGCGGACACAAGATGGCGGCCAAGATGGCGGACAAGATGGTGACCCGTGGGAGGTGGGCGGTGACCCGTGGGAAGTGGGTGGTGACCCGTGGGAGGTGGGTGGTGACCCGTGGGAGGTAGGTGATGACCCGTGGGAGGTGGGTGGTGACCCGTGGGAGGTGGGTGGTGACCCGTGGGAGGTGGGCGTTGACCCGCTGGAGGTGGGTGGTGACCCGTGGGAGGTGGGTGGTGACCCGTGGGAGGTGGGTGGTGACCCGTGAGAGGTGGTAGGTGACTCATGGGAGGTGGGTGGTGACCCGTGGGAGGTGGGTGGTGACCCTTGGGAGGTGGGTGGTGACCCGCGGGAGGTGGATGGTGACCCGTGGGAGGTGGGTGGTGACCCGTGGGAGGTGGGTGATGACCCGTGGGAGGTGGGTGGTGACCCGTGGGAGGTGGGTGGTGACCCGTGGGAGGTGGGTGGTGGCCCGTGGGAGGTGGGTGGTGACCCGTGGGAGGTGAGTGGTGACATGTGGGAGGTGGTAGATGACCCGTGGGAGGTGGGTGGTGACCCGTGGGAGGTGGGTGGTGGCCCGTGGGAGGTGGGTGGTGACCCGTGGAAGGTGGGTGGTGACCCGTGGGAGGTGGGTGGTGACACTTGGGAGGTTGGTGGTGACCCGTGGGAGATTGGCGAGCGTTGAAGGGGGCAGGGGGGAGAGGGCGAAAGAAGATGTCACCACTTGAAAAACATGCTCTCCTAGTATCGGAAATCTGAAAACAATTGTGTGCACGGCTATGGTATAGTGGTTTTCACATTGACATTGGTCATTGGACAAATTTGTCAGCTTTTTGTCAACTCTCGTGGCCCTGCACCTAATGGATCAAAGAATGCTATAAAACATAATCAATTGTTGAAGTAGTTCAGTAAGTAGAAGCTCACCGCAGAAATCAACCGTTAATTTTTGTTCATCGCCTAAAACATCGACGTGAGCGAAAGATCATGGAGGTAGTCTTTCAACACAAGAACTTGACCAAACATTTTAGTTTTCAAATGCTAAGAGCTATGCAAATCTAACCGGCTGTGCATAACACAAATTATTATTATTATATAAAATTTGCGTTGTTTGTTTACTGGGATACACAATGTTAAACAATCCACTAAATGATAAATAATCAAAAAAATCGAAAGTCACAACTTAGTAACTCGCTCATTCTGTATTGCAAAACGTATGACGGGTGACTACCCCTCACAATGCATCAGAGAATGAGCGATCTCCCGCCAGGATATGCAACATATACGCGGCATATTTACGTGGAGTAATTTGATTGGATGAATTTTCCTCTGCATTCGGTTCCATCTGGGGATCATTCTCATTGATGACGTCACCACTATCTGTGTTTGTCCCCGTGTTCGATGGTCTCGGCTGTCTTCCTCGGCGACGTATCTTAAACATATCATAAGTCCAACCGGCTTCATCCCGTGGAAACAGGATCGGGTACTGTAGTGGACGCATCATCTGGATGGTCTCATACACTGGCCTTAAGGATCCTGTAGCACGATGTTGCAGCACAATCTCCCGTGTATATACCGTGATACCGGTGATATCGTCACAACCACACATGACCCACCTCATCTGCAGTTGGTGCATTATTCCGGCACTGGTCAATACCTGGTATACGTGAAAGGAGACAAAGGCGCAGCTCATCGCGAAAAGACATGCGTTCATATGTATGACTGAACATCCGAGTTAGGAGATTGCGAGTGATAAATACTCGCTGCAGGACAGACAATATCGATTAAGTCCACCGCCAACTTCTGGTGCTTGAGTGTTTTGTTCAGTTAAGTTAAGATCGAAGAAGTATAATTGAGTGTTGCATCGCGAATATCCCGGAAGCACAGCGAGCGAACCAATTCGATGACAAAGTGCTCCTTGGATGCTGTAGTTGTAAATTCCACGACGTGCAGCTTCTCGAAGTTGGCGCACGTATGATTGTAGCTCCATTTAGAAGAGTGCAGATACAGTGGTAACTGGAGTTGGTGGTGATATAGCCGGTTCCGTTATTGTATTCGAAGATGGTGATGGCCCTGGCCATTAAAGTACATGGTTAGGGACGGCCCAGCGGCGGATCAAACGGTAGGTGGAGTAGGTCCTTTCTTACTGCGTTTTTCGCCTTGTCTCATTTCAAGTCCCCTCAATGTCCCCTTTCTCTCCTGCATTGTTTTTAAAATTAGAGGCTCCAACTATAATTCCGCCCTGGGCCTCCAAGGGGAATGATCCTCCACTGAAGACACAGCTAGACTGCTAGTTTTAATTTAACCCACTCAGCATCTGGTTCAACAAGATCCGTATTTTTAGGAGATGAATTGGATGTGCCTGAACAATTGTTTCATTATTTTTGTACTATGAATAGTTCAAATCAAAATAATAGTTTCGGAAAATTTTAGTTGAAAACGAAAAAAAAACATTTCTAACTCAAACTACAACTATTGTTGATTGCTATGTGAAATGACTTGAAATATGACACACTAATTTGTTCTCCACATGACCACCTTAAGCGCAGCTCGGTTGAAAACAAAAGCAACTTCGCTGCAAAGTGCATATATTTCATTTCGAAAAGCTTTTAAAACGTTTTATTGTTTCAATTAGTGCGTGAGTGACACTGCCATTCGAAAGCGTTTTTCTATCCGCTTTTGTTCGGAAAGGAATTAAATAAGGACGATACAGAGATGGACACGAAAAAACAACCAAATGAGTTATTGCGTTCGAGAATTATTTTGACCATTTCGGTTGAACAACTTTCAATCTGGTTAAGCATTAGGTAAAGATGCATGTTCGAGATGCGGAGGAATGATGTTTTTTTATAGTGTTCATCAAATGTAGTCGCTTGCAGTCATTTTTGGAAGCCGGTAATTAAAAAAATGGTACGAAATGCATTTTGGCAGCGTGCCAAACCAAACTTTCTGGTGTCCATTTGAGCTCTGCAGGGATATATTTTTGTCTGTTAATCATCTTTGATACATTGTTGTGAGATTTGAAGCAAAATGTTCCTTCCTTTTCATTCCGCAGATTTTATTCCACTACTATTTAAAATACATGACAAACTAAATCGTTACAATAAAGAAACGGAGACACACACTATCTGCGCTTTGTGACAGCAGATCAATAAGTTTAGATTGATAATGCTACTTAACTGTGTTGCCATGAGCTTCATTTTTGGGGTCTGAAATGATAGTCGAAATTGGCAAAAAAACCTGCACTGCACCCTGCATCCGCACATAGTTGTTATGTGCCTTGTTCACGTTTCCTTTCCCTTGTGAATAAATGCAATCGAAATGAAATAATGTACGTTTCATTAGCGCTGCGTAAAGTATTTCCATTATTTTTTCTCTTATGTTTTTTTTTCTATAACGCTACACAAACACACACACACACACACACTCTCTTTTCGATGGGCAATTTTACGACTGAAAAGTAGCATTAAAATTCAATTGATATTTGCATATCAAATTATGATGAAATTGCAAAACATATTTCCAATTTTTATCCCATTAATAATGAAAAATACTAAAATGGCCGCATCGAAGCGGAAAGCCTTGTGTGCATTTGTGTTCAGTCGAACACCACCACCGACGATGTGATCGGTGAAAAAGTGGACACCAGTACGTTACTGCTGATTATTTACCCACCACATATTTGGACCGTGACTGGACGCTGACGTGTCGTTTCGAACCAAAAGGGAATACAGGCACGTTACAAATGTGTGGAGTGTGACCAATTCGCATCGAACTAAATTTTCCTTACCATTGCTGTATTGTTTAGCGTGTACGCACCATTGCAGGGAGAATGTTTGGTTTAGTTTGTGACCGATTCGAACTTTGGACACGTCCATTTTGTAGTGTGTGTGTTTATGGTGCTTTCTGACCACGCCACCGACACCATTTGTACTGAGTTTTGTTTCAATTCTCCCGTTTTTTCCTTCCATCCCTGCCATTTGATTACAACCATTTTTCACGCCACTTCATTTCGAGTGCATAAAATGGTCATTCGAACGCGGGTCAAGTTTTCCACGGGCACAGGATTAGGTCCGGGGTGGTCGGGACGGGTCAGTTACGCCCGCACACAATAGATTGGCAATTGGCTTAATAGGAAAAAATAACACTGTGACAGGGAAACCGGCAATAGTCATAATTATTATTGCAGCTGTTGACTTTCGGTCCGTTTGTGCCGCGATTGCAGCGATCGAGGCGCAGCGTGAAGTAGCATACCTGTTTAATTTGACTGTTTTTAAACCGAACCGAGCACATCGGGTGGGACCTGACTCCCTGCCGGTGGTCTGGCAGGTCTCTGCCAACGCCAGTCCCCCAGTGGGGGCAGCAACGAGACAGACAGGCAGACAGGGCACTGTAGCTAAAGGTTTCGCATTAGCAGTACCGTGCACAACCATTGCCGTAATCAATGATGCGTTGCAAATAATCAAATTTATGCATGAAAAATTTGTTATTTAGATTGAGCACGGGTTCGGGTTCGGAATTAGCTCGGGTTCATTCCGGGGGATTCTGGGGAGTTTTCCCCGGCGTCCGTCCCCACTGCGGTGTGTGTTCCCCCTTGGGGAATAAACATTCAGGTCGAGCGCTGGTGAGCTTATTGGGCAGTGACACTCCAAGCATCGGGAAGGCATTTCGGGATTCTCGGCACGCCTGACCGCTCCCGAACATGAACAACTGCCGTAGGGCGATCGATCGTGCACCGTTGTACCGGGCGGTGCATTTAATTTTCCGAGACTCGGGGGTATTTTTTTCCGGTGGGTCCCATGCCCATGTTTTTCTTTCTTTTGCTGGTTTCACCTCTTTAGCCCAAATATTGCCAGCCGTATGATGAATTCCAAAATCAGCAGAATCACTCCCACCAATTGGCCCGATCATCTGCGCTACCGTTGGGCATTTTGGTGCGGCGTTCCGTTCACTCGCAAGGGGTTTCATAAATTTTCCACCTAATTAGATTACGCTTCATTTAAATTTGCAATCCGCCTACCATTGGCGGGGTGGCGTGTGGAGATCGAGAGCAAAAAATAAAAAAGCAGGACGCAAAATTAAGCAGGATTTGGAATGGTATTGCATACAAATTATCGGCCGCCATCCCAGTCGCCTGTGGCCCGGGTCCGTCGGGTTGAAGTGGTTCGGAAAAGTTGATTTGCACGAACTGTTTGCCTTCAATTCGTGATGTCTGAAAACATCGACAAACGCGTTGTGGAAAACTGTTGTGAAAATAGTTCGATAACAATCCGATAATGCTTTCCACCTTCATCGACTCGGTAAGAAAATAATTGACCTAATGGACCTTGTGTTTGTGATCATAACTTTTTTGTATATTTGTTTTTTTTTCTGTCTGTTCCTTTTTTTCAGTCATTTCGATACAACAACTAACAACAACTTGATGCAAATATCGACAAAACGCTCACATCTTAAGCTTCTCCCAGAAAGGACACCACACCGTAGTAAGCGTGCATTCCCAGTCCTTTTGGATGCACACTGTTCCGGCGCGGATGCGGATCAGGCTGAGAAGTATTGATCCCAAGATCGTAGCAACGTTTTGTGCATCCGGACATTTCAAGATTTTTCTCGTTGAACGCGTTCCCCGAATTGGCCGAACGCTTGGTTTTTTTTTCTTCTTTTTCGCGCGGCTCAACTATACGGCCGCCATCTTAACCTTAAACAGTAAAGCACATTAACGAGTGGCGAGTAACGGAGGACTCTTTCGACATCTGTGGGACGTTGGCAGGACACCTTCCGATCTCGCGTAACCGTTGCAAAGCGTCACGAGGCAGGTATTACTTAAGGGGTATAAAAACATTATCACATCTTCCGGATCTGGCGCAGTCTGGCAGTTTAGATCTCCCTGTCGGCTAGGAACGTTCTAGTGCGATTCGTAGTGCTGCTGGTGGTGGTTTTGCTCCTGCTGCTGGTACTGTTGCTGCTGGTGAGCGTTGTAGATCTGCTGCTGATGCTGCTGGTACTGGTGATACTGTTGCTCCTGCTGCTGGTGGTATTGCTGCTGGAGCTGTTGCTGCTGGTGCTGGTGCTGCTGGTGCTGCTGCTGCTGGTGATGATGCTGAAGTTCCTGCTGGTACGCGGCCTGGGCAGCCTCAGCCTGGTGGTAGGCCTGCGGTTCCTGATGGTAAGCCAGCGCCTGAGGCTGTTCGTGATAGAAATGCTCCTGCTGCTGTTCGTACTGGACGTGCTGCTGCTGCTGCTGCTGCTGCTCGTGCTCCGGGTGCTGCTCCTGGTGGTATTCCGTTTCCGGCTTCTTTTCGCTTACCGGCACTGGCACGATAAGTTTCTCCTTCACCGGCACCGGAACTTCCTTCTGCACGGCAAACTTCACCTCCTTGTAGACGGGCACGGGACGATCGATGTGCACTTTCACCTCGTACGGCACGGGTTTCTCCACCGTGTACGGGAACTTCTTCTCGACGGTGTACGGAACCGGAACGGGCACCTTGACGGCAACCTTTACCGGGCGCGGTACCTCCACCTCGTACGGCTTGTCGACTGGCACCTTAACCTCGTACGGGACCTTCTTCTCGACCACCACCGGGTACGGCTTCAGGACCTCAACCTTCACCGGCTTCAACACATCAACCTTGTACGGCTTGTCAACTGGGACCTTCACCTCATACGGGACCTTCTTGTAGACGGTGTACGGCTTCGGTACGGCCACCTCGTACTTCACCTCATACGGTACCTTCTTCTCGATGGTGACCGGCACCGGAACCGGAACCTTCACCTCGTACGGGACCTTCTTTTCGACAATGTACGGCTTCGGGACATGTACCTTCACCTCGTACGGTTTGTCGACCGGGACCTTCACCTCGTACGGGATCTTCTTGTAGACGGTGTAGGGTTCTGGGACGTGCACGGCATACTTGACGTACTCCTTGATGTGCACCGGAACCTTCTTCTCCACCAGGTACGGTTTCGGGATCGGGACCTTCACCTCGTACGGCACCTTCTTCTCGACCGTGTACGGGAAATGCTTGTGCACGGTGTACGGGACCGGGATCTTCTTCTCGATCGTGATCGTCTTGATCGGTTCCTCGTACTTTACGTGATGGTGATGGTGCTGCTGGTGGTACTGCACCTGGGGCTGATACTGCTGGTAGCTATGCTGGTCAGCGTAACCGTGAGAAAGTTGGCTCCATTCGTCCAGCGATGCTCCTCGTTTCTCCAGACGTTGAGGGTCCTTTGGCTCAGCTTCTGCGCTTCTCTTTTCGTCGCTCGCCTGCAGTTCCGGTTGAGGACTTCCCTCAACAGTGGCCAATGCCACCAGCAGGGCCAGGCAGCAAGGGATAATAAACTAAGGCGTCGATAAGGAGAGATGCGGAGATAAATGAAGAGAGAGAAAGAGAGACAGAGAGAGCTTAATTTCCTGTGTCAGATGCAGCTTATGCAACGCGAAATGCAAATAATAGCCAACTGAGATGTTGCGATGTTAAATTGAGATAATTATTGGCAAAGAAGTCGTTACATGATCGCGGCGCCGGACATCTACCAATAACGCTTCCAGTCGAATTTTTCAATGTTATAATCAATCGGAAGAGTTAATAATCGCATCGAAAACGAATTCGCAACGAAGTAATAAATGATGAAGCGAAAAAAAAGCAATAGACACACACTCACACTTTACCACCAATTAGCCATTCGGAATGCACAACATTTCATAATGCATAATTGCAGCATGGATTGATGCACACCGGAAGTTCCAGTCCGCATCTATATGCATGAAGGAAAGAAAAAAAAAAGCGAACGTAAGAGCATATTCGCTCTACATCATTTTGGTTGAGGATGGTTGTGCGATTTAAATTGTTTCCACTTAGCCAAACTAATGTGGGGCACTTTCCATCAAATTTTCTACCGAATCGAAATCGGTTCCCCAAAACACCGAAGTGGATGAAGCTTTTTTTTTATGCGTGTGCTGTTGGGTGCTCAACCATACGAACGATACGGTAGAGCGAGAGTATTTTCATCGATCATTTGATCGATTGATCGGAGCACTGATCAATAGCTTCATTTGGAGAATTACACGGTTATGAAAGTGATGTGCATGTGCTAAGGAATGGAAGGTTCAGTACACGATGGACAACACACACGCAGCGTTCGTTTTGGGATGTACGAGATGTGGAATAAGATTCAAGCTTCTTTTTTGTGTGCTGTTGCTGCTTTCGTTTCGCTTTTTCCCCCTATCGGTAGTGTCCAATCACTTCACCATTCTCGAATCGCCCAGAGATCACCGTATCGATCGCGTTGGGAAAGGTAGGCGAAGAAAGTGAATATAGCCCGGCTGAGACCCGTTAGGTTTTCACTGGTTCTTCAATTATCTTATCAGATGCCCAGAAGCACGAATGTTGGCCATTGTTCGTACGAACTTCAGTACTTCAGCGTAGAATCGTTAGCAATCGTTAGCTCGTTGCTGGATCACCATCACAACTTTCACGCAGCATAAATTGGGAAGAAAACAATAACTCTTTCACACTGAGCGATGCTCAGACGGATAGCTCACGGGATGAAGGCACAATAGCACTGGGTATTAATAGGAAAACAATCCCCCATAGGAACGTACCATACGCATGGTGCACTGTCGATTGACCAATCGCGCTGATTTTGCGTACACTTTTCTTCGCACCTACACTAGTACCAGAGATAGCGAGACCAGAGAAAGAACTGACTGTGGAAGACCGCGACAGGAGCTTATATACCACCGACACAAAATTTCGGCGATCGGCACACCACGGGCCGGCTAGGCAGGCCAGCGACCCTCTCGCGCGGTCGCGGTTCAGTTCGGCAGTTTTGTTGTTGCCGCTTTTGCACGGAAGTGAAGCGTGAATCTTCCGAGATGGACACCTTGGCTGCTGGTTTCCTCTCCCTTTCTCTCTAGCCGACTGCTGCCCTCCATCGTTGTTTTGAAAGGAGTTGATCGGTGGTGGCCAGTAGCCATCGAAAAATATTTCAACAAAGCCCGTTATGAAGTTCACCCGAATTAGAGACCGTCGTGCTTTTTTTTGGTTGTTTTTTAACGCTGTTGTTGCTGTTGATGTGCGGGCCGTTTAATGACGCAAAATCACTGACGGATATCACACAGGTAAACCTAACAAAAATAAAAAAAAACACTGTTAAGAAATCAGTATACGGCCAGCCAAAAAAGCATGTACATCCCGGGTGCAAATAAAAGTTACAACTTTAATCAACGTTTCGATGGAATTGGTAATTTTTGTGTCTTTTTCCTGCTCATCCATAAGGTGAGTGCTCTATTTGGGAAAGGCTACCATCGGCAAGGTTCGGAAGGGTTGGTGCCAGTTTTTTTTTTTTGTTTGCTGTGTGACCGGCACGTGTGCACGAAGGTGAGAGAAAAGTTTACAATCCCCCTTCATATGTGCGTGGGTCTCGTAACGCAAGAGAAACTTTCCACCGCTCTTGGAGCAAATGTGGACAACATGCTGCTTTTCGACCCGAACGTTTACACGCGGTGAATTAATGTACTAGGTAGGAAAATTGTAGTGACATCTTTTCTTGGAGTTTTCCTACACGTAGTGCTGCTACTTTTCGTTTCAAATATCGATCGAGAGTGTGTGTTATTTTCCCGGGCCGATGTTTATAAGGTCCATAAAAAATAGCAGGTCAACAACTCACACACCCCATCGAACGCGATTCCGCAACGGTTCAAGGGGTAAACTGTGTAATTAATACACGGGTGATGTTTTCGAAATTTCGATTGGCCGACCGTGTTGCAGGTGAAAACCCAACGCCGGTGTGGTTTGCACTCGATTCACGGTGACCGATCAAAACGTGCGGCTGTGACGTGGCAGATATGATCCACCAGTCTAAAACGGCAACGGTGGCCTCGGAGCTGTGATAAGACATCAGGCCGAAATGAAAGGTTTACGATTGCAGGCCCTGGTCACGGTATGATGGGTTCGTTATGCAATAAAATCGACGTGTGCATTAGCAGCGTTTAAATAAATAAAACTAAAAAAAATATAAAAAAGAAAACATATGGAGGATTTCAATCTCCATACTGTTCCGTAGTATTTTCATAATTGTACCACTCATCATGAATAATTAACACTGAGCATGAAAGCGAAAGAGTTACGAACCCTTTTTTTAACAGCACAAAACATGAGTTGTCTGCATCGCTTATCATGTAACTATTACATGTTGTAAATTTCAATAAAACAACCGGAGAAGATGAGGGAAAAAAGGTGGAAAAAGCAAAGAATTTGTTATCTTCAACCGAGAAAGATTTGAAATGCCATGCAAAAGCTTAGTACAACCACATCGTACTGGAGAGTTTGTTCGGTAAGACACTATATCATTTTCGTAACAACTGCACATCCATCGGCCAACAAAGGAGTTTGATGCGTTCCAGGCAAGGTAATGCAAGCAATCTACCCAAACAAACTTTGCTGCTCATTTTAATCAACCTCAACGAGGTTAGATACACTTAGATCTCCCTGGAATATCTGCCGAGCGTAGTGGACGCACGGAGCCGACTTATTTACTGTCATAAATATTCATTGTCATATTTGGCATTTAGATTGATGCTAATGTAAAATGTTTGCAAACTAACCACGGCGTGCTGGTGGAAGACTCTCGCATTTCTCGCACCACTTTCATCGCTTGCCCGACGGCGAAGTTCGGCCCCGGCTAAATCCCATTTCCGCTTGCCCCAGCTTACGTGGCACGGGATTCATTAAATCATGGCAGTTGATCATCGTACAGCACCCATCACACTTCATGTAAAAGGTGAGTAAATGAAATATATACTCGATGGTACAGTTGCATACCGATTGGGCGTTTGTAGTTTCAGCTGTAAAGACGCAACACCATGCTGCTGGCTGAAGTTCGGTTTGCACTTGTTGTGGGTGCGCGGCGCTTGTGGATGCGCGGATCCTTATCGGAGTTTCCAAACCAACAAGCCATCGTGATCACTCGGTGTGAACGTATACGTCTTCTAATTGTGTGGCTCGCAGCGTTCATAAATTAGCAAACAAAACGGGGAAGCAACGGAACGCGGCGGGATCGGGACCGTATATTGACGTTTGCATTGGATTTCGATGTACAGTATTCCAGACTCGGACTGTGATACCCATTTGCCGTGGTAGTTTATGTGCATATACACATAATAATCAGCGCCATATCGGTGGTACTGTGCCGTACTTATAGCAAGACGATGCGATTCGGTGTATCGGGCTATCGGGGCGGCATACATTTACGGCGAACCGGCGAACTCGACCCTACCCCGAGCTGGAACAAGCGTTGGCTTTCAATATTTAATTAAGGGTTCTGGTGATGATCCGTACTGCGTATCGGAACGCTCATGATATGATGCATTAAAGGATGCTTATGGATGATATCACGAGCTACCCGGCCAGTGGACAGACAAGCCTTAGAAGTTCGCATTAAGAAGCCACGAAAGCGTACAGGCGGTGCGGATATCAAAGAAACAATCACGAGTATCGTTATCGAGAATGGGTTTTACGCTTATGGAATGTTATGAGTGCCATCATTATGTAAATAGTGTATGATTTATAATCTATTATTTAAAATGACTCACATATGACACATGCTTTGATGCTAAGTGGGTGCTCCCGCCGCAAGGTGATTCTCATTGCAATTGCTGCTGGAAGTGATGATTTATAGAATCAAGATCTGTTAAAGATCCAAAAAATGAAGTACACGCTGATGCACCCCAACTCACCAATCTAGACATTGATTGGCCAGATCTTTCATCTTTCACTACGCATTGCGAATCATGCACGGTGATGTAGATAAAGTTTTAAAAATAGATTTCCCAAATGTTTACTTGTTTGCAGGATGCGCCGATAAATCGGATTGAACACGGCCGGAAACACCCGTCATTGTTGGCTACTCACCAAGATCGGGATCGCACACCCGGGTAACCAAATCCACCGTATTCGACGTGAGTTCGTATTTCAAAGCACGTGGGCAACCCCATGGCTAAGGCTGGCAGTCGCAAAAAAGGGGGAAAGGAAAAATCAAAACAAGAGATTTATGTGCCTCCCTAATCACATGTAATCAACCATGGAGCGACGGATAACGAATAGATAAATTTCGAACCAGCCAGCGAACGGTTTCGGCATGCGGAAGGGCCACCCCATTCTAGGTCTGTTACGCTATCTTTCGCAATTGATTGGCTGTTCCGTGTCAGTAGGTATGTTTTGCCGTGTGCGAATGTGTTTTGTTTGTACTAACTGCTCGGAACTGGAATGGCGGGAAGGCATGCAGTGAGTGTGTATAATAAATTCTACCAGCTTAGCTATCCTTCCGGGTTTTCTCAGTTGCCCACACTACTGATTTGGTATCATGGAATGAAACTGTCAATATGTGAGATTTCCAAAGATCCTTCCCATCTTAGCTACCGCCCTCTTCAAAACCCCAGTCGCACGTTGAGCTGTCAGTTTAAATTTAAGGATAATAATTTTTCTTTCTTCTCCATTTCTCAACAAATTTGCTATCGCTATCCATTCAATCTGTCGGCGCTGAAGAGCCGACACCGAGACGGAAGAAAAATGCTTCCCGAAACTTGATAAGATATCAACAAGGCTGAATGTGTGTTCTACATTTGGCTCAATCTTTCACTCATTTCACCCGGTCGGGATGTGTGTTGTTCCTTTTTTTTTGTTTCATTCGGTACCCCCCCCCCCCCCCCCCCCCCCCCCCCTGCCGGCTTACCCGGACACAACGTAAGCTGCCTGCCTGGGTTGAATCTGGATGGAAAGACATTCAACTAAGCATACTGATAGAAGCAGGATCAACGTCATCGCTTGACGGAAGCATGTAATCCGACAGAAAGGTTTCGAACCGGTGAAATTGAACTTTTCGCTGGAACTTACGAACGCTTTCCGTGTTCCGTGGCGAGCACTGGCTAGAGACTCGTATCCGCACTATCCGAAGGGCAAGGTTTACGGACAGGGAAATGTAAAGTTTGTCGAAATTTGCACGGATGCGTAGAAAATAAATTAGGCTCTATTTCACATGTGCCAGCAGTTCAGAATGTTGAATGATAAATGGGATAGTTTTTCGGAGATTGGCAAGTAATCAAATGGAAAGGAATGTTCAACGCAGTTGTTGAACTTACGGTACTACGGGAAACTGTGTTATGCGGTGTATTAGAGGGAGTGGAAAATGAAGTGGAATTTGGAATGTTGTGTTGGAATCGATTTCCAAACCAATTGCATGTGAATGTCGAAAATGTTTCAGACAGCTCGTTTCAAAAAATATGTTCATTTCTCACTTTCTTTTTGTAAAATAAGAAGAATTTAGTAACTTCATTTGTGCAATATTGATAGCTCAAAACGGGTAAATTCCATACAAAACATGCATCTCGATAAAAAATACTATCCAGTTATTCATTTCAATAACATCATTGACTTTAGAGTGAGTCTTATCTGTCGTTTAAACATTTAAGGTATTTTTAATTTCCATACATTTCTGTTTCTCTTTTGTTATCCAACTCCAAACATCCAATATATATTTGTTTCATTCCATTACAATAAAAAATTGCACTGAAAAACGTAATGCTCCAAAAACGTAATGCTGCTACCGTTGCACTGCCAGTGCTTATGCAACCGGAACTCCTCGCGGGGATATTGCATGGTAATACAGAATTAAACTTAACTTGACAAAACCACAGTGCTGTCATCGGTCCATCTTCAAACGGCTTATGAGCGGAACAAAACAGTGCAAATTTTCTAACCATCGTTATGCTTGACCCAGGAGATTTTGAGCGAATGACCAGCAGGTTGGGGTTTCCCGTTTGCCACAACGGCGGCCAGCTTTCTGGATCGCAAATGGAACCCGCCCGGCGCACACCATCTGCGGGTTATACGGGCTTAATGTCACCGGGAAAGTTCAAACTACCACCAAAGCGAACTGGTGTGTTCGTAAACCACACATTCGTTTGCTGTAGCTAAATGTGGCACAAAAGTAGTTAGTGCGGTAGTTTAGTGTGGGCCACTAACTGGAACCAAACATATGCAAAACCGAAGCTGAGCATCACGGGGTGGACATGCGCATCCGGATGGGAAATGTCTCGTGTTGATGTTTTTTTTTTTAATTTGGAACTCGAGGAAAATATTCATTTTTATGTAACCGAGCTATCTACACCCATTTTTTTCTCTTTAGTGAGCAAATCCAATTGAATATGATGACCTCTACCGGAATCAACTGACAACCAAAACCGCATTAACCACCACTGATCTACTTTAGTAACTGTATTCATAATCGATAATCTAAACCATAATCCTGCTTGATGTCTACTGTTGTGGATTGTAAAAAGCTCCTCACGAATGACAATTGTCGCCATATTTATGTTTCAGCCTTTGTCATCCGAACAAACGTACGCAAACATTTAATTGCTGTAAATGATAGTTGTCAGCATCAGGAGCACCACTTTTGATATTGATCTACTGCAATGGTAACCCCATCCAGCAGGCAGCATGAATGAAGGGCACTCACATCGAAGAGCCACACTCGATGTGAGCTGTAAATTCGAATTGTTAGAAAAGTTCGTGACACTCGGAGGTTTTGCCCGGGTTACGATGGATACGACTTTATCAAATTGCCGTTCGTTGTGGTTTGGCCGTACCGTACCCGAAAACCGCACACATGCACCGTTTGGCAACACCGCAATCCCGATCATTGACCCGATCTTGACGAGCAGTTTCCGGCGCACCCAGCTGCTGCCTGTCGGCTGCAGTTGCATTCCCTCCCGTCAACGTGGTTCGGTGGTGAAAAAGGTGAAATGGAGATGTTTTTGAATGGGTGCCTTTTTTGTCATCTCTTTTTGCTGCTGGTTTTGTTATTGGGTTCTCGCCCACACCGGCCGGGCCGATCCCATTTCCTCCCCTCCCCCCTGGTGCAACGAATGCATACGACATCATTGTCGTGTGCATTGCATCTGTCAGTGCTTTTGGGGCAGCCTTGGCCCAGGGTTCTTCTTCTGCCACCCTGCCGGAGAAGAGCACTTGGTCGGGCGCTGAGTAGTAGGAACTGTGCAATTAAAGTGCAGGCCGGGTGCTCATGCTGCATGAGCTGCACCAGGGTACCAGTGCCAGTGTGGGGCGGTTACTATGGTTGTAACATTTTTAATTTACGACATTCCTCGTCCCGGCGAGATGAAGAAGTTTCCTGGCAAGAATTTCCTTACCGAGATGGAGGTTTTGCACCGGTAGCAGCTGGGTAATTGAAATATTTGTGGTTGCCAGCGTCCAGGCAAGTTTCGGGACAGCCCGAGATGCACCGGTTGCAATTTAGAAAATGCGAATGACATACACACATACACCGCGACGAACTGGGGACCGTACCGGCCGGAGGTATAATGATCTATGACAGGTTCATTAGAAATGATTTACGGTAAGTGGAGTTTCTCGACGCAACTTACTTCTCTTAGGCTTGATCTAAATGGTTTCTTGGGAAGCGGCTGCATAAACGTTCGTGTCATAGCATGCGCTGAACCTTGGCGAGGAACGTTTATGCAGAAAGTGTAAAGCTGAAGGCCAATTCGTGTACTTCCTACAAGAAAGGCTTTCTGTTTGCTCGCTGAAGTGATATGTAATAGTTGAAGTTAATATGCGACGAACATGACATATTCTTGTCAATTATTAGTGTACGTAGATTGCTTAGTATGATGCAGCCCTTCTTGTGTTTGAAAACCAACTTTTATGGGCTGTTATTGATGTTATTGATGTTGAGGATAATTAAATTTGATTTTACATCGTTGTTAAAATCATCAGACTAAAATTAACAGAACTAATTAAATATTTTGAAAGACATTTCTAAACAAAATTGATTATTAAAAACATTGTAATAAGATAAGGTATAGCAAAATTAGTACTTACATTGGTCTGTGGTCATCCGTTGCATTCTAAAGCAAACCTCAAGAATAGCTTTCCGCGAGAGAAATAAAAAGGGCTTGTCTATTAAAAGTCTTTCGGAGCGAAATAACTAACTAATAACCGCTTTATTTTATCAAGGATTTATTATCTGCATCAGATTTGTTTTTTTTTACAAAGGAAATTTTTAAAATTCCCCCCTCCTAGTACGTTACACGTCGGACCTACGTCGTGACGACCTTTAAAGATGTCTCAGTGGTACTTGTGCTGCAAAACGATTGTTAGTACTGTTTTCTTCACAACACAAGCAACGCGCTCATGTTTTGTGGGAACGATACAATTCGTTGCTTTCTTTTGCTTCTCTAATCATCCGTCATCGTACGAGCACTGTCATGAAGAACTTATCTTAGTATTTTTGTGTTACTTTCGTCATCAATAATTTGACGTTGAAGTGTTTTTCTTTTCAACTTTCACCCCAGAATTATCCAGCTATGGGATGGTATCTCTTTTTTTCCTGCTTGTCGGCAACACACCATTGTTCGATCAGTGAATGGGTACGGTAAAAATGCAATTGTGTGCAATGTATGCTATCGTTTCGATCCGTGTTGTTAAGGTAAAGTTTTTATCATTTGTTCCGTCGTTTAAGAGCACGATTATAGATCTCGCACACTACACGGATGTCTAGCGTTGTCTAGTGATTCCAAACAAAAAAAGAGAGAGAGAGAGAAACAATAAAACTTACTGTCCTAAAATGTCCTACGTGTGCTGCTATATGTGTTTCCTGGGGGCAGAAGGATCGTTCCATCGGCAGTCGGGAATGGTGAATTCTTAGATTACATTGGTGGCATTGTTCTAGTGTTCTAGCAGACAAGCATTATCCACGATGGTGCAATTCCATCATGCTGAGTGGTGCATAGAGCGTCAAACGATGATTGCTCTGCTACGAATTGGTTGCTTCCTTATTACAATCCTATTAGATCCGCTTCTTTTGGTTTACTTCTATAAAAATTAAGATTTTCTATGCTACAGTCACTAGGTGTCCATTGGTTTGCATTGCTGTGATCATTAAGCGCTGAAACGTACCAGCATCGCTTTAATGCCATTGCCCTTCCCGTGTGTGACTCTTATTACTAAAACAATGAAGTTGACATTCTTTAGTTGATTAACTCCCATTATCTAAAATCATGGTTCTCACATTATCTAGCGCAACAAATTTAATCTTATCATAAACTAACATATTCAGATCAAAATACAAAAACCGTGCAGCACTGGTAAAATTTTGCCCATTGTTTTCGCATCAGTTCGGATAGGATCCTCAACATTAATGAATTAACACGTGATTTAAATTAAATTCTGAAGGTAATCAATTGTATTCCTGCAGCGTGCAGTTCGCTGAAAATCATTGGCAATAGCATACGTTACGCTTTTGTAACACTTTGTAAAGTTTTGGGCCTTCAAAAGTAAAAACTTCTCTCACGCACTTCCACATTTAACAAACATTAATACACACAGCAGGATTTCCAAGAGTTAAACGATGTTGATGAATAACGGCAAACGAAACAATGTAATATAAACAAAAAATTATCAACTCGTTTCGGGATTTTAATCCGGCTTGCCCAAAAAACGTTGAACAGTTCGTACAAATTGGCTACTACATTTGTTCATCAATTTACTCTGATTTTCGTATAAAAATATATCACAATTCATTCGTGTGTGTGTGTGTGGTTTTTGCGTGTGTCCTTAACATGTATGTACGTCCTTTACCTTTGTGGCAAACTGCTTGTATATTAAGTGTTAAAACCCATAAATCCATTATCTCATCATCCACATTCGTTCAGAGTTTAGCTCGGGGACACGATACTTTTGCTGTGATGTAAAGAAAATCTGTTTTTAAAAGCGCTTAACGGAATAAATAAATTTAAATTAAATTGTTATAAAATTCCTCTCATGAAAATAAATCTCATTTGTACAATAAAAAAACACGAAAGTAGGAAAAATATATGTAGGTAAAGGGCAATAAGAGGAATACTCGTGAGGCATCCATTTAAAACTTGACAGTGTTACTGTGCAAAATGCAATCAATTCGTTATGAACTCTTCCCACGTTAGTTCAGCGACGTGTCAAGATAGTTAGTTCCTGTCCTGGAGCTTCGATGGAGCCTGCGAGGTGCATACCGTACAACGCATGTTGTATTGAGCGACGGTCTCCAAGGGACAAGTCCCCTGCCAATAGCTTTTCCATCGAAGTAACCATCGTTGACGGTGGGGACGTCATTTTCCACGGCACCCTGTATTATGGCACGCCAAAAACCCCTGCCAATGCACAACACCCTTGCAGGCTATCTCAGCGCACCGGTGGGTTTACTACACTATAGTAACCGGCGTGGAATGAAAAGGGCGTCATAACGAGAATATGCTCGTGTTGTGACAACGGTGTAAGAAGTGTGGATTACGGGCGGTGGGCTGTATCATGCTATGAATATCTCTCTGCCCCCGTTGTGATGGCTCATTGAAGCGTGACGCACCCATCCGTCTGGCATTGAAATGAGTTGGTAAGGTCAAACAACGGAACACCACCTAGAGCGTCAGGGTTAGGTTTTGTGCTTTTTGACAATGGTACGGGAGTCAAGTGACTGGCGGCCCTAGTCCCTAGACGAAGTGCACACCCTTTCCATCCGAAAACGGGGGAGCCCGGATTACTTTGCCGTAATGAGTTTGAGCTTTCCGTGTGTCTGTCTACATGGCTTTAATATTTAATAGGGGTGTATACTCACATTTTTAATGCGAAGTTTTAGGGTGTACAACAGCAAGGATAGTTTACACCGCACAGTGGAGCTGAAGCGAAGCTGGATTGCGACGCTGGGCATTCATTGTGGCGCTACTGACGCTTGCTTTCTGCAACACACATTACTTTGACTCCCCGAGCGGTGAACGGTGTCAGTTTGATACAGGGAAATCAACGAAGTTTAAACCACCGGCGGAATTTCCATTTCCGGTCGATAATTTGTTGAAAAGTTGTTTGTTGCTCAACAGGAACTTTTCGTCCAGGGGTTTCAATATGGACCTTATTGGTGTAACTTAGAGGAGCGCTGGTGAGAAGTGACAAGTATCAGTTTCCGATTCATGTTATGATGCATTTATTCAGTGAATTAGAACTTTATCATTCTGTTGTCCGGCCGATTTTGAGAGGTTTAGAAGGCATTCAGTAAGTTCGATATATTTTTAATAATTGAAACAAGTTTCAAATATTTTTCATTTTGAAGTTAGAGAACCCAAGCCTTGTGACTCACATGAGATGTTAATTTTCTGCAAAACTGAGCTTTTAGAAAAGTAAAGGGGAAAACACTCACTTAGTACCCACTTCAAACGCAGTACCCGTTATCGTGGGAAATCACATCCATTCAAAAAATACGGAAAGACATGGCAAGGAACAAAGCGTACACTAGCACGCACAGCACGAAACCACATCGAAGAACCCTTCGCTTCTTTTCCATCAAGGATACACATACACGAAATCGTGAACATGGTACACAACCGCAGTGGATTTTCCAGCCCCCCCCGACGTCCGCCATTCCCCAGATGCAGCGTTCTGTGTGTGTGTGTGTGTGTGCCCTGGGTTTCCGTGACTGAATGTTTTTCCGCACAACAATGGATATGGCAAAGAAGCATAATTTAGTTCTCCTTTCACTGACACGTACCACCAACCACGTGTGCTCGTTCGGAATGATTCGATTAGCTTGGCTTGGCCAAGTCTTTTGCCCCTGCCTGCGGCAGGCATGATGGATGGGTGGATGGCTTAAACATCCGAAGATTAAAATTCGCTTTCGGTCTTTACGCGACACTGTCAATGGTTGGCTTTTGAGCGGACTGTGCTTCGCTCACACGAACCATATGCAGATGTCGGTTATGCGATCGATCGATCGCGTTTGGCGCGACATGTCTGTCAAGGTGCGGTCGCACTGCGAGTAAAATGATTCATTGATCCACGAATCCAGCTTTATTCCGTTTGCCCTAAAAAGGCTAACGAAGTCTAGACCGAAAAGCGTTGGTTTGGGGTTTTTTGTTCCTTCCACTTTTTTGTTTGGTGCTCCGCTGTCGAAGCGACCGGTTCATATAGGAGAACTCGGTTTTTTTCTCACACGTACCTTCCCAAGCCTTCACCAACACCGGAAACCCATCACCTGTCATTGTCACATCACGCCGTTCTACACGCATGTATAAACCACATATAAGACTGCACCAACGCACCAGCACGGTTCCATTTTCCCCGCTATCGGGATGGCGATGGCGTGATATTGCGGCTGACGAGAACGTGAAGTTTATCAATTGAGAAATTTGTCGGTGATTTGTATTAATCAGAAATGTGACGCCGTACACGGTTGACAGCAGAGAATGAAGGGAAAGAAATGCAAAAAGGAAAAAAATAAAATGAAAGAAAATATTGTCAACAGAATCGTAGAACCGTGGAGAAAATGAAAGTAAAACCGACTCCCGTACCCGGTACGTGCCAGGGGTGCCACAGCAGGTTGTTGAAAAATGATGATGGTTCACGATTTTAGGCTTTCGCATGTTTTCATTCCCGATTGCTTCACCCGCCGGTTGCTGCGGTATTGGGCAAGCCAGCGGTATGCACGGCACAGGAAGTTCATATCGATGGTATGTGTCTCACGCATGATCGAATCCTTAAAGGACGGTCCCGCGGTTACCGGGGCCGTGGAACACGTGCCGTTGTACGGTGTAGTTGCGCGCTACGTTGCCTTGATTGATGGATGGAAAAGTGTTTTTCTTTGCCATTTGCAACCACACCGCAGTGGCGGGAAGGCGGGAAGACGGCATTATTCATTCATTATAAAACCATTCCCATTCCATGACGCACCAACATTGGGCAGCATCACGGAAGAGCACCGTGAAAGAGCAGCCGGGTGAGTGGGATATTTTTACATTGCTTTAATTTTGGTCGTACTCCAAAGGGGAGAAGAGTACGTGGTAGACAAAACAAACCAGTACCAGCTTTAATGGACGGAAAATCCATCACCGAAATTTAATTATGCTTCCTTGTACGGTGCGCACTCACACACGCGCCAGGTTAAGCTCGATAAGGGTGAGGTTAGGAAAATGTATGTAAGCACACTGTCAATGAGCTATGACGACAAAACGATGTGTAAATGGGTTGATAATGTGATAAAACACATGCAAAGGACGAGCGTTCGGGTGATCAATTGAATATAGCAACGGATCCATTACAAAAATCGCAAGAACAAAGTAAATCGCCAATCAATCACTGTAGATCAACAACAATGCGTACATAATAAATGATGGTTTCGAAGAATGAATTAAATTACTTTTGTTCAATCATTACTGAATGATTGTTTTAATTGATTATGCTAACGGGTAGCTTATAATTGAAATCGTATTGAATCGTATTACTGAGTTCTAGTATTATACAGTGCTTTTAAAAATTGTAGGTCAACATACCTTGGCACAAAACCTTTCAGCACGTGTTCTCATGTTGCATTCTAAGTTTCATTACATCGATTGAGAGAAATTTTCAAAATTACGACGATTGACTCTGATGACTATCAAATAACTGGGGATAATTCTTGAAACAATTTTTGGAATTTTAATGTTGTTCATCGAATTATTTCGATAATTCAAAAGACCATTGTTGACAACATGTTCAACTGTGATTCAAGATAAATATAAATTTCATCCTTTTCTATTTAACGTACAAATTAATAGAACAACATCCATAAAGCATTCTGCATTCCGTTTTTAGGAATAAATTTTAGAACTATTTTAAATCTTCTCGGTGGTCGTATAGCTTTGGAATAACCTTCGGTTAAATCACATTATTCCTTCTGACGATAACACACGACTTATAGAATGTACTGCTGTTCAGTAAGGTTGTATAACAATCAAACTTACTGTTTCATACAAGAATCTTAGTAAAATATGGAAAACAATCTTCTTGATGATTTCGAATTACGTCTGAAATTAAACATTAAGAGTTTCAAAATGAATTTTCTAACTGAACCGGTTAACTTTGGACCGAAGAAACATAAAAAATTAGACCAAATAGAAACACATACACAACGCTACCCACTCGATACTCGTGCGGCAGCAAAATGAACGTATGATCGGAAGCTATGGCAAATTAATTAACATCTCAACCCCACGGTGCAAGATAAACCCTGTGTGTGGACTGTGGCCGGCATTATTATAATCGTACACATGGAGATAATAATTGTGTGATCATTATGAATATCAATCAACGGGAATCCTTCCCGTTTTGCTGTTTCTCGAAGCGTGCACGTGAAAATGGCAAAACCTGCAATCCGGTCAACCGAGACCCCCGCGGGTTGCGGGATTTGTTCAGTTTGTGTGTTTTCGTAATTGGACTGAAAATTGCATAATTATGTCGTTTCGCTGTGATCCGGGACACATTACCGCTGCCTGTACGCCTGCAGGGCCAATCCGTTGCGGTAAAACCAGGTACCAGGGTCCACACCCGGGTGCAATTCTTACGGTCAGCATGGGTCGGTGACGGTCATTGCGCCGTTCATTGTTATCTGATTGACGGGACAGAAACGTGTTGGCTTATCAAATTCATTTGACGGAGTTGTTATTTGTTTTTCTGCTTGCGCATTTCCATTCCGTTTCACTTGTTTTTGAAGTGCAACGCAAGCATTTTCCTTTCAATGGCATCATTTGCTGCAATGAGCATGTAGATAAACTGTGCCTGCTACTTTCAAAAAACGGATTGGGTTGTGTTGTAAGGTAGCAGACAGCCTGTCAGGGCAAAACTTGCTAACGTTGGCATTGTTTAAAAACTGAAACTAAATGAATGCAACCAAGCAAACACTGCTAAACAAAATGGGGAAAATGGACAACGAAAAACGAAACGGAAAAGCCTTGTAAAAGCATCGTTTACCGTGTCCCTTCGCTTGGTTTTATGTCGCCTTGTTTTGTGTCGTGTTTTATGAAACTTGTTACTATAACGTGTTGCTTGCCGGTAGAATGGAACCGTAATCCTGTTTTTGTTTTGTGTCACTCGAGTGCAAAGTGGTGCCCGAAAACTTAATTTCCTATTCTAAAGCTGCTACTATCGTGATGGAATGTTGTTTGATTTGGATGGGTTTTGTTTACATCTTACTCGGAATTCACCAAACGGCTGAGATTCGCGATCGCAGCCCACTCCCGTCGCTGTGTTACTTTCATTTACAAATTATACACGTTGCGGTATTTTCGTACACTACTATGCAGTTCATCAGTGCGAGTTTTGCTAGGACTTTGTTTGTCTATGTTACGTTTTGTTTTTTCAACAGGATTTCGTGCCTTAACAGGATTTGCTTTATTTCAAATCGCATCAGGGTTTGAATTTTCTTTTTTTTTTTGCTTTGTTTCTGGTTTTGGCTTTCTTTTATTCGAGACGCGTTTAAATCGTACTTCGTACAAAATGGGTGTTTTTCTTTGCTTCTATAATTTACAATTCTACTACTATGTACAACCGTGTACCACTGTGGGACATTTGCCGGATGCTCTAATGGGTGAACGATGCTGTTTTTCTTTTATATCCTAGGTGAAAATATCCCATTTTATCTGCTCATGAATGTTCAATACTCGTTGAGTCAATCAATGGTTTGGCTGATTGGTTGCCCTCGACAGTTTTTAAACGATGCTTACCTGGCGCGTTGGCACGGTGGACATGATGCCGGGAAGATTGCGATGGGAATTGCCGTGCTGCAAATGGAGTAGGATGTCCTGTTACGACGAAGCGTCAACGCATGCTGTCAGCTGGTGCGAAGGACACGGGATACTGTGCTCGAAATTACAGTACCAGCGTTCGGGACTTGTGCAGCACTATTAGCAGCATATTGAGACATATTAACATAAACCGAAAGCGTAACTTTAACGCTAAACTACTCAGGGCACTAGCGTGGCACAGGAGATCCTCGGGGAAGATCTCAAGGAACGGTAGTCGCTTGCCGGTTAGCGGATCCGTGCAGGTGCTCCTTTTTGCTCGCTGTAACCAAAGCCAAACAAGAGCAATAAGTTAGTTTTCTAATGTTATTTGGTATACTAAAGTTTTCGATTTCGAAACAAAATCAAAGTCACATGAAAAACTAAGAAAATTATAAAATGCTAAAGCATTTTCAATATTTGATCGAAGTTTGAGCAAAATCATTGGCTACTTCCAATACTTTCTTTAAAGTTGATGGCTTATATCCCGAAACAAGACAAATATAACTTTCCGGTTTTCCAGGGTTAAAAGTCAATGAAAGTTTAACATCAGAATTCGTGTTCCCTTCACAGATATCCTTCTCATACTACGCTACTTCCATCAATGGCAAACCAACATCAACACTTTACTTTGCTTACCGGCGCAACCGGAATGTATTCGATCGCCAGCAAAACACCCACACAAGGTAGTTTGCTTCAGCTCCTGAAGTTTCGTTCCCAAAAAACGAGAGCAAACAAACATTCACCTGCAAACAGTGCCCGTAAGAAGCGGACCGTTTCGGACGATGATGTTGTCGTCGTATTGTGAGCTTGAGTAAAACTTTTCGCCAACATTCACATGCCCTGCCCAGCGCACATGCTTTGCTTAATGTGTCCGCAAACATACACATGCTTTGCTTAATGTGTCCGCTGTACTCAGCTGGACGAGATGGTAAAACGAGATGCAAAAGTCGAGCAGGTGGAACGGGACACGGTAAAACTTTTCCTCTAAGCATCGCAGCTTTTAGCAATCTTAGTCATAGTGTTCTACCAAACTGCGAGGAAAAGAGCAACCGAAACCGACTTTACCTGACGACTGGAAGGAGTCGTCCGGCACTAAAGGGAGTGTATTTAAACGAAAGTGCACGAAAGAAACATATGAGCTGACCCTAAGATGTGACTAATTTTGTCTGCATCATGCGATCGGCAATAGACTCCTCCTTCACGTACAAGTGGGGCTAGTTTCGAAGTTGCGAAAAAAGCTTTCGGAAACTTCTCACGAAATACTTCGTCGAGCATCGGGAAATGTGAGGAGGTGGCCTGAGATGTAACCGTGTAAACAAATCTGCTAACAACGGTTTGAACGACAACATCGAGAGTTAAAATGTAAAAACTACCACTAGGGTTTATTTGACGCAGAAAGTGCCATTTTTTATAGCAAACAGCAATGTGTAAAATCTGTAAGACACAGCATTAAGGCTGTTAATTACTGCGGACACTTGGGAATAACCCATTCTTCGTTTGTGATCCATTTTAAGGGATTTCATATGTTAAAGCACAATAATAAGAAACAGATTGATGGAGTGGTTATGATGAATCGAATCAAATTATAATTGCATCAGCTAGCACACAGAATAATCTCTTCGTCGTGTGCTGGATTCATTCCGGAAAGCTGGAACCCGCTTTGCTATTATTATTCACCCAGCATCTTTCGTCACGACGAGTGAATTACATTATTCTTCAAGCAGTTTATTATCGCCTTCATTAATAAAACACTTGCCTCAAACAGCCAACTGAGAAACGCTCCCCACTAGCCCATGGGCTAGCAACTTTCAAACCCGAGAAACGACAACAACATTCCGCAAAAAATCATTCATTCAAAAAAGACGACAACGAACAAAATGATACAAGCGAAAAACCATCATTATATGCGGGCGGGAAGCATAAATTATGGATGTCGTTTCGTATTAATCAACTTCAGAATAAAAGAGTACCAACTCGGAGGGGCGAACACCCAAACGATGCTTGGAAATCGGCGGAAGAAGCTGTGCTGCTGTAGCGCCAGATTAGCTTTACAGTTTGCATCGTGTTGTGTCGTGTTGAACGGCATAATTACGACAAAACACAAAGATGCGGTTGAGCCATGGGGTAAAATGCAAGTCGTTAGAGTTTTTTTTTGTCCCGAACGCACCGAAGGCTGGCTTGGTGCGCTAACGAGGAAGCAGCACGTCATATCGATTTGCCGTATCGAGAACCGCAATTCTGCAGATGATTGAAGAACCAGCGACTGTGTAATTAATCATGTCTTGCTGCAAGTCTGTGCGCAAAATATTTCCATCAAAAACACTGGTTTTCCTTCAGTTCCGGGTGAAAGAGAGTAAAGTTTCAGTTCTGGAGGTTTGGTTTGACTGGGGGTGGAATATTTCTTTGCAAAGCCGCGTTGAAAAGATAATAAGATGCTCGCTCAGTTAACAGTAACAATCGCAGTCTCATTACAGATACCGAATTAATTGATAAAAGGAAATTAATATTGATAAACTTTTTAAAATTTTTTAAACAAATGACTTATAAACAAAAAATTCTCTTATATAATATAATTAACCTCTAATTATTTGCAAATATGTTTTACACCGGATTTTTAAGTTAAAAAGGTTCAAATTTTAAATAATTTAAATTTAATAATTAAAAATTAATGAAACGAAAATTTTTATCATAACAAGAACTATTGTATTGAGTACTTACACGAATCATTTGCTTCATTTCGTCTTTAGGTATCAAATTGACCTGCGCCGTCTCTCGCAACCACCGCCGGAGCCAATGACCTAGCCAAACTAGGCCACACTCGCACTGCAGCGGATTGTTGGACACGTCCAGCCCACCGATGACGCTCCGTGTCCCCACCGCATCCCACGAGCTGGCGTTCGGATAAAAGCTGTCGGGCGCCAGGGCAGCGAGCAGATTGTCCGACAAATCTATGCTCAACCGTGGGATGTACTTGAGCGCATAGAACACACCCGGAGGCAGATCGTTCACCATGGTGTTGTGTATGCGCAACTTGAGATCATGATTCCGGGCCAATCCTTGGAAGGCATTGCTGGAGATGGACACCAGCCGACGGCCAGTGATTTCAACCACGTTGAGCTTCGTGTTCGAGTGCATGCGCGACGTAAAGAGACCATCGCCCAGGTGCTCATCGTAGATGATCACATACAGCTCCTGCAGGCCCCTTAGCTTCGAGACCAACTCGCTAAAGTTGTGCTGGGCACTGATGCGTAACTTTTTCAAGTTGTGCAACTTTATGAATATGTCCGGATTGGCTATTTTAATGTCCTCGATCAGTAACTCCTCTAGCCGGCGGGAGAGTGAGAAATCGTGAAAGGAAATCTTTCGGATCGGATTCCTCGAGATGTCCAGCACGCGCAGCGCCGGCGGAAGATTTCGCAACAGGTTCGTGATGTTGTTGATCTTGTTTTCCTGTATGTGCAGCTCGCGCAGATAGAACAGCTCCTCCTGTGTGTCGATCTCTTGGAGATTGTTATTGCTTACGTCGAGAGTGGCCAGCTGCGGTAACGCTAGGGACGGAAGACGGTATATGCCGGTGGAGCGCAGATTCAAGACACGTAACCTGGGTACATTGATGAACAGCTCCCGAAAGTTGATCGGCATTAGCTGATTGTAGCTCAGATCCAGTACCGTCAGATTGTTCAAGTTGGCGAACGAATTGTCCGGGATGAGTTTGATCAAATTACCGGCCAGGTTTAGCTCGAGCAGGAACTGCGTGCTGGTAAACATGTACGGGTCCAGAAACTCCAGCAAATTGTTGTCGAACTGTATCGAGCGCAGCGTAAAACCAATGTCAGCAAAAGCCGTTGCCTGCCAGGCCACGAACTGGTTGTTGGACAGGTCCAAAAACTCGATGCGCGTGTTAAGGAACGTATCGCGCGGAATGGTACGCAGCCGGTTGTTATTTAGCCGAAGGAGTCGCAATTTTTTCAACGGAGAAAACTGTTCGATCTGCAAGCTCTCTATCCGGTTGTGACTAAGATCAAACTCCTGGAGATTCACCAACCCGGCAAAGCTACGTCTTCGCAGTGAGCTGATGTTGTTGTGTGCCAGATTCAGTATTTCCAGTATCTGCAAGTCTCCGAACGCATGGTTGCCAAGGGTAGTGAAGTTGTTCCAGTTCAGGTAGAGTATGCGCAATGAAAATGCTAGCGCTCGAAACACGGCCGTGTCCTGCAGCTGATTGTGGCTAGCATCTAGCGAGTACACGTACAGCAGTGAGTTAACATCGCCATCCAGAAACTCGATAGCGTTATTGCTGATGTTCAGCCGCATCGGAGTGGTGGCGTTTGACACTTGACGAAACACTTTCAACGACAGTGTGCTGAGCTCATTGTGCATGAGATCCACACTCAGCAAGCTGGGCAGGAAACTAAACGCTCCCTCACTGACATTTTGCAGTGCATTGTATGACAGATCGACGTAGGTAAGGTACGGTAGATCATGCAACGCGTTCTTCTGAATACTGCGCAGCTTGTTCGAAGATAAGTTGATAATTTGTATCAACTCCAAGCTGTCGAAGGTGGCGCTTGGTAAGTCTTCGAGCTGGTTGAACGATAAATCTATCTCCACCAAGTTCCGATGCACATCCGAGCGGAAAAGCCAACGAGGAATAGCAACAATTCGATTGAATGCCAGATTAACGTACGTCAGTTGCCCAAGTGTCGACAGTGCCCCATTCGGTAGCGTTTTGAGATTATTGTTATCCAGCCCTAACCACATTAGCTCGGTCAGCACCGCGAGAGCCTCGCCGGGGTATTCTTCCCGGTAGATGCCAAACGAAAGCTCCAGGATCTTAAGCGATGTGGACACATTCTCGAACACGCTCGGATGTACGTAGTGTATGTCGTTGAAGCTGAGACTGATCTCCTTGATTGTATCGAGTCCGTTGAATGCACCGTAGTTTAGGCTGGTGATCTTATTGTTGCGCAACAGCAATGTTTGCAAATTCGCACCCCAACCCATGAACGCGTTTTCCTCGATCTCGGCAATCTTGTTGTAGCCCATGTTCAGATACGAAAGCTCGGTACAGTTGGATAAACCATCCACTGGAATGGCGGTAAAATTGTTACCACTCAGCGATAATACCTTCAGCGTGGTGGGTAGCAACGCTTCCGGCAGAACGGGTATGCCGGTCAGTTCGTTCGATGTCAAGTACAGATAGCGTAACCGGTTCAATCGGCCAATAGCACTCGGAACGACTGTCAGTCGATTTCGCTCCAGATCCAAATATTCCAGGCTGTTTTCGAGCGATGCAAATGCACCATCATCGATCGATTCGATGAAATTAAATGCCAGCACCATGTGCACAATGTTCAGCCCCTGGAACGTGTCCGCCTCCAAGTGGCGGATGAAGTTTTTATCGAAATTAATTGCCTTGATGCGCACGCTTCCATTAAACAGCAGGGAAGGTATTTCTTCGACGAGGTTCAGGCTGAGATCGAGCTTTTCCAGCCGGATACGGGCCGTTCCGATGGTTTCGGGGTTCCCGTCAACCTTCGCTAACAGGTTATCCTTGAGCGAGAGCACGCGCAGATCGTGCAGATGCTCGAGGAAGGCGGTCGGAAACTGGGAAAGAATGTTCTTCGAAAGGTCGATCGTTACCAACGATTTGGGGAACGTGTTTGGGCTGATGTGTGCGATACGGTTCGAGCTGATGTCGAGCCAGACGAGCTTTTTCAGCTTGGCGAACGGTTTAACGCCCTGCTGCTGCTGCTGTTGCTGGAGCCCGTTGTTGCCCGCCGCTTGCTGCCCCACCACCGTCACCGGCGGATACTGTGAGAATTGTTTCGCGTTTATTATGGAGGCTTGTGAGTTGGGCGCCGTGTGGTTCTGACGCTTTTCATCGTGCGTGTAGAACGATACCTCGGAAATGGAGTTGCCCGATATGTGCAGACTGCGCAGCGAATCCACCAAACCACCCCAGTTACCATCCAGATGGTGTATGTTGTTCCTGATGGGATGATAATTTGATGGAAATACACTTCTATTAGGCTAGGAAAGGTGACATGATTATATCTGCTCTAATGATTAAATTTGTTATTACGAAGAATCCCTCCTGAAATCGATAGCATTGATTCATTATAAACTAGCTTGATTCATTGATTTGCTGTGAGCATCTAATTTTAGAACGTTTTCCTATTATGCTGTTCGGATTCTGACTACCCAATAACTGAATGTGGGTGATTCCTGTAAATAGAGCATCAATGCAAAACTAGCTATCCTTTGATGAATGATTGCAATCATTTTCAAAGCTGAAAAAACGACATTTCATTTACATTCAATTACATCCGTTTGACAAATAATGATCAATGAGGTGAGTGAATTGTTTAATATTGTAAAGCAAGGGAAATCATGATTCGGTAAACGTGATTGAACGTATGTACATTATGTTCCATTACCTTCCTTTGCAATACCTCTGTTAAAAACGAACCTTTTAACAAAAACTTCAAAAAGGTGCATTCATTGCTGTTTGAAATTGATTGACTCCTAAAAGCTCTGCGTTAAGTACACGCTTTGTGTGCACAGCAACATCAACTAACGGGCATTCAAAAAGCATCTTGCTGCTGTACAGACAAAATCGTTCGGATGGAAAAGACCTTTTTTGGGACACAGTAATTTACCACCGTGTAAGATTTACTTTCCGTCTGTTGAAAAATTCAAGCGTTTTCGGGTTTTACGACATTTTCTGTGCCGCTCATTGTTGGGCTGAGGAACAAAAATATCAAAACAAAATCATCACGCCTCGACTACGGTTTAAGCTTAAGATAAACCTCTCTTTCTGTGTGAGTAGTCAGTTGGCCAGTCGTGGCTGCTGAATGTATCAGAAATATCTTCTTCACTTACCTCTGGGCTACTAATCGGCTTAGCGTGTGGACATTTTTCAGTGAATCCAGCGGTAGTCCCTGTAACTGATTGTCGGACAGATCCAGCGACACTAGCGAATGCTGCATAAAGCTGCAAAAGAAGGGAGAAAAGATTTAGATTGGTTGCATTGGGGTGGGTCCGAAAATTGGATCCCCACCGCAGGAAAAAAAAATACACCGCACGCAAAGGCCAAATCGAGAAAACGACCAGCATCCGGACGGGATGGAGAAAATCGACCAACATGCGGTATACGTTAGCAATAAACTCATCGGAAAGTATTTTGCATCGGCTGCCTGCGGGATAAAAATCGATCGAAACAGATGCAAGCGACCCACGCCTGTCAACGTAATTTTCGTTTTTGCATTCGTACTCGGCCCAACGGTGCCGAACGCCGGCGCACCGACTCCTGACCCAGTCTCTGAACTTCCGAGTTTCCGAGAGATGATTTTTTTTTCGCTCTCCTCCTGTTGATAGTGAAGCTAAATTGGAAATTGTTTTTCCTACCGGAGAAAATCAAATTTCCCAATCCATTTGTTTTGGCTGCATATATTCTCGGCTTCTCACTGCTGATGGGGGCGATGTGGTGGGGCCAGAGTATCACCGGGCAGACAGTTTAGCCGTAAGCAGTTATCTTCTGTCGATCTTTCGCCGCAGCAGCGTACCTTGACCGTTTATCGGTCGAATTCGGATTGCTTCATTCGGACATGTGGATGTTGCGCTCACGATAAGAAGATGAAGCTAATGCAATAGTTAACATTGACGGTATTAGCCGTTGCGCTATCCTGCTCGGAGGGATATTCTACAGAAATGGATAAGGATCGGAACATTCTGTGTACGGGACAAAAGTTGGTCAGCAACGTTTGATTTCCAGGATTGTCTGGACGAGCTAGAAGTTTATAAAAATGATCCTTTTGTAACCGTATGATATACAAACGATAAGTACATCAAGGGGCGAGATAAACAGGACACAATTAGAGCATAGCACTTGGCTGCAGTACTTTAACTAATCCTTCTCTAAAGAATGTAAAGCGTTGCTTTAACTGTTGTTTAATTATTTTTGTTGTTCAGAAACTATTTTTGCTGACCAGACTACAAGTGTAGAGAACTACTATTTGGGGATAACGTTGCTTAAAATTCTGGAGTAAGTTTTAACAACTTTTTTATTTGATTCAGACATTTACACTAGAACTAGAATTCAGAGCAGTCATTTTGACTTAAACGTCTCGTTTTCATCACATAAATTATTGACGTTAAGTAAATTAAAGTTATAAATTTTTTTTTTTTTGTTTCGTTAGAACGGCCTGGCCGTATCGACTTATTTTACCACGTAGCAGGATAGTCAGTCCTTGCTACGGGGGATTGGTCCGGATGGGATTTTGGTCCGGTCCGTTCGTGTGAAGACCGGCTCCGCTACCATCATGCCACCGAGCCGCCCCAAGTTATAAATTTTGTCTTGAAAAAAGTCCGAAAATTGTTTGGTTTTCTATTGAAATCAGGTCAAACTTTGAAGGGTCTAGGACGCAAAATAAAGAAGTTACAGGCGTTTAAAGAAAAAAAAAATTTTTGTAAAAATTTTGGCCCTAAAAACTTGAAAAAAGACCGAAAATTGTATGGTTTTCTATTGAAATCAGGTCAAACTTTGAAGGGTCTAGGACGCGAAATAAAGAAGTTACAGGCGTTTAAAGAAAAAAAAATTTTTTGTAAAAATTTTGACCCTAAAAACTTGAAAAAAGTCCGAAAATTGTATGGTTTTCTATTGAAATCAGGTCAAACTTTGAAGGGTCTAGGACGCAAAATAAAGAAGTTACAGGCGTTTAAAGAAAAAACAAAATTTTTGTATAAATTTTGACTCTAAAAACTTGAAAAAAGTCCGAAAATTGTTTGGTTTTCTATTGAAATCAGGTCAAACTTTGAAGGGTCTAGGACGCAAAATAAAGAAGTTACAGGCGTTAAAAGAAAAAAAAAATTTTTGTAAAAATTTTGACCCTAAAAACTTGAAAAAAGACCGAAAATTGTATGGTTTTCTATTGAAATCAGGTCAAACTTTGAAGGGTCTAGGACGCGAAATAAAGAAGTTACAGGCGTTTAAAGAAAAAAAATTTTTTGTAAAAATTTTGACCCTAAAAACTTGAAAAAAGACCGAAAATTGTATGGTTTTCTATTGAAATCAGGTCAAACTTTGAAGTTATAAATTTTAAAAGAGCATGAATTTTTCATCTCTATTTGAAAGTTCGAACAAAAAAAAGTAAGAATGGACTAATAAACAATTCAGTAAATGAATAAATAAATAAATAAATAAATAAATAAATAAATAAATAAATAAATAAATAAATAAATAAATAAATAAATAAATAAATAAATAAATAAATAAATAAATAAATAAATAAATAAATAAATAAATAAATAAATAAATAAATAAATAAATAAATAAATAAATAAATGCTTAAAACGCCTGGTAGTTCTAGTGTTAATACATTCAACATAAAACAAATTATGGGCACACTTTTGCGAATAGCCTTTATGCTATACATTTTTGTTTACAACTGCTTTAAATAAATTGGAGAGAAAATTTCAGAATTTCCCCATAAAGCACGAAGCGTACCACGCTGATGTTTACCAACACAAAACCATTAACACAACAAAAGGTATCTCATCCACATGAACGGGTTGCGAATGAAACCAGACAAGATCGTACGGGGCTGCAACTCGGTCCAATGAATTTAAACCTCTTTTTTGCTCCCTCCCCCAGTCGGTTGTGTTAACATGCCCCTGCCTTCAGTACAAATGAAATAACAACTATTCTCACCGGAGGCCACCAAACAAGCGGCATCGAACATTGACAATAGGGCTAGGAGAGCCACCGTGATCGTACGAAGCACAAAACTTCTGACGTACTAATAACACATCTGCCCGAGTTTGTGTACACTCTCTTTATCACACTACGGTGTACATTTTTCCCACCATTCGCCCAAACCCGTAGTTCCCTTTGCTGGGTAGCACTGAGCTGAATTTCCTTGTTTCCGTGCAGGTGTGGATACGGATCGGACGGATGGTGGAACGGCGGTTTAAATGCACCAGCCCAATTCTCCGGTGCCATCGAGTTGAATTATTAATATTTTACATCGCTCTCGGAAAATTTGCAAGCTTCGAACGACGACATCTTGGCTAGGATTGGTTGGTGGCATTAGAATGGGTCTGGCAATAAATTTTCCATTTTACAAACAAACACAGCCAGTTTGCCAGCCGTGCCTCGGTAAAGGTTTTTGGAGTGCGGGAAAGGATACATTTTTCAGCGGTACGTGTCGCTTTTATGCCAACGTTTGAATTTGGTAGATAAATTATTATTTTCGAATTTTGGATTGTGAGCAACTTTGTTAGAGAATATAGAACTAAAACTTGTTTAAATTTTGAATTTATTTTATTTACCTGCTTAACTGAGTAGAGTTTATGCTGTGAATTAAATTTTCATCATATCTAAAATCTAAAAATCTAAAAATTTTCATCCCAAAAAAATCAAGTTTTTCATATGAAAATGTATTTAATACTTAAGTGGAATTATTTTCCCATAAAAAATCCAGCGTTCGTTAAGCTCAAATCTCGCAGAAGCTTACATATAAAACGCCCAAGACATTTCCGTTCCGTATCGGCTTTCGTGCGGATTCTGCTTGTGGCATGGGTCATTAAAAGTGCTGGTGACATCACCGGCACGGGCACGTATTTCCATCAATCGGATCCCGGTACGTCCCGGTCCGGTAGCCGGGTTGTGTCTAATTTATCAACTTACCACAATCGGTCTACCGTACGTTCGCTCCAGTAAATCAGTTTTAATTCTTCCTGATTCCTTCTTCTGCGCACGGTGCAAATCGGTGCTGTGTGCAAAAGTGACACCCGACAATCAAACTGACGTTCGTTAAGCTGCCGAATCGTACGAATCCCAAAACCAAACGGCGAAACGATGCGTCATTTTCGATTGTACCGGCTTACCCATTGCCAGCAGCACATCACATACGCTCCTCACTAGCGCCTGCCCATTCCAACCGGCTGGCCCCCCCCGGGGGTTCGGGTGGCGCTAGTTCGAGATTTCCGTTCGATCTTTGTGCCATTGCATTTGGCCTCCTTTTGCACACAGCCGGCACACGGGGACGCGGACTTAAGCGCTAGGTGGCAAAGTGCGAATATCCAGTGCAAATGGTTTGGCTTCATCCCGTACGTCGTCTTTGGCGTGTGAGTGTGTCTCTGTCTCTCTCCGGGGAAACCCGTTCTGCTGCGTCATACCAGCAAAGCTTGTCGGTGCCGTCGACATCGTCATCGTTGTCATTGTCGTTTGTCATAGTGCACTTTGCGTTGGAATTTTCATCGGCTTGCATTCATGTAATGGAATTGCAGCGCTGCCCGGGCCCGGGCACTCTGTCTCGAGTCATGCAGATTTTGCGCTAAAGACGTGTGGCGGCACCTCTTCTCCGTAAGGAGCATCCTGTCAGTATGTTCCGGGTCGTTGGAGGATCATTGTCGTGCGCAAAAAAAAATGTGTTGTTACCAGTTGTGCAAAACTCTTCCGGTGGCATGGTGCAAAATCAGCAGAAGGGCAAACGCACGGTCCAGCCTAGGCCGGAATTGTCGTGCAAGCTAGCGGAAAACTGCAGGGTCCCCCCATCGATGTCCTTTTTCGCAAGGAATATTTTCCGCATGAAAAGTGTATTCGGCCTCAACGGGGATCGGTCCGTTCGACGTTCGACGAGCGCATACCGCAAAGGCTGCTCAGGATTGTGTCATATTCCATGGTTCTGGTGGGTCGCGTTCTTCGGACGTGTGCCATGTGTACATTCTGGCGTTGCTTCTTGCTCTTCTGCTTCCTCTTCTTCGCCACATCGAGCAACGAAGACGAATCGAGCGCACGGGAACGAAAGAAACCCGAAAGCATCGCATAATATATGCCATCATATCTATTCATGGTTTTTATGCAAATTTAAATTGTATTTTAAATCTCCTTTATTTGATATCCTGCGCTCGGAAGGCTGGCCAATGTGCGGCTAGCCAAATTGGCCAGCCCGCAACGGTGCCTCGGTCCGAAGATCAACTATGTTTGATATTATGGTTACCTTCGGTTGGGGCACACAAGACACAGAGAAAAGGAGAGAAAAAAAAACTCCCTCCCCAGCCGTAGTTTAAGACGTGGCGGTGTGTCGAGCCTCAACATTCCGCCGGATGAACGATGTACAAAACAGTCCGAATGAAGGCCAACAGGAGAACGATTTGTACGTCGATCCGTCTGGCAGGGAGTGTACCGGCTGGTGGTGGCTGAAAACAAGCACAAAAAATCCCACTTTATCCCTAGAGCGTGAACGGATTTCCGAAGGCTTTCTTGTGGCTCCCAGTTATGCGCATACCTTATGCATCGTGATGGAACGATTTTCTGTCGCGTCGAATGGCAAATTGCGGGCTTGTGTGCGCGGCGGTTGATTTCGGGCGCTGCCGTACCCCGTACCGATATTTCACCAACAAAGCATAAACGAGCTAAAAGCGGTTGTAAATTGACAATCGACGACCGTCAAATTGAAATAGACCAAAATTCTCGTCTTTTGGGAATTTGACAGAGCCTCAGCTCAGTGGTGGAGGTTGACAAAACTGGATCAGTTTATGTTTGAAACCGTTTGGAACCTAAGGGCGAACCGTGTTTTGATAAATTTGATCAACATTATGGAGAAAATTATTATACTCTAGAATTACCAACCCCTGATAAACAATTTCAAAGAGTTAATTTTCCCGTGCTCTGAAACAACTCTATAAAAGCAAAAATCAAAGTGATTTTAAATGGATTGTTCAAAAAGCTTTATCTCAAAGTCCTAGTATTAAAATAAATAAATTCGGCTTTCGGACGGTCTTATTTGAAAAATTGAAATGCAATAATATTGTAATATTGTTACATTAATTACATAAATCTTTAGCGGTATGTTTAAAAATGATTATAATTTGATAAAATCATTTACTAGTACCTGCTCAAATAATGATTTGTTCTCCACAAACAAAACAATTTAAATCGCTACTGGCATTTATCTTTTATTTTCAAAATGGAATGTTCCGTAATGAAAGTTAAATAAATGGAGTACACATCCGGAATGCAAATAGAACCGAGTTTATACCTGCACTGAATTTAATCTCCCAAGTGTCTACTCTAGAGGCAAACAGTGCATTACTAATCACTGAGTGCTACAGATGAATTGTCTGCATCCTTTGCTCTAGCGGCAACCAACAGTGCCCCTGTGAGTGTCTGATATGTACCTGATAGAATATTACAAATCTTATTCAATCTCCTTCAACCATGAAAACTATTGACCGTATCATTTGTGGGAAGTTTAAGACGAAACTCTATTACGATTGCACTTGTACGACAGCCCAGGATAATGGGCAAGGTTCGGGCATGGGTCGGTGCGAGAGTGTGTACCAGAGTATAGCATTAGACCTTTAAACCTTTAAAACATCACCCACACCACCGAAGCGGACCGAGCGGTGGGAGGGTCATCGAAAAAGTTCGTTCCAGGGCCATGCATGGTGTTCGAGCTGGAGCATACTCTCCGAACATCAACAACTTCGTCACACAAAGGCCTTGTGCACTTTGGAGATGCTATCAGGAACTTTTTGACCACCACGATGTGCTGCAGGGTGTGTGTGTGTGTCCATTTTTTTTTCTCTTTTGTTGCTGCTGCTGCTTGCTTCTAACAGTTTCTCTTTTTCTCTTGTTTTCACTCGTGGCTGTGTCGAGTGTTCCTTGATTTACTTTTTCCGTTATTTGTGTTCCTGGAGGTATGCTGCTTGCCGTGTTCTCGTGCACTAGTGCGATGCCTTCATTTTACTTTTTTGCCTCCATTTCCATTCCCAACAAGAGTTGGTACAATTTTGTTTCGATTCACTTGAGTGAAGCTAACTGCGTCAGACCATTCGAACGAAAAGATGAAAAATATGCGAAGAAGCAATAGGGATCGGTGCGGGAGAAAATGCATTCTTTCCCACAGCTCCGAGTGCACCCGGCTGTGTTGCAAAATTTGTAGGTGGGTGGGATTGAGTCCGTTTTTTTTTCTCGCCCTCTCTCTCCCTCTCCCTCTCTATATATATATTTCAATTGTGGAACCCCGTTCTAGAACTGCTTTGGATTCCGTACATTTTCCGAAGGCAGCAAAATAAAACGCCCTCTGTAAAACGAACCGGCCCATAACAACGGAAAAAGTTCATCATCTCCCCGCACTAAGGTCCGGCCCTTCCACCACCCACCGGCGACATGGTCGTCTAACCACCGGGTGGGGACTGTCGGTAGCTTCGAATTCGATTCGTGCCATTCGAAAGGCGGACTGCAGCAGAAATCAGAGATTGTACATCTTTATTGCTTTACAATTGAAAAGAAACTTCGATTGCCTCGCGGAGATAAGATTTATACGAAAGGGGTCTTTCCTTCTTGTCGTGTCCGGGGTTTGTTTTTTTTTTTTTTTTTTGTTGGCCCCAGGGTGCGCATTCTCGATCGGGGGTGCGCTTTTGGTGCCTCTAGTCTCGCGTGCCGCTCTCAAGCGAGCTTTACATGTTGTGTTCTTCAAAATCACTAGACGTGATTCGTATTAATGCCGAACGAAACTAGGAACGGTACCAGGCAACCAAATGGTATTCCCTGGAGCAATTGCATCGGAGGCCCTGGCAGCAATTCGACAACGAAAATCCATTTTTTCGACGCCCTTTTACCGAAGCTTCGTTCCTGTTCCAGCGGGGATTGCATGTACGGTATGTCTTAGCTAGCATTACGCTTTATGCCAATGCAAAGAGCATTTCCTTCTAATGCAGCATCATTGTTTTCTCTTTTTTGGGCTTTTGTGTAGCGAATTAGTAGTCTCGTTTATGGTACTATAGCTTTAGTTTCGAGCATTTCAATAAGCGCATGAAGTGCTTATTTTAGTTAGTGGATTTTTATCAAATCATTTACTAACTAGAAAATTATACATGTTTATACATAAAGAACAAATTTCGTCAACCAAAAATTATGATGACTTTAAAACTTAAATAGTTTAGATAGTTACATCGGTCTAGGAGACAAGGACCTAGTCAATAACTGACGAAATCCTCTTTCCCGCGTTCGAGAGGAAAATGATCTCGCAAGAATTTTTCACCCTGTAAGTGTGGAGAGACAACGAGTGATATGAACTCACTATCAGCGTATTCGACTCGTCAGCTTCTAGTGGGTTGGCCATGTTATTAGAATGACAACGGAAGAGCCCTTTTAGGTCAATCCTATGGACAGAGGAGAGATCGAAGACCCAAAGTAAAATAAAGAGACTCCGCTCGATTCGCTCCCTCCATTTAGAGGACTCCTGAAGAAGGCCATGACTGCGAAGCGGTTGTTGCTCCTGCCATGTGAGTAAGGAAACTATTTCTATGATAAACTGATTTTTTTTTAATGAATCGTACATAAATACATTATTCGATCAATTTTTCCGTTCTTAAATTAGCTTTCCTCTTTAGTTTCCTACGAATCAGCATTTTCAATTACCATTTCCCATTTAAAATTATGCACAAAAATGCAATGTGCCATTGACTAGTCACCAACCAGCTAATGCCACTCCAGTCAAAACGTCACCCAAAAGTATCCGCTTCCAGGGTTCTCGGGGTTTCTTTGTGTTGCGCAGATTGAACCTTTCTTTTATTCCATTGAACAAACCACCATACAAACACCCGTTCCCGACGAGGCGAAGTATGTACGCTAGTGCGAGCGAACTTCATTTATGCTTTACGATGCATTTACTTTGATTTTTCCGGAACTGCTTGTGCGAACGGGGAAAAGCTGAACCTCCGAACCATAGTCGGAAAGCAACGGTGCGGTTTGCCACTCGGCAATAATGTGTGGGCATGCCAGCCCGGGAACGAAACACCCAGGATGTAGTGCGCCGTTGAATGAAGGGTTGGCCGGAAGTGTTTGTGTTTCTGGTGTATGATGTTCGCGGCGTGTACATCGTACCGTAACGCCGTTCTCGTACCGGTGCTGTTTTGCATAGGGGTGTGAGCTGTGAGCCACTACAAAGTAGAGTTCCCGGACGATCCATGCGATGGCGAGAGCCTGCACGGGTACGGGGAGATCTTTTTGTGGACGCCCAAACCTTTTTCCTGAGCGGGGCGTGCACCGAGTGCATTAAGAATATGTAAGCCATAGCGGGTGAAATGCACAAATGGATTGAGTGCATTAGCAGTGCATGTAAGTCATGTACGTTTCCGTGACAGTTTGACAAAGTTAGTGACTGCTGCGTCAAAAATAATCACGTCAAGTACTTGAAATTAGCACACACCACTTGATGCAAGAGTCGATGATTTCTCTCTCTCTCACCCTCTCTCTTTTCATTTTCCTTCCATTTCCGGTTGCACCTAGCACTACCACAAAAGATTAAGCTTTTAGTCTGATTGGTCCACGATCACAACGAAATACTATTTTCAAATATGGAGTTCAATCTGGTTCAAGCAGTACAGTTCAAAGTGCTCGAAACTTACCATACCTAATGGCGCCTTAATAGCTTTGCTCAACATATGACATGGCGTAGATTCCATTCCGGTATAAATTTAAGCATATTGTGATCTTTATTGCAACCTGCACCGTTCTCGAGCGTGCAAATGTTTTGCTTTTAAATCATAAAACTTAATGCAGGAAGTGCTAAAGAAGCATTTTGTAGGTTAGCTTCGCTCAACCACACCATCTTCAAAACTTCCATCAGGCAAAGGGGCCCACCCGGGGAAAAAGACATTGTCTCCTACCCGTCCGTGGCACGATCACACTCACGGAAGCTGCTCGTTACGGCGATGCCAAGGATCAAAACCGGGACTATCTGGAGAATTACTTGTGTGCGCAGTTGTACAACTGAAGAACTTCGGTCCAATTTTCCTCCGCAAACATTCCGAACCCGTTTATGGCTGATGGAAGTGCTTCGGTGAACACTATGTGTACACCCGACTGATGTATATGGCGTGTGAGTGAGTAGGTGGTTGCAGATGTATTTTTTATTTTATTTTATTTCTCTTCTTCACCGTCTTATCGCACCGGGATGCGCTAGTGGGAACACGGGTGACATTTTGCTGGTGATGCAACCGACTGTCGTGGAGTACGTACGTAGCACGGAGGGCGAGAACATTCAACACAAAATATTGCTAATCTCTTATGGCGGTAAAACTTTTCTCCAGCGCTTCCCGGTTCTGGTGGCGAAAGATTGTACCAGAACGGACTGGCAGTACGGACGGTACCGAAGTTTGGTACTGGCATATAAATCGTGGTATAGCAGTGCTTGCAGCTTATGTTTATGCAGCGCTCCTTTCGCACAAGTTCCACTGCATCTTGATAGTCTCAAGCCCCGTTGAATGTGTGCCATAATAGTTTTCAAATGGTACGGTTTAACTGCCATTAGAAGCCAATGAAGGATTCAAATCTGTGGCGTAGAAGCTCCCGACACGGACGGGAATGCATTTTCGATGGTGAATTTAGAACTGTTATCTGCTTTAAAACGTTGGAAACCTCATCGCAGCTTCCCACAGTGTATCGATCGCGTTTAAAGTGTGTCGTTTTGCAGTTAGAACTCCATTGTTAATTATTCACAAAACCACTGCCCCGTGCCGCTGTGGAGGAAAATTGCTCGCTCATCTATCACACAAAACGTGCCTTTTTTTTTCAATTCGGCAATTCCACCAATTCTCGCCTGCCATTGCGCTCCCGGGGTTTTGCAATGAAATACCTTCGCAGTTGCTTCAGCAAACCGCGTCAAAATGATTTCACCTTTTAATTTATCATCCCGCGCGCTAATTGATGGCTCATTGCGAGAAATTTGCTGGAGTCAAACACGGAATAATGTACACCCTCTCGTTAGTGAAAACTGTCGCGAAATCCGCGATTCCATCCAAGTAGCCAAACAATTTCCAAGCAGCGCACCCCAATCGGTGTAAGGCGCCACATTATAAATCATCTTCAAGCAAATAAAGCACATTTCGTCGTTTCATCGTGATTCGCGACTCGGCTGTTACAAAATACCGTCGAAGCTTAATTTAAATTTTAACATCCTATTCATAACTCATCATGAACCGTCAACTCCGTCCTCCACCCCTCCGTATCCGTATCGCGTCCTTCATACACCTGGCCAAGGTTCAATGCGCTGAGCTTTCGCATGTATTCGAGCATTACCGTACCCCGCATTCACCCGCATCCAAATCAAAGCAATCGCCCCTTCGGGTGACGGCGGTGAAGGAAAATCATTATAAACTAACGATTGAAATTCCGCTTTCCTGTGTTCCAGGGGGTGGGAGTTTTCTTTGGGTGTGTGTATGTGTGTCTATTTATGTGCCGAAGATTTGCGGTTGTTGCCACCGGCAGTAGCTGCTGTTCATTCATTCATTTCATTTCACCTTCTTTTTTTTGCTCCTGCTTTTTCTTTCCATCTGCTTCCCATCCCGTGGATTCGATTGCTTGCCACAAAAGCTTGAGGTGTTTTTTTTTTACTTTTACACAGTGTTCCCAGAATTTTCGCGTGGTGAAAAAGCACCATATCCATCTCTCGTTACTAACATGGCAGCAGCTCATAATCGTGTTCGTTTCCCGTTTTACGTAGCACGGGTGGATACGCTGTGCAGTTTATCCGGCACTTGGGAAAGCGTTAAAAATTGGTGCCCTCTTTGGGAGCGTACGGTGGCGAAGACAGGGAATGACCGCACAAAAGGTCCTTGGATACGTGCCCCGGCGCCTGGTATGTGCGATTGTACGATGACCAGTGGCGTGCTTTACCCACCGGTACCATCATCAATCATAGCTGTCCAGGTTGGTTGGAGGGTTGTACTATGTGCTTCTTTCTAATTTTCCCACACTCATTCCCGGCTGCCGCATGCCTGACGGTAACGGCATGGAATCGGACCACCTACCCGTGCAAAAGGGGCACGCTCATTACTAACATACCACCATGCTGGGCATAATGATTCCCGCAAACGGCCAGCAAAATGGCATTGCGGCAGTGAAGCACTGCAGAGAAAAACGACAAAATCGGTTGGAAGTTGTCGTACCTCTGCTTTCAATTATCACCCGACGATGAGGGATGACGAATGGTCAGCTAACGCTTTTATCCACAATCGTTTTAGTTTTTCAATATTTCACTTCACTGTTTCACGGTCGACCAGGAAACGGAAGTAGTTCACCGGTACTTTGTGTCTGAAGAAATTTCGTTGCTTAGTTTGTTAACGGCGTCCGGTGTGGCGCTTTCGTTCGTTCGAAGGTCGCACTGCATACACTTTGTACTACCCCGTGAACTGTATTTTGCTGTTGTTTATTATTTATTTACTTACTTGAAGCTCTTTTCCGAAATGTCCTGTATTTTGTTGTCTACCAGCTTGAGCGACTCCAGCCGCAACCCTTGAAACGTTTCGTCGTCCACGTTGTGGATGAAGGTGCGTGACATGTCGATGTGCTTTATCGTCCCGTGTAGAAACTCTGTGACGAAATCAAAAGGAAAATGATTAGCTCTCGTGCATGCGGCAGTGTACGTGCGGTGCGGTGAACACCTCGAGAATGGGAAAGAAATTAACCGAAACGAACAGGTGGAAAAATAAACTTTTGTCCGTATTTAGTGCTGGAAGGCTTGAGATAAAGGAAGTTGGGAGAGTAACCTCTGTAACGCACAAACGATTTGTGATCATCGGGCAGAAATAATGCGTCCTTTTGTTTAACAACGGGCGGTTGGTGGGGGAAAGAGAAATGTTTATGTTTGCCACCGTGTTGTTTTCTTCTGGTGTGTATTTACTGGAAACCGAACAAACACCTCGGAAGTGGAGAAAACACAACAGGAATTTTCAACCATTCCGTAATGCTTTCTCTCTCTCGCTTTCTTTCGGCTTTCAATCATGAGTATAATAAACAAAAGCTGCACTAAATGAAGCTGCAAATGTAGCTTATGCTACAATTTAAGACATAAAATATGCCATAAAACACTCGGCAAAAGTCAATATGTTCGCTCTAAATAAAGCCAGTGTGCTGCTTGGGGATTCCACACAGAACGGCACAATACAATCAAGCCTATTTATTCTACCTATGAAAGCTATTTTGAGCACATGGTTCAAGGTTTTGTGCCGTCTTGTGACTTCAGAGATTTCGCTTCCGTCCGGGGTTCCCCGGTATCCTCACTCCCTTGCCGCTTATCATCACTATAAGCACAATAGTTTTTCCCACTCCTTTTTCTAACGCACCGACAACTCCCGAGGCAATCACCACTATCATCATCAGCCTGGCCATTGTCATGCCAAGATTGCTGTGGAATCTTGTGCTTACTCAGCTTGCCGTAATGATTTGAATCTACCTTTCATTTCCTTGGTTTCGTCGGAGCTACTGGCTGTCGGATAGCAAATCCTGCCCGACGCGCAAGGACGTAACCGATTTTCCCATTATCACGTCTATCGTATAGCCCGAAACCCGAGGGTCTACCCGAAAGGTTTTGTCTGATCGAAAGATGACCCACACCCGTACCCCGTGGCGGAACACAACAGCATCACCGTGTGCTGTCCAACATAACGAGTCCCTCGAAACGGGAGACGGCTTATCATGACGACACGACGAAGGAATCGCTCATTCTTTGGTAAATTTAATTTTTCATAATCCTTTAAAGGACCGATCGGAGGACGCACCCGATTTAAGGCAGATTCATCGTTCACCGTTTACGCAGTAAAACGGATCGGACGGATGAAGAATCGTCCTGCCCGAAGTGGGTCGTCTGTGGGTGAAAAGAATTTGAAGCGAAAATTTAATTTTCACTTCAACGCCACGCAACGTTTGCGTCTTCCGTTTTTTCTTCCGCTGTGCAAGACGAAGCTGTGAGTCATCTAGTTCTGAACCATTCTGAGCGCGCTTCCCGGAAAGACATGGTCTGGTGGAAATTGGAATGCGAAACAACTGGTGCCTTGCATTCGAAGAAACATAGTCATTGACAATCTTTCATCTGTGACAGGTACGTAAATACATTTTCTCTTTTTTTTGCAACGTTGCTTTCGCTGTAGATGGTGTTTTCCTGTGTTTCATTTAATTTAATGGTTCGAAGTGCGTTCACGCGTTTTCTGCTGGTGAGTCTATTCAATATCGGTTGGAAGGTTTTTATTTACGGCCATGATAAAATTGGATAATCATTTCGGTTGCTTACTTGGCAAATGGATTCACGGGAATCAAATCGTTCCTGTGATGGACACTTGACTGCCGGATCCTTGTGGATCAGAAGAGTAATTTAGAAATTAAAAGAAGAAGCTTACTAGAGGACAATTGACAGCAGAGCTTAATTGTTTGCATAATTGTGCTTTTGCACTTTCGAGAATTGGCAAGAGTGTCATCTTTATTTATAAAATAAAGAATAGCACATTTAAGATATAATTTAAACATAAATCCTAATACAAAAACTAAAATTATGATTAACAAACACCAGCAGCATAGAAAACGTTTACAATAAACGATTGAAGTAGTTGAGACATTGAATTCCACAAGTACTGATTAGCTTGATGACAGGGTCTTATAATTTCCTGCAACATTGTTCCATCAGATTTAAATAATTGCTCAGATTTATCCTGCTCACAGCTAGTTTGCAATTGCATTTTTCATCCAACAAACATAATAGTAGTCACTTCTGTTAGCAGCGTTGCGACACTGTTGTCGCCGTTTTAGGCAAATGATTATTTCTAGCTCCCATTTGATGAAATTCCAGTCCAGTCTGGCAAGGTTGTCTCTTCGCATGCACCAATACGTCTTGAAGTGCAAAAGATACAGCGCATGAATAGCAGAATCCTTCAGCAGCAGTAGCAGCTGAGCCATAAGCGTGTCAGTTGGACAACATTCCTTTCGTTGTCGTTTGTCGCACAATGTTGAAGCATTTTGAACAAATAAAAACCAATGGCAAAAATCCGACAATCAAAATGGCAAGTGCACCAACAAGGGACCCGGGAATGGCAAACTATTCATCCAGCAGGGACCAGCTGCTCCAGCGCTCGCTCTTGCAGCACACAGCGCTACGACGCAGAATGCGTCGTTTCAGCCGCTTTGTTGGGTAGTCGTCGAGCTTGGCCATCGCACAAGTGCAGGGAAGGGACTTTGCCGAGCGAAACCACAAAAACCGACAAACCGAGAAGCTATTCATCTCTTTTATCTCCAGCTGACAGGACACAAACAGGATATCATTTGAATTTTGCGAGACCAAGTTTAGCAAAGTCAACCCAAAAGTGAAACTAAGCTCAACTCTAAGCAGGTTCCAGCCCGGGCCGGCATGGTAAGGCGCTGACATTTTGGCACCCGATGTTTTTCCAGTTGAAATGTGAAAAGTGGTAAAGATTGGAGCGTGTGATGCAGATACTGCTGCAAAATAGCTGCTCCAGGAACAGCTGGCCAATCCTGTGCCCCGGCTAGTGAATCAACAGATTTTAATCGGATTGCATTCCTTCGCTCCTGGGGTGCGGCGTTGGAATTGACCTAGTTTAAGACAAGGTGTAGGTTAAGTGGGTGGTTCTTTATTTAAATCGTATAAGTTTAATTTCCAGTTCCAGTTGTTGTTGTGGACTTTTTGTGTAAAAAAATGCGAATCAAGTTAAACTCAGTGTCAAGATTAACCTACCACCTTTGTTTTGGTCAGTCAATAAATTAGGTCTTCATTTAAGCTGCTTTAGACATACTGATTATTTTGGACATATTTTTCATATGTAGCTCTTGGGACTCGATTCTTTTATTTAAATTATAATTCTTGTTAGCGTATAGTCTGTTCCTACTAAAAGGTGCTTCGGATGAGATTTGGTATCGGTCTTGTCGGGTGAAATTGCTTGACGACCAAAAAGCTTAATCTTAACAAACACTTGAAACATTCACTCATATGTCGTTGCTTTCCTTAGAAGTACTCCACAAGCCAAACATGGCTTCATGCTTCATGATTCCGTACCAGTAACAAAACATGTCAATTTGTACTGCTTAGTGAACGCATGCCTTATGCTTGCCTGCCGGCAAACAACGACGATAGTGTCACTCCCGAAAGCGCATATATAGTTGCTAACGACATGTAACAACAGTTTTACAAGCTTTCCACGAAACGACCGAAATCACAAAACACCATTAGGTCGGCGAAACGAGGGTTTCATGTTTTTGCCCAAGACGTCGTCAGCGGACTGGAGATCCTATTTTCGTTTAATCCTCCGGTGAAACTTCGTAATGAATTAATGTATTCAGCTGGTTCGCCGGGATCAACAAAAACCGGTAGAACGGTTGGCTTTGCGCGGGATGCTGCCTGCGTTGGTGGAAGTTACTTTATCTTCAATTAAACTTTTTTTTTCACTCAAAATTTTACCTCATTCCGTTGGTTTGACTTTCTCAATTTTACACAAGCACACTAAGAACCGAGCTGCGTGAAGAACGGAACGGAAGGAAAAGGAAGGAAGAGAGCACACAGCCAAAAAAAAACGCACATAACGCTGAAGAAAAGTTTGCGCAACCGTGCATTCGCGGCTCCGGTGAGACGAATTCTTACGGGATTCTTAACCGGTAAGATAAGACCCCAAGAAAAGTACTGCTTCCAGCAAAAGGGACAGAGCCCCAATTTTTGGCAGCAAAACCACCGAAGGGCCCTGCGTATGACTCCGCCAAGTGAAGTGAATTGTGGATGTTTGCGGTGGTTTTTTTTTTTGTGTTCCTTTCATTCTTTTCTTCAACGGCGTCACTGCATTTCTCGAAACCGAAAGTTTAAAGTAGTCGCGCCGAGGTACAGGGTACTGACAGACAGACGAACGAACGGGAACTGTTGGGGCAGATTGTGTGAAAGTAAACCTTGTATAAATTCCCTCTTCATAAAGTTCTCAACCTTGATGGAAATTCAAAACCCCCGGCGGACATGCGGGAGAAACAAAATATCGGGCCCCGTGCTCTTGGGTCCGGGAATTTCTTTCAACCGGGATCACCGGAGCTTGCTTGTCAGCCGGCGGCACTTTGTAGGTTGGACGGTACCAAAGTTTCGCGCTGGGTCGTGATAGCATTCCAAAGCTGGGATTTTTATTTTTTCGACCATTTTCCATACCCTGCATTTCCGCGTGTTCCAGCGCAAGGAAGAGTCTCAAAATCACGGATCGAGCCGGATCGCCGGTGAGCGGCTCATCGGATTTTTAGCGATGAGCAAAAATGTTACCCCGCGAAAGGCATGGCGGGAATAAATCGATCCGTTTTAATGTACTTTTGGAAGTGCAATAAAAATGATGAATAATTAAATTCCATCCTGCCCGCCGGCCCGAGCGATAAGCTGCATCCGTTCGCTTTCCACCACCTGATGAATTTGATTGCAAACAGAAAAAAAAAACACTTGCCCCACACTAATAAACTTCATGGCGTCTGCGTTCGATTTGGGATACGCCATTGCGTGCAGCGCGGTGTGTTGGTTTAAAAGTTCCCATTCGTTTAATTGGTACTAATGCTCGATTTGTTACAGCGAATCGAACAAACAAACCACTGGCAAGGGAAGAGTTTTAAGTGCACCGCTATCGTTATCTGCCCGACGCACGGTACTACAAAAGGGAAAGATTTATGGATTTTCCCTATCTGGCGGCTGTGTGCAAGCGAACGCAAACGCTTCTAACGATTGCTCATGTTCGACAAGGGTTTCAGACGCCATGCGATACGTACCGTTGTACTCGCATAGCTCGTAAACGGTGATTAATACTTCGCTTGAAGGAAGAAACTGTTGAATTGAAATCGCGTCAACTTTGTGCTGCATGCATAAAAATAGATTTATTTGTACGATTTCCTATCAGCTTCTAAGTGGCTAATATTTATTTCTCCTTTCGATTGTACAGGTCTTAACATATTCTTAAAGCTAGTAACTATTTCAGGTTCAGCCACCTTGTTACTGAAATTGGACTGTAAAGAGTAATGAAGTTCTATAAAAGTTTTTTATATATTATTTTTTGTAAATATAATAAACCACATTTAATATAAGTATTTTTAACGATTCTAGCGAAAATCAGAAACACTTTAGTAAGGAACATCTGGATTTCCTGCCAAGCAGTGCATATTTATGGCAAAAACTCTGTTTAAATAATCATTAATAATAAGGAAAATCGCAGGAAAGCACGTTATCACTTTGTCTATTTTAGTTGCAGTAAATAAAATTTGCTTTAAAAATACGTTACTCACTGTATTCGTAATAATTGTATCAAGAAAACAGAGATTTCTCCTTTTGCTACATTGATTTCTAAATGCTATATGAATTTCATTTCCTTTCTACAAACCGTGCGGTAGGACGATAATCCATTTCAAATGAAATAATTAAACATAACGCCCTGTCATGGTCAAACCGTGTTTGCAGCAGTCTAAATTCGTACCATCCATATGTTACAGGATACGTTTCAACGTTTTGAGTGTGTCGTATCCGGCAGAAGGTTCGAAACGTGCGATTGTAAAACCACCATATCTAAAGCACAGTTCCGGTGCCGGTGTGTGGATTGTCACAAAATACTACCATTAGTCCCGACAAGCTTGTGAAATTAGCCTACCGGCGTGGTTCGACGCCACTAGCCGGGGCAAGACACGGCGCAAACGTTCCGGACCAATCGAGCCCGACACAGCGGAGGAAGCGTACATTATTTGCCGTAACATCATGTTTACACGAAAATATCCTTTTCTTCGGCACCTCGCGAACACATGGCAGCACTTAGCCGAGCGTAAAGTGTGTAAAGGGCTCCGTTTCCGCTTGCCTACATAGTAATTTCCAATGCGTCGCTATTCGCCCCGGGTGAAGCGAAAATCTTTCGACCCTCTGTGACCAACCTTTTCGGGTTTTAATAGCAAAGTTCCACCACTAGCACTGGAGCACGGGAATCTTCACCGTGGCAAGCTATTATGTGTGCTGGGTAATGACTGTACGGCTCACCACCGGGTGCACCCACCGTTCGGTCGTGGGGCGGAATTAGCTTTTGCCATCCAGTTAGTTTTTTGGTTGTACGATCTGCTGTTTGAAACACAAATATGTTTACACTTTGTCGTCCTTGACAAAACATTGAAACGGTGGAGTTCGAGGGCACGGCACAGTGTGCACAGGCAGGACGAGTATGGAGTGATGAAAAGTAGAGCCTTCCAGTAGCGGGCTGGAATTGGGAAGTGATCTTTTTTTAAGAAATGAAGTTTGTAGTCGTACGTGGCGCTTGGTGGAATATCGTATGATACTTTATGAATAGTCAAAACATGTGCAAATGATATGCAGGAAGCAATGTATCTCCAAGGAGTTGGTTCGTATTAATTGAAGAGGTTTCGAGTAGTGTGCCTGTTGAGCTGTTAAGATTTTACAAAGTTTCGCATGCAGTTCCATTTTTTGGTATTTTAAGTAAAAAACACAGTGTTATTTTGATACCCTGTTTAATTTCAAATCTTTGAAGTACAAATTAACTTATTTGTAAAATTTTGTAAACATTACTTCAATTGAAATGGATTCCTTGGTCCGAACATTGTTCTACAATCTCTTTCATCTTTGTGACTCCTTTTTTAGCGTTTCAGCATAGCAAGCCATAATTTGCGAAACGCATACACTCAAACAGGTGGAGTTGTTGAATAGATAAATAAATAAAGCACTAGCGAAAATAAACCTTAACTTCCCTTTGCTCGCTGTCGTGCCGGGTTTTTTGCTTCATCCGAAAGCTGGCTAGCTTACCGAACCGTGCACAATCGGAAATCCATTAGCAATTAATTTCCGAATCTCCTAATTCAATTCAGACAAAGGCCCCCTAATCTTTCAGCTTAATCTCACTTTCGTTTTCGGCGTGCCCTTCGACCTGATGCCCATCGTATCACCCGCCAGTCATCGTTGGGTGGCAGGCGGTTGCCAAATAAGCGAGTGCGCGGTCATACACCCGTTCGGAACGATCATTCTAACTTTCCCACTCATCTTTGGCGGTGTTGCTATTTTTCTACTTCACCATCCTTCCCATCATCGCGCACCACGTTCCGATTCCCAACATTCGCTTTATGAACCGAAACAGCTACTTCGAGAAATCACACAAACAACTCACTGACACCTCCATTTTCCTTTCCGACACCGTCCTCACCCAGTCATAATACTGTCTCGCAGCATCGCCGGTTACACGGAACCGAGAGAGAGAGAGAGAGTCGCAAAACTAAATAAATAAGTAAACAATTCACTAATCTGATTAGGCCGCTAGGTAAAAACTTTTCCACCACAGAGCGTGAGTGTTTGTATAAGCGTTACGATTTTTCCTGCTGCTTGTGTTGCTTGCTTGCGGGAATTACGAGCACGTGGGGCTGTGTTCGGTATGTTTTTGTCAATAGCTTATTAGGCTGGGGTCTTCCTTTTGGCAGGTCCGAGGTGGTGGCCTTTACTGGAAACCGTCGTCAATCCTTCGGCATCTGTGAATCGAGCGAATCACGCTGGCGATGCTGCTAATCACACGAGTGAAACCCTCCGCATCCATAACGTCTTGCGAGCGTTTAATAGTGGTTGCGCGATGTAGAAGCAGCTTATACGACCCACCCAGCCGGCCTGGAGGTTATGTGGTTGTCGTTCTAATCGAGTGTCACCGTTGGGAAGTGATGATGCTAAGCTGTACGGCTGTATGATGCAGCGTGGCGAAGATGATGGGCTACAAATTGTCTGATTATGGTGCGATATGAGGAGCCTGTGGATGGTTCCTAATAATAAACAACCACACTCGAGTTCAGCGAAAGGTGGCGCTGGAGCACGGGAACGTCGTAAAAAATAAATATGTTTTCGCCAACAGGTTAAGCATGAATTGGCTGAGCGGTGCCATCAGTGTTTGTCGATTTTCGTAATAATAAGTGGCTATAAAAATTGGTTCATAAAACCGGCAAGGTGCACATTTCTTCCGAAAAGGGAACTTTATTGATGGAAGAATTTGTTAATTGGTCTGAATTATTTAATGACCTACGCTCGAAACGAAAAAGTCAAGGACGTTGCTAGTGCTGGTAAAATATGATGGGTGGAGTAAAATAAATCCGTTTTAAAATATAGTTTGGTAAGATATTTTAGAAAATATGAGCTTTGAATAGCAAATTCTAATATTAATCAAAATTTTACGTTGAACCACTTGTCCAAATCAGCATGTTCTATTTAACCTTTCGAGTAAACAACTTTGTGAATCTCGGTCTGACGATGTGCTCAGTTTTATATTTCCAAAGCACGCAATTACAAATCAAAGTCTAGCTTGAGTTACGATTCATTTGCAAAGGTTTTCGAAGAATCTCAAACCAAAACACAAAGAACAGTATTATTCCTTAACAAAGGTAAAGGAATTGTTCCACTTCCCATCATGGCTAGTCACAATCGAATCGTTGCGAATATTTGTGGATATTTTTATGCAAAACATGGTCCCACGTATCGTAAGAAATCGTTGCCGACCGTGATGGTAGGTTGTATGGATCAATTAACATTGATTGCTGGTGTGGAACACTGTGCGTTGTAAATCACCCCTGGCCCTTGAGCTGCAATTAACCCAATCTACATAGCACACTGTATATAACTAATGATTTTTTTAGGACCGTGTTACTTCGCGAAGTTCGCTAGTCTGTAGGGTCAGGATCAGGCGCTATTTTTTTGTTCGAAATTCTTTTCAGGTTTTTTTTCAACTTTCTTTTTCAAGGATTTAGTTGGTCTAAAAACCGCACATACTAATTAATACTCGCGGCCCAATTAACCTATGCAGATATTCGAACCTGGTGTTATTATAGATTGGGAAGCAAAATTATTCGTCAAGTAATATAAAGTGAATTCATTTTTTAAATCATAAAAATAACAATCCAGAAAAATACTACATTAAATGGAATGGAATATTACAAAAGTTTTACTAACTGGGTTCGAAAGTACAAAGTACTGGGCGCCTCCATCCAATGGTTACTACTGCAAATTATTTACAGCACTATGCTTTGTATTGTTATTGAAAAAAATTATTATTGGAAATAAGTGAAAAAGATGAGATAAGGCATACATTCTCGATTTAAATTCAATCAGAACAAATTATCATAGTGTCATAAGCACATATTGTAGATGTGAAAATATTAAGTACTGGGCGCCTCCATAGAACGGTCACTACTGCAATTTAATTACAGTACTATGTTTTGTGATGTTATTAAAAAAAAGCCTTCATTGTAATGTTTAAATGCAAAAAGTTTGATTAAGCATTCACGCTCCAATCATATTCCATCAGAACAAACACTTATAATACCATTGGCACATATCGCATATGTGAAAATATTAAGTACTGGGCGCCTCCATAGAACGACTCTTAGCCACAGTTCTTTACTAGTAACTTAATTATGATGTTGTAGCGTGTAAAAATGAATCAACTTGAAGAAAAAAAATGGCATTATGTTTTGTTCAGTGGAAAGATTATGAACGTCAAAATTGACTCTATCCACAATCCTATCAGTACAAACATTAATGTTACCTAATACGGGTGAAAACCTGAAGTACTGGGCGCCTCCATAGAATGCAACCTATAGCAACAACCATTCCTTAGTAACAACAATAAGCCAAAGCTTGCTTTGCCTCTTCAACAGAGCTAACATAGCCAGCAATACGAAACTTTCCAAACCAACTCTCATTGATTCATTTTCACGCTGAAGGTGGCACCTCCGGGGTAAAGTGAGATACACCACGCAACCGGTACAGCAATGTTACTTTCCGTTGACTCACGTTTTGGGTCGAAAACCTCGACCTCGTACCAAGCGCAACTCGCACGTGCTCGAATATTCAGCACTAAGTTGCATGTTTAATTCACTGCTATTTGCCACGCAATCCACTCACACCTAGGGAAAGTTTTCAGTGCGCTGCATTCAGTCTTCCGTGACGCTGCATACCGGGGCGGTAGGAATGTTCGTATTGTCACCTAACGAAAAGTGTCCTTTTTTTTCCTTGTGCGCCAGGTGTCATTTCATGCTCACTGCGTCCTGAAATCAATTTGCCTGGAGAATGAATACCTCCCAACAGCCCCCATTCCTGTCCCGCCAGGAACGCGAAGTGGTCGACACGTTCGGTTCGAAATTTGTCACCGTCGACCATGCGACGAGAGCTGGCTATAACAAGCGGCGTGATTTAAAGTTCGCATCGGAATATTTCTAATCCGCCCCTGTGCTTAATTATCGTGCCATGATGCAATTATACAATCATGCAAATATGGTTCTTCGTGCCGGTGGTTGCAACTTTTCACAAGGTTGAGAGCTCGTACGGTTCATGGGAGGTGTGCTCATGCAGCCCTTGTTAAGTCCTGCGCTTAGGCAGGTAGTAATGAGATATTTGCCTTGAATTAGTTAGTATCTCAATTTGGGGTTTTAGATTATATTTTTTATCAGTGGGGCCGAGCTGTTCCTCTGGACTGGTGACTGTGGTGACTGTGTTTTTGCAAGCCATAAAGGCATCGTGGGTATATAATGTTATCTTTTTGAACATTATGTTTAAAAATGGAAGAATTTTTTACCAAAATATTTTTTCCAAATAAGATCTTAACTCATCAAATATAATATTTAACAGAGCAAAACATTCAAAGGGCCTATTGTAGAATATTAAATTTACTGCTCGTTCTAAAATCGTACCATTAAAGCTATACCTATTTCCGATAAAAAGCTCATTGCTGTTTAAATTGTGCCCTTTGTGTAATGGCGCAGCTCTACTGATCGTCAACTATAAAAACGAAAGATTTATTTACAGTTGCAACAAAACGTGCAAGTAATCTATTTAATCACTCTTCGCTCCCCACGTTCCACACAAACTCGCTTAATGCCCCAGATGCATCGATTGGCCAGTGTTTGTTTGGCTGGTTCTATTTATTTTAGCTCGCTTATCGCTTTTTATATGCCACAGGCTTTCTGTCTGTTTATAATACAAACAGTTGATGCGTGTTGATAATGACAACACGGTAAGAGATTTTTTTTTGCCATGCTCCTTAAATGGTTACAATTATTGGTAGGTGTGTTTTTCATAGGTCAAGGAACTTACCAGGCATAACGGTTTATTTCCGTTCGGAGCAAAGATGTTCTTCAGGTTAAAACTAAATGCCAAAGGAAGGACAGTCTATTTCTGTTTTCAGGATACGGACACGCAAGTTAGATGCATTATTTAGGGATGTGAAGGCCTGCTTTTGATCTTAATAGAATGTTTATTTTCATCAAGTTATGCATTTAACTCGAGAAGGTATGTCCTGAGTCATTTGTTACTGGATTAAAATAAGCGCCACTTTCTCACTTTCTCAACAAATAACTATGAATAAACTGGGCTATTTTAGACAATTATCTTTGAAATTCGAACCGTGCACTTAACTTAGCACAACCATTAACATACTGGTTACAGTATCAGTTTCGCAAGAAAGAACTATATACATACTATGACAATAATGCTTGCGAAGAAATTCTACGCTGTGTTACATGAGACATACACACGTCGTAAAACTTTAGTCACTTGGCCCTCCGCTTCCTGTAATATCAATAAAATTAGCATGCAACATGTGAACACGTGAGGTACAGCTTACTGTACTGATACTGTGCTTCACCGTACCAGTGTTTTACACAGTCGTAGCACACGTCGAACAAACTGAGTGCAACTCGGCAAGTTGGACTCATCAGTTCTCGCCTAACCATCCGACGTTGGTTGCGTATGTTCTGTAGAGACAGAAACCAACCAAAGCAAATGTTGCCATATGTGTGCGTACTGGGCACAAATGTGGTCACATGTACGGTTGCGCCCGGCACGGAGCTGATAGCGATCATCATTTCCAGACCAAGCCTCCCGGGACCCATTCGAGGCGTTATTTATGCACTCCCGGGAAAGTGTGTCACGTTTCTTAGTTGCTTCCGGTTGCGGACCGTGGCAAAGCAAAGATCCCCAGATAGTAGGCCATTGTTGTACCTTCCGTGCCATTTCTTTTTTGTGTTTGTGTGTGTGTGTGTGCGTTTTTTTTTGTTCTCATTTCCTGCCACCGTGTCATTGATGGTATGTGGATTTTCGTGCGACGATTAGTGTGCACGGTTCCCGCCGCCCAGTTGCGCGTCCGTTCGTACCGATGGCAGGAACACTTAACGGGATATACAAATTATAGGTGTTACTGTACAGTGGTCAGGCTGTCGGCTTTTACTTCAAACAACGTGGTGTTAGATGAAGCTCAAACAGCCTAATCGTACACTTAGTGTGATTAAATATTTGCATACCCGGGCCCAACGTCCCAGGAGAATGTGGTTTGCATGTTTAAGTTTGTCAGGAAGGTTCAATTGTTTTAAAGGTGCTTCGATAAATCAACTTAATGGGTTCAAATCATCATTATAAACAACAATTAAAGCCTTTTTAATATTTTCTCCTTCGACATTTCGAGTAACAATAATTGACATTGTATAAAGGAAAAATCGGCATGTAAGTTTTTCCTCTTTTTGTAAAAATAGAATTAGTTTTATTAAGATAATTAATCTTACAATATTTGAAATATAAAAACATCAACTAATAAACTAGTTTGAAAATAACTTGAAAATAACTTATTTTCTTACAAGCCCTTTCTTAAATGAACATATAACATTGGGTACTACATAGGCTAGCTAACTCAAAAAGTTAATTCAAACCCTATTAAAGCACACTCGTATCTTTGCTGCACTAATCAAGTTAATCTTGTGTGTGCTTAATTCTCGCAACTAAACCCTTGGCCAGCGTGCTTATTAAATTCATCTTCAAACTCTCGGATTTGCAGCCTTCTTTGCAGTTCTTCTCAGAAACGGAAATATGCTGGGAATGACTCGCAGGAAGAAAACTTCCAACAAAACCGACAGGAACGCACGAAACCGTCTGTATCACCCGCAGGATACGTGCATCTATTCAACCAGTGTGCATCCGCTCCATTTCGGCACACCTCAACCATGTGCTGGGAGTTGCCGTTCCCACCGAGTATCATACCGACTGAATGGAATGTTTGCCCTGAATGCTTCGTCTAAAGCGCTGCAAAGCATGCATGCGTCGTAGTCAAACATAAATACAGCAAAACCCACAAACGGCCAATGCCAAGGAGCCGTAGCTCCCGCATGAGAAGCATTCGCTGGTGCGTTCCGATGTTTCCGCAGCGCGCAGCTCTAAACAGCGACGGTAAAGAGTGGGAAAATTAAAGAAAAATATTTTCCCAAATGAAGAAACACGGTTGCACGTGAGTCGTGGCAGATCTTAGAGCACATTCCGAACCCGGTCACAATCTCCCACAGCGACGACGGTTTGGTTCGGTTCGGGTCGGGTCGGGTTGTTTGTACAGCAAAAGGGATGTAGCACGAAACACTGGCAGGTGTTCCTCATTGTAGATGTTGGGAAGCGTAGCTGGGTGTCTTTGATTCGTACTATTTCGTGGCTTGAGAAAGTAAAAACACTATAATCAATTGAATTAAACATTAGTTAATATGTTTCTGTAAACCGCTTACTGCAAAAACACTTATATATTCGCGTTCATTCTTAAATTGAATGCCCGGAAAGAGTCATTGATGCGAGTGTCATAAACGCACCGTTGCTTTTGCATTCCCTGGTACACACAGCTTTCGATTTGTTTTGTATTGAATTTTCCCGGTACACCATTCAGTTCGTTCGATTGCTTCGTACCAATTGTAACAAAATTCATTGCTGATCACTTTGCGTGTCGGTTACAGGTGTGCACTTCGAACGAACTCTAGAGCACTGTGAATGGCTTATTTTCACTGCCAGTAACCGAGTATTTCTCCACAGTTACACAACACGAATATTACCTTGTATCTTTTCACATCGATTGGCACTGTTCGATTACCATTTCTACGCGTTTCTCCACTACGAAGCACCTGCCCTCCCCATCTCGCAAAACGCTTGTTCATTTTTCCATTCAATATTCCACAAACATTCCCGATTCCCACAAGGCGGACAACCATTTGCACCGTGGCTTCGAAGTGCCATTTGCTTCCGCTTTTAAATATTTTTCTTTGTGTTTATGAATTCGTTATCATCGATTATGATAATATAATTCGTGAGCTTCTTGACGAAACACAATGAAAAGTTTTCATGCAGCGAATAGAGCAAGAGTGTCGATGTAAATAGCTTACTTTTGCTCAATTTATGTAAATTTCATTTGCGTAATTTATGGTATCATACTTAACAGGATCACGGATTACCCATTGTTGAATGATCTGCACGGTTGATCTTGTGCTGCTTAAGATAATGACTGAAACCTGGTTGAAAAAATCAAAGTTGCGTTCGTTTATATTCATCGCTGGTTTGTTTGTTTTTTACGTTCCTTTGCACTCCACACAATTCTGACCTTTCATCGTGTTGTGCAAGTGGAATCTCTTCAGAGAAACACTCAAACTAAAGCAGCACAGAAACGAAAACACTTACGCTTTGCATTTGCGTGAAGCAATCTCATTTTTTCTATCCACTAGTTGAGGGGTAAAACAGTGGAAAATTCTCAATGTCACTCAATCAACACTGATTGTAGATTGAATTTTGCAAACAACAATAAACAGAAATAGACTCGAGGTTTCCGGGCGTGTGTGCCAAAGTGGGGAAAACGGTACCGCGCGAATGAGATGGCCTAAAAACAAAAGGGCAAAACGGAACGGCACGAAACACGAGGGGGCAAATATGAACGGCAGATACAGAAATGTCACTATTCCAAACTCTACACCAAGCCACGAAAAGCGTATAATCTTCTCAGCGACCGCAGCACCGTGCCACGCTCGTCGAATGGCAAATTGAACTGCCTTGATGCTTGGTCGTGCAAATTTCGCCCGGAGCAGATATGCTAAAACGAAGCGGAAAAACCGGGTACCACCATGCGAGGTTAAGGCAAAGATAAATGAAGCCGGCACGCAATTGTTCCTTTCCACTTCCGGCTGAGGCCGTGCACCAACAGCACCCAGCCAGCCCGTCGTTGCCGAAGAAATGTGCCGACCAACTGGAAGACTCTCGATTCGTTGCCACGATGCACGAGCACAAGGGATCGTTAGACGGTATATCCTCGGCAGGCATTAAGCCGGCAAGCGCCGGGAATCCAGTGCATAAGCGAATCGCTCTGCGTACTGTCGGTAAAATATGACGGCAAAGGCCAACACCCAACAGCTACAGCGACATCGATGCGATGGTGAAAATTGACCGAGAGCTGTTGAGATTTCTTTGCTTAATTTTTCACTTTGAATTATGGGATATTGAAAACAAAACGATACTCAATTCCCTACGAGCACGGTGCATTACGAGCTTTTAAAGCAAATGATAAATGATCAAAACATTTAGCTTAAACCGGATCTTTAACGATCTTTAAACCAGCGGAAGGTTAGAAATTTCGTCAAAAGGTTGACGGAAAAAGATGTTTTCTTCGCGTAAAGTCCGAAGTAAAGGAAAAGTTTTAACCCGATCCCAAAAGTACCGTAAACTGGGTAGCAGACTCTTAAGCTACGTTCTCTTTTAATGCCCCGAATCCTCTTTTAGCGTACTCAGGGTCAACGTGTTTTTACGAATTCTCAAGCGGCTAAAAGGGGTGAAATTATGTGATTTGGGTCGAAGACGTCCGTTGTCATCAACTTTTTCCGCCGGTTAATTTTAGCAAGATCCTTTTTTTTTTTTTGGGCCCCAAGTCTGATTGCTTTCTGGTGCCCTCCCTAGACTGCTTTCGCCGTCAATACTTGGCAGTGACTACAATAGACTATCCTTCGGAGAGGGCACCCAATTGTGGAGTCAGTTTTCATCTTAATAAAATTAATGACATTCGCATTGGATGGCACGTTGTGCAGCGTAGGTTTGGTGTGAATTAAGTAAATTTAATATTGAATTTGTCACTTGCCTTTTTTGCGAAAAAAAAACTACCACCACGCAACGTGAACAGGGCATACAAATAGCTAAGCTTTCGTGGGTGGTTGATTTGCTGATGGAATTGTCAATGGCACAAAAACACAAACCTCCTCGGAGACTCTTCAGAGCGAATTCTATTATACGGTACTACAGATGGAGATTGCTACAACGGCACAACTCGTGAACTCGAACTCGGAGATCTGCTCAACAAGATTTATTGTCCCGTGCTAGCAGTATAATTGAATGAAATGTTTGAAGAGTTTGCCGAGCAGAGATTAGGAACAATTCAGAGAAAACAGGTTGTTTTGTTAGGCAGAGAATACGTTTGAGCAATAAAAAGCTCAAATTAGTCTATAAGGGCTCATTCAATTATTACGTAACGCTGATAGGGGGGGGAGGGGGTCAGTCCCAGCGTTACGATTTGTTACATAGGGGGGAGGGGGGGTTTTACTTTTTGTTACGTAACATATAATAAGATTATACTTAGATTCCCACTTCATAGTATATGTATGAAAAATTTACTTAATTAAGGGATTTTTATTCAAATTCCATGTTACCTATCTACTTGTCGATTCTTTAAAGGTCAAGTCTCTTGATATCTTCTTATACCTACTCATTGAGAACTTCTGGTGTCTACTCAGATGGTGATTTTGGATTCCTCTGTGTTGTAGTGGAACCAGTTTGCATCCATTGTCAAATAGCAAGCATGGCCGACTCCTAAAACTTACATTGAACTAAAAAAGCTCTAAACAGACTCAGAATGATGCATCCAAGTTATCCACTATCGTAAAGAGCTTCATATAATCATACATCAATCATTAACCATACATCAGTCAATTATTCGATATCATTTAGTGCTCGAAAGCTCATTCACGGTACAATAAATAACTTTTGCCAACTAGGACGTGCAACATCGTGCTCGGTGCTTGTATGACCTTGTTTGAACTCAGCATACCAGCTATAATAGTTAATTTTAATTATGCTGAATTTTACGAATGAATTCTTATGAATTCAATTTAACCGTTTTTTCCTAACCAAACGCAATTTTTTATTGTCATTCTAAATTAATGATGTTCAACTGGGTTTTAAATGATAACAATGGGTTTGAGTTTTGAGTTTTCCGGCACTTCGTGGTGGCCTGCTGCAGAAGTCCTCTAAACCACCTACAGTCTAGCGCCGTCGTTAGCCAATCCATAATCCCGGTCTAACTTAATTTGGGCCTACCAAGCTTCCTCTGTCCATGTGGATGACCTAAAACGGCTTTATGGTCAGGGTTGTCGGGTGTCATTCTCATGCCGTAATCAGTCCACTGGGACTCAGGATCTTCTGAGCATCTTCCTCGCGAACGCGGCTAAAAGGGTTTTGTCAGCTTTGGGCAAAGTCCATGTCTCGGAGGCGTATGAAAGTACTAGAGCTATATAAGTTCTATATACTCCTAGCTTCGTTCAACTGAAAATTATTCACTAAATCTACTTTACCAACGAATGTATTTATACTTTCGCCATTTGTTTAGTTCCTTTATCTGAATCTGTGTTTTATAAAAAAAAGTTAGTCAAACAAGTAAATGAATAATGAGAATTAACAGAAGACAACTACGCAAATAAAAGGTTGCTGGAGGAATAAGAAATGAATAGTACTGATAAATAATTTACATACGAATTCTTGTTCTTAACAGATTACATCGATTCGCCATAGTACTATGAAATGTAAACTCCCAAACGAGCTTTTTAAGAATTTTAAATGGATGATTAGTGAATGAATAATAATCTTCCGTTTGGGATTTCTGATGTTGAAGATTAGTATACAAAGCGTCTTCTGGAAATTGATATCTTTATCCAGAACCTATCCAACCTTGGTTTAGTTAACTTGGTACATTTCAATGATGCCAATTATATTGATGAAAGATACGGACAGCCTGAAAACAAACATGGTTAATGAAGCATCGTATGCAGAATCGTAGCTGTATAGATTAAAGTAGGTTCTAAAACCGCTTTAAAGTATTAGCAACGATCAAGCAAATTAGCCTGGCGTGAGTAGTAAATTTATTTTGTAGTATGTTTGTATGTGTGGTATGTTGCATTAGTCGGAATACGATGGCATTACTAGATTACTTAAGAAAATTTCATTTTTTTAAAACAAGAGGGGGGGGGGGTCATCCAAATGTTACGTAATTAATGGAGGGGGGTTGCGTCCAGTGTTACGTTTTGTTACAATAGGGGGGGAGGGGGTCGAAAATTGACAATTTTTGCGTTACGTAATAATTGAATGAGCCCTAATTGATCATTGTTGACATTTTACTCAAGTTTGTAAAAAAGCTTATGTAGACTATTACGAAAAATGTTTGTAGTACTTGTTTTATACATTTCGAAAGATGTTGACTGTTACAAATAAAGTTTATAACACCTGCAGACAAACATTAATGCTATACTCCGTAGGATAAGTGCAAGTATACAAGGATTTAAAAAATCAAATTACAAACACTAATTTTGCAGCAGTTCTTAAATGGAATTCGCAAAAAACATCATGCACAAGTTGTTTACCGTGCAGACAATGTGTAGTGAGTAAGTAGTTGCATGAGAGAAAAAGCTTCATTGTAACCTCGGCGAAGGTATCATAAACGTTCGCGTAAAAACCCCATTCTACCATTAATCGTTAATCCCGGTGCGTTTGCCATTGTTGTGCGTGGCGGGCATGTGATTAAATTTGCCACGAAACCCCAAAACAACATGTTTCACAGCGTACCATTGCGTGAGCGCCACTGTGTAAGCGTCATATGTCTGCATCTGCTACTTCACACACCACAATTCGACGTTTATATTGATCGATGGATGAATGGATGTGGTGTGCGGCGCTGGGTGTAGGCCCGTATGATAAATGCTCTGTTTTTGCGTCTATCATATGCAATTCTGTTCGTGAAGGCAATGCTAGAGCGACACAAAAATAAACCAAAGCAACTATCACCGTAAGTGAGGAATATATCGCATTATCACCATGCCTATTCCACGCGATCCGATAAAGTGTCCTGGAAATCGATGGAGTGCATACGGAAACCGGTATGGCACTGCAGGATATCATATCAGCCGCCATGTGCCACAATGCCAGTGATCATGGTGGCCACAAAAAAAAGGATTATGTAGAAAGGATTAAAAATTCCACACCGAGTGTACCACCTGCGGTGATTGGCTGGTAGAGCTCGATATTTTAAAACTGGTGTTTGACTTCGTTCCGAAAGTGCTATTAAAAGATTATAAGAGATCCAACAAAATATTTCCATCTTCGCTCGAATCTTTTATAAAATTGTAGCGCAATTATATTAATCGAAACATAGCTCCAAATTTCGTAACCGATGATTATTATGATTATTTTCAGTGTTGAAAGGCATTGTCACCACTCACAGCTTGTCACAATTTCTATTCACAACCGCAGGAAATGACATCACACATACGCGCTCAGTGCGCATGTAAAAAAAAATGCTTTGTCGTATTAGCTCATCCTTAAAGCTACCAGTAAGCATATCACATTGCACGCAAATCGCTGGTTCTGGCTGATCCCATTGCCGCTGCCATCGATTATTTAAGCCACCGAAAAAAAAAAAATACCGCCACCATGCGAAAGCCTACGCGTACGCAAAATGCTCTCGGTTATATCTGGCTGTCGGGCCACCATCGCATCGACCGGTTCTAAATCTGGTAACGGAGCGCAAAAATATTCCAAAATGTCATGCAAATATTTTCACTGCTTTATACATATTTATAAATGTTCGCATTGTTTGTTTATTTATATTTTCATTCCGCCTAAAGCCGCATGAACCTTGAATCCGCATACGTGTGCACATGAGGGTATCGGGCTCGTCACGATGGTCGCGCGCGCCCGTGCCTTACCGGTGGGCCAGGCACACGTGACAGACGTGAAAAGCAGCGACCGCGCTGATGCCTGTGAATTGTGTTTATGTACATAGACGTTATGTACGCCCTGGTTTTGTTTCTTGTTTGTTTGTGCTTTTGTGGTCCATTTTCGGGGGACCTGCTGATGTACGGCGTTTTATGCGTTGTTCTTGTTGCTGTTTTACGCTATGAGCGCGCTGTTTGTGTTGCTGTCTGCATTGCACTGGTTGGGTTAACTCTTGCTAGGACGGTGTACAGCAAAACGCATACATATGCAAACATGCACCGGCATTGAAGGATGTTCAACAGGGCGACTTTACGATACGGAGCAGCATGAATGTTGGAAGTCATAACGCGCAATGGGGCAACATAATCTTCATCAAAATACGTCGAATGTTGAAGATTGTTTCGACTTTTCGTACCGTACAGTGTCATACAAAAAATAAAATCTTTGTTGGTACATAATACAGTAAGTGCTTTTATCTAACTTAGACGACATCAAAATCGTCTAAAGAAATCCTTTATTCGGAAGTATAAATCAAATAGGCATTTCATTTCGATAAGGTGTTAAAGTAGCATCAGAAAGCTAATTAAATATGAGGTAAAATATAATAAGAGAAATAACATGTAAAAAAAAATACATCCGCTTTATTTGGTCTTTGCTCTCTGTACACCAAAAATAGAATTTCAGTTGCAAAACATGGAACTCGTATTGTGCAGAATGTCCAAGCTCTTATATTTTTCCCCCCAGGTGAGTTAATGTCACTTGTACCAGAAGAAATCCCATCACCAAGTGAAGATGAATTTTAAAACAACAGAGTAGCTACAATTTGCCACCTACTGAGAGCATGTTTGTCATGTTTTGTAGTCGCTTTTTTTTTCTCTTGGGTACCCCAATGTAGCTCATCGTCAGGTTTTCTGTTGGCAAACATAAGGCTTCGCCGTACCACAATGCACACTACTTCCGGGAAATGTACGTTCACCGTAAGCTTACAGTAAGAGTGCCCGAAGATTTGAAAGCGTTGTCGAAACAAAAACTCGTTCAGCCATTTCGGTAGCTTGTAGCAAGCCCCTCCCGAAGACATCATGGCACCTTTGGCACGCATCCCTCCACTTCAAAAGAACCCCGCCGTTTGCTAAACACACCGGAGCACCCGGTAAGAAAACTCCGGCGGCGGTGCGAAATACAACAGTTTTTCCTCCCCATTTCCATCCGGATGGGTCGCTTTGCCCTAGTGCCCTCGGTCCCGTACCATTTGATGACTGTATCTCTGTAGCTCGGTGGCATGCTCTCCCCATTTTGCACTGTTGGTGAAAATTTAACGGAAACGTGCAACCCCGAAGAGCAAGATGAAGATGACAAAAACGGTTTGCTTTGTTTTTTTGTCCGGAACTAAAAGAACCAAAACCAGCTTTCCTCCACATCCTCTCCAACGGCCACCGGACGTGGAGGGTTAAGGTTGGTTGCCAACTTCCCATTTTGTATCTTTGTTTTATTTCTGTTCTGTTTTGAAACCATTTGAACAAGCGTTATTCGTTTGATGTTCCTCGGGATGAGAAAAGAACAACACAGATAAGCAGGGGAAGCAGCGACTGGAGGGCGGTAGAAAAGGAGGGTCGGTGTAAGGTCCCCTCCTGCCAACGCCACGGATGGATAGAAAAGGATCAAGTTTCGCCCTTTTCGTGACAATGTTTGAAAGAATCGGTAAAGCAGCTACCTGAATCGTTGGGCAATGGAGGAAAGCAGATATCATTGCCGGAGCTTGCTGCACATTACATAAATTTGCTTTTATTCCGATGTTGTTTTCCCATGATGTTGCTGCCTTGCCGATACCGAAACGAAGCTGCAGTGCGCTGCCAAAACATTTGCCCTTCCCCAGTTCGAACCGTGTAAGGCAATTTGACCGAAGCACAACCACCCGCAACGGGGTCGGATAAAAAAGTGCAACGTCGCTGTTCCCATCACTGGGAACTTCCACCAGAAGTTTGCAGGATCGAGAAGGATTATGTTATATTGGGATATCGAAAAACGGCTAAGTGGCGCCGTGTTGTCTTGTCGTCGTATATTTCAACGCCCATTTTCCCACCTATTTTTTGTTTTGTTTTACTTTGGAACCATCACGCGGGGGAACGTATTGCACGTTCCGTGCGCTACCGTGTACGAGCGAGCGTACTGATGATCGGAATCACCTTCTTTATGGTGCATTTCAATATTTCATTGGCCATATTTCACCCCCGGTTTTACAGCAGCTAATGTTAGGCTCTCGACGAGCAGCAGTACCAGACAGACCCATCCGTTACCCGGTACCATGGCACTGGACATTCGGACTGTACACTAATAATGTACGATAGCGCGGATTGCATGGTGGCCGTATGGCGTCGAATGTATTTTACGAGACAGTTTGATGGAGACGCTTGCTGATGGTTATTTACTAGCGTGCACCTATCTCCAGCTTTGAACGTGTGATTATGTGATAATTTTAGGTTTGTTACAAACACACACACACACACAGTTTTTACTATGTTTGGTTTTTATTGGTTTTGTAGTAATGTTTAAGCACATCGTTACATCTGTGAACCCAAAAAACAAATGGGGTGTTTTCTATTGGGCGTAAACGTAAATTGAAAGCAGATTGAACAAGCTAATTTAGGCATTATTTGTAAAAAAAATAACTTATTTTCAAACCTAAGATATTTTATAACTTACTGGAAAATTGTTAATTTCATTGTTATATGGAAAATGTAAAACACATTCTCGTCTAACGAGCAATAGATCGAACAGAGCAAATTTTAAATTTCCACGACAAAAAAGAGCAGCAATTAGCAGCAACGGTTTGACAACTTCGAACTTAATCGTAACACATGTCAAATTTCAAATCCCACCATATGCATAGGGGGACTTTCTTTGTGTAATAATTTCACAACATTTCATTTCATTTCATTTTTTTTCAATGATTGATGATTTCACTAGAAACAAAATAAAAAGCCACAAAGATCCCATAACATTGGTAGATGACAATCCTTTCCATAATGTTAATGTCACTTCCTTCCTTTGCTAATAAATACCTCCGTTATGGTTCCAAGTGGCCATACCATGTATTATTAATCGAAAAAAAAATCACAAATAATGCCATCACGGCGGACGGAATGTATGACGTAAACGGTTACACAAATCAATAGTTGATTTGTGTAACCCCCCACCCCCCCCCCCCCCCACCCACCCCCCCCCCCACCCCCACCCCTCTCTCAAATGTCAATTTGCCAACATTTTGTTAACTCAAAACATGAAACCTTACATCTTCGCACACACACCGTAATTCCATTTTTAACTTCGATAAACAGAATGTACCGAAAGGACATCGAATGTTGCTACGATGGTCCTCCTTCTCACGTGCCAACCGTACCGAATGAAATGATTCGTATTCATGTATTGCCACACATCGATCTATGTGTGTTGTGTTGTGTGTGTTTGGGTGGGTTGGCCCTTCGTACCTTTTTCGTGCGGAACAGACGAATAAATAGCTGCGCGTTTTATTCATTCCCCTAACACCGTGTACGGTACGATCAACCCCATCGGATGGTTTTGGCATGCCCGGGAGTAAACAAATAGAGTCAAACCAGCACCCCAGGACGATTCGTGTGTACACAGGAAATAACGAGTTTGTCACCACACTCGAAACACACAGCTTGGTTGCACAAATTGCGGTCTTCCATTTTGCCACTTCGACATATTGATCGTAATGATGCGCCATTTCGCAACACACACACACACACACTCACCCAGTTCGTGTCAGGTAGTGGTAGCAGTGCCGTCATCATCACAAGCTGGCCAGATTGACTGACTTTTACCGAAGAATAATTTGATTTCTCAGCAAAACTACCAGTATTTGAAGTTTTCTCCCCACGCTTCACCTGGTTTGAGCGGAGGAAAGAGATCGACAGAGGACAACCACTTAAGATCCCTCAAACAACGACCTGGCACTAACAAGACTCTCGAAGGGATTCAACACTTGCTGCAAAGCAGGCGGAGAGAAGTTTTTCGCGAAAGTTGTGACGATACAGGGGATACTTGTATTCCGTAAGTCAATAGCAAGGCTGAGGATAGCGCTGAAGTACGGAAAGCAGCAGCAGCAAAAAAATCGCAACATTACAAAATGTCAAAATAAACAATCCCAATCCGCTTATTTGCAATGTTACTGGAATGAAAGCAAACGAACTCTTCGTCAGCAGGTGGGCGGAATTCGCCGAAAGAGGGTTTTGGGAAGGGGGGAGGGAATTCTTTTCTCACCATTCAGCAAAAGAAAGTGTGCGCACTGTGGGAGATGCGAGAAGAATAGTTGACTCAAGAACAAGAAACGTCCGGCAGAAGTAGCGAAACGGAAGGGCCGAACAAGCAGAACTTGCGCTGCGCTCTAAAGAACTCCTGCACCGAAACGGGGCCCGAAAACACTGTGTCTGGTAGCGTGTGTGTGTGTTTGAGTTCTGAAAAGCTGACTAGAACCTACTTTTTCACAGTTACACAACGAACCATGAAGTTGCTGTCCCGGCACCTGACGAGGGACCGCGGTGAAGTGAAACCTTGTCTCAGCTTCCCTTCTAAACACCCGACCAGCAACGGCCGGGAAAAGGGCACTTTCGCTTCGGGGAAGATTGAAGTGCGACTAGCTTGTTAGTGATATTTGCTTAAGGTTGTTTGGTAGAGCTAGATCTGCTCGGTAGCGAGACTTCGGTTCACCTGCTCTCATCGGCAACACACCCGGCCACAAACCCAAATTTACTAGCTCACGCGAACACGGTACCCTTGAATGCGCAACAAGAAAGCGAAAAAAGGTCCTTGGGTTGTGGATTTGAGTGAGGAAAAAAAAAAGGAAAACGGCGCCAACAACCCATCCACCTTCCGTCCACTCGGGACGAATGAAGCGTGTCGTTGGATGGCCCTTTAGAATGCCTAAACTTCACCCCGGGAGTACGTTGCCAGCACCTGGCTGCCTGACACTCCGGTAGACTCTGGCCGACACTGCCTGGTTAGCAGCAGGCCTATCAGTGAAGGTGAACAGAATTTAAATTCACCGTGCTACACCGTTCCGGTAGATTATCACCAGCCGGGAACACAGGGAAAAGGTTCTTACATCTACTGTCGCCGGCCGAACTACCCCCGTTGCCACCCTTTGCGGGCCGCTTTCAGCGTGGTGGCGAAAGAAAAACAGAAGCGCACCTCCCCCGGTCCACGGCGATCAGTTGGGAGCCAGTGACAGCAAACTACGCTTGAAGGTCAATATTTATTCTTCAATAAAATTTCGATACGCACGATGTCAGGCGGGCCGTGTTTGGCCGGTGAAAAGCAATCTTGTTTAAAAGCCTGCCAGGTCGCCCGTATCGGCCAAATCTTCTGCAGAGTGCGATGAATAAACATTGCCCACAATAATTGAGTAGCAGCCCCTTTCTATCCCTCTCACACACACACACGCTTAAGCGAGCAGTTGACTTTCCCCGACAAACTGTTGTTTGTTTGCATTTAAAATGTTATCTTAAACGGCTGCTTCATACTGCCTTTTCGTGCAAATGTCACCGCCATGAATATAAACAATGCAATTTTGTGCCGCATAAGGGATGCCCAACGGAAGGGTGCCCACCGGCAGGGTGGACTTTGGTTGCGCATTAACTTACCGGGAAATTTGTAAAGTGACACCTCGTTGCAGTTGATCTCGAGGAGTGCGGTTTCGTTGGGTAAACTCGCACACCGGCACATGGTGTTGATTGGACACTCGTACGAGATGTCCTGATTAGTGTACATGATGTTTCGATTATCCAGCTTCCAGCCCATCGTCCCCGTGTGTATCACAGTGAGCAGCAGTATGCTAACGATGTCCGCACCCGATCGAACGGTGGCCGGCCCCATGGTGCTGTGCCGTTCGTTGTTGGTCGAGTGTGAAGACGCCTGAACCGTTTGTCCTGTAATTTGTAGCTCCGCCGAAGCACGGCCTGCAAATGCAAAATGGAAACAAGCACGAGAACGATAAGACACAGAGTTGTAGCGAACGTAGATTAAGCGGGCTCGGAACCCGAAAAACAGAGGGATAGGTTATCGAAACTGAACGAAAAAACTTTTTTCTCTCATCCTCTAATAAACTTCGTTCGGAGGAAACTTTTTGAAACACAAATTCACTCGTTCCAGGTAATCTTTGCTGCTGGCGTTCGTACTGTAAAAGTTCCCTTTTGCCAATGCAATCGCAAAAAAAAAAACCCGGAAACCTACACCACGCCCCGCTCAACAGTCTAGTTTCGGGCCAACTCGATAGCTATCCTTGAGTCTGCACGTATACACTACATGATAAATGTAACCCATTTATCATGTTTTGTAAAAGCGCAAGCAGGGCAGGGCAGGCAGCGCAGGAGAAGGCGAAATTGCGAATAAATTTCAACCTTCATTGAAGCGAAACTCATCGAACGGCGGGCAATCTCCGCATTCGCAACCATATCACACACGTGTCGAGCAGGTGGACGAAACAAAAAAAAGGGAAAAGCAAGCGCATGATTCCGAATGTTTGATGTAAGTCAAGAAGTTTCGCAGAAACTGTGAACAACATTTGCCGCCGTTTGTAAAAACAAGGACCGCAATGACGTATCGAGTGCGCGGATGGTTGGTGGGCATTGGGTAACGAGAGCGCTTGAAAAAAATAAGTTCACAGAACTTTGCGCTTTACGGGAATGCCGGTAAATTTGAATTCGATTGGAAAAAAACTGTGTTATACTGTTGTTTAATTGCAATGATATTGTTACATCAAGTTTCGAGAAAATCATTCCAGCGTCAAATAGCCGCAACACTGTACATGATCGGTAATATTTTTTAAATTATTAATTAACGCTTCTCAACGAAGAAACAAATTTCCATTTGATAATTTCTTTTCTCCCTTAGTATTTTTTTTCATTCATTGAACATCGAAACGATCGAATAAAAATATATTCATGATGGTCAAAGTATTTAAAATATTTTTGAAATTTTATTCTTACTAAAACTGTTAGTCCGCATCTACAACGCAATCATCTATGAGTGTCACACGCTGGAAAAAACCTGCAGCAGTGAAATCACTTGCCCCCACCGTTCGTCCCATTGTGCACACTTTCATTTAAATTGATATGGTTGTCCTTACCGCGCATTCGGATGCCATAGAAATGTCTTGAGTATCAAATAAAATCATTACGCTGCAGCGCAATGCTGCTTCCCCGACGCTTAGCTTCTTGAATTTTTCTCAGCATCGGGTAAAATTAATGCAATTGATGCTTTTACCAGCCATCCCGTCCCAGTGCATTTTCCTATGCATTGGCCAAAAAAAAAAGCGCTGGCAAGCGAAAGAAAACCTCCGACATGCGAGGTAATTAAAAAAGAATTTCCCGGGTGAAATACATAGCAATGGCACACGGAACTATTCGAATGACCGGAAACTGCTCCATTTGCTGCAGTGCGCTGAAACCGATCGTGGGACGGGGCATGGAGCTCCCGCTAGGGGGTTGAAACTGTTGAAAATTGGTAGGAAATGTTTAAATAGTTTCCACCAACGTTAGCTGGGTAGTAAATTGAGCTGACGCTCTCTGGCAATGGGGGCCCTGTCGGTGTGAAATGCGGGGTTCAAAAGGGTAAGAATCCCACGAGATTTAGGGCAAGCATACGTTCGATTTTTGTCTCGGTTTTCGCCTTACTGTTCGCTTTTGCTTCTCCGACTGGCGGGCTGTGTGTTGTTTTTTTTTTTTTTGAGAAGTATTTATCAGCGAACGCTAGTGATGCTACGGGGCTCTGGCGCACCGTGAAGGATCGCATCAAGGCAAAGCGAAACCAATAGCAGACGGTTTCGTAGTCGGAATTTGCTTCTGAGCCTGAGTTTCACTACTACCCCTAGAAAGCGCCATAGTGAACTACACTGTTGACTCCAGTGATGGTTGGTCCTGTGGAGACGAAAGAGAACTATGCCCATCCCCTTCAGTTGCACGGACAAAATTGTTAAAATATTTATTATCTATTCCGTGTCGGTTTTGTTCCTGAGCGCTGCTGAACTTCCCGCCGGTCTCACCGTGCCCACCACACCACACACCCGGACAGCGAGGAAAAAGTACAACATGGAATGAATTTCAAATTAATGAATACTCTGGATAGGGAATTTTTCACGTTGAGCCTCGGCAAGGGGATAAATTTGATATATTGCTGGCTAATTTCGATGGCCTGGGAAACCGCCGGTGTTGCTTTCGTGCGGTCCTGCCGCGGGTGCACCGGGCCCAGCAAATGCAAAACCATCTTTCGCCGTCGTTTTGAGGTTGTTTAAGGTAATCGTTATCGTTGTCGTAAGAGTGCTAAAACAGAATTAATGAGCCTGGCGAGCGTAAGCCAACAAAATAATCTGCTACAGCAATTTCACTGTGTTTTATTGAAAAATTAGCCCACAAAACGGAAGGTGCTGCAATCGTGCGCCGGTTTCACCGTGCTGATTGTGCCATAATTAACACAACGTTGTGTCAAAACAGGGCTATGCTAATTGGTGTTAATTTAACAGGAAATGCTATTTTAAATGAATACGTGAAGTTAAGTGGAAGATAACTCGTTTTTAGGATAAGATTTAAAATAATTGTTGGCTTTTTAATTGTGTCTGTGCTTTGGGTTCTCAAATCAAATCCATAACATAGACTAGAATCATTCAATCGAATCTGTTATTAAACATTTTTACAATTAAAATAACATATTCTACTGTTGCACTCCACCAAATCTAAACTACAAAGCTCAGTTCACTATTGTAGAAATTAAAAATCAATCCATAGGTCTGCTCCATATATTATATTCGACTAACTTCTTTGAACATTTTTATTCCCGGTTTCCCATTAATCACCTCCATCGGTAGTCCAATCAATAGCCTTTCTGCTTTGCGCTGTGGTACCTTTTCCCAACTCAAATCGATCGAAGGAAAATAAATGCTTCAGTCATGAGAAACTCTTTTCGCTTTTAACCATTAAAAATGAAATAGCCCAATTTAAGCGCACGGACCATCAAATACACACATTATAAATCACGCCGACTAATGGCTCAGCTGCGATCTTCTCTAAGCCCAACAACAACAGCACACACACACACACACCCACAACAAATTGCACATGGAACTTTGGGAGCAATTTTGAACGGTGCCGTCCTTAACCTATGATGGCCGTCTTGAGTTGACAGGCCCTGGCGCGCACCGGATTCGTCTTAATTCTGACGAACGTCGCATTTAATATCACTACGCCGGCTGAAGCCGAAACGCGCGTCGTCTGCTTCCCGTTCAAAGGGGACTGCTTTCCGCTGAGAAGAAAAGTGCTGGGAGTCCGTCGCCATTCCGTTGCGCGGAGACCGTCGGAAAGCTCGCCCCACTCGCAAACCATTCGAAAAGCAATAAATCACGTCCGACAATACTTCAAGCACGTAACACCCAATCAGACTACCTCAATGACGCAGTTTTGGGGCGTGTGACTTTTGGGTGACTTCGTGTTACCTATAGTGGCGCCACGAGGGGCCCGAGGAACGCGGGTCTGCCCGACCCCAAAACCGACACGGACTTCTATTTGCGCTCGTGCGTCAGGATGACTCCGTCAAGGCGATTCAACGTGATAAATCCGCTCGTCAGCGTTATCCCTACCCAGACAGTGCCGAGGATTTTCTTCGTACCCAAGACAGCTCTTTTATGTTGGGCCGGGACAAGGAAATGCAGACGAGCAACGTCGAGCTGATACATCATCATCGGATCAAATCTCTCATCATGGTTATTACTCGCGTCTACTTTCGCATAAGCCGTTTCACCTACCGGATCTTGTAAGGATGCTTCGCCATGCAGAACATCCTCTTGGCAAGCGAAGCAAGCGGACATCGTTCTAAGCGATCTGAAGGCTTGAGTCGCACATTCAATGCAAATCGTGCTCGCTAACATTCTGAGGGAATTTTTGACGAATCTTCTGACTTTTTCCGGTTGAAAATGGGTGCTATCATGTTTTATCTTATCGTGGCACGGGATCGGAAACTCGTAGGGTTTCGGGATCTGTTGTGAAAATAATCAATCATGCTATGTTTGTATCGCGGAAAAATGGACAAAAGGGAAGGAGAGTCTCTGTTTTGTGACAGTGATTGTTTTACCAAACCCCGGGTGGAGTTTGAACAACGGGCAGTAGAATGCGAGTCGAGAGTTGTGTATATTAATGATAAAAGCCCCGTGAAGTTTTTCGGTTTGTTGGAACTTTTGGGCAGTTAAACAGCATTGATGTACGCTAAACGAAAAATAAATCGATTGGGAAACCTTACTACCGGACGTGGTAAACGTGTAAAAGCACCACGAATCCCGAAACCACCTTGTACGCCATTACAATCGCAAACGAAACAAACATGATCTTATAAGCAAGCCATAAAAAATCAAATTAATAAAATTGGTTTCGGCCTAGCGTACCTGCACGAAAGCGTCTGGTAGCGCCGGGATACCATAAAACGAACATTCAGGCTGGCCGCCGAATTTAAGAAATTGAGCCATTTCAACATCACGTTCCACCGGAAAAATAGTCTATTTCAACGAGCTTTGAATTCCAACCTGAAAGGCGAGTGCCGAGGCGCGCACCTTCACAACGAAGGATACTTTCTTCACCCAATAATGGCTCTTTTCATTTCGCTCTGGAAGGCACGCTGGGCGCTACATCTTACGATCCAGCTTCCTTTGTGCCGCACACCGGTACACCGTTACAACACTCTCCAACAATCGCTCGAGTGGGTTTCGCTGAAGAGCGGCTAAACGTACGAAAAAGTCGTTACGGTGCTGTGAGCAATCGAGTCGATCGAAATGGAATTTGTCATGATTTTCGTCAGTGGAGCGGCTACACATCCGAGTGCTATACCCGGGACTCCGGCGGGGCCCATTATTGTATCACAGCGAGGGTAATAAGTTTTGCCCTGAAGTACGCTTTTTTTTTTGGCGGATCACTTCTGAACGAGACGGGTGAAGTGTGTGGATCCCGTTGCGATGATACCCCGGCGTTGAGGTCGATCGAATGCCTGCCATCGATGCATGCCCATGTCCATGTGTAGCAACAGTTAGCGTTTGTTTGTTTCATAAATATCATCGTATTAAATTATGAACGCACTCATTGAACGAACCCTTTCGCACGCGCTTCAACAGCTCTCAAAAGCGAAGCACCCTGACTGGGCCACTCTAATCTGACTAGTGCAATCCAATAATGCTGACCGAGCGTAAAGAGTTATCCGAAATGAAACCTCTGCGATCTGCGGGCCGGGAAACCGGAAACCGGACATTATTAATGAGACAGAAAAATCGATTCTCGCCAACCGTAACTATGCCCGTGGACGACGTGTGGCAACGTTGAGCACGGGTGGTACGGGGCTCGCTGGCCCATGCTGGGCACTGGGGGCTTACTTTCGTGCTGATCCAATCACAGGTGGTTTCGCGCCGCCACACCTGTACCAATCAGGTCATGTACGGTGTTGGCAGCACTCCAGCCGCGCCACTGTGCCAGTGCATGGACAGACGCGATAGCACGAAGCCGCTGGAAAGCGTCTATTGCAGGCACGCATGGTGGTTGATGTTGGAAATGATTTTTTAATTGAATTCAATCGATTACTTGCACCGGCAGGAACAAGCGATTTCCCGTTCTCGACTAGCTCATATAGCGTTTCGCTCATTCAGTAAATAACGCTTGTAAGCTCTATTGTGTTTTTTTTTGTGCCGGTCGCTGGCTGTTCAATGATCAATTATTTTTTCTTCCTGCGGAGTGTTTGAAAATGTAATCCACCAGCGGAAAGTACATACACTGTATCATACGTATCAGCGAGCTTGGGCATATAACAACAAAAAAGGTGGGCTAACTTACCCGGAAAACCATCGCCCGCTAATTGGTGTCGATTGACAGATGCCAAACGATATCAATTAGTGGCGAGAACGGAATGGACTAGTATGAAGTTGAATTATTATTTTCAGAAATAAAAATAATCAATGAAACGTCAAAATCGTTCACCAGTTTAACGGTGTGACAAATGCAGGCACCCTGGGGGCAGTTGATTACTTTTTTTGACATTCCATTGTTTACCTTTTCTTTAATCAATCACATAGAGATAGTTACTCGAAACGCTCATGGCTACCTTAACTTCATTTTCGCACATTAATCTGCTTGTCTGGTGAAAAAATAATGAAGAAATAAGTAACTTGATTGGATAACTATTATAAAAATCGACGAGAAAATAAATAAATTAATCAAACTTAATACATACTAAATAAATTTTCAAATTTGTTCATATTCTAATATTCATTCAAAAATAGGAGTCTTTGAAGTTTTCTTTTTTCCCTGAACTTGCTCCATTAACGTGAAATTAATTCATTCAAACGCCAATTAAACTGTGGTTCATAAAGAAATCAAACATTTATATCACCTGAAGCTTATTTCCTTCCGTTTTGTTTCTTTAATTCTTCAACGAAAATAAAAAGCATCTCGGAAAAGGAAAAGTCCACGGCAAAGCCCTTTTGTTCACATTTTGTGCCGCCACCTTTTTTTTTATCGTGTATTCACACAGCACCAAAAGCCACGAAAGGTGGTAGAGAATATAAAAAATCCCTTTCCATCAAACACCATTCCGGATGCTGTGTATTTCGTGCGTTTTCTTTTTTTTTTTTATTTGTCCTTCCCCCGATCGTTATCACCCTACAGGCTCGTGTTGAAGACATCGTTCGGGGTCGAAAATAGACAGCAGAAATTGTATTGAAAATGGTTCTCCCAAAACCGTTGTGGGCAGCTTCGTGCTAGAACGATGTGGCATAAAGCGACCCCGTGTGAAGTAACAGTGTCCGGGCGAGCAGGCAACACCGGTCCTTCACTTTACGCCAGGACTTATCAAGCTGTCATTGTAGGCGGCGAAAAAAAGGAAGATTTTTTTTCTTTTCACCCAAAAGGTTTTGCATCCCTCACAAGTGATTCTTTCTTGTTTATCAGACCCCGAAAAAAAAGAAGAAAGAAACCGGAATATTATGGGAACGCAACAAACGGCGCGCGGTCTGTATCATATCAGGAAATTTAACGAGAGCATAAAGTGGCGCGTAGATTCGAAGCAATGGCAAAAATCTGCGCCCTTTAAGTGTGCCCGGAAAGACAACAGGAAAATAATTTTGCATTTTAATGAGCGGTCTTTTCCGTTTCCCCCCGGCATCCCTGGCAACCCTGGGTTGTGTGAAAGGTGTGATATCAAAATGCGCGATATCAGCAGCGCACCCGGGAGAGAAGGCCCAGAGCATAGCAAAACTCAATAAGCTGCTGAACGGGGTTTTAAAAGGGTAAATTTACAATTTGTACATTGTAAACTAAGTTTGCAAGTGTTTCAAATGGCGATTGCGATACGCTTAAACATTCTTAAATATGGTAAAAAAAAATGACGCGAAGTCATAACGTGCCTAACGAATGCCATTAACACTCAGGGTTTGTTCTGTCGCTTTAGGCTAGTAAGTCACATTACCATTATTTAACATAACATTTAAACTTTTACACATGACCATTAAAATGATTGGAAGAGATAAGCTGAAAAATTAGAACAGTCTTCAGTACCTCATTAGAACACACATATTTTGAGCAAATGACAAATAAATTTACTCGGTCATAATTATTTCTAATATAATAAAACTATTCCACGCTTTGTTTTCTTTCAGAAGGTTTGTTGCTATTGAATTCTATTCATTCCTTTCCATGGTGTAAAGTGAAAATTCTCTCATTTGCAATGATGCATTTACTATGTTTTACTCCTTCGGCAAAGCCAGCCAGCTCGACCCAGCCAGTCCTACCGATCGCATGGCAACTTTACCCTTCTGCAAAGAAGCTGCAACCCTTCAGCACTCGGCACAAAATCCCTTATGTCTTATAACGGAGCACAAGCTCATGGGTTCACACACACACCCATACTTCACAACATAATGATGTTGTATGCAAGCCAGGACCTCTAGCTCACGCTCTCTCCCTGGTACGGCTCAAATGTGGGCATTGGTCGAGTAAAACTACACGGGATAATGAGAGTAAACAAACGTATAATAGCTCTGTAATGGTACGTTATCTTGCTCATATCTAATTTTCCGCTACATTGCATACACAATCTTTGCCGGCAATCGTTCGTGCTGAGAGTGCTCTAATTAGAGCCGATACGAACGAAACCATGGTGCAGTTGCTCAGGGACGGAGAGGTTGTGTATGTGTGAGTGGGGTGTATGCTTGAACTCCGTGCTTTGTGCAAAGGTAGACCAATGTCTCCGGGAGCGTTAGCGTCATCGTAAAACTCATTAGAGGCAAGTCTAGTGGAGCATCCTGACTGGGTGTTGAGATTGTTGGTGCTGGATGCCCGTGGATATGGGTTTGGAAGTGGCAAGCCGAAGGTCGCAAAGGGGAAGGTCTACCCATAAACATAGTTCTGGGTTGGTGGAACTATCATCGTTATGTTTCATCGGAAGTAGAGCTCTCCTCTTCGCCGACGAACCGCTCGCTGGGGAGCTAGACAATGCGCAGCGTTGAATTGCTTACGCCCGAGCGGTACGTCTCATGCTCGACGCTCGACTGATAGCGCCAGTCGCCCAAAGCCTGCATAATAGCTACGCTAATGTCCAAACGATCTAGGCCACACGCACACCGTTGCACACGAAGATCCTGTTGAATAATTGCATCACCACCTCCAGGACGCGCAGCTTCCGCCAGTGGCACCCCGGCGACGTGGGCGAACTGAAGCGCGGGGCGTACGTACTCAGCGAAACCGTTGATTTGAGGGCATGTTTTAATCAAATATTAACCACGCGTCGTCGTTATTGTGCTTCGCTCGTAATCGAACAAGTGACATCGAGCTTAGCGAAACCCGGCCCCGGGTACGCACAGGCAGCCGGCCGTGCATGGCGGATTTAATTGATAATGTTTTCTGTGGTCACATAATGTCAATTTGCGGGTACCGCTAGAGTGAACATGCATCATTCAAATTTTAACCGAGAAAGCTTTCGTCCGCATGTAGCTTACCGCGTGTTTGGGCAATCATGTGCAGTTAAGGGGAAAAGTGCTACAGGTATGGCATAGAAAGTAAATTATTATGTGCTGTTAGAATATATATTGTACTTTTTTTTAGTAAAGCCCATGCAATAATAAACAAATTTCGAATTAAATAGAACTATTTACAATGAAGCAACAAATTGTAAAAAAACGTTGAAACGTTTAATAAATAATTGAGTACGAATACGCTTTATAAACACATCCAACCGTAACATTTATCTCCCGCTATCAAATCGTTTCTAATGATAACAAGAAAAAAGCAAACAATCTTGCAAAATGAAAAGTCAAAAATCAGCTGAATAATAGATGACACCCGTAGGTCCACATGCAATCCACAGATGATTCGTTTGCTCATATTCTACGGTGCAGCACCCGGGTTCACGGCGCTAGGTGCACTTCCGATGAAAAATGAAAATGCATTATTTGCATACAAATTTACGCTTTCTCCAACGGCTGGTCCGCCTGCACCTTGTCCCGGTTCGTTGCTGTGCAACGAAAAGTTATGCTGTGCTGATCGAGACTTCCTAGCTTCCGGTCGGCATACAACCGTACAAGGGCCCGTTTTCCCTGCAGAGTGCTAAGAAAACGAAACTTTGGAGCTGGTGAAAAATGGACCCCGGCACTGTCCAAATCGGTAGCGCTTGGGAGTACTTTATAAAACCGAGCCAACGTTTGAGGCCACGTGTCCATTGCCGAATCTGCGGCCAAACCGGAAAGGCTGTTGTAGCAGCTGGTTTTCATCGTTTAAAATAAATGCATGCCATTTTCGGCACCACTTCAACGGAGCCACGTTACTATCCATCGTGCAGCACCGGCCACCATTGTGTAGCGCACTCGAGTGTACTGTTTTAAGCTAAGGAGAACATTTCATGAAGTGCTGTTTTTTTTCACTCTCTCTCTCCTCAATACGAGCTTTCGTTCTGCTAGCAGCAAAGTATGTACGCCAAGTTGTACCATCTTGTACCGGGGCGATCTATTCAATCGAGGATCGACATTTGAATTATAGAGCTATTTATTTCCATTTATTTGAAACAATTTTTGAGTTTATGCTTATTCCCGCTCAATTTAACGCTAGCCGGATTATCGTTCGAGTTCGGAAGAACAAACTGTTGCCAATTTGGTTTAAAGTAGCGTACTTCTGACGCCTAAAAGAAAGAAGTCACTTGTAACATGTTTAACCACAATATCGTATCCAATAGAGCAGCTTGAGCAGTTCTCCAATAAAATAAAATATGGGCTTATTCTTGCTTACTTTCATAGACCTCAGCCTCAGCAAACTTTATTCATGCGTCTCACTTTTCCTTAAATAAAGTCCACAGTTTCGGCTTCATTCTTCTTCATACCCGAACGGAAATAGAGTATTTATGAAGACCGACCTCCTATTGTCGTACGGTGCAGTGAATTTCGTCGATCCAACCACCAACCAAGGTATGATTTAAATTCACGTATGGCTTAGAAACGTCGCTGTATCGCCACAAGGCAGATATCTGGAATGCGCTAAACCGATTATGATGCCTACTTTTATTGTGCTGTGCGGAAATGTTGCGAAAGTTTTGCTGCCACAAACAGAAGTGTAGGGCACGTAAGGCGAATGGAAGACATTCCTGTTTGACTAACTAGTTTACCGCTATTCAAACGATACTTCCGGCTGATGGTGGTTTAGCAGTGAGCCTCACCGCCACAGCACAGATTCTCCGTGTTAGCTGTGCTGTTACCCAGGATGCCTGTAAGGCATTTGCGGACCTTCTGAACCGCTGACCGAACGTCGTTGGTACCGGGTGACCGAGTGTAGGCCGGTAGACATCCTGCACTACGTTACGCTCGTTAACTAGCGGGTTACGGTTTTTGTGAAATAGAAAATTTATTTACATTATGACACGTACTTTCGGTAATTATTATGTGCATAAATTTATTATCCTTTGCAGTCGGTGGCCTGGGAAGGATGGCAGACGGTTAGGCTTTGCTGAACTCATGTTATGCAAATTTTTGGTGGAGCAGCTTTGCTTGGCAGACAGCTGATACTGCGTCCAAACCGATCGGTACGGTTTGAGGGTGGAAAACTTCCACCCAGACAACTAAGCAGCAGTTTTACAGAATACTAAACCACTGGCAGAACACAAATCTACTCCAGCAAAGGGGTGTGTCATTGATGGATTAGTCAGTAACATGTATTAATAACCATTTTTTAAAGATGATTTAAAAAAAAATGTTTTAGTTTAAGGAATAATATGTATAATATTGTTGAATTAAATACAAATAATGAAGACAATGAGAACTATTACGAAATTATACACAAAATGTTACGGTAAACCCTTTAAACACTTTAAACTAAATGTAAATGATGGTTACAGCGTCTTGGGTATGGCAATCGTTGAATCATAAACATGAATAGGCGATACGATTAATCCATTTAGTTAGGCAATCAGATACACGTGCCATTGCTATTGTTATGACTAGAGCCGCCCTTTCCGATATCAATGGCGCTGCTTCACGAATAATCTGCCCCGAAGGCAAATAAGGAAAGCTTTTGTACAGTCCAGCTAGAAACAAACAGATCGCTTCGCTTGGCTAATCTTATCCTGGTAATGGTGAACCTTTGGAGATAACCGTACCATACCTCTATTGAGATAATTTGTTGACTACAATTTCGGAAAATCTTTGTTTATTTTCGGTAGTCTTTGAAACCGAATCGTATCGGCATCGGCCCGGCAACGTTGCCAAAGATTTGCCGCTACTCAGGAAGAATCATGTTAATTTCACTAAATGCTCTTAACACCGTTGCCATCGTGCTCTGTTCAACGTCCATCCACTGCCTAGCGGCCGTACCACATTCCACTGGGATCTACTGCAGCGATGGGCGAGCCGCTTTTTCTCCAGCTCATTTTCGCAATGACGCTGCAACAAATTAGCGCAAGAGCTCTCAAGGAATAAAGAAATGTTTTTCACTTACTCACAGCAAGAGTAATTTAAAATATTGAACATCACGTGCCGTGTTCCATTTACATAATTACATTTGCGATAGATGTCCCATGCTCACCCCATGGTCCTACCGGACCGCGTGTTCCCATTGCTCGAGAGTGCAAGGTGCGTTACAGATATCGCTTGCGCTTGCTGCCAATGCTCGATCCGCATTCGATACGGAAAAAAAACCGTTCCATTCGGAGGATCACGAAAGGTGACACAGGAGTTCTTCGCTGTCTGCACTGGTTCCATTAGTAGCTGCTTTTCCTTCATTTCAGCCTCGGTCGCTTGAGTGTGGGACGGTGAGATTTTTTTTATCTTCACATTCGCTACTCCTCGGTCCCTTTTTTGTGTCCAACATCCGTGAGGGATAGGCAACCACCATTCGATTTCCGAACGGTTTTGCTAGTTTTCTTACATGCCTTTTTCACGTTACACGGTGCCGCATCATTTTCGTCGGCCGGTTGCGAAGGTTGCTGGTCTGGATACACCTTTGAAAAATGTAAGAGCGATCCCATGTAAATTGTATCCCTGGCCAACCCGGTACACGAAGCAATATGCAAAAGTTATATCAATTTATTTGATTAAATTTTATTATTTCATTTTATCTCGTTTTTTTTTGGTCCACATGCATATGACGCAGGCACCCGGCGAGATTGAACGGACCAACCGAATGGCAGGCAACCCTAATGGAAGGTTAATATCGCATGGTGGGGGTGAAACAAACGGACCGAAAAAGGTTCCGGCGCATAATAAATGGAAATTCGTTACAGGAAATGTGACAACTTTGATTTTATGCCGGACGATGTCAGGTGTGCAGTGTAAAAATGTAGCAAAATGATAAATTAATTTCCTGCGCTAAATAGAGATATAAAACGATGATGACATGCAAAGTAAACTGTTGTGCAATTTGATGCGTTTTAAAAAGGGCATAAAAGGTTTTTTTTTGCAAAGTTATGAAAATGAAAACTATTCTTTCAAGTTTGTTTATTGTAAAAAGTCATATTGCATTTATGTACTCGAGGCAGCGGCGGATCAAACGCAGGCAGAGTAGGCGGTCGCCTAGGGCCTCGAAAATTTTACAGCAGAGTTAATTCATAGCAAAAAAAATAATTTGAAAGGTAAAAAATTGATCAAAAATAACTTCCTTGGTTATATAAAACATTTGTTTCTATGTGACAAATTAAATGCAGACAAGAATATCGACTTTGTGACTTTAAGGTATAAACAAAATTGCACCAGGATTTCCGAACTTTCCGGTGACTTTGCTGGTGTTGTTAAATCATGTTTGAAATACACTTCCCTAACACCGATAATGCCGTAGCAAAATTATAGGCCCCCCTTTAAAAATTCCGCCCTGGGCCTTCAAGGGGATTGATCCTCCACTTGATGGTGTATCGGCTAAGATATGTAGTGAACAGAAAAAAAATGTAATTACATATCTTTGAGCTATAGGTTCCAAGAAGATTTTACATGAATTGCTTATCAATCTACCTGCATATAAATAAATTCAGGTTGAAGGAGTTTATAGCGTTTTTTCATTGAGTTCTGGACGACTTAAAATGTATTCCAGTTCCAAAGAGTTAACCTTAATCAGAAATCGCTTTAAGTATTTCAAATGTCCGCCATTTTATAAAAAGCTTATCAGGTGTTCGATTTCATACTGAAAATTGCCAATCCTTTCTACTTGATTATTTTTAATTCATTTCAGAGGTGTTATGAACAAAGTTAGGGCGTGAAATGAAAACGTTATATATTAACAAGGGAAGCAGAAAGGACGACGATCCTTCTTTTTGTAACTTGTTCTGTCTGTTATTTCCAACGCTTTCCTAGATAAGAAATCAATTTACACTGTCGATTAACACCTGCTCACCCAACAAATCTCTACTGAACTAGTTATGGCGATAACCTCTTAATAACAGCATAAACCTGTTACCATATCTCGTGAACGAGTGGTGCAACAACATAAAATTCAACCGTTTGTTTAGTGTGCGAGCTTGAAGGGTGATTTAAGAAACAGTTAGTCAAGCATCCTACAGGGTGCGATGCCCGGCTCCCTACTGTCCAGCCTGTCGGCCTATCAGCCAACAAGCGGTCCCAAATGCGCGAAAAATATCAATATTGACACAGCCATTTTTGTTTGTGCTAATGGAATGGTTTTCGCCTCTATTTTTGTTCGTTCCCCGTTTTTTCTTGTTTTGCAATCGTCAAGCGCCGTTCGTTTGTGTGTGTGTGTGCCTAAGCTGTTTTGAGTCTATCCAGCAACACAGGCCAGCGAGCCTCCGGTGAGGATTTCGATCATTTTTTATCGCACTGTGTTAGCCGGCGGGTTTTTAGATTGGACCGGCAAAGCCCAGCGCAAACAGTCGCCCGCGTCTCCGCGTCCGAAATCTGTGGTTCACATTCCGCTGCGACACATGGGCAATGGTTTCCGGTATGTTTCGAAAAAAGATAATAATAAAGTAAAATAACAACGGCCGAATTGTCGGCCCAGAAGCCGAGAACAAACAGAAATTTTACAACCACCACCATGTTTCCGTGCACCGCGGCCATTCAATTAACGCTGGGGGATATTTTTTAAGGAAATGCTTGTTTGCATCAAACCTAGGCAGCATGCGGTGTAATATGGTGTAGTAAGCTGCGATGTTTTAATGTTTGTTTGTGTATGTGTGTGTGTGTGTGTTTTTTTTTCCTTTGCTCACTGTGTGTTCTACAGCAGCACCGCATTTTTTAATTTAGTTTGGAATTTATCATCCACGTACGCAAACAGAACAGGGAAAATAAAATTCTATGTTCTATGCACGGTACAGGAAGGCATTTTCCCCGTCGAAATAGTAAGCCATTATACAGAACGCGGCCCATAACAATGTGGAAAACGTACAAACGCGTGTTCCGCCCATGTAGCGCTGTTGGGCGGTTGAGAACAAACGGAAGGTAAATTTAATTTACAAATGAAAATGACATTGCAGCAACACGGAACACTGGCCGTGCCGTGCAGGACACGTTTGTTATAAAACAGATTTGTTAAGCTAACAGCATATTCAATTTTCTTTGCATTTCAAAGCGAATGCCCATGTTGTTGTGTTGTAGTGTTATCATTTTTATTATCCACCAGACTCTTCTACAGCATTCTACCTGCTGGTACTGTTTTTGCCTTTACAGAGTGCTTTATCTAGCTTATTTGTTCGTATTGCGCGAGTCAACGTGGGTTGTAAATTACAACATTTGGCCAGTTTCGCACGATGCGCACTGCAACAAGCACATACGTATGTTTCCATCTATTCATACCAATTCTCGCACCCATAGGTTGATTACCCACCCCGCACAGCTCATGGCAAAGCGAGAATAAATGCAAATGATTCGCAGTACCGGTGAAAGTGTCAGTAAAACCTTCTACCTAAACGCTCACCCACCACTCACGAAAGTGCTAAAAGCAAGCGCACCCCAACGGCACCGAACGGCTGTGAACGGTTGGCCAAGCAGCCAAGCAGCTCGTCAAAATAAGCATAACCATGAGCAAACGCAATCGCATAAATAACCATCACTATGACGCCTACGACGACAAACGAAGCGCGTGGTGCCGATGGTGCCCGAATTCACTGACCTTAGCCTTCGTACTGTTGACAAATCTAGCACGTTGTCGCACCAAACACTTCCGACACCATAGCAGCGGCGAATAGGTGAAAGATACCACCGACCGACCACCGACCACCGAAAATCATTATCGACCAAATCGTACCGGAACTGGCAGTGGCAGCTTCTAAATGCCCCGCAGCGATCAGCGCACAACTTTTATGCGTACACAACGCACAACTTTAAAGCTTAAAAGAACGTTTGATGGAACGGTTTTGCGCTCGCCAGTGATGTCAGTAATAAACATTTTCGTTTCACTTTTCCCCCATCAAGTAAGCAATGGAGGAATGGAGAATAAAAAAAAAAACACGGAACACATTCCCACAAAACGATCTACGGGGTGTACCCAATGTCAATGTGTTGGTGGTACCGGGCCGGAGTCGAAAATGTGCGAAAAATGTACATAAACGTACCCCGGTCGGTCAGGTGGAAACGGAAACACCGCCATAAAACATAATGGTAATATTTCCCAACCAAAATACACCCATGTACAGTGGCGCAAATATTTAAGCACTCTGCTGTGAGGAATTCAACCGTTCTGTCGCTAAGTAATGCGCACATATACATATTCTGAGCGGCAACTTAACCGTCCAACCCCGGTTCAGGGCCAGTTTGCTGGAAGTTGGGTTTTGTTTTTTTTACAGCGCTTCAAATTATTCACCACATCCGGGCAGGGATGGCGATGGAGGCGCCTGGTTGCTGTTGCTGCGCCCGCTGTTTTCAGTATGTTTGGGCTCCGATGGAGTGTGGGTTATGCAAAGCAGTAACTTTGTACTTTGATAGAAGTACAGGCAGAACATTACTGTACTACACAATCCACTCGAATATCGTGAATTACCACAACTTTGACCACAATATTCAGTAGAATAAAAAAAAACCCCTTAAATTCTCTGCTTTGGTACAGTACATCGAACTACTCAATCAATTATGACACAAAAACAGCACGAAGTATCCTACGAGTATATAATTTTTGCACTTGCTAAAAACAGTATCACAAATTACTCTTCAAATCAGCATCCACTGGCCACGGAGCTCATGCTTTATTACATGAAAACTTAAAACAAAGTCCAGCTCACACACAAAAAAAAACTAATCCATCATTATGACCAAGTAAACATCACACAATGTGCCTTTTCCGAATGGTGAAACATACCAGCTTACCGACTAACCAACAAAAAAAATACAACAACAACATAAAAACCATAACCGACCGCAACGAGACGAGCCGGGGAACAGGTTTGATGGGTTCTTCCTGTTGGGGTGAAAATAAAATAAAACCAGCCAGCGAGCCCCATATCCGGCCGAAAGGAAGCCGGATTGTAAGCCGGGGTCGAGAGCAGCAAAATAAATAAAATTCAAGCCAAATATTTTATGTAATGGCATTATGTGCGAGTTTCGTTATTTATGCATCCCGGACCGTTTCGATTCCGCTACACGATAACGACCTCACCGTAAAGGTACTCTGCCCGTGTTGGTGTGCTTAACGGTTTTCTGGCGGGCTTGGAGGTGCGCAGCATAAACTGGTAGTTGAAGGATGTGTGTTAGACGCACGTCTCTTTGCATTCGGAGATTTTACGCCAACGTCGACTTCAGGGAAAGCGAAAGAACAGAAGCATCGTTTTCGATTTACATAATGCGTAGGCACCCGGCCTGTCACGGTGAAAATCTGATTAAAGGGGATAGATTGTTATTATTTCTTAATCAGTTACCAGGCGCGAGACTTTTCAGCCAAAGCCATCGAACAGCTTAGAAGGTCTTCTTTTGGGAGCTTATCAAACTTGATTTTTCAATTCACACATGTTGTACGGTGTGCACAACATCTAGAAGTATAATCTTATTAAAAAGTATGCCTCCTGCTGTTTTGATCATCAAGTTTCGCTAAGCTGATTTGTACGTAAGATTCGATTCAACTTGTGTGTTAGACGAAAATTGAACGAAAGCCTCACAGACAATAAACAGTTGGACTCATAAGACGAACAGCAATAGCATACCACCGAACAATAACTCAATACCTGAAGTAACTACCGAACAGTAGATTAATGTCTGATGTTACTAATATAAACTAATTTTTTCCCGTAAAAGATCTTTCGTGATAAAGTCTCATAAAATATTCACGTTAATCGTAAATACACGAAGGAGAAGAGCCTGTATTAAAATCTTATAATTATCATTTCTGAATCAGTTTGAAACGGAAGACGACACTGTATTATTTTGGCAGGAGATGATCGCTATTACTATTAGTTATTGACTATTGATGTAGTAATCGGAGTTAACTCTTCTGGCTGATAATTATTTCAAATGGATTCGATAAAACTTTTGACAAAGTTCTACTCACTATAATACAGTTATGAAAATCGAATGGGAACTGGAATTAACCATTTGTTGACAACTTCGTAAATACTCTTTTAATAAAACGCACGCACGCAACTAGTCAATATGATTTACCAGTGATCCTCTTCGTACGGGTAGTCGCATTCGTGTCGTTTCATCTAAAATATTTCCAAAAATCACTATCTCTGACCAGAATTCGTCAAACCAGCGCACGGCTATGAAGATGTGCGTCAGCCACCATGCAGTGGATGCAAAATCGGTTTCAACTACACCTGACTGCTTTTACGACATCACTTTATTGCTCATACGTCCGCAAGCGTTTGCAGCCCCTCCGAAAATGTAGAACGAATGTTTCTGCAACGATACATGTGCCTGTCCCGTTGAGAGATTTATAGAATTCCTTACGGTTTTTGGGGTTCATAAATTTTATGCATGCACTCAAATTTATGGGCAATGCTAAACGTCTCGGGACACAGACAGGGGCCAGAATCTCCTGGTACGACTTTCACGAACAACATGTGTAAGCATGTGTGTGTGTGTGTTACCCAAGGTGTAATTTCTTCCCAGGGCCGTAAGCGCCGTTCACTTTCTCTCACGAAACGACGCTTTTTTACGATGCTGTACGAAAATTCAGCGAAGCGTTAGTATTACATTTATATGACCTCAAATGAGCGCTTAAACATTCCTCGCCTGGGTTCAACTTTCATGCGTGAATCTTGAATCCGGTTCACATGTTTTGGGAGGGTGATTTTGTTAAATGGTAATTTTTAATGTACACTCTGTCTACGCAACAAACGGTATGCGTACATCTACCAGCGAACATATACTTATCAAAGCTTCTCATTAAAACACATTCGTACAAGCATTGTGTAGTGCGCCCTCGATTCTACCTTGCCAACAGATGATCCCTAATGTGCCCAATTTCAAAATCAAAAAGCATCACGTAAATAACTCACTTCACGGTTAGCTTCTTGCTACCATTTATCAGCTTCCGTTTCGGTGCGTTATGTGCGCGAGTGAAACAGTGATTCGTTTGGCTAAATAAAGTTGTGAACTCAATGTTTAGCACCGATGGCGGCAAGAACAAGAACAGCAAAACATTCGGCAAAAATGCTGAAAATTTTCACTTCAGTACCAGGTGGAAACGGAGAAGGTGGAAAATGCTTTAACAACTTTGCACTGTCGCAACCTTTGCGATGGTTTGTTTGTTTATTTCTACGAGTTTCGTGGTTTCTTTTCATTTATCTCACGCCTCACATTGTTCTTGTACGGGTAGTGAGAAGATAAATCACGCGCATTTGGAAAAACATAAGCTGTGATACATTTTTCAACACGTATACACAAAATTGTTTTATTTCCTAACAAATACAAAAATAAAACACATCGAATATAATCTTTAAATTTGGTGGCTTCAAGAAATAATAAAAATCAAAGACGGTATTTTTCTTTCCATCAACCGTTTTGATATCTATTTTTAACTTTTTAAGTATGTTTTTATTTGCTGTTTTACTTTTACTTTAGTTTGTTTATAGCACTTTGTCATAAAAGAATGATTCCTTTTTTTTCGTAAATACATACACATTTATCGTAAAAATGAATAATTTATTTACCAAAGAGTTCCTTTGTATCGTTCCAATTTACTGCCCCCCATTGAAAACAACCCGAAACGCGAGCTAACCATTGCTCTAGGGCGGTTAGCCATTGGTTGTGCATCAACCGCGAATCACACCATTTCCGCATACACAAACACGACCAAGATGTGCTGGTGCTGACTGTGGCTTTCCTGTTTATTTAAGGTACACGGTGAGCGATTTTCTTTTTATTACGTGCATCCCGCAATTGTTTTGCCCTGGCGCTGGGTGCCACCCAGTGTGGCAGCAGAAATAAAACAATAATGAATGAGGCAGAGCACGGGCAGGGCTTTTTTTTTCGCGCACTGTCCGTTCCAGTGCTAGTGCCCCGTGTGCCGGGCAGGGATTGCTGTTAGCGAAAAATAAATTACACACCTGCAGATTCGGTTCGCTTTGCTACGAAATGAGCCACCAGCCAGCGGTGCAGTACAAAAATATCTACTCCGCCGAATAAGACTGCAACTGCTGCAGTTGCTTTGCAGGGTTGGAGCCACGGTGTTTTTTTTTTGCCACAACGAGTCCTACATTCACCTTAGCAGCGGTCCTACCGACAAGTGGAAGTTCGTTTTTCATTTATCTGAAAATTTATTGTTGACTGAATTTTCGCCAGGGACTTTACGAAACGCGCGAAAACCATTCCAAGCGTGCAAGAGGTTTTCTCACTCGGAACGAACATCGGTGCTATAACGAGAAGGGAGGGAGAAAAAAATCATCAGCAGCGCCAAGTACGCCACCTTCTAAACAGCAAAAGAGCCACGAAGTTACCTACGAGGAGGGCTTTTACACTTTACGAACTCGTCGGTGGTGTCGTTTCGGTTGCGTTATATACACATTTTTTGCCCTCAACACCAAGAATCTGCTCCGCCGGTGACCAACGGTGCCGAACTGCTCGGGTAGCTGGTTTTGTTTTATTGGAGCCACTCGTTTACATTTAGCCAATGACAAATGTCATTCCACTTTCCACCGCTGGGTACCGGTTCGGGTTTGCTTTTATTATAATTTAACACTTCAGCGCGGCGTCTGTGGCAGAGTGCGATAAGTTAGCGGGCGCTGATTTACCACCGAGTGCTAAAGACCCGTTCGCTGGGGTGGTTTTTTGATTTTCCATTAAAATTCTTGTTAAAGCACAGCTAATAGCAATGGCCAACAAAATAGGCGAATTTACGCCACACACACACACACTCATTCCAGACGCGGAGTTACCAAATCACCATAAAAGTGACAGTATTTAACGGTTATCAAAATTTACAACCTACTTAGTGATGTATTTTTTTTTTTTTTGTTAAAACAGATCACAAACTGTCTAGCCATTGTGACACTTTTCACTCGCGGGTCGTAACATTCCATGATGACCACTCGTTATTCTCACGCTTATCTCGTAAAATCGGAAGATCCCTCCAGAATGAGACGAAACAGTGGTATAGACATGCACGGAAAAGTAAAGTTATTATCAACTCCCTCACTTCTGGGCCGGCTGTTTAACAACCGTCTTTCATCTTTACGTCCGGCGGCTGTAGTTGTCCGGGATCTCCCAAAGCGATACAAATTTCTTCCACTGGTGCGCGGGATCCGCAAAGCGATTGTCCTGAAACAATATGGTGAAGTCGTAAAACCGGATACAGCGGGAGCTTTAGCGGGTGATGCCCTGCTTATGGATGCAATCCGAACCACCGAACCGCTGGCACATCACAAGCGGCAAACACCATCACCGTGTACTTCCGTTTTACGAGCACGGTTTTCCTTTCCTTCCCTTTCGCAGATTCCTATTGATTTGATCTCTCTTGCTCATGCTTTGCGAAAGGCTCTTTAGCCATCGCATTTGCTGACTCAACAGATACTGTGGAGAAGATTTGTCGCTAATAAAATTACCCTCGCTTCACTGTTTTCCCGCTACGCTTTGCTTCCTCCTTAACGTGCGAGCACTCGCTAGAAGTAATTGAAAATATGTCAAGAGCCTATTACAAAAAGTTATATCATGAGCTCAATCAGGTGTTAAAAATACTACTTCATCATGGGGTTTCCGGGACATTTCTTTTCCGTTCTATTCTTAGCGTGGCGTTTAACTCGTGCAATGACGACGATCATTTCAGCTCATGATCGGATCATGAGCATGATTTTAGTTTCGTTGGCTTTTTAGGATGTACTATGGAATGATAAACTCCCAGGATGATGGACTTGGTTTCTCCGTAACGGAAGAAGCTCGTCTATTGATTCAATTTCAGGTTATTACTTAGAAACTTCGAACGGGAATCGAATCTCAGTGTTTAGCGGAGATAAAAATCTTTTTATAGATATCTATGACGTCAAAGTTCGCCAACAATTTGAACATCCACTTTACAAAAACTTGACAATTCAAAAAGAATAACATAAGAGTTGACGAAGTATCGCATTGAAGGTATTCCTATTCCCATTTGAGCTTAAAAACTTTCAGCCATAAAACAACACTCTGTAACCTTCGCACTAAATTAACTATTTACATGCAGATTCTGGTCTACTGGTCTATCAGTTCATTTGATGGTGAAACACCTTGGTAAACTAATTTTATCCTTCAACAAACATGGACCAACTTCGGCATTTGAATATCTTTCCGCCTCGCCTTCACTCCGTACATAGCCCCGGTACACCAGCGGAAGACTGATTTATTAATAAAACTTTCGCATTGTCTGAATACCCACTTCCCAGCAATGATAAGCCACATCCGCATCTTTGTAAGGTGGAATTTATGTAAAAATAATGACCTTCCTTTCGGTAGAGTTTTCTCGCCTTGCCGTCTGCGGTGCGGTGGGTTTTGCAAGGGAATCAATTCCAAGAACAGGAACATGTTCTACAACTCACGTACCATAGAGGTTTCTCGTGCAGATGGTTACTCTATAACTAGCTCGGAGTTCGATTGCATTGGACGAGTGTCTAGGATTAGTACCGGAAAGTACGACTTGCTTCTCCCTTGTAACCTCATTTCGTATTCATATTTCCCGCTTCCATTCACTGCGCATCTTGCTTCTTTCACATCGGAACTGGAGCGCTCGGGAAACCCACACAGTATTTGAGCCTTTTGAACAAGGTTGCACAAAAATTGTAAAAGAAGGTGATTGTCTGTGGGATTTAGCAGGAAAAAGTACAAAATGAAACATGAAACAAGACTTGGTAAATAATCTTGTTGTTTATTTTAAAATCTACTGTTGAACTGAATTTTACCACTTTTCAAACGTGTGTTTTTTTTTTAAATAAGTGCATTATTTTCACGATAATCACTAAAACATTAAGCGAGATAAACAACAAGCGAACATGCTTCCACTAAACGGCTAAACAAGATCTTGGTAACAGATGCCGAAAATCGGTCCTATTTCCTCGACCATAGCGGATGCTTCCGGCTGCAAAGGACACTTGTACACCGTTCGAGCTATGCTGCTTTGCTTTGGGTCGATAAGCAGCCCGATGCGAGCATGCGATAGCTTTCAAAGCACACTTACATCCATTTCCGAGTGCCCTTCACAGTAACCCTCTCAATGTAGCGCACGGGCACGGTGAACGAAAGATGAAGTCCTGTACGACGTAATAGCCGCAGCAAGCATCTCCGAGAGCTGAGCTGTGAAGATTGTGAAATGGGATCGTTCCATCGGGAGGTACAGGTAGCGATTATTCTTACCACCACTAACGGGGAACCAAATCGATAGTGGTGATCGATAAACTGCTGGAACATAAAAAGCCACCCTCCAGAAAAGCGTTCACAGGCTAGCTCGTCCAGGGCAACCATGTGTTGCATTTGGGTACGTACACGCGAAGTGCAACTGCAGCATAATCCGCATGGAACACTCGTAAGTTAGACCAAGCGATTAAGATTAGAATGTTCCAGAGCCATCGCACTACGCTATTCAGACACCTCACTTCGAGGTCTGTTGATTCCATGAGGTCCATGTGCCAAAAAGTAAGCTAGGATGTACACAATTATTGGCATAAAACTCGAGTGCGTATTAATTAAAATTAAATTTATCTCTTTCGATTATGATTAAAGGCACACTTCAGAAAAATCATTTCGGTAATTTTCAATCGAAGTAATCTTCCACTACACTGATATCACCACACTTTAATTCCATTCGACGGATAATAAAACTATGGAACGGCACATGTATCGATCCCTGCTGGCAAAAGGAATCCCATCCATAGCAACAAAAGCATAGCCAAAGTCTCGGTAAAACCCGCATCCATCGGAAACTAGGTCCTCGCCGTAATCCTCTAACTATGCCAGTGCTTAAATCTTTCCAGTTACTCTTCCTACCGAAATCCATCACCGTCTAAACTTTGCGAGCGTATAATCCCTGCCGGATATCTTCTGCCCGACTCGTCCGCCATGCGATTCACCAAAAACGGCCCAACCATGGGCAAAACAAGCCAGTAAGCATAGCGACAGGTCGACGTTCAGTGTAAACTTTGCCCTCCTCCCGCAGCGCCTCGGTTGATCCGGCAGCAGGGAAGCGTTCCGGCACTTCGTCCGTCTTGTGATCTTGAAGCCTGCGTTGTCCTGCCGTTTGTTTGGGGGACCGGTACTATTTGTTTGGCTTCTCAATACACTTAATCTTGTGCTCGGAACACTCCTTTCTCGCTGAAATCGCGCGCTCAAAGCTGTCCTGCTTCCGTCTGAACCCTTTCAAGCGAAGCGGGAACAAAATCCCGGCTTGAAGTGGCTGTAATCAAATTTACCTAAATTCAGTTTTCAACTTATTCTCACTTTCCGGCCGGTTTCAGCCGGGTTCACCCGTCGCGCCAGATGTGCTCTAAGATTGCTGCAAAATCTTTAGATAAGCTGATGAGTTTTCTATATTCTGCTGCCACCATCGTTACCGTGATTGAATTAGCAACGCAAAGAGTGTGGGGTGATACGTCGATGGGGAGATATTTTGCTTGAAGCGGGACCAAGATGGCGCCACTTAAGCAGCGGAAACTATAGCAGCTCCGGCATAAAGCCGACTTTAAAAGAGTTTCATTCAATTAAAATCGTGTTGGTTTGAGCTTTGCGTAAAACAAAAGCCTTCGGCAATTCAATCGCATTCTTTTAAATCAGGCTAAAATCACCAAATCTCTATACCATCCATTGAAGGTGAAAGCAGAAACACTATGTTCGTGAATAAAAGCGTATTTATTTACGTGATTAATTCCATCACTAAGTAATGGTTCTACTGTTCCCTTATGAGTTTAAAAATATGCATTCCATCACAACGTGTGTGTGAGTGGGATTATCCTATAGTAGCATAATAAATCCTTTTCACCAAGCAGCCACGGATCAAAAGCACCACAGCAACAACGTGCGGACGGCTTCGTTTGTTTACTGTGGCGTTAGGGTCATAGGAGTATTATTTCACACATTTTCGTTGTTGTTATGCAACATCAAGGAGCTAAGCAACTTCAAAGAAAGCTTAAACAGAAGGTTGGAAGCTTACATGTGTTTACCGAAACCGATGTGAAACTATATTTTACATTCCATTGTACAAATTTAAAAGAAAATTTTAAATATGAAGAAATTAAAATGTGTACCTGTAAATACACTGGAAATTTTGTATTAAATTTTATGTGTAAACATTATTTGAAATATAACATAAATTAAAGGAAAATGTAAAGCATCAAATGTACCAAAATTGCATGGTGAATTTTACAAACTATAATACAATATAATAAATTTAATGAAGTCAAATCAATTCTTTGTTTTTAATGCTTTCCTGAGCCCCTGGTCTATGAATTGGTTGGATAGAATTCAAAAATTCATACAAAACAACTTCAGAAGCAACATCATCATGCTTTATGACTCTGTCTAACTAAGAATATAACCTAAAAAAATGAGAAAGTATGGTGCTTTTGATACAGGGGAATGTGAAAAATAATGTAAAGTATCTAATTACTGTGAGTTGGTAATTAAATTAATTTAAACTACGTTCAGCTTCTCTAACCCTTCCAGAATCGCGTATTTCATGAATATGGTCTTTATATAACGTTAGCTGAAAGAAGGAAAATGCTCTTAATTAATTAAAAAGCATCTCACCGCTTTATCTTGTTATCTCGTTGCAGTCAGCCGATGTCGCTCGATGGTTAAAACGCAGGAGAAAACACAACAGTAATCCAGACGGAATCCTTAACGTTGCTAGTAGCACTGTATGGTTCAGCGATGATTCATTTCCATTGCAGGGCCCCGTTTTCCCGTGTCTTACACCAACGTGAGTAGCGATGAAACGGTAGTCATGATTCAATCAGCACGACCAACAAAAAAAGCCAGCACGAAAATAACAAATGCCTCTTCACATTTTACCCTCAAACAAATCACTGCGCTGCGCGTACGCTTCCCCCGTAGCCCGTACCACTAACAACGCACGGGCAAGTACACATGTCGGACACACGCGGAACACACCTTTCTATTGCTTCATTAAAAAACATGCACTACACTCGTACTCCCAGCGGAAAACAACCCAACCGCTAACCGCAATCACACTCAGCTAAAACCCTTTTTGCAACCAGAGTTGTACCGTGCAGCTCGGGCGGATCGGCTGCAGCAACGGAACTGCAAAGGGTTTAACGGGTCGGATTCCGCCCCTGCTCGCGCACGATCACCTCACTTCGGATCTGCTCGCCCGCTCGCTCGCTTCACACGAAATCCTGGCGCAAATTCCCACGCCGGCATGCGAAGAAACCACCCGAAAACAGCGTGGAACATTAATTTGGTTTTGCCTTTTTAGAACGTTTTAATATAACTTTTTTAATTAATTTACTTCACAATACACACATTCCCGGGTCGTACACGGTCGTCGTACCTACCCTGTTGCGGCAGGCTTTGGACAGCGCGGTTCCCGGCACTGACGTGAGATGTTGGTGCCGTTCCTGTGTACACGCGCTACCGGGCTCCTAACCAAACTCCAGAATGTCCAACTTTGTTGTTGTTATTTTTTTGTTTCGTTAATCCTCTCGCTCTCTCTCTCACATGCTAACTGCCTGCACTAACAAACACTCCGCAGTGGCCTGTCCGGCTTTACACTGCAGGCCACCCCGTTCCGCGTTCCGGGGCCCTTCCTCAAGCGGTGCTTATTCTTTTATTCAACACCATCTACTGCAAAAGGAGTAAAAAATTAAACACACTCACATAAACAACACTCACTAACTGCTACGGAACCCACTGATATGATGGATTACTTTTCTGCAATCGAAACCGGTCCTTTTTGGACTAAATCCGGGCTAGCCCCCGTGAAGTTTTGCGAATGCTTCACCGGTGCGAAGCTGGGTCGGAATCGGGGTTTTTCGGGGTACACCCTACGCTAGACCGGGGAATCCCTGTATCCTGCAGCATACACACTTACAATCAATCACACATACACAAATACCGCCACACGGGCGAAGGTAAGATACATTGGTTTCGTGCAACGGATAAACCCTGGTGCAGACTTCCGGCTGCTCGTATCCTCCCCCGGATGGATGCCTCGTCGCGGGATGTAGAGATTGATGGTAGTACGGATACGGTTGCACTGTGCCGGGTTCGTTTTCAGTGTTTTACGATTTATTTAGGAAACACTCGTTGGGGTCTATGTGAAGTTCCTGCTTGTTTTTTTTTGTGGGACATTTCATTTACAACCTTTCCCTTTCAGTAAATTTTCCACAAACTAAGCCTTCACAGTGCGTATTGCAATCCATCACAATAAACATTTGGACATTCTACGTTTGCGTTGGTAATTCTGCGTTACTGCTATTTGACCTAGTTTGAAGGGTATCTTCAATACCGGCACGAAACCCCGAAATCCTTGCTATTTGTATTCCAATTCTTGAAGCAGAGTATGCAATTCGCTCATGCTCATTCCAATCGCCGTTTACAATCGAAAGACTTATTTATGTTTGAGGTTATGGTTCTGCGCTTGCCAAGGACGTTTGACGTTTCAAATTATATACACATGGCGGCGTGGAATTTTGAAATTGCGCCTCCACGGTGTGCCTAAATTATCCTCGTCCTTTGTTCCATGGAAAATAAAAAACAGAAATATTGAATTTAGGATCGATCACAGCGATACGTGGAACGAATGGTATAGACATGCGAGTGAGATCTAGTCCACCTGCCATAATTAGCTTTGACGTTGCTTTTCTCAAAACTCCCAACAACAATCCGTTGCGACGGTTTGCGTGCTCTAATCCTTTATTCTGAACATTGGGTTGGAACAGCAAAAACCCTTGCAGCATCTCTGCTAGACCCAAAACCACACACACACACACACACACACACACAACAAACGCGGGTCAGGAAGTTCGTGGCAAAAAGTCCAAAATACCGGAGATTCACAAAATTCAATCCGGTGACAGCGTTCGCGGAAGGTACGGCTTGACGTTAGGATTCCGCTGCGGCGGATTGGCCGCCTGTCGAGAGATGAACGTGTACCCGAACGGACAGATTCGTTTACTTATTCATTAAACTAACTAACGGCTGGCGGTATGTGGAGTGCCTTTTTTGATGTGCATCGCGAGAACACATGGAAAGGCGCGAGCCCACAACAATGCCGGCTGGCTACGTACGTGTGCCTTCGTGTTCAGGTAGGTTTAATGCGTGCCGTTCACCACCGAGAAAAACACCTTTACTGTCACTGGCCGGTGTACCACTGTCTACTCAACCAAGCCCTGACACGATCCAATCCAATCCAATTCACAGTTCACGTTGAAATGGTAACACGAAATGCCTTCAACTGCACCCCCCCCCCCCCCCCCCCCCCCCCCCCCCCGGGGGGGAGTTGACCATCTTCCGTTTCCGGTGTATTCTCCTCCACCTTACGCACACTGATAGCATACGCCAATGCACGCAAAGATCGCACCGAAACTGGGACGACGGAAGTGAATCCGAACAAACCGACCGACGGAAGTGGTACACACAGACACACCAACACACACACAGACATCCACCTATACTCTCCTGCTCATTGGACAATTCGATACGGTCTCATCGCGACTGCAGTGAAAATTGCACCATTTTCATCTTCCAGCTTCTACTACTGCCGGTGCACATACCGAAAACGGTTCCGACGTGAGTGCACGTGAGTGGGATGCACATCGCGCGAACATCACTGCTCACTATTAGCTTCGTCCATCGTTTTGCAACCCACCGTCACACAGAGCCAGCACTGCGAATCGGTGCGCCCGAGAACGAATGTCTCGAGAATGGCCAACAGCGGATGATGCTGGCTGCGAAGCCAACCGATCGATCGGTGACAACGGTGACACGGAAGCGTAGTGCTAATTTGTCGGGAAGGAAATGGCTTTCAATTTTTTTGCATTTGCGAAAGAACATCAGAAACGAAACGACCACTAGTGTCGGGTCGAAAAACCCCCATTACCCCAGTTCGTAGTGCGGGGGGACGCGAATACAGCAACAGAACGCGAAATCGATCAACACACCATTAATAATGCAACACGAAGCGCGTAAACTTTCCAGCGACCGTTATCTACCGACCGTCCGCACAGAACGCAAGAACAGTACTGGAAACCCCGTCGAAGGGCATTTCCCGACCGACAGGTGACTGCCGGGTGCTCACGAAACCATTCCCACTTGAGCACCGAGCAACCGATTCACGTTGCTTGCGATGCGACAAAACCAAGTCCTTTGGTACGGGCTCCGTCCAGTGCAGTACTAGAGCGGTTTTCTCGAAAGGACTTCGGGCTGCCTGTTCGGGATTGCTGAGCGCCGCAAACATCGGGTCACTCACACGCGAGCGGCCTCGTAGGCGAGGGTCTGTTCCTCCAGCCGAACGTGCCGAACATGGGAAAACCACAGCACAGAAGCCGGCATTCGGCAGGCCATCCGTCAATATGTAGAGTGCCACCCCAGCATCATCCCCACTCCCCCCACAACCGCTCGTCCATGTCCTTTCCCGTCGTCTGCTTACCACGAAAGTAGCATGAATTGTTAACTGTCTGCTAATTTATGCGAGTCTGTTATGATGTTAGACGATCAATTGATTCTTATTTCAAATTACGTGCCTTTTATCGAGCTCATGACACCGCGGCTGCTGAAGTACCGGAAGCCAGCGTTGGGAATGTGCATCATGCCGAGCGAAACCAAAAAAAAAAGGAAACACAATCAACGCAACAACAACAAAAAAAACACACCCATCAAGTGGCCATTTTCGAGGCCCTTTGTTATGCTTTCGCAGCGGTGTAGCGTTCTGGAGGATAATCAAATTTGGGCCGACTCGCACAGGCGACTTTACGGATGCCCACTCGGGTTCTTCGGAATCACTGAGTGTTTCAGTAATCTGTTTGATTCATTTAATTACATCATTACGAGATATGTAGCACCCTGCTAATCACATTTGAGGCCAAGAGTCAAGATTGTTGTTTGACAGATGCGATCAGGGTTGGAAAAAAGAATTGTGCGTGATGAAGGTATAGTAACGATAGCGTTGATAAGGAAGGTCATATAAAAATATTCGAATTTAATTATTTATTGTACAGTGGAACAACCAGGCAATAATAACAATAATAAAATGTTTCAACTTGATTTACTTTTGTGTATCTTATGAAAGTAATTCCTAATCCAAAATGGAATTTTTTGCGACGAAACATAAAAAGGAAGGGAAATAAAGTTAAGATAAGAAGAGTCTTTCATTATGGTTATATTAACTTTTTAAACATGCTTTAGTAAAGCTAATTATTGGTTGTATTCGATTAGTTGGCAAAATTATCGCACTAGTATTAAATTTGCTTAATAAATAACTACATTATTACACATTATTTCAGTGAAAAAATGGATAGTTCTTTTTACATATTCCTTCCATATTTACTTTAATCGAAGTAATGACATTTGTCAAAAATGAATTTAAATTACGATCTTAAACTTATCTAGGTGGTATCATCATCATCATCTATATCCAACATTCAAAACGTGTTTTGAAGAGTTGTCACTTTGTTGAAGATAGTTTGTTTCGTGCTATTTCGTGTCTGTTTTATTCCTCATGTCATTTCTTTGATTTCCACCTCACTCTGTCGTCCTATAGTAACCGTCTTCGATCTACTTTGTAACAAATACCTCTCTTTCCCTTTCTATTCTGTCACTTAGCTGCCTATCAGTTAGGTTAAGTTATTTGCTAGTTATATAACTTTTACTTAAGAAAGCCTTAAATTTTGTACGTTACCTTTAGTTTTTTATGTATACTGTTCTTAATATCAGTTACTAATTAGTGCTAAGAATCCTTTGTGTAGCAATTACAGAAAAATGCGGAAAAATGAAATGAACTGAAGTGAAATGAAAAGAATTGTTCCATTATCGTAGTTTGAAATAAATGAGTAAAAAATTAACCGTTGCTGTTTGTTTCAAAATGTCTGTTTGTCTTTCAATACTGTTAAATGTAGTTAGTGCAGAAAAAAAACCATCGTCTAATGAGTTGATCGCATTGTATTCACATTGCACAAGCTCACAGTAACTTATTCCTGCATTTATACAAATATTTATACCCAATTCTGCAACACCAATTTCCACCGTTCTTTACAATTTGCATACACTTTTTCGTCCGGCAGAGTAGCGTGCATTAAACCGGTGTTGTTTCCTTTGTTTTCTGCAAATTCAATTTGCAGTAAACAATCTTATTTAAGAGGAGAATCATGTTCATTGAACAGATCATTTGTTTATCGGTACACTTTACACGACTACGAATCGAGCCTGGGCGAACATTTACATCATGAAGCGTTCATTGATTAACAAAAATAAAACCCTTGCCCAATAGCAACGAGCAGCCGGAGATAGGCGAGATAAAGCGATAGGCAAAAGCGGCCAGTGTGTGCGAGATCGAGAGAAGGATAGCGATAGTTCCCGGGAGCTTTTCACGTTTGCAGTGTGAGCCCTTGCGACTTGTGGTCGCTTCAATGTCTGCCCCTCGACGAAACTAGTGAGAAAAATCGATAAACCACACATAGTTTACGACTCAAGCTGTGTGATCGTTGTTTTGTACTTTATCGCCCTTGTACGGCCCTGCTCGGCTCTTTGGCACGCTGTGGTTATTCGGGATGGTAGGTCGTATCTTTCGAAATGTGACCGATACCTTTTTTCCACCTACGTTGCGTCGCACCATTTGCCGTCCCACCGCGCGACGACACCGCACGCCCGGGATCGGCGGGTCCGGCCTCAAAAGCAACAGTCGAGCGTTACCATGTTTCTTAACGATTTTTCCCCCAGCTCGGTGAGGTGGCGGCAAACCTCACAGCAAAATAATAAATATACACTCTCGATTGCCGAAAACTGAAAAGCTTTTCCCATCACTAGCCTCCCATCCGGTGAGCTGCGGCACGTAGTAAAACGGTGGGAGGTGAAACAGTGTCATAAAGGACGGTACCGCATCCATTCATCCGTGTCCACATGCGCTTGAGTTTCCCATTTTCATCTTCTGCTCGAACGAAAAAAGGGATGAAAAACTACTTCACTTTGCAACGGCCATTGATTAGGCTCGAAAGCTAGCCTCGGACGGGTCGATCGTTCGTCCATCCACAGATGCGGTTCACCGAACGGATAGTTAAAAATGGAGTAAAAAATCAAACTCCATCGGTTCGGTCCAACAAAAAAAAACACACACACCATACAAAGCAAAATTGACCCAAAACACTTTAACTTTACTGCCCCGTACCTCGTCGTTACAACATATTTTTTATTGTTTTATCGCAGGATAATACATAAATTATAAAACAGCGTCCATCACGGCAAGGTAGGGGCCAACCCCAGGCCAGAAAGGGTCAGCATGTGTGGGTTAGAAGGATCGGCAACTAACACACATTTTGCAGGCTGTGCTTGCCATTCAATCAGAACGGAAAAAATCACTTAAGCTGATGTGCCTTCGCCCGGCCTAGGAACAGCATATCGTGCGGGCTAGATTCACCACACGTCCGACCCGGCCCACCCGGCACATCACGATGATGACGGCCATGGTAAACATGACGCGTTCGCAGCACTCCGACCGGCACTGCCCAAAAACGTGAGCTGGTCGATTTTAGCGTAGCCGCGCTGATGGAAGCCAGCACTAGCTGGAACGGGTGGGAATAAACACAACGTGCACCGAAAAGGAAGCGAATAAACAATCAACGCATATATTAGCTGGATATTTATGGCCAGCCAAGGCAAACCGGTCGCCTTTCCGGCTGCGATGGTATACAAGAAATATGGAACGGAAAATGATCCCGCCCGGCGCTGGAGCCAAGAAACATATTTAATATATGTTCCGCGCGCGCGGGCCTGGGCGTGGGTGATGAAAATCGTTTTCAGAATGTAAAAATTTGCCAATGGAACTGGCAATACACCGAATGCCCGAATGTGGAAAAGGGGAATGGGTGCAAACAAAAGCGAAAGCAGCTCGTGCGGCTGCGAACGCTAGCAGAACTAACCGTACGATCGCGAACGGGACCGAAGGGAGAACCATCATCACAATCAAACGGATTTTCGTGGTTTTCACCACGCTGTGTTTTGCTAGCTTCAGCATTTTTTTTTCTCCATTTTGCCCGTTCCATCGCATAGTTGAATACTATTATTTATTTACTATCCACAATGAAGGAAAAAATGGCTATGGTAATGATAGGTATCATTTTTCACCGTGTGATTCGATACGGTCAGCACCGGTGCTGTTGGAGACCGGAAAAGGGTGGAAGTATCATTTTGCATTGGCTTCCTCACCAAAAAACGGAGAACCAGAATAGGGTAATTGCATAACTTCTGAGCAGTTTAGTTTATTAATCTGACGCGAAAAGTTTCCTGGCTACATGTGCTGTTTAGCTTTTCTTACTAGCTTTCATTGAAAGTCTAGTGAAAACGTTTACTTAGAAATCTGAAAGGATAATACTGCGAAGGATTTTTGGGTCCGTAAAAGTGATACCCATATGAAACCCCATGAGATATCTCTATAAATCGCTAATGTGCAATGCATTAAATTTGTCAGACTTCAATGAACTAGCCACGTTATAAGAAAGACACTGAACGAGGCCAGTTCACCAAGGCTTTCCACGTTAGCAGGCGATCTAGTAACCTAAGACAATAGAATGGAAATTAAATGGACAAGATACTGAGAAGTATATGAGGGCATAAAGGGTAAATTATAATCAAGGACATCAAGAACCGTGCAGTTTGTTCGGGAAGCAGCAATAGCCACTAACTTACCTCAAAGAGTCCCCTAAGCCACTCGAGATCGAGCGTCGTCGTCTAACAATCCATTATTCCGGTCTTTTTGGTAGACTCTATCTCAAATTGGACCTAACACACCTCCTTTGTCCATGTGGACACCTCTACAGCATTTTACGGACCGAGTTGTCCAGTGTCATTCTCATGACGTGCCCAGCCCACCGGAGTCTAATTCACGGTACACTAGTGAATTCTTTGTACAGATCGTGGAGTTCGTGTTGGCAATGTCTACTAGATTGTCCTTCCGGTGATAAAATTCCCTCTGAGTACGCGGCTTTCTATCGAACGCGGCTAACAGGGTTTCGTCAATTTTGGGCAAAGTCCATGTCTCGGAGGCGTTTGTGAGTACTGGAGCTGCATATGTTCTATACATGTTATCTGTTGTTAGGTTTATAGTCTCCTTTTTAAATAATTTAAAAATTGGGAGGTTCCCCCTGGTTTAACAAAGAAAAGAAAAATAATGAAGATTTCAATGAATAACAATGAAAAATTTGGTACATTCCACTGTAAAAACAATATTTAAAAATGTCAAACCAAACAACAGCTCAGGAACTGTAGCATGCATGATCTTCATTCAATTATTACTAAAAGGCCAAAAGTTAACAAGCGCCAAAGTCAAACAGTACACTTTGCACAGACAAAAAAAAAGGGCATATGACCGGTTTCCTTTCGTCCTCGGCACACGATTGAACTGCTTCATCTAATCGTGTTAAGCAACTGTTGTTTGCTGCGACCGTGCACACCCACACCTTTGACAAACCCTCAGACCCGGCCAATGTCTCATAAAACACTGCTTCAATAAGCAAAATGTAACTCCACTCAAACCGGGGGAACGTACCGCACCGCACCCAGCATCAGGGGCGCACCAGCTGCCTGGCGGCAAGACAAAATGAAATAAACCACTTCCGGCATTTGCTGGTTCGACTTGGTCACAGAACCATAACAGAGTCGGCATTAAAATTAGCAGATAATAACAACCGTGCCCTTCCGTTGAAGGCAGCCATCTCCTGCAGCCTTCACAAACTTCTCCGTGCCGCGGCACTCTCGTCCGCCAATTCTCCGTGGATTATTTTTCAGCAAATGTTGCCAAAATCTGCCTCCGCCCGTTTTCTTTGTCTGCGGCGGTGCTCATCTTGCCAACCAAAAAAAAAAAAAAGAGAGAAACCCCACCGCACGGTCACGATGCACGTTCGGCGAGTTCCTTTTTACCGCCGGCAGAATGCGCTGCAGTGCCCGATAGGTACTACTACCCCGATCCCTGTTTGGTTGGCTGGAAGGATGATAACATCATTAAATATACATTATCGTTTTCACTTCCTACCTTATGCCTACATACATAATGCCGTAATGTTGGTGCTATAACATTCTGCCCCAATATCTAAGCTGGAAGCACAGGTCCCGTTGCCTCCTGCCGACCCGCCACCTTTTGAAGTTCCTCCCGGTGCGCCATCCGTGCGCCAACCGTGCCGGGGGCCGATTCCTGGACGGGTTCGATTCAGCAAAAGGAATGTTCTGGCATTACGCCGCTAGCAAAGCTTTCGAGCACGTTACACTCGGCTCAGTTTCGCTTAGGTACGATGTACAAAAGAGGATGCTTTGTTGGGTGTGTGTGCTTATTTCGTTGTTGCTTTGGCATTACACTCTCTCTCTCTCTCTCTTTCGAACCCAGCATGGCCGAACATTGGAGTGGAAGCATCTTTTGTAACCGTGAAAGCATTTACCGGACCAGTTAATTCCTTCGCTCTCGGGAGGGGCGAGCCTCATTCATGGGCAGATTTACACCTTCTGCTTAATCCATGGCCACATCTGGTTCATTAAGGGTCTTCTCATCTTTCTTTCGAATCGGAAAATGACGTTTCTAGAAAAAAAAACAGAGCAAAAAGGGAAAACAGAAAGTAAAATAAAAGGGACTCCCTAATTCCAAAGCAAACAATGGCTAAAGTAAGACCCAGGCAGGGGTGGTGAGCTTGTTCGAATACAAATCGATTTCCGCTCCTTTTCTTCCTTTTCTCTGCTGTGCAGTTGGTGAAAATGAAAAAAAAAACAAAACCCCCCCCCCGGCCAAGGTGTATCGGAATTAAGAACCTGAAATTTATATTCATTCCTTGGACCTTTGCATCGCAGACCGTGTATCGATCGGGGGGGCCTGTGCCGAGGGATGAGTTTGCTCAACGTTTGCGGGTGGTTAAAACTCATTTAAAGATCGTACAATCTCACGCTTACAAATTAACATCCTTTTGCATCCTCCGGGGCACGCCAATAGACCTTTCGGCAACATACTTTCGCCGGTGGAGCACATTAACGCGTTCAGTGCGCGCTACCAATTGGATTGACTTTTCCCGAATGATACGAGAGACCAAATGGTTTTTGTTCTCTTGGTTCATTTTCATTGTAATAAGAAATCGATTGAAGAGGATTTTCTCACCTTCCGGATTTTGGTTTGTGGACACACAACAGCAAAAAATAATAAACTGACTCGAAAGAAACAGTTCAGTATCAGCAAACAGCCCAGCACAACCAACACCCCTTCACAGGCATGACTTACCGGTGGGGGAAAACAAAACCAAATGGCCAAAGCAGCCAGCAGTGCCCGGGTTCCGCAGATGCACTGATTAAGGTACAATTTATCGATGGCTTAATTAATGTCGGCAGCAGATTGTTTCGTCCTTTGCTTTCCGTGCGCGATGCTTCTTTATATCTGGAAAATTACAAAGTGGCAGTATTGTGGGTGGTGAACGAGAGAAAAAAAAAACAAAAGAACCACAGCAAGAAGTACTCTTTTTTCCACAGTTCGACCTGAGAAACCGATTGGTGATTTGTTTTTTTCTTCTCCTTTGCTTCCTTATCCTCCCGCTTTGTTTGATACCTCCTTCACATCTTTTATCCCTCAGGGGTCAGCGAGTCGTGCCGAGAAAATAGCAATTTAATATGCGCCTCCTTCAAAATACGACCCACGCCCCGGCCCGGGACGCAACCTGGATCTTTTCTAGTCAAACGCGGGAAAAGGGCCAGCTTTGGTAGATAAATTTCCCCAACCTCATACTGATGTTTTGTATGTTGCGGTAAGTACCTCCAAAGTGCGGTGTGGCGTGGGGTTAGATGGTGCCGAAACTTTGGCAAATTGGTTCTCGTTTTACTCGATAGGCGATCGAGATTCGGGCATGGCAGGGCCACAAACAATCCCGGCTGCCACAGATCCAGGAAAAGGGAAGTTGAAATAACGCTAGCAAATGGTACAATAAAACCGGATTTTACTTCCCCAATCGTTGTACCTTTGGAGTAGTGAAGTACTTCCCACCGCCTGTGCTACCAAGCAGGTCGTCCCCATAAACGCACTCATTGCACAGCTTTGTTCTTCACCACGCGCACCCATTGCCCCATTGGCCGTACGCTGCTCGTCGTCGTTTGCCACTTAAGCTCGAACGAAAATCGCTTGTAATCGTCTTGCGGTGCGGATTATTTATTTGAGTTTGATAATAACTTTTCCGACGCGGCTACGAAGGTGCTGTAATTAACAAAACATACCAGTACGGTTGGGGTAATTTTTACCGATCGTGAAAATGAAAATGAAATCGCGAACCGTACAGCGAACCGTGCTTCACGGTTGTCGATGTTTTCTAATTGCCTGTCTGATGGGGATAATGACGCGCCATGGCACACCGGTTTACTGTTACGCTGAAAAGTGTATTATTTGCTGTGTGTCTGCCTCTGTTTATTCCATCCGTTTCAATACTTAACAGGTTTGAGGACTTATTTCCATTTTGGAAATCTATGTTTTGATCGCTCAATCAGCTTTGGTATATTACCGCGTTACAAATAGTAGCGATTAGTTATTTATTATGATACTTTGTGTGATGATAACCAGAGAAGGTAAGTAATCACCTAGTAAGTCTTGAATATTGAGTACACTTACACACATTACCGACATAGCGAAATCAGGGTAGAATTGAATCTGAAGGGCTGCATTTCTTAATATATTACATAAGTATGATTGACCCTCTTCTGAAATCTGAGGATGCTTTCAAAGTTGTCGTGTGATCTCCGGTGGTAAAAAATCTTCATCATCACGTCTTCAATTAATAGAATGGAATTCGTGAGAGAATGTAATTAATCGAATTATTCACGCATGATCACTGACACGAGTACATAAAGTTGTACCTCAGGTTGGAGTTTACAATTTTACAAATTGCTAAAAACTGTGACTCGTAGATTTTACAACAGTTGGGCGGTTCTAAGCAACATATGAATAGAAACGATGCGAAAATAAAGCTTATTTCGAGAAAATCATGTAAGAAATGGAAGAAATCGAAATATGAAACAAAATCTGATGGAGCATCAATGGTTCTAGCTGTTGATGTAGATCTATGTTATAAAACCTACCTGAGGTTTGGCCATAAAAGAATGTTGATATAAGGATCGAAAGCTACTTTCATCCTGTGATCAAAACTTCGTTGAGGATGATTTTGAGCGTGATACTAATTGAAATCAAATGAACTCGACTCGTTGAATTCTACTCCCACAGAGTTCACACTGAGGATATCGAATCAATGCAAAGGACTATCCGTGATGACTAATACGAAAAGCACCTTTCCAAAGGAGAAGAAATCATTGCAAGTAGGGCTAGGGAGGACACAGTTGTATGAAGTTACTCGATGGTTCAGATATAAAATCCAATAAATTTCAATCAATCAATAAATCCAACATTACTGAAATACAAACATTTTTCTGATAGCACGGCTTAGTTGCAGGTACAAATACACCAAACTTTCACTAAAACTTCAAATTGGTAATCATCCCGCGCCTACGTATGCCGTCTACGAACGCTAACTCTATTTGATCGCTTGAAAATGGCACAGCAATCCGTACCGTTTGCTGTACTTTTAATGTTCTTTTAAGTGACAACCAACAAACCGGGAAGGGCGGTACGAAAGCTCATTAAAAAAACCGCTAAGTACGCAGCTTGCGTATGAATAAATAATCACTGCTAATCATTCGCCGAAGAAATGGCAGTAAGGCGTATGCATAATTTAGACGTAAGACTTGCGAGCAACATCTTGCCCATATCGTGCCCTTGATTAGCATAATCATATGACAGTAATCGTAAAGTAATTCTGTTTGCAGACATACAACCCGTGCACAATGCTGGCCAGACGTCGCAAAGCATACTGCTGACACTTTTCCCCACCCAAAAAAAAAAACCGCTACCGCAACCCAATCCACACACGCACACAAGTCAGCCGCAGCGAGCGGAGAATTGGAATGGAGAAAATATGTGCTGAAACAGTGAAACATATTCCTGGTGCGCAATAATTATGCTTGCCAAGCGTATGAAATCAACACACTAGCGCTTGGCACCTCAGCAGTGTGTGACCGTGGCCTCGGAGGGGGGCTTGTTTTTCCATCCATTTTCACACCTTACATCCTTTAACCGTCTTCCGTATAGGCGTATAGAATTTTTCGGTGGCCTAATTTTTAGCTCGTTGCTCGTGTCGCTGTAAACAAACATGCCGGTCCTGTTTCTTTGCCTTAGTGTTGCCGCCGCCCATCAGTACCATCTCTCTTTGCCTCTTTTCGGTAAATTGGCTACACGCTACACACGCTTTTTTTTTTGCTGCCGCTCACTAGCCGCTATTCAAATCCAACACTTTGACAAACTTTTGCCGAACATTTGCCATCCGGGAGCGCACACGTATGATGAACGTGGATGGTCATGTGGCGTGTTATCGTGTCATTCTGCCGTACGGAATACGTGGCACACATCAATGCCCATGCCCCCACAGGACCATGCCCACCGAAATGGTTCAACCCGATGGTAGGTTCTTACCGTTTTGCGACCTCCGGGCAGGTGACGCCTTCATATACCCGGGGTCGGGGACGTCATGCGGACAGGTCCCGGACCGGTGCCCAACCCAGGCATCGTCGGGCAGGTGTCGTGGGGCGAGCAAATCGACGTAATTATTTTCGCTCTTTCATATTTTCAGCGTGTCTTTCTGAACGGCATGGGCGGTGTGTCGGCCCCCCGTGCACACTCACATCAACTCATCTTTCTCTGTCCCCTTCCCCGGGATAAATTATCAGCCACACCTTCTTAGCGACCCGAGAGCCGGAGTACTTTTGCATCAACACATTGCATCCTTCAGCATGGTCGCTTAGGGAAAGCTTTTGAAATGAATAAAAGCCTCCGCCAACCCACGGCCGTGTGCTTCCGTAACGTTTTAGGCGGAATCTTCTACGTGTCCACCCGAGTTTGAGTGGGAGTTTTCGTTTTTTTTTTTTTATTACGAATTTCCTCCTAGTTTCTTCACACTAGTGCGCTCCCCATACATCATACATCGTCCATCCGGAGCCCGGGCCCTTGCCGCACGAAACATTCATTCCAAGCTCCATTACCACCCCGGGACGGGGTGCGGGCTTACTGACATTGGGTCTTGAGGTAGACTTGCCAGGAACGGTTTTTTGAACGTGAGGACACTTCGTGATGGAAGGCACACAACCGAGGATGATTCCGAGCTCCGAAAAGGCTTGATCTGAGCTGATTCGGTATTGCCGGCGTTGCCCTCTGTTGGTTCATCTATAATTCAACGGAGCCTTCTATATTTCATGCCTCAATCTGCCCTTCTTAATTTTCGACCTGCACCCGTTTACCTTTTTTGTGTGGACGAGTGTGTGTGTGCGTGTGTGTGTGTTTGTACATACTCTTTTTTGTTGTTGTTAGCAGTGTTCCCATTCGTTCCTTCATTGGGCAAAGTTATGTCCACGGTTCAACGAGCCAGAAGGGTCGTGAAAGACCTCACCGCCCGTACGTGTTACCCTGTGCCAGTCAAGTGGGGGGGGAGGGCGCATTTTAAGGAGGAGGCCCTGTTTCACCTGAATGGTGCTTCGGGTTTTACTTTCATTTTAAAGGCCATCCCGCTCGGCACTCTGCACTTCACTTTGCACCCCGCCGCCAAGGATGGCATAAACGGACCGTCGGTGGGCCCGACGACCTGAACGAAATGTTGAATTGGAACGGTACAAAACAAATATTGAGCTCACGCACATTTTAGAATGATGAGATGAAGATTGGAATATCGAAAACAATCTCCTGCCTTGCACCACTTGTGATCATCATCAGCTTCCCGTCAGACATTTTCAAATCAGTAGTTGGACGGGTTTGGCCGACTCGACCGACTGCTTTTGCTTTTGAACACACACACCCTGTACAGCACTGTAATTCCTTGTAAGGCAAAGTCAAATACATAAAAAAACGGAGTCGAGCATCTCCCGTACGAATTGACTGCAAAGGAGCAACTTAGACTCTGGTGCGTATTTCTTTCGATTCGGCCCATCGATGCGTGCCGCAACGCTTGCCCATTCCCATATACGAACCAATTCCCGCGTGCTTTTACGACTCCGGTCTCCGGAACAGTGCAGAGGCCGGTTCCGCCAGCAGTTTGGATGGAGTTTCTTTTTTTCTTTTCTTTACAGCACTCAACCTACCCTACAGGCAAACGGCAAAGGATCGACTTTGATATGTTTATTTACATCAAAACGTTTGCCCACCTCCAGGTTCGTCTCGTCACAGCGCTTCCCATGGGTTGGGAGCTTTCCGTGCGATTTCAAGTGTGCGAATTTGCACTTTTCCTTACCAACGCACACGGGACCGAAGGGCGGACAGAGTGGGCAGTGGCAAGGGCACGATGTGTTGTTGGTGCATGTTTATTGCAGATCGGATTGAAGTTGAGTGTTTATGGAGAATCTATGGCGTGTGCTGCGGAACGGGTAGCGTATTGAGAGATGAAGCATAAGAAGGATTACGGTTGATTGTGCGGAGCATGGGACGTTTTGTGAGCAAATATTTTCCACATATTGACGTGTACGAAGCGGCCGTACGGTGAGGGACAGCGTTGAGAAAAGGTGACGTGAGCAACAGCAGCAACAACGAAAATACGGAAACATGGAATGATTGAAGTCGAATATTTACTTCGAAAACGGAGCATATGTGCTTGATTGAAAGCGGTAGAATGCAACAGAGCACTGCATGATTTCTATTGCAGGAAATGTTTATTCATCATTTTAACCATTGCAGAACTAGTTTCAACGCTTCATGTTGTCACATTCGTCACAGCGTGGAAGCTGTGGAAGCTAATGTGTGGTGGGAAATATGTTTCTATTTATAGCTTTGCTTTACTTTGCATTTCTTAAAATTTCACACCCTTTAGAACGCTGGCAAGACAATCGATCCATAAATGCTTCGAACTGAAGTTGGCATTCGGCAGTCTAGTTGAATGAATGTTTCCAGCGAAATCACATTCCTGTAATCGGGTGAACAATTAATAAACTCCATCCCAATTCCAAGGCTGGTACATAATTTCATCAATTATCTCGGTAGCATGAACTAATTATGGGCCGTCCTGTGAAGAATCACCCTCCTTGATATTGATTCATTTAATGCGCAACGGCATGCAGCTGGCATCTTGTCAGTACGCCCCGAAGGCTTTTGTTTTGCGCCTTTAAGCGTCCTAATCGCTCTCCAAGGAATCGGTGCAAGCAACCTTAAAGAATGTTGCCATCCTTTCTGATAAGCCCATCGATCGCGTCGTATCGATATCGTGCACATATTGATTTTCCGCACACACACGCCACTTATATTCCCAGGGAAGAAAAGCCCCAGCGGCGCTCGTTCATCGGCTCGATTCAACCGTTTACCAAACCATCCATACCGTGGCGGCGCAAAGGTACGGGGCCCGGCGAGTCTATTTTAATTGCCAATCATGTAATTTTGCTTTGATCAGATTGTGCTGTACCGTCTTAAAAGGATGCGTTCAGCGGGTGACCAACAATCGCAATTATGAATAATTTCCTCCAATTTAATTTATCATTATTATTAATGCTGCATCGGATATGGATGTGCCTATTTCTATTCATGCCTTCACTTGGCCCTCCTCCGTATCGCCGTATCTCTCTGTGTAATTGTATCCAAAGTTCCTGCGCCGAGGAACATTCTTCCGTGCTGGCATCATGATAACGGCACCACACCACAATCGAACGTCTCAATTTGCCCCAACACTTTGCCGTACAGCGGCGGAGTGACATTCGGTGCCACGCGTACGCTACGGGACGATGCAATCACAGTCACGAGAGTGGTTAGCCACAATCAGCTTCCACCTGACCTCATCGCCACCATACCCGCCGGATAATTATTATCCTTTGAAATGTTAATAAAGTAACACTATCATTAACCATCAGGCAAGATTTCATTTCAGCAGAAATCTACTTAAAGCATGATGAAGCCGCCGGTGATGGATATGCGCTCGTCTCCAAACCCGACATCTGACCACACCGCCCCGACCGGTACGACCGTTTTATCTGCGATGGAAAAGCAGGACTTTATCTCGGCACAGATGAAACGGCACAACTTCAAACAGTTCTGAAGTAGCTGAATAAATTAGGGATTCCACTGGTAGATTTCCCGGCGTTCGTCACCATTTGTGGCACTGAACGAAGACAAACGTTAGACAATTCCAGATCAGACGACCGACAAATGGCAAACGATACTCAAATTAGCGGTCGTCATAAAATTATCCCATTAAGCAACACTCTTACGGGGTTGAAAGCGAGAAACATAGCGAAAAGGTTGGAATGGTCCAAGCCGATGAATACGTTTAGCGTGCAGCCCTCAACTATTTAGAACATCATCGAGAGGTTGATTTGATTTTTTTTATTTTTTACAGAACAATATTGAAAAGGAAATTGTTTATTAATTGATTAATTTTATACAATATCGGTAGTGCATTATGATTTAATGTTATTTGAATTATATTTCAATATTATCACAATTTTTGTCTAGAACATTTTGAAATAAATGAAATAATTTAGAAGAATTTGGGCTGAACATGTCATTAGAATGACACCGTCCTCGTAGTTGATTTCGTGAAGTTCATTTTCCAATTTTGGTCCTGAAACCACCCTTTGTCAGAGTTGGTAAAAACATTAAATACTCCTTCATGTGATACTTCTCGGTGAAGGTATTAGCTTCGGGAAATTTTTGATGTTAAACATGCAGGAACGGGTATAAAAAATGCAAGTTCCTTTATTATCTATTTCCAACCAACATCGCGCAGTTCCCGAAACAGACTGAATCCGCTATCCTCGCTAGATACCTACTGACAACCGTGTTGCCAGTTATCGCCTCAACTGTCACTAAGCACAGGGTGATTCATTCCCTACAAATATGCCAAATCAATGCATCTCACTTGAAGTAACAGGAACAGATATATGCTTGTCTCTTTAGAGGATTACTTACGTAAAATACCCGATACTCAATCCCGATCCTCATCCTGATCCTGAATTGCTATTCTCAACAGTGGCCATCTTGTTCAGACACCTTTTCACTCAACCTCTCAGCTAATAAATGAAGCCACTTTACCATTGATCCTCAAATTTTATTTCATTGTTTTAAGTATATGCTACACCTCACGAACATACTTGTTGCAGACTGACGTCTTCTGGTCTGACCCCGTTACATTGTTTTAGAAAAGAGAAATATATTTTAAACGTAATATTGACTATACTCGAAATATTTCAAGATCCCTAAGGTTTTTAAATTTAATCACTCATGCGTAAAGCTAGCGGCGCCAAAAATCTAACTCATTTCGCAATTTATTACAAATTAAAATGAAGAAGTCATCAAATGCAAACCGTCGTTTGGAGATTTTATTTCAGAAGTATTTCTAATGACGCACTTACAAAGAACAAATCGACAATTCGCAACGTAAATTTGATTACAAATCATTAGTATGGATGTACGTGTTGCAAAACTTTGTCACCCATTCCAGCAGCTAATTTTGCCGCCTCACAATTATCTACAGACACCAGCAAAGTTGCAACGAGTGGCACGGATTTTATTGCTATTCAGCGAATTACATTCAAACCCACCGCGTGGAAACGGTGTAACAATTTAGCAGATAATTTTCGTCACATTCGGTCGCCGTACGCGCACGGTGAGCGTCTAGGCGCGCTTGCAGCAAATCGCACTACCACTACGCCAACGGGCCTCTCGAATGCGTAGGTACGTGTGGGGTACACGCACAAAACCGCAACATGCCACCCTACATGTACAGGCTAATCCAATTGATGTAGGATGAGATGCGTGTGGCGACGATCGGCTCACCGTTGGCACACTGTTGGTCGTAGCTGTACAGGCCGACCAGATATGGCAAATAGATATTGTTGCTCCGTTGCAGCGTAATAAACGGATCGCCCTTGCGCCCGCAGTTCGATGCATCGGTACCGTCCGGGCGTAGCCGGAACTCCTGCCAGCACAGCTGATCGTTGGTAAGCTCGGTGTGCGAAGTGAACAGCTGGCAGTCCCGGTTGTGTATCACGTTCTTGTCCCGCGTCGTGAACGACTGACCGTCGAAGTGTACCTTCTGCCCGTAGTACGGTGTTCGGTTCAAATCGCGCCACAAACACGCCGGAACAGCGTTCTCGTTAATGCTACACGTGCAGCAACAAAATAAAGAAGAGATAATTTTAATGAAAATTTATCAACAATAATCAATAAACTTGGTGCAAATTGTGTTGCAAATAACTTTAGTGGTAAATGTTGTTCTTTATCAAAACATTCAAGGAAATATAATCAAGCCAAGGTAATAATCTAATTCCAGTCTAATCGAACATCAGCTCGTGTTCTCTATGCGACCAGCCCTTTGAGCATAATTTATTTAAAATCTAATTTCAAGTACCATCTTTTCGCACCTGCCAGTGTGCGCACATGCTCTACATGTGGTTTGAAAGCGCTAACCAAGCTTTGATCATACTGTGTCTTACTGTGTGCACCAATCACTAGCGATACGACTGCTCTCCCTACACCCCGGGCAGCTATCTAAGCCGTATTATTAGCAAATGATTGAACCAACATTGATATTGCATTCGTTCGCTTCGTTGCCTGCGCTACGAACGAGCTGCAGCACTACTTACAGTACATCCGATTCCAGCTTCAGCACCGCTATGTCATTGTCATGCGTTTTGGGGTTGTAACTAGGGTAGCGGATTGTTTCCTTTACGCGTACGAGCTGCGCTGCACCGTCGTAGATCCGTGCGACGTTCGTCTCACCGATGCTCACCACTTCCGGGCTGCGTCTAAAAGAACCCCCGGACGAGAGCGTACGGTAAAGCGTAATTAAATTATCATCGCCTGACTCGAGCGAAAAACGATTCCCGACCCGACGATTTATGCTGGCAGTGTCCGGGCGACGGACCCCTTCCGCTCGACCCGGGACAGGACACGTACCTTCGCACGCTGTTAGCGCAACCGGCCGTCGTGAGGACCGTGTTCAGGTTAATTAACGTTCCCATGCAGTGCCAAGCCGTGGCCGTCTTGTTGACCTTCCAGCCAATCATGGCCGCGTGCGGATGGTCACCGGCTACCAGCGGTTGGCCCGACCGCTCACCGACAAAGTCGGCGTACTTCTTCCGGAACCGCTGGTAGTTCGCTTCGCACTCGGTCAGCAGCGGCAGGTGGGCGGTCGCGATGAAGGAATTCACCGGGCAGCAAACAATCGGTGCCGTCTCGTTGGTGCACACCTTGATCACATCCTTGGCCAGCGCCCGGTGCGAACAGTGGTCAATGTGCACGCACACACCCGCCTCACGATCCGACGCCTCGCAGATGTAGTCCAGCGCGAGCTCCTTCTCCATCAGCACCTGCGGCACGGTGTGCACCGCCATCGTCTTGTAGACGGCGTTGTTCATCCAGTCGAGAAATGCGATTGCCCTCGTGGCGACCAGTGGCCGCCGGCCGAACCCACAATCCGGCGCGTACGAACTCACACCAATCAGATCCTCCGGGAACGGGTTCGTATCGACCGATGGGCGAATCTCACCGAGTACCTCGTTACCGTTCCACGGTTCACACGCACCGGGCACGAGATGATCTTCGCCGGAGCCGAGACAGAATTGGGTTTCGTTAAGACCGGTCTTCAGAATGCCGTAACCCTTGTATGATTCGGTACAGTTTGCATTTGCCACCAGCTGGAGGGTGGCCGTTACGTACCGCTCGGTCGCGTCTGAGTTGCCGTCCGTGAGCCCGTTGTCGTTCAGATTGTAGGGCCCGATGCCGAACGAAAGGAACGATTCTCTTTGATCGTCCTCGTTTGCTGTTCCAATGCACGACACTGCCTTCCAGTCGTATCGGTTACTGGAAAAAATATAAATAAAAAAAGCCATCATTAGACATCGTATACAATTTCTGTAATTGAGATGTTTTAGATGAGAATAATTTTAATACATTTTGATAAATATCGATCTATGAAATTAACCCTCAACCCCCAAGAAACTCCATTTTTAACACAAAAAAGTTGAGCAAAACGAGGACTCTTTTACTAATTTAAAAATACGTAATTTTGGGTCGAAACCTAAAACAAAACAAACAAAATATTTATCTTTCTCCAATATAATGTAAGGTAGTTCAAATATTTTGTAAAGTTTCGAAAATATCCTCACAATGTTCCTTATTTCCAACGTTCTAACATTTCTTCAAACTGACACCCAAAAAGAGTTATTTAATATTTTAAGGTTCATTTAATCTGATTTCCAAATTTTGCTCCGAAAGCTGGTTAAAAGGACAAACTTGAATAACAAATGCTACTCCCAGCAAATCGTTTAAGTCGTTGCCTATAATACGATCAAAGCAGCGCATACATCGTGCACAGCATAATCGCCATCAATAAACTGCTTCCTGGCTGTCGTACCTCGTCCGCTTGGGCAAAAAGAGCACCCACAACGCGGACCGTCCACCGTGAGTAGCCACTCAGAACAATCGGAGTTCAATACGGTGCAGCAAAACGGAAGAACGAACCGGAAATAAATATAGCAACATCACAACTCACCGGTTGTCGGTTTGCAGCCGAATCAGCGCTAGATCGTTGTACAGTGTCTTCCTGTCGTACTCCGGGTGGAAGATTACTTCGGCTATCTTTTTCCAGTCGTTGCGATAGTTTACCACATCGACATCACTGTCTCGGTGTTTCCCGGTTCGGGCGAAAGCCGTTCGAGGATCAGGGCCCGGTCAATCCACAGGGCGGTACCACATTGGAACGGATGAAATGAATGTAGATAAAATTGTTAACATTTTCATTTGTAACCCCTCGTTGTGCTAAAGCTCCACCATTTCACCCCCCCCATGCACACACACACACACACTCGCAACCTTCCGCAGAGCATCGATTCCCGAGTGGGTGTGGGTAAATGGGATGAAGCTGAAACCCAACGGCAAATCATTCCCGGGAACCGGCAAGATTCGGTTGCGGTCCCTCGAAGCCACTCCACTTACACATCCTTGACGCACCGGGCGGACGTCAGTGCAAAGTCCTGTGCAACAATTGTGCAACCACAAAGCCACTCCACATTCTCGCCATCCTTCCCCACGGCACACTGCACGGAACGGAACGGAAAGGATGTCCGTGTACGGGTGAACGTTGCGATGGTCCAAAAATCGTAGAACGAAAAGTCGAAAAGATGCTCTCGTTAACTCCTTACTAGCAAAACGCTCAAGACACACCGGCCGACCGGAGTGTGCAGATGCAGCAGTGGAGTGCAAAGCTGCACCTTCTTTGCAGGACCACCCCCCGGTATGGGTGCACACTGCTGGTAAGCCAATGCAAGTAAATATCGTTGTTTAACTAACCTTAAATTCTTTGAATACGTGCAATTTAGCACGCAACGGATTTGCTTCCACCGTACTCTTCTTGCCGGTCAGATGGGTTTCCAGGGCGGTGGTCTGCAAAAAGGAAAAAAAAACGAACGAGCAGAATACGATGAGTGTACATGCAAGCCGTAAAGTGTCTAGTGGGCGCGTACATATGTGTAGGGCTACACACAAGGGGTAACGCCACCGTTTGCACTGGTCCGACAGCCGAAGCTTAAGAAGCGTAACATAACGAGCATTAAATCTGTTAACGAAGGGATCGATTTGTTACGTATCGTTTGCTTATCGTTTACACAGTATTCACTGTGAATCAAACACAGCACCCATTCTCGTCGATCGCCTGCCCCTTCCTGCTGTTCCACCGCTGTTTTGCTGAGCATGCTGTCTATTAAAGATCAACAAACTGCTGCTCCCGTGCGTCGTTGCGTTGCGTTCATTGTGCTGCTGGTAGATGTCTGGAGCCGAAGTAAATAAATTCAATTAATTACAGGCTGCTATTGAATCTAATGCCTGAAAAGCTTCAAATCTGCCAACAGGGCTGTGTTGTCTTGCCACAGGATATTGTGGCAGTTCCAGCAAATGAGATGCTCGATAGGGAACAATCAGTTCCGAAGTCACGTTTCATTGTGTGTTCATAATAAAGAATTGCATCGAATAAGAGCTTACGGCAAGCGGAGCGCAACATGCTAGATGAGAATTCTCCATTCATATTTGCACATTGGAGTGAAGCCGGAGTGCTCTTATTTAAAGTAAATAACCATTTTGTCTAGCATTTGGTTTACGCTTCTTCCCGTACAGCATTAAACATCAGGCTGTTGGTGATTATGGAATGCCTCATCAGTCTATTAGGGCTTCACCGGGCTTCACCCTTCTGCTCACCTTTAACTCCGGTGGTACCAGCGCCGCATCCAACTCCCGTCTGGAAATGTATCGTATAACGCAATCGGGCGGATGATACACGAGCTTCGTTACGGCCTCGATCCACAGTATGTAGTGGGGCACCTTCGCATAGACGCCCGGCGTCGTTGCCCCACACGGTACACCTAGCGCCGAAACACCCACAACGAACGGCGTGTAGCGAGAGCTAGACAGCAATTTCACCTGCAGCGGACCGCCCGTATCGCTGGGACAACTCTGCAGCTGCTCATCGCCCGCACACATCAGCATACGGTTGATCCCCTTCCGGAAAGCTTCCTTATTGTCACGATACCAAAACTTGCAGCGATCTTGATTGATCGGATTGAGCGGCGTCGTAACGATCGGTGGCGATACTTCGGCGTCTGCAAAGCGATAAGGTGCATCGATAAGGTTAAATTGAACCACTCGGCCCTTGGTTTTACTCACAAAAGTCCCAGCCCGTTGCGTGCAGCTTGTCGAACGTTAAGGAATCGTTCGTGTACAGGCATGCCGGTGTGACGAAGTCGGTGACACTGAAACACGACACAGCCAGTCGGAGCGAAAAACCGGTTAATGGGTTTGCTCTGCGTTACCCGAGCACCCTCGTCTTGACTTACGTCACGGATTTCTTCAGCCGCAGCAGCGCTATGTCGTGGTATGCGCTGTTAAAATTAAACTCCGGATGGCGTATTATCTCGGCTATTTCGATCTGCTGCACAAATCGGTCATCCTTGGCGCTGTACAGATCGAGATCACCCACACGAACGACCGTAGGTTCCGCACTGTAAGGGCATACAACAAGACATACAGACTTATTTCTCCCACGTTGATCTTTCACCTACCCTTCATCCTGCGTGCAGTGTGCAGCAGTAAGCACAAAGTCCTCCGCTATCAGACTTCCACTGCAACGCCACTCAATATCTGCTCCGTTTGGAGACTTCCATCCTAGTGCTGCCAGATGAGCGAACTCTCGCGAAAACGATGGGAATTCCTGCAATGGTGCTGCTGGTGGCTCATCATGAGCCAACTTTTGCATACGAAGAGAACAATCTGGGTGCGAGAAAGGATCTTCATTAATGTTTGTTATTGCTTTGGCATTGATGCTGCTACTTACCCTCTAGCGAACCGGAATCCGGAAGTGTATGGACGCTAAGCTCTGAAATTGGAACAGAAACGACAAACAACAACAACGAAACATACGGAATTACTAGACATTCACCGTGCCATAACCTTGATACTACTGCCGTTATGAATTCTTGCCAATTTCACTTCCTCAAACAGTGTATCGGATCGCCAGCTTTGTCCGCACGTAATACCACCTTAAAAGCACACACGCACTAGCCCCAACCAACTAACCTTCAAACGATTTGCGAAATGCCAGCACAACCGACCGATCAGCTGACGATGCGATCACGACCAGCACCAGTAGCGTTACCGTTCCGCGTTCCAGCATGGTATCGAAGCGACTGAGTGCCGGTCGATCGTACGAAGCGTAAAACGCACACACCACGAGCTTATGTAACTGTACTGTTGGTGAGAAGCGAACGCCAAATAACGCCAAAGCACGAAACGCACACCAAACAATCGTAGCGGGGGGTTCGCTGTCTGTTGTTGTAAACACCGATCGGCAAGTCTCTGCGCGCGAGCCATCATGGCGTCGGTACGGGGAAGGAGAGTTCGATGCCGGCTTACTTTCACTTTTGTCGAACCGAACGAACCGAAATCGCACGGTGCGCAGACCGTGCGATACGTTGCTGCAGCGAGGGATTGAACCATGCTGTGTAGTGCAACATTAGGAGAAAAATTAAATAAAAGACGTGTTTACAAGCTAAATGTCGTACAACATTTGCATGCAATTTGTTTTTGTTTTAAGTTGTGTTCTCTTCTTAATTAATTCTTAAAGATTAATCTCTTTTTTACCTTATCATTATATTTTTAGAATTAATTAAGTTTAGACTAAAGCCATTGTAAATTTAAGTTATGCAGGTCGATTGGTAATTGATTCTTGTTATGTCTTCGAGGTTGCTCTGGCGAAGCTTCGATGAAGCACTCAAGGAACAACAGTTATATTCATGGAAGATTTCGAAGTATTACCAAGTTACAAAGATATCTTCATTAAAATTATAGTAACTATTACAATTCAGGAAAAAATCAATATTATTAGATTAAATCTACATAAGACAACAAAAAACACCAACATGAAAATACCAACAATTTATTATAACATTTACAACTTTTTTCATATTTATTAAACATTATTAAAGTAAGTATACTGGCAGCTCTACTGAAACATTATTTACAAGCAGTTATAATACTTTTTCCAAGAAATTGATATAAATTAAAAAAAAACCAGGCAATGGATTAAGGATAGAAATGAAAAACTGCTCTAAAACCTTGCAGCATTCTGAGAAGTGTGTAGTGACATTTTAGTAGTGTAGTGACAATGGCGTTACGAAATAAGTGTTCACTCCATTGCAAATCACTTTCATTTTTTTATCGCGCTATACCCATAATTAAAAAGTACCTTGTAATTTTAACATCGACAGGGGAAATCAATTTTCCACATGAATTATCCAGCATGTCGTAGCGGCAGACGTGATGCCACGCAATTGCTTCTTACACCACCGGCAGCAGGGGAACTACAGGCACAATGGTCTCACACCCCTTTTGTATCCTTGAGCTTTCCCGCACACCCCAGTCGCGGGCCAGCACCGGTGTTGGCTGTTTTCAAACCGGAATCTAATTTCAGAAAAGTGATTTTTCGATGCCGTGCATGAGAAACGGGACACTACCACCACCAGACTAGTGACGAAACGCGCCAACCAACCGCACCGTAGGGGGTTTGGGCGATCGGAACGACTAGGAAAAAAAAAAGAAGTTCGCTCACTACAGCGCTCACCGACCCCCTTGCGGTACAACTAGTACACGCTCACTTCCGTTCGTGCGCTACAAACACTGGCCGATTTCCGTCCAAAGTTCGCTGAAGTTTGAATAGTTACATAGCGCCACAGCGTGTGCCGGTGGAAGCGAAAGCATGGTGTGCGAGATGTTGTCGGATGCGGTGAAGGTTTTTTGAGGAACTCCACTCCACAATCAGATGTTGTTTCCGGTTACGGCTTGTGGGGTGGAACGGGTGGCACAACCAGAGCTTTTCGTTCAAGCCAGTTTTCCCTGCTCAGTTTTGGTTTGATCTTCTTCCCTTTCTTACTCTCTCTCTCTCTCTGTCTTGATTGCTTTACACTACTCACACACACCTGCAATATCTAGCGCATAGAAATCCTTGGAGCTTTGGCGAACCCGGTTTTGACGGACCCGTTAAACGAAACTGCGGAAGAAAGAATAACCAGCCAGTCTGGTTGGGCACATGGTGGCAAAAACGGCGTGAGAGTAGAGGGAAGGAAACTATTTACCATTTGCCAGGTACGATGCGAGTGGCACGTACCGGCGAGTCCCTGTGCGGTATTGTGATGGTTTACGAGGATAAACTGGAAGGTCAAACCGGTGGGAAACAGAATACTACCAGGCACGCCCCTTCATTACTTGCCTGGCAATCAAAGGCTGTGAGCGAGAATGATCAAAGTTGAAAACCGCAAGGTTCAGCAAAACGGGTCAATGAACGTAAGATGTACTGTGTTGCGAAACGGTTCTGGCCATTCTTGTTTCGTACTCCCCCGTCCATAGGGTTCTAACTTTAGTATCGTTGCATATGCATGCTTAAGCGATTTCGAAACTGGTGCAGCTTCCAGTGCAGGTGCTTAATGCTGCACGAGGCATACGTCAGAAAGGAAGGTGTTTAATTTGCCCAATCTAGTACAAAGTTCGTTAAGTAATTTCCGTTATATTTAAACAGCAGTATTTTATCTTTTTGAGATTGTTTGTTCAGTTTTTGATTACAGCTCTTTCATACTAAATGATTAATTCCGCTAGTGGTGTTGTTTAAACTAGAAGGATAAAGAGAACTTTTTATTATGAAATAAATATTTGATATAATAAGTGCAACTTGAGTTTTTTAAAGCTTGTATTTACAACGGAAGAGCTTCTTCCCGCAAAATATAAAACAAAAACGGAAAACTCCATATGAAAAATAAGACGATAAAGATCTGACGCACTCACCATACGAAAAAACACAACAAACATCCAATTTATATAAATTTCATTTCAACTGCACGTATTCGGACAGGAAATAATAAGCTTATGTCCTGTAACAAAAGTGCAAAGGTGGCTTTTTTTGTTCCATCTCCAGAGCCTCTCGTATATATCATACCGTAAGTCAAGTGTGGCTTGGCATGATGCCGACCGCAACCTTGAAACGTACACACACCGCCGTACGGTGCTGCGCCTTGCGAAACCGAATATGACAGCAAAAAAAAAACACACACACACAACAGGAATAGAAAGAAAACATCGTACACACAACGATGCACTTTCCGCCCGAATGCTGCACGTATCTCTTATTATCCTTGAACTTCCCCACGGCCCTTTACCGTTGAAACGCTAGGCAGAAGAACGTGGCGCGTGTGTTGCGCGACCGTAGCCCTCGTAGCAAAATGGAATCAAATTGCTCTTCCAGCTTAGCGTTTCATCTGTCACTGTTGAGATGGCTGTTGCCCTGGTTGCCTGGATGGGAGAGTGCGAGTTGTGAAACGACCGAAAAGAATGCACAGTGAACGGGGGCGCTGTGTCGCATTGACTAGAAGTACCTTTTTGCTGTGTACTTCATCTGCAAAAGGGTACAAGTAGGATATTGTTCACAATGCGACCAAGACACTGTAGTGTAGTGGAGTAATAGGAGACAGTGCGGCTCGAATAGCTCGATTCTCGTACGGACAAAGGTACTAAAGGTGCCTCACGTACAGTCGGGGCCACTTTAGTGCATCAAAACATTTGCATGCACAGTAAAGTCATTTGTGATAGTGTTCAACCGTGAGTGATGAAGGGTTTTTTTTGTGTGTGGTGATGTGTTTCTAGACGCATCAATTTTCTGTTCAATTTGTCAATCTCAGCATCAACGTGGAAGGGTTCCGTAGATTGTAGATAGGTGTATAATCCTTGCCGAGATGAAAAATTCCCGATAAAGCAAAACTAAAGCACATACTTTAAACATTTTATTGGAGTATTTCTCCTACTGTCAAGGTTTTTAGGCGTTGTGTGATGTAAGTACAATGTCCACAAGGTCCTTCTAGCTACCTGGGTGTCCTCGGTAATTGAAATTTCTGGATATATATTCAGATCTGTCAGGTCTTACTGTGTTTTTTTTTTTGGGCCACTATTGTAAAAGGCAATTTCATTTTGAATACACATTCAAATCAGACTGCATACTCTGCTCCAACTTTCTCAAGAAACTGTTTTCACTTCACACAAGACAACACCTTCGTGCAAAACAACCACACATGTTTGCTGCTGAATTAACGAATGTGATGGGTTCTCTCCAACCCGAGCCATGAAAGAAACATGGAAGATCGGTGACTACACCGAGTGGCCTTGTCGTACGTACATTGTTGTGCTGTGTTTCCTTCAATTAGTTTACCTCCGCTCTACACGGAACAGATCTGGCCGCCCTAATAAGTTGTTCCATTCTGTTGGCAACACTTCGGCGCCCATCATTCTTCCTTCCACCACGGGGCAGGGGCACGCGAAACCACTTGCAACGTCAGTGCACGGAAGTGCACGTGCCACCCACGGGAAGACGCTGCACAACGAGCAAACGTTTAACAGCAAACGGCCCCCACCCAGTGGCCCGTGGTCGGAAGAGGGAATTGCAATTAATGTTTAACCTTATTAGAAAATCACGAATGAGCAAATGCTTGCACGTGGGACAGTGTGTGCGACCCGCGGATGAATATCGCAACGCCTCATCCCGACCAGCCAGTTGATTATGTCGCAAAGGAGCCGAAACCGTATCGTCGTGGCAGGTGACCTGTATCGCGATCCTCTCCCCGAGCGACGCGCCGGTGTTGCGAACGAGTAACTTTTGATTAGCTCGCTCGATGAACGTACAGGAACGCGAAGACGCTTTGAACTTCACACGAGCTAATCGACGGAACCGGTTCGATCGTCCAAGTTTTGGGCAGCAACGATGCGCACCCGAGATCGATTCTGTTCGATAGAAAATTAATTTGTTTCTCATAAACTTCCTCATCCTGCGAACAACGCTCCAAACTGCAAGTACCCACAGGTGTCCGAAATCTATGCAACGTGTCGCAGGACCGCTTTGAAAACCCTCGGACAACTACCGCCCGACGATCGTCGAATGGTGAATAACGAAATGCTCGCGTTGCAGATTGCTTCTGGGATTGTCGATTCTTTTTTTATGTTATGCGCCAGAGGTCCAGGAACTGTCGTGGAGGAAATCTTTGTTTCAAACGAAACATTTTACCCCGTGCCAACCAGTTATCAGCCCGTATTGTGAATCTTCCACGGTAACTTCAATCAATGCAATCGTCTCTAAACGTGAAGACATAACAGCACTCCACCGATGCGCTGCACGAGTCGAGCGTGGAATCGGCAAAACAAATCGAACCCTCACGGCTCACGGCTGGTGGACGTGAGTCCCACGCGTACCACGGCAAACCGTGCAGCAACTAATCTCGGGACGAATGTCGCGCTATCAGGAATCGAATCAATTTCGTTCCCATGACGGGCTTCACACGAACGTGCAACAACGGCACGTGACTGACAACGGTGATAAGTGATTTTATCGCACTCACGAAACGCTCCGAAACCGATCGTGTCCTCGTGGCACTGGCAAATTTCTGCCAGTTGCGCTCCCCGCCGTGGCTTGGTAATGGGAGGGGTGAGGGGGGGGCCGTGAGTCGTGCGACAGAAGGAGAAACTTTGTTTATCGCAACAAGATGAAACGCTATCAATTTTCTTACACTTTTGCGTCGCGTTTCCTGTCGTTTATATGTTTTTGGATTGCAACGATGCCACAACTGCAGCACGAGGGTATTTGTGCTTGGGTTGATTGCAGCAGTTTCAGCTTGTTGCGTAAACGGAAAGAACTAAGGTAAAATAAAACTTTCCACAAAACAACTTAAGTAACGTTTTTTTTATGATCTTTGAGATACATTTTTATAACAAATTTCAATACGTCCTTCTAAAAAATTGTGTCTAAACCTTCTCTAATATTTTAATTAAGAAGGTTAACAGATTATCAAAACGCCCTACTGATTTGTTAGGAATTAAAATCTCAAATAGTCTTAGACAACCAAGATCGACGAATCTAGTCAAAGTAGAAGAAACAAATATTCAGACCAAGATCAAGTGATACCTGCCACAATTTCTGAAATACTCTTCTCTAACTCTAGATAAAAACTCTAACAGCTTAAAATAAAACTATTGAAAAGAAGGATATTAATAGTCATGTCATTTCCAATAAAGCGCATTTTATATTCAACCATTCACTTAACCTCACTACACTAACAGAATAGCGGGCAGTGTGCAGCCAAAAGAATATCAGTCCTTTTTTAAATTCCTTCTTTAATAAACAAGCTCACTTATTCAACAACAAAAAAAAACATTGATATCATCCAATGAAACAATCGCATCGGTTATGACAAGCTGTACCGCTTCCAGAGAAAAACAGTCATCAACATAAGAATGCCATTTTTACGATTTCACTACCGTGATGTTTTCTGTCAGTGGCAGCTTTTTTGCATAAAAGCTTCCACCTCCGTTCGTCACACTTCATCCGCTAACGATCATCCAATCCCCCCCCCCCCCCCCCCGCATCATCGTGGTCCGAATTCGGTAGTTAAGCAAATTGAAAATAACTACTTTTCCATTAACTTCCGGCAAACTTCGTCCGGCAATTGCTCCGGGTCCACCAACGGAGAACGATGGGCAAACTGTAGCAAACAGCGACAAAAGAACAATCTTCAGAATGACCCAACTTACGAAACGTGTGAAGACAATGTGCTTCTTATATCGCCGCGGTCAGTATAATCGCAGAACTGTTAGACGGTGGCGCCGCTGGCAGCGTTGGCCGGAAATTGGCGGACGAGCCGAACAGAATGCCAGCCGACAGATACCAGCGCACAAATAGGCGAAATTAATCATTCAGATTGAGAAATGAGCATTGCACAAACGGGCCGGCAGCCAGTGTGGCCTGGTGCTGAATACGAAATGCCAATCTCTTGCCACCAATTAGGGGGACCGGGGGCAAAAGTTGAAAAAGCGAATGACCATTTCGCATACCGCACTCCATTCTGTCAATTTTATCCATTCCTTCACTCCCTGGCCAGACATTATAAATATTCAAGCATATCCTTCGTTCGCTGGAAAAATCATGTTCCTTCAAACAAAAGGCCGTGTTTGGTGGAATCGGTTATGCTCCTTCCCGGAAGCGTCAAGCCAAAACTTGTGGAAATGTTGTTTTCCGAACAAACCACGAGCTGGAAGGGTCAAATCGCATATTTTTCGGGAGGTTGATGGAAATCAAGGAATTTCTTCCTTCAATCTCTGTTTCGTATTTTTTTGTTGTTGATCGTTTTGCATCTTTGACTTTTTACGATTTTTTTAACATAAAATCAAAATGTTAACGTAAGGTTACTAAAGGTTGTTTTTCAGTATTCAAAATCATATAGGCAACACAAAAATACACAACATTCAGGGTCTTTGACAGTTTTATAGTTTTATTTTAACGCGGATAGCTAACGTTTGTCCTTCTGCCAGCAGTGCTGCGTGCGGGCGAGATTCACTTCGCCCTCTCCCTGGCGCTCTGGCGCGCTAAATTGGATTCGAACACTGATTGCAATCTTCCATATCGGGTTGAAACTCTTCTATCTGCAGTGTTGTTTCGAAAAATTTGTACTTAGCGTGTACCGTTTGTGTGGCTTCCCTCAGCACAAGCTCCGTGTTGGTGGTTGGCTCTGTAAAGAAACGATATCAAATTAAACCGATGAAGACATCAACAAAAATCATGAGAGAAACAGTTTTGTTTGTGATTTTTCCGCTACGTTAACGAGTAACTAAATGTCCGCAAAAATGTTATAATAAATTATCTCCTAACATTTTCATACCGCTTTTTGAGAAATAGGAGCTTAATGTATTAATAACCATCAAATTTCCGATATGTTTCACTAAATCACTTCAATTTTTTTTAATAAACATTTGATGCTCTTGGTGCATGAATTTTACATATTTTTTAAACAGATCCTCAAAACACATTTAAACATAACCCGGCAGTACGAAATTGTACATAAAGAAACCATTAACAACAAATAAACGCTTAAAACGCTTGGTAGTTCTAGTGTTAAAAACTAATTTTATTTCACGCTTAACGGAAAACACACTCCTCCTGTTAATGAACAGTATTTGGTAAGCTAATTTGCAAAACACAAACAAACACAACAACACAAACTTTCGTGCCAGCAAGCCTCCTTTTTTCCAACAAACTGGCACCATAACAACAACAGAAAAACCCCTTTTTTGCTACTAGATACACACGCAGCACACAATAAGGAGCAGCCGCGAAATACACAAGATCACACTTTGTTGTTGTTGCTGTTACTTACCGACAGCTAAATGAGCAGCGAGTGCTATCTTGTTGATACTGAGAGCCCAAATGCGCAGATTGTGTACTCTTACGACGCCCTCAATTTGCAGAAACGTTTGCATAACTTCGGTGTAATCGAGATACTTCGGGGTGCCCTCCATAAGAACCTGTGAAGGGGAGTAAATACGGTTTCAGATCAGGCAACAACAGCAGAACAAAAAAAAACCCAGGAAGGCTATGATAATAGCGCACTGTGCCCGACGATATCTCTCGTCACAAAACAAGCGTTGGCAAAGGGGTGGCACCAGGCAGGCAAACCGGGCGGACAAATAAAGTGCGTGAGTAAGTGTGAAGTGTTTTCCGGTGCGGCTTGCATGAATGGAACGCTGCTGCTGCTGCTGATTCCAGAAAGTGGTTAAAGAATCCTTCGTGTATGGCGCACATAAAAGCATTGGGAGTGTATGGTTGCAAGGGTAAAAATAAGACCCCACCGACACTGGAGGCCAGTAAAGAAACATAACTAGGGCCGAGCGCGAAAAATTGGTGAAAGAAAAAGTTCCACCGAAGCGAGCGCGCGATCGCTCCACCCGCCATCTTCTAATCATCTCCCCCGTGCGGGGGTGCGTCTTTCGAGCGTGATGGCCCGGGGTAAGGGAAATAAAATCAGTAAGTAAGTGTGCAACCTTAAATCGGTTCCCGTTTTATTGAGCCTTTCTCCGGACGTTTGCTTTCCGCACGGTGGATAGCGCAGGTAGCAGAAGGATGTGCTAAAGGCTAAAGCAAAATTATGAAGCTTGAGCGGAAGCGCGTACGAAAGCCAAGATGGTGGCTTAACTGTTTCAAATTGAAATACAATATTCATTAGGATGGGCTGCTGGGTGTGTGTTAAAGTAATTTCATACCAACCCCCCGCATTTGGCAGCCGGTGTTCACTTCCATCGCAATTCCTGACGGCTTACTAACCGATTGATAAAATCACTCGAAATAATATACCAACCGATCGGGAAAGTTACGAACGAATTAAGTGATACGGTAGTGTTTTTCTGTGGCGTTCCATCCGTGAGAAATATTCAAAGAAAAGAGGCTTTTCCATGCAATTTCAATTTCAACTGCATTTTTCGGTAAATACTGTGAAATCTTGCCCAATTCAATCAGTATTATTTGAAAATCTTGCAAATTAAAATCATCGTTATTTACAACTTTTTGTAACTCTCCTCATTTTTAATTCAAAATTTATTCTTGCTTTTGAAGAAATCAATTTCAAAATCTTTTTTAAAGCATATAACACTAAACGTCAATCAAGCAAATAATTAACAAAAATTACTCGTAAAACTGATAATCAAAATTAAGAAAATTATATTCTTTTAAAACAATAACACGAATAGCAGTTCAAAAATATCAAACACCTAAAATTCCCTTTTTATTAAATCAATTCTCTAAACGGTGGAGGCGCCTGGTGGAGAAAGCCCACCCAGTTACTACTGAAGACAAACTAACCGATGGAGACGCCTGGTCATTGATGAAATCCAAAACAACTATCGATAGCGATGTAGACATTAACCCACATAAAATGCTAAACATAGCGTGATTTATGTCTTCTTGCGAAACCATACTTACCACAATTGCATCTCGCATGATGGCAATCGTTGTGGCGAGCACTAGCAGCGAAAACACGAACGTGCAGATCGGATCAATGATGTTCCAGCTCGGCTTGAAATAAATCACCAACGCCGCTATAAACACGCCCAGGCTCTGCACGAAATCACTCAGCACATGGATGAATGCGGCCCGTACGTTGATGTTTTCCTCCTCGTGGTGTCCACCGCCCGCATGGCTGTGGCCATGGTTGTGTAGCGTTGCGCCCATGCTGCAAAATGGAAAGAAGCGAGAAAAGAAATCCCGCAAAACGTCATCCGACTGGTGAAAACCTTGAATCGTTACGAGAAATTAAATCCAAAGCAAACAACACGCTCGAACACGTGCATCGAAGCGAAATGGGGTTTGCTTCACCGCAGAGCAACGCGATCATTGCCGCCTGCATCAACAGGAGATGCCTGTGCTCAAGCAGGCGGTGTCTCTTAAGGCTGCAGCCTTACTCATAATGTGGCCCAGTGGAAGAGAAGCGTGACAAACGCTTAGATGTAAAAATGTGGCAAACAATTACCGAAGAAGCAGTTCGGCCTTCCGAAAGGCGAAGATCTTCATATCGTCTATGCGACCCGATTATCGCGGCCTTAGTACCAAACCGAGAAGCACCATGAGTGGTAGGTTGAAGCGTTAAAGAAAGCACGCCATTGCACCGTAGCCGCTGAGCTTATTACGTAGCTCACATGAAATTTGCTACTTAACTACTCCCACCACACCGCTTTTTCACAGAGGATTTTCTCTTCGGATGTGGCTGTGGCACCGTACAGAAGCAAACACGAACCAAATCAATAACTCACCTCTGCGGCAGAGGAATTCCTGCGCTTGGAATTACTCTTTTCTCAGTTCCACGTACACCTCTATTTCAATTCCAGCGGGGTTTCAAACGCTCTGGAGCGACCCAATTCAATTATCCAGCTGGCGACGGTGACCGTTGCCAACGAATTAAGGCAACCTTTTGCAAGCAGCTTAACTGAGTGGAAGAAAAACCCGGGGTACCGGTAAGTCGTTCAGCGCAATCGGTGTAAAACCTGTCCGTAACCAATAAATTCCACTGCTTCTATTGGAAACTCGTCGCACCATTGCTACTATTGCGCCTATCGCGCCTAACGAACCCAAGGAAAACGCTCTGCCACGGCGAAACTATTTCCTATCGCCTTTATCTGCAACCCGAGAAACCAGTTGCAGTGCTTCGCGCGGACAGATTGTACCGGCGAAGAAAGAACGCCACTGCGCTGGATTAAGATGGAGGATAATGCCACCCATTAATTCTACGAATGAAGGATTATCTGCCACAATCAAATGACACTGACGCAACATGGGATTACGCGGGTCTTGTCTTTGGCTGCGAGCACTTCAGCTCACCAATCGGCCACCGTTGCAAGAAATGTACCGCCATTGCGAAGCACTGCGCTTGCACTGTGTGTTCGCAACGTGAGTAAAGTCTTACCGTAGAGTAACACCCCACCAGCGCTATTGCAATGGTGGTGGGAAAAAAGGCGATAAAAATCGAAGAACGAGCAACCGCAAGACGCTACGGTTGTAGTCGACGTTGTAGCTGTTTCTGATACCGCAAATGATTTAATGTGATTAGCACTAGCAAATTGATATATGATACGATAAGGGAACTAGCCAGGATTGTCACGGATTTATGGCGGATTATAGGTCCTATCGTCCTATCATAGTTGGGTTTCAATCATCGTGCTTATATGAGTCGACTGCACCGATGTGTTTTTATGCATTACTTCATACACATTAACCTACAAATAGGTTGATAAATCAACAATCCGCTCTCAATGCTTGTGGCACATAAGAAACACTCAATTAAATTGGACGTTTGGGATCTGATGATCTGATGGAAACCACTTTCATTCAAAAATTTTGAATGTTGTCGAACAAATACAGTTGTCTTTACTCCAACCAGTTTATTTCTTATTATTAAAGATATAAAAATTGCAAAATTTCTCAATGTATGTCCTCAATTGGAACACCCAAACTTCAGGGAATCGAATGTTTCATGTGTAGCTTCGCTTGAAACGCAGTTGCAGTTCTCAGTTCTTTACAAAGTGTAGCCATAATAAGAACAACTATAGCGAAATGATAGGAACAGTATAGCCAAATTAGATTTTCTGCGACTCCAATCAACTATCTCTTAATTACAAAACATTTTCTCAATAAGCATATTTCAGGTTTGTAAACAACATAAAATATTGTTTAATATTACCTAGGATGAACTTTTAAAACAATTCATATGCAATCACTACAAGATTCAACGATGTCTCCGATTCCTTTGATTTTAATGTTTCTTTTTTTTCCATTCGCTCTGCTCTCTTTCTATTTTTTCTTCTCATAAGAGGCCATTTTTGCCATATTTCTGTCTTCTGCTGTTGTTTCAATTATTCCATCTTCTATCCATTATCTTATTTTCTTTTACTTTCTTTCTTTCTTGATTTTTACTCTCTTTTGTTTCTTCAGTTTTCTATCCTTTTTACCCTGTTTCCTTTTTCCTTTCACGAGATTCTCTACTTCATTGTTGTCAGTTTTCCTTAAATTAACCTCAGAGGCAACCAAATTAACCCCAGAGGCATACAATATATTATTTATGAAATATGAAAATACAATAAATTTCTAATTTAATGAAATATTATAGCAGTTACTGGTTTAAATTGTTTTTAAAGTTCAATTAAAACAAGTATTGACAATCAACTTTATGGTCTAAATAAAACTTCTCACAAATGAATCAAATACTGTACACGTATACTCACGACTACAGACTATTATGACTTACGCAACAAATATAGCAACACGTATACTTACATCACATTTACCAATATTCCCAGGCCGGATGTTATCAACATTACTTCCCCATCGAGCTCAAAGTCTCTGCTGATTGTTCTCAGCACTGCCAGGTAAAACAATATTGCCGTTACGACCCAAATCATCAGCACCGACACTAACGCGCCAATCACTTCCGCTCGATACCAGCCGAAAGATAACCTAAAATTGTACAGCGAATGAAATAAGGTTCGGTTGCAAATGTACACCGATTGGGTAAATTGTAACAGGGAAAACAGGGAACAAAACAACAAAACTGGCAACATTTGACAACTTTGCAGCAAACATTTTATGTACCGATTCGAATTCGGAACTCATAACCCGGGCAAGAGATTTTAACTTTGCTGCAAAACATATTTCAATTTCAAAGTTTTCCTCTGTATAGACAATAAACTTTCGCAGCGTCTGCTTCACTTTATCACTGCCGAGCGGGTTAAATGCATCTCTTCTTGGTCCGTTGTTGTTGTGCCTTTGATGTTGCGCAAATAAAAAAAGCTGCAAAACTTCTCGCCGGTTGCATTCACTGGATGCGCACCAGCACCAGTGCACAACCGCCACCGATCCGTATCATTGCTTATTACACCCCTAGTCCGAAAAGGCCACGGGAAGACTACTTCACCCTAATTATATTACAACGAGTTTCGGTCACTAAGGCAAAATCAACCAGGCAAAAAATCTATCACTTGCCCAAGATCGTACTCCGAACTGGCGGTGCCCTGGCCACGGTTGCTATCCGAGGATAATATTCGCTTTGATCCGGCGGAACCGTCCGGCACCGTCAACAAGACACGACGCACTGACCCAGGCCGACGAAGGTAGCGCAGCGGATGGAAGGAAAGTTATTAAAAGTTTTTCCCAACCCCGATCCCATCTTTGAGGGTGGCGAGTAAACCCCGAGTACGTTGTCCGGTTGATACAAGAGCCACTTGGGCCAGCGGAGAGTTTTTCCTTTCACAGCACCATGCTGCTGCACGAGTTTGCCCGTGCCCGGAACATTACAAACTACCTACCGCTTGGTCGACGGCCTTGCCGCTATCCATAGCGCAAACAGGGATATCATAAAGCTGGCCAAGTCCGCCATAAGATGGGCTGCATCTGTCGCGATTGCGAGACTGTTCGAGTAAATACCACCTGAAAATGGAAACGAATGAGTCCAGGGTACCTCCATTCAAACGGGGCGCAGCAAGTGAATTTAGGCCAGCGTTTGCTGTTAATCAGGGTGAAGGTAGAAGTGCATTTTGGGAACCTTTTCTCTCTTTGCGCTTAAGCTCGGCCTCAGCATTGCGTTCGTCGGCCGACGTGCACTGGCCAGAAATTGCGTCCAACAAGTGGAAACAATAAAGCATTTCCGTCGAACACAAACCATCGTCGTTCTGTCGATTTGGGTTTTGGCTTGGGTTCGTGGCTTGAGCTGTTGCACATTCGCCTTTCGAAGCAACGTACATTCTTGCAGTAAAAGACTCCACCCTCGTTGTCGATGTGTGTGTGTGTGTGTGTGTGTGTGTAGTGCATGCAGTTGAGTTCTCAGCCGAGTGGTCCTTTAAAAACGAGCTTCACCAACCTAGTTCCTACCTATTATCTCGGCAATCATAAAAATGACGCACAGCACACTCGCCAGCATGAGCTTCTTCCGTGCTATCTTATCGATCCCTTCCGGCCGTGGTTTGTGACAATGCGCTGAAACGAGGAAAGGTCAGAACGGCCAGATAAGTGGGCGATACGATGGTGGGTTGTGCAATGATGGGTGAGCAATTAGCAGTGCGGTGCATGTGTTTGACACGGTGAATTAGTACGGATTATAAATCAAAGCTGAGCTACTCAGGTATGCATATCGTTACGATTACCGATGCTATTACAAACTAATGCGAGCTCATCTGTAGAATTCTTAGAAAACTTAGGTTCGAGCAGAGACATAAATGCGCAAAACAATAATGTTGTTTTATTACTTTACTGATATTAACTTCCTGCACCAAAAAAAAAACGTCAGTGGCGCTTAAAAAATCACTAAAATAAGAGCTCCACCTCATTAGGCACTCGCAACTGATAGCCCGTTTTTTGTTAAGCGATTTAGCTGATTGATAAAATAAAAACAGAGTGATATAAAATTTAATTTTCTACTTAAACCACTTCCACACTGTCCCGGTAATTAAAGCAAAACCATCACACTTGAAAACTTGAATAAGACTTGCAGCAACAACAAAAAATGCGATTTGAAATTCCCTCCTCATAGCGTAACAGTTGCCTGATAGCCGCCGTCTTGCCAGAATTCTCTCCACAATTCTTCACACCCTCAAACTGAAGGCGAAAATTCCTTTCCACACACACAGATACAAATGTGCACATTTAACCGCAATCCAAAACTTCAATCACAAAATCTCGATCGGTTGCTGCATTTCTATTGCACCGTTTTAGCGCTTACCCCGGGGGGGCCAATATATGCAATGGCACGGTTTGTGCGCGAGGTAGTACTACTCTGCTTGTCTTGTCCGTTCGGGGCTTTTGTCGTGTGCTGTGATTTCCACAAAACTGCCATTGCTGCCAACTTTTGCTCCATGTCACGCTCTGTGATGGAAAATACTTTTCCGATCGTCTTCGGGCAGCGATTTTCACCGATCAGTTTTTCTGCTGCTGGGGTTTTTTTTTTTTTTTGTTGTGCTATTTGATTTTCATTTGCGTAGGTCTCTCTCACTCTCACTCGAGATCTATTTCCGTACGCTATACGTCGTGCGAAATCTCTTCTTGAGGCAAATAAACGTTTTTTTCCCCTCCGGTAAAAGTCGACTACAACGGCTTGAAGGAAAGCTCCGCCGGTGTAGTTAAGGCAGTCGAATTGTCGTCATCTAGCGTCTACCCGTCAGTCTTGGTTAGCCGGCAAAAAAAATCGCCTATTTGAGAAGTGGTAAGCAACGATTTTCGTACAGCTCGTTTCGTTTCGATCGTAAACGAGCGAGCAAAAAAATTGTCCACCAAAAATTGCATCGCACGGCGTGGCGCGGAAAAGCAACTTTTGCTCTGTTGCACTTTGTTCGGTAGCAGCACAAAAAAAAGGGGGGAAAACAAAAACCCCACCCCCGGGCGGAAAGAGATAACCAGAAGCAAATTAACACTATTGTTGTCGAGTCGGCGGAAAGTTTAGTTGCGGAAAGTGTTTTGCCCTCTTGTGTGCTGCTGTGTTTTGTAGTGCGGCACTGCGGGCTTTAAATCAATGCATTCGTTACAGTGCGTTCGTTGGAAACAATGAAAACTTTCCGAACGTTCCCTTTAATCCAATCAGCTTGAAACTCTCTGAAAGCCGTGCTTGATAAAACCAGTAAGAAATCCTCGATTGCACACAGAAAACCGTTGTATCCTTTTTCCCGATAATACCCGTTTGCCGCTGAGCTGTTGCAGCTGACAACTGCTGACCGATCCTGTGCACGGTACATGCAGCTTGCCGTAACGCTAGTATTTGCAAACCGTGCGTTGAAAAGATTATGCATGGATTATGTGCTTACACAAACCATCGGCTCAAGATCTCCGAAGCCATCGAGTGATCTAAGTATCCACTGGAACGATGGAGAATTCATTGGGCAAGTCAGCGTGAGAGATTAATCATAAGCTTAGGCTGGGAACCCCCTAGAGGAACTAATAAACCACTCATGCAGCACAAAATGGGGCTGACTTGGGGAGGGAGCATGGGATGATGATTATGATGCGGAAAGCTCTGTCCGACAAGTGGACGCTTGACTAAATCGTGAAAGCATCCTAAGAAAGTGGCCTGAGACTGACAAACAATCTACGTGTGCGAGTCTGTGTGTGTGTGTGTGTGTGTGTGTGTGTGTGTGTGTGTGTGTGTGTGTGTGTGTGTGTGTGTGTGTGTGTGTGTGTGTGTGTGTGTGTGTGTGTGTGTGTGTGTGTGTGTGTGTGTGTGTGTGTGTGTGTGTGTGTGTGTGTGCGTAAATATTTGCAAACGGCGTCAGTCTAGCGCTAGCAGACTTGTGTTAGTCTAGCCCATTCGAAGTAAAACCAATTTTCCCCATTAATCGGCATCGTAGCCATACAGAACGATCGCATTGCTGTGTGTTTGCGGTTTTTGCATCAATGCTAGCAGTGCGGAAAGAAAAGGGAATACTAATAATAAAGCAAATGATAAACTCAACGATGGTCCGGGTGCCTGTTTGCTCATCATGTCCATCACGCCTCCCATCGCCCATGACACCCCATATCGCCTATCCTGCTACCATCCAACAATGGACGCCTACTCGACCAACAATAACTGTCCACTCAATACGCTTACGAAACACAGCGCTGGTCGTCCTTCATTCACACTCCGTCGGACATTTTTCTCTCTTTTCCCAACAAACCGTTACCAAGAAAAGAACTAGAAAAAAGAAAGCTTATAAAACAATGGATCAGACGCACAGACGCAGCTATGATTCTGAAGGCAAAATGGGCATTATGAACCCAGAAATAGATAGAGAAGAAGAGAGAGAGCGAGAGAACGCCCAGTTCGGGGGTGATAAAAATTCAATTACCGAACGTTTAAGAATGAAATACATTTTAGACGCATTTACGTTTACCAACATTCCGTCGTCCGTCGGATGAAAAGGTCAAATTTTGGCCGTCCACCTGCGCGAAACCATCATCAGTCTGAGGTTTTTCAATTAATTCGCTATTTCAAGAACCAGTAACGCGAATAAGAGGAAGGGAAAGCTCTGTGCTTTTTGTTACATTTCACACAAAGCAATGTGTTGAATTTTTCTAGAACTGTCTGTTGGCAAAACGTTCGCAGAATAACGCAGAATAAAAGCTATCTTTAAAATCTGTTTTGTTTTCTTCGCGTTTTTTGTTTTTAAAACTTCAATTCCTTCAACAGTACACACACAGATACACTGCCGATTGTGATTCCGCATTGCATCATGAAACTAAAACTGGCAGGTTTTGTAAGGACTGGAAACAATCGGTAAGTAGCATAAATGCGGTGTAGATATCAAGCACAACAAAACCGGGGGCTACAACCGAAAACGGAAGGTAAGTTAACGGTCAACTCTTACAGTCAATCTTTCTGATGCTGAGCTCGTTTGGCAGCTCGCAGCAGGAATCGGCCAGCTGTCCGTGCACGCAATAGATGATGGACCGCTGAGGTGGCAGCTGCTGCTCGGACGCGTCGGTCGGTTGTGTTGCCGCGGGCAGGAACGGTTGCGAGCTGGCAGACGTCCCATAGTTTTTCCGGTACTCGCTGGTGGAAAGAAAAGCAGAGAAGCAGAGTAGCAGTTAGTTATGGCGTTGCGACAATGGGCGCCGAGATGCGCTGGCCGTTACGAAACGGCCACGATATCTAGCGAATTAAAATCAAACAAAAAAAGGGCGCTCCGGTTCCTTCCTGCGTTGCCGCGCGTGTTTTGTGCAAACGCTCTGCGCTGCAGCGAAAGCGTTTGCACGGGGCAAATGGCCAAGACAGTGAAGTCAAACATGCCCCGGTTATAAATTGAAAATGAAGCTGGTTGGCCTTACACTCTCGCTGCCATTCCATGTTTAAGACGCTCACTTTACACTTTGCATCGTCTATAGAATGAGGACAGACAAAGAACATGCTGGGACAAATGAAATGCGTGCGTAACGCGTAACAGCAAAACAGCGCACAAAGGGGAAAATTTTAAAGTAAAATCTTTAACTCGAAAAAAAAACCCACTGACCCAAACAGCGCCGAGGCACAAAACAAACAAACAAACAAAAGCATTATAATTGAAGCGAAAATATGCTGCATAAGCTGTGCGCCAAATTGGTACGGGATCAGCGTTTATTTATGTTAAGTGCATAATATTCTTTTCGACGGCGATTTCCGTGTTGTTTCACCAAAAACCATTTTCCTGATTGTGTCGCTAGTGTTGTAATATTTTTTTTATTATGCTTTCGTTTTCCCCCCTTTTTTTGGGAACGTTCCGATTAAATTTCTACAAAACCTTCAATATTTTCGAAGTAAAACATTTCTGCCAGGAATTTCGGCCCCAAAGCGAACTTTCGCCGGAATGCTTGCCAAAAATGGATTAGAAAAAGGGTGTTTTTTTTCTAACGGGCAGAGAAAAATTGAAACTATTTCATCGCACAGCGCGGGCCTCGGCTGCAAGCCGATCGTAAATTTTGTAGCCCTTTTTTTTTTGGGGGGCACTCTGAACCCAGGGTACGGAACCTGCCAAACCGGTTCTTGCTCGAAAAAAAAAGCCGACTTCATCTTCCCGCATCGGATCGGCAGGAGAATGAATGGAAGCTGCCATTGGGGCTCCTGCTTTTGCTGCTGCCGATGAATTTGAGTGGTACCGGGTTGGGAAATTATGTTGTTACCCGCGCTACTATGCATGCATGGTTGCTGTGTGGTGCCCACTCCACCGAATGAGGCACCACACACACACGAACACACGGTAGAGAACATCCCATGTCCCACCGGGGGGAAAAACCCCCCCCTGAATGCACTGTCCGGAAATGTAATGAATGCAGTTCGGCATACATTCAACAAACGATCCCCAAAAACCCATTCCGGGGTGGTCGGATGGACAGTAATTTACTGCAGTGCCCATAAGTTTTCCCCAAATGCCTCGTGACCGTAGACGAGAGTGAGGATGCCGACGAGAGAAAAAAAAACCGTTTACCACCCATTCCGGTACGGCGGGAGAGGGTGTTCGCATACCGGGCGGCACGATCGAGACGTTTCTTTTTAATGAAATGACTTTGGCAGCGGATCCGCACAAAGCCCTGGCCACAGCTGTGGTAATAAATGAATGAATTGTAAAAATGGTGCCACTGCTAATGGTATTCCAGTACGGGGCTGCGCTCGCTGTCGCTGTGGGGCAAAACTGCCGCTGCACAGCCGAACGGCACCGGGAAGGCCAAGAGAACGTTTTTATTTTCTACGTCTGATTATTCCATCCACCCGATGCTGATGACAACGGACATTCCGAGTTTTAATTTCGAGCATCATTCCATTCCATTCGGCGCGCCGTTTCCCCCCCCCCCCCCCCCCCTCCCCGGGGGCGCGGCTGCAATTCACGCAGTCACAGCCCCGGTGGTTCCGCATGGGCCGGAGCGTGTGGTATCTCATAAATCATTTTAAAACATTAATGAGCACCGGTGTGGCATCGGAAAATGGGCAAAGCAAATCAAATAAATCCAATTACCAAATTCAACAATCGTTTGAATTTTGATGAACTGCAACACGCAATCACAACATGCGCGAACGCCACCCCAATCTGTGTGCATTATTCGCCTGATCGTGATCGTGACACGTTTGGCCTGCATCGGGGTTGAGCGTTCCTGGCCAAGAATGACACTTTTCTGTCCCGGGCTGGTACGCCGGCACACGGGATTGAGCAGCTGTCGAGCTGTCAACTGTGTTGAATTCAATTTATTTTTGTATTAATTCAGGCGCTTTTTTATCATTTCGACTCAACACACGTTAATTTCTATCACATTTATGGCTATCCCGGCAATCAGACAAAAAAGACTTGAATATGCCGGACATACAGTTGTCAAATGTAAACCGGAATCGTTGGTTCTGATTAATTGTGGTCGTAAATTTTACTTCTGTCGTTCAGAAGTGATTTTTATTATTGGTATGAGAAATTTAAACTCAATACGTTCCCATCGCTGCTTTTATGATAATTCAGCCATTTTAATAAACATAGAAACAGCGGCGGATCAAACGGTAGGCGGAGTAGGCGGTCGCCTAGGGCCTCGCCGTGTTGGGGGCCCCAAAAAAATTTTGCCGATTGTGCGATTTTTGAAAATTTTACAACAAAGTTAATTTATAGCAAAAAAAAAAATAATTTACAAGGTAGAAAATTGATCAAAAATATCTTCCTTGGTTATATAAAACATTTGTTTCTATGTGATAAATTAAATGCAGAGAAGAATATCGACTTTGTGACTTTAAAGTATAAACGAAATTGCACCAGTACAAGAACACTAATTTTCCCGTTGGTCGAGAAAAATTTCTTCGAAAACTACCTGTTTCCGAATGTATAATACCAGGAGAGCATCCACGGAAGAGGTAGCACCTAGTACAGCAATTTTGCTCGAAAACCGCCGAAAGGTATGCAATGTTTAAACACTAACTTTCCCGTCAGTGGAGAAAAATTTCTTCGAAAACTACCAGTTTCTGAATGTATAGTACCAGGAGAGCATGCACGGAAGAGGTAGCTCCTGGTACTGCGCCGTAAGGTATGCAATGTTTATACACTAGGTATGCGCCGTAAGGTATGCAATGTTTATACACTAACCTTGCAACCAACTTGCAATGCAAGTTTGGTGCATGCAAGAAACTTGCAGCAAGATGGCGCGCAAGATGGCGCCCAACTTCGTACTTGCATGCAAGCTTGCATGCAAACTTGCATGCAAGTTCTTGCAAGCAAATTCTTGCATGCAAACTTGCATGCAAGTTTGTATGCAAGTTTGTATGCAAGTTTGCATGCAAGTTTGCATGCAAGAACTTGCATACAAGAACTTGCATGCAAGAACTTGCATACAAGAACTTGCATGCAAGTTCTTGCATGCAAACTTGCATACAAACTTGCATACAAACTTGCATGCAAGTTTGCATGCAAGAATTTGCTTGCAAGAACTTGCATGCAAGTTTGCATGCAAGCTTGCATGCAAGTTTGTTGCATGCAAGTACGAAGTTGGGCGCCATATTGCGCGCCATCTTGCTGCAAGTTTCTTGCTTGCACCAAACTTGCATTGCAAGTTGGTTGCAAGGTTAGTGTATAAACATTGCATACCTGACGGCGCATTGCAAGTTGGTTGCAAAGTTAGTGTATAAACATTGCATACCTTACGGCGCAGTACCAGGAGCTACCTCTTCCGTGGATGCTCTCCTGGTACTATACATTCAGAAACTGGTAGTTTTCGAAGAAATTTTTCTCCACCGACGGGAAAGTTAGTGTTTAAACATTGCATACCTTTCGGCGGTTTTCAAGCAAAATTGCTGTACTAGGTGCTATCTCTTCCGTGGATGCTCTCCTGGTATCGGCAATCTGAAAACAGCTGGTTTTGTATGGAATTTCGTACCAGCTAATGGCGATCCAAGTAGTGGCGTTATCGTTCTCCTTAGCGCATACAAACGTTTATATATAGAGACTAGCTTACTAGGCCCGTTTACAGGGCTACGCAACAGAACTCTGAGATGTACGCAAGGGAGCTTTCTTTCCAAGACTTTGCTGGTGTTGTTACATCATGTTTGAAGTACATCTCCCTAACACCGATAATGCCGTAGCAAAATTATGGGCCCACTTGAAAAATTCCGCCCTGGGCCTCCAAGGGGATTGATCCTCCACTGCATAGAAAGGTTCTGAATGTTTTCGAGTTGTATATTAAATAAATTTTTTTAAAATTGCATAAGTTGTGCGGTTTTGAAAGTTCCTCAAACATGGAACAATCTTAAAATTTTTTTCTGAATTTTCTTTTTTTTTTAATTCTTGTGCTCGTATTGCGGCAGATATCGACCGAATATCATAAATAGGTCAATATTATTGTTTAATTGAACAATTAAGTTAATTTTTCCAAAAGAAAGTTCAATACCCTAAATGTTCCCTTATACCTTGTAAAGTGTTTTATTTTTCTTCGTAAAGTGTAAACACTAAAACTAGTAATTTGTAATTGTATTATTAATTTATTCCTCCTGTGTTCAAGAGTGTTATTCCTTTATTGTGTCTTGGTCAGTAAGGTATTTATTTTTAAGCTTAATACTATTAGTTCTAAGTCCTTGCTATGAGGAAGATCAGATGCCTTTAAGGGTCTTTAAGATTGAAAAAGGTCTGTTTATTCCTGAATAATGAAGGTGTTTGATACACTGTCATAAGTGTCAAATTGCTATGTTAAACTATGAAATTAAATTTGTAAAAACCTTTGCCCTTTACCTTATCAACAATTTTAAAGTTATTCCTTTTTAACGCTTTTAAGTTACCCAAAGTACTTACCATCCCTTATCAACACAAATGAGATTTCTAGATTTCATTGAATTACCATATGCATTGCATTGCACAAGCCCTCCGTCCGGCGACTAACAGAACCATCTGAATAGATACTATCCGACATATCTTCTTCAGTTCCCTACCAGCTCCATACGTACTGCTTCGTGCTAGATGAAATCTAATGCTCCCGTAATGAGGTTATGAGTCAATCCCATCAGTGTAATGATGCTCGAAACGCAGTGCGAGCACCATTCAAGTGTCGAGTGCGCTAACAAATTACGGCCCTCCGAAGGGTAGCCCCGGGATCAGGGTATCGTAAGTTCTTCTGCCGACCATAATCAGAAGGACCGGAGCAATATAGCTCGGTAAAATACCGAACCCTCCATAATCAGTGTGAATGTAAAACATCAACCAGCCCTCTAGGGGGCCGTTTGGAAATGGCTTTCAAATGATTCGCCTTGGAAAAGGGTTTGCTCCGCGCCTGATCTGCCACGAATACCTTGCTGCGCCGTGCTGCTGCTGCTGGTGCTGCCTGCCTGCCAGCGACGACCAGACAAAAAAAAGGGGCAGCGCTTCGGTTCAACACATCCAGCAAAGGGTACTTCAGGTGGTGGAGCATTCTATGCCCAGTCCAGTGTTTGACCCAGAGTCTTATTAGCATTTGTTTAGGATTATCCGAATTTTATACCCTCCGATGGGTCATAAGCGTGAAGTCCGTGCACTCGTTCGGCTTACTGCCAAACGACGGGGTGTCGTCGGTGAGAGTAACACACTGATGTCCTTCGTATAAGCGTATGCAGTCCAGGAGAGCGTTGGAGGACCATATTTATAAAGCGCTTGCTAATGGAACTCGGGTTTACAGTTTCGTTTCCCTTTCGTTTTGTGTTTTATTCTACGTAAAGTGTGTAATTAAGCTACCATTAGTACATTTCAATAGAAACTTCTAACTCTAACTCACAGAAAATCGACCAAATTCCTGTGCACCACCGTAGCAGAGGGCGTGCACACTTGCAGATGAATAGAAACATTTGCAGATGCTCACGTTTTATGCTAATGTTTACGTAATCTCGTAAAATAGTAACCCATACGTTGTCCCTTTTCTCTAGGTCCTCACACAGCACGAAACGCATCGAAGCGTCACGTGCACCACCAACCTTCCGCACCGTGCGTCCGCGGAACCCTCTAAATGGATTCGCACGGGCTGACAAAAGAGATTCACACAGGGAGGGAGTGGTAACTCGGCAAACTCGGCATGGACTCGGCACAAAAACCTCTTCAAAAACTATAAACCTTTTAGTATGATGGGAAGGTAAAGATGGCCCTCTCGGGATCGAAAGATACGCCATCGCGTAACGTGTTGACAGCTGGAGGCAACTAAGTCTTTGGAGCAGTTGTTTCGAAGAAAAGAAAAGGGAAGCAAAAAAAAAAAAGCGACCCAAACGAACTATCCTTCGGATGTTGGGCGCAGGACGGGTTTATGGTGAAATGATCCATCGATACCGTCCGAACGAACAACCGCCGAGGAGTCCGACGAATGGACCGTCCAAGAAATCGGCGGTACCACACTTACCGTCGGTAGCCTATCGGAACCAGCCGGACACAGCAGTGTGCTTGGTAAGCAAATTTATGAAAATGTAATCAATTTGTTGTAACACAGTGTAAACCGTGGGCGAATGAAGATTACAACCGAGACCCTTCCGTTCGCGAACGGACAGGGAACAGATGGGTAACTCACGCAAGTCCGCTGCAAATCGGTTCTGCTGCTCGATGCGTTTCGCCCAACATCAGCGGCCATGGTTAGCGATGGAACGTGAGAAGAATGTTAGCAGCGAAGTGAAGAATGGCGCGATTTGTTAGTGCAAACAAATAGTTTACATTTACATTGTACAAGATGCCACTCGACCATCGGTCGGCTCGAATTCGTTATCGGTATTGCACAAAAGCAAGGACAAAAAATAAGGACAAAAAAGCAATGATATTTCTACAGAAAAAAAAACAAACACCAAATACGTTTTTCATTTAAAAGGTACATTACATTTCGACGTAATGATTGACCGCAAATTTCAAGCAAAATAATATCCATATGAGGAATTTAATTAATAATGGAAATTAATAGGAACTTAACATCAAATGAATAGAAATTTAATTAGACAGAATCAAAGTGATTTGTGCGGAAATTGTTTCTTGAATTGTTATTTGACCCTTCCACGTATACTCCACTGTTCATAAATAGCTTTCCGGCTCTGGGCTCTGCGTGGGCTGTATTATACTAGAGCAAGAATTACCCGGAAAATATACTGACGTATAGCACAGGTACATGTGTACAGACCGCAAAGGCCTTCTGAACAATTGCTCGTTCTATTTATACATTTTGCAACATAAGCTAGGAACTATTCTTTTAACTTCTGGCAACTCGTTAATTTAATGTTATCAACTAAAATTACAATTTGCTTCTACAATGGAAGGTTATTATCATTCAATTCTATCTCCTGAACAAACCAATAAATCAAATTGCAAGCGAACTGATTTCATCTAAACAGAGTTCAAATCAATTTAGAGTTCTATTATTTAACCTAAGAGCAAAGGTCGTGTAACCGTAAATGAATTTCTATCTAATTAAATTAGGTACATCAGGGTGCGTTTTATAAATGTTTCATCAAACACGCAAAGCGGAACTTAAAAATCTCCTCACTGATTTACCCTTCAGATACTGTAATGTCCGTGTACTTCACTCCATTGCTTAATTGCTTTCGACAACGGTCCGGATGATGACGATCACACTTTTCCACGAATGGAAACAATTCGCATCATTATCTCTATACTTGGTACTAGTAGTACCAGCTAGTATTTCCGCCGCCACTGGTTCACAATCTCGGTTTTGCAGCCGTCGCACGAACCGGGGCCGAAGGAATGCCACAAACTTTAGCTAGAACAAACACTTCAACCCCTCACCACCATTAGTCAACAACTTCCCGGTGCAAGTCACATGGCCCCGGTTCGATCGAAATGGTTTCGCCTACAGTCTATACAATCGCGCGAGGTACCAAAATTCACGCGATAACCCGTTGACCACGGAACCACACGCTTGTGTTTCGAGCGGATCTTGTCAAAAAAGTCCTCACTCTCAAAACAAGTAACAACCACGCTTTTGGCTGGCGTTCGTGAAACTTTTAATCCATCCTCGATCCCGAGAGTTTTCCGCCCACCAGCTTCCCAAGGAAAGAAGGTCAAAATAAAATAAAAAAAAAAAACACCCCAACAACCTGCCATACCGAATGCGCTGTCATGTTCCGTGCTGCGTTTGTCCTAAATTAAAAATAACTTTGAAAACTTCGGCACGGTTCGGCTTACGCTCCGGCAATCTGCTCCGGCTTCTGCTGCCGCGCGTATCGCTGTGATATCAGAGATCCTTGACGTCGCTAAAAAGGATTCTCCTCTGACCCACACTGCACGGACACACAGTGCCAGAAACGCCTGACAGTTCGACCGAAAAACCGAAAACCAACCGTCCGCAGCGGTAAACGCTGGATAAACGAAACCGGAAGACGAGATCCGTTGCATTCGGGTTGGCATTTGGCCGCGTGTTTCTGCCCGTCCGTCCCACCCCCAAAAACCCATCCCGTGCCGTAGCGTTTCTTTGTTCGCAACGGTGTGAACCGTGTACCGCGCGAAGAAAGCGTGAACCAAGCGAAGAAAGGACGAAAAGTTTCATTTTCATTTACTCATTACATTACTTTGGGAGTTTGGCAGCGAGGAAGGCACACACAGAAGGAAACTTGAGCGCACAGCGAGCTCGTCCCAGAAGCGGCCCGGGTGCCAACAGCCCCCGAGCAGCACCAGATGCAGCAAAGTTGATTTTGCCCTGCGAGTCAAAAGGGAACGCGCTGCGGAATTAGTTCCATCGAAGTAAGTGTAAGTACAATTTGTTGCTTGTTGGGTTGGTGTTCTACCACCGACCGCAGAACCTCGCCAAAATGCGCCGAACCGAAAGCAGCTCATGCCGCTGCTGCAATGTGGGAACGTGCCATCGTACGTTCGCTCCATCGATACATCGAATGTGAACGACTGAAATGAGTTCTCGCTGCCTGCCCATTTCCCTCGGAGACTGGAATGCGACTCGGAAAAGCTGATGCACTTCGCTGGAAACTGCATTTGCCACTTGGTGCATGAAGGCGCGGCGAAACAACTTTTCCGACCGGCACCGGCTCATTCTGTCGGTTTGGCCCTATGCACATTGCTGGCACAGCGGAGGCACAGGCACTTAACGGATACACGAAACTGTCGTAAACCATTGAAAAGGACGTGTTTCGCCTTGGGGAGCAAATGTCCATTATTCGTATTGTTTTTTTTTTCTTCTTATTTTGTGGCCACCACTCACCCGAGCGCAGAAGGTTGCTAACCTACTGCGGTTTCTCTGTATTTTTTTTAATAACATAAAATTATCCATGTGTAACATGTGCAAAACGCCAAACATGCCAGTTTATGTGGCGATTGTATTGTCCTTGCATTACTGTTATTCGAGCAACATTAACATTGTTTTCTTTGTGTTCATCACTCAACAGAAAAGTCATACCGATTGTATATGTGCACACACAATCGTGCCATAAACAAGAAAAGCTCTTTTTAAAATATTCACTTTTTAATTAATTTGCGAGAGTCGAATGTCGTTTGCTTCATTACTAGCTCGATTTACCAATAAGGAAGTATTCTTAACGCTTCCCTCTAAAGTTCTCAAGTTAATCTTCATACTGTAATGTATATAAACAATTAAAAATGTTCTCTACCTTGGGAACAATTCAATAACTATATATCTATATGTTCTTCAGTGGCATAACAACCTCAAGAAATTTATACCTTTCATCTAAGGCTTTCTTTGAATATAGTTACGGTTATGTACGGAATATATTTCATTAACTAATTAAATTTTAACCCATTAAATTAATTATCCGTTATAATTAATTATGAATTATTAGTAACGGTTTTAATTCAATTTTTATTGTGAAATATAACTTTTTACTTACTTTTATTAAGATTCTGAAAAAATTATATTAGACGCGTGGAACACAGCTCAAACAACCACCCATCGCAGACGTTTTTTTTTAATTTGTTCGAAAATAAAACATGCCAACTTCGAAGAGCCATAAAATGAAAACGGGTTTCAGTTGAGTGAACATATCAATGTAAACTAGAAGAGTTAAATTAATTTGCTTCTGAACATTGCAGCGATATTGAATTACGTTTTCAAAAGTTCTAAGCCTCCAAACTTTCTAACTACCCGTGTAGCACGGTTGCCAGGATTAGGAGTATTGAACAAAAAAAAAATAATCGAAAAACAGTGGATAAACAATTAAAAAAAAATGCCTCCCAATCATTTTTCGGAAAATTACCGTGAATTTCGCATATATTCCAAGTTTTGAACAGCTACGATTCGTAGAAAAAATAAGTTAAAAGCGAATAGAAACGCCTGGCCTACCCGGATAGTCGATTGTCAGGAATAAAGTTAACAGAAGAATTACAAGTTACATTTCAATGAAATAGTAACGTTGGACATATTTTTGAAATATTTTTATGTTGAATTCAATTATTTTGAGGCAGATCTATATTGTTTCCCGTGCAGGGTGAAATCGTTGCTGTGTAAAGCGATGTCATCACTCACACTTTCGGAGAGTTTTCAAACATGGTGGATGTGTCGGTTGTAAATGTTTCGTACCGATTTCTCCAACAGCGAGAAAGTGATAAAGATTCCTTATCTACCCACCGTAACTTCCACTTCAACTTGAAGGATTTCAAAGAATAGTTATAACTTGCCCTGTTCGTACTTGAAAACCCCTGTATTATCTACTTTAATGAAGTACTGGGCGCCTCCATAGATATCACATGAGAAAATCCGGCTATCACTGCTAGAACTTGATGTCACTTTATGTGAATACATCGATAGTAAATAATCTACACACAGAAACCCCAAAATATAAGAATATAGATTAACATGCGAATTATTCATTATATTTCTAGATGGTTTTGTAAGTATTTATTTTTTTTTTGTTTGTACTTCTCGGCCATCATAAAAAGAGTATGGATATGCTTGTCAATTAATATGAAATTGTTGTCCCCTGTACACTGCACCTATTAGAACGATTTATTCCTAGAACTAAAGAAGTAATAGAAGCATGTTTCATGATAGCAGAACCATAAAGTTAACGGATGTTTGGCATACACATTTTCTTATGATTAAAGTTCAAATACTTCCACCCACTTATAGACCGCCGCATTTAAGTTCGGTCATCCATCTGCACAGCCTCTGGCACAGTGACCCTGCCGAGCCGGTCTCGGCAGCGCATAACTTGTGTGACTCCACACCAAGCCGACAACCGAGACCGGCGCGTGATGCGGTAGACCCGACTGCGCCCTGTCGCAGAACATAGTTCACACAACTTTAATTAATACCGTACCGTGCGGTGTGGTTGTCGGAAATGTTTGACGCAGCCTTCGATGGCCGGTTCAATAAGTTTTAATGCGCCAGGCACAAAGACGAATATCGACCGAAAAGCGACCCGACCGACGGGTTACGCGCGCTCGGGCGTCTCGGTGTTGAGCGTGATTTATGTGGTGAGTGACTTGGTGGGTTGACTTTCGGAACTGCTCCGTCTATTGTCTATTTGCTAGCTGTGGTCAGCAAAGTTTGAAACCCCGGGCCCGGGTGGTTTGCCGTGCGTAGCCATGTGTCGTAGTGTGCTGAGGTACGCGCGCCGGTTCGCGGCATTCCTAACCTCAAAGCAGATGCAAGCAGCTGATGGAACTTCCCGCGCCACATGGACGTTCGGGTCATCGACGAATCGCAAACTTTCCAATGACTTCTTGGTGTTGTGCAGTGTTTGAAGTGGGTGCCGTGTGCCTTGAGGCCGCTCACTAAGCGGTGTGACTTAATCGCAGCACCGTGCGACCATCGGTAATAGGTGAGCAACTAACAAGCAGGAAAAGAGCTCGAAACAACATTCCATCTCCACATCTTCACACTGCGGCATAGAATACAACTCAGCAAGGTCGGTCACGTGGATTATGCACAACACTCGCATATCGTTCCTCCCACACCGAGACGAAACTTCCCGAAAGAAGCAGTTGAAACAAGAGAAAAAGAAAAACACCATTTCCCATTCTTTATTTTTCGATTCTCTGTGTTCGGCTTAAGGACGTTTGTGGAAGAAAATAAAACCCAACGCCTCTGGTGGGCGTTGCACCGCAGCCGATAGATTTACGAGTTCCGCTTGTGTTTTCTAACACCACCCCCAGCCATGCTGGCACGGTTGCTGCTCTGGTTGCTTTGAGAGCATTTTTGATGAACTGGTTTTTACCAACCGGGACCCGGATTCTACACAAGGTGTTTGAGGAGTGCACTCAAGTACATTTGCTGGCAAAACTCGATAGTGCTGCGGTATTAGTGCTGCAGTACGAAAATCTTTCCCCCTCCCCCCTCCCCCGCAAGGCGTTTTCCCCCCGGGGTGGGTTTTAATTCTACAGCATAATTACAGCACGCGCATCGACATCGTGTTGAAGTGTTTGGATTTTCTCCAGTGCTCACACTATCGCTCTGCAGTTTTGCGGTAATTAATGCTGTGCTTAGTTCGTTCCAAGACCTTGGCAGCGAAGGACGGATCCGGAAGCGGTGCAAACGACGGGGTGTTGGAGGGCGAGGTTTTGTTGATTCCCGGTGCCCGGTTGCTAGAGCGAAACGAAACGAACACTGCTGGGCCGAATGGATGGATGTCTTTCCCAAACGGAACCGATACACCCTGGGAAATGATGTACCACACTAGAAAGCCCATCTTAGACAAGCTGTGCGAATGATGTTCCACTGCTGAGCTACGTACCGTAGGTTGGTACAACAGAACAACTGTTTTCTTGACTTACCACAGAGTATGCGATCGACCAAGGTGTATATAATTCACCCAGTTCCAATATCATAGGCCGGGTTGTGTACCAAATCCATTGCCATAGCATTGCAAGGCTAATTTACTACGCAAGTCATTAATCACACGTTGAAATCCAAAAGGCGCATTCATAGGTAAAAGTATTTTGCCATGGACATCACACATTGTCTGATACGGTAACAGAAAAAAAACATACCGCAGTGCTCTAGCACTCACTCGTTCAGAGTTCAGAGGAACCTGAATCATTGGAAACTAAACGCTGCAAAAAGGTTGAATGCTTCTTCCTTCAAACCGTTTGCGACAACCGTTGAAACTGGGGAAAACACAGAGAACTACTGAAGACAAACCTAGTCTGTCCGTTCCCGGGGTAAAAGACACATCCAGCCAAACAACAACATCCGTTCCTGGCGGACAGGTTTCCTCCAACCAAGGGTGGTGTGCTGGAGGTTCTGGAAAATGTGATTGAGCGATTGACCGGTTTCGAACTGGCCGTAGACGATACCGTGCCGTGTTCGCTTCGCAACGTATCGTAAACCCTTCGGGAGAGCCTCTTTGTTTGTGATGCCTCAGGTTTACAACGATTTTCGCACACGAACACGAGCGCGATGGGGCGCGCACTGACTTTTAAAGTGATTGCCCTTCGTCTATCGGCATCACACCGTCAAGAATGTTTGATTAATCAATTATCGTTGATAAGGGTCCATTTGGATCGTTCGAATGCAGCGCGCCAGGTGGATACGTTTGGAGCTTCCTTTTTTTCAATGTTCTGTTACCTTTGCCCTCGTTTTTGCGGATCGTATCCTTGTCGATGTCTTCATTGATTTTTCAAATCTTTAAAGATTTACTTAATGCTCGTCTGTGACGTTTAATGCGTTTTACGCCACTTTGATGGATCTCGTTGCTATTGTTTTGTTTTCTTTTTGTATGTCCTTCTGGGAGACACTGCTTGCTGGCGTTTCTTCAAAATTTCGAAGCATTAGGATAGTAGTAGGGACAATACAAATAAAATATATTTCTTAGAATGTTACCGTATCTCGCATAGGAATTCATGTGAATTAATTTTCGAAAGGATGAGTATAATGTTGTCCAATTTCAAGAATTGATTCACAACCTAACCGTAACTTCTCCGGCTCGAAACTTCCCCGAATTGGGTCGCAGCTTTCGCAGAACAAAACCGTAATTATATGACTTTCAGACTACTCTTTACGCTCGCTCTACACTGCATTAGTGTTGTTCGTCGGTGGTGAATGAAAGTTTCAAGGAATTTCTATTTATAAATCATAATCCCCGAAAGCAACACACTCTCTAGTACATCCTGCCCCACACCAACGGCCAGCCAGGCACACCCGATTTCACAATGATCGGAACAACCATTAGTGGAAACTATTTTGTGCTGGAATGGTAAAATCAAATCATAAGCGCTAAGTCCAATAACGGGCCAAAATTCCGCGACCCATTCCCATAACGCCACTGCACCAGCAACATATCCCTCCCCTATTAGAGCTGCACGATTTCACTCGGCCGCCCGCTTGGCCCGACCAGCGTTCCATGCGCTTCACTTTAATGAAAATCAATCACCAATACCATCGCACCGTGGAATGCGCGAGCAAACGGAAACAATTTTCGCAACTTCATCCATTCGGCAAAGCCTTTCGGCCGTCCGCCGGGTACACCGAAAACTTTACCGACCATCAAATCTGGAAAATCTACCTGCCGACTTTCGCAGAACCGGCGCGAAGCAAATCGATTGAAAGCCGCCATTGCTCGCCATCCCGTGCCCTTTTGTCGCTTGTTGCCTGCCTGCTGACCCCGGTCGGCTCCAACGGGTCTCCTTTCCCCGATTTCGGTCTAGTGATGTAGAGAGCCAAATTTCCGCTTCCGAACAGCGGCGCAGGGTCGGTCTATCTGGACGCATTTTAACTCTTTACGTACGTTCCGTGGAAGTGGACCGTTAATTAAAATTTATTTATTTACAACTATTCAAATACCGCTTACTCTACCGCGGTCGAACATTGGAAGGATGTGTAGATGAAGGAAACTTACATAACCAACGGTTGCTTCTGCTGGTCCTTGTCCATGCTGGTGCAGTCGGTCTTCGTATGTCCGCGCCTCTAGCAGTTCAACCTTTGCTGGTGCTGGTCCAAAACCCAAGACCGTTAAAACTTTCCGGCGCGCACACAGTCACAATCTTAAACTTGTCTAGATCACACACGCACGCACACGCACGCTACATGTATTTTAGTAAAGTCCTAAAACCCGAACGAAAGTTCAACAATTAATATAAACATTACCACATGTCGCTATTTGTGAGGCTCCGGAAGGACTTCCTGTCGCACCGCAAGTCTCGTCAATGTTTTCTCTTCTTTGAGCAATTCCATCTTGCTGGTGCTGTCCCCAATTCAAGTGACAGTACGTCACTCAATCTACTCCCTAGTGTAACAATATTTTACTTTAAAATTTAATAATTTAGAAAATAATCCTTATAAAAGTAGGTAATATTTCACGACACTAATTGCTAAACTAAAAAAAATTATACGAAATAAATTCAAATACAAAAAATATTATCCTAAAGACTCACTGTAATATTACGAAATAAAAATGTTTTTTTTTGAATTTCTAAAGTTACGTTACGCTTTTATTTTGAAACAACTATAAAACTCGAACACACTGGACGTCTTTAATACGCCCGTTCACCTCCGGTGCCACATTACACACCTAGATTCTAGCGTTAGTTACGGGCCATAAATTGCTAAACAGTAATAAATATTTAAATATCAGAGCCGCATAAGTAATGACTGCAAGTGACCCATCCGGTACGCAATTTCTCCAGCATCTGCACTACTTTTGGGGCGCAAAACAAAACAAAATACACCGGAAAAGCAAAGGAAAACAACGTTAAGAAAAGCAAGAGAGGAAAAAAAAAACAACACTACACTACACATTCACACAACACACACTACCGAAACCCACACACCGGTCCGGGACGGATGGTTCACTCTCGGCCACACAAATTCAGCCGGTCTGGCCGGTCTCACCGTTGGTGCAGGTGAGAAAGATGGATCGCGAAAAACGGGGGCCAAAAGAACCCCCGGGGAAGACGATTGCCGGGCGGAAATATATTAGTTTGTCCCTTCTGTGCCCAAAAGCCTGGACCAACCTTGATAGTGTGTTTTATTGTGTTACTCGGACTTTCGGAAATATTAATCTATTTTTAATGGTTCCCCCCCCGAACACCCGCGACACCGCGATGGAGGCAGAACGAAATCTATAACACCGGCACGGACACACGGACACGCGGCATAACTTTAGCAACTCTTTTGCGGACCAAACTCACAAACACAAGTTTTACGATTGCTGTGCAAACATCTTTTCAATCCCAATGTGTCACCAGTTGGCAAAACGGACAAAACCCTCGACACTTAATTGCTATACAAAAAGCGTGTACTAATAAAATGGAACCACTTTCGTCAGCATGGCATCCTTCTCTCTCTCTCTCACACAGCGATTGTTACTCGTGCAGCACCGTCCTAAGCGAATCTAAACCTCTAAACAGTGGATATATTGAAGCGCACAACACAGCTTATCGGATGATTTTGCACCTTCTTTTTCGTGTGTTACACTAAGCGAGTTTATCCACAACCAGGTGCTTATCAAAGGCACATGTACACTAGAATCTGGCAACACTCCACCGCATCGGGCGCAACGACAAATCGACCGGGTCGAACACAGAACCGTGACTAAGCCGCTTAAATGATATCGCTCAATCCTGTACACCGACAACGGTGACGGCCAGGCCCAGCTTCCTAACCAACACTACCAAACCGTTCCGCTAGCACCGTACTACACCGTGGGGAGAAAGATTAGTAGTCAAATTTCTAAACCTTGTCAATATTTACATGCATCACGTCGTGGCCGTCTTGCGGTAGGGGCTGCGATTACCCGCCGTACCCGCGATTCCATCATCCCCATTGTCGTCGGTGATCGTTTCTTAGTGTGGAACAATTTTGTAACAACATTATCGTACGGCAAACAAAACTCCAATCTGCTGTTGGACAAAACGTTCACTAATACGGTGTGCGTGTGTCGTTTACCTTGGGAACATTCTACCCTACCTACAAACGGCTACGTTCAGTGTGGATGAACATGTGTAAGCCACAAGGCATACACAACCGTCGTCACTCAAACTGGGAACGATTTAGCAGCACGCACTTTTACACACGTCCTCCTCCTGCCAGACAGCCATTTCTCCTTCGGGCGACGGGCAAGCTTGGTCTGTTGACGCGAGAGCAAATATGAGGCGCTATCTGTACGCTCCGGGATCCGATGGGTTGGGGAGGCTGTGGTTGAGCGTTTACGAGTTTTATTATTCAAAGCCGTACACGATAGCTGTTATCTAGAATCATTTACGGTGCATTCCGGTACGATCGTATAGGCCATCGTCTTGCGAGGCGCAGAAAACCAGGTACAACACAGTAATTGTTCGAACAACATTGGTACCGAGTGAATTTACACGCGGTCCCTTGCCATGTTGACGGTGTTGCAATCGGAAATATATTTTAAGTGTCATTATACATACTGAACTATGATTATATTATTAAGAACAAGACAACTTAACACAACACTTTCTTAATTAACAGGTGGGCTGATAATTGTTTGACCTAACACATTTATCGCGCTAGAAGATTTTTATCCATATCATATTTCGTTTGTACTAACCTTCAAACGAATTCTGTCCAAATTTGACAGCACTCGGGCCACAACCTAATGAGCTAGAGCATTTTGTGTGACGCAACTTTTGTGCTTTGAGTAATCAAGGAAATGAAGGAATTTCGCGTGATGATAAAATATTAGTTTTTGAAGGGGAAACATATGGTTATAGCCAAAAATTGGCTTGATGAAGAGTCTTTGGATACTGCTCCACCAAAACCAACCATCAAATATTGGTATGCTAAATTTAAATGTGGTAAAATGAGCCCTGAGGACGGTGAACACAGTGGACGCCCAAAAGAGGTGGTTACTGACGAAAACATTTAAAAAAATCCACAAATTTATTAAAAGAAACCACAATGTGAAGTTGATCGAGATAGCTGACACCCTAAAGATGTCTAAGGAACGCGTTGGACATATCGTTCATGAGTATTTTGATATGAGAAAGCTCTGTGCAAAATGGTTGCCGCGCGAGCTCACATTTGACCAAAAACAACAACGAGTTGATGATTCGGAGCAGTGTTTGGAGCTATTTGAGCGAAATAAATCCGAGTTTTTGCGTCAATATGTTACCATGTTATGGCGTCAGGTTTTTGGGATTCGCAAGGAATAATCTTCATCGACTGTCTTGAGAAAGGAAAAACCATTAACAGCGACTATTACATCAAATTTTTGGAGCGATTGAAGGACGAAATCGTCAAAAAAAACGACCGCATTTGAAGAAAAAAAAGTTTTGTTTCGTCAAGACAACGCACCGTACCACAAACCAGTGAAAACAATGGCAAAAATTCATGAATTAGGCCACGAAATGCTTCGCCACCCACCGTATTTCGTAGATCTGGCTCTCAGTGACTAACTCCATTTCTCAGATCCCAAAAGGATGTCCTCTGAGAAGAAATTTTCGTCGGATAATGAGGTGTTCGCCGAAATTAAGGCCTTTCTTGAGGCAAAGGACAAATACTGCTAGAAAAAGGGTATCGAAAAATTTAAAGACCGCTAAAATCGGTGTATCGCCCTTGAAGGGACGTGTGTTGAATACAAAAAAGTAATTTGGCCAAAAAAAAGTGTTTTACTGTCATAGGCCAAACAATTATCAGCCCACCTGTTATATAGTCCAATCCCTATCACTTATCACGTATAACTGGTATCAAAGCACTATAAAGTGTCTGAAACTGTCTAATATCAATAAATTTCAAGTACCTTCTTTGCCCGATGAGCGTAACTCAAAAACTATTGCGATTGCAATTGCATGAACACAAAGTGATAGGTCTGCAACGGCAGGGTTTGTGCAGGAATTTCGAAGGCGAGACCAGATGAAGAAGGAGTAGATGTGGAAGTCGAACAAACATGAGGTGCAATTCAAACTTCTCATCGCTCTCACAACCGGGTCGTTCCATGTTCCATGAGAGTTTACCTCATAGCTATCATGAGTAAGGGATGAAGACGTAGGAATCGGAGTGAGGTACGACGATGGATAATGGCGGGAATGTCTGGCAACCGGACCCGAACTAAGAAGCAGTACTCGGACTCGGGCAAAAGAAGATTGTGCGATAGCACGGCATCTTTCCAAGGCATACATCCAGATCATGGTGTAAACTAAATTCTAAGATGCTAAAATATACAAAGTTCTTGCCCACCGGCTGTAATATTAAAGTTTAATTCGCTATACGGACAGTCGCAATAGACAGCTATTGGAATGTACTCACCATAAATCCACTGCTGTTACACTGCCGTTCTACACTGTATGCACTTTAATTCGTCATCCTTATCCACAAACTAGATCAGCTTTACCCTTCTTCAAGAATTTAAACCGATGCTTTATTGTGTCCGACATTGCAGTTCCAGGGGAGAGTTTAAACTGTGAAAACGCCTTTCCGCCCTTTACAAGTCAACCCTCAACCTTCGAATCATTTACTTTTAGAAGTATTTCTGCAAATCTTCACCTGTCACACGGCCAATTTCACGGCATGAATGGTGAACCGCTTTTTCAACGTCCTCATTATCGTCCTCCATCAGTTCCGCCAGGAAGGGAATAGTTTCCGGCAGCAGCGGCGCGTAGCTTTCGCCCAGCTTACGCGCTATTTCTGTACATGCCTCCAGTGCGAACAGTCTGCGTTAGAAAGAAAGGCAAAAAAAAAACGGAATAAAATAAAGACGGTAATGATTATTGCCCCACTTTTACGCCACCGTCGTCACGTGGACGAGCGTCCCGTTGCCGGCGTGCCTTACCTCACTTGTGCATCGTTGTTACGTGTTTTCATCAGCACTTGATAATTCAACTGACGCCACAGCGAATCATCCATCACCGCCACGGCCATCTGAGCGAGACAGTCGATCACCAGGGTGCGAATTTCTGGCTCGTCGATAATAAGTGCATTTTCCAGGTGATCCGTTACCGGCCCGAGCAGCATATCGAACCGTACCGCATTGATGAAGTTCTGGTTGTCGTACAGCACGATGCTGTACAGCGTCTTCAGAACGTAACGGACCAATGTCACGTTTTTCGATTCCACCGCGAAATGCAACTCCGGCACCTCGTTCCCATCGACCTTGGCGCTGTTGGTTGCGTTCAGCAGCTTCACTGCAATCGCTATCAGATCGCTGGCAAACAGCACGAACAGCGACTTTAGCGCATCCGCTACGTGGCAGCACAAATTGAAGAACGTTATCGCACGGTCATTGCTGGACGTTTCGCGGATGGACCATTCGAACACCTTATAAAACAACGGCCGGAAGGTGCTTTCCGACAGCTTCAGAATCAGCACCACAAACGCCTTGATGACGTGCGCTTCGGCCGCATCGATTGCCGTAAGCGCAAACGTGTTCTTGGACGAATTGTAACACCGGAACTGGAGCGCGGTCAGGAGTAGGTCCGTCACTTCGGTTCGTATAGCAGCGAAATTGCTCGACTTCATGCTGGTGAACATGGTGGAGAGCAGTGCCATCAGCGGACCGATTGCGCTAAGCTCACCGGCCTCAATGAGCGTGTGGTAGCATTGCTCAATCGCTGGCAGCAACACACGCGGCGCGATCGTACTCGAAACATTATCCCAAATCATCACCAAACGCGACTTCATATTTCCCAACCGGGGATCATTCTTTTCCTCGATCATGGCGGACAGCTTCGTCAAACCGACGAGCATCGATCGTAGATAGGGCGAAATGAATCGTGCCAGCGTATCGACAATCTTCACCGTCAACAGTACAATGCTGGAGGTGAGAATATCGAAAGGATCACCAGACTGCAGCTGTGCGGCAAGAAACTTGTTCACCATCGGCATAAACTGTGGAAGAAAGTTGATAGAGTATGGTCCCAGATTGCTACACAACTCGCCGATGCAAAGTATGAGCGAAGACAGTATCTGTGGGTTGGGGTTTTTCTTATAACCGTGCAGCTCCTCCATCAGCACCGCCAGCACCGACTGCACCTTCTTGGTGTCGTGTTGCGTCAGTATCTTCGAGAGATGCCGCACGGCAATATAGCTCAGCTGTATGATCACCATCCGCTCGAACGACGTCCCGACGACATTTTCTTCCTCGTGCATATGATGCACCAGCTGCATTAGGGGGTCGAATAGTTTCAGCAGCCCCGGGTAATGGTTGCTGTTGAAGTAGTCCTGCTTGTACTGCAGCTTGTTGTTCAACAGCTCGATCACCTTCCGGCGTACCATCAGGAAGCGGTGCTGCAGCAGTCCATGCACGACAATAATCAAAGTATCGGCCGAGAGCAGCGAGATGGTGCTTTCCAGTATGTCGTAACAATTGTTCAACATGGCCCGCCAGTAGAGCGGTATCTTTTCGTCCGAGCTTTCATCCTTCAGCTTGTCGAGCATTTTCGAAACCGCATTCACGTACGTTAGTATGCCAACAATCAGATTTTGGTAGTACTTCTTCATGTTCAGCGTTTCCGTCTCATCTAGCTGGGCGATTTTGTTGATTACACACACCGACGACAGCAATCCCGCGACGAACTGGACGATCGAATATTTGAAATGCTTTAGCTGACGGCCTGTGTGCGTTTTCACGTTGCAAATTGTAGAGTCCACAATGTCCACCTCCATTATCTCCGTGTCGGTCTTGCGCTTTTCGATCTCCATTGGCAGATCGCGCAAATAGTCGATCAGATTCGTGCACGTCTGTATGATAACGGTCGGTTCGAACTCACTCGCTATCAGCAGTGCCACTTCCATTCGTTTCGAAAGCTCACTTCCCGACAGCTCTGTATCGGCTCGCGATTTCGTTGCTTTCCGTATTTCCGCCTTGCGGCCACCTTTCATGACGTCCGACTCAATCAACACGCCCAGAAATGCCCACAGATATTCGTTCGCACCGAGCGTTTGCAGTAACTTCACGTACAGAAGGACGCGACGGTGCTCCGGCACATCCAGTATGATGTCGGAAAATATTTTCAAAATAGGAATAATCTGCTCCATTGGGTTAGTAACTGTGCCGGCAGCACCACCGAGAGCAATCGTCGGTACGATGGTTTCGATGATCTTCGATATGATTTGGAAGCTGTACGCATCGTCCTGCCGTACGATTGAGGAACCAACGAAGGTGAATATTTCCATCATGTTGTGTAGCACTTGATCCGGCACGTAACGTGCAACGTGCGCCAACAGTAGCAGTGCATGATGATGCGTCTGCGGATTCTGTGTGCCTCTAATGCATTGAACAATCCGTTCCACCTGAAACATACTAGCCGCGTTTGCAAACGGTGCTTTATCGCCTTGCCTACCGCTAGCCAGCAGTTCTACCTTCTGTATGCAGTGCAGCAACAACGACAGCACGATTTGCTTTACGTATTCTACAGCCGATTGTTCCTCGAAATCGAGACAATACTTTAAACACTCGAACAGCTTCGGTACCAACAGGTGCGCATTTTCCAGTTTCCGCTTGTTCTGCAAATGTTCCAGCAGCGTTACGCCACATTTCCACACCGTCGAAACAAGCACGCGCTCCGACGGTGCCACGGGAATGATGCATTTACGACCGGTTTTAGCCTTCTCGTTACCTTTGCTAAACGATTCCTGCGCTCTACCGTCGTACATGGCGCTCAGCATATCCACCACCAGTTCCGCATCGACAGTAATGTTTTTGAACAACTTACTCGTGGCCGCGTTCGTTTCCGGATGGTGCGATAGTGTGGCCGCTTCAACGATACCCTGCAGGAGCTCTTTAGCGTACGGTTTGGGAAGCAATTCGAACATTTCCGTTCCCAGACCTTCAATCATCATAATGGCCGGTGTGTACAGTTTACGTTCCGTCGGTAATACTAACAGTTTATCGCAACGCAATGTGAGCGTAACAAGACGCTGACATATTTCGCTCTTCGCGAAATGCTCAATCATGTCCTCATTGAAGCGCCCGATCAGCAATTGCAACAACTTCGACTCGTACGCATCGAACACTATGCGATCATTGTCTTCGTTTACGCGCTCCACAATACTAACGCCTTTGGAGGCTGAGTTTACCAATACCAGCGGATCGTCGAGCAATTTCATTAAATCCATTATACCGCACACGATGTAGGTTGGTGTGCTGGGATCCGCAGTACGCGCGATAAAGCTTTGCAACGTTGGCTTCAGCGATTTCTCATCCTCCAGGGAAAATTCTGCAAACATCACCAACGACAACTGCTCACCATCCATTGTTAGTTCTTCGCGACGTTTAACCAAGTTTTGCAGGAAACTATTCGATGCTTTCGGCAGACCGTTAACCTTCTGCAACGCAACAATGCGTTCGATCGTCTTTAGGCCACACTCGCGGACAACCGCCGAATTCGAGGTGAGCGAAAGCATGATGTTAATGAAGGAATTGGTCGTGATCTTGCAGTCACTTTCGGGCAACTGTTCCAGAATGACAAGCAGCAGCCGCTGGCAGCGTATCTGCAACTTTGTATTGATCAAAAAGTTGATCGTTTCATCCTTGGAAGCTGATTCTATCAGATGAACCGTGTAGAAATTGGATAAGAATTCAATCCTATCTGCCGGTTTCGGATACAGCCGAACGAGCAAACTCTTCAACAGATTATGGAAAATTTCTCTCAATTTGTCGTGCTTCGCATCGATCGCACAGTAATGGCTTAGCAGCTCGTTGAATATGCGCAAACGAAGCTTCAGCGAGACGTTCTGGCATTCAAAGTTCATCACCGCGATCGGTTCGAACACGACGCGCTCAATGATGTACTGTATCGGGACCGTAATCAGATCCAGCGGAAGTTTCTTTTCCTGCAAACACTGTATGTCAGACGTTTGAGCGTACTGGAATCGATTATTTGCCAGCTGTTTTATCGCATATTCCAGCACGCGATCTGCCTGCTCGACGGTGCATGGTTTAGGCAGTGCGTTTGATAACAGCAGCACGTTAAAGCACACCTGTATGGGGTTTGTGCATTGACCGGCGTCCTGCAGAATGGTCAACATCGCATTACAATTCGATTCATTTCCGTAAAACTGGGTGGCCAAATATTGTTGCCCAAAGCTAGATGATAGCAATTCGGCAGCATTTTTCCTGCCCACCGGATGATCACCGATCGGGAACAGTAGCGGATAGAGCGTAACGATCAGCCGGTTTACGTCCGCCCCACGGCAAATACAGTCATCGGTTAGCAGTTGGATGAGCCGAGGGGTTACATATTTCCAGTCCGACTGTTTAGCGGCACACTTCAGCACGAGATTGCTCAGCTTGTTGATCAACTCTTCAGCGCCAACTATGCTCTTCAGCTCGGTAGCAGGGAGTTGGAGCAATTCCGCCACAACACCGCAACTGTCGTCGTCTAGGCGCTCCCGCACACTGTCACGCAGAAGATCCATCTTGCCATGACTTTTCTGCTTCAGAATATGCATATTTGCCACGAGATACTGTACCGCGTGTATGCGTCGATCGCTGTTGTAGTGGAAAAGATTTTCAAACACGCTCGTCTCATTCTCGTTGTACGATGCTTGCAGCAGAAAGCCTGGGTTACGACACAAACACAGGTAAGCAGTGACATTAAAAACTATTGTAGTAGCTAATTCCTTACTCACCCAACACATTTCGCAATGCGTTACGCTTTTTGCTAGAGTATTGACCCTTCATTACACGCTTCACGATCTTATCAAAAGCAGTTGGATACTGTCTTTCGAAGCATTTCAAAAACTCTGAATACCAATCGATCACATTTTGGTCCTTGTTTACAAAATCTTCCTCGTCGGTGTCCAAATCAATTGTTTCCTTAACGTGTTCAGATTGCGTTGGTTCACGATTGTTACCCTGTCGAGCACCCTTGTGGAAATACGAATCCAACACACACCTGCAGGTAAAAAGTAGTTATTTATAATTGCATATGTAAGGATTAAATCACAACAGTAATGTTAAAATTAACAATAAGGAAGCAAACGAGAGCATACGTTTTCGAAAAAGAAACTAAATGACCAGGGCAAGGAATGAATTCAGGATTTTAAGCGGTAATAAAATGTGTTGAATGAGAAGTGAAAGTGCAAGGAGATGACAAATTAAAACACCGCAGACTACGTGCCAAGTGATCACTACACAACCTACCATAATGCAACATTTGAGGAAGCTGAAAACGATTAGCAACACGCAACGGAATCGATGAGTAAGAGGGAAGCAACAAATATGGATTGAGCTAAGCAGTGCGGATTTTCTAGGGAACCAATACTAAGCAGTCAACACTTGGACCAGTCATAATCAGGAAGGATGAAGAGGAACCATCGAGAAATTTACGAGCTGAAAAACCTCCAATACTCCAGTAAATGCCGGGCCAAAGAGCAGGACAAGGCTTTCAAAGCATATAAACTTCAGCTTTAATATCGGTTTTAATATCGTGCACGTGTTGTTTTGGGGTCAAAAACTAATCCATTTTCCCCTACTTACTGTATTACATCTTCCGCTTCTGCGTCATCCAATTGAATCTCCAGCACTAACTGTTCGCAGAACTTTCTGTATCCGATCATCGATTCTTTGGAGCAACATATCTCGTTCAGACACTTTTCCAGCAGCTTCCGGTACAGCACCATTATATTGATACCATCCAACTTCACGGTGCACAGTGTCGATGTGAACCATTCGCAGTCAATTACAGAATTCATCAGCCTCTCGCTTAGGGTAATGCTTGGTTGTGTTTGGAAGATCAACACCGCCAGCAGGGTAGCTTCGGTTGTTAGTGCTTGATTCTTAATGCTACAGATACGCCGCAACACGGTCTCGAGCGCAGCTTCTCCCAGGTTCGTTTTAATCATCATCTGGCCAAAGACCATAAGCGAACCAGCAGCAAAATCGACAGCTCTCGACGCAATGCCCTTACTTAAAATTGACAATACAGCTCCAACGTGGTTTTCCGTTATAGTATCGACATTGCTAAATACACCCAACGTCGTTGTAGTGTAGAAAGCAATCGGGGCCTGTAAAGCATTCGCTTTGCTTTCCAACTCATCTACCGCATGCCTGATAAAGTTTCCGTAATGTTTTAAAAACACCGGATGTCGAATGCAGTGATCGATGATAGTGCGCTTCGACGGTGGTACGCCCGATTTGCCGACTGCTGCTAGGAAAGCTAGCGGATCGTTAAACTCCTCGACTTCCATCGTTTGCACACAGCGTACGAAAATCCGCGTCTCATGGTAGGGCAGTATGAGATGAGCAAACTGCACCCTGTTGTACTTCTGTATCTCGAAGCGCCGTATCAACCACTCCAGGCACTGGTGTGCCGGTTGGAGCATAAAGTACGGCGATAGGTAGTAGAAAAACTTCTCGATGGTGCTGTCAAGCTTTTTGTTCACCGCCTGGTTCTCGACCGATCGTTGGAGATCGATCGATTTCTTGTCGAACAGTGTGTCCTCGAATTGGGCAAAAGAGCTATGCATCTTAATGAGGTCGGTCAGCCCACTAACACCGATGTCGAAAATTATTTCCCGATCCTTTGAGGCTGCCTCTTTGTTGTCGAACAGAATTGAGGCACACTTGCGCGAATCCGGCTTCGCGGACGTTTGGGGTGCTGCCAAACGTTTCAGCTGTGCTGCTAAACTGGTGGTCATTTTCGCAGGAGGGTTTCCAAAACACACTACAATTTATTCGAACAATTGGAACACTGCAACCATCCGGTTTAGTAAACATGCGGCAAAACTACGCACGTGCTTGTTATTGTGATTGTTGTTTGACGTTTGCCGAAATGCCCCAGTTGTCACATTCCAAGTAACAAAATTCGGAACTGTTCGGAAATAAAATATCAATCGAATTGATGTTCAAAACTTCTTTCAATATCATCCGATAATCCGACTATCTCAATCTACTACAGGGATATGAGTAGGGCCATCATCATCATCATCATCCGGAATTCATTGGGTACCGATGAGCACGGAAAACGACGTTCCTCGTATGAAAAATAGTAACACCAATCGCTAAAATTAAGCTTATCTTGAAAGAGCTCCCATTCTTTGTCATCATTATTGAACTTAACGTAATTCTAAAGTAGTGCAGAACTTAACATCTTTTTCGAAAAATTATGACGATTATCGATGAATATGATCAAGATGGGACAGGCGTCAAATTTTTAGTTATTTATTTATGCACTCATTTTAAGTGTTTTGAATAATAATGTTTGATGAACTTCTACCTGTGCAATTGCACAGAAATTTCTAATACAAATTTACTTAATATATTTTCAACATGTATAACTTTATTGCGTAAAAAGGGCTATGATCCTTGAATGCGAGGTATAAACGATGTGTCAAACTATGCAGCTGACATTTGACACGGCTTGCAGTGGATCATATCCGATGTTGTTGTACATATCACCGTTGTTGATTCAGAGCGCTGGCCGATAAACATGCCCAAAAAGAACGGATTCTTCTACTTTATGCTGGAATACAAACAGCGTAAACAAGCGGATGGACGCTCAGTGCTTAGTTTGGCTCTAATTTCTGCAGATGCGGGTAAAATTTGGGAGGTAAGTGTGAACAAAACACAAATTCCAGTTGTGCAGACACTTCCTCAACCTAACATACGCCATGTTGTCATCCTGTAGAAAATGAACGCCGCACAACGTGAACCATACATCCACCGGGCTAAGTCTGTCCAAAATGAAGGCGGTTTGGAGAAGTTAAACAGTTTAGGAATAGCAATTTCCGAGATTGACAAACAGCTGCGTTCAAAGGAAGAGCATGTCCAAATGATAAACAAGCTCGTGGCGGATCGGGTAGCGAGAGCCGAATCTCGGAAAGGTAAGACCGATGGAAATGGTCTGAACCAGTATGCATGCTAACACCAATCTATTTGCAGAATTGGCAAAAGAAGTGGTGTACATTATTTCACTGTCGTATTTTGGCCATGCGATGCAAAATAAGTACATTCCGGCCGAACTAGGCGTGGTTAAATACAGTTTGCAGTGTGGCGTAATAGATCGGCTGCACATGTATTTCAATCCAGGTGAAATACCGCTAGGAGCTGCACATTCAGTGCTAACCCACACGAAAGAAACACATCAACTTCCGCTGCCACCGGACGCCTGGGGAACAACGGACAAGAATGAAGTCGCTGTGGCATTGATTAGTTTTTTGGGAGCGGAAAATGAAATACCACCGCTGTTTACGGACGAAGAAACATTACCTATAGTGGAAGGTATGCTTCGTGATTTGCTGGATGATTGCATCGAGAACAAGATGCTGTACGTGTGTCCCATGTCAGAGTTGTTATGTCGCTTGAAACAAGCTACGGAACGACACTTTGAGGGAAAGGCGACCTTTCCGTCCGCCCTAACGGCGCAACATATACTAAAAATGGATAGCTATGGTTTCGCATTAGGTATCAGCTGCGAATATCACGAAAGAGAGTTAAATGTGTTGAACTGTGCCTTGTCCCAGGCTACGCGATGGGCGTATACACTATCTAAGTATTGCTGCCTACACATGGGCATTGAATGTGTTCCCGGAAAGCATATCCCACCGGATCCTTCAGCAGGTGACAACAAGGCATCAAAACCACTGACCACAAGCGAATCAAATTCGCTGGAAAAACCTGGAACATCACATGATGCATCTGCCGGAGACAAAGTAACATCTTCGAAACAGGCTCCAAACTGGTTCAACAAGATAAAAATGCGATCTGCATCTAAAGATGAGTCGTCCTATAAACCGCTCACAGGTAGTGTGTCATACATGCCACAAAAAGGTGGTGTTGTTGCCTATACCGGCATCAACCTAGAAACAGACTCCTTTTACGAACAGGAGCAGAACAACGAAAACGTATTCCCCACATTGCTTCAGTCCATGGGACGTTCCGTGAAAGGGCGTGGACATGCAGAAAAACTTAGTGACAATTCCCAACAAGCTGTTCGTGGGCGAGGACGTGGACGTGGACGTGGATACAATGCTCAACAACGTGGAAATTAAGGTTGGCGACGGTGTGTTAACATTTTCTCATCGCTTCTCAACCTTAAGCCTAAAATCAAAATGTAGTTATCCCTTTTTTACTTCTATAACAAACATCTTTTTTTCTAGCTATGCGTTATTTCTTGACACAAACAGGATATAATAGTGTACGGTTCTGCCGTTCTTGGGCACCAAAGTTTGTGTTTAACACTTGTTTAATAATTACGATTGCAATCCCATACATTTACAATAAATTATAGTTTAATACAGTGCATGCTTTGTGCTGCCTACGCTTTTGGGTTAGAATACAGAAAACATTTTCCTTCAGGGGTTTTCGTTGTTAGGTTTAATTTTTTTTTTCGGCGATGATCAATATTATTACAACTATTATGAGTGTAACTAGAAGTAACAAAAAATAAATCTGTGAAATAAACTGCAAGTCCAAATTCTGTGAACATATTTAAATTGATTATTTTAACAACTTTTTCCTTCCCAACGCTGTTGAGTAATTTTATAGAGAGGTGCGGACATGTAATTCGTACAATTCATTTGAGAAAAGGCCAGTTCCCAGTGGTATTAGGCTGAATTGTGCACAATAAACTCACTGAACTAGTCAACCACAAAATCTATCGATCGAAACTGTTTGGACAGCGCTCGGTAAAGTAATTTCATCTTCGAGTATAAAAAAATCAACGTCTCGGGAAAACGATTATAACGTGGCCTTCCAGGCCAGAGGTATTCGAACTGCTTGGAGCAAAGACCCAAATATCATAAAAATACTCATGGAATGAGAGTATTTTGTACAGAATCAGAGTATTTAGTATGTTACATGAGAAGATGCCAGAATGAACGTGCCTAAGAGCCGCATACGGCACACAAGCTTTACTTTGCCGATCACTGATTTAGGCTGTTTCGCTGTTCGAAGCTCGAATGTTCGGTTCATCTGTTCTGTACGGCAATTCGTTGGCATCGCGGGAACGAATATCTGACTGAAAAGCGAGGACTTAAGAATTGGATTAATGATCAATGCATCGAAGATAAAGTACCAGAATATTTCACCTTGGTTGGAAGTAGTGTTTCAGTTGACGGGGACGATCTAGAAGTAACGGAGGATCGTGCCTCCTATGCCTACTATGATTTTCGCAAACTCAAACGATCTTGAGGAATGCACCCAGAATATATAAAAACGAGTATACTACACTTATAAATTATGTACAATTTGGTTGGTGTGTTATCAACGGTTCGTTAATGTTCCATAAAAAAAAAAAATCTAAAAAAAGTAAAATTTTCTATAAAAATACTTTTTTTTAAACGCCTGTAACTTCTTTATTTTGCGTCCTAGGCCCTTCAAAGTTTGACTTGATTTCAATAGAAAACCATACAATTATCGGTCTTTTTTCAAGTTTTTAGGGTCAAAATTTTTACTAAATTTTTTTTTTCTTTAAACGTCTGTAACTTCTTTATTTTGCGTCCTAGACCCTTCAAAGTTTGACCTGATTTCAATAGAAAACCATACAATTTTCGGACATTTTTCAAGTTTTTAGGGTCAAATTTTTTACAAAAATTTTTTTTTTCTTTAGACGCCTGTAACTTCTTTATTTTGCGTCCTAGACCCTTCAAAGTTTGACCTGATTTCAATAGAAAACCATACAGTTTTCGGTCTTTTTTCAAATTTTTAGGGTCAAAATTTTTACAAAAAAAAAATTTTTTCTTTAAACGCCTGTAACTTCTTTATTTTGCGTCCTAGACCCTTCAAATTTTGACCTGATTTCAATAGAAAACCATACAATTTTCGGACATTTTTCAAGTTTTTGGGGTCAAAATTTTTACAAAAAAAAATTTTTTTCTTTAAACGCCTGTAACTTCTTTATTTTGCGTCCTAGACCCTTCAAAGTTTGACCTGATTTCAATAGAAAACCATACAATTTTCGGACATTTTTCAAGTTTTTAGGGTCAAATTTTTTACAAAAAAAAATTTTTTTCTTTAAACGCCTGTAACTTCTTTATTTTGCGTCCTAGACCCTTCAAAGTTTGACCTGATTTCAATAGAAAACCATACAATTTTCGGTCTTTTTTCAAATTTTTAGGGTCAAAATTTTTACAAAAAAAAAATTTTTTCTTTAAACGCCTGTAACTTCTTTATTTTGCGTCCTAGACCCTTCAAAGTTTGACCTGATTTCAATAGAAAACCATACAATTTTCGGACATTTTTCAAGTTTTTAGGGTCAAAATTTTTACAAATTTTTTTTTTCTTTAAACGCCTGTAACTTCTTTATTTTGCGTCCTAGACCCTTCAAAGTTTGACCTGATTTCAATAGAAAACCATACAATTTTCGGACATTTTTCAAGTTTTTAGGGTCAAAATTTTTACAAAAAAAAATTTTTTTCTTTAAACGCCTGTAACTTCTTTATTTTGCGTCCTAGACCCTTCAAAGTTTGACCTGATTTCAATAGAAAACCATACAATTTTCGGCCTTTTTTTAAGTTTTTAGGGTCAAAATTTTTACAAAAAAAAATTTTTTTCTTTAAACGCCTGTAACTTCTTTATTTTGCGTCCTAGCCCTTCAAAGTTTGACCTGATTTCAATAGAAAACCATACGATTTTCGGACTTTTTTCAAGTTTTTAGGGTCAAAATTTTTACAAATTTTTTTTTTCTTTAAACGCCTGTAACTTCTTTATTTTGCGTCCTAGACCCTTCAAAGTTTGACCTGATTTCAATAGAAAACCATACAATTTTCGGACATTTTTCAAGTTTTTAGGGTCAAAATTTTTCCAAAAAAAATTTTTTTCTTTAAACGCCTGTAACTTCTTTATTTTGCGTCCTAGACCCTTCAAAGTTTGACCTGATTTCAATAGAAAACCATACAATTTTCGGACTTTTTTCAAGTTTTTAGGGTCAAAATTTTTCCAAAAAAAATTTTTTTCTTTAAACGCCTGTAACTTCTTTATTTTGCGTCCTAGACCCTTCAAAGTTTGACCTGATTTCAATAGAAAACCATACAATTTTCGGACTTTTTTCAAGTTTTTAGGGTCAAAATTTTTCCAAAAATTTTTTTTTTCTTTAAACGCCTGTAACTTCTTTATTTTGCGTCCTAGACCCTTCAAAGTTTGACCTGATTTCAATAGAAAACCATACAATTTTCGAACTTTTTTCAAGTTTTTAGGGTCAAAATTTTTCCAAAAATTTTTTTTTTCTTTAAACGCCTGTAACTTCTTTATTTTGCGTCCTAGACCCTTCAAAGTTTGACCTGATTTCAATAGAAAACCATACAATTTTCGGACTTTTTTCAAGTTTTTAGGGTCAAAATTTTTCCAAAAATTTTTTTTTTCTTTAAACGCCTGTAACTTCTTTATTTTGCGTCCTAGACCCTTCAAAGTTTGACCTGATTTCAATAGAAAACCATACAATTTTCGGACTTTTTTCAAGTTTTTAGGGTCAAAATTTTTCCAAAAAAAATTTTTTTCTTTAAACGCCTGTAACTTCTTTATTTTGCGTCCTAGACCCTTCAAAGTTTGACCTGATTTCAATAGAAAACCATACAATTTTCGGACTTTTTTCAAGTTTTTAGGGTCAAAATTTTTCCAAAAAAAAATTTTTTCTTTAAACGCCTGTAACTTCTTTATTTTGCGTCCTAGACCCTTCAAAGTTTGACCTGATTTCAATAGAAAACCATACAATTTTCGGACATTTTTCAAGTTTTTAGGGTCAAAATTTTTCCAAAAATTTTTTTTTTCTTTAAACGCCTGTAACTTCTTTATTTTGCGTCCTAGACCCTTCAAAGTTTGACCTGATTTCAATAGAAAACCATACAATTTTCGGACATTTTTCAAGTTTTTAGGGTCAAAATTTTTCCAAAAAAAATTTTTTTCTTTAAACGCCTGTAACTTCTTTATTTTGCGTCCTAGACCCTTCAAAGTTTGACCTGATTTCAATAGAAAACCATACAATTTTCGGACTTTTTTCAAGTTTTTAGGGTCAAAATTTTTCCAAAAATTTTTTTTTTCTTTAAACGCCTGTAACTTCTTTATTTTGCGTCCTAGACCCTTCAAAGTTTGACCTGATTTCAATAGAAAACCATACAATTTTCGGACATTTTTCAAGTTTTTAGGGTCAAAATTTTTCCAAAAAAAATTTTTTTCTTTAAACGCCTGTAACTTCTTTATTTTGCGTCCTAGACCCTTCAAAGTTTGACCTGATTTCAATAGAAAACCATACAATTTTCGGACTTTTTTCAAGTTTTTAGGGTCAAAATTTTCCCAAAAAAAATTTTTTTCTTTAAACGCCTGTAACTTCTTTATTTTGCGTCCTAGACCCTTCAAAGTTTGACCTGATTTCAATAGAAAACCATACAATTTTCGGACTTTTTTCAAGTTTTTAGGGTCAAAATTTTTCCAAAAATTTTTTTTTTCTTTAAACGCCTGTAACTTCTTTATTTTGCGTCCTAGACCCTTCAAAGTTTGACCTGATTTCAATAGAAAACCATACAATTTTCGGACTTTTTTCAAGTTTTTAGGGTCAAAATTTTTCCAAAAATTTTTTTTTTCTTTAAACGCCTGTAACTTCTTTATTTTGCGTCCTAGACCCTTCAAAGTTTGACCTGATTTCAATAGAAAACCATACAATTTTCGGACATTTTTCAAGTTTTTAGGGTCAAAATTTTTCCAAAAAATTTTTTTTTCTTTAAACGCCTGTAACTTCTTTATTTTGCGTCCTAGACCCTTCAAAGTTTGACCTGATTTCAATAGAAAACCATACAATTTTCGGACATTTTTCAAGTTTTTAGGGTCAAAATTTTTCCAAAAAAAATTTTTTTCTTTAAACGCCTGTAACTTCTTTATTTTGCGTCCTAGACCCTTCAAAGTTTGACCTGATTTCAATAGAAAACCATACAATTTTCGGACTTTTTTCAAGTTTTTAGGGTCAAAATTTTTCCAAAAATTTTTTTTTTCTTTAAACGCCTGTAACTTCTTTATTTTGCGTCCTAGACCCTTCAAAGTTTGACCTGATTTCAATAGAAAACCATACAATTTTCGGACTTTTTTCAAGTTTTTAGGGTCAAAATTTTTCCAAAAATTTTTTTTTTCTTTAAACGCCTGTAACTTCTTTATTTTGCGTCCTAGACCCTTCAAAGTTTGACCTGATTTCAATAGAAAACCATACAATTTTCGGACATTTTTCAAGTTTTTAGGGTCAAAATTTTTCCAAAAAAAATTTTTTTCTTTAAACGCCTGTAACTTCTTTATTTTGCGTCCTAGATCCTTCAAAGTTTGACCTGATTTCAATAGAAAACCATACAATTTTCGGACTTTTTTCAAGTTTTTAGGGTCAAAATTTTTCCAAAAATTTTTTTTTTCTTTAAAGGCCTGTAACTTCTTTATTTTGCGTCCTAGACCCTTCAAAGTTTGGCCTGATTTCAATAGAAAACCATACAATTTTCGGACATTTTTCAAGTTTTTAGAGTCAAAATTTTTCCAAAAAAAATTTTTTTCTTTAAACGCCTGTAACTTCTTTATTTTGCGTCCTAGACCCTTCAAAGTTTGACCTGATTTCAATAGAAAACCATACAATTTTCGGACTTTTTTCAAGTTTTTAGGGTCAAAATTTTTCCAAAAAAAATTTTTTTCTTTAAACGCCTGTAACTTCTTTATTTTGCGTCCTAGACCCTTCAAAGTTTGACCTGATTTCAATAGAAAACCATACAATTTTCGGACTTTTTTCAAATTTTAGGGTCAAAATTTTTCCAAAAATTTTTTTTTCTTTAAACGCCTGTAACTTCTTTATTTTGCGTCCTAGACCCTTCAAAGTTTGACCTGATTTCAATAGAAAACCATACAATTTTCGGACTTTTTTCAAGTTTTTAGGGTCAAAATTTTTCCAAAAAAAAATTTTTTCTTTAAACGCCTGTAACTTCTTTATTTTGCGTCCTAGACCCTTCAAAGTTTGACCTGATTTCAATAGAAAACCATACAATTTTCGGACTTTTTTCAAGTTTTTAGGGTCAAAATTTTTCCAAAAATTTTTTTTTTCTTTAAACGCCTGTAACTTCTTTATTTTGCGTCCTAGACCCTTCAAAGTTTGACCTGATTTCAATAGAAAACCATACAATTTTCGGACATTTTTCAAGTTTTTAGGGTCAAAATTTTTCCAAAAAAAATTTTTTTCTTTAAACGCCTGTAACTTCTTTATTTTGCGTCCTAGACCCTTCAAAGTTTGACCTGATTTCAATAGAAAACCATACAATTTTCGGACTTTTTTCAAGTTTTTAGGGTCAAAATTTTTACAAAAAAAATTTTTTTTTCTTTAAACGCCTGTAACTTCTTTATTTTGCGTCCTAGACCCTTCAAAGTTTGACCTGATTTCAATAGAAAACCATACAATTTTCGGACATTTTTCAAGTTTTTAGGGTCAAAATTTTTACAAAAAAAATTTTTTTTCTTTAAACGCCTGTAACTTCTTTATTTTGCGTCCTAGACCCTTCAAAGTTTGACCTGATTTCAATAGAAAACCATACAATTTTCGGACTTTTTTCAAGTTTTTGGGGTCAAAATTTTTACAAAAAAAAATTTTTTTCTTTAAACGCCTGTAACTTCTTTATTTTGCGTCCTAGACCCTTCAAAGTTTGACCTGATTTCAATAGAAAACCATACAATTTTCGGACATTTTTCAAGTTTTTAGGGTCAAAATTTTTACAAAAAAAATTTTTTTTCTTTAAACGCCTGTAACTTCTTTATTTTGCGTCCTAGACCCTTCAAAGTTTGACCTGATTTCAATAGAAAACCATACAATTTTTGGACATTTTTCAAGTTTTTAGGGTCAAAACTTTTATAAAAAATTTTTTTTTTCTTTAAACGCCTGTAACTTCTTTATTTTGCGTCCTAGACCCTTCAAAGTTTGACCTGATTTCAATAGAAAACCATACAATTTTCGGACTTTTTTCAAGTTTTTAGGGTCAAAATTTTTCCAAAAAGGTTTTTTTTTCTTTAAACGCCTGTAACTTCTTTACTTCTGTTTCTTTTTTCTTTGTATTATTTATTATTAATATTATTTGGTCCTTTTTATGACTGCTCTCTACCCATAGTGTCATGTCAAAATTGTGTCAATGGTTGCTTCAAACCCTATGGGGGGAACTACCAAAATCTTTTACTAGTATAAACGAATTTGCACGAGGAATCGACTTACATGGAAATTCGTGTTACGCGGATTGTTCCCGGGTTATAGCAGTGCGCTCTAATAGCGTAGTTCGGGGACTGACTGTACGATAATTATTGAAAATTTTCCCGCTATAAAACATTATCGCACAAGGCAAACGGCAGCATTAAAATATGTTGCTTGGGAACCGTAGCGCTGCTGTCAAATTGTTGAATCAAACTGCCGTTGAACTTTTTGCAGTGTGTTGTGTTTTCGTTTTCGGTGGTGCCTTGAGTTGGAGTGAGCATATTCTGCCTGAAATAATGGAGGAATCGAGCAAGGTTTGTTTAGGGAATCCATTCCATTTAAGAGGTTCACTTAGCACAAAACTGATTGCGCTTTTTCTTCCCGCAGGTTCTTGAAACACTGAAAAAGATTGATGCTATCGATGTGCGTCATATCTGGATCATTCACGCAGAAACGTTTCGTGAATTTTTCGAATGGTTTACACAACTTGACGACGAAAATCTCGTCACAGATTTGTTGCTCAAAAGGTATGTTCTTTTGGGATTGTTCATGTGGGACAATATATTCCTGCAGTAATAATTGTGGTGCTATTGTTTGGTGTATAGCTATCAAGAACTCGTTCGTAACGGCACCGTGTTGGGGGATGAGATATTGGAAGAGCATCTGAATGCACTGAACCAGGAGTACGTGAGCATACTCGATTACACGGATTGCGACGTGGAGACATTAGAACAACAATTGGAACAGCTTGTCGAGGTGGAGGAAAAGTATGAAAAACTTTTTAGCGGTGCGAAGAAAACGAACATTGCTGTCACGAAGGAACTGTCCGAGCTGGAGCGGAATGATCGCGAACAGGAATACGTTCTTGATAAGGTCGCATCGAACAGTATGGATATGGCCAGACAGTTGGAAGAGAACCAACAGGCAACCCAGCAGCAGATATCGGATTTACATCATTGCTACTATCAGCGAGTAAGAGCCTAAATAAGCGTAGGGCAAACTGCTGGATGGTTTGGATACAGTATTCTTTTTTATTTTTAGCAAAATCCACCCATATTCATCTATCAGATGCCGATCGAACAATTCGATGCAAAGGGCGACCAGTTTTTGAAGTTCGTGGAGATGTGCGTGAAGAAGCATTTCACTGTGAAACGGCTAGATAGCTCAAAGTCAACCGATGATGTGGATAATCAGCAGGTGATCGATGAGCTAGAAGGCATCAAGATGCGCTTGGACGCGGAGGAGTTAAAGTTGCTCGAGGCTAAGCGAGAGTACGCCGGGGTGATGAAGCTTGTTGAACGGTTGCAGAATCATAGCTGGGTGCCAATGAAAGTGTCCGCATTGAAGTGGGTATTCGCAAAAAACGACGGCATTGAAAAGAGATTCGACAGATTTCTATTCTTTTCTCCGTAGGAAACAGTGTCTCGAACTGAAGAACGTAAATGATCACGATCTGTTGAGGATGGATCTACTAAAGCACGAGCTCGATACGTTCATCCGGCAGGTGAACGAGCTAAAGATCGAATCGGTACTGTACGAGAACAATCGTGCGAAACTCGATCGTGCCGTCAATAGGTTGGAATACATACAACCATTGTGCGAAAGTATCTCCTGCGAGCTGATGAACGCCGAGTTGCTATGGATACTGATGCAGCTCGATTTGGAGAAGATACGCGATTGGTTCGATAATGCGGACGAAATGAATGGTGAATCAAAGCGATGCTTTAAACGTATCGATACGATGAAACAGATCGAAAAGAATTCACTGCCCGAGGAAGTGTATAGTGATTACTTAAGCCCGCTATCGGCACTCGTAAAACAGGACACCGTGGGTAATACGGAAGAATCCAACCGAATGAAAGGATGTGTGCAGTACTTTTCCGGTCTGCTCAAGCGTCTTTCGAAACTGTACGAATCGATTGCTAAAGGAAAATATCATCGAAATGCGGATGAACTGTTGAAGCAACTGTATGTTACAACAGGGTTATCATAATAATTCCTTGCTAAGCATAGTTATTTGTTGTTCTCTTTCAGAACCCAGCAAGAGATGTTGATGTCACGCTTCGTGTTTGATGGACCGCTAAAATATCCCCAATTCTACGGTCAAAAATACTTGGAACGGCTTCAAAAGATCGGATTCGCTTTAAGTCAAGTGGAGCGACACCTTCGGAATATTCGGAAAGAGTTCGTACAAAATATCGAAGAACCGAAGGTGAGTGTAATGAAATCCCACTAAATAAAGGGATATTTTTTTAATGCCCAAATGGGTGTTTTGTCTATTGTAGCAAAATCAAAAGTTTTGGCTATACTATCAACGTCTCTGGATTTGGTTCTTAACGGAACCAAAGAAGGTTACCTTTGCCATTAAGGAAATAACGGCCGAAGCGTCCAAAACGACTAGCTACAAAAGTATCTCCGGTATCAAGTGCAGATCGATTGTCAACGATACCAAGTTTTAGCATGCTCAGCTAAGTTTGCGGTAAGTTAAACGGAACGCGGAAGTATTGTGTTTTAATGTTCAAGAAGTTGAATGATGAAGTGCTTTAAAATGGGTCATTTTAATGAGTTTGTAAGTAAACTCCAGGAATAAATAACGCATAAACAAATATGCAGAACACACTTGAAAGTGAACATCAAGAAGGGATAACATAAACGCGATAATTAATACTCTTAAAGAAAAGATAAAAGTCAAACGAAGGAAGAAAACTATCAAATTTGTGGTTTCTCATGTAATGAAAAGAAAAACTGTACGGAAATTTAATGTTAAGAATAGTCCCAGATAAATTAATATAAAAAAAATTAAAACCATGCAAAACTAGCGAATTGTTTCGTGTCCAGGATGCAGAGCATTGGATAGGTAAATTATAGTAAATAGTCCCGATATGCCTTAAGCACACCTTATCACAATAGAACCGTATTCGATTTAAAATATTGTTTTTATTTGTACCATAATCCGATTGTAATCCTATTTTTGCTTCGCTATCGCTCTAAAGCGATTGGCCGAAAGGAGCGTTTTATGGGAGTTTTTACGACTATCGAAACTAGCTCCTGCGTTAAAGAACTAGCGATTTCGGGTTTCGGGGTTAAGCTAGCGACATTGGTCACAACCCGTTTCGCTTTACAAGTCGGTGTAGCTGCCTGTTGTTATTTTTATCAAAACCTTCGTCTCGAGCGACAGCGTCGTCTTCTTTCCGACACGCGACTTGACACCGCTCGAAGATCGAATTATCCCAAAACCGTGGAAGTATCCCAAACTACTTCGTGCAGCGTGTGTGTGAGAAAGCATGTGACCCAAAAGGAAAAGAATCTAATATCTATCATGGCCAAACAGCAAAACAAAAAAAAAGCACAGAAGTGGTAAAAGGATGTCGGAAAGAAACGGATCCATTTGCGTCTGTGAGTGTTTTTTGTGTTGCTGTGCTAGGTCGGAAGTGAAACTAAAATTGACATCGCATCACAAACCACCAATAAATGCAAATACCGCAAACCGGAAAACCCACCCGCGCTGGGTGTGGGTTGTTGTGTATCACATCTCCTGTGAAATGTGCGCTGATCCGGAAGGAAGGAGCAGAAAACAGAAGCACGCGACGACGAGTCCTCGGGTCTCCTGGGGCGGTATTGCGTTTGAAGCAACAATTCTCCCTCGCAATGCATGCGCGTACACACACACACACACACACACACACACACACAGAACGAACGGATTCTTTCGTATTTTTCGTATCCAATTTGAATAAATTCGTATTTGTATGAGGTACGAGTACGGGCAGCGCCCGGGTCCCGTCTGTTCGGTTGTTTTTTTTTTCATTTTGGGTGGGTAATCGTTGAGTTTAAGTTGAATTTCGCGAGAAAAACGGCACTGTTCCCCCTTCTCGACCCGTGTCTTCCCGGTGGTCGATGGGGGTTAGCGTGCGGTACGGCATAAACGGCACGACGTGTATAACCCTTTATGGTGGTTCAACTCCAAATAGGAAAACTGATGAAACCCAACACGTTCGGGTGTATGATCGCAGTTGCGCTCGAGAAGAGGTCGTATTTCGGGAGAAAATCGGGTGGGCACCGAGGTTCAAAACCGCTAGCTCGTCGAATTCTTACGGTTATGGATAGGAGTTTGAAATTCGAATATATGTATATGGCGAAAGCGAACGAGCGCTGTAGGTTCGTAACTTATGGTTTTCAATCTTTGTGTCGGTGCCATTATCTTAAAGCTTCCGTTCCGACAAGTAAGATGATAGTTTAACCTAACCAGAAGCGATAAAGTAACACTTACTACACTTCTGTAAGGTTGTTGTAAAGTACAAGAGTCGCTCTGTAACGTTGCGTATTTTTAAATTTAATATTTTAAAAATTTGTTTCATAATTCAAATGTTTCAAATTTGCTTATAAAAAACACCATGAGAAAATTGTTAATTTTTTTACTCGGAAATAAAATTCCAATTCTATTTCATTATTTAAACACTGCGTCCACACACCCTTGCCAACGCCGCAATGCTTTCACAAATGCAATCTTGCATTAATAATGTTATTTAGCGTTACGTTATTGATGTTGCACTAATTGCATACATTTACATAACGATTGACAGCTAGTGTTGAGGTGATGTTATCCGGTAGTGAACTTTACCTACTGTCCCCTTGTTTTGTTGCCAATTCGCACGTGTTTGCCAGCCAGGGACAAAAATGTCGCCGCCTGAAACACGCTACTTGTTGAAGGAAAGGATTACTGTCGGCCAGGATTCATTATGTATGCTAATAAAATAATGTTACTAATTCCATCTCCATTCGCTTTGACGTGTCATTCGTCATTAGAGCGCGGCACCGCAGGAATGTAGCGAACCCCGGGGAAGTTAAATGGTGCAGATATAGAAGGATCATTCCACCACACCGATGGGGGAAGGTGGCATCATTTTTATCTCACATGATTGATTTGCTGAAGGGGAATTGTATGATCGTTGGGTAGAGTATTAATAGGTGCACATTAAAGGTGTTTGTTTTGTCATGAGTGCGTCGATAAACGTATCTCCGCAATTTAGATTCATTCGATTGTACGAATTGCCGGTAGATTAGTGTGCTGTGGAATTGTTTACAGTACAACGCGGAAGGTAAATAGTGTGCGCTAATTAAAACATGTTACAAACGGTGTGGATTTAAACGCAATAAAGTTGACTCGGGAATAAATTCCTTTGGGGAATAGTGCTGTTGGCGATGGGATTTATAGAATATAGGACAGGATAAATGACACTCTAAGTGAGTCACCAGAGTATCACCTTCAAATCAAATTAGAAAGTGCAGCAATTTTGCAGCAAATTTGACTCTCCAAATTGCCGAAGCGCGTTGATCATGTCATGAGAATCACACCAGGTAATGCTACTTTAGGCTTTGTTAGATTATTCGCATGTACAGAAGGGATGTTATAGCATTAAATATAACACATAACATCTGCGTAGAATATTCTTCTTTTGTACGATCGATACAAATGCGACAGCTGGCTTTGATCGTTCGAAGTTAGAGGGCGCTTCATCGAGCGGTTAAATTGATCAAGCCTAGTACAACCGGAGCTAACCTGCCCTAAAAGGCTAAATTAAATTCAATTAAATATTGCTAAAAGAAGTCCTTTTTTGTGATACTTGTGCAGTAAGCGTTTCATGTCATTAGACAACATACTCCAAAGGACTTTTATCAAGACCGTAACAGTCTTTGGAGTTTTGCTATCTGTTGTGGTTTAAAATAAACTTTAAATTGTTGGTAGCAGTTTTGTTGAATTTGAACCGGGAATTGACGCTTTCAATCAAAGCTTAAGTATTGTAGCAATTAAAGGGCTTAGATTTAACAAAAGAGTTAATTAACGCTTTTTTTAAAATATAATTCTCGATTTTGAAGGTTAGTTTACTTGGACTTGATTCAATTTTCCCTCGATCATCTATTCTATCTTACGAAAGGCTTTCTCTTTCTAAACATAAAGCTCCCGAAAGTTCGGAGCAGCATGGTGAATGATGTAATCTGTAATGTAATGTTGAATATTTACGAGTTTATTTCCCTCAAATTAACTGGGAGAGACTATCATGATGTTGCCCTTTCATAATAGTTAATACGCTACCAAACACAATTACCGTTTTAATGAGTTTTCACACGCGAAACGTGGTTAATATTTATAGACATTCACTGTGCTTTTTTTGTGTTCTCACTATATAAACCCTATAAATTGTCACCCTAACTAAGGTGTGTGGGTGTGTTTGTGTGGCTACAATTTGACTTGGGAAATCACCATCGGCCTCCGGTATCTCAATGATTGCAAGAAATCGTTCGTGTGTTACCAATAGCCGGTCCGTTCCGGCTTTAACACACCACACACAAGGCACCGGAGAAGTTCATCTTCCGCCCGGAAGCCAATAACCGAGCAAACCCGAAACCGATTGGATAGTATTCGCGCGATTTAATATTATCGCTTGCCCGGACAGTGGGCCGGGTGCTTCCGATTCGCCCCACCATCACCACCGGTTCATTGAATATTCATTATGGTCAATTTTTATTAATAATAGTGTTTGGTGGTGGTGGTGGTTTTTTTTTTACTCTGGCTGCAATGTATGGGAACCGGGTATGGGTATCGGGGCTCAATATAGCTCCCGGCGAATGACATTCCATTTACATCTTACTTTCTCCACTTGGCCATCCCCCGGGACCCCCAGGTCGGTTCTATTGGCGATGATGATCCCCCCGGTAATCTTTTCATTCTTTTGGCAGGAAATTTCGCAATCCGCATCCGCTGCTGGCCACTTTCGTTGCTTTCGATACGCGTGCGGTGGCATGAATAGAAGCAAAGTGTGTATGTGTGTGATGGCAAATGAAACGGACGACGTGGGGTGAAAGTGAGATTTTATTCTAGGTTTGGAAGTTGGGAACGAACGGTGGACCAGACCAGACGCACACACACACACCAGATCGGATCGGGCGTATGCATTTTCCCGTTGTTTTCTTACTGGCCTTAAGGTCGGTGGTATGAAATTGCTTCAGGGCTAGGCACTGGTTCGCTGATTGTAAATCAGGTCACGCATTTTCTCACCCACGGCCACCGCCACTGCCATTCCTGCGGGAATATGGTTATCCCATAAGGGGGAATGTTCGGTACGACGTGTCCTTGGGGTAAGACGAAGATACGGACCAAAAAAAGAAGCGCATCGCAACGGCCAAAAGTGGCCAACTCATGGTTCCATTTTTTTTTCTTCTTCTCATTTCATTTTCGTGAGGATAAGCACTGGCCGTGCCTGTAGCAGCACAGAAACGTGATGAGATGATGTATTAGATTACTGCCAAAGCCTAGAAAATGATGATACTGTTCCCTGGCCTCATTCACCCAGCGGTCCGAAAAGGCGATCACAAGACGGGCGAAGAAGACGAAGAGTTTTGGGATTGTTTTTGAAGAAGCAGAAGAGAAAAAAAAACACACACACACCTAGTTCCTGGCCCGTCTGGCGTTTGCGAATGATTGCCATTTTGTCGACACACGGCTCTCCGGTACGGGCCCGATTTCGGACAGCCACTGAGTAGCTGCGATGGATTTTCGGATACATCGTTTTTTTTTTTCGCCACCGACTGTTGGCTGTTAGTTCCCGATTTTTGGGTATACGAAGAGGAACAAAAGGGCTCTAATGGTGTGGGTGGGGCATCCTACCGCCTGTTGAAGGTGCGGCAAGCATGTTTTACCTCCGTGTGAAGTTGTAGCACCAGGAAAACTGGATGGGAAAGGGAGCAGGAAGGAGGAGGGGCATCCTTGACGTGAGCGAACGATAACGAGCCAGGAAACATCCATCAGGAAATGGACGATTTTGCAGAACGAAGGAAGAGCAAACGATGCGATTTAACTCTTGAGGATTATGTAGAGTTTATTTTGGAAAGGAAAATAAAAGTTTATGATATTTAAATAAATGTAATGGTAAACACAACAAACACCACATGATTGTTAGAGGTGTTCTACTAACAAGAAGAGTTAAAAAAAACATGAAAACTATGATTGCATCTCTTTATCAAATGATTTTCTTTCTAAAGAAAAGAAAAGAAGAAAATAAACAAAGTAACTTTAAAGTAAGGTAAAGCCACAAGAACTTAGAACATAGAAGTAGAAAAAAAAGGAATAGAGCAAATAAAGTGCATACAGAATGATAAAGAAAGCGACATAGAACAAAGAAACCACAAAGCAATGGAATGATAAAATGTACTAATGTATATTAAATTTGGCAAAGATGAAGTAAAATAGAAGCAGCAAAGGGTTTACCAAAATATAGCAAAAAACACGTGCCAAATGTGAAAAATTTCTCTTCCAATGAAAAGAAAAGAACAGTGAGTCGTGAGCGAACGGAACGCACCACCATCAAACATACGATCCTGGATCATTCGTGCGTCCAGTGCAGCTGGTACACGGGCAGTAGAAGCAAAAAAGGGAAATAGAAAAGAAAGCATCTTCCACACGCCCGCACATGGCCGCACCGGGAACTAAGATCTGCCACGAAAACAACAACGACATTGTTGCGGATCTCATCCATCTTTGCGCAGCAGCTCTCGAGTGCGTCTCGAAAGCGTTAAGCGTTACCGTTGCTGCTGCTGGCTGGTGTGCCGGCGCTATCAAACCAAGTGAAGGCAACAAAGTGAAGTTCATTTAATCAAATTTATGCAAGCTGATGAAAATGTTCACCAATTTTATCGCCGGAACGTGTCCTAAATTGCGAATTGTGAGCTTTGCGTCTTGCGTGTGGCGGGCCGAAGGGATGATGCTGCTACTGGTGGCAGCAGTGTTGGCGCAGTGTGATGCCTAAAGAGATGTACGGATCGAGAAGGGTGGGAACCTGTCTACCGTGTCCACCCGGTCCCGGAGTGGCTCGGTTCGGAACGTGTTTAGAAAGCAATTACTGGAACTTTCGCACACCCTACCGAGTCCGAGTGTGCATGTGTTGACGTCCATGGCGTTGCGTCGAGTTTTTCCGGGTTTGGGTCGAGGCGCGCTTGCCGAAAACTCTTGTGAAGTGTAGATACGTTTCGGTTGCAAATGCAGCCAGCCAGTCGGCTGATAGATGCGCACCATCGGCCGGATGACGATGGCTCGAAACGCTACGAATGACTTGTGCATTCTTGTGCCCCACTCACAACCGGGAACAGTAACTTCACGTACTGGGCTGGCCGCTTGAGTATTACTCGCCGGCGCGTAAGTTTATCTCGTGCACTATTTCGAAAGCATTTAACTTTCCCGTTTGTTCTTTGCTGATTCGACGCTGATGCACCATTTGTGGCCGAAGTCGAAACTTGCCGCATCGAAGATGGATTTTGAACTTTAGATTGATTTGCAATACGGCTGGCGTGCCGGCGTAATGTTTCGAGCTGTAGAACTTCTTGAATGATAGCAGTCATCAGTATCCCTGGCATGAGTGTCAGTTTATCAGCGAGAAGAACTTGCAATTTATAGAAGTAGCTCTAACATAATTGTTTATCGGATCAAGCCCCTCCTAGTTAAGTGCAATTATAGTCACTGTGAGCTACGCATTGGGCATGAATGAACGTTCCAGACCGACAATAAGTCCTGAGTTTGAGTTTGGTATTGCTAGAATGTACCCCATTGTTCATGGATTTGTGCGGAAAAGGTGATCTCTTTTCTTGAGGTTCACTCAAATTTTTAACCTCTCCGATCTCAAGTACCAGTGCAAACATATGTCAAATCATTCGGATGATGTTGTCATACATCAATTGGAGTGGCTTTAATTCCAGCATGTAATGTTGTATGAAATAATTTTGGATATTGTACTGATAGTATGTTTTATTAATTTCCAGGTTTCTAAATGGCGAAATTGACTCTTCCGGCTTATTAAATCACATCAGCATTTGGTGGGCCTCGTCTAGGGATCTGCGGGCAAGCTTCCTTCTTTGTGACGAGTATGTCGAATGAGTTCAACGAAATCGTGCAGATGCATTTAATTATAAGCACAAGAAACACATTGATGACACAATAGTGCGCTTAATAAGCTTATCGCAATCTTCGAGGACCGGTGGTGTGACGGCTGCTTCGTGATTTTTCGTGAGTCAATTTACGCTGCTAATTTCCCAGTCTCTTTGAAGATGACCTTTGCTGACTTCCTTTCACACAAGATACAAGATGGAAGCCGCTAACTATCGTGGCATCACATCACTCTGGCTCTATGCCAAGGTGTTTGAGTTGGTCTTCTATGAACCCGTTTCAGCATCCGTTCTAGTTTATGGCCAAAAAATCGAAGACGTCCATCCTGATGGAATTCCATCGTTCCATCGTCCATCCTGCGTCGTTGCTGTGACATAAATCATACATCACTGACCGGTCATATTCCGTAAGGATAGGCCCGTCTGCTTCAAGGCCTATTTATGCTTCGTGCGGATGTACCTCGTCCCAAATATTTAACTGTGTATAAGAAAAAAGTTTTATAACTGTACAAGATCTAACACTTAGCCATGAAAATATGGCATAACATAAACATAGGACAAAGATAACACAAAAAATCAATTTTGATACTAAAACTAGCTAATCGGCCCGGTTACAGGGCTATGCAACAGAATTTTGTTGTGTACGCAAACTCAAAGATGTTTTAAAAAGAGGTTTTCTTCCCAATTGGAGGAAATTGTTAATTTTATTTTATTTAGTTTAATAAATTATCAAATTTCTCACCTCGGGCCCCTTTGGCACTCATAAAAACTATTTGGCAAAGCATATTCCAAGTCACTTTGAGCTTTTGTTGTCGTTTTAGGTTTTAACAGACCTTGAACCTTGATGACTTTGTTCTTCTCTTAGTCTGATATAGCCATTCCTCTGATCTGTACATCTTGCGTCGTGTTTTAGATATTCGATCTTTGTGGTTGATAAGTCCCGAACCTTGGTCATTTATCACGAATGAAATGTATCGTAAAAATATACGTCACGTCGTGTTTGCGTTCAGCTCCCATCTGGATCATATGCAACATATCATTTTAACATGAGTATTCTAAATTACAATGAAGCACTTTATAATATTTTTGCGTCAGATCCCCAGTTGCTTGCTATGCATTTATGCTTTTCGTAGGCATCGCACATAATTTCGTCGAAAGTCGACGTCTTTCACAATCAGATAAAAGCAACTGATTGGATATATCTAAGGTTAAGTAGCCATCCACATTAAGGTACCAAAGATTTCCCATGTTTTTTTTTCTAACTTTTTCCTCACAGACAGTATATTTTAAAAGTTTAAATTTCATAAGGTGCCATTTAATCAAATGTAGCGGCGCCAGTCTTCTTTAGATAGGACCGGTACAAAATTACAACCCAACCTCCTCGTTCCCAGGAACAACTATCCAGGTTGCGGGTAAATAAAGTTAAAAGGCCCAGAATTTGCTGGCCAATATCTCTTGATGTTGTGCTTGTGTCATGGGTTATTGAAATACAGAGGATTTGAAAAAATATTGACCCTACTAAAAATCTTCTCGGTTACCTGGTTTGATAAAAATTTCTCTATTTAAACTGAGAAGTAAGCAACATAGCACAACACTGTTAGTGAAAAATAAATCATGAAAAATTGCAGCGAATCAAGCAGTAAACAACTTTAAAATATTTATAAGCTACTGTGAAGCATGGTATTATTTTAGAAAATAATGCTGCTATTTTCGTGAATTCAACGACCATTTCTGGTCTTCCTTGATTTGTATTAATCAGGATAGTGAGTCACTCACTTGGCACTTGGAAGCGTTGGAGCGGCCCGGTGGTTTGATGGTAGCGACGCCGGTCTTCATACGATCGGACCTGACCAAAATCCCATCCGGATCAATCACCCGTACTCAGGACTGACTATCCAGCTTCGGGAAAATAAAGATACAGAAAGCCAGAAATGGCAGGTTCAGACCTCTTAGAAGAAGTGAGTGCTGCGTACGGGGGTACGGCTCGAATAGGTCGTTTAAGAAACCGTTCACACTGTATCACCGACCAAAATTAAAATCTTTTTGAAAATCTTGTAAAGGATCCGACTGAACATGCAAGAAAACGCGCGAATACCCGAGGACAACACATAAAAACTTTCACAAATTGCCCGTCTGTGGATACGTGTAAAAACCATTTGCTAAAACCATAGTATTCATGGAAAAATAAATTGTTGGTGACGGGATCATAGAAGGCATAGCGAAAAAAAGGAGATGTGAAATCAAAAATGCTTCACACAAAAAAAAAAAATGATCCATGGATGTGGGAAACAATGTTACCATGAAAACGTTATGCGTCGCCTCCAACTAAAATTTGTATAGCGATAAGGCTCAAACCTGTATCATATTGAATACTGCCAAACCTACAGCATTATTATAAATGTATTAGGTAATGTTTTCAAAAATTAGTCATTTAAATTGAAAATCTATGCGGTATTGGCCATTTCCTAGCAACAATGTAGCAAATAGTTGGTAAGCTTTAGCTCTGCGGTTTGGTTCTATCCATCGGTGTGGTTAGATACATTGCAAGGATGACTGTCATATGGGGCCTGTTGTCTATTTCCGCTTATTTTGGTTAACCAAACCGACGCACAACCGTTACCACAATTAAATGAAATTCCCCCTCCCCTGTGCCGGTGCTAGCATGGCGCGCTGTCTGACATTCCGTTGTCGGGGACGCCGGGAAGCATACAATCGAATCGATCGACTTAAATCATGTCATCAAATCATGAATCAATAAAGAAGATTCAAGCGAACGGGAAAGAAAGAAAGGGAGGAAGCATTTTTGGCCCTAATCATAATATTCCCGGTATGGGAGTGGACATACATCAAACACCGCTCCGTGCGATTGCATTTGCAAATGTTTGCATTGCGTCAATATATGGGCACGCTGTGTGTGCATTAGGAAATGGAATATAAATTTCGGGATTTCATCATGCATGCGATCGGACGATAGGCGAACGTCCAGTGCCCGCGCATTATTAGATGCGTTCTAGCCGTCCAGCGAAAGGCAAATACTTTAAATTTACATTTAACCCACTGCACACGGGCCGGGACCGGGACGCTGGACGTAAACGCTCCATGTCGGAACTGAATTTGTTGATAATCATGTGTGCGCGTGTGTGTGTGTGTGTGTGTGTGTGTGTGTTGGTAATATATTTTGAATAAATTATTATTGCACTACTCGTCCGCTATTGGTTGCATTATCGCTTCGGTGCACTTTCACGGTGTCACTCACCAAACGCACCAAACTGGGTGAGTGAACCTGATGACCGAACAGCCACAGACACACGTGGCAAACAAAAATACTGTTGATGTGCATTAAAGGTGGCACATTTTCATCCCATCGCGCCACACCTGCATAATACAAACTATATATGCGCGTGTTTGCCAGTGCTTTGTTGAATGAATGCACTTGTGCGGTACATAATTGAGCGGCAGTTGTTTGGACTTTTGGGATTACAGTTCGCTACTGGCGCGTGATGACTACCGCCCAACCATTCTCGTCTGATGGGTTGTGTACTTCTATGTGTGTGTGTGTGTGTGTGTGTGTGTGTGTGTGTTCAGAGGGATGTAACGTTTGTACAGCAAAATCTGACAGTTTATGAACGTTAATTATGATGGTGAAGTGCAAACGCATCGTTGCGCACGAGATGCAGCAGTGATTTTGCTACATAATGAGCAGACGAGAGCTGTGGGATAACGAGGGCCAGCCAGTATATCATACGAGTCACTGCCAATGACAGTTATAATCAGGTGCTGGGATAGGGGTCTGGGGTGGGATCTTCCAGTAGACGGCGCTTAAAATCCAATCTTATTAGGCTGGATTCACGTCGAAGCAGCTTGCCATCAAGCGTCGATTATTTTCAATGGGTATGATATCTAAGTTTTTTTTTTTACAATTTGTGTGATGAGTCTGGTGGTGAGTCTTTGGGGTGATATTACTGCAAAATGTGTTAATTAATCTTTCTTACATTACAAGGCCACATAGAAGTGGAAATTTGGATGCAGTAGAGGAGTAAGTATTTCGCTATGTAATGTGCTTGCAATATGAATGTTTCGTTGAACTACTTTTATAACTCCAGACTCATCGGACTCCTTCTCGAAATCTTAGTCATAAATGAGCTAATTTAAATCTCCACAAAGTGTTCATATAAGTCCCTTGCGATTAAACTTATTCACATATATTTTAACCACTATTTTGCTATTTAAACTCTTGAGCTTTAACTATGTTTTAGTGAATTTAAAATCATCCATTGTGTTATAACAACCAGGAGCGAGTTATTATACTCATGAGTGAGTAGGTATTCGCTGGAGCGAGTTAAAATCCATAAGTTAAATGTCTCATTCATGAGTGAGTTGCCAAAGCAAGCGAAATCACCGGGTTAGGATAGAGGATAATTCAAAGGACAATGGCAATAGAAAAGGCCAAAAAGAAAACCCCCTGGCATCAAATGTCAATATCGAAGCATCGAACTCTTTAATGAGTCCGAGTAAAAGTTGGCACTCGACTCGCTCACTCAGTGTCAATTCGTCTTAGTGAGATGTAGGCATACAGGCATCATCTCAACAATTTGTTAAATTTTTGTCTGTTGAACTCAATAGTTTGACACATCACGTAATAATTTATCTTTTTACCTCATTACTAAACGTTTCCTCTGCTATCCTATTTTTTATTCACATTTAATAGTTTCACGTAATTTGCATGGTTCCGCTTTGGCAGCTACGAGTCATGTATGTAACAATCTTGATATCCTTACATACAGATGAACTAAAACTGTCTGGACATTAAACTTCTGGTGCGTTAAAGTGTGGCACGGATTAGCGTTCCATTATGTGTTGCAATTTATACGTAAGATTGGCCAGATACTCATTTCTCAGTTGACGTTAAGCTAGCTTGCGTTTAAGTGCAGGAGAAATATAAATAAAGAAAAAAAGCACGACAGACTCACCGGTCCAGGAAAATTCTTTTCGTGCTATAAAACGATGAACCACGGGAACTGCCGGGGGGTTTTTGTACGGTTCCATGTACCTGCACAAACCGTGCCGTCTCTTTCCTCCCGTTTGTTCGGAGAACCTGTTTGGCGTGAAAAGGAGTTTAATTTTAATCCTTTATTATCGCATTATCCAGGGTTCCAAAGTTCCCCAGCCCAGCGTTACCGTCGCGCGTACTTTATGTGAGAAAGGCACAACAAGAAACAAAAAAAAAAGTAACTGGAAAGCTTCAGCTTACTGACCGGTGCAAAGCGGAAAGTTTTCCATTCCGGGGATTTGTACCCGTACGTACGCGATGGTGATTGTGCTACATTTTTCTTTTGTTTCCTTCGGTTTACCCGGACACACCGGGACAAAAGGTAACCGGCGTAGGCACAGGTGGTAGCACTGTCGCATACTCACCGCAAAACAATCCGACGGAAAATCAGTGTTCTGTTCCGCCTCGGCGTTCCGTTTTTCGATACCGTGAGCCGAAGCATTTGTGTAACGCTGGTTGTACTGTGCTCTAACAACGGTAGCATTTATACATTTGAATCCGAACGAAACTGTGCATTCTACGAGGTCGAGTTAGATAAAGATCAGTGTGAGCTTGTTTTCGAAAGCTTGTTTTTGTGCAGACGTCGGAATCGGGTTTGAATTGTGGTTTTAGGGATGCATTTTCCGGGGGTGGTTAATTTAATGGTGATGTTGGAAGATGTCATTGTACAGGTCTGAAGTATTGAAATTTTCTTTGTTTTGGCATAAAAGTCAACCAACCAACCAAAGTACCTTTTAATAAAGATTTTCATACTACTTACTTTTTTTATCTGTTGTATAGTGTTCAACAAATTATAAATTAGTTATTTTCTATTAGTTGTAGTACACCTCTGTTCTATTTTGTTATGACAAAACGAACCATACTCCAAGCATATAAAGAGAAAAAACTCTTATGGAATGTTCTGAAACTACAATGAGCTTATCCCGGGTGGCTACACTACAAGTTTTTACACCGCTTTTGGGCTATTATTTTTGTACGCGAAAAAATAAAGTGTGTTCCCTAGCTGGCCACTAAGAGCCGGTTAGTGTGGTTTGTGGATGCAGAATTGCACTTATACAGTTACTCCGTCACCTGTACAGTGTTGGTGACATGTATCGTGGATGGGCAGTAATGAGTGAACGTGAATGAGTTGAAGCTCTTATTAAAAATTAAATTAAAATAATGAAAACATTTTTTGAATTTGAAATTAAATAGTAATTAACAAGAATGAACTGAAAAACAATTAGTGGTTTAGTGTAAATAGACAGCAAACGATGAGAAGTACAGAACTCAAGAAAGTAATGAAAGTGTTAAATATATTTAATGTAAGAGAGTAAAAACGTTCACATCAGAAAGTTTATCAAACAAATGTTTATCAAACAGAATGTTTAGTGCAAACAAAAGTAAAATCAATTTAAGAGCCAGTGCCACAAACCAAAACGGTGCGGAAATGTTCAATTCAAGACCCAATTCAGCAAAGCAAAGCAAAGGGAATGAAAATTGTAACTCATAAGAGGATAAAAGCAATGTTAATCTCACCTCATTCACTGTACAAACTGCATACAACTGCATCGCGGAAGGAAAATTCGTTAGTTCTCTTTGTAAACCGGCCACACAACAGTCGCAACAATGGGATTCAGCACAAAGAGCATATAGCAGGAAGAAAAAGGGATAATCAGCACTTCCGGGTTTGTCATCGGTAAAACTTTGTCACCGGCACAAATACACACACACTCGTTGTGCCCGGAAAGTGGGTCGGCTTTTGTTAAGTTTTATTTAATTAATCCCATTCCCACAAAGGGAATCCTCGGCATTACCCGTGGATGGGATGGAACCTCGGCGTGTAGAGAAAGGAAATGGAAATGTATGATGAAAAACACACACACACACACACATACACACACAGTCAGGGAGAAAAAAGAAACACCGTTTAACCATAATCTCGCTTATTCTCGCGAATGCCATGAATGGTTCTCTGGAGGCGAGCATATTTGGCGATTTAATTGCGCTCTTATTTTAATCCTCCGAATGAAGTGGTCATACGGGCATTTTGCGGTCACTTCATTCGTATTGTTGTACGGAAAGGGTGGTATGATAACGTTTATCGTTATCCCCAGTCATATTTTGCTTCCCGTTTGAGAACCCCCATATGGTGTGGACGGTGAAGACTTCAATAGGTAAAATAAATGGTGCCAATAGAACGGGAAGACAGTCAAAGATGTATTACATTTCTTTCGCATTTGTGACTGTGAGGCACGTTAGCGATCGTTTTTTGTGCGAGGCGAGCTATTTTTTTCTCTCTCCATTTCTTCGCGAATAATGTATTAAGAGCTAAAGTCAAAAGGAAACGCAATTACGTGCCTGCACCTGGGATGTGCCTGACACCTGGTGTGGAGCAACTTTTCAGCATAAATAAAATAGCGCGAAAGCAATCCACCATCCCGGCATCCCGCCGGTTTCCATCCTCCGGGACGGGACGGGCATCCATAAATCGAAATTTATTGGTATCATTAGCGCCACCAGTCAACGCTGACAGTTTTGATAAATTGTTTCCATATATATGCAAAAAAAAAGACGCAACCTCCTCCGTCGATTCGCTGCTGGGCAATGGAATTGGGGGCACGGCGAGATGAAGATGGTACATCATCTTCAACACTTTCCCAAGTCGATCGGATGTACCGATGCGCACGTTTCGAAGGTGTGCATCGGCGGGATCACCGTTGTTTGATGCACATTTTCCCACCCGTGGCCCGTGCACTGCTGCGAGAGATCAACATTTTATGACTGAAAAGTATGAATAAATTGTTCTCGGTATGAAGAGCGCATCCCTTTTTTTCCCCGAGCTCGGCAATACTTGGCAACGTTTGAGAAAAAGGGTATGGGGTGGACTTTTTTTTTTGCTTTCCTCCCCAAAGCGAAACGTTCACTACGTTCGATCCTTACTGGTCGGTTTTGTGGCATAGCCGAACGAGTTGCTTATTTATCTGCAGTATGTTCCATTTCCGTTTGGCGATAATGATTTATAAGGAAAGTTAAACATTCTGTCGCTGTACTATAAATATCAGAAAAGTCTGTGTGTATGTGTGTATTTTTTATGTAAGGCGATCAACGTTGCAACTCTGCAATGGGGGATTATTATTGTTGTGCATTGGGTGGAGCGAAGCTATTAAAATAGATAACTGATGGGGGTACAAACAGTGTCACAAATGGATGAGTTTTGCAAAATGAAACAGTGTGTATTTTTCCAGAAAACTTAACGCAACGATCGCTGTGGATCGTTGTAGATTGCAGATGGAACCACGGCAGTGGATTCAAACCTAAAAAATTACGTTTAGACGATATGGGGTTTTTATGTGTGATCTTCCAACAGTTCTTATGCAGTCATCCAATAATACATCAGTAGTAACTGTTGATTATATGTGAAATAACAAAAGATTACAAGCAAATGGTTTGTGTTTTCCATCAATTCCTTCCAATTAATTTGTTTTAGTAAACTTTATTTTATGCTATATTTTTACCTTTAAATGTTTTTTTTTGTTATGTTCATAATAAGCTAAGTTTTTTATTAAACAAAACCCCTTTATTATTCGATAACAATCCGTATCATTACTGCAGTACTAGTCTCTATGCGGTACCAGGCGTCTCCATGAGCTACCAGGCGTCTCCATACACTACTAGGCGTCTCCATTGATATTGCATTAAATTAATTTTGGGAAAACCGAACTGGTTCCACAAAATGGATTCCAATACTCTTCTAAGGGCTTCTCAATGAATGTTTCGTAGTTAATTGTAGACATTTTTCATAGAATTTTCCTAAGTTTCATGGTGAATTTTGTACGAATTTTGCTTTTGTTTGCTCGAATATTTTTTCCGAGCAATGAATTCCTGCACTAATGAATGAATCTAAAGAAAGCTTCTTGCTTCCGGTAAATGGTTCCGGTACAGCAAAATCACACAATTGCTTGCAGCGTATCGAAAAACAGTTAATTAAAGTACACCCGATTACTTTATCGAACAACGGGAATGCTTGCTGTTGGTTGATTACACCGGGGGCAACCTAAAATGGATAGTTATTTGAAGTCAATTAAAAAGCATGATGAGACATAAATTAAATTCACTGTCACTGACCGTTCGCATCAGGGAGCGTACAAAATAAATAACAAAACCAACACATACCACTTCGTAAACTCATCCTCTGCGATTGCGTTACGGATAAAACTTTGTTATTAAAACTGTATAAATGTTTTAATACAACCAAAGTGCAACGCGTTTCCGCCGCGCGTTTCATTCCTTTCCTCATCTGTTACATTTGGCCGGTTTTTTGGACAAATGGAAAAAATCATTACCAAACAATTGAATTTTCAATTCCGGCGGGAGGTGGAGGTGGCGCAGAGTTTGAGCAAAAGTTGTTTTTCCCAAGTTACCGTGCCCGGGCGTATGTCACGAGGCTAAAAGCATATTACTTACAAAATTAGTCTCTTGACTCACTTTTTACATTACTTTTCATTTAAACTTTTTTTTCTCGTCCCTGTGTCCTGTGTCCCTGGGTGGAATGGGGTGGGGTGGGATGGAAGGTGATAAGCGACACACAGGCGTGGCAAAAGGTGACACTCCGAAGTGTGTTTGTTTGGCGCTTGTCGCCACACCTCGTGCGGCACAAAGGAAAGTGCCAATAAGACTTTCATCGATAGCATTTGGCAACGTTCGACTTCTGTGTTTGCACACGAATCAAAGTAGCCGGCTGTGGGAGCTTCTTCTTCGCAGCGGTCCGCTGCTAGCAAACTTTGGTCACATTCACTTAGCAGCATCACCCGGCAGCGGTCGTCGCAAACGCTGATCGTAAGAAACTTTTCCATTTAATTTTTTACTTCTCCTCCCTCCTTCCCCCGCTACTCTTCCCTTACCTCGTCCTTTTCGCGCTGTTCGGTGGGTGTTGTAGCGTGTTTTCCTTTTCGGCTCGAAATTTCCTATGGCTGCTTCGACCGAGCCGTTCTTCGGTGAAGTTTGTTTTTTTTTCCTTCTTTTTGCTGTAGTTTTGGTTCGTTTTCTTTTCTACCGTTCCTTAATTTGACTTCTTTCCAGCCGCCTTGATGAAATTGAAAGCTTCACTCGTTGACAGCACCCGAACAAAGTTGAACGGAAAATGTGAAACACCTCCGAAAAGGTGGCTTCGTTTCTCATAATAATCCTCACGACGGTAAACTCGTTGGTCGGTAAGGTTAGGAGGGGAAAAGTTCATTTTGTGCCACCGAATGCGGTGAAACTGAAAATTGCCGTATCCTTTCGCTTCCTCCTTGGCCTCTCAGCTTCCCGTGTAAGTACCGTTCTGCTAAATGTTCAATCTTTCTAGTGCACATGAAGTTATTTCACCTATCCGTATCCGGGGGGGAAGGGACATAGACGGGAATACACGCAAAGGGCGCAAAGATGTTTGGATAGTAAATGTGTAAAAAGGGATAAAAAGGATATACCTTGGGGTTTCGAGTTGTATCCAGGTTCTGTGGTAGCACCACCTCAAGGGAATCGAATTTTGGTGCCGGAACCAAGTTTTCGTTTCGGTCAGGTGTGTGTCGGACTAGCTGTCGATTTTTGGGGTCCATTTTTTTCGGTGTCCTGTGGACGGTCGGGTGCGCTAAATTGTTGATCATAAACTTCCACCCACAAAACGGACAGGCGGCTACACGGGGAAAGGGGAGGGCAGGGGAGGGAGGCTACAACAAGCCACAAGCTGAATCTTTTCGGTGATAAAACTGGACCATCGTTGTTACATGGCTTCGCTGTGGGTAGTGCAGTGCAGCAATAAAGTACTGACCGCACCGAGCACCGATGCCTTGGGAAATGGGCGTATTTGTGTGCGCTGCAAACCGTGGGAGCAAACCGGGCTGTACTTGCATCTCCTCCCGGAGAAGGGACCGGGATCGCAAGGGCTTGCGATCCCACAACATGCTTAGTTGTAAAACTGCTGGTCGCTGTAAGGGCACTATTTACGAGCTTGTTGTGGAAAGTTTCGGATTTTTTTCTTGTTTGCCCTCACTCTATCTTTCTAAATCCCTCCGATGCCGATGTTAGCGATTGGACGGGCTGTACTTTTCTTTGATGGATGTAACATTTCAACGTCCGGTTCGGAAGTGGAACGGTCAACTTTTCTGTTTTTTTTTTTTTTGGAAAAGTGTTGTGGAAAATCTTTTGCCCCTACTTAGTGTTTAATTTGATTAGGAAAAGTGAACGTGGTGGTGCATTTTTTTTTTCCTTGTTGGTTGCAAAAGTTCGTGATGGCAGAATAATCGGATCCCAATGGTTCGTTCGTTTCCCTTTTTGGGAATGGGATTGTTGTTCAAAGTAAATGCACCTGCAGTTTGTTAATAGATTATAAGCTATTTCATGCATTTAACAACTGAATAATTACCTTTTGATTATCAATAAAATTGTTAGAGAATAAGCATAACATGTTAGACACGCGTAGGCATTTCAGATGAAGCATAAAAGTAGATAATACTACAAGTCGTTCAATGCTTTCAATGCGAAAAAAGCTGTCAAGGTAAATCAAAGACTTTGTTTTGTTATTTTGGTTGGTTCCAATTTTTTAACTACTTTAATATCGACGTGAATAGAAAATCATGACGTTCTGTGATGCCGTTTGTTCTATCAATTTGCAAAAAGTTAAATAAGACAGTATTTTTTTGTCATTAAATATTCAAATAAACGGGAAATAAATTATTTTTCCCATTCTAAGGAATGGGATTTTGGACCGGTCCTGCCGAGTGAAGACCGGTGCCGTTACCAATAAGCCTCATGGGAAATAAATAAATGCTGGAAAAATTGGTGATATTCCAGGAACTCCAAATGTTGAACATTATTCAACGGTAGATTCAAATGCGGCAGCTGGTTTCCGAATATTTAACCGCGGAAGACGCTACACGCGTTGTTCGAACGAAGAGATTGTTAGAGACGATGATCCACGGTCGAGTTGGAATAATGACTGGGAGAATAGAAATCCTCAAATATATCCAATATCCAATATCTAGTTCGTTGATAGCTTTTGTTGCATTTCCATTATTGAAACATCCTAATATTTCTTTTAATTATTAACTAACAGGTCCAAGATAGTTTAGTAAACATTTTTTGGCGTTTTTACGAAGGCATTGCAAATATTTACAACTCCTAATGAGTTTATTGAATGTAGGCTTTTTATCTGAAATAAATTACTAATTTAACGTTTACCAGTTCATTTATAATTGATAATACTACCAAGTCCTTGTCATCTTACCACGAATCTACTTTTAGGACAGTAATGTACTTATGTTTTGATAGCGGAGCCGGTCTTCATACGAGCGGACCTAGGAAAGATCCCATCCGGGCCAAACCTCCGTAGCGAGGATTGACTATTTCGGCCGCGTGACAAAAATAAGTCGATACGGCCTGACCGTTCTAACGAAGCCGAAACAAAAGTACTTATATTTGGCGTTATTTATAGAACACGAAGTTTGCAGGTTAATTTAAAAAATATGCAAAATATCAAGCGAATAGCCACTTTTGCATCAGCGGTGCTATTAATTTCACAACTCGGTACAACGCTTCGATATTAAACCGCAGCCAAATGGTGGATTGAAATAAACAATTTTCCTCCAAAACCACCGAACCAATTGTCGCAAAAAAAAAAAAATGGGAAAAACAGTACACAGACAAAAAGGATGGCGTCTGCGGCCAAGTGTCAGTGTCCGCTGTGGGTCTGGACAACAGCCGGGCGCAGAATGGAACAAAATAAAGCAAACTCTAAAATAATAATAAAAAAAATACACCCAACGAATCGACCCCGTACCGTGAGTTTCCGGTATTTCCGGGATGGGGTGGGGGACTTTATTTATCGACAGATATTGGGCAAAGTTTTCGTGATTTACGGTGGAAAGTTTCGATTTCGGTACGCTTTCGTTAGTTCTCCCTGGTTGAGCCACGGGCAACGATCTGCTGGGTGTTTGGTACGATCTCTTGTGAACGGTTGCTGGCAGCAGTGTGGCGGATGAGGCTTGTAAGCGTTGAGCGGAAAACGGGGAAGTTCGCTCTAATGTGTCGGTGTCATCGCCAGCGTAAAAAGTACCGAACCGCCGGATTGTTAAATCGAGCCCAAACTTTGGCCCCGCCGCCGTTCGTTAGTTTTGGGCGGCAGAATAAAACAAAACAAAAACGACAACCGAAACCGAATGTTTTCGCTCCGATCGCTTGTGCTTGTCGATGCGGCCAGAGTTGGAGGCGGTTGGGTGATAATTGAAATTCAGATCAGTAAACGTGGTTTGTTTCTAATTTCAACTACCCGGGGTAGATTGTTTGTGCAGGGCTAGAGTTGACCTTGCGCCTCATGTCGGACGATCGTAGCCTTATGACTCGACGGGATCTGTCACAGCATTCGAGTGGCGTGGGGAGGGAGTTGGAAATGGCAAAGCCAGAAAAGAAATCAAAATTTACAACATCCGACGGGGATGGTCGACGACTGTTTGAGTGAGCGGTAATGTCACTCGCTTAATTGGATTGGAACTTTTTCGGTGGCAGACGGTTTTTCAATGCGGTAATGATACTTTACCGTTTTGGTCCGGTTGCGCAACGAAGGGGAGGGAAGGAGGGAGTGACTGCAGGCAAATTTAAAATATTTGGCTGTAAAACATTTTTTGTTTGCGGTGGTGTACATATATTTGTTCAAAATCTCATTACTCCTGTGTGTACGCGTGCCTGCGTTAGATCGCTTGGTAAGGTATAGACTGATTTGAGGATGATTTTAAATATATTTGCTAGTATTTTGGCCACGTAATAGTGCAATAAGACTTATATTAGCTCTTTTAAAGCTATTAGCTTTTTTTTTAATATTCATTTAAAACAAGAAGTTTTTTGTGTTAGTTTTTATTTAACAATATTTTTTTACTGACAGTAAAATTTACCGAGAGCTCTTGGATTTTGTATTTTTCATGTTCAAACATTTCTACTAGGATCTTTTTTGTTTAAGGATACTTCTTTCATAAAATCTTTCATAAACAAGTTGTTTTTTATTTTTTATTGAGCTAACTTGATTTCACCTGACTAGCCTAACTCTAAGATGTCACCTGGTACATCAAGATTTTGATTCTCGGGTCTCGGATCGGCAGACAAGAAATTATACAAGAAATTGTTTTGTTTATCATTTCCATTCCGGATATTCCGGAAATTGGTTAAATTTTGTTCTTCAGTCAGAGGTAAACCAGTGCAGCAGGTCAAGACTGCAAGGCGCTTGTAACCCTGATAGTAAGCCTGAGATATCACAAGATATAGGAATGGTTTTCTTATTGGGATATGTTTAAGATCTTTTTATCTGTGTCAGTCTATATAGACTTCCTCAGATCCTTTGACACGGGGAATGCCTTTTTTCTGCTATAGAAATTAAACAAAAGTTATTGTGTTTGAATTTTACGTGATATTGTAGTAATAAATTAGAGACACTTAGAATAATAGAATAAGTGTAAAAATAAAGATATTCAACGAAGTACAACGACTCATCTAGCATCGTTAGCATTATACGAAAGTCAAAACTGTACTCAATTGTCATGGGTGATGGCACCGGATGCATAATATGTATTTAATGCTTATTTTCCTGCCATGCCTCAACAAGTAAGCGCGGTGCAAAAACTGCAACCCAACCGGAAACGAGCAGTTTATTTCCTACACGTGTTGACAGCATCCCCGGCCCTGCTGGGATCGCGTGTGATTTGCCAGCCCGGTTAGCTGACGTCAGCACACATCATCAAATCTTCGGCCCCGCACGGAATCTGTGGAAAGTGCAGAAAATTGCATGAACACTAAACCTGTCCGATACGATACGTTTCATGTGCATCATAAGCGAATGAGGCAAGCCGACACGTCCCCGGTTGACGTTGGCAATTAAAGGTCATTGTAATGTTAAGCGTGCTGGTGTATTTTCCCGACCGGCTGCTGGCCGAGGATCAGACACACGTCAAACGACAGCGTCAGACACGTGGGCAACCGGATAGAAACAGATCAGTGTTGTCATCGCGGACCTTTCCCGGTGCGCTTTGCGGTCGTTATGTTCGGTCTGATTATCAACAGTCGTACCGCGGGTGATTATTATGTGCCGTTAGCTTTCAAGTGATGCAAATGACGTGGGGCTGGGCACCTATCTAGTGGTGCAACCGAATCCATCTGCTTGATGTTGTGGGAATCGGTTTACGTTCTATCAGCGACACTCAGGCGGAACAATTATTTGTCGAGCTAAACCGTCCGTTTTGGTGTCGGTGTTGAAGCATGCAGTTGTGGATCAAACAGATATTGGTTAAGCCGTTTAGTGACCTGTTAATTTTGAGCTAGAACTTTAGTTGATAGATCATATTGTGGATTGAGGATTGTATCAATTTGATGTTTTCTTCAAGAGAGATTGATGGATCTCGTTGTAGAATTCCCTTGTAGAAAAAGTTCGACCTTAGACAACTTTCCTGCTCTGAAGGTATTTATGAGATCTGTTTAGGAGATAATCTGTTGATAGTCTTCATCTTCATATCCCTTCTCTGCTAAGTAAAAAATTTATTTGTTATCTAATAATAAAAGAGTGAAATCGTTCAATAGCATAATTCTAAAGTGAAACACGAAATTGTTGAAAGGATGCTTAAAAGATGTCCAATAGATTATTTACTCAATTAAAATTGCAAATACAAATGATTCATTAGACACACATTAGCCACCCATGCTGGATCGTCACTAAGCGTGTGGACGTTGGTATAGCTCCTACAGCACACCGTACTTATCACGGTTCATGGTAAGGACTGGTAATGCGTCCATAACTGCATCAATCATAATCTTCATAATGGACTGTCCAATCTGAAAATCCCCCGTTTGTGTTAATAGTCGACCGGTCGACGCTTTTGTCGACGTACGCGAACGCAGTTGCGTGTGCAGCACTGTACTACAGCACGCCGGAAAGTTCATTTTTCGACGAACCATAGTACCACTTCTTTGGTCCGAGTTCCGGACAGGCTGGTTGAAAATCAATTAAACTTAGTAATTAATGCGCGGCTGAAAGTTTTCATAATCCTCACTGGCGTGATGGTGCTGGCAGGTTCGGGATGGCCTTTACGATGGTACGGATCACGGTTGGAAGCCCACGTCAGTTTATCGTCACTGACATAGGCCTTGTCTAAGAAAGGGTTTAGCCAAATGTAATGGAAGGGGTTTAGGGGGTGCACAATTTATTACGTGCGTAGAAGAATTAAGGGACCTCCCGCTAGAGGTTGCTCCATTCGTAAAATATCCAATTAAGCTTAAGCATATGTGACGCATGAAAGTTGTTAGTAAGTTGTAGTAATGCTACGCAACGTAAAACTTTCAAGCGAGTGATTAAAATTATAGATTTATTTGATGTAAGCAGTTATTAGTTTTAAGTTGAATGAATGGATGAAGAGATTTTACACATTTGTGATTTTGTTCTGCGTATTGGGTATAAGATATCGTAGTAGCGATCTTATTAAAGATAGTTGAGAGCATGTATTAATGATTATGAGTCCTTCTTTAAAATTTCACGACGTTTGTAACATTCAAACACTATCATTTCCTGTTTTTGAAATCTCTTTACAATGCATTGTATGGCTCAGCACAATTGCAATACGAAATTCGCTATTTGTCTTCTAACAAAATACGCTTTACCGAAGGTGCCATTATCATCAGTGCCCCCATCATAGCGGTTCAGTGCCGTCAGTTGCTCAGTTCAATCACGCTTGCCAACGGTTTTTCAAACTGATCGTTTCGGTTAGTTCCTTCAACAGCTTGTCACACCCACTTTCGGAAGCCAAGGAGCCAGCCAGCTAGCAAAGGGCCGACGTCAGCAAGCAAGCAAGCCATCAACCGTCCATAGTGTCTGCGCTTGTCCACCTTGTTTTCCATCATTTCTTATTTTTCAAACTTCACCCTGACTGTCCCCGCAGTGCTAGTCCATCTTTTATCCGACGATCGTCTTCGGAAGCTAGCGAGCTGAAGCCATCCTAACGAGTGCCCATCCCTGGGAAGGAAAATCCGGTGGGTAGTTGATCCGGAAACCTCTTAGCGTTAGCGTACGCCGAGATTAAGAACTTCGATGTCAAGCAGCTGTCCGGGCGAGAATAGTCGTACTTCATCAGGCTTTCTGGGGGAGGGGGAGGGTCGGTGGACTGTCGTGGGTGCACTTTCTTAGCTTCACCACATTTTAAGTCCACCCTGTTGCAGTGACGGTGCACGATGGACTGAGGGGGGAAATGCACAACGGAACTGACCCTTCCCAGTAAGCACAGCCACCCAGCACCCAGACGAAACCGGTTGCCAGTTGGGTCGGTTTGGGTGTCGTACCAGCACGTAATAAATGTTGCACGTCATTATGTCAAAAGCGTCAGTGTTAAAATGTAAACTGTTGCAATCGGTTCCGGACATCAGCGTCAGCGTTTCGTTGCATGGTAAGATACCATGCTGCACGGGGCGCCGCGATGAAGGAAGGAAGGAAGTTTGGCAACGCTTGACACTGTGGTGATTTTTAATCTGTTTCCCTCGGCTGTCACTCCCTGCCTGCTTTAGGGGGGAGGCCATGTCTGGCAAATGATGACAAAACGGCTTGTCGGGAGAGTTTTGGTATAGTTTGGGAATGGTATGAACACCGCGCACCGCAACAATTTTTCTTTTTGAGATAGGAATTTTCAGTGATCTTAGACTTTCGTTTGCTCCTTATTGTTACACAGTGAAATGCATTCGGTAGTTTGCATTGTGGTGCAAATATAAAACAAATAACGGCTGCTAAGGTGACATCAGGTATAAGAATGAAAAGCGATTATGATGTTTTTTGATTGATGATTTCAATTTTTCGCACATTGTTAAAAGCATAAAGATGCTTTTGCTGTTAAAATATCGTTCCATTTTATTCATATACGTCGTCTAAAATAGTTTACTTACTTATTTTGGGGTCTCAATCCGATGATGGAGTTGTCGGGACCGTTGTTGATTGGGTACTCTGCTCTCGAATTTTAGACGATTCTCAAGGTTATTAATATTTTTCAAACTTAGTTCAAAATCATGTGTTGAGTCCAAGAACTGCCAAAATTGTTTACCTGATTAATTTTTTATTTAATACCGGCCAATAAAAATTCGGATATCGTCGTTTATCTATTTCTATGTAATACATTATTTAATTAAATAAATTGTGGTTTTCTCTAGTTTGATTAAACTATTTGTTTTAATGTGCGCTTATGCCTTTTTCGAAGTAACTTTGAAGACATTTTTTCCCATTTGTATTGTAGCTTTGGTAAATTTTAATGGTTTCATCATTTGAAACTTTTCTAATCCATGTAGCCTGATTTATATACTTCAAAGCGAAAGATTTCGTAAAATCGTTTTTAGCGGAGATGTTTGATAAGCTTTAATTCTGGTTTTTCGCGTACCAACTCTTGTACACACGTAAATATTCTTTATCGTTTCTAAAGAATTGTCGTACTTAAACATGCTTTCTGTGAGCTTTTTATCTCAGTGGAAATGATTGAAATGTTACTGTGTCAAAGCTTATCTTACGAAGCGAACAATTTGTGCTTCCTTTACAAGCACGCCTTGAAGGATAAGAAAGTCATGCCCGTAACGGTTCGGGAAGCGTGCAATGGACAATCGTGCTGCTTACACCGTCTCTCGATGGGTATCATTCCTACTGCGCTCTAGTGTTGCTACCCACTCGACAATAACTTCCGCAACATTCTTTTGCAACATTAACGAATGACGGCGGGACACACTTCCGGCCAGTACCCTTGCTGCCTTGCTCCTATGCACACTCGCACCCTTTTTTCCGTGCAGCGTACCGTAAGGCGAATGGCAAATAGCGCGCAGAATTGTATTTTCAAGTGTAATCTCACATAATCTCGGGTACAGCTCTAATTAAAGAGATAGCGCCGGTTACAAGCGCCCATCCACCGGTACGGGTGATGCGGGGAACGAGGATTTGCGATCTTTCTGAAGGTTCCGCACCCTCACCCCAGACGGGATGAAATCGTTCGCGCGAACGAATCGAATGATCCGTCCGTTCGTCCATCCGCTTCGTGGCTGGTCATTTACTGTGTGAGCGCTTCTTGGCACGGGCTGGCGAGGGCGGTCAAAGTGGGTTGGTTTGGAAAATTTCTGCAAAGCTTTTAGCAGCACTAGTACTATGGAAAATAGTACGCTCACTATGTACCCGAGCACACACCATCCGGCGGTGGTGGTGGTGGTGGTGGTGGTGGTGGTGGTGGTGGTGGTGGTGGTCTGTGGATAGAAAGATGCATGCTTCGTTTGTCTTGGTGTGTCTTTTTGTGTGTTTTCTGGTTTTTTTCTTGTTGTGTTTGGTTTCCCATCTCGTCCCCATCCCGTTACTTACTCCCACTTCGCCCGCCATCGAGTGCTTTGCGAGTTTCGCATTTTTGCAACAGCAAGTGCGCGTGTGGTGTACGTATTGCCGGTACATTTATGTTCCATTAGATGGGATTTCGTTTTGTCTGCCAGTTTTAAACGGTGACGGTAGACGGCAGATACACGTCGAATAAATTGCTGTTGGAAAGCTTTTTAAGTAAATTCATGGCCTGGGCAACCCAGTGGTAATTTTGTATCCGCATGTGTTCACCGGGACGTGAACGCTGGTGAGACGTTCGTCGGTTTGCAGTGCGGCGGGCACCGGCGTATCTCTCCCGGTGGCAGCATGCTTGAAATATGCTTCGAAATTGGTGCTGTGAGATGCTGTTACACTTTTTTTTATTGTACGGGAGTTTCCCACTTGTTCGGGAACATTTGTCCGCTCATGCTTGGCATGGATTCGTAAGGTAAAAATTGCACTAATTTGTTATCTCATAAGAATGATTCATGAGAGTATTGATAGTTTTTTTTAATACTTTCTCACTAAAGTACACTAAGTTAAAGTAACTATGATTCTCAAATGTTTCTATAACATAGTAATAGTATCAAATCGGAAAACTTTAAAAACATTTAGGAACATTTATCAGCATTTCAAATAGATTAGTACAAGCAGTTCCCGATATACGCTATTATAGCGGACCGTTCAAAACTGGGAAAAATTCGCATCTTCCACGTAAGTCGAATCCTGGTGCAATTCGTTTATACCTCAACGTCACAGAGTCGACTTTCTTCTCTGCATTTAATTTAATCTACAAATTATGCGACTTTTTGAAAGAATACATTATAATCAAATAAAAACAATTGTTTTATGTTGGAATGGAAAGTATTTGTACACAATTTTAACTTTGAAGTAGAATTTTAAATTCAATTTATTTTGAAAGCGATTAGCCCTGATTTGCATTATTTTTCTGTTCATGTATTTTAGGTAACGGAATAGAATCACCTACCAGGCGCCTCCATCGATCATACATATTTGTTCATCGCGTGCGTGGAAGGTGATATGGAAAAGTTTTCACCAACCAAACATTAACAAAAAAAATATTTTCAAAAGTCAAAATTCATACGAAGTTCAAAAGATTACACATGGTCATAAAAAAACGCATTTTCTATTATTCTAATGCGACTTAAATTGTCAAAATGCAACTCTATTTTTAACATTATTGTCTAACTTTATTTTCAATCGTTCAAACCTCAATGCCTAAGCATAATTAAAGTGCTATCAGAAATTTTACATATTTTTTGTAATTGTAATAAGTGATTTCATAGCAAAAGCCACATTGCATGGGCCATAGCTGTTGATCATACAGGTTCGATAGATTACTCTTTTAGTTACAAACTCGTGAAGAACCGCAATGAGCGTTTATGGATGTTACAGCATTTAATAAATGAAACCATTCATCGTTTGGAAAAGGACGTGTGATATCAATCGAATGTTTAACAGATGCAAAATACTTGACTGATTCTTTCGTAATGACAGCTTAATGTGAAAAGAAACTAACGAGCAAAGGTTTTTAGCACAAAATACTTATGTCTAGTCACATTTCACCTATCATGCATTTACAAAACCTACGATGGTACTACTATTAAATATAATTTCATTTGCTCTGTTGGCACTACTGAGATGACCCGTTAAGCTACATCATTATTACAGTTTACGACCGTGTTCAATTAATGTCGCTCCGATGTTCAGTGAGTATCTTACCGGACAGGCCTTAAATTGCCTTAGTTTATCTTTCATTTGGTTTCACCCGGAGCGGCCACATACACAGAGAGGCCTAGAGGGGGCTAGAAAAAAGTAGTCTCTCTTCGATTACACAGCCGATGGGAAGAAAGCTAAAGAAAGCTGTGCACACCCTCAAGACTGTGGTGTGTCTCCTCATTGCTTCATCTCAATCATTTGTCGAATCAACCCATCACCCATCTCTGGGTTGGTGGCACTAGCTGAGGTAGCCCACATACACCAAAAGCGAGAGGAAAAACTCACCACTAAACGTCAGCCATCCATTAAATTCCGGCTATCTCTCGGCACGGCTATCTATCGGCAGATTGGTCCATCCCTCCCCTTCCACAGATCTGGGGCCATTTTCTTCCACCTTTTGCCCACGAAAGGCCATACGGGTGAGTGTCGTTCGTTCCGGTTTCCGGGCCCCGGTCGGTGCTTGTTTACAATCATTATTATTGTTTTCAGCATTGTAGCCATAAATCGTCCTAATGTTCTCGTTATTCCTGTTTTGCATCGTTGTGTCTAGGGAGTGTTACGGTTCCTGGGGCATTGGGGGTACATTGCACCATTACGCACTGTCGGACCTCGGAGCAACGGTCCAGCTACGTCCAGCTACCAGGGCAGCGCACTGAAGTGTTCTTCTTGTGTTTGGTTGTGATGAGCACTGGCACTCTCCCCCGCCGGATGCTTGTTGTTTTCTTCCGTGCCGGCACTGCCGGAACACTCTCGGTCTCTGAAGGGCCGGCGGTTACTCCTGTTTCCGCAAAATCTAGCACACAGCACTCGTTACAGCTTGATGACTGTCGATAGGACAGTATCGTTTGCGCCTCCTGTGGGACACACAACAGTCAACAAAGCAGCAGCAGCTACGGGATGAAATGTTCGAAGATGAATATCAAAGAATTTACCGGCGGCAGGAGGCACGGCGGTGAAGAAGCAGGAAAAAGAAAACCAAAGAAATAATGCTTTCCCAGGGAATGGTTTTTGCTGAGTGATATGAATGAGTACCGGGCAGTAGTGGGTGATTCCGGACGGCAAAATGGATAGGTTCTAACTCAAGCCCGGCACACTCGATAACGTTTGGCTCCTCGTTCCGGAGGGGAGAGAAAACAACAGTCGCAACAAATGACACCGAGTCCGTGTGCGTGTTTGTGTACAACCGGGACCGAAGGGACAGTACTTGGTGCGCTCCATGTTTGTTGTTTGCTGTTTGTTGCCTGCTTCGTTCACTCCTCCACGGCCGATGGACCATCTCGGCAAGCTGACAAGAACATTTGCTAGGCCATCTGGAAAAGCGTGAGCAAGGGCACGCTGGAGGAGTGCTGGGCGAAGGCATGTTGTTTTTGTTGTATCAATTTTCCATCCACTGCCCAACCAATCGGCCTGTTCTTCGCCACACCAGACAAACGCAATGACAAACGCAGACGACAAACCGTCAATATCGTTTTGGCAACGCGCCGTTAACGTCCGTTCGCGTCGTCGTGCGCTCGGAGTGCGTTTGTTAGCGCAATATTTGCATTTATTACCACCCCGCCCGGAAAAGGACCCGATACCCCGATAAGCGGCAGTAAAACAACAGCTCTGTATCATAATTCCATTCGCCACCCGACATTCCCGTTCCTGCTGCTGCCTCTATTTACGCTCAATCCATTCAAATATCTGTGCTTGTATGCGGTTCTTGGAAGGGAGATGAATGAAATTCCCGACGGAGATAGCCAAAGACACCGTCCGTCCATTTCCTTGTTGATTGGGGGGGGGGGGGGGGGGGACAACGAACTCGTTTCGGGGGTGGGGAAAAAAGTATGAATTCCTAGCCATGCTCACACACACACACACACTCAAGGAGTAATCCGTACGTGTGTTGGCAGCCACCGTTTACGGGTGTTTCCGTTGAGCGGGTTGTGAAATTGATGAAACCGGATGCGACGACAGTTTCGGTGGTGCGATGTTGACGATGGGCGGTATTTCCCAGAAAAGCACATAAACATTGGTCTCACGAGGTCACAAATCCAACCGAATCACATCGCATCAAACATCGTAAAGATTGATCTATGATAATGCTTTTGTTTTTGCCGTGGAAGGCGAAACCTGCACGGATACACGCGCTATCCCCGTTGCTTGATTGCGCGAGGATTGACCGAAGGAAGTGGCTGAGTTCTTCCGTGGGCGAGGAGACAAACGACACGGGTTGCTCGGTACACGACATTACGACACAACACACAGCGGGCGAGGTTGGTGAGGCATGTTTGTTCGCTTGTTGTTCGGTTCGGTTTGCTGAGCGAGCGAAAAACACTCGAACAACAAGAGCGTGATTTAATTATTGTGTTTTCTGGTCCTTTGCCATCGTGACGCTCTTTGATTCGTACGTATTTGGAGCACATCAGGGTGGAATGGTGGAGGTTTTTTGACCGGTAATCGGACTGCGAAGCGATAAAACGGTGACTGACTTGAGTGATCGGATTGTCGATACGATCGACTGTGGGGGAACCGGGAGGAGGCGGGGGGGGGGGGGGTGATTCCGGGAATGAGAAGACAACCCCATTTGGCAGCACAACTGACAAGATATGATTTGTTTATTGGCTCATCCGCTTCCCTGCACGGTGATTTATTGGTTCCGAAACGCGAATCCATCCACCCTTGGCGACGGTGTTATCTAGCGAAGCATAAAATTAAGATCCATTGCTTCGGAAGCCCGCGGATGCAGCTGCAGTTGCTGGACGTGCAGCGAAATCTTTTCCTGATCGACTACGTGAGGAGGGATTTGTTGGACATTGATTTGGAGGTTGATGCACCGTCTCGATGGGGGTCCCGACTGCCCGCGGATGTTTGTTTCGGCCGGTTTGCGCTGGTTGCGGTGGTTAACCGCTGATTAACTCTATTTATCATTATTAATCCTGGCCGCAAGCCCGATCTGCCCGATGGCCATCCATTCGCTTATGATTTGGCGGTGGTTCTCAGGTTGGTGGTGCTGGAGGGCCCACAAACGGGAATGTCGATCCGAAAGATTGATGGTACGTTCGCGGGGACGGTGCATCTTGTGTGATGCTGCGATGCTGCGTGCGATGGTGGAATTGTTTAAGTAGCAGTGTCATAGATCAAGTTGCGGAAGTGAGTTTCATTTAAGCGTGCCATTAAGATTCAATTTTGCGTTGCAGCTTTAATGGCGAACATGCAACCGGCAGTTTGTTGATGGAATGTGTGATTGTTTGTCGGGTGTTTGTTGATATGCTGCCCATTAAGGGTTGGAAAATAAGTGGTTCAAAACGAGGCAGAGTTTCGCCAGAAGAAAAAAACTGTTTACTTAACTTTATCAACATCTCACGAATGATTTGGATTTTATGTGATTTTTTCTATTGTTTTGATCACTTTCAATACACTTTATACATTTGATTGTATCTTTATACTTTACTATTCTAAACATTTAAAGTTTGTGTATAGTCTGTGAGTGAAAAGCTTTTTTATTTAATATCTATAACTATTACAGGTTATCGATTCAAAAACAGCAACAAACAGTTTCTCTTCAATTATTTTACACGTGTACTTCTACCGTAAATTATTTTGAGCGTATCAGCAATACACATAATTATGAGCCTGGTTCATACATTTACGCGATGCTTCAGCGAATCGATGGTAAAAAAACAGCAACAGCAACAAAAAACCAACCGGACAAACGCAATTTACATCGTTTGCATCACCTGTGAAACGGTAATTAATCAACTGTATTTTTTCCGCGCCACGCGCGATCGTGGAAACGAGACCGGCAAAAGTGCAATGTGAGAAGTAGACAGATTAAGGCTGAAACAAACACAATATGCGAACGAACCATTGTTTTCGCACTCATTTTGACCGTACCGACCGTTGCCAGCTTTGCTTTGCACATCCCCAGCCGAACACATCCGCGATAAATGCGTCAATAAATGCATTCACCGATGCATCCCGGTGCACATGTGGCGTTTGTTTTGTTTGCTTGGCAAGCAGCTGAATACGGTGAAAAAATACGCCATTACACGTCAAAATCGAACCGTACCGACCTGATGGAACTGCTACTGTTGGCCATTTCTTTGTTACTGGACGGTGCCAGCCATTCCGAGCCATCGCCGGCAGTTGTAAATCATTAATTTAAAACATTCCGGTAATGGTATTTATTGAAATTTCCCGGTAATAAATGTTGTGCTACGGAGCGGAGATATTCATTTGGCCGTTTTGGCCGCATTTGCCGTCTGTTGTTGCAGCAGGATGATGTTGTTTTTTTTATATTTATTTTTGTTGCTTTCCTTCCTTCGCTGCTGGGCTGGAAGATTGTGATGCAGAGAATACTGCATGTTCTTGAGAGGCTTGTGCGTGATTGAATTGCTTTTCAAGCACCTATTTGCTGGTGGCGAAAAAAAAAAGCAGAGGATAGCAAATGGTCCTATAACCTTATAGCATTATAAGTCAGCTTGTGCTGCAGCTCGGTTGTACAGCACTAGGTGATAAAGGTGACCGCTCACGGAAGCAGCTTAGAATTACCAGAAATCATTGAACTTCTTTTATTTAAATTATGTCATATTTCGACTATCGAGTGGGCAGACATGCGTAAATTCAAACTTAGATTTAAGATTTTTGAAAATTTAATATAGAGAAGACTTATTGAACAAAAAGCTAATGGATCTTTTTGAGTATATAAGAGTATTAAGAATTGAAATATAAATAAAGGAAAATTTGATCTCACTAAATTTAAGCACCAACTTAATAATGTCCAGTACTTTCTGTCAAGATTTGAATGCCTGCTTAATTTCAAAAGAATCTCTTTGTGTACTTTTATGAAATAATAAGTTGTTACATATGAGTTGACAACTGTGCTGTATATATTTTAGGTGAACCGTAGTTTTTTTAAGCAAAATGCCCTGAACAAATGCTTTTATCTAACAAACTCAACCGTCGGTGAACATAATCTTGCATAAAGTTACCACCGTTTACACGCATCTCCACCACGGAGGGGTACTCGTTCATCTAATGTGGCGTTACAAAGCCCAAACCCCGAGACCATTGCTTGATCCTCCGTGCAGGTGATCCGGATGTGCAGTAAATCCATAAAATCCATTCACTTTCCAATTCGTACGAGAGTAAGATGCTCGCTTTGCCGATCGTGACTATCGGACGAAATGGGCGTCACAGCGGGTTTTTGCAAACATTTTATTACCCGTGGCCGGGGACGCGTTCGAAAGCGACTCCCCAACCATCCTGCTGGGGGTCCTTTCTTAAGACTGTTTGTGCGGTGGTCTGTCCGCACCCGACTATCTATCTGCTGGTGAATGTTTCTTGACGTCCGGCCAAGCGGAAGAAAAATGAAAGTCACTTTAAATGTAAATTTTGCTTTCCCACTTGAAAATCAATCCTCCCGATGGGTGTGGCCCTTCTGGCAAGTGCTTTTCATATAATGCTGCCACGCCGGGCCAACTAGTGCGGTGCTTGGCGTGCAAACCGGTTTTGGGAGGAGTGGAGGAAAATCGAACACCATTCTGATGAAAACTTCACTTTGCGAATATCCACTTCCATTTGGCAAGCTTTCTTCAGGTTCTTGCCGTCCATTCTTGCTAGGCCCTTCCACCTAGCGGCCATGCTGTCCACCCTCCTAGCCGGTGCGGTTCAGTGAAGCTGCTGGACATTCCGGTAAAGGCACGCTAGTACAATGAAAATATGCTGCGCATGAAACGATGCCGTCCGCAGCCCGGTACGCGTATGGCCGGTTCTAAGTAAACGTTCGTGAAAATAACATTCAAATATTCAAAATCACTCACGGAAAAATTCAAATCACGTTAAGTGGAAATCGATTTTTTTTTGGGCTTTGAGTTCGATTTTCGCACTTGCCAACCGGTGTGGATCGTTTTTTTTTTTGTGTGTGGAAAAGCTGCCGATGAGAACACATTCTGGTTGTGTGAGCTGCATGTGGTGTGTTTCGAACAATGTTATTTTTTTTTTTGCATCTCAACTTTCCCGGGGAACGTACGTATTCGAACTTAACTTTTCGAGTGGTGCTGTGCAGACCATTGAAGCCCGCAGCTGCACTCTTCCCGAGAATGCAAATATTGGATCGTTATGTGAGCACGATTGTGCATCAAGAAATGTGTTTGATGAGGTGCCAGGTGCCAACAATTGATCAGTCACTTCAGAAGCACTATGATATGATTTTATAACACTCATTACACTGGCATCGATTTATAGTGTCTCTGTACTAGTAGGTTTTGAATTGAACTAAAAAGTTGCTCTGCAATGATGAATATTCTTTCCGATTATTATAAAATTAGTATTGTTTTTTTATAAAAATCTGCTTGAGGGCAATAAAAAAATCAGAGAATTAATTTGTTTTAGAAGATGTTTGTATTTATGGGAGATAAAGAGCAGTAGGTTGTGCTTTAATGAATTATTGTGAAAGGGACTTTCTAAAAAAAAGGAAACAACCCACTACCGAGCTGGTAGATAGTGCACAAACCCCTTAACAGGTACACAATCTACGAACCAACAGGGATGATAAGATGCGTAGTACATGGATAAAGTTACATCCCAGCGCGACGGGATCCGGATACTTTCTACGTGGGTTACAGAAATTACTCAAGTCCAGTGTAAAACCATGGCTGGCGTTATCGGAAAAATATGATACTCATTTTCCCGTTGTGCTTCGTGGTTTTGTTGAGGGTAGTAGCGTTCGGTTTTGACAGGCTATATATTTTCCGGTCCCATTTAACACCACCATCAACCATCAAACCCCGGTAAGAAAGTGTTTCCGCCCGGGTGCTGGTGATTCCGGCTTTCCAAGGTGTATCCTTTTTGTTTTGTTTTGTTGCTTTCCTTTCTTGTCGTGTGCGAGTTTGCTTCATTGTTTCCCAGGGCCGTGGCGAGAAACTGCACCGCGTGGAAGGTGGTACCGGTGCCGGTTGTAAATGAGCGCCACGGAGCGGACGTGCCGGAATCACCTGCCAGTAAGTTTACCGGTCGCTGACGATGTGCCCGACGGTGTGGAGTTAATTTGTGCCAGCTCGGCTAGCTTTAATTAATTTCTCATTCATGAAACCTGATTGGTATGGCGTGCCTTTCGGTCACCGGGCGAGCATCCTTTTGCGAACCCTGCCCGGAAAACCAACCGCCAAGGTTTCTGGTTCTCCGCGGATTCTACGACCATCGTCCTATTCCATGCTCTGGAATGTGTGGGTGTGCGTGTCCCGGGTAATGACCCCCTGTGAAGGGTAAGCGTGCAACACCCGGTGGATCTAGTGTCAACTGCCGGAAATTTAATCTATTTGGTGGCATTCGGTTGATATCCGTTCTAAAAACCGAACACAGCCACAGTGGTGGTGACACGATTCGACGGCACACGAACCATGCAAATGTGGGGTTTGTGCTCTAAATGGGGAGGAAATTACATTTTTGTCAGTTCGGTGGCAACATTCCACCATGCCAGAGGTCGGTTATTTTGTCAATATTATCAATTATTTCAGGTCGAGCGAGATCTTGCATTCCGGCGATGGTTGTAGCCACGCGAAATTAGCATAACCGATCGATCAGCATGAAGGGCAAATCATTGTAGGAAAATGGGAAAAGCAACAAATTCCGGTGAGCAATGTTTATTGAAATTCGGGAGAGTTGAGTGGAAAATGAAGAGAAGTATATTGATGTTTTAGTATAAAGGTTTGATGTTCTATTTGTATCATATTATTTATAGTGCTCTTATTCAATAGCTAGTGCTTTGAACTCGATAACCAGCAATTTTTGTTATGTATTTAAATATTTTTTCGACAATGCAATTATGATTTGTAGTGATAATAGGGTATCACCTTAAGCTGCGTGTAAACTCTATTTTTCTTTCAAAAGCCATTTTTCATTCATCAGTGCATGAGGAGTTTAAAATTATTATATTCATTTTTGGCACTTTTTTGTGTGGGCTAAACAACCGAGCACTAAACAATCATCGTTGTAAAGTTTGTAGTAAAAGTTTTAAAGTTACCTGCAAGCATAACACTTCCCACCGTTGCCATTTCTTCTTCGTCTTCGGACGTGTCGTGAGCGCGAACGGCAAGCGAACGATTATGGTGCTAAAAGCACATCTAGCTCTTTAATGACCTGCTCCTGGGGCAGCAGTAGCCGTAGCGTGCGGATGTATGTGGCAGTAGGGCCACCGGAATGTTGCAGTATATCAACAAAGATATTAACTTTTAGACACGTAATTTGATCTCAGGGCACGCAGCGGCATACACGGGCGAACACGGCCACACCGATCGACCCATAACACAGCATCCTGTGATAGTAAAGGGAATCGCCCTTTCCCGTCGATGCCACCCTCATCTGATGGGCAAAGTTTTGGCGCGTCCAAAGTCCATCTCCCAGAAGATATATCGCTCACGTTTCACCGGCTAATAAAATGCTTCTCCGTGCAGAACAAATGCAGGCTGAAATCTTTCCGCGTAGCACGAAAACTTTGTCCATGGTTCTTCACGGTACCGATCGGAGTTTTTTTTCTACCCGACCCGCTAGCGCAGTCCGGCCGATGGAAATCATTCGCGTTGATTCACGTCAAAGTTGGCGTTATTTAATCTCGCTCAAAAGTTTCACTTGCACTCACGATAATGTAACGCCGTCACCTTACGCACACACACACATAGGTGGGTGTGAAAGAAGGTATAAAACCAGAACGATGTCCTAGGTGAAATACCTTTTCAGGAACCATAAATCCATCGCTTTGACGTGGTAGAATGTTGCATCGCTCGATTTCGACAAGGAGAATCATCATCAAACGATTCGACCTGTACAGGTCTAGAGTGAGAAAAGGTTCTTAAAATATATTTTTAGTGTTTTGAAGTGTTCGTACAAAGCGTTTACGATGAGAATGCAATAACAGTTGTATTTTGCCGTGATTGTTGAATATTGAGCTAATGGAGGCGCCTGGTCATTTGTACTGCAACTAATTATTGTTTGCGGCTACATTATATTATGTATCCGTGTATATAATGACATACAATACAAAAACAAATAATTTTAAAAATATAAATTATTACCAACGTATAATTTTTATAATTCATTTCCATAGCATTCTGTAATGCTGCAAGCTATCGTTCGCAAGCATGGTGTTTCTATAGTGTTGTTTTGCAAACTTTTTAATACTGCGAACTAAATTGAATATTTTGACCAATCTTTTCATGTGCTTTTGAAATAAAAGAAAATTAATTCGTAAATCTACCTTACATATCGGTTATTTGGTCCAATAGTTGACTTATTATACGTTTATTACTTTTTTTTAATTGTAACTTAATTGTACTTATTGGAATTGTAAGTACAAATGCAACGAGATTTATTATTTTCAATCCATATGAATATTCAACTCGAAATTAAATTTAAAAACAGTGTTATAAATTTTAATGGTTAAAAATTAATGTGACATGCCTTCGGTGAATGCAATGTAATATCAAATCTTCGAGCGAAACAATAACGAAAAGTTTAACACTATATTTTAAAAGAAAGAAATCAAACATAAGAAGAAAATTAACCAGATTTTCTTGGTACTAGCACCCACGCTAGCACGATAAAGTAGCAAACCAAACACGCCCAGCATACCGTATTTCAAAATCAAGTGGTCGCGGACAGTTTTTACGGTCACCGTCATCCGTTCGCTGCTCGGACAGCATTTTTGGTGGTGCATCTTGTCATCTGTTATCGCTTTACGCTGGGTTTTTTTTGCTCCCCACTCCCATCTGAACCTTTTATCCTTCCTGCTAACTATTCTCTTGTCGCCTTTCGTTACAATCGCCACCATTTATCGTAATGCTCGTGGTCGGTACGGGCACCAGAAAGGAGTAGAGCGCACAGCACACCCGGCGTACATAGTTCCACCCCAAAAGGGTGATAAAAAGTTGGTATAATTTCACCATTCCGCCATCCAGTGCTGAAAACGATGCAAATAATTCATGCATGATACATAGGAGCTGGAACAAAGGCCGCCACTGCTATTCCCAGTTTGCCATTTGTTTGTGTGAGTGTGTGTGTGTGTGTGGTTTGTGATTCGTTTTGAATTACGACCACTTTTCCCTGCCGGCAAACTACACCCAACACATCCCACTTTACCACACAAACAACCGGCACCGGTCGGGAAACCGTAAAATGGCTTCGATTTGAAGACATTCCTTTGCCGGTGCGCGCTGAATTCCCAGCAAATATGCTGGGCGGAAGCACAAAAACAATGCATCTTACTCATCCTTCCCAGCTGCCCGCTTCCCGAAGCAAAACTCCACGGGACGCAGGACACTCGGGGACACACAAAGCCCCCTAAATTAAAGTGCCGTTGAAATGAAGCAATCAACGGCAGCGGTAAGTAATAACCCGCAAAACCCTCCGAATGTCCGCATCCGGGTGCCCGGACTGGCGTAAGTAAGTGTGCGATATAAGACATCGTACTAACTAACGCCGCGAAAGTTGCCACTTGCAAACGTTTGCCCAGCGGAATCGTGGAGGGGTTTGTATGTTTGCTTTTGATGTTGTGTGCTTTTGTGCGAGTGGCGTTTTGTGAGTGGTTCAGCGGTGCACTGTAGTGCTCCGTGCTAATGCGCAATCTTTATGTGTAGGGAAGTGCATATTTGTATTGTAAATGAGTGGCAAAAATAGTAGCTGTAATTTTGGTGATGGACATCACACAACAAAAGTCGCTCTTTGGAATAAAAAGCTTAATATGTTTGGTTTGAATTTAAAGTTTGTTCATAAATTTGAGTGCAATACATTTCAAGCATGTTTATTCTGTTTTTTGATTAGGATGGATTCTATTGTTTTTGTGGTTTTAATACATAAATAAATTCATAAACCACTGTTTACCACCGTTCTTGATTTCTTTAAACTCATTACTTCATAATTTTTCTCTTATTTCATGGTATTTATGAACAATATTTATGAAAATCACGATTTGTTTTGAGGTTATTCTAATGGCAACGCAAGTTTTGCTCTCTTCATAAGTACATAAAGTTGCTTGATTGTTAGCACAATATAGAATCATGGCTCTTGGTAAGTAGTATTCAATAGAAGTAATAACCACTAAATATAACGGCTTAATGAAAAGTACGGAAGAAGACACATTTAGGGAATATCTGAACATGTCCTACAGCGTGACTAATGTTCAGTTGAGCGCTCATGAGAAAAAAGGTATTTATATATTTATGGTATGTATTTATTCATTATGTGGCCATTTTTCTGTCAATGCACAACTGAAATGCTCTTGAAAACAACAGAGAGAAATTTACCTTTTGCGTACCTCTTGTGTAACATCAACGAAATAATACCATCAGATCCAACAAAAAGAAACAGTATGGGACCGTCAATGTTCGGTTCGACTGTATTTGTTGATTAATATTCGCATAACATAATCACGATGCAGTGCGTATAAAACATCATACAATCGGCAAATCGTTGACATTTCTTATGATGAGGGAATTTTCAGGAACTGTTGATTTAATCCTCAATACTAATTGAATGCTCCAGGTAATTTTAAAGCAGCGTTAAGTGTATTGATCTAAGCAACCAACTACGAAGCTATAATAATACACATCTAGAGCAGTTTTTCTTTTTAGGAACTGTTGAGGCATTTGTTTGCTCATTGATTTTGCGTCCTATTTTTAAACGTTTATGGCATGTTCATGCTCATTTAAGAAGAATATTTTAGTGTATTTACACTTGATAATACGATGCAACCATGGTTTATTTTACATTCAAAATGGCACAATTTATTGATCGCTAACGAATCCGGTACCATCAATCGTGGGCAATAATTCTCTTTCGCTACAATTCGGTTCCACTCTCTGCTACAATGCTCGCCACTGTGGTGTGGCAACATTTAGCATAAACAATCCATTCTTCGCAGTGCAATTGTCGCCTAGTACACATTCGACTAGCACTTCACCATCTTCAACGTCTTGGAAGGGTATTTTGTTTGTACTTCCTAAAAACCTCGGTGTCTTGTGAGACTGTGGTTTCCAAAACTGCATCCTTAGCGAAGCGTACACAATCCTAGAGTACTAAATTGCGCAGATATTTTTTTTTTTGGTTTGTTTCGCTTGTGGCCCACGAGCACGAGTGAAATGTTTCAGCAGCAATGTAGCGAAAGTTGTACCACACTCGTGGTGGCGCAAGTGATTCCGTTATTAGGGTGGAAACTGTGCCGAGAGACGGAAAGGGGATGGGATCAAATATGCTTAATGAGAGGGAAAGGATATACTGCCCGGGCAAGATTATATGGGGATTCATAGCACTTGGCGAATAGTTTGGTTTGTGTGTGGTGCATCGGTAGTTTTTATGCCGGCGTACTTAAGTGTTGTGAGTTCGTTTGTGTGGCCGTATGGCGTTCTGATGGTGTTTCCTAAGTCGTGAACATTGCTTTGCCTAGGCTGGAGCAGGATGTAGCAAATATTCTCAACTTTACGAAGTATAAAGTGGGAGAAAATGTTGGAATATTATCTCATAGCCAAGGATTGTGAACATTTTCTAGCTCAACAGAGTGTAGATAGTTCGAATCTTTCCAGTGTTGAGAAATGAGATGTTTGAAGTATTTCGCACAAAAGTAGTGGAAAATGTGGATATACAACGGTTGTTCACTAAAAGTATATTTAAAATTATTTTTTTTATTTAGTTTATCAAGTAATGTCTGTCTGGTGGCTGAATATACAAACTTATAGCTAACTTAAAATTAAGATTAAGATTAAGCCTAAGATTAAGGATTAAGAGCTAAGAGTAAAAACTATTGGAAGGGGCTAGAAATTATGAAAATTATATTTTGTATTGTAGTAAAATTACGTTTACTACTGACACTGGAAGCAAATTATTTGAAAATAAATACAGGCGTGTTATTAAGTAAATTATAATTGATGCGCGTTGTAACGCACCAGCTAATCAATCATAGAAACAGTTGCTAATGGTCTTAAATGACCGTAAGCCATCAGTAGCTCGATGTCCGGTCATTAGCTGAACGAGGCAATATCGCAAAACAAAAACGTTACATACAAAATGGCCTAAAAATGCCCCAGCACACAATCATGACTCACAACCGGATATCCTCAACCTTCCACCCGAGGACAAATAGACTCGGGCGGCAAAACAAAGTGTCAGCTCATTAAAGCAACCATTTCCGGTGAAACGAAGAATGCTGCCTCCTTGATTCGTCGCACCTTGCCAGCACCATTCACTCGGGCCGCGGCGAACAGGAAGTGAACATTTTACAGCACAAAACGACAAATGATTCGCACAGCTGAACGCAGTTACACGTGGTACAGAGCGGTAAGATGAATTTGTCCGTGCAAAATCGAGCCTTTCCGAGTGTTATTGGTTGGAAATGGGCAGATAGGAATAATTCTGCCGGGAGAATTGGCCACCACCGAACCGTGGCGACCCTGGTGGGCTGGTCGGCGGCTAGCGAGCAGTAGGCCAGCGGTAATGGTTTGTTATTAGTGTTTGTGTTATAAAATTAAATAGCGACCATGTTTTCTTAATGACTGTCACGGCGTCATGTACACCGTGAATCATCGTCCCATCCTGGTCGTTCGCGAACTTTCTGCGCCCAGAACGTCGGCGAGTCGGTCTACGGGCTACGGTGAAGAAGATACACCGAGTTGGGGGCAAAAAACCAAAACTAGCACTCGGGACCCAAGAACAGAACCATTACTGATAAATATATCATAAGCGCTGGCGGGCCACCAACGGGTCGGTGGAACACTGTACGGATGGAACGATTAGTCCGATATCCGGGTCCCGGGAAAGCTGGGGGCCCTTTAACGAATGAGGCCGTTCCGGCAGAAGCGACGATCCAACGAACGTCCCGCTTCAACCCGGTGCGAAGGATAACTTCTTTAACGCGACAGCACCGGCCGAGGCTGGTAGATTAATGCAATAAAGAACCGTAAGCTTGGTGCCAGCTGCTGCCCGGCACCGGAAACGTGATCAAACTTTTGATACTGACATCTCGTTTCGGTGTGTAAGTTTTTTTTGTTTGTTTGCTGCCGTTGTTGTTGCCAGTATCTTCAGTGTTCTGCTTCTCGTTTCCATTAACTTCGGCACCTTCGGGAGGGTAGTAAATGGTCTCCGTGTCTCATCTAACTACAAGCGACACGCCGGTTTTGGGTTTTGAACTTTAAAATTAAAGCTTATCATACTGATCGGGATCTCGGTAGGAAGCGATGTCGTGTACGGTGTAATGCCGGTACGGTACCCAGAAGAGGAGCTGAAGATAAATTTATGTACCGCTTCAAACCCACCCTACCATTACCGCTTCGTGTGCTTCGAAGACACCGGACCTGAGTTCGGGTATGACGGGTATCGATAACGAAGCTACGTTCCGGTTTGCCCACACGGGGTCTGCTACGGAAAGCTTCATTCCCTACGGGTGACGCTCGCGGAACATAAATAGATAACGGTGATTAGGCAGCTCCGGCACGAGCCGCACCATTAATAAAATATCCACCAGCAAACCAGTGCTGCAGGTGGCCGTGGCGTGCTTGTTTCAATGGTTGTGGTCCGGTCGACGCGTTTCGGGTGGTGCTTGTCACGAAATATCGTTTCCCTGCGTGCCTATCATCACGTGTAATGAGATCAAATTGGTTCGCACCAGCGCTTGTCAGTCCATTAAGGCCGACTGTCTTAAGCGAAGCTTTAAGGAAGGGCTAGCAAAATGGACAGATGGGAACTTGGCGTGCATGAACTGGTAAAACGCTTTTAGCATCGAATTTAGTAATGGTGTATTTTTTTTTAAATTGAGTAGAAAATTGTGGCCAATCGAAAAGTTAATGACTATTAAATGAAAAAAAAATCTCACTAATGGAGACGCCTGGTGGATTACTTTGAATGGGGAGATCGAATATATCTTAAGTATTTCTAAGTTTGTTTTGCTTAAGAACTTGGCATACATGAACAGGCAAAACGCTTTTAGCATGGAATTTGATAATGATGGAATTTGTATGTTTCCTTCAGTAGAAAATTGTGGCCAATCCAAAAGTTAATAACTATTAAGTTAAAAAAAATTCTCACTAATGGAGACGCCTGGTGGATTATTTTGAATGGAGGGATAGAACTTATCTTAAGTATTTCTAAGTTTGTCTTGCTTAAGTATGTCCAACGGATGTCGACAAGGTACAAAATTGTTTTGTGTTTTACAGTAAAGTAATATACAATGTATTATTGGGTTTTTAGACCAATGAAAACGCTCGGTAGATTATTTCTAATTTTGTCAGTTTTGGATAAAGTCATTTGCTTAGTTTAGCTTTAAAATGACCTTTTGGGCATAATCGTTCTTTTTCTGGAATTATTTTTAATATTTCATATTATTTAATGTTCCACACAATAATTGTTTTGTTCATCATTTCGCTGGTGTGAGATATTGACATTCATCTTTCTTCCTAACCCAATTTCATTCTTCCCATGTAAATGCAAACAACAATGGCGCCAGCATGGCTTCATCAACAAGCCCTTTTATCTATTTATAACCACCATTTGGTACAGATTTCTCATGGCACAGTGTACGGCTGTGAGAAATTACATTTGCTGCAAGCAAAGTTCACTAGAAACGGTCTACTCGCGATGGTCAGCCAACGGTAATCCAATAAACAATTATTCTTATTAATACACAACCTAAGAAGCTTCTCGACAGCGATAATTAGTTGCTGACTTGAAGCGGTAGTAACTGAATTTACTTACCCTGAATCTTTCCCGCCCCATCGGTGGCTCACCCTCGGCATACATTTCGGATCCTCCCCGCGGGGCTTTATATCATCTTTCTGCTCGCCTCGGTGAAAATTATCCTCCCCTTCCCCGGGCACATGTAACGGCCGGACCGGGGACGATCCCCGGGACACAGTGCTTCGAAACAAAGTTAGTACATTGCATCTTTGGCTAATCAAAATGAAACGCCGCGGCCGGCCGCCACATGTAATGGGCAACACATTTCCGTGGCGGTTGTGGAAGTGTGATGAAATTAGGCGAAACTTTTGTTCTTTGTTGACTCGACGTTATACGATGCGCAAAATATGCTGATTAATCAATGTGAAAGCGTGCAGCTGTGTCGACAACTGCACGGAGCAGCGGGAGGGTGGGTAAACGAGGAGTGGGAGACCGTCCACTCGGCGGCACAACTGACCAGAACCGCAAATAAATGGTTACATCATGGGCGTATTTTCCCATGATCAATGGCTTATTGTTATTGGTGGTTGAAGGGCAGGAGATATCTGCTGTCTAATAATGAGGAAGTGTGCATTTTTCTCTCCGACAGATGATTTTTTTTCTACGAAACACAAACATAAAATGTTAATTGGAGTGTTAAGTGCAATTTTTGTGACATTTTATTTCGTCTTTGTGTTGGCGAAGAAGTGATTCTCCATTGTTTTATCATTTATCGAGTTCATTTATTCATCAGGAATATTGCTTTCGATTTTTTTAAGTATTGCAAGGTAGTGTAATCGATTTCTGACATTTAATAAGTGTTCTTCTTTAACTAAAAACACATAAATTAGTTGTATTAAATTACCTTATTAAACTTATTTTTATCATGGCATTATTTGCAATGAGGTTTGATCCTTCACCCTTTTGATCGCCCTTTTAATGTGATTCTACTTAAGCGTTTTAATCAAAAGCTTTCACACCATTCATTGATAAACATAAAATCGGCTCCGGAATGATTGTAAATAATTTAAAGCAACCGGGAAAAACGATCATTTGCGTCACTTTCCAGCATCTACTTGGTAGGAATCAAAAACCCAAAATGTCGACTCAACGCTGTAATTGTTGTAAAATGTGCTTATAAATATCACACAGCCTTACAATCCCATTTATCCGCCGGCTAAATACACCAATAATAGTTACACCACACCGAGCGCAGCAAAACACGAGCGTGTGCGGAACATTTTCGTATCTACAAAACAATAGGCCACTGAACGCAAAAGCACACTCACCGGATTATTCTCGTGCTGTAATGTCATTTTGTCATTGCCGGCTTGGCCTTCCACGGTATGCTCGGTGCAGGCACTCGGTGGTTAAATGTGGGGTTTCGGCACAAGCGTTGCGTACCGTTTTCCGACAGCACACCAGAAGTCGTGAAATCGACACCGGAATCGAAATAACCCGACGCCCGTCGGGCTATCGAGCATTCATTAGATTGTGTCGACATCGGCACGTACCGCCGCACGTTCGGTTTCGTGAATTGCAATCGAAACAATGGTGAAAACACAATTATGCAATTTTATGAGCTTGGATACTGGCCGGGGTCGCGCGCGTGGCTCGGGACCGGCGGACCAGGGGCGGGGTAGAAAAAAGGATGTCAGAAATTGCATTGAATGCATTGCGAAATTGCATACGAGCGGTGGGCGGTGTATGTGTGTGTCCGTTTGTGGTACGCTTTTTAATCGCTTTTACGCGACTGGAATTGCATTTGAAGTTTCCCTCCCGGGACGCGAACGGAAGGATGAGTTTGGGTCCTGTTTTAGAGGGGAGGTGGGGGTGTTTTTTTTCGGGGCTTGGGCCCATGTTTGCGGTTTGGCTTTGGCGCGTTCCGCTAACCGGAGGCGGTGTAATTTTGCGCCTGTTTAGACGCACTGGTTCGGGTGTAGTATTTGCTTTCAATTTTATGTAGGATGAAATGCATGTTTCGTGAAGCAAAGCGGGATTGTGCAGCCACCCACGATCCGGGCCCGGTGTTTGTGTGTGCGTTCACCGTGTTCCGTTGCGGTCCATCTCCACCTGCGCTCCGTGTGTAGAAGCGCTCACGTTGCTTGTTTTTTGGGGTCACACCACCAGCGTTTTGTGCTTGTTTGTTCTGGTCAAGTCCGCCGCATGATTGGTGACGATCGACGATTGCAGTACAGTAGTGACCCATCGCCGAACAAAAATCGGGATAGCTTTATTTGTTTTTTATAATTATTGCCATCGGCACCTGGGCCGGTGTAGTTTGCGTGTGGTGCTTTCGATTGGTACTGGTCCCGGCCACTACACCGTCATCGCGTGGCTTTCCGATGCAAATTTATAAACTGTATTTACTCGGCAGGTCAGAAGTTACGAGCCTCCGGTACTGCTGCTCCGGTAACGACATCGAGCGCAGAGTGCAGGCATCCGCATCCGCATAACCTTCACGACAATGATGATAAGGATGATGATTCCGCTTCTATACCACACCGTAACCGTACCAGTAGAATGGATTGGTTTTTGGCATTGCAAGCATTACACTCTGGTCGCGCAATTTCTACGCGTTGCTGCAACTGCATCGTTGCGCGAACGGTTGTCCTTTGCGCGTTGAAAAATCTGTGTGAAAGCTTAAATGCTTGGGCAACCAAAACCAATGAAAGCCATTGCCCCCCCTTTCCTTTTGCGCCATTTGTGTTACCGCAGAGGTAAATAAATTTCATTACAGTGTCCAGCTTGCCAGTCCGTAGGACGGGGTAGGACGAGCGTGGTCCTCCTTCTCCCCATTAAGGGTATTTTACCAAATTAGAATTAAATTCTAACCGACCACAGAATAAGCCGAGAATGTTTTAAGCCAACAGTTGGATATAAACTGAAACTGAAACTGTGACTTTTGCAACAAATTTTTGGATACATGATTATACTCGGAGGTTGTGTTTTAAACTTACTGATTTCTTTTAGTAATTTTACTAACAACTTTGATGATGACGAGTAGTTTGAAATTTAGTGTTATCCTTCGTGCTGTTTGCATGTGGAAAGAGCCTGATTGTTTAGCGCAAGCTATTTTAGTAGCGCTGACGGTGGCGCCCTCTTTGGTCAAACGATGGGAACTTCGCTCCTCCAAAAACGGTAAGATGTGTCAAACACTTTGACAGCTGTTTTCCGTTTTATAAAAGGATTTTCAACGTTAATTTTAAAGCATCTTAAATTGAACCTCTGAGTCAGAAACCTTGGTTCTGGCTTTAATAAATTTCGAAACTATATCGATAGTCATTAATTCAAGATGCGAATTAGTTACATGATCGTTGCAAAAAATATGAATGCTTATGAAGTAAATTTATCGTCTAGTACCACTAAAACAGAGGAACAGAAACTTTTTACTAAACAAACATAAAAGACTTTTTGACCCGAACTGGCGTCTCGCGGGATAAAAATAAAGCGAAAGATTTAAAATATGACAGCGAGAACAAACACTCCGTAGCTTTTACACGTTTGTCCTGTAGCGCTACGCATGGGTGATCTGAAAAGCTGCAGCAGTACCGCATTGTTCGATGTGATTTGATTTGCTTCCGTCCTTGTGCATTCCTTCGTAGCCATCCATTCATGCACCAAACCCATCCCGTTCCATTTGCGCAAAGGTTAGCTTTATTGTAGTGGGCTTCCATGGTTTCCATGTTCCCCACAACACAATCGTCCTTCCGCTTTGGGTATCCACTTCCGGAAGCCAAAGTTCATTACTATCTATTATCCGCCATCGTGCGGCGGCCTTTCGTTGGCCCATAAAGCAAACTTCTCGCCGGGCGACGCACGGTCCTCGAATCAGCGACTGGAAGAAACTGGAAAGCATTCACCCAATCATATGGGCCGGTCGGTAACAAATTCGCTGCCCATATAACGACGGCACAGGATGGAAGGGTCGGGTAAACTGGTTCGGCAAATCGATCGGTCTCGGTTCGCGTATGAAGCAATTACATGGCACAGGGGTGTTTTTGCATCGGCCGGTGTACTGCACTTTAGGTAAAAACGCCATTCGACCGGCTGGGCCTGAACCCGCCGTTATCGGGCGTAAAATATCGGCCAGTGTGCGCGCGGTAGTACGTTACGTGCCGGAGTTTGAGGTTAGGTGTCCGGAACTCGACCACTCCAGCACCGGGAGTCAGGTGCAGCCGTACATTCGATGTAGATGTTTTTTTTCCGTTTCAAAGCATAACTACCCGCACAGGTACGGAGCGTTGGCCTGATTTGCCGTGTACACAGTAATGGGCGCTATCGGGGCCGATAAATTTATCGGCATGTTCATGTCAGACTTTGCCAAACATTTAATTTTATCTCGTGATTCATACACGCTGTCCTACGGCATACCGGTTCCGTGGTTCCGTTGTGTTTGGCTATTCTAGGCTACCGCTGAAACGGACATGCCCACAATTCAAGCCTCGGAATTGCAGTAAGTTTAGGCCACCAGAGCGAACGCAAATGCTTTGGCAACTGGTGAAAGCGTAGCGTGTGTGGACTAAATGGAGGCGTTTTACGCGCGAGTGCCGATACAACAAGATAAGCGCAAGACATAATGTTTCAATCGCGCCGTATGCGGTCTCCCGTGGTGGTTTGGCAAAGATTATCGATTTTAGCTGCAGCACAGCTACAACCTCCTGTTACACCTTTCGAACGCACCGCCGCCATAGCGAGAGGATCGATTGGTTGGGTTTTTGAAAAATCACCCACCGTGGCCGTTTAGTGTGGGAAACACTGCAGTGGTTGTGTTTGCAGCAACTGGCGCATGTTAAGGCGATCGGGGGATGAGACAAGGTTGGTGTAAAAGATTTGTTGCATTGAGCGGTGTAACATGTGTAACGGAATACGATTGTGCATTTATTTTACATTTCACTGTGATGGATGCGGAACACTGTGCGTTGTATGTACCAGTGGAGAAACATTAACTTCTGTACCTTCAAAAGCATAATTGTTATAATGTTTTCGCATAAATAAGTGTGTTGATTAATTGAATTGGCATTAAAAATATAAGCGAACATTGTTTTAAAACAACCTCACGAAAACGTCATTAGCTTTTATTGTATTTTACAGGATAGACTACCGTCATCATCTTGTAGTGATGACAAATTTGATAGATATTAGAATTATCACAACATTGAAACAAGCGTTCTTAATTTAGTTCACAAGCAATAAAAATGAGTTAAAAATCAGATGTCCTTAGAAATCGATGATCGAAGAAAATGATCGGAATCATTTTTTTACTTTTTTTTCATCCTAGTTCGATCCTGGAGAATAAAGAATCTTGGAAGGACTGTTGTGTAACTCCAAACGATATCGTTGTATATAATCTCATGCAATCAGCGGCGGATCAAACGGCAGGCGGAGTAGGCGGTCGCCTAGGGCCTCGCCGTGTTGGGGGTCCCAAACAACTTGTGCCGATTGTGCGAGTTTTTGGAAATTTTACAGCAAAGTTAATTTATAGCACAAAAGCTAATTTAAAAGGTAGATAATTGATCGAAAATATCCTTAGATTTTATATATCTTTGGTAAGATTTTTTTTATTTGATTAGCTATATGTGTCCGGTTACACCGCTACGCAAGAAAAGTATGCAGTGTATTCAAACTCCTTCTTCTTTATTGGCACGACATCTTTAGGATGTTTAAACCTACCATTTCTATTTGTTTTACTTTATTTACCCGTAGGATAGTCAGTGCTGCGAAATTTTTCCGTGGTCCTGTCTTGTGCAGACCGACTGCGCTACCATCTGGCCGCCCCGTGAATCCTTATATGCCCTTTTACTTCAACCTATTCATGTATTCTATTTCTTGAACGGGATTTTTTCATCTGTTCGTAAAGGATCCTACCGTTAGATGCTAGAATAGAAACCATGCTTGTTTTCACTTGCGTAATATTCGCCATTTCATACCTCATGGTTCTTGGAATACCATTTCTGTCCAGCTTATGTCCACCCATCCCAAACTGTCCAAACACTTCATCATATCCCCGTGTAGAATACTGTTCAAACTACATTGTTGTATTCTCGGTAACATTTGCATCGTTGTTAGACTGAAATTGTTTTAAAATTTCCAATTCTAAATCCATACGGATCAAGATCATCGCCGCGAAATCGTTGATCTAAATTAAAAAAAGAACACGAAAAAAGATACTTTAAGAAATCAAGTATGCATTGCCATGAAAACGATGTATTCAGTGAAGAACCTATCATAGTAGTCTTGCTAAAACATTGTCGTGCGTGCTGAAAGCGGTCTCGTTTTTTTGCATTGAAAACTCAGTTTGTTTGAGAAAAATTAGTGAGTGCTTTGTGGTGTTGTATCCCTATAATTGGCAACTGACTACCAAATTGTGCCTGAGCAGCACGTAGTGTGTTTCATACTGATGTAAATGTGCAAGTATAAATGTGACGAAATGATCGCAAGTGTCTTCACAATGAGCGACGAGATCGGCCCAGAAATTCTTGGATTTCTTGACGCACGGACAACCGACCTAAAATTGGAGCATCAGACTTCATACGCGAAAATCAAGCGAACGATCGAAATTCACATTAACATGTGCAGGGCCACGAGAGTTGACAAATTTGTCCAATGACCAAATAAACTGGGCAACTGTGAAAACCACTATACCGTTGCAGCGCACACAAATTTCCGATACCAGGAGAGCATGTTTTTCCAGAGGTGGCATCTGCAACTTGGGACAAATTTGCCCATCACAATTGCTATTGCATACTATCAAACACGTGTCAACGATCGTTAATAAGGAAGATCAATAAAACGGAAAGCATCCTTCATCTCGCTCACTTTCCGTCGGCTGGTACGAAATTCCATACAAAACCAGCTGTTTACGATTTCCGATACCAGGAAAGAATCCACGGAAGAGGTAGCAGCTTATACAGCAATTTTGCTCGAAAACCGCCGGAAGGTATGCAATGTTTAAACACTAACTTTCCCGTTGGTCGTGCAAAATGTTGCAGCAATTTTGCTCGAAAACCGCCGAAAGGTATGCAATATTTAAACACTAACTTTCCCGTTGGTAGAGAAAAATTTCTTCGAAAACTACCAGTTTCCGAATGTATAGTACCAGGAGAGCATCCACGGAAGAGGTAGCTCCTGGTACTGCGCCGGAAGGTATGCAATCAACTTGCAATGCAATGCGCCGTAAGGTATGCAATGTTTATACATTAACTTTTCACACAAACCAGCTGTTTTGAGATTTCCGATACCAGGAGAGCATGTCTCTCAAGAGGTAACATCTTCCTTCCTCCTCCCCCCCTACCCTCACCATCGGTCCATGGCGGCCAAGATGGCGGCCAAGATGGCGGCCAAGATGGCGGCCAAGATGGCGGCCAAGATGGCGGCCAAGATGGTGGCCAAGATGGTGGCCAAGATGGCGGACAAGATGGTGGCCAAGATGGCGGCCAAGATGGCGGCCAAGATGGCGGAAAAGATGGCGGACAAGATGGCGGACAAGATGGCGGCCAAGATGGCGGACACAAGATGGCGGCCAAGATGGCGGATAAGATGGCGGCCAAGATGGCGGTCAAGATGGCGGACAAGATGGCGGACAAGATGGCGGACACAAGATGGCGGACAAGATGGCGGCCAAGATGGCGGACAAGATGGCGGACACAAGATGGCGGACAAGATGGCGGACACAAGATGGCGGACAAGATGGCGGCCAAGATGGCGGACAAGATGGCGGCCAAGATGGCAGACACAAGATGGCGGCCAAGATGGCGGATAAGATGGCGGACACAAGATGGCGGGCAAGATGGCGGCCAGCATGGCGGATAAGATGGCGGACAAGATGGCGGACAATATGGCGGCCAAGATGGCGGCCAAGATGGCGGACAAGATGGCGGACAAGATGGCGGCCAAGATGGCGGCCAAGATGGCGGACAAGATGGCGGTCACGAGATGGCGGACAAGATGGCGGACAAGATGGCGGCCAAGATGGCGGCCAAGATGGCGGCCAAGATGGCGGACAAGATGGTGGACAAGATGGTGGATAAGATGGCGGACAAGATGGCGGCCAAGATGGCGGACCAAATGACGGACAAGATGGCGGACAAGATGGCGGCCAAGATGGCGGACAAGATGGCGGCCAAGATGGCGGCCAAGATGGCGGACAAGATGGCGGCCAAGATGGCGGACAAGATGGCGGACAAGATGGCGGCCAAGATGGTGGACAAGATGGCGGACACAAGATGGCGGCCAAGATGGCGGCCAAGATGGCGGACAAGATGGCGGCCAAGATGGCAGACACAAGATGGCGGCCAAGATAGCGGATAAGATGGCGGACACAAGATGGCGGGCAAGATGGCGGCCAAGATGGCGGCCAAGATGGCGGCCAAGATGGCGGACACAAGATGGCGGACAAGATGGCGGACAATATGGCGGACAAGATGGCGGACACAAGATGGCGGACAAGATGGCGGACAAGATGGCGGTCACGAGATGGCGGACAAGATGGCGGACAAGATGGCGGCCAAGATGGCGGACAAGATGGCGGACAAGATGGTGGACAAGCTGGCGGACAAGATGGCGGCCAAGATGGCGGACAAAATGGCGGACAAGATGGCGGACAAGATGGCGGCCAATATGGCAGCCAAGATGGCGGACAAGATGGCGGCCAAGATGGCGGCCAAGATGGCGGACAAGATGGCGGCCAAGATGGCGGCCAAGATGGCGGACAAGATGGCGGACAAGATGGCGGCCAAGATGGCGGACAAGATAGCGGACACAAGATGGCGGACAAGATGGCGGACAAGATGGCGGACACAAGATGGTGGACAAGATGGCGGACAAGATGGCGGCCAAGATGGCAGCCAAGATGGCGGACAAGATGGCGGCCAAGATGGCGGACAAGATGGCGGCCAAGATGGCGGACAAGATGGCGGCCAAGATGGCGGACAAGATGGCGGACAAGATGGCGGCCAAGATGGTGGACAAGATGGCGGACACAAGATGGCGGCCAAGATGGCGGCCAAGATGGCGGACAAGATGGCGGCCAAGATGGCAGACACAAGATGGCGGCCAAGATAGCGGATAAGATGGCGGACAAGATGGCGGGCAAGATGGCGGCCAAGATGGCGGACAAGATGGCGGACACAAGATGGCGGCCAAGATGGCGGCCAAGATGGCGGACAAGATGGCGGGCAAGATGGCGGCCAAGATGGCGGATAAGATGGCGGACACAAGATGGCGGACAATATGGCGGACAAGATGGCGGCCAAGATGGCGGACACAAGATGGTGGACAAGATGGCGGACAAGATGGCGGACAAGATGGCGGCCAAGATGGCGGACAATATGGCGGACAAGATGGCGGCCAAGATGGCGGACACAAGATGGTGGACAAGATGGCGGACAAGATGGCGGACAAGATGGCGGCCAAGATGGCGGCCAAGATGGCGGCCAAGATGGCGGCCAAGATGGCGGCCAAGATGGCGGCCAAGATGGCGGCCAAGATGGCAGACACAAGATGGCGGCCAAGATGGCGGACAAGATGGCGGCCAAGATGGCGGACAATATGGCGGACAAGATGGCGGCCAAGATGGCGGACACAAGATGGTGGACAAGATGGCGGACAAGATGGCGGACAAGATGGCGGCCAAGATGGCGGCCAAGATGGCGGACAAGATGGCGGCCAAGATGGCGGCCAAGATGGCGGCCAAGATGGCGGCCAAGATGGCGGCCAAGATGGCAGACACAAGATGGCGGCCAAGATGGCGGTTAAGATGGCGGACACAAGATGGCGGACAATATGGCGGACAAGATGGCGGCCAAGATGGCGGACACAAGATGGTTGACAAGATGGTTGACAAGATGGCGGACAAGATGGCGGACAAGATGGCGGCCAAGATGGCGGACAAGATGGCGGACAAGATGGCGGACAAGATGGCGGACAAGATGGTGGACACAAGATGGCGCACAAGATGGCGGACAAGATGGTGGCCAAGATGGCGGCCAAGATGGCGGCCAAGATGGCGTACACAAGATGGCGGATAAGATGGCGGACAAAATGGCGGACAAGATGGCGGCCAAGATGGCGGACAAGATGGCGGCCAAGATGGCGGACAAGATGGCGGATAAGTTGGCGGCCAAGATGGCGGACAAGATGGCGGACAAGATGGCGGACAAGATGGCGGCCAAGATGGCGAACAAGATGGCGGACACAAGATGGCGGACAAGATGGCGGACACAAGATGGCGGACAAGATGGCGGACACAAGATGGCGGACAAGATGGCGGACACAAGATTGCGGACACAAGATGGCGGACACAAGATGGCGGACAAGATGGCGAACACAAGATGGCGGACAAAATGGCGGCCAAGATGGCGGACAAGATGGCGGCCAAGATGGCAGACACAAGATGGCGGCCAAGATGGCGGACACAAGATGGCGGGCACAAGATGGCGGGCAAGATGGCGGACAAGATGGCGGCCAAGATGGCAGACACAAGATGGCGGCCAAGATGGCGGATAAGATGGCCGACACAAGATGGCGGACAAGATGGCGGACAATATGGTGGACAAGATGGCGGCCAAGATGGCGGACAAGATGGCGGACAAGATGGCGGACAAGATGGCGGCCAAGATGGCGGACAAGATGGCGGACAAGATGGCGGACAAGATGGCGGTCACGAGATGGCGGACAAGATGGCGGAAAAGATGGTGGACAAGATGGCGGCCAAGATGGCGGACAAGATGGTGGACAAGATGGCGGACAAGATGCCGGCCAAGATGGCGGACAAAATGGCGGCCAAGATGGCGGCCAAGATGGCGGACAAAATGGCGGACAAGATGGCGGCCAAGATGGCGGCCAAGATGGCGGACAAGATGGCGGACAAGATGGCGGACAAGATGGTGGACAAGATGGCGGACACAAGATGGCGGCCAAGATGGCGGACACAAGATGGCGGCCAAGATGGCGGACACAAGATGGCGGACAAGATGGCGGACAAGATGGCGGCCAAGATGGCGGCCAAGATGGTGGACAAGATGGCGGACACAAGATGGCGGCCAAGATGGCGAACAAGATGGCGGCCAAGATGGTGAACAATATGGCGGACAAGATGGCGGACAAGATGGCAGATAAGATGGCGGACAAGATGGCGGCCAAGATGACGGACAAGATGGAGCACAAGATGGCGGATGATTGGGAGGTGGTGGCCCGTGGGAGGTGAGTGGAGACCCGAGGGAGGTGGGTGGTGACCTGTGGGAGGTAAGTGCTGTCCCATGGGAGGTGGGTGGTGACACGTGGGTGGTGGGAGGTGTCACGTGGGGGGTGGGGTCACGAAGGGGGGGTGACACGAGGGGTAGGAGACACGGGGGGGAGGTGACACGAGGGGGGAAGATGACGGCTAATCGACGGCCATTCGACGGCCAATCGACGGCTAAAAGGCATGGAATTGGCATGGAATTGCATAAGAAGTTGCGCGCCATCTTCCGCCATCTTGCTCGGCTGGTACCAGGTGTCACCGCTTGAAAAACATGCTCTCCTGGTATCGTAAATCTGAAAACAATTATTTGCGCGGCTATGTTATAGTGGTTTTCACAGTTGACCAGTTGATTTGGTCATTGGAAAAAACTGTCAGTATTTTGTCAACTCTCGTGGCTCTGCACCTAATGGATCAAAGAATGCTATAAAACATAATCAATTGTTGAAATAGTTCAAGCTCACCACAGAAATCAACCGTTAATTTTTGTTCATCGCCTAAAACATCGACGTGAGCGAATGATCATGGAGGTAGTCTTTCAACACAAAAACTTGACCAAGCATTTTAGTTTTCAAATGCTAAGAGCTATGCAAATCTAACCGACTGTGCATAACACAAATTATTATTATTATATAAAATTTGCGTTGTTTGTTTAATGAAATACACAATGGTAAACATTCCACTAAATAATAAATAAACAAAAAAATCGAAAGTCACAACTTAGTAACTCGCTCATTCTGTATTGCAAAATGTATGACAGCCTGACTACCCCTCACAATGCATCAGAGAATGAGCGATCTCCCGCCAGGATATGCAACATATATGCGGGATATTTACGTGGAGTAATTTGATTGGATGAATTTTCCTCTGCATTCGGCTCCATCTGGGGATCATTCTCATTGATGACGTCACCACTATCTGTGTTTGTCCCCGTGTTCGATGGTCTCGGCTGTCTTCCTCGGCGACGTATCTTAAACATATCATGACTCCAACCGGCTTCACCCCGTGGAACAGGATCGGGTACTGTAGTGGACGCATCATCTGGATGGTCTCATACACTGGCCTTAAGGATCCTGTAGCACGATGTTGCAGCACAATCTCCCGTGTATATACCGTGATACCGGTGATATCGTCACAACCACACATGACCCATCTCACCTGCAGTCGGTGTGTTGTTCCGGAACTGGTCAATACTTGGTTTACGTGAAAGGAGGCAAAGGCGCGGTTCATCGCGAACAGACACGCGTTCATACGTATGAATGAACATCCGATTTAGGAGATTGCGAGTGATAAATACTCGCTGCAGGACAGACAATATCGATTATGTTCACCACCAAATGCTGGTGCTTGAGTGTTTTGTTAAGTTAAGTTAAGATCGAAGAAGTATAATTGAGTGTTGCATGGCGAATATCCCGGAAGCACTGCGAGCGAACCAATTGCTCCTTGGATGCTGTAGTTGTAAATTCCACCACGTGCAGCTTCTCGAAGTTGGCGCACGTATGGTTGTAGCTCCATTTAGAAGAGTGCAGGTACAGTGGTAACTGGAGTTGGTGGTGATATAGCCGGTTCCGATATTGTATTCGAAGATGGTGATGGCCCTGGCGGACCATTTGAAGAAGATGATTAGGGGCATCCCAGTGGCGGATCAAACGGTAGGCGGAGTAGGCCCCTTCTTACTGCGCTTTTTACCTTGTCTTATTTCAAGTCGCCTCAATGTTCCCCTTCCCTCCTGCATTGTTTTTAAAATTAGAGGCCCCAACTATAATTCCGCCCTGGGCCTCCAAGGAGATTGATCCTCCACTGCATGCAATTCTAACCCTGCTACAAAGAGCCAATCTCGATAAGATACGATCCACAACCTATGATATACTAGTGTCTTCACTGGGACAGGAGGTCTTGGAATCAGATGTGAAGGAGTAGAATATGGGCGAAATATGTAGAAGGATGATTATCAAAGGCTACGAATCATCTCGTAATTGTATAGTGCAAACCTTTCACGTCATAAGAATGCTACCAAACAACCATTCGGGAGACAAGAAGGAGACAATTTTCGCAATACAATCATGTTCATTATTTAAACGATTGTTCAACTCAATTTTAACATCAATATCAAATAATATATTAAATTCTGCATTTGTAGTTAAAAGCTATGCTAAAAAATATGAGTTAAATCGACCAACAGTGCCTACAATCAATTGTTAATGCCGTGAATACATCGAAAAGCCAACTGATACCTAATGATCGATACCTTCAATGCAAGCATATGGTATCGTCTTAATACCACAACCACCTTCGTCTTAACGATCAGCAATCTTTGTAACAGGTAAGCTGATGTTTCATCTTGTACACGATGGCTTCTGCAGTACAATCAACAACATAAACAGTTTCTACCTCTTGCTCCTTGCCATTTCTCTCTTTCTCTCTCTCTCTCTCTCTCTCTCTATCCCCCCTTTTCGCTCAACAATCAGCCACTAATCTGTGCTCATCGATATCCGGCGGCTATTTGTGCTGGCACCGGATCTCGTAGCTCGTAGAACATTATTGCAGTAGCATCCGACAGCCACCAACACAAAAACCACAGCCAACACACGCACAAACACAACCTAGCGTCACCATTTCAATCTGCCTAATGAAGCCCGAGTTTAACGATGTTTGCACTTCCGGTGCCGGTTTCCGGTACCGTGTCCGAAACGAAAACCCTTTCCCCGTGTGCGAGGACATCAGCCGTGGCCTTTTCCCGCGTTCCTGTGCCGTGAAACTGATGCATCGAAGACAACGTGCCGTTTTGTGGAGGTTGATTTCTTCCTTCCTACGCATTCTCCAACATCCTCCCAACCCAGCGCACCATCACGGGGTGAGGTGATGGCAAACAACAAGAAGTTCATTACATCCGAAATTAATTTCCTGATTTGAAAAGCCTTCAAACAGCTTCCGTCTTTTGCGATTGAAGCAAGCGGAACAGACGCCCGGGAGTGAGTTTTTAAGTAGTGGGTAGTAGCAGGCCATGGAAATAGGAAATGGCAATAGATTGCCTGACTTTCTGCCTGCAGCTTAAGAAAAATCATGTATCCGGGACGGTAGGCAGGAACGGCCGACGCCGTTCGGTGGTGGTTGAGTGTGTGAGTGATTACATCATAGCTTTGTTCACCGAGAAACACGTACGCGAGCCTGCAAATACACAACTGCCGAAGACTGTGGCACGAACGACGCAAAGTGCCATCAAGCGCGAAAGTGGTTCCCGATCCCGATGAGGCCCTGGCATTCAATAGGCAGCCACTCAATCGCGCCGAAACTTTCCTTGGCCGGGGTTCCTGCTGCCTGATGCCGCGTTTCCGTGGGGGGGGGGGAATTGAATTGATTTTCTAAATTAAATTTAACGAATAAATCACATGTATAGTTAATCAAAGCACTCGGCGCCTACCGTTCGGTGGGAGGAGTTGGAGTTGGAAAGGAATGCCCAAAAAAAAGTAGCGAAACACACGTGCTTCTCGGATGTGTTGGCTCCGTTTCGGGAAACCGGATATTAACATCGGTGTGAATGGGACGCAGGAATGTTTCCGACCCCGGTTCCGTTTGGCATCTTAGCGTGCGCTCCAATTAATCCGTTTCGGCAGAAAACAACTTACCAGCCATCAACAGCTCAGCACTAAACGTTCCCATTCGCCACGGCCACCCAACGGATCGATTGCGAACCGAGGGTAGCTTCATCGAGTTCGAGTGTAAATAAACAAGCAGCAACATTGGGTTGGCTTATCGTTGCGGGTGTAGATTAATTTGCGTGAAATCAACTACCACCCTCGGCTCTACCCATCTGTGGTTGAGAAATCGTGTATGTGCTGTTTGTACAATACGATTTCCACGCAACGAGCATTTCGGCGATTTCCCTCACAGCTTTGATGCGGCAGAAGCTGTCTGATTAACGAATGGTGGTTTTTGTATCGGATGCGAATGTATCGGATGCGGATGTACGGTTTTTGCATATTTAAATACTTTCAATACGCTGTGTTGCTGTGTTTTCTTCGGAGGGCAGGATCGATTAGACGAAGTAGTGAATGGTGTAACAAAACACGTATGTGAACATAATCAATCAGTCGAATACGAGGGGGAGATCGTTTGAAGATCAGAATCGTTTTACATACAGCCGGCTGCCTTATATTACATTTTAAAAATACGTTTGTGTAATACTTTAACCAGGGGAAAACAATAGAGTCACTAAAGCATTAAATTCCGGCCGAACCGTCCCATTTGAAGGTCTAATATCTTTATAATATTTAACTTATTATGTGGTATTATACTCATTCAATATAGCCGTTATTGTGTGTTAAACGTTTTGATGGTTGCAATTAAATCGTGCCGTGTCGAGTCAGTGGTGGATCAATCCTCTTGGAGGCCCGGGGCGGAATTTTTAAAGGGGGGCCAATAATTTTGCTACGGCATTGTCGGTGTTAGGGAGGTGTATTTCAAACATGATTTAACAACACCAGCAAAGTATCGGAAAGAAAACTCCCTTGCGTACATCTCAGAGTTCCTTCATCTCGCTCAAACTTTCCGTCGGCTGATACGAAATTCCATTCAACACCAGCTGTTTTCCGATTTCCGATACCAGGAGAGCATCGACGGAAGAGGTAGCAACTTGTACAGCAATTTTGCTCGAAAACCGCCGAAAGGTATGCAATATTTAAACACTAACTTTCCCGTTGGTGGAGAAAAATTTCTTCGAAAACTACCAGTTTCCGAATGTATAGTACCAGGAGAGCATCCACGGAAGAGGTAGCTCCTGGTACTGCGCCGTAAGGTATGCAATGTTCATACACTAACTTTGCAACCAACTTGCAATGCAATGCGCCGTAAGGTATGCAATGTTTAAACACTAACTTTCCATACAAACCAGCTGTTTTGAGATTTCCGATACCAGGAGAGCATGTCTCGCAAGAGGTGACCCTCAGACACTCAGTCTGGTCACACTGGTAATATATTTAAATTTTAATTAAAATGTTAATATTTAAATGAAAAATAATTTAAATATTTTTTTTGCTATAAATTAACTCTGTTGTAAAATTTTCAAAAATCGCACAATTGGCACAAATTTTTTGGAGCCACCAACACGGCGAGGCCCTAGGCGACCGCCTACTCCGCCTACCGCCTTGATCCGCCGCTGTGTAGAGTGGAACAATTTTTTATATGGTTTAAAACTGTTGTATTAATTGAAATATGCCACCTTTAATGGCTTTCTGTATCGCCTTCACCTTCACCTAACGGTCGTATCGTTGAAAAATAAACAAAAATTAAGTGGATGCTTTAAATGAAGTAATTTGATTACTCAGCTCTTCCTCACGCACATGTATGGTTTTTTTTTCTTCTACATTTCACCCCAAGAGCGGATGATACATGTAGATTTTAGCGCGTGTTGGTGCGCAAGGGCAATACACGAGAAGGATGCGAGAAACATCAAACGATGATTGGTGGCTGGTAAATCAATTTGCATTTCAATTTCATGTATGATAATTTTCTTACCGCGGAAAGGCGGTGGAATTATTTTGTCCCCATGTGAAAAGGACAGGAACCGGGAGCACGTTTCGCGTCTGCAGTGGAATCCTACTGACTCACGCAGCCACACCGTAACACATGCCACGCTGGAACATTCGTACCGAGCGGTTGTGATTTGAGCAGTGCCATTTGTGGTGCTTGCCCTACGGAAAAGTTTTAGCAGATTCGTTCATGCATGTGCGAGAAATGGCAAGATGGTACATTATTTTAAGGATCACACGGTACCAGCAACGATGCCACACGGTGCGTGACGGATGGATGAGATGGTGGCTGCAGCAAGGAAAAAAAAACCGTGCTCACCATCACTTTCCCTCACTGACAATGGGTGAGCGCGGTTAGTTAAGTCGTCCCCACAGGCGGAGAAACACCGCGACAAGGCGGCCCAGAAGCGCCCGGAGACGGAGTAGCGTGGTGGAATTGGATGGTAAAATTCGCTGGAAAATGTTCCCCGTCCCCGGCACGGGCCAACTTGCCGGTGTTGATGATGATAATTTTAGCGACACGAGTACCTTAGCGCTAGGCCTCGGTCACATCGACACCGGGGGTACTGTTTATTAGCATAGTCTCTCGTTGACTTTTTGCGATGGGTTCGCAGCGCAGTAACATCACTTTTAATTAATGGCAGCTGTGTGCAGCACCATGGCGGGTTGGGGGGGGGATCGCCATTTGTGACGGGCAAACTTTTCCCAGCACAAAGTTTGGTTCCATTTTTGCAGATGCTACCGAACGCCCGGCGTTAGTTTTAACCGTTGTCCCCCCCGGGGGGGAAAGTGGATCCGTAGCGGGTAATTGGATTGTTCGAGTGCGGGGGCTTAATGGCAACAGGGTTGAGAAACCGAATAATTTATCAACCGATCGATGGAATGTGAGGCGAGTGGTGTAAAGGGTGATCCTTTTTTTCAATGTAAGACTAATTGTAATATGTCTTAAGATATGCCAGTCGTTATGTTTTTGTCACCAAATGTGAATAAAGTGACGATTAATAATTAATTATTTGGGTTGGAATACTCAGTATGAGGACTTTATTGAGCGAAACATTATTTTTCCTTTGTGCTACTGATCCGTACACTTCTTCTCAAATCTAAATTTTAGCAATAAGGTTGGTTTGTTTGGTTAAGCAACTAAATTTAAACACAACACAGCATAGTTGAAGTATTTACTATAGAATTGTTTGGTGGTCAAGGTTCAACGAGAAGTACTTGCTTCGCTTAGTTAATCCCGTTGCATTAAGGACAACATTTTTCGCTATAAACAACAGCAAAATAACGAGCAACGAATCGGGCGTGCCGGACAAAAGCAACCTACACACACAGGATCAACATAGTGGCGATTTTCTTGAACGTCGCTCACAAGAAGTATCCGTCCCCAGGCAGCCAACACGAGTTGACAAGCATTACCAATTTACATATTCTCATGCACACAGACCCTATCTACCGATGGCTTCTGCTGCAATCTGTGATGCATTCAGGTGTGCGTGACATATCTCCCCTCGACCAGCGTGTGTGCCATGGCAGCAGCAGGGAACTGCTCAGCAAAGCGCACGGTGGTGATGATGATACCGGGTCGATTTACATTGTACAGTCTAATGATTCCCTTAGCCTGCCAATAAATATGGTAATGAGAAAAACTACGTACTCTCCGATCGGTCCCGGCGTCCATTGCTCGGTGGTGCCTTCAGGCTTCACCGTAATGGCCGGTGCTTTATCTTGCCGTCCTGCTCACTGCACCGGAGAATCGAAGGTGGTTGCAAAGCCCTTTAAATTTGTATGCGACCGGTCTATGGTATCGAGAAATGGCCCACCAGAAAATGGAGCCATTATATGCCTGTTGTTGGGATGGGCACAAACAAATTATGCTGTTTATTTTCTCAATTGACTGCAGAAAAACGGAACGTCTTCAATTGGCCCAAGAAAACCCAAGGGAAAAGCGGTGGGAAAATTTGACAAACGGACAAATGTTTTTGTATGATTTTTATAACATTCATGATTTTTTGTCAACGAGCTCCAGTTAACTAACCATGCTTAATAATTACAAAAATAGGCAAACAATTTTCTAACCAAATAAATTAAAAGCTTAAGCCTTATCACACGAAATTGAAGGGTACTGCAGCATCAATGAGCATTAAAGCTATTGAAGAAAGGAGAGTAAAACAAATAGCAATATTTTAAAAATTCCACTCCATTTATGACGAAACTTTTCACCTTCAAAACACACCCAACGTTCGGTTTCATTAACCCGGATATGGCCAAAATTGTGCCTCCTCATTCGTAATTTATTGTTTTCTTTGCGCATTTTGTGCATTTCTTCTGCTGCTCCCGTTTTGCTCTCTGTCCCTAAATTCATCCGGAATCGGCCAAATATCCTAACCACCAACATCCAAACGGCTTCATCATCTTGATCGAACAGTGCGCCACCGCTGACAGTAGACGGATGGTTGGACTGTAAATCATCAACCAAAATGGTCGCACCGGTCCCACCCAAAACCTTGGGGGTGGTAGTTGAGAGCACCACCTGTGCACGATGGTTCGGTCCACGCCCTGCGTCGCATTATGCAAATGAGACGGGAAAGAATTTCCCATTTCCTTCTGCGCTTACCTTTCGCGGAACACGAAAGGCTATTGTAATTTAAATTTTCACTTCATTTTCGCAAAAGATAAATCTTCCAGCCGCGTGTTTGTTATGTTTGTTTGTTTTTCTTTTCTCGTGCTGTCTTCGTGTCCGTCCGGGAGGATGTTTTTATTTTTTTGGTTATTTTTGTTGTTCGGTCTTTCACACGATCGTGGTTCGAGAGGTTCAATCATTCGGATGCGACCGAGCATCCATATTTCCGGTTCCGGAATCGTACCGGGGCCGGCGCTTTGCGATCCTTCGGAACATAGAATGTGTAACGGCCGCGGCGCGAAGGGTACCAGGTGACCACCTGGTGGCCAGGTGAATATTGGACGGTCGGGTTTCCTGACGTTGAATAATTTAGGCCGTTGGGAACGGTTCTAGGGGTTTCTGCCTTGTTTTTTTTTCTTCCTGAGCGTTTGCGAATGTCCGCCTCTATGTCCCCAGGTGGGTGAACTTAGAGGGTCACGATTGGGACGAGTTATTTCCTTTTCCCATCCGCGTTTTATTTGGCCGGTTTTGTTTGTGTTTGTTAGTCGTGATTGCGTTGCGTATCTTCGGCAAATTTATGCAACCGATTGGCCCACTGCCAAACGGTGGATGGCGGTGTGTTGGTTTAGGGGGGTTGACCATTTCGCCCGCAATGCCAAGAAGATGGTGTTTGCTGTATTACCCCAAACCCTCTGCTAGCAGAGCAGAGGGCAAATTTCGCGAAAGATATTAGAAGATATTACAGAGAGTGGTTGGTGAACCAAAAAAAAAAAAAAAAGAAACGTCCCTTTTGGGGCGAAACAGAGACAGGAGGCAATGTTATGCCGAGCGCCGAGTGGTACGGGATGCCGGGAATTGTAAACAGAATAACCGATGGCGCATTGTCGGGAAGCGTCCCTGTGCGGGTTTGCATGGGAAACGAAAAATCGGTCGAACGTTTAGACGCATTTGACGAATAATCAAACAAAAACGGTGAAAATGGAAAATGAATGCAAAAGTGAAGAAAGGAATCTCGCCTCGAAGACGATGGTTACTTTTTCCTCCAGGTTTTTGTTCCCTTGTTTCGCTTTCCTCCAGTGCGCTTCTACAAAGAGTGTGTAATGTAATGTACTGGGGGAAAAAAAAACCCCATCGAAAACTCGAAACCCATCCGCTCGAGCGCTCGATACGTGATTGGGAAATGGAAAGTTTGATGAGGAGGCACGAAATGAAGTACTGCTGAAGTGCTGAAAAGTATTTACATTGCATGTAATTATGGGCACCTTTTTCATTATCGCCGTGCTGGGGCATTGGGTGGGTGGTGTTTAATGATTTTTCTTGAAACCGGCACACCCGGGAGACTGGAGCCTTTGGGACGGGAGGGTTTGCCTTGGGTAAATATGTTTTATGAGGATGAGCCAATGCAAAGATCGCGACTTTTCCTTCTGATCTGTTGTGCCAATATGTGTCGGTCGGGAAAACGCTGGTTGGCGTTATTTTAGGGATTATTAAAACTGAGCGTGAGAGTTTGTGTAACGAACTGATGTAAAGTTCAACACAAACATTTTTTGGTTGTTTTTCGTTCATATTCTTGAGTTTTTCGGTGTTTTATTTTGAGTATACGTAGTAGATTACATACTCGATTCTTCCGTTACGGTGGAAATTAGCTTAGACAGAAGCAGAGCTAGTTACTTCCGAAAACATCTACTCTTTGTGAATTGACTAACTTTTTATTACTTTTTTTTATTTGAACATAATAACTAAGGGCCGGAAAATTTAGTTGAAGTTCTAGGCAATGGTAAGATTTTCTGAGCGGATGAGCAATTTCACGGTTTTGAGCCCCTTCGAGTCGTTGAATAATAAAGTTACGCACAATAGTGCACAAATAATAAATTAAAATTTGAGCATACATTTAGGCTGCTACGGCTTATTGATGATTGCTTGCATATCGATTAGTGTAACATGATATTAATTCTAGGGTTTATCTAAACTAATTATTGATTTCATGCAATATTCAATTGAATTATTTGTAATGTGGGATTTTCTTTACGAACATTGCAATGTCAACAGCAAGAATGTTTATCAAATCATGAATATCTAATTTCCAACAGCAACTAAATTTCGAGCTACTGGTTCCCAAAACCGATCGGACGTTAGCGATACACTGCGCTGGTCTGATTATGTGCATATTATTTTCCCGGCACCATACCATTGTCGTGAACGATCTGCTACGGTATGCAATTTATTCAAGCTTATTATGCTGTTTATTGTGCATATATCGTAAATATCGTTAGTTGTGTTTCACATGGATTTAGCTGTACGAAGGTATTAAATTGTTTGAAGTAAATTTTGCACAATTTGTTATAACACGTCCTAACGTTGGGGTTCTTTAGCCCTTAAAAACCGCTAACGAAATCGAAAACTCCTTAACAAAACTGTTCTTTTCAATTCCATGACGTTACGGAATAGATCAAAGTGCAACCGGGCACCGGTTACGATGAATTGGCGTTCTTTCCACTTCCACATATGTGCATGTGATTGACATAAATCTCTCCTGATGGTGGCCTTTTGCGCTCATAAAAGTAAAATTGTGATAAGAAACCCTGCAGAATGCGATGCATTTGAATGGTACGGCAGAACGAAAGCCCAACAAAAAAACACACGGTGCTCCGGTAAGGACATACAGTTCCGTTGCATTTATCGCTTCTTGTAAGCGAAACCGGTCGGTTGTTTCAAATAGAATCTGCAACGAGAACCGTTTGTGTTACTACGATGTAAACCATCATTGTAGGGAAGGTGCGATCCCCCACAGGATCACCCTCAGGGAAGGATCGTACAATCGATCCTAAGGCAAACGGAAGAACGCTACGGTCGCTTCACTGCAAAGCTCCGAGGTGCCGTTAAACAGGGTCAACTATGTTCTGATGCCGCCGGGAGGTTGAAGTTTGCCGATGGTTTCCGTTGAAGACGAAACGATCTGGTCACATCTTGGTGGTACCGTTTTTCTTTCGTGTTGATGCTTTATTTGCATATTTTATGCAAACGTGTCTGGAACAGAACGAGATTTGCGTTACAAAAATGAGAATGTAAAATATTAAAGCGATGGTTTTGATTTGAACAGAGCAGAGCAGAGTCAATTCCATAGCGCCACATAGAAGATTAGAGTTACTTTCAGAAGATCAATTCGCTTTGCTTTGGTTTTGGAGGTTGTAGGATAAGTTTTAGCATGTTAACATGTTTAATTTTCAACAAACCTTAAGTTAAGTTTGTAACAAAGCTTCAATATTGTCGAAAGTGTATTGGTTGGTCCATTCTGTGGCTAAGCTCGCCCGCCTTAAACGAAACATTGCCCTCAAACTAAGCTCACGTTACTATCGAAGCAATGTATACAAACTTCGGGTTCCAGCAAGGGAATGTACTTGTACCGCTCGGTCAATTACTGCGGTTCAACGTATCTCGACGTCACGCCGATGGACATCGGTTTTGTTCCACCATTTCCACGCCATACATACAACATACGGGAAATCGCAAGATAAGTGACGCTTCGAGCGTAATGAACACGACGCTACACACATTGGCTCGTGCGAGATTGGCAAACGTGGAGATTATTTACATAATGGAAGAAAATTTCGTCCCCACAAAACGACGAGCGAAGTGAAAATAGCACTGGAAGGCATGCCGGCTTCGTGCAGAATGTGAGGCTAAGGGGCTGAAAGTTTTCTGCAGCACACGTTAGCACTTCTTGCGCATGGAGCAGGAAGGGTTTGGTCGTAAGATAAAAGTGAATACCGATCGGAGCGGTAGCGTTATTTAATTGGATTTTGTTTTACGGCGGCTAATGTCAGTAGAACGACAGTAGATTGGCCTGGCATTGAATGAGAAAGCTTTCCAGCAGTATTGAGGCATGCTTTGTTGAGGAGCTAAGATAACAATAAACGTTTAGAATTTATAAGTTAAAACAAAACTGAGTGCTTTATTGGATTCGCTTTATAATTGTTCTTTACACTAAAACATTCAGGCAAGGTATTTAGACTTTCAAACACATTTATGTTTGAGGTGCAGTAGTTCTGTAGTGGTTAATCCATAACTTCCATCAATTTCTTCTGTTGAAATATTGCAATATATTTCAAAACATCAAAATTGTTAATTGAACTACCTTCTGTAAATGATCATCGAACGCACGACCTACAATTCACCATCATTAGGTGGAAAACAACAGTTCTTTCCTAGCTTGTTGGTTCCCGATTTGATTCACTATTGTGTTCAGCTTACAAATCGTTTGGTTCTGAATTCAAATCTAATTACAGCTGCAACCGGGTGGAATCTGTAATGCTTTGATTGATGTATTGCATTAGTGTTGGAACAGAAGCAAAAAAAAAACCAAACAAAAAACAAAACGCTTGACAAAACAAATAAATCCGATTGCAACATGACGCTAAAAGCCATCCGGATAGCAGAACAATTGATATCAGCATCGAGAGGGCAACGTTTAGCTGGCAAACATTCCGTTGCAAATTTCCACCGGCTGTGTCACCATGTAAACCCCAGAGGGAAACGGGAAGGGCGGGAGGAACGACAAGAACGGCCTTGCTAAAGCATATTGGCGGCGTAAATCGAAACAAGCAGCTCGCGAAAACAATCAGTTGCAGTTTGTTGCATTCAATTTGCAAATAAATATTCCTCCCTTTTGTGATAAATCGTTGGATTCTTTCGCCATCCCTTCCATCCTCGCTTCACGGTTTCGATTTGCCACTGATAATCGCTACGAGTGTCATCAGGCTCAATCGGTGCAATTGTACCGGTCCCCGGGTCAGAACCCGGGGTTCTGGTGGATTTTCGCCAACCTTGCGCTAGAACGCGAAATCACTTTCCGCGAATTGCATCCATCCTTCCGGGCATGGCAATATACAATAAATTGATGTCGGAGTACGGCGGTACCGATGATACCAGGCATCGACAAAGTCGTCTATGAAAGGCTGCTGTTACCATGGCAGCAGTACCACCCCTAGCGCTTGGTGGAAGGCAACCGTTTCCGATTTTCCCGGAGATTCTCGCAGATTTTGTGGCAACGGTTTGAAGTGCTTTCGTCTGGAAGTGGATCCCAAGCCCGGCAGCATCGATGCTGAAACCGAACCGAAAAAAATAAAAATGACAAGAAATGCACTTGCAGGCGACACTAAGATACGCAACGGAGTAACATTTATACAATAGCTGAGTGCTTTCCATCCCGAGACTTAATGGAAAAGCTGCACCGGGGAACGTTTTATTTGAGGATAATAATAAATCCAATTGAAATGAATAAATTATTGTGCATGGATGATGGAGGAAAAATCGTTCCAGCTAGAATTTCTTTGAACTCAAAAATGGAACGACTTAATTTACGATAGCTGATACACTTTGCAAACTCAAAGCCTTAAGAGGGTGATTAACAAATTGTTCAATGTTATGTGCAATTTTCAATGTAGCGTCGTTGACTCTGTGACAACAGGGTATTTTTCTCGTTTAAAGCACATTCAATTGGGTCATTCCTTGTTATTTTCTGGTTAATTCATACAGAATCGGCCCGATTTGCAATTAGCATACAAGTCCATTTATTTGTAAAATCTACTTCGAAAGGAAGTAACGGCAACTTACTTTTAAAATAGAAAGCGTTTTACATGACTCAGTGGCTACCAGTCATAACGGTGATTGATAAAATATTTAGTTTCTAAAATACCAAGATTACAATGATAGTACAGTGCGCCTGCACCAACCATGTCCCGTTCTTAAATTAGATGAACGTGAATTAATCCTGCTTTTCAATAACTTTCCCTCGCGGATAAGCTTAAATCCAAGGATCGAAGTCGAAAAAACCTTCCTCCAAACAGATGTAAAAATCGCTCACCAGCATCATAAGCTTCCCTTCATCCGGATATCTTTGTTTTACGACCGTTTTGCTGAGACTGTAAGAGTTTCTTTCACACACACACACACACACATAGAAAATTAAAAAAAACGAAACATTGCACAAATTCGTTTGAACACTTCGACGAAGTTGCTTTAGCGAACGTAAGAGAATCCAAAACAAAATACCCCATTGTAGCTGTCTAGCTTACATCCGCTGCGAAAGATCTGCGAAAGCGAGGAATCCTTCCCGGCATCCGGCGCTAATACCGAGCAGAAGCTTAACCTTTTCTTCTGAAGATGAAGGAACTAAACCGAAAGTAGACAAATAAAAGGTTTAAAAACAAAAAAAAAACCCCGAAACTTACTTTCCGATCCGGTGAAGATATTGCTGAGTAATTGAAACTGTATCGGTTGATTTGAGAATGAGATAGACAAAACGGGGGAGGGAGTGGGGACAAAAAATCATCCACGTTCAACACACGCTGGCACACAAACACTCATTCTCCACAGTAATCCCCAGTAAAGCTTGGAAAATGTTGTCGATGTGAAACTGGAGACGTAAAACTGTCCCCACTTCGGGCGAAGTTAGTCTTAACGGACTTCGATAAGAAGCGGCAGCACGGAGGGGAAAGAAACATTTTGGCCAAAGTGCAGCAGTAAGTGTAATTTAAAACGGGTCAGAACATACAAAGTTCAAAACAAGGTGGTGGGGGAGGATGGTTAACATTTTGCGCTGACAAAGTGTTCGATTTCAAAACAACATCGGCCTGCGAAATGGGTAAGATTACGTACAGCACTCGCATCCCAAACGCATATGCCAATGATGGGCCACGAGTGTTTGAAGGCCGGAGATCACGGCAGGCAAAGTAACTTGTCGATGGGGAAGGTTTTGGCAGGATGTACAAAACTTTGCCCCAAACTAAATCATTCCCGAATGCTTCAAAAGCTGAAACCAGCAGGAAGCCGAGAGACGTTCATGTTTAAACAAAACAAAAAAATCCATGAAATCTTACCCCGTTTTTCTTCGGGATGCTTGATTGTCTGTCGGGTCGGAGTGTAATGGAAGACAGAGTTCACCAAATAGTTCCGCAGCCGAGAGGATCGGTGTCGTCTTTTTGCAAAAGTGTTGCACTGCACTGCAGCGAAAAGATGCCCGTTAGTTGAAGCAGCTGCCCGCCACTGCCTCTCGGCACACTGCCCACCTGTGATGGGGGCGGTCCCGCAAAAGCCCCGCTATTGTCGATTGAAGGGTGGAAAATATTTTTAACTGCAATGCGGTCTTGTTTTTGCCGCGTTTTGCCTCATGCTGGAAGTGATTATGGGAAGAATCATGGAAGGCGGAATGTAACGAATAAAAAAAAAAGAACTGCAATTGCAAGTGCCCGGCGAGTGAGTGTGTCCGGTGGAGACAGGCTTGAAATTGATGATATTATTCATTACCCTTTTATCCGGTGCATTTGCTGAGGTTGTTGCATTGTTTTACTGGGCGGTTTTTTGTATTGTTTGACGTTGCAGTTAATAGCAAAGCGGCTTAATACGCTTTACGGGACACTGTTAAGATGTTACGGGTGGATTGTAACCATAATAAATGAATATTTTAAATTGCTGCAAACATTACATTACCAGAAATGAGTAATACAAAGCATGATGTTTAAGCAAAATTTTAACGTCTTTTGTGAGGTTTTTTAAATCCAATTTTTCAGTCCAACTTTGAGTGTATTGAATCTTTTTAAAAAAGATATGATTTGTTTTTTATAATAGCTATAAAAACGTACAAGTATTTTCCGTATTATCCAACCAATTGTTGTTTCTTCATCATAAAACACTTTATATTAACTGTTATAACTAAAATACTGGCAATACGGTAAGAACCTTCAAATAGGTCTTAATACAATTACAAGGATTTTTATTACAATTTATCAGGAATTAAATTTCAGCTAGAAAATGAGCTAGTTGGGCAAATAAAATTAAAATTCCATAACACACAAATCCATAACAAATTCCATTGCTTTATTCCTGTACGATTATAATACATAAAATGCTTGAGGAAAGCAATTTTTTATAGTAATTGAGAATGTCGAAGTATCTGCCAACTTGTGCAAGAAATAGCAACCGTACCATGCACAAGTTCGCTGTCATGCCAAAGTTCGTTCTGTTTTTCTTTTATCTGATTCCACAAACGAAACGAATGCAAAACAACACTGCGAATGGAAATAAAACTTTATGTGCCGTCACATCCGTAGCCGGCACAATCGACAATGGATGCAAAACAACAACAACAACAGCCACACCAGCAGAAACAAACAGAATTATTGCGTTAATATATGATGATCTACGCAGTTTCATGGCCATTAATTCGTTGGCAATTTTTATTCGATTTTAACCGTTTCGTTTTGCGTGTGCGCGTGTGTGAGCAGAGCCGAAATTGGTGCAGAGCAGCAGAATAGGTAATCGGAATGTTAGCAAAAGTGATTCCCGGATGTGTGCCACACAAAAGTGGCCGATTAAAATGAAAGAAAAATTGTAGAAACTTTTTTATTTGCACAAACTTAGTTTGGTACATGTTCCTTCACTGCACGGCACGGTTCAGTTTGGTTGCAAAACAGTTTATCTCGGTAACATAAAATAATCATCAACAGCAATAGTTTGTAAGCTTTGTTTGCGTTTGCTGTGGAACATATCCGAAAGATCAACATTGCAGGCAGCTATTCGTGTGGCGTACGCTGTGCGGCTACCGGCCACCAGGCAACACAAAAGCAACAGCCTGGTAAAAAAAAGATGGTCGTTTGGACACATGTTTGTTTCTCCCACCTATCTTTGGTGTGTGCAAAATTTGGTAATCAAGAGTTCAGCACCGAATGAGTAAAGTTCATCGAAGCGTTCAAGCGTCTAACGCTCGAAAAAAAAATGACAACGCAGTAAAATCGATACGAAAGAGCAAGAGCAAAAATCAAACAAAAATGTAATAAAAATGTTACAACCCAACACACATACGGTGACACACCGGCAAGGGATTACGCCGAATCTGTAATGAAACGGCTCGGGAAACAGATCGTTTAGTGTGTGTGTTTTTTTTACGAGAGTCTTCAACTATTCGACCAAAACAACAAACAACAAACAAAATGGCTATTTAAGCTGTGCCAGCAATAGGTTTGTCACATACAAAAAAAAAAGCACAACACCTCCTACTCCAGCAACCATTACTAACTAAGCCACACGCAACATGGCCGAATCACATCCAACAGGAAAAGCGTTTCTCCTGTTGATGGGCATGTCCTTGATTTTACGAAACGGATCGCACATTGCTGGACGAGTTTTGAACGTGGGATATTGGTGGGATTAAAAAAATAACGGCTAAAACAATTTTCCCCCTTTGGCCATGGTTTTCGATTAGCCGGGCGGTGGTACGGTAAAACCTTCGGATTCGGAGCTTTTCGTGTTTTCCACCTGGCCAGGGTGGGTGTGAATGCATAAGCTTTCGCGAGCTTACAGTGCTGGCACGCAATGTGTAAATATTCATATCACAGATGCTTCGAATGCCATCGAACAGCCATTAGTCGTTGGTAGTGGATGCTGTTGAAGCTTAACTGTGTAAAAAAGTGTGGGGTGTTTGAGGTGCAAAATCTATTACAGGTCAAATGTTGTGTGCTGATCATTATTAGTGCAGTTGGTAGTAAAAAAAGCTACATTCAAAATGTCAAAACTGTCATGAAGAATCATACGAAATGTCAAAGCTGACAAGATTGATGCAATAAATCAAAGTCTATATAGTATACAGGTCGATAGTCCAGATCTAGTTGGCCATTTTGAGCTTGATTTTGACATTTAGATGAAAAAGTGTTTGCAAAAACTAACACTAACAGCTACACACTAATACACTAAGAGCTTTTAAAAAACTGAATGAACAACTTGAATATAAGGAGAGAGAGATATAAAGGAGATGATCATCAGCATACAAAGCTAGTTGAATTCATGCTAATAAATTAATGAGAGTTTGTCTTATCGTAGTATCTTCGTATATTGATCCATGTACTTTTTAAGATCTTCATTATACTCATTATTCTTCAGTGAATGAAGCTAATGGATTAGTTAGAATGTGTAGTTATTGTGCCTGGAAAAGGGTAGATGAAATTTCCCTAAGTTGGGTGATAGTTCAAGTTGAAGGGTGTACTACAGTGCAGTAATCGATGTCCAACTGGCTTAAAATAGATCATCGGATCAAAAAGAGAATTACAAGAAACCGAATCGAATATCGCATGATCGGGAGTGGATTTTAAATTATAATTAACTTATTTCATTCGAACTTATATTTTGATGATGACAGGAGCATTAAAGGAGGTTAATAAAAATAAGTATATTGAGCATTGCCCTTCATTTTGTTTCTAGTCTCTATACGCATGCCATACATTCTCTCTCACCCACTGCTCAAATTACCGACTATGAAGTAACACTTTCAAGCGAAAATTAATATATTCAATTCACGTATTCAGGGGCGTATATGCAAATCCCACCGGTCTGCAGCCGCACCACATACACACACCCTGTACGATCGGCGACGCAAATGTATTCCACGGCATGAATCTTCACCGGAAGCCCTGGGCTGATGCTCCGGCGTCCCTAACAAATCATAATCTATTCCCAATGGTTCTCGGTGCGGTGGCTCTGGCCGGGCCGCTCTGGAACGTGCGAGATTCTACACTCCATCGAAGAACTCGCGTGTCCCAGGAAGTTTCATTGGTTCTTTCACCCGAGCACCATACAACCGCACTCTAAATTAGCGCCTATTCCGACGTACCGTGCAAAGGATGGCAGTCGGGCACGATGGTGTGCATGAGAATGCATTACCCGTATCTGCTTCGGAACCAGGGCCCATCTTTGGACCACCCGAGAGCCTTCACCAGCAGCCGATACCGTGGTGTGCAAATCTTCCACACCGATTTAATGGTCCAACGAACCTACCATTACGTACTGGCCACGGTTCGAGTAGATCTTCCCCGAGCGCATACAAATGTCGCCCGTCGTAAATTCAAATTTACGCAAGAATTTCATCAGCCAGCACTCTTGACGGTGGCGTAGGAATAAGCGGAACATCGGGAACGGTAGCTCGCTGCACGGCCGCAAACCAGTATCCGGTGACAGCGTACAACGAAGTCACCGACCATGACAACCAGCAGTGGAAGCGTAGTGGTCGCCTGTGGTTTCGGGCATAGTGACTCCCTGTCCGTTGGCACGAGTTCCGGGGAGGGTAATGCCGATCACCAGTCCAAAAACCGCTGGCCAGATTGGATTGGGTGCCGTGTGTACACAGAAGTCTTGCTACGGACAGTTAACCTTGAATGACCTTATTACCGGCTCGGTTACGAGCGTGGCGGTGAGGGACAACGTTTCATCCGTGCACGGATGATTTACGATTTCGGAATCTTTGGATGGATTAATTTTGATTACACACAAACATGAACGCTGCCATGGGGAATGGGGAAGAACTTGGGGCATCGCAGTGTAGCAAATTCTGGCCAATGTCAGAATCCTCAGCTCCTTCGTTGCTGTGAGTGCACAAGGGAAGGAGTGCGGTACATAAGGCCGGGTATCCTGGATACCCCTCCCCGAAAACACAATTTTCCTGCGGTCATTGTGTCCTGCGGGCTGCCGTCCAGCGTGACAGTTATTGGGGATTCACGAGAAGAAATTGGATTAGATTCTGGCTTATTTCATTACTTTCGCAACTGATAGCGGAGGGCAGCAAAGATGCATGCGCTCGAAGCCATGTTTACGAGTTGACGAAGACTTTGGCAGGAATTATCGAATCGGGCACCACCATTATTGTGTGCGCGCGTTATTGTTTATCCTTCCTTTGCAAGCTGATAACAAACGGCCCGGAATTCATCCGCAGTGTACACAATCGAACACAATCGCGCGTACACGCTAGCATGGAAATTTATCGACCGATAAAGGATAAAGCCGATTGGTGGTGGTGGTGGTGGTGGTGGTGTGAGTGTGTGATTATATTTTGAAATATGACACCAAAATGTTAGTAGAGAAAGTGAATCAAAAGCGATCATCGTTTTGTCGATTTGTTTGTCGTGCAGTACATGAACATCATCCCCATCAACGGCCAATGACCAAGGACCAAGATGGAGCGTCCGAAGTAAATGCTCAGTCGATGGTGTCATTATTCATGCACTTAATACACCCAATTAATTACGTTCCCGGAGACTTGGCAGTGGTTTAGACGTCGGAATGGGGAGCTTCGAATGTTGGTGTTTATGTTTGTAGTAGATTAAATGTCGTGAAGTGGATTGTCTTCGATATTGATAAGATTGATTCAATGAAGTGCACCAGAAGTAACGTATATGTAAATCGTTGGGTTCCTAAAGAACCATGAAAACTAAAGAGTGGAAATGAAAATAAGTTTCAAATAATTCTAGAGCTTCACACATGTGCCATAGAGCTAAAACTATACACAAGAATTTTATATTTATAATACAATTACACATTACATATTAAATTAAAAAAAAAGAAAAGAAAACAAAAGTCTAATTAAATAATTCATTCAAGAAAAGTTCAAGAAGTTTTTTTTTATTTTATTAATAAAAAGTAAAACTTGATGAAAAAAATTAATTAGTAATTGTTGTTTTATAATTCTTTTAAAAATGTTAACAAATTAGAAAAACTTCTTAAAAGTGTTTAAACATAAAATATCATTATAAGACTTTCGGTTATTACTTTAGAGAGAATTTATTATAAAATTGCTGCTAATTACCACTCCTCTTTTCAGTAACCATTTTTGAATTATTTGACTCCCACTACTCCAGGATCATGTAAGTAAATTAAATTTCATCTGATAGCTGCTGCTGACGGCAGAGGAATTAAACTATCGATCGACGGCAAGCTCACCACTTCGGCGGAAGCGCAATCAAGCAGGCACATACAAGGTACATCGCACAAAACCATTTGATTGTTCGATCCCACACTACGGGAGGCGCGAACGAGTATCGCTTACAATGGGATTGAGAAAATTAGCTATGCATCAACCATTCAAAATTAAATTCACATCCCGTGCGCTTCCGGTAGAAACCATCGGCGTGATGCGTGGCGTGAGTTTAATTTCGCAAATGGTGCACCGAAAGGCGTTCATTTTCAATTAACAGGAACCCGTCGCCGTGTGCGTCTGCATTGTTCACTTTCTTCCCGAGGCGTTGAAAGTGTGCTTTCTTAGCTGTTTGAGGAAAATGGTACATTGAAGGGTGCATTGTTTCCTTCTCATCCAACCAGCGTAGGATGTGGGCGAAGAAGGGTACCCATACATCTATATTGCATTATCAAGACTGTTGACGAGTTGAAAAAAAAAAAAAGCGCGAACGTGCCCGTTACCTTGGCAACGGAACGGATGTATCACAATAAAAATCTCAGCAAGCGAAAAAACAAACGCGGCCCAAGAATTCAAGCAGCTTAATGTATTGAAATACCCTTGCCAGTGTACAAAACGACGCGACGATAATGAATCATTCATTGGTCCCGGGGAAATTTATCGTCCCAAAATGGGTCCCCAACACACCTCGCACGCATACGGACTGAAGGGTGGGCGTTCTGCTTTTCTTAGTCGAAAAGCGACAAAACGCTAGTGACTTGCTCAATGACGACGACGACGACGACGACGACGCACCGAACAAATCGTAACGACAACAGGTACGATTGTGACGCAGTGGAAACAGCACGCGGGCGGCCGGAGAGGACGATGAACATATGCATTCGAAATTCCTGTTGAAGCATAAATTGAAACATAAATTTCTACATTTCCGATGGGAACAAATGTGGCACACACAGCACAGCTTTCCTTGGGTGGTTTTCAACATGAGATGATGAGAGGAAGGTGGCCTCGGCCTGAGAAAACCCCACTTGCGAGCTTGCGAGGTACAGTGACGGTTAGAAAATGTGAAGGGTGTTGAATTTTCTTAATATTTCAGTCAGTGTTTTTGACAACTGTCTTTGTTTTACATTTTAGATTACATTATACGTTAGTTTTAAACAGTGGAGGATCAATCCCCTTGGAGGCCCAGGGCGGAATTATAGTTGGGGCCACTAATTTAAAAAAACGATGCAGGAGAGAAGGGGAACATTGAGGGCCATCACTCCATTGAGGACCACCAACACCAGTTACCACTGTATCTGTACTCTTCTAAATGGAGCTACAACCATACGTGCGCCAACTTCGAGAAGCTGCACGTGGTGGAATTTACAACTACAGCATCCAAGGAGCAATTGGTTCGCTCGCTGTGCTTCCGGGATATTCGCCATGCAACACTCAGTTGCAGCGGATACATGAGGGCACAGTATCAAAATTCAATGATCATTGTTTGTGCTTTTGGGCAAACCAGATCTGTTCATCACCGTGACTTGTAATCCGAGTCTTGATAACAGGAATATAGTCCAGAACGATTTGCAATACAAAATGAGCAAGATACTAAGTTGTGAATTTTGGTTCTTTGATTTATGTGTTATTTAGTGGATTGTTTAACATTGTTTATCTCATTAAGCAAACAACGCAAATTTTTTTTAATAATAATAGTAATTTGTGTTATACACAGCCGGTTAGACTTGCATAGCTTTAAGCATTTGAAAACTAAAATCAAGTCAAGTTTTTGTGTTGAAAGACTACCTCCATGATCAAACAAACATCAGCAAAGTATCGAAAACAAAGTTCCCTTGCGTACAACTCAGAATTCTATTGCGTAGCCCTGAAACCGGGCCGTTAAGCTAGTCTATATATAAACGTTTGTATGAGCTAAGGAGAACCATAACGCCAGTACTTGGATCACAGTTTCTACGATTTACGTACATTTATGATTCCTGATTAGTCCAACGCCTTCTACGATTTTTTCGTCCAAGGTACAGTTTCCAATCGGTTTACTTTTTCGCTAACAATCAGCGAAATTTCTTAGCAACCTGTTCCGCTCATGTAGATGTTTTAGGCGATGAACAAAAATTAACGGTTGTCTTCTGTGGTGAGCTCCTACTTACTGAACTTTTTCAAACATCGATCATGTTTTATAGCATTCTTTTATCCATTAGGTGCAGGGCCACGAGAGTTGCCAAAAAGCGGACAAATTTGTCCAATGACCAAATCAGCTGGTCAACTGTGAAAACCACTATACTATACTATCCACGGGTCACCACCCACCTCCCACGTGTCACCAACCACCTCCAACGGATCACATTCCACCTCCCACGTGTCACCATCCACCACCAACGGGTCACCACCACCCCCAATTGTCCGCCATCTGGGCCGCCATCTTGTCCGCCATCTTGGCCGCCATCTTGTCCACCATCTTGTCCGCCATCTTGTCCATCATCAAGGCCGCCATCTTGTCCGCCATCTTGTCCGCCATCTTGTCCGCCATCTTGTCCGCCATCTTGTCCGCCATCTGGTCCACAATCTTGTCCGCCATCTTGGCCGCCATCTTGTCCGCCATCTTGTCCGCCATCTTGTGTCCGCCAAATTGTCTGCAATCTTGTCCGCCATCTGGGCCACCATCTTGGCCACCATCTTGTCTTCCATTTTGGCCGCCATCTTGTCCGCCATCTTGTCCACCATCTTGGCCGCCATCTTGTCCGCCATCTTGTGTCCGCCATCGTGGCCGCCATCTTGGCCGTCATCTTGTACGCCATCTTGGCCGCCATCTTGGCCGCCATCTTGGCCGCCATCTTGTCCGCCATCTTGGCCGCCATCTTGGCCGCCATCATGTCCGCCATCTTGTTTGCCATCTTGTCCGCCGTCTTGTACGCCATCTTGTCCGCCATCTTGTGTCCACCATCTTGGTCGCCATCTTGTCCGCCATCTTGTCCGCCATCTTGGCCGCCATCTTGTCCGCCATCTTGGCCGCCATCTTGGCCGCCATCTTGACCGCCATCTTGGCCGCCATCTTGTCCGCCATCTTGTCCGCCATCTTGGCCGCCATCTTGGCCGCCATCTTGTCCGCCATCTTGGCCGCCATCTTGTCCGCCATCTTGGCCGCCATCTTGTCCGCCATCTTGTGTCCACCATCTTGTCCGTCATCTTGTGCCCGCCATCTTGTCCACCATCTTGTGTCCGCCATCTTGTCCGCCATCTTGTCCGCCATCTTGTCCGCCATCTTGTCCGCCATCTTGGCCGCCATCTTGTCCGCCATCTTGTGTCCGCCATCTTGTCCGCCATCTTGTGTTCGCCATCTTGTGTCCGCCATCTTGTCCGCCATCTTGTCCGCCATCTTGTCCGCCATCATGTCAGCAGTCTTGGCCGCCATCTTGTGTCCGCCATCTTGTTCGCCATCTTGTCCGCCATCTTGTCCGCCATCTTGTCCGCCATCTTGTCCACCATCTTGTCCGCCATCTTGTCCGCCATCTTGTCCGCCATCTTGTCCGCCATCTTGGCCGCCATCTTGTCCGCCATCTTGTCCGCCATCTTGTCCGCCATCTTGGCCGCCATCTTGTCCGCCATCTTGTGTCCGCCATCTTGTTCGCCATCTTGGCTGCCATCTTGGCCGCCATTTTGTCCGCCATCTTGTCCGCCATCTTGTCCGCCATCTTGTCCGCCATCTTGTGTCCGCCATCTTGGCCGCCATCTTGTCCGCCATCTTGTCCGCCATCATGTCAGCAGTCTTGGCCGCCATCTTGTGTCCGCCATCTTGTTCGTCATCTTGTCCACCATCTTGTCCGCCATCTTGTCCGCCATCTTGTCCACCATCTTGTCCGCCATCTTGTCCGCCATCTTGTCCGCCATCTTGTCCGCCATCTTGTCCGCCATCTTGGCCGCCATCTTGTCCGCCATCTTGTGTCCGCCATTTTGTCCGCCATCTTGGCCACCATCTTGTGTCCGCCATCTTGTACGCCATCTTGTCCGCCATCTTGTCCGCCATCATGTCAGCCGTCTTGGCCGCCATCTTGTGTCCGCCATCTTGTTCGCCATCTTGTCCGCCATCTTGTCCGCCATCTTGTCCGCCATCTTGTCCGCCATCTTGTCCACCATGTTGTCCGCCATCTTGTCCGCCATCTTGTCCGCCATCTTGTGTCCGCCATCTTGTCCGCCATCTTGTTCGCCATCTTGTCCGCCATCTTGGCCGCCATCTTGGCCGCCATCTTGTGTCCGCCATCTTGTGTCCGCCATCTTGTCCGCTATCTTGTGTCCGCCATCTTGTCCGCCATCTTGTCCGCCATCTTGGCCACCATCTTGTCCGCCATCTTGGCCGCCATCTTGTCCGCCATCTTGGCCACCATCTTGTCCGCCATCTTGGCCGCCATCTTGTCCGCCATCTTGTCCGCCATCTTGTCCGCCATCTTGTCCGCCATCTTGGTCGCCATCTTGTCCGCCATCTTGTGTCCGCCATCTTGTCCGCCATCTTGTTCGCCATCTTGTCCGCCATCTTGGCCGCCATCTTGTCCGCCATCTTGTGTCCGCCATCTTGTGTCCGCCATCTTGTCCGCTATCTTGTGTCCGCCATCTTGTCCGCCATCTTGTCCGCCATCTTGGCCGCCATCTTGTCCGCCATCTTGTCCGCCATCTTGTCCGCCATCTTGGTCGCCATCTTGTCCGCCATATTGTCCGCCATCTTGTCCGCCATCTTGGCCGCCATCTTGGCCGCCATCTTGTCCGCCATCTTGTCCGCCATCTTGTCCGCCATCTTGTCCGCCATCTTGTCCGCCATCTTGGCCGCCATCTTGTGTCCGCCATCTTGTCCGCCATCTTGGCCGCCATCTTGTGTCCGCCATCTTGTCCGCCATCTTGTCCGCCATCTTGTCCGCCATCTTGTCCGCCATCTTGTCCGCCATCTTGTCCGCCATCTTGGCCGCCATCTTGGCCGCCATCTTGTCCGCCATCTTGTCCGCCATCTTGTCCGTCATCTTGTCCGCCATCTTGTCCGCCAAATTGTCCACCATATTGTCCGCCATATTGTCCGCCATCTTGTGTCCGCCATCTTGTCCGCCATCTTGGCCGCCATCTTGTCCGCCATCTTGGCCGCCATCTTGGCCGCCATCTTGTGTCCGCCATCTTGTCCGCCATCTTGTCCGCCATCTTGTCCGCCATCTTGGTCGCCATCTTGTCCGCCATCTTGTCCGCCATCTTGTCCGCCATCTTGTCCGCCATCTTGTCCGCCATCTTGTCCGCCATCTTGTCCGCCATCTTGGTCGCCATCTTGTCCGCCATCTTGTGTCCGCCATCTTGTCCGCCATCTTGTTCGCCATCTTGTCCGCCATCTTGGCCGCCATCTTGTCCGCCATCTTGTGTCCGCCATCTTGTGTCCGCCATCTTGTCCGCTATCTTGTGTCCGCCATCTTGTCCGCCATCTTGTCCGCCATCTTGGCCGCCATCTTGTCCGCCATCTTGTCCGCCATCTTGTCCGCCATCTTGGTCGCCATCTTGTCCGCCATATTGTCCGCCATCTTGTCCGCCATCTTGGCCGCCATCTTGGCCGCCATCTTGTCCGCCATCTTGTCCGCCATCTTGTCCGCCATCTTGTCCGCCATCTTGTCCGCCATCTTGTCCGCCATCTTGGCCGCCATCTTGTGTCCGCCATCTTGTCCGCCATCTTGTCCGCCATCTTGTCCGCCATCTTGTCCGCCATCTTGTCCGCCATCTTGTCCGCCATCTTGTCCGCCATCTTGTCCGCCATCTTGTCCGCCATCTTGGCCGCCATCTTGGCCGCCATCTTGTCCGCCATCTTGTCCGCCATCTTGTCCGTCATCTTGTCCGCCATCTTGTCCGCCAAATTGTCCACCATATTGTCCGCCATATTGTCCGCCATCTTGTGTCCGCCATCTTGTCCGCCATCTTGGCCGCCATCTTGTCCGCCATCTTGGCCGCCATCTTGGCCGCCATCTTGTGTCCGCCATCTTGTCCGCCATCTTGTCCGCCATCTTGTCCGCCATCTTGGTCGCCATCTTGTCCGCCATCTTGTCCGCCATCTTGTCCGCCATCTTGTCCGCCATCTTGTCCGCCATCTTGTCCGCCATCTTGTCCGCCATCTTGTCCGCCATCTTGTCCGCCATCTTGGCCGCCATCTTGGCCGCCATCTTGTGTCCGCCATCTTGTCCGCCATCTTGTCCGCCATCTTATCCGCCATCTTGGTCGCCATCTTGTCCGCCATCTTGTCCGCCATCTTGTCCGCCATCTTGGCCGCCATCTTGTGTCCGTCATCTTGTCCGCCATCTTGGCCGCCATCTTGTCCACCATCTTGGCCGCCATCTTGGCCGCCATCTTGTGTCCGCCATCTTGTCCGCCATCTTGTGTCCGCCATCTTGTCCGCCATCTTGTCCGCCATCTTGTCCGCCATCTTGTCCGCCATCTTGTCCGCCATCTTGTCCGCCATCTTGTCCGCCATCTTGTCCGCCATCTTGGCCGCCATCTTGTCCGCCATCTTGGCCGCCATCTTGGCCGCCATCTTGTCCGCCATCTTGTGTCCGCCATCTTGTCCGTCATCTTGTGCCCGCCATCTTGTCCACCATCTTGTGTCCGCCATCTTGTCCGCCATCTTGTCCGCCATCTTGTCCGCCATCTTGTCCGCCATCTTGGCCGCCATCTTGTCCGCCATCTTGTGTCCGCCATCTTGTCCGCCATCTTGTGTTCGCCATCTTGTGTCCGCCATCTTGTCCGCCATCTTGTCCGCCATCTTGTCCGCCATCATGTCAGCAGTCTTGGCCGCCATCTTGTGTCCGCCATCTTGTTCGCCATCTTGTCCGCCATCTTGTCCGCCATCTTGTCCGCCATCTTGTCCACCATCTTGTCCGCCATCTTGTCCGCCATCTTGTCCGCCATCTTGTCCGCCATCTTGGCCGCCATCTTGTCCGCCATCTTGTCCGCCATCTTGTCCGCCATCTTGGCCGCCATCTTGTCCGCCATCTTGTGTCCGCCATCTTGTTCGCCATCTTGGCTGCCATCTTGGCCGCCATTTTGTCCGCCATCTTGTCCGCCATCTTGTCCGCCATCTTGTCCGCCATCTTGTGTCCGCCATCTTGGCCGCCATCTTGTCCGCCATCTTGTCCGCCATCATGTCAGCAGTCTTGGCCGCCATCTTGTGTCCGCCATCTTGTTCGCCATCTTGTCCACCATCTTGTCCGCCATCTTGTCCGCCATCTTGTCCACCATCTTGTCCGCCATCTTGTCCGCCATCTTGTCCGCCATCTTGTCCGCCATCTTGTCCGCCATCTTGGCCGCCATCTTGTCCGCCATCTTGTGTCCGCCATTTTGTCCGCCATCTTGGCCACCATCTTGTGTCCGCCATCTTGTACGCCATCTTGTCCGCCATCTTGTCCGCCATCATGTCAGCCGTCTTGGCCGCCATCTTGTGTCCGCCATCTTGTTCGCCATCTTGTCCGCCATCTTGTCCGCCATCTTGTCCGCCATCTTGTCCGCCATCTTGTCCACCATGTTGTCCGCCATCTTGTCCGCCATCTTGTCCGCCATCTTGTGTCCGCCATCTTGTCCGCCATCTTGTTCGCCATCTTGTCCGCCATCTTGGCCGCCATCTTGTCCGCCATCTTGTGTCCGCCATCTTGTGTCCGCCATCTTGTCCGCTATCTTGTGTCCGCCATCTTGTCCGCCATCTTGTCCGCCATCTTGGCCACCATCTTGTCCGCCATCTTGGCCGCCATCTTGTCCGCCATCTTGGCCACCATCTTGGCCGCCATCTTGTGTCCGCCATCTTGTCCGCCATCTTGTGTCCGCCATCTTGTGTCCGCCATCTTGTCCGCCATCTTGTCCGCCATCTTATCCGCCATCTTGGCCGCCATCTTGTGTCCGCCATCTTGTCCGCCATCTTGTCCGCCATCTTGTCCGCCATCTTGTCCGCCATCTTGTCCGCCGTCTTGGCCGCCATCTTGTGTCCGCCATCTTGGCCGCCATCTTGTCCGCCATCTTGTCCGCCATCTTGTCCGCCATCTTGTCCGCCATCTTGGCCGCCATCTTGTGTCCGCCATCTTGTCCGCCATCTTGTCCGCCATCTTGGCCGCCATCTTGTGTCCGCCATCTTGTCCGCCATCTTGTCCGCCATCTTGTCCGCCATCTTGTCCGCCATCTTATCCGCCATCTTGTCCGCCATCTTGTCCGCCATCTTGTCCACCATGTTGTCCGCCATCTTGTCCGCCATCTTGTCCGCCATCTTGTCCGCCATCTTGTCCGCCATCTTGTCCGCCATCTTGTCCGCCATCTTGTCCGCCATCTTGGCCGCCATCTTGGCCGCCATCTTGTGTCCGCCATCTTGTCCGCCATCTTGTCCGCCATCTTATCCGCCATCTTGGCCGCCATCTTGTCCGCCATCTTGTCCGCCATCTTGGCCGCCATCTTGTGTCCGCCATCTTGTCCGCCATCTTGGCCGCCATCTTGTCCGCCATCTTGGCCGCCATCTTGTGTCCGCCATCTTGTCCGCCATCTTGTGTCCGCCATCTTGTGTCCGCCATCTTGTCCGCCATCTTGTCCGCCATCTTATCCGCCATCTTGGCCGCCATCTTGTCCGCCATCTTGTCCGCCATCTTGTCCGCCATCTTGTCCGCCATCTTGTCCGCCATCTTGTCCGCCATCTTGTCCGCCGTCTTGGCCGCCATCTTGTGTCCGCCATCTTGGCCGCCATCTTGTCCGCCATCTTGTCCGCCATCTTGTCCGCCATCTTGTCCGCCATCTTGGCCGCCATCTTGGCCGCCATCTTGTGTCCGCCATCTTGTCCGCCATCTTGTCCGCCATCTTGTCCGCCATCTTGTCCGCCATCTTATCCGCCATCTTGTCCGCCATCTTGTCCGCCATCTTGTCCACCATGTTGTCCGCCATCTTGTCCGCCATCTTGTCCGCCATCTTGTCCGCCATCTTGTCCGCCATCTTGTCCGCCATCTTGTCCGCCATCTTGTCCGCCATCTTGGCCGCCATCTTGGCCGCCATCTTGTGTCCGCCATCTTGTCCGCCATCTTGTCCGCCATCTTGTCCGCCATCTTGGCCGCCATCTTGTCCGCCATCTTGTCCGCCATCTTGGCCGCCATCTTGTGTCCGCCATCTTGTCCGCCATCTTGGCCGCCATCTTGTCCGCCATCTTGGCCGCCATCTTGGCCGCCATCTTGTGTCCGCCATCTTGTCCGCCATCTTGTGTCCGCCATCTTGTGTCCGCCATCTTGTCCGCCATCTTGTCCGCCATCTTGTCCGCCATCTTGTCCGCCATCTTGGCCGCCATCTTGTCCGCCATCTTGTCCGCCATCTTGGCCGCCATCTTGTGTCCGCCATCTTGTCCGCCATCTTGGCCGCCATCTTGTCCGCCATCTTGGCCGCCATCTTGGCCGCCATCTTGGCCGCCATCTTGGCCGCCATCTTGTCCGCCATCTTGTGTCCGCCATCTTGTCCGCCATCTTGTGTCCGCCATCTTGTCCGCCATCTTGTCCGCCATCTTGTCCGCCATCTTATCCGCCATCTTGGCCGCCATCTTGTCCGCCATCTTGTCCGCCATCTTGGCCGTCATCTTGTGTCCGCCATCTTGTCCGCCATCTTGTCCGCCATCTTGACCGCCATCTTGTCCGCCATCTTGTCCGCCATCTCGTCCGCCATCTTGGCCGCCATCTTGACTGCCATCTTGTCCGCCATCTTGTCCGCCATCTTGTCCGCCATCTTGTCCGCCATCTTGTCCGCCATCTTGTCCGCCATCTTGGCCGCCATCTTGTGTCCGCCATCTTGTCCGCCATCTTGTCCGCCATCTTGGTCGCCATCTTGTCCGCCATCATGTCAGCAGTCTTGGCCGCCATCTTGTGTCCGCCATCTTGTTCGCCATCTTGTCCACCATCTTGTCCGCCATCTTGTCCGCCATCTTGTCCACCATCTTGTCCGCCATCTTGTCCGCCATCTTGTCCGCCATCTTGGTCCGCCATCTTGTCCGCCATCTTGTCCGCCATCTTGTCCGCCATCTTGTCCGCCATCTTGGCCGCCATCTTGTCCGCCATCTTGTGTCCGCCATCTTGTCCGCCATCTTGGCCACCATCTTGTGTCCGCCATCTTGTCCGCCATCTTGTCCGCCATCTTGTCCGCCATCATGTCAGCCGTCTTGGCCGCCATCTTGTGTCCGCCATCTTGTTCGCCATCTTGTCCGCCATCTTGTCCGCCATCTTGTCCGCCATCTTGTCCGCCATCTTGTCCACCATGTTGTCCGCCATCTTGGCCGCCATCTTGTGTCCGCCATCTTGTCCGCCATCTTGTCCGCCATCTTGTCCGCCATCTTGTCCGCCATCTTGTCCACCATGTTGTCCGCCATCTTGTCCGCCATCTTGGCCGCCATCTTGTCCGCCATCTTGTCCGCCATCTTGTCCGCCATCTTGTCCGCCATCTTGTCCGCCATATTGTCCACCATATTGTCCGCCATATTGTCCGCCATCTTGTCCGCCATCTTGTCCACCATCTTGTCCGCCATCTTGTCCGCCATCTTGGCCGCCATCTTGGCCGCCATCTTGTGTCCGCCATCTTGTCCGCCATCTTGTCCGCCATCTTGTCCGCCATCTTGGTCGCCATCTTGTCCGCCATCTTGTCCGCCATCTTGTCCGCCATCTTGTCCGCCATCTTGTCCGCCATCTTGTCCGCCATCTTGGCCGCCATCTTGGCCGCCATCTTGTGTCCGCCATCTTGTCCGCCATCTTGTCCGCCATCTTATCCGCCATCTTGGTCGCCATCTTGTCCGCCATCTTGTCCGCCATCTTGGCCGCCATCTTGTGTCCGTCATCTTGTCCGCCATCTTGGCCGCCATCTTGTCCACCATCTTGGCCGCCATCTTGGCCGCCATCTTGTGTCCGCCATCTTGTCCGCCATCTTGTGTCCGCCATCTTGTCCGCCATCTTGTCCGCCATCTTGTCCGCCATCTTGTCCGCCATCTTGTCCGCCATCTTGGCCGCCATCTTGTCCGCCATCTTGTCCGCCATCTTGGCCGCCATCTTGTGTCCGCCATCTTGTCCGCCATCTTGGCCGCCATCTTGACCGCCATCTTGGCCGCCATCTTGTCCGCCATCTTGTCCGCCATCTTGGCCGCCATCTTGACCGCCATCTTGTCCGCCATCTTGTCCGCCATCTAGTCCGCCATCTTGTCCGCCATCTTGGCCGCCATCTTGTCCGCCATCTTGTCCGCCATCTTGTCCGCCATCTTGGTCGCCATCTTGTCCGCCATCATGTCAGCAGTCTTGGCCGCCATCTTGTGTCCGCCATCTTGTGTCCGCCATCTTGTTCGCCATCTTGTCCACCATCTTGTCCGCCATCTTGTCCGCCATCTTGTTCGCCATCGTGTCCGCCATCTTGTCCGCCATCTTGTCCGCCATCTTGTCCGCCATCTTATCCGCCATCTTGTCCGCCATCTTGGCCGCCATCTTGTCCGCCATCTTGTGTCCGCCATCTTGTCCGCCATCTTGGCCACCATCTTGTGTCCGCCATCTTGTCCGCCATCTTGTCCGCCATCATGTCAGCCGTCTTGGCCGCCATCTTGTGTCCGCCATCTTGTTCGCCATCTTGTCCGCCATCTTGTCCGCCATCTTGTCCGCCATCTTGTCCGCCATCTTGTCCACCATGTTGTCCGCCATCTTGTCCGCCATCTTGTCCGCCATCTTGTCCGCCATCTTGTCAGCAGTCTTGGCCGCCATCTTGTCCGCCATCTTGTCCGCCATCTTGTCCGCCATCTTGGCCGCCATCTTGTGTCCGCCATCTTGTCCGCCATCTTGTCCGCCATCTTATCCGCCATCTCGTCCGCCATCTTGTCCGCCATCTTGGCCGCCATCTTGTGTCCGCCATCTTGTCCGCCATCTTGTCCGCCATCTTGTCCGCCATCTTGGCCGCCATCTTGGCCGCCATCTTGTCCGCCATCTTGTCCACCATGTTGTCCGCCATCTTGTCCGCCATCTTGTCCGCCATCTTGTCCGCCATCTTGTCCGCCATCTGGTCCGCCATCTTGTCCGCCATCTTGTCCGCCATCTTGTCCGCCATCTTGTCCACCATGTTGTCCGCCATCTTGTCCGCCATCTTGTCCGCCATCTTGTCCGCCATCTTGTCCGCCATCTTGTCCGCCATCTTGTCCGCCATCTTGTCCGCCATCTTGTCCGCCATCTTGTCCGCCATCTTGGCCGCCATCTTGGCCGCCATCTTGTGTCCGCCATCTTGTCCGCCATCTTGTCCGCCATCTTGTCCTCCATCTTGTCCGCCATCTTGGCCGCCATCTTGTCCGCCATCTTGTGTCCGCCATCTTGTGTCCGCCATCTTGTCCGCTATCTTGTGTCCGCCATCTTGTCCGCCATCTTGTCCGCCATCTTGGCCGCCATCTTGTCCGCCATCTTGTCCGCCATCTTGTCCGCCATCTTGTTCGCCATCTTGTCCGCCATCTTGTCCGCCATCTTGTCCGCCATCTTGTCCGCCATCTTGTCCGCCATCTTGGCCGCCATCTTGTCCGCCATCTTGTCCGCCATCTTGGCCGCCATCTTGTTTCCGCCATCTTGTCCGCCATCTTGGCCGCCATCTTGTCCGCCATCTTGGCCGCCATCTTGGCCGCCATCTTGTGTCCGCCATCTTGTCCGCCATCTTGTGTCCGCCATCTTGTCCGCCATCTTGTCCGCCATCTTGTCCGCCATCTTGTCCGCCATCTTGTCCGCCATCTTGGCCGCCATCTTGTCCGCCATCTTGTCCGCCATCTTGGCCGCCATCTTGTGTCCGCCATCTTGTCCGCCATCTTGGCCGCCATCTTGTCCGCCATCTTGGCCGCCATCTTGGCCGCCATCTTGTGTCCGCCATCTTGTGTCCGCCATCTTGTCCGCCATCTTGTCCGCCATCTTATCCGCCATCTTGGCCGCCATCTTATCCGCCATCTTGGCCGCCATCTTGTCCGCCATATTGTCCGCCATCTTGGCCGCCATCTTGTGTCCGCCATCTTGTCCGCCATCTTGGCCGCCATCTTGTCCGCCATCTTGTCCGCCATCTTGTCCACCATCTTATCCGCCATCTTGGCCGCCATCTTGTCCGCCATCTTGTCCGCCATCTTGGCCGCCATCTTGTGTCCGCCATCTTGTCCGCCATCTTGGCCGCCATCTTGGCCGCCATCTTGGCCGCCATCTTGTGTCCGCCATCTTGTGTCCGCCATCTTGGCCGCCATCTTGTGTCCGCCATCTTGTGTCCGCCATCTTGTCCGCCATCTTGTCCGCCATCTTATCCGCCATCTTGGCCGCCATCTTATCCGCCATCTTGGCCGCCATCTTGTCCGCCATCTTGTCCGCCATCTTGGCCGCCATCTTGTGTCCGCCATCTTGTCCGCCATCTTGTCCGCCATCTTGTCCGCCATCTTGTCCGCCATCTTGTCCGCCATCTGGTCCGCCATCTTGTCCGCCATCTTGTCCGCCATCTTGTCCGCCATCTTGTCCACCATGTTGTCCGCCATCTTGTCCGCCATCTTGTCCGCCATCTTGTCCGCCATCTTGTCCGCCATCTTGTCCGCCATCTTGTCCGCCATCTTGGCCGCCATCTTGTCCGCCATCTTGTCCGCCATCTTGGCCGCCATCTTGTGTCCGCCATCTTGTCCGCCATCTTGGCCGCCATCTTGTCCGCCATCTTGTCCGCCATCTTGGCCGCCATCTTGGCCGCCATCTTGTGTCCGCCATCTTGTCCGCCATCTTGTCCGCCATCTTATCCGCCATCTTGGCCGCCATCTTGTCCGCCATCTTGTCCGCCATCTTGGCCGCCATCTTGTGTCCGCCATCTTGTCCGCCATCTTGGCCGCCATCTTGTCCGCCATCTTGGCCGCCATCTTGGCCGCCATCTTGTGTCCGCCATCTTGTCCGCCATCTTGTGTCCGCCATCTTGTCCGCCATCTTGTCCGCCATCTTGTCCGCCATCTTGTCCGCCATCTTGTCCGCCATCTTGGCCGCCATCTTGTCCGCCATCTTGTCCGCCATCTTGGCCGCCATCTTGTGTCCGCCATCTTGTCCGCCATCTTGGCCGCCATCTTGTCCGCCATCTTGGCCGCCATCTTGGCCGCCATCTTGTGTCCGCCATCTTGTCCGCCATCTTGTGTCCGCCATCTTGTCCGCCATCTTGTCCGCCATCTTATCCGCCATCTTGTCCGCCATCTTGTCCGCCATCTTGGCCGCCATCTTGTCCGCCATCTTGTCCGCCATCTTGGCCGCCATCTTGTGTCCGCCATCTTGTCCACCATGTTGTCCGCCATCTTGTCCGCCATCTTGTCCGCCATCTTGTCCGCCATCTTGTCCGCCATCTTGGCCGCCATCTTGACCGCCATCTTGTCCGCCATCTTGTCCGCCATCTTGTCCGCCATCTTGTCCGCCATCTTGGCCGCCATCTTGTGTCCGCCATCTTGTCCGCCATCTTGGTCGCCATCTTGTCCGCCATCATGTCAGCAGTCTTGGCCGCCATCTTGTGTCCGCCATCTTGTCCGCCATCTTGTCCGCCATCTTGTCCGCCATCTTGTCCGCCATCTTGTCCACCATCTTGTCCGCCATCTTGTCCGCCATCTTGTCCGCCATCTTGTCCGCCATCTTGTCCGCCATCTTGTCCGCCATCTTGGCCGCCATCTTGTCCGCCATCTTGTGTCCGCCATCTTGTCCGCCATCTTGGCCACCATCTTGTGTCCGCCATCTTGTCCGCCATCTTGTCCGCCATCTTGTCCGCCATCATGTCAGCCGTCTTGGCCGCCATCTTGTGTCCGCCATCTTGTTCGCCATCTTGTCCGCCATCTTGTCCGCCATCTTGTCCGCCATCTTGTCCACCATGTTGTCCGCCATCTTGTCCGCCATCTTGTCCGCCATCTTGTGTCCGCCATCTTGTCCGCCATCTTGTCCGCCATCTTGTCCGCCATCTTGTCCGCCATCTTGGCCGCCATCTTGGCCGCCATCTTGGCCGCCATCTTGTCCGCCATCTTGTCCGCCATCTTATCCGCCATCTTGTGTCCCCCATCTTGTGTCCGCCATCTTGTCCGCTATCTTGGCCGCCATCTTGTGTCCGCCATCTTGGCCGCCATCTTGGCCGCCATCTTGTGTCCGCCATCTTGGCCGCCATCTTGTCCGCCATCTTGTGTCCCCCATCTTGTGTCCGCCATCTTGTCCGCTATCTTGTGTCCGCCATCTTGTCCGCCATCTTGTCCGCCATCTTGGCCACCATCTTGTCCGCCATCTTGGCCGCCATCTTGTCCGCCATCTTGGCCACCATCTTGTCCGCCATCTTGGCCGCCATCTTGTCTGCCATCTTGGCCGCCATCTTGTCCGCCATCTTGTCCGCCATCTTGGTCGCCATCTTGTCCGCCATCTTGGCCGCCATCTTGTCCGCCATCTTGTGTCGGCCATCTTGGCCGCCATCTTGGCCGCCATCTTGGCCGCCATCTTGTCCGCCATCTTGTCCGCCATCTTGTCCGCCATCTTGTCCGCCATCTTGTCCGCCATCTTGTGTCCGCCATCTTGTCCGCCATCTTGTCCGCCATCTTGTCCGCCATCTTGTCCGCCATCTTGTCCGCCATCTTGGCCGCCATCTTGTCCGCCATCTTGTCCGCCATCTTGTCCGCCATCTTGGCCGCCATCTTGTGTCCGCTATCTTGGCCGCCATCTTGTGTCCGCCATCTTGTCCGCCATCTTGTCCGCCATCTTGTCCGCCATCTTGTCCGCCATCTTGTCCGCCATCTTGTCCGCCATCTTGGCCGCCATCTTGGCCGCCATCTTGTGTCCGCCATCTTGTCCGCCATCTTGTGCGCCATCTTGTCCGCCATCTTGTCCGCCATCTTGTCCGCCATCTTGACCGCCATCTTGTCCGTCATCTTGGCCGCCATCTTGTCCACCATCTTGGCCGCCATTTTGGCCGCCATCTTGTCCACCATCTTGTCCGCCATCTTGTCCGCCATCTTGTCCGCCATCTTGGCCGCCATTTTGTCCGCCATCTTGTGTCCGCCATCTTGTGTTCGCCATCTTGTCCGCCATCTTGGCCGCCATCTTGTCCGCCATCTTGGCCGCCATCTTGTCCGCCATCTTGGCCGCCATCTTGTGTCCGCCATCTTGGCCGCCATCTTGGCCGCCATCTGGTGTCCGCCATCTTGGCCGCCATCTTGGCCGCCATCTTGTGTCCGCCATCTTGTTCACCATCTTGTCCGCCATCTTGGCCGCCATCTTGTCCGCCATCTTATCCGTCATCTTGTCCGCCATCTTGTCCGCCATCTTGGCCGCCATCTTGTCCGCCATTTTGGCCGCCATCTTGTGTCCGCCATCTTGTCCGCCATCTTGGCCGCCATCTTGACCGCCATCTTGTCCGTCATCTTGGCCGCCATCTTGTCCACCATCTTGGCCGCCATCTTGGCCGCCATCTTGTCCACCATCTTGTCCGCCATCTTGTCCGCCATCTTGGCCGCCATTTTGGCCGCCATCTTTGCCGCCTTGGACCGTCGGCGAGGGTAGGGGGGGGGGGGGGTGGGGAAGGAAGATGTCACCTCTTGAGAGACATGCTCTCCTGGTATCGGAAATCTGAAAACAGCTGGTTTGTATGAAAAGTTAATGGATAAACATTGCATACCTTACGGCGGAAAGCTGGTTGCAAAGTTAGTGTATAAGCATTGCATACCTTTCGGCGCATTGCATTGCAAGTTGATTGCATACCTTCCGGCGCAGTACCAGGTGCTACCTTCTCTGTGGATGCTCTCCTGGTACTATACATTCGGAAACTGGTAGTTTTCCAAGAAATTTTTAACGAACAACGGGAAAGTTAGTGTTTAAACATTGCATACCTTTCGGCGGTTTTCGAGCAAAATTGCTGCAAAATTTTGCTCGACCATCGGGAAAGTTAGTTTTTAAATATTGCATACCTTTCGGCGGTTTTCGAACAAAAATGCTGTATAAGGTGCTACCTTTTCCGTGGATACTTTCCTGGTATCGGAAATCGGAAAACAGCTGGTTTTGTATGGAATTTCGTACCAACCGACGGAAAGTTTGAACGAAATGAAGGATGCTTTCCGTTTCATTGATCTTCCTTATTAGCGATCGTTCTCACGTGTTTGATAGTATGCAATAGCAATTGTGATGGGCAAATTTGTCCCAAGTTGCAGATGCCACCTCTGGAAAAACATGCTCTCCTGGTATCGGAAAATTGTGTGCGCTGCAACGGTAAAGTGGTTTTCACAGTTGCCCAGTTTATTTGGTCATTGGACAAATTTGTCAACTCTCGTGGCCTTGCACATATTAATGTGAATTTCGATCGTTCGCTTGATTTTCGCGTATGAAGTTTGATGCTCCAAGTTTAGATCGGTTGTCCGTGCGTCAAGAAATCCATGAATTTCTGGGCCGATCTCGCCGCTCATTGTGAAGACACTTGCGATCATTTCGTCACATTTATACTTGCACATTTACATCAGTATGAAGCACACTACGTGCTCCTCAGGCACAATTTGATAGTCAGTAGCAAATTATAGGGATACAACACCACAATGCACTCACTAATTTTTCTCAAACAAACTGAGTTTTCAATGCAAAAAAAACGAAACCGCTTTCAGCACGCACGACAATGTTTTATCAAGACTACTATGATAGGTTCTTCACTGAATACATCGTTTTCATGGCAATGCATACTTGATTTTTTCAAGTATCTTTTTTCGTGTTCTTTTTTTAATTTAGATCAACGATTTCGCGGCGATGATCTTAAACCGTATGGATTTAGAATTGGTAATTTTAAAACAATTTCAGTCTAACAACGATGCAAATGTTACCGAGAATACAACAATGTAGTTTGAACAGTATTCTACACGGGGATATGATGAAGTGTTTGGACAGTTTGGGATGGGTGGACATAAGCTGGACAGAAATGGTATTCCAAGAACCATGAGGTATGAAATGGCGAATATTACGCAAGTGAAAACAAGCATGGTTTCTATTTTAGCATCTAACGGTAGGATCATTTACGAACAGATGAAAAAAATCCCGTTCAAGAAATAGAATACATGAATAGGTTGAAGTAAAAGGACATATAAGGGTTCACGGGGCGGCCAGATGGTGTATTGGTAGCGCAGCTGGTTTGAACAAGACAGGACCACGGGAAAAAATCGTTTGGACCACCAAACCTCTGTACGCAGCACTGACTATCCTACGGGTAAATAAAGTAAAAAACAAAAATAAAAATGGTAGGCTTAAACATCCTGAAAATGCCGTGCCGATAAAGAAGAAGGAGTTTGAATACACTGCATACTTCTATTGCGTAGCCGTGTAACCAGGCCGATATAGCTAATCAAATAGAAACAAATGTTTTATATAACCAAGGATATATAAAAACCAAAGATATTTTCGATCAACTTTTTACCGTTTCAATTAGATTTTGTGCTATAAATTAACTCTGCCTCTAAATTTCCAAAAATCGCACAATCGGCACAAGTTGTTTGGGGCCCCCAACACGGCGAGGCCCTAGGCGACCGCCTACTCCGCCTACCGTTTGATCCGCCGCTGGTTTTAAACCAATTCCGTTTTGAATGGAGTATATTGTAGTTTGTTGTAATAATTAATAGCTAATCCTTACACTTGTTAATATTTGAGGTGATAATTTTAAGTTACATCAAAGAAATCCAATTAAGTATACTAAATTTATTACCTAATTATTATCTCCACAGTGCACACAAAAGGCTTCAGCCTAAGTGCTTTCGAATCGATTTAAGCCGGAGCGAATTTTAACTACATTGTTTTACAACAAATAATAGTTTTTGTACTTAGATATTACCATTAATATTTAACTATTTATTTACTTCAGCTAAAACACCATCTTTAATTGTGTTGTAGAATAATTCACCATGTAACATGCAATTCAGGTTTTCAATATTCCGACCGAACATGTCACACAATAAATTGATATTTGGTATTGAAATTTATGGCAAGAAACCAATTGCCATAAAATAATATTTCTCTTGCACGCATTGTGCCCCCGTTCGAGGGCTGCGTATACCAAAAATTGTAATTCCTTTCTTCGTATCAGCCCCCCAGCCAGTCTATTCGTTCCCTCATCCCTGTGTGCTGACTGTGCTTTCGATTTCAATGACAATTTTCACATGATGATGCATGTTGAAGCCTACCGTGACAGAGCAGAAGTACGATGCTACGGGGTGGACACACCATACCCACGGTTGGTTTATTGTTTTCAACGGCATTATGGCAAACACTATTGGGTGCACATTATGCCTTAGACACATAATGCCATCATCATCACCATCATCGTCGTCCTACGCGTGTGCTTCATGTGCGCTCCCGTGCCGATGCTATTGGGAAATGAAATTTTGGTAATGTGTCAAACGCATCGGAGCCGAGTTGTGGGCAACGCAGATGGGAAGCTGTGTGGGCCAAATGGAGACTACGAACCGGGTCGATATATTGTTTGCCAGGAATCGTGACTTTTTGCCAGTTTAGGAAAAGCCAGTACGGGAAAAGCCTTTGGATGGAACGGGGGAATGCATGTGAATAAATCAGAAACAGATATTTGTGGCGTATATATATACGACGTACGGTTCGTACGCAAGGCCGAGGTTCGGCAGTGACATGACGTACGAATTTTATCTATTTCTTGTGACTTTAATGTTTCGAGCGTGGTTTATTGCTACATGGGCGAAACAAATTTTGCTGAAATTTAAATATTTTTCAGCATGGAGTGGTTGATTGAGAGGAAGTTTTATTTAAACATAAATGGTATGAATGGTGATGGTGGCGACACACTCCAAATTGCTTTGTTTTAAGATTTATTGAAGCATTATTTTTGGTAACACATTATTTTTATTTTATTTAATTTATATTATGACGGCATTATTTTTAGTAACAAATGATCACGAAATGATTTTATTATATCTTTAAAAATAGAAAATTTTTCTACAACTTGTTAAATAACTGAACAGTTCATTTGAAAGAACGTTCAGCCCCACTCGCTCCACCACGTTCACCTCTTTTTCTGTACTCTCCCTCATTAGTTGTTCTGACCACCGATACTTGCCCATAGGGGGAGGGTTTGCGCCTTCATCAGCGCTGCGCCGTAAACAAACCGGAACTAAATCCTTTTATGCCGCTACATCCGCTTAGCAGGAACGCCTTGCCAGGGACACGGTACCAGCACGCGGAACACAAACTCCAGCGCTCCAGTGGTAATTGCAACCAGTCACGTACGGCCGTACGTGGTAATCCGTTTTAAATCGGATTATTAAAATAATTTTACAAAAGTAAATTAGATACACACACACACACCAGCACACAGCACCTACATACGTGAGTACAAATTGTGTAAGTGGTTGGATGGTAGCACCGTAACGTTTGGGCGATGTTGGTGGTTAAGGGAAGCATAAAGTACACGGCTGAGAATTCATTATCGCAATTAAAATGATCAAACTATCCCAAGTGGAGACTGGCGTCAGTTCCGGTGTGCACCGCTGTTGTGGGTACTCTTTCAGCCATCCTTGCGACCCAGAAGGGAAGATTGCAGAATTACGCGTGCATTTGAACAGTTTCTAGCATTAACCAAAAGTGATTAACAAAGAAAAAATGAAGTTAGATACTTACTGTTCTTTCCCACCCTGTAGTACTATGTAAACAATTAAATAAATTAAAAAAATAAAGTGTACTGTTGTTTAAAAATAGCACCATTAAAAATTGCACAATATAACAAATTTTTATTCCAGTTCCTTATGAAAGCATCAGTCAGTAAAAATACAGCTAAACTCGTTCAAAAATTACTCCACAGTAGCAGCAGCATTTGCAGTTCGCTGCACTATCTATCTTTATTTAATATCAACCTTTTGAAGCAACTTTTTCCATACCCTACATGGGGTGGCTTCGCAATCAGAGATAATGGATGTAAAAATGGACGAAATTAAATAAACTCCACACCAGGGCGACCTGCAAGAGGCCATAGCTGAGCTGTAAAAGTGTGGTTTAGAAGGGCCACATGGAGTGGGGGACCATCGGATACGAGGATATGCTGGCCCAGGCTAATCATTGGCAACAACTTTTACAAGCGAATTCCACTCATGTCCATCATGAAGTGAGGGAAGCTTTATATGGTCGGCAAGGCAAGGCATTTTGCATTTTGTGTGGGTAACTGATGGCGCAAAAACTTTAGTTAATTGTACGCAAAGCGCTTGTTCAGTGCTTGCACTAATAACTCTTCAATAATGGTTTATGAACAATTTATGTGCTGTTAAGTTTTCATTAACTATTTTTTTTAGCTATTTTTCTTTTTGAATAACTGATAGTTTTGATAACATTTTAGCGTAGTTGCTACATTAGGTATTTGTTTGGATTACTGTGTTTAATATTATTGTACCACTTCCTAATTTTTTAAAGTTAATAAGATAATTTTCCAGTTTTTTAAGTTTAAAAACTAAAATAAATGTTTATATTTGATATTTCTAATGTTTCATTTTTCTTGATAGTAAGTTGATTCGTCGCTTAATACTTAAGTTATCGTTTTATTTTGTTTCTTTGTCAAGTTCTGTTATTTTTTGTATAATTCGTAACTACTCAATTCAAGTTTAATAATTTAAAGTAAAAACAACACAATTGTTAGCATAACTTTGATTTTTGATAAATGCGTTCGCGTAGATTGCTTAAAACAAGCAGACAAATATGCACCTACATTAGTATGAAAGTGGAAAGTGCTAAACAATTTCCTGGAATGCATTTTCGTAGTACACTATATGCAACTGTCAGGGCAGCATTGCACCACTAACTCACAAACCCTCACACACACTCACACACACAAAACTCACAACATGAGTCGGTGTCGTGTTGAGCAAATTGGCCAATAAAGTACGTTGGAAGATGAGTTGCCGAGAGCATGAGGTGCCGTGTCAGGGACAGCTAACCACTTTTCCTGTCGGATCAATGTGGATCCTGAAAGCTTGGAGGCTTAGCAATTACTTTCCTCTTTTTTTTTTCTTTGTTCCGTATCTTCTCTCTTTTCCACCTGCCTTTCTGCCGTCCTTGGTGTTGCGTGCGAGTGCATGAATAAATTATTTAGAATAATTCAAAGCACCCGCAGCGAACGGTATGGGAGGGGTTTGCAGAGTTGGAAGATGGCCTCTGGAAGTAAAAACCCAACAAAAAAAAACAGGATAACTCCGCCATAACCATAACGGAGGCAGTGGTAAGGATTCATTCTTTTCACTGGTGCGGTAGCACTCACGCGTTGACTGAATCCTGGGGTAAAAGGGCTGTCGGATGTCATGGATGCACTGTAATGGTTCACACTCTCCCGGTTCCTGGCTGTTCCAGGGCCAAATTGTATGGCCGGTTAGAGTAGCGCAACAACCGGTTAGATAGTTTTTTCCCCTTCTAGCGCGTCCACCCTTCTACCCATCCCGGAAGACGTGACCGAATGGCGACTATTCTCTCTGGCACTTGGAAGTGTGTGGCAGCGGGGCGGGAGCGCGCACTTTCCGGGTGCGATCCATTTTTGCGCAGTTCCAGGCAATTAATGAAACTACAACTTTATATGCCAAGTACATGTTCGTATGTGCATGGTCCGTGTTTTACCAGGTCCCGCAAAACGAGCCAGAGGGTGGCCGAGAAAACAAAAGGTGCATGAAGTGCTTTTAGATATTCCGGTCACTAGCCAGTTTTGAATGTCCCCGAGGGATGGTTGCCCGGATGCCCCGGCGGCTAGTACTACTCTAGCTGCCCTGCACCAGTGAATCTCTGTTTCTAGGGTTTTCACAAACACAAAAAAGGCTTAATTGATCTAACAAATGGCGTTCGAGTGTGAGTGGGGCACCGAACAGCTTTGTTCAGCCGATATTGTTTTAGCATAAACGGGACATGGGACTTGAATTGATCATCAGCACTTGATTGTTTCTGTTGTATTGTTTTGTGATAATCTTCTACAGAAACTATTGTAAGAATTTTAAATTTAGACATGGTAAAATCAATTAGAAACAGGAAGGTTGGAGGAAAATGTGTGCTTAAAAAGTAAGTTGTAATAAAAATTTTGCGGTAAATAATATCACTAACTATGCTACAAAAGCTAAACATATTAAGAAAGAAGATAAATATCGTATTAAAGGAGGTCTACACGAGGCAAACATCAATGGAGCCAAACTTATGCTAAAATCTAAAACAACTTGTATGAGTTGATTTTTGAAGTCAGAAGTCATGTGTCATAAAATATGTAATATTATCTTGAATAATCTCATCGGATGGCGATACTTTTGGGCGCATTTTGTTCGTGAATATCTCGAAGACCTGTTTAGCGATTGGGAGTCCCAAACAGTTTGTGCCGATTGTGCGATTTTTGTAAATTTAGCAGCAGAGTTAATGTATAGCACAAAATCTAATTAAAAAGGTAAAAAAGTGATCGAAGATATCCTCGGATTTTATATATCCTTAAATATATCTTATTATATCGGCCCGGTTACACGGCTACGCAAGAGAAGTATGCAGTGTATTCAAACTCCTTCTTCTTTATCGGCACGACATCTTTAGGATGTTTAAGCCTACCATTCATGTATTCTATTTCTTGAAAGCGTTTTTTTCATATGTTCGTAAATGATCCTATCGTTAGATGCTAGAATAGAAACCATGCTTGTTTTCATTTCCGCAACATTCGCCAGCTATTGCCATTGCGATACTCGTGGTATTGTTTTCTCTCACTGATTGAACCGTGAAAATGTCCAGCCTGCGTGTTTCGAAACAGTATTGTGGTGGAGTATTGTGTTTACTATTTCGATTGTCACAATTTCTGCAAGTTTGCAAACCGGTAATGATGTTATAACTGACACAATCTGTCAATGTACTACGATCATGGCTATGCTATAATTCTATAATTTGTTACTAACTATCAAAATGTGCCTGAGGAGCACATAGTGTGTTTCATACTGATGTAAATGTGACAAAATGATCGCAAGTGTCTTCACAAGACACCTCCAAGGGGATTGAGCCTCCACTGATTGTTTGCACAAATCATATCACTACCTGACCACTTATACGTGCCGTACCGTACATTTTAACACGCCGTCGTGATCAATCGAAGCAGCGCAAGCAGTTAGCAAGTGCACTTGAATACAATTCGCTTCCACAGTTATTTCACTCACCGTTCAATCGTGAAGAAACACAGCAAAGCATCACGCAAAAAATGTGAAACAAAAACGCAGCATGCTGTGGCGTGTTTTCTCACGTTCGCACATCGAATGCCGGTGGCCGCTTGCATGCCACCCATAAATCACGTTTCTCATCTGGAAAATCGAAATCGGAGCATCGTTTGGCTGGTGCGGAAGAATGCTTGCGAAAGTGGCCAACGCACTGCACTCAGGGGCAGCATTTAAATGACACGCGCCCTCTCTCCAGTGGCACATAAATTGTGCGCCTTCCTGTCGAAATCGAACTTGGTTGACCGGGTCCGCTGGCACGCACCATCCGCACACCCGCAGCGGAACTACAGTTACGACACTATGTATGTGAAGCGCTAACGCGGACAAAAATAAAAAGGAGGAATCACCATCCGAATGCGTGCATGTGAAACGATTCTATTCGTCCATTGAGTGCGCTCTCCAAACGCTGAAAGAGCCAAATAAAAAAAAACAATCGCGACAGAAGAAAAAAGGTGAAGCACATTAAACATTTCACACATTGTCTACTTGTTCCGATGAGCAAAATGTGTCTCAGGTTGCTTTTAAATCTAACGTTATTGCACTGATAACAGTCGTTTAGTCCGAAATTGGCTAAAGGGAAGCGCCCAGAATGGGATTCACATTTACTGCAAAAACAAGATGAATGTAACTAAATACGATCAGTTAGGAGCTTGATAATGGAGGGCATCGGCACTTGGGGGTTGGAACTAAGCGTGTGCTTTCGCTGTTTGACGCGATGGATGTTACGCCTAAGGATAATACACATTTATCAGTGCACTATTCGTACATGAATTACATGAGTTACTGGTATCATTATTATGTGAGTGCACTGCTCATTATTTGTTTAATACAATATTAGACAAACATTGTTTATATTTTTGTACACCTTTAAGCTATTTATTGTTAAAATAAAGGGATTTTTTATATTTATTTTAGTTTATTGTTGCTTTTTTGCATTCATCGATATCTTCTTAATTCTTAATAATTGGTTTTTCATTTCTTATTTACTTTTATTGTTATTTATTGTCATTGTCAAGTTTCTAGAACTATATATGTTCATGTTCTTTATATGTTAAACACGGGTTCATTATCAGATACTATGTATCTCGGGGCCACTACTAGCTACTATAAAACATAATTCCAACACCAATGTCTGTACTATGCATTAACAAACATTTTTATCAAAGAAGGATAACCTTACAGGAGGACCTTCTTCGTAACTTGAATCATGCCTATTGCCAACTCCATTTTTCTTCCAAGTGTGGCTTCAATGAAAACGTAATTGATATCGTTAAAAGGAACATTGTGCTAATTAAAAATGATTGCAAACATGTTTATGAAGCATTCGAAATAATTTTATGAACAGAAGAAGCAACCACATGATGGCTACAGTTTTGTTTTCAAAATAGCTTCCTTACTCCCTTTTTTGCGATTTTATGTAGTGCATTGTGCTGTGCTGTATTTTACCTTAACATCTCCAAAAACAATGAAATGTAGTCGACTACTGACAAACAAATTGTTTTATTGTGCGTGGTAACGGCCATTTAATCGGTGAACGGTACTTAAAAACAGCGTACAGACCGTTTTATCTCCCAGCCGGACAAATCCTACCAACCGCGTGACGTTCTGTCCAGCGAGTGAGGCACTCGAGGTCGTAATATTTCATTCCGATCGTTTAGATAATTTCTTTCAACTCGTTCCTGTGCCTCTTGGTCTCTAAGTGGACATGCTTTAGAACGATAATAAAGATGATAATAACAGTTACCTAATGATAATGGTAATGGCAATGTTGATGGCAACGATGGTTAACTGTTATGGGGATGATTATTCTCTAACCCGCGGTGCCCCGAGGGACACAGCTTAGCAGGAAGGTGAAATTAATAAATTTGAATTAATTCCTATCTCGACATCTCGCTTCCCACTTACGGGTGCTTAGCACTACCAGTGCCCGGTCAAGCGGTGGCGATGTGAAATTTAGATAGACCAAAATCGACGATCACAATCGGTGCCGTGTCGCTACCGAGTACGGTACCGCGCGAAGAATCGGTGCACTTTTGATGGATATCGTAAATGCAGAGGGCGTCACCATGCCGGGTGGTGTACGAGCACGGGTCATTGCGGTGCAGACTTTCGACCGTGCATAAATTAATTTATTCTCCCAAACTGGCAAATATTAAACGCCCTGCCAAATATATTTCCATATCGAAAGACCCACCCTCTCGCTTCCTCCCTTATCGTACGGGGCTTTTCCATCACAGCTACAGTGGACGATGACTGTTGGTTCACTTTCGCATCGATGGCATGGAAGAAAATCCGATCGATGTAATCATTTCATCGATGGGAGCTAGCTGCGATTGCCACCAAAACGCACCAGCTAGTCGAATTTCGATAAACGCTAAATCGAGTGATTTTGGCTTCCCGCATACCTCCTGGGACGGAATAAGCATCCTCCTGCATTGCATGCTCTCCTGGTATCAGAGTTTGAAAAATTGGTCATTTTTGGCGCGTTTTCTGACTCGATTGAAACGGAAAAAGCATCCTCCAAAATGCCTTACGCGGTTACCTGTTTCGCGGTGCCAACGCAGCTATTGCCGGAATGGATCGCAAGGGAAAAAAAAACTGACGGGAAAGCGACGGCGGTGAATGATGGGAAAATTAAATTTCGATGAAATTTAATAACGATTTTCATCACATTTATTTTCGATTTTCCAATTCGTTTCAAATGGATTGATTCACGGGGTTTTGAGTTCCGTAGGGAAATGCGGACCGTGCGTGTGGCGGAAGGATAATGCGCTCGTTATCTGGTGTGGAGCCTAGTGAGGTGAAAGGTTTCAAAATTTGAATTCCATTCACGGAATAGTTTAGGAACAAAATATTGATCGAAGTTGCATAAGCAAACATTAGGAAATTGTTTGGTTGCGCGCTTTCGATAGGAAACCATAAATAAACCATCAATAGTGCTTTAATAGGATTGCAATCGGGTCCAATTATGACGTTCTTTCCGATCTTGTATAATTTAGTGAAACATTTGAATCTTCTGCAGTCATACGGGCGAAATGTAAATAATCAATAAAATAGTTTTCTTTATTTTCATAATTGATGGGGACTTAACATACAAATAATACTATATCAATTAACTGTTAGGGTTTGCTGGTGGTACAATATTTTTAAAGTTGGAGAACCAGGATGCTTACCGGATTGTATGACAAAAATGTGAGAGGAGAACGCTCGTTAGCGGTATCAATTATACTGATACTGCTAATTTGCTGATGGATTAAGCAGCATCCTAAAGCTCTAGTAGACGGCGGCGGATCACAGTTCTCAACGTAAGAGGGGTTTTTTACCTGTAGTATTCACCAACTACTTGTAGAGTCTGTGTCAAAATATTTGATTCAATCTGTCATTTTGAACGGTTTCATGGTTTGACAGAAGAGAACGCCACTAAAGAAAACAGGAGAAATATGCATCATCTTAGTGTATTCACGGTTCTCTTTGCGGCCATAAACTTTGGATTTAAACAGTTTTAAATTTTGAAACGTTCCATGCGCTGGATTTTCATTTTTGAATAAATTTCCAGTTACCAGAATGTTTGCAGTGCAAAACAGTTCTGGCAAATGTAATCACAAATGTTCTTGGACATCAAAAACTGGTTCTGGGAAGTCAAAGATATAAGTCGATTCTGAGAAATGCGAATGATCCTCCCGTGTGCTACAGCTATGAATATATTCCCTGCGGCTACAATTTATTAACCTTAGCTGGAGTTATGGACGTTTCGAGGGAACTCTTCGCCACACATATCGCATGAGTATATATGATAAATGGAGTAAAACCCGGCGAGGAAAGTTAAAACTCGCTTCAATAAGCATCATAGTTTTACATATTTAGAGTACATTATAATTACATGATTGGCACGTCTAAGTTAACGGTATATAGTGGTTTAGAAATTGTATGCAATTCTTACAAAGGATACCAAACAATACGCTCAAACATACGCAATAATCGCTGTCCTTAGATACCTTAAAATACAGCAGAACTGTGCTACATCAGCGAAGGTTCGCTTTACAGCGCATTGCTAGCATTTGGCGTCTTCACTGGCAGAAAAACAACAATACCCGGGCCTATAATTCGAACTACAAAATGGAATTCCATCCACCAGCACCATCGGGGGTTCATCGCCATGGTGAGTGTATCTCGTCAAGAGCTCGTTAGCCTTCAGGCCCGGGTGTGTGCACCCTTTCTTACCGGAGTGCTGCTGGTATGTAGAACAACATTCCCCGTTCATGCCACACCCGATCAACGCCGTTGGAATGGTATGCCACATAATCATCTTGGATACTTTCGGCTCCTTTCAGTTCCAGCGTCGGGGTACGATCCCGGACGAAGAAACGAACGCCTTCCGGGTGGGGATATACTGTTCCCAGGGATGGATGTTGAAGCATGCACATTCTACATAACTACGCAACGTATTGTTACTTCGGTGCGCTTTTCTTTTTTTTCCACTGGTTCTACGCATATTTGTAGCAAACATCCAAACCCCTATCAGCATCGTGTCAGTTCCGTGCGTGTGCCCTACTTACGTCTATTAGCTTCCGCAGTACCACAAGCAGTTCCATCCCGAGCGCTGTTAACCTTTTCGAGATTCGAACAGTGAGGTGGAAGGGTAACGAGAGCTAACGAAATAGACATTCCCTGGGCACGGGTTGGTCCCGGTGGGACAAAGTGTTTTCCAGCAGTGTATATAAAACCCGAGGAAAACAATCACATGCAGAAACTTTTTCTTCCTTCCGTTCAATTCCCATTTAGTTCTGCTGTCGCTCTTTGTTTATCGAGTGTCATACGTTTGGAATTGGGTGTTTTTGTTTTGTTTTCCGAAAATTGTATGTTTAGATTGGGGAAATGTTTTTTTTTTCTCTCTCTCTCTCTCTCTCTCTCTCTCTCTCTCTCTCTCTCACTCTCTTTTCTCCCAAGGACAAGATGATGAAAAGGTGGATGGAGGAAAAATGGATTCCCATAACGAAAGGACGAAGTAAGTGGCAAAACAATTTTAATCTGATCCAAGTGTACATCGAAGGGTAGAGATGAAAATCGTCATCTATCTGTCATCTTTTGACACCCGCTGATGGCACTGATGGGGCAATTAAGTACATATTTCGTCTCCTTTTTTTTCTGTAAAAAGGCATAATACTTTACTTACAGGGAAGGTTGTCGAAAGCTGTTAACTGATTGAACTTTCTTTCTTCCATTTGTTACCAACCGTTCGGCAATTGTGACAAATCGACTTACGAACCCGTAGCCTACTTGGCCTCTGCTTATGTAAAGCAAATAAAAAAAAACATATTTGCCCAAAGAGCATTTGAATTTTTCTCAAATAGGATTAGCAGTAGCGGGTGCAAAATTGAATGACAGAAGCCGGCTCACAGCCTCCTTAGCATCCCGGTTCCCGGCAGGAGACCGGTAGAAGCGTAAAAAAAGCCCCCTACAATCGTTTTTTTGTAAGATAAACATTACCGAAGGAAACCAGTCAATCGATGAGTGAGAAATGGAAAGAAAACCCTCGCTCGGCTGATGGGTAAGTACACTGTTGTGCGTGTGGTTGAATGAGGAGGAAATAATCTTCCCTGCCGGGGGGTCGCACCGGGAGCACCAGAAGTGATCGGTGGGACACACCGAAGGGAACCGGAGCGAATGGCGTCTGCTCGGTACGTATTGTATTGACATTCCGGTGAAATATTGCAACGGGTGGGACGCCGGAACCCGGATGGGGATGGGCTGCTTGAGAAAAATGCTTTGTGCTGTGCAGCATTTGGCAACAAAAAGAGGAACGCATTACGTTATGGATGTACACATTCCGTAGTTCATTGTAATACAATTCTTGTGTTCCGCCTTGGATGGAGGGCGGGAGAATGGTTTGCTATTTTGTTGTGCTTGTACAGACAGAGTTTTGCTGGAAAGAAAAGCCCTCCGGTGGATATACAACGCCAAAGAGCAAAAGTTGATATTACGTCAGCAGCAATCTAACGGTGGGTAGCGAATGTACTCACGCAAATGCTTGCCCCGTACCTGCAGTATCATTTTATGATTTTAATCTTTTCAGGACAACATAAGCTGCATCGATTACATGCCAGATGATCGTTGCGAATGTCGTATCGAATGCCTTAAACCTGTACGCCCGCAACTGTAAGCTACCGGGGGTTTTCCTCAGTCCGGGATGGCAACCAGTGTCCGAAAATCCCTGGCTACAATTTATTGTTATCCTCGACTGCAGCAATAGCGAGTACTCGGTATCCAGCCCGTGTATACCGGTGATGGAATCCGCTCAAACAGTTGGCCCGGTAACGCACCGAACACAGTTGATGAAGGGCCCATAGCGTAGAAAAGCTTCCAACACACGGTCGATGCTGGTTGGTCTTACCTTCCTGTCCTTCACTCACCCGAGGTTGGCTCTGGAAGCTGTGGGCTGGCGTCGAAAGGTCGTCTTTTCGATGCAGTCGTGTTAATCGTTTGGTCAGAATCACTTGCTTCAAGTGTTTGCTGTGGTACCACGCTTGCATGGAAGCGCTTCGTGTGTAAAAGGCCTTGACCAAGGCGTACGGTACGACGAAAAACATCGGCTCAACCTGGGAAACCTGTCATGGTCAATTGTTTCATCCAATAGCGACCAATTGTGATACGCTAGTGCTGTGAATATAACCAAGAATTTGCCGTAGGAACAGGATATACGCAGTGTGCCAAACTATGGGTTTTTCTGTACGCTGATGGTGGTCAGAAAAAATCGATATTGATAATAGTAATATAGGAATATTCCGATAAGGTAGTTAATTGATCGCTACCTTACTCTGTAGCTTCTTCTATCTTTTCGTTGATTGATAAATTACAGAGCTATTCTTATTGAAACGATTCCATCGGAAGTATTTCATCCTTCAAATGCACACTGTCCAGATCGTGTCGGGTCACGCAGTACATCCGCTTGGTTGCTTGACACGGGCAACTGTGCGTATTACACTACGCTCAAAATCGATTTGCAGCTGGACGGAGACACCAGGTCAGCCTAATGCCGGTAGCTTCCCGTACGCCGTACGTGGATACAAGATCGTTTTCTGGAGCAGCACCACCGAGTGGAAGGATTCAATTTTCCGACAGCGGCACTGACGATGCGCCTTGCATGTAAACTATCATGAGCCGGAAGTAGCGTGATGTAGCAACATTTGGCCATCGCACATGAATTGAAAGATGTCCCGAAAATGTCCGTCCTGTGTGCGTGGAACTCAACAGAGTTACATCTCTTTGGTTAGACCATCGTTCTACTTTGAAGGTTGGAGTTGATGAGGTTTTGGAAATATGATATATTCCAGGGTTAGTAAATATTTTAATATTTTTGTTTGACTCAAAAGTTTTTTATTCTTTCATTTAAAGTATTTCTAAGAGGAATGCATTAAAAGCAAAGGCAGAAGTTTTATTCGTCTATATTAATATTAAGCGGGAATAGATCTATTTCGGAATTGTCTTGTACCATTTATTTGGGTTATCTGCTTTATTTGTTCAAAAAGAATTGCCCATTTATTAAACCATCCCGCTAATAGTCGATTGTTCTAAAGAATGGAATCCTGGGAGTGGCAACAGCTCATCATTTTATTGTTCTTTGTGGTTCTTGCCCGTTACATGTCAACTCCTTCGTTCTCGATTCGTCACACGCACAACATGGTTTTCGAAGAAATATTGACTCACGTGCATTCCACGCTAGCCTAGCCGCACAGAATGGAATGTGAATTGTTCCCCCCAATAAAAATGGCAAGTTTATTCCGCGCGTTCGCGCCGGATTGATTGAGCGCAAAGCCGCTGCGAATGGTCGTCCTTTTCCTAAAAAAGCCACACAATGGTGGCAAGGTGCCACCGCGTGAATATTTTGTTCCACCCGATCGATGGCCAAACTGTCGCCCGTGTCGGTGTCTGGTGTAATGGTGGTTTGGTTTCCGGTGGCGGGATGTGGGTTGTTGTTGGCGGGACCGCGGGCCTGTACCTCCAATTATATGCGATGGACGAAAAAATGGAATTCCATTCACGTTTCACCGTCAAAGATGGATGATTTTTGGATTACGAGTAAATAATCACATTTACGAGTAACGACGGTAGCGGCCAATCCCTCGATTTCTTCTTAAGAATTCCCATCTCCCATCCCGTTGGGGTGAGGCTGTGAAAAATGAACGCTTGTATTGTGGATGAGATGCTAAAGGGGGGAGGCGAAAACCCGCGGAACTGTCAGGCGGGAAAGAATGGTGATCCGGTGATCTATCAGCGAGCTGCTTCCGTGGCATGATGTATTGGAGCTGGCGAGGCAGTTGATCGAACGCCGGCGACCGGCATCATACGGTTTGATGCTGGGTCGCGCATCCTATTGGTTGGGTCAAATCTGTCAAATTGCGGCCTGGAAAGCGTTTGGAAATAGCAAAAGCTATTTATTTCGTGTGCTCCACCACCACGGTGGTGATTATTCGAGGCGGAATGAATGGATTATGGATTGAAGATGTTCGCTGCTTATTGCTTTTGCGTTTCACAGAGCGGTACCATTTAGCAAAACATGTGTTCGGGGACAGTAGTTGAGATAAGTTTTGAATGATGCGAGGGTTTTGAATAAGGAAAGAATTTCGTTACGCACAAAATATTCGCCAACGGCAGTTTATTCGCTCGTTCACTTGTTCTGTAACAATGTTTTTCGATGTTGTAGAAAAATAAGTGTAATAATTGGAATATAGCTAAAATAACTAGTTATGTAGCAAATTGGTTGCATGTAAAATATAATGCTATAAAAGCAGGCAAGAAAGTGAGTAAAAATGCTTTTCAAAATAGCAAATATGCAAACAATTTAAACATATTTCGGACATACATGAATAAAATAATCATAAACGTACATAATCACATTTGTAAAATGTTTGCCGAATACAGTTTTCTTACACAACTTTGCGGCGAATTATTTCTAAACAATCTTAAATCCCATTTTGCCCTCTTTTACCCGTGTTTTATGTCCCGTGAATGTATGATTTTACATTTTTCTCGTTAATAATATGTCCATCATTTCTATGATGCTGGCTTCATTTCCATATTTTAATATACCGTTTACATAATCCCAACCCTGAATACGCCTTTGCTATTTGAAAATATTTCGCATCCGCTTTTATATGCTAAACAAAACATCAACCGTTCCGTAATGATGTATATTAAATGGAACGTTTGTAAAAACGTATTAAAAACGCCGAAATTAACAAAACAACAAACAGCCATCCGCCAAGCACCGTTTCCGCTTTTAACCTTTCCGAATTAACTACGCCATGTTTGGCACGATTTTGTTTTGCTCCGCGTCTGTAACACAGCACCAAACAGCGTAAGCCAAACCGCCATCCCGCCCTTCTCTACAGGCGCAGAAGAAGTCATTAAAATATGTGATGCATCTGGTAACACCGTTGTGGGGTTTACGCCGGAACATTGCTGCAGGTGCTGTAACGCAATAATACCAGCACTTTGTCCCATTGTGATACGGATCGGAATTGCTTTGAAGGTCGTAAAGCATAAACATTTCACCTTCACCAGGCGTGTGCGTGTCGGGTCTGAGGGAAAACAAAAATCAGAGCCTGCTCCGATGGTAAAGGAGACGTTTTATGGACTACTTAACCGGAAATGGGCGCATTACTATACACACTGCACTCAAGGTTTCTACATGGTTTTGTGAGTTTGTGCAGGGTGTGCCCGCTGTACGGATTCATTTGTATTCAAAGTACGTCTGGTTGAAAGATTCGTGACGAAGATTTTTTGACGCTTGCCGTTACGATTTGAAGTCATTTACGGTAATGATAATGCTTTAAGCGAGACTCAGATGGCTGTACGATGGAAGGAACAGCTTCCGTTTCAAAACACAATTCAACAGAGTGCTGTCAATCTGACACAAAATTGTATTTAAACAGGTGGCTTCTGGTATTACATGTATGTTAAATATTCATCTGTATGAATTTTACATTGCTTGCGTGCTATTTTATTTTCCAATTACCTCTATTTTTTATTCCTTTAATTTAATTTTGTTCTAATTTGCTGTAAAATTTGATTATCTTTCTATTGAAATAAACGTAATTTTTCTTTGCACAGTGAAGCTATAACGGAAAGGATGAAAAGGATTTTTTGCACCACCGAGGCAAAATTTAATCCTTTGCTGAAAGCCTTTGAAAGCGAGAGGCTTCTCGAGAAAGTTCCAGCGTGAAGTTTCATCCATTCACAAACACAAGCCGAAATGGAATAGAGTCTTAAAATCAAACAAATTCCTCACTTTCGGTGCTCGGCAAAGCAGTGGTACGACAAATCAAATTTAAAGAATTGAGCCTCAGACCGTTTCGCTGAAGACAAAGGAAACCCAAAGAGGCTTAACTGTGGTACAGCGCACCGGGAAAAATTGTGTGTGTGCCGAGAATGAGTTTAACAACTTCCACACTGTCGTCGTTTGTTCTTTCCGATCCCTGGTCGGAACTTCCACTCGCTGCGTACGTACGGGATATGATCCATGAATTGAAATGGATTTGAAAAATGAAGCTACCCAAGAATGATAGGCTCCGGAGGATGTGGTTCATGTGTATCTTTTAATTTGGCCGGATTCGTTACGACGATGTACGGCTACACTTAATTCAATTTTCATTTTATACTTCGTGGCACGGTTCCGTGCATTTTATTGTGGTGGGGAGGGGCGATATATTTTCACATCGACCCATTTTGCGCCCAGCGGGAAGGCAAACGGCTGCCGACGGTTGTTCGCTTTAGTTTGGCGTAATTGTATTTGTATTCCGCCCCGCCGGCCGTGGCCGCCCGGTGGTTGGTATATTCTTTCATCGTTGTCTTTCCGACGTGCCGGAAGACAGCCGGAGACATGATGAAAAACGATGATTTGAATGCGAGTTTCGTTTCTATCAGCAAAATTGTGTGCTCTTCGTTTTTTTTTCTTGTGTGTGTGTTTTGCGTGAACGTTCCATAATGCCGCGCCAACAAATTGGCGGACGAACTGTGGACGCTGTTGCATACGGATTTTGGGGAAAATGGGATGGTGTACGTGTTGTTGGGTACTGATTTGTTGTTTGTGCTTTGTGAAGGGGTTTTGATTTGTAGGAGGGAAAACGGTTCATGCTGCCAAGCGAATGATTGTTGTTGCGAATTAATTTTGAGTCGACATTTTTAAACCTGCTTTACAAATCGCTGAGAGAATCGCTAGGTTTAGTTCTATTGCAATTAAAGATACTACAAGAAAACTATCCAACAATATAATAATAACACTTGGCATGAACAAAAGGAGCTTTAAAATTTAATTCAAAAATTTAATAATGAATTCTGTATATAGCTACAGCATAACTTTCCGCTTTTATTATTATTGAAATGTATGAAGCTAAATTATCATGTTTTGACTATGAAGTATTGGCCAAACTTTGCTCATTTGCAAGCTTAGTATAATCGATTTGTTTAAAATCAAAAATGAAATATTACTAGGATATGATTTCAGCAACCGAATTTTAAATTTGGCAGGAATTCATTCTTTCGTTGTTCATGTTTTACTTTAATTTCTAAATATCTTAACTGGGAAACAACCTTAGCATGCTTTTGCCTAGCTTAGTTTGACAATTTTATAATGTTATTTATTTCCTTGTGAGTATTTAGTTACATTTTACGTTTTCGTTTTCGTTTATTATATGTAATTATTGTTGTGAAGACTTCGATAGCTGGATAATTTCTTAAATAAATAAATGATAAATGTACTATGTATCGCAAATAATAATACGCTGCTTCTATTAAACCTCAGTTTGAGGTATGAAATTGAAGGAAAAAATTACTAGTAAACATAATAACTTCACGCTTCTGGAAAGAGTCGATGCCGATCTCCTTTCTTGAAATCAATGCACGATCTAATTTTCTTACTACAGACTTACCTTGCCAACGAGTTGGATTGCATACCTTATCTGTTTGAAGTTTGTTGTGTAAAGTCTGTCAAATCAAAAAAGCACCCAGATCTGAAAATTGTCTAAGATTTGGTTTTGAAAAAAATGTGCTTCTTACAAATAGGAAAATATAATGGAAAAATAATTAATTTTATTGATAACCAGTTTGCCTTAGATTCCGACTTAAGCTAATTTAAAACTATATTTCAAAAGGTAAACTTCAACTTATATTATATATAAGTTACGGTGTGTTTGTTGTAAATTGTTTGTTAGTTTAATACAAACCCGGCAGGATGGTTCACTTCATTCACACTCCTACATCACTTGACGTTCGCCACTGGACTGTTCAGTTTACGGTCGGAATACCATTCACAATGCGGTACGATACTGTTGATTGCAATCACTGCTACAGCTGGTTGAAGGGGACCAAATGCATTCGCAAAGGGAAAATATTGCGTCAACAATATTACGATTTGACCCGATGTCAACCAGCTATATCCGGTGATTCAAACGCTGATTCGTTCAATCGATGACCGCAGCACGGAATTGGCTCACTTCACTACGGGATCATCCCGAAAACGAGAATTGACTTCTTTGCCAACCATCCCCTACACACATACACATTGCGAAAACACACTAACTAACACAACCCCACATCACGGTTTCACATCACGGATGATCGGAGAATCCCTTGGAGCATAATTCTCTTTATGTTCATCACCATAATCACGAACCGGCAGCTGGGCCGGGAACTCGACCTCCCGGGCACGGAAGCGCAAACCATAACAATAACCGTAACATTATCGTAGATAAGACGAACCAAACCGACCCGTGGGTAGCCAACCTTCCCGTGCACCAGAAGTTGACCATCGCCGCTGTACCGAAGAGAGAAAGAGTGAGAGAGAGAGTGAGAGCTCGTTTTCGGGACGCTGGACCGGTCCATTTGCCCTTCGGGTTGATTTTGCCGGGGCAAACTTGAGCTAACTAATTTCAAACGACCTGCAAGATTGAGATGAACAAGATGGAGCTGAGATAGAATGGTGGGCGGTGTGTGTAGTAAAGAAACAATAAAAAAGAAATCCTTGAGCACTGCGGGTGGCCACGTCTAAGCGGTATAGCGTCTTGCACCCAAAGACAGGGCGTCTTTGGGTAGGTTAAAGCCACCCTAACGATTTGCTTGGGTACATAATTTTATTAATGGTAACATTGTTTTACGATGCTTTCCGATCTCGCCCATTCAATGTTTCCGCGGTCGTTCCGATCAATGGCCATCAAACGGCATTGGGAGATATCGATAAGATAGCGGAGCGGTGCATGAAAGTGGAAAGAAAAATAAAAATAAAACCAGATCCTGTCTGGCTGTCTGTTTACTACTAATTGACCTCCTCAACTACAAAAAGCTTAAGCATAAGCATGAACGTAAACACAATAACCAAAATTAAAAAAAAAAGCCGCCAACAAATTGCAAGCAAATTATGCATCTGATGCGCATCCCAAACCCCGTACCATGTGGCGAAAGCCCCCCGCTCCCGAGAAGAAGGAATAGCGCATTCTGCTGTATAAAAGTGATCGTTATTTCATTATCTTCCATAATCCCCAGCTGTGTGTTGTTGGTTTTGATGTGGTGCCATTTTGCCACGTTTACTCCAGCCGTGGCTCCAGCAGGGCTTGTTAGTTGTTGGCCATTTTTCGATCGATCGCTAATAACAGTTCATTTCGAGCGGTGGGAAGTTTAATTTTTAATTTATCCCTCGCCTCATACATCGATGTCACAGCGTCCGGGCACCGGAGCACTAGCTAGCAGGAACGACACGGTAAGTAATTTTCGGCAAATTACTATGCCAACGAAAGCACCAATCAACGGGCAAATGTAATTAACCGCCATGCCAGACTCCGGGTACGTACCGGTGGGGCAAAGTGATTGTTGGGCGAGCACTCGTAATGGGTCGAGCGATACGAAATTGATTTGCTTCTTTTTGTGTGGTTTAAATAAGCTCCAACATTGATTCGGGAGGTTTTATTTTACTACGAACTCACTTTCTTTGTTTCGTTCGTCGGATTGTTTGTTTTCTATTAACACATTGACGAGATATGAAAATTTAAAAACGTTTGCTGTTCATCATAAATTAATAATGCAGTAATACTGTTAATGAATTTAAATACTTAAAATATTATAATAAACCGAGATTTGGTTCTATACCCGTTTTGAATATTTCGAGCAATCATTTTACTCATTTCGATTTAAGCTTTATTCTAAATTACTTGAATAGGTTTTTTCGTGCATCGTGTTTCATTTGAACAACTAAAAACTATTATGTATTTTAACTAAGCAAGCGTGCAGTGGCTTGAAAGGAGTTGAATATAATGATTCAAAACTCAACAAACACAGTTGCAGATTGGTTTCATTAAATGAACCTAATTTTGCATAAGCTTTTGATCTTTTTTAACACGTTCAGCACCGCATCACCCAAATTTGGGTGTTGTCAATGGTTACCGCACGGTCGTATCACCCTAAAATGGGTAAAGTTTTATACAAAAAAAGCCAAGTAAGCTTTGACAGTGGCTTCACGGTAATGATTGCAATTTTTACTCGGCGCTTAACGTGTTACAGAAAAATATGTATTTAAATGTCGAATCAGACATTTTATGTGTCTAATTCACTGCTCGTATACAGAATTAAAACGGTGTTAGTTAATAAATAATATTTTTAGCAAGAAATACCAGTCCAGTAGTAGTGGTCACGATCCTAAAAGATAAATCCTATCCACCAAATACATTTCTGATTGAACATTAGCAAACTTGCTGCCTTAAGTACGGTTGTCAAGTATCACCAAAGTGCCAGTAGTGAGTCCTTTTTCGCTAAAATGATTTACTTTCAAATTTACTCCCCACTAATGTGAGGGAAAGCGCTTTCCCCGAGCCCTGCTCACAATTGTGTCCCAATCCATCCAACAACCACAAAAGCCAACCACAGCCCGGATGTGTATGGCTGGCAAACATTGGCTAAAACGTTTTGACTCACACAATCTCCTTGCGGTTGGGGGAGGAAGAGAGAGAGAGGGAGAATTAATTCTGCTCCACTTATCGGTTCGGCTCGCTGGTGGAGCATTAGCGCACCCAACCCAACCCAATCAAGCCGTATAATTATTGCAATTGCAGTGCCAATTGCATTGCGATTCCTTCTAGGAAGCGAATTCAATTCCAATTGGACGGTCTTTCAAAAACGGTAGCAAACAGTCATTATGCTCTTCGACTTTAGGGCACACACACACACACTCGCTTGGTTGGGGAAGATGTTTCCGTTTGCCGTTGGAAATCCGATCCCGAAATGGCAAAGAGCGATAGAGGAATCGAAGTTAATGGGAGAATGGGCTTAAAAAAGAAGCACCAACTGTTTCAATTACAACCCATCTTTTGCTCTCGAAGGTCGAAAGGTTCTTCGGATGGATACTTTCCCAATCCCATTTACTTTACTTTGGTGGCATTGCCTTGGCCAGTGCAGGGATGCAGTGCTTACGCCATTTAGATGCACGCTCAGAAATGCTCTTTATTTGTTTGTGCTGCGAGCATTTACTTTGTACTTTGTCAAGTAGGCGAAATCGCTTCTAGTGGGACTTCTGTTTGCACTCTTTTTTCTCACAACGCGCGACGAGCAGTGCAGGAAGTGTAAGCGTGAAACGTTTTGGAGGCTACTTGGATGGAAATTTTATTTAATTTTCTTTGTGTAAAGAGCAAACTGTTCATTCAGCACGTAGAAATAAATGAATATTAGGCTATAATGAGGAAACGAGCTGATGTCAGCATATTTCCCTCTACAAATCATTTACATTGTTAACTGCACCCGGAGAACGCGTCGTCAGGCCAAACAGTTGAAATGAGATTGAGCAAAATGGAAGCGATGGCAATAGCGAAAGTCCAAATTCTATCACGGCAGCGAATGCAGAATTTCAACCCCGTTCTTGGGCTGCGGAGTAGTTTTCCTAATTATGCTGTTGCATTTCCGAGCAGCCTTAATCTGTCTCATTTTCCAAATGGACCTCAAACCGTTGACTCTTTCCCAGAGCAGCTTTTTTTCTCCAAGCCTTCCACCCGACCACGTATTCGGACACCATTCGCATTCACTCACGTACGCTCCCTCGGGATCTTCGTTCATTAGAAGCAGCCCGATTTAACACAATTATCTCGTTGCGTTGGGTTCTGGGGTGGGGTTCTGACCTGAGGTAAAGATCCGGAGACTATAATCCTACTCATTTCCTCTAGAAGATTATTCCGATCTACCTGCCCAACCGTCCGCAACAGTAAGAAAAAAGCACGATTTGATTAATTCGTTTCCGGGGGACAAAAAAAAAGACACGTTGACACACACATCTTGATGTCTGATAAAATGGTATCACCATCGAAGTTACACGGCTCCCAGCCGTTTGACTAATGAGCGATGAAGTCAGCATAATGGGAAAAGCTCGTTAGTGGCGTTTGCTCTTCCGGAAGTGACAACAGCTCACATCAGCACCATTCGTTTAGCTGTTTTTCGCTGGATTCCGTTCCGTTTCTAGGAACAATTGTGGATCAAACAATCGATCCAAACTGGTGTGTTTTTCCAAGTTACCCAATACGTTTTCCGTCCAAAGAAACGGTCCGTATCGGGTAACGGAGTGTGCTTCCGAAATTGGGGTCAATCTGGACTTTGCGACTGCAGCGCTGGGGGTTGCTGACTTTACAGAAGAAAAGAGCGACGAACCGACCCCCCCTGCTATGTGCATCGTCAAAGCACAACAAACGCCAAACTCGCCAAAACTGACCCACAATCGCGCGGAGTGCGGTGTCGGCTGAAATGTCAGTATAAATGTAGGCGATCCATCAACAGCCGGTTCAGTACAGTGAGTTTATCCGTCCAGCCGACAGTACACAACGCCCCCTCATCATGAAGTTCCTCGTTGCCGTTGCAGTGTGTGCCCTGGTCGGTGTGTGTGCGGCCGATAGCTACGGCAAACCGGCCTACCCGGCGGCACCGGTAGCCCACACGTACGCTGCCCACGCCCCACACGTCAAGTGCGGTGCCAACCTGTTGGTCGGCTGTGCGCCCAACGTTGCCCACGTGCCGTGCCATCCGGCGCACGGTGGACACCACGAGTACCACCACGCTCCGGCCCCGGCTTACCATCATGCCCCGGCCCCTGCCTACCATCATGCCCCGGCCCCTGCCTACCACGCCCCGGCCAAGAAGGAGTACCACCACGCCCCGGCCCCGGCCCCGGCCTACCATCATGCTCCGGCCGCGCACCACGGTGGATACGAGGCGAAGAAGGAGTACGCCGCCCCTGCCTACCATCATGAGGCACCGAAGAAGGAGTACGGACATCATGCTGCGCCGGCCGCCCACCACGGTGGATACGAGGCGAAGAAGGAGTACGCCAAGCCGGCCGCCCACGGATACGGTGGCGGCTATGGCAAGCGATCGAGCGACTTCGAGGCTGAGATGGAGGACTAAGCTGCTGAGGGTACGCGATCACGCGTCACACACAAGCGCGATGGTGTGATGTTTTCTTCATTTTTGTTAAGAAAAGACATGAATAAATCAAGGCTTTATTAGTGGAACAATCAAACGATACTTGTGTTCTTTGACGATTTTTCCCGGGTGGTTCGTTGGTGGAAAGAAAGATTCTCTTGTTTTATATTTGTGTAATGAGGAAAAATAATTCATATGCCTCGTTAAAACGGTTGAATTTCGATGTATAGATCGTCATCGAGGATCACCACAACTGACTGATAAAACAAGACATTTGTCCAGAATAGAGGAGCGAATCCTGTTCTTTGATTCTAACAACGCTCGCTGGAGAATGTGTCGAAACTGTAACGCTTTGGGTAATTTGGAACTGAAAGGTGGTTTCTGACTAGCTTTTTCATTAGTTGTGGTACAATGCAACAGTGCGTTCTCTGAGGTTGGTAACTTCAATTGGATTTCTCCAGTGCCACTCGTGAAAAAACAAGCATATCTTGGAACACTGAATTCCTTACACTCTAAGGTCACCCAACTGCTCTCTCAACCTGACAACGCACCCGCATTTGGGTTCAACGTTAGTTCAGGAGAAGGTATTTGTTCCACTTCAACCTAGACGCATCATGTTCAACGAAGCACTTAAAAAGGATCGCCGCTTCGGAGATTCCGAGTTCACAAAAAGTCGTAGTAACACGACTCAACCCATCGCTCTTTGGTACTAATGTGTGGAGAAAAATATTCAAAGAATGAACTTGAACAAACTCCAACTTTACCGTTTGTAGTTGTTGATCAATTAAAAGCACCATTGAGAGCAGACGGTAGATGGATCGTCGAGTAGATCAAGTTGCATCTATTCCATTTCAAACCCTACTTCAACCCTACTTCATAGCCGAAATCGGCATGTCAATCAATCTGCTGCGCTTTCCTGCTCTAAAAAAAAAGGTAAAATGAGCAAAGTACATGCATGTTTTTAGAAAACATTTTGTATAAAGTGACTATCATTTCTGTGGTGTATTATAAAAAACTAAAACCATAAGGATACAAACTCAATTGAAAAATGTATACCGATTCTATTAATTCAGTAACAATCAATGGGTGTTATGGGCTAATTAGGTTGTTGTCTCACTAGCGGCATTTGCATCAAAATATATGGAACTGAACGAAGTTCTAAGAACATCACACACACTCACATACGAACAAATACAAACTCCCCTCATGTGTCCTCTAATTCGTAAACGAAAGCAAGAAATTCCGCAATTATCTTTATTACCGTCGACTTGCTGATTTTGGAAAGCCACCCCGAAAAAAGAACAACAATAAACAGCCACCGCGCCGTTGCTCATAACTGGGCAATAAAATTCAATTCATCTGGTCGTGTGCAGGGTGAGTGGTACCGTACTACCAGAAGCGTTGAAAAAACCATTCCAATTTAAATACCAAAATATCCGATGTGTTTTTTTTTTTGTGTCGGCCTTTCGGGCGAAAAACTCTACCCAGTAATGTACGAGTGTTGCTAAACGCGTAATCTCTGGTTATTATCCGACCATTTCCCTTCCAGCACCGTGGGGAACAGTTTTGCCGTGTGGAAAATGGGAAAAACCTAAGCCTTTGGGTTGGGCATTGGGCACCACACACAACCACACACATTTTAGCGGGTTTTTCATCGAACAGCTTAAAGCGAAAGTAATTCCACCCACGGTGTGGTTGGGGAGAAGGCTTCGGGCGCAGACCGTGGTGTGGAGTGTTTAACTGTGGCAGAGTTTGTTTCGAATTAATGCCTACAATTTTACTTTCAACAGAACAGGAACAGCATAACCAAACTGTGTTTAAAATCCACTCCGAGTCGGGCGCGTCGTTTGCTCGTAACTTAAAGAGTAAATGTTGCGTTACTTGGCTCGATTTCCCTTTTTTTTTTTCGTGGTTACCGGATGTAACGCGGTAAAGCGCGAGCTGAGGAGAGTTAGATGCATGCGAAGCGAGGACGTGGCTGAAGATGCAAAAGTCGATAAAACTGTACTTGTAGCGCGGGAGCTGCGAACTTCCCAAAAGGCTTTTCATTTTAAAGTCTTGTTGGTAAAGTTAAGTTGTAGTGAACCAATGCCAACACCTTCAGGGTGTACTTGATCTAATTTATGCTTATTACTTTATAAAAGTACATTTTTCCGGTAATGATTCCAGCGTGCCTTCTACACGGTTGGGCATGTATTAAACGATAAGCACGCGGTCCTAGCAGCCTGTGGAAGAATGTGAAATTTTACAAACGAATTAATTGCTTACTGCTGGCAACTTTAATGGAACTGCTGCACTTAAGTTTACATCAAAATCAGGAATGTTTGCATAGCAGGCCATGAGCTTACCGAACAGTGATCTGGATTTAATTTAGCCAAGCTCTTCAACCTGTCATCTGACAGATGGTCACTGTTAGCCGATGGGGTTTTTGCACCGAGCAAAGAATGGAATTTCAATGACTGCTTAGTTTCCAGCAAAAAGGACATCAATCGTTTGCAGTAGCAGCAAACCAAACATAATACACACAAACAGTCCACTCAGCAGGGCAAACAATGCTTTCGACTAGCGCATTTCATTACATTATGCACCGCGCTCTGGAGCATCCGTAACGCATACGAAGGCCCCACATGGTCATCGCAATGCTTTGTTTGCCCGACCAACTGGCCAACTGTTCATCCTTCACAGTACAGAGTCCGGGTCCGATCAGCTGATGTGACATTCTGTTTCAACTACCGTGTGCCGTGGGGGTGCAGGGTGTGGCATCATGCCAGCTGGAAGGGGTGACTGATGGATGGAAATAAAAGACCCGGTTGGAAAGTTGCCGGCCAGGGTACGAACGGGTTGATGGGTTTAAATGTTTGATGCCGATGTCAGCAACACAAACAGCAACAGTGCAGCGCTCTGTGGTTTGTTTTGTGCATACGGCGCATTTCTGCATGTTGCTGGTTGGGGTGGGCGTTTTTTTTTTCTTCTCCCGCTGACATGCCCCCCTCCCCATCTCCTTTTTGCCCTCCTGCAAGGGAAGTCGGCCAGTGGCCGCTAGAATGCGCCGTTGCGGATTTGTCGCACTGTGTATGTTTTGTTTGTTTCCGTTTCGCTTACGACATCTGCAGCTGCTCGGCGGGTCATCATCAACGCACTTTGGCTTGGTTTGGTAGAAACTTCCTGCTTTTGTTTCTGTTCGGTAGTAATTTAACGAAACAGCAAACATCGGATGCAACAATTTGTCGATAAAGCAATGCTTTATTTGTTTTAAAAGCTGATTGAGTTTTAAATACACGCGTTTTTAATTTACAGACAGAAGTTACATTACCTGCAATAATTGAAAGTTTAACACATGGTGGAGGAAGCTTAAACTTCTGAAGCTTTCTGAGTGGAAACCTGAAATGGGAAAGAAAAACATATTGTTAAATGTATGTTGTTTTTCAACAAACAACTTAGAATTAGAATATACTAAATTAGCTTGTAATAAATATAATTCTTTTTATATTTCATTTTAACATTTTGATGAGAATGATCGTCGTAAGCATCTTCTTGGAAAAGATTTACTTTTTAAGTTATGTAATATTCATCGTGGTTCGAGATAAGTTTTAACAAAACCATTATCATTACCCATACCATTTGATTACAGGGTTGAAGTTATTTAAAAATTGTACACAAGTTAAATTTAATTAAATTGCGGAGTAAATCAAAATTTAAATTAATGCTTTAAATTTTTTCGAAGTAAGTTATCTTTATTTTGATGAAATTTCAGCAACTATTTATGTCATATCATAAGTAATATGGAGAGGAATTTCAAACACCTGCAGGGCAAAGTTAATTTAAATTCGACAGCTCTCAGAGTACAATTTTCATGAACAGCCAACCTCTTTCATTCAACCAATAGATTTTCTTTTATTCATATGAAAAATGAATGAACTATTGAAGGTATCAACGAATTCAATGCCAACTTTTGCCTTCAACCGGTGCTGGTGAAACCTAAACCTGAATTCCCCTAAACCAAACTCCCTTTTCCCACTTTTCTTTCACAACCCAGGGTAAATTTAAATCACAAAAACGTTTTCAGCTTTAGGTTTACATAAGTCTTGTTTAATAAATCATAATACTCCATCAGTCGATAACAATACTGCCGTCAGGAACCGTCCAGGAGGCGCCCTAATCCACTGGTATGCGGCGTCCGCTTAATACTTGGCCGGTGCCGGAGCATGATGAACCGGTGCGTGGTAGGCCGGAGCCGGGGCGTGGTATGCTGGGGCCGGTGCGTGGTGGTAGGCAGGTGCTGGGGCATGGTGGTAACCTCCCTCATGGCCGTGGCCGTGGGCAGGAACGCACGGCACGTGGGCAACGTTCGGGTGGCAGCTCAACAGCAGGTTCGATCCGCACGGCACATGATGGCCTCCGTGTCCACCACCGTAGTGGGCGGCCGGTTTGCCGTAACCCTTGGCGTGGTAGTCAGCCTGCGAGGATCCGACGGCCAACAGCAGGACGGTAGCGATAGCAACGATGCACTTCATGATTCTAACTGATGCGGTTTTACTTGCACGTCGGTGGAAATTAGCTGCTTTGTGTGCGCTTGTTGGCGTTACTGATAGTGGACTAATACTTTGATCGGTTGCTCAACGACAATTTATATCGTGCGAACGATCGTTCCAATCGAACGCATGAATGCAATCAGTTTCACCAATCAGCAATTTGATTGTTTTTTTTTTCTTCCCTTACCAATCGATGGGGGGAAAAGGAAAAAAGCATACGCACGTCAATCACCAATATCAATCAGATTTGGAGAAAAACATATCTGTGCGAAATTGTTTCCACGGCTGTTCAAATTGCTAGCTGTTAATTTTTCCATTCAGGTGGCCAGCAATTGCATGAGCTTAAAAAAATGAGTTCTCTTGAGTGTTTTTTATGCACGATGTCCACAAAAAAGTTGAATTGAAATGGGTTACAACACGGTGAACTTTGATTAAAACCTTACAGAACGGTTTGGCCGTTTCTAAAACAAATTCAAGCTTTACTTCCCGGCCTGCTTTACACTTTTAATGCCGTGTCAAAATGGTGCATGACGATTTCACCGTTTTAAAAAGTGGAATTAATGAAATAGTCGTGGGAATTTGTTATGCCAATTTTTGAATGAATCTACGAGCAATTAATAATTATCTAAAATGTTTATTTAATTTTCACGAAAGTGCATTTTACTTTTCACCCTCAACGTTATGTATTTGTAGTAAGGCAAACGGACTGGTCTTTCATATGCAGTACAAACATGCTGTTTTTAAATTTGAATCACATTGTAAGGAAACAAGGCTGTATTGCTTCACTCCGATTCATTAGCATAGAGAACAAACTTGCTGAGTGAACAAACAAGCAAAAAAACAGTACACACTTTTAGCAACTACTTTGATAATATTTTTAATTTAATATATCTAATTGCTCTATCACTTACATCGTTGATGGTGCCTTAATCACCGAAACGAGTTATATGGCATAAAAGCCCAGTTGGTATGAATTTTAACCGAGTTTAGACTTAATGATATAAAACCCAATATTAAAGTTTAAAATTTGCCTGAAAATTATTATTAACTACTGAGCGTTGCACATCATTATAGTGGTAAAATTGTATCAATTCAATCAATCAATATCCTTCTTTCAAATCAGATAAAATAGACTACAAATATTTAATTTGAATGCTTACACTTGAGAATGAATTTACATTTGTACAATTCTTAATTAAAATTTATTTTAAAAAATTTACCAATATAGTATTACACATAATTTAGCATTAAGCTTATCGCTGATTTTTACTGAATTGTTGTGGTAATGTACATACAAAAAAATTTTCATTAATTGCCAATTATCGTTCCGATAAGCATTGACCGCGCTTTGGTTTGTCGTAGCATATTTCATTCAAAATTAACATTTGAACCGTTTGAACCAACCAAACAAAAACGCTACTTAGCATAATAATTCCAAACTCGATCGATTAACAGAAATGCATTTAAAAAAAATGATTCTACAAAAAATCGTTAGGCTTCCAATTTGGCTGTCGGTTTTTTGTTGCTCCACACCCGAAAATGGCCCTAGTGACGGTGCGCGAAAAATAAGGAAATGAACCACATTAACGCACAACAACAACAAAAAAACGCCACCGCGCGAACCAAAAACAACAACGCCACCCAAATTGCACGCAAGCAACAAACTCAAACCTGCTTACGGAAACTGCTGTCCCAGTGGAGAAAAACAAAGTTCCGTGGCCGTGGTTGGGTGACGAGTTTGCTGACGCCGGTGAAAAGTTTGCGCCGGTTTTTTGTGGTATTTTGGGCGTACGGGCGAGCGATTATAAATAGTGACCGCCGGCCGGTGGAACAGTATCAGTCAACGTTTTGTTCTCACTATCGAACAGTGTTCGCAAGCCAGTGTCACTTCAAGACCTCAACACCACCCACCAACAACACTAGCATCATGAACTCCATCGTTGCCGCCGTCATCCTGTCCGTCGTCGTCGTTGGTGCCATGGCCGACTACCCGGCCCCGGCCAAGTACGAGGCACCCGCCAAGGGAGGATACCACGCACCCGCCCCCAGCTATGGCCATGCTGCCCCGGCTGCCCACCACGGAGGATACGCTCACCACTCGGCCCCGGTTGTCCACGCTTACGCCGCCAAGGCCCCACATGTCAAGTGCGGCGCTAACCTGCTGGTCGGCTGCGCCCCCAACGTAGCCCATGTGCCATGCGTCCCAGCTCACCACGGTGGACACGGATACGGCCATGCCGCCCCCGCTCACCACGCTGCCCCGGCCCACCATGGCTACGCTGCCCCGGCCCACCACGGATACGCCGCACCTGCCCACCACGGATACCGCTCCTTCTCCGAGGCCGACCAGGCATCCGCCTTCGATCTCGAGGACTAAGCTGATCGATCGACACGAGCATAACCCGGAAAGTGGATGAACGAATGGACAAACGGAACGGATTCGGCTCGAAGGACCAAAACACACAAACCCGGCCGCTGTAACGGTGCAGGAGTCGCTGCGGCCACAGAACTGACCTCCGAACAGCCGCCATCCGAGCATTGGGGTGGGGTGGCTACTAGCCTAGTATCTTGTGCACTGTTTGATTTGCAATTTTGATTTGAGGAAAATAGAATTCATTACAATTACGAAAACAAAGCTATCCACTGTTTACATTTCATTCTGTTGGTGGGGGGATGAATGGTATCCGAAAAAGTGGTGCACATGGTTCGGTTGAAGAGCGGCGAAATGGAATTTGAACAGCTGGTATGGATCGTCCAGTGAATCAACACCGGTAAAAAGCGATAACGTTGCAATCTTTCTTTCCTTCCCCACGGCTTCTAGCTCAAACAGTGCTGGAATTAATTTCCCACAGAACGTGCTCTGCTTTGAAATGCCCGCTTCGAATAGCACAAATCAATGATCATATTTGATCGCGAGCGCTGATGTGCATCGGAAAGGGAGGCTAACGAAACTAGCATGATGTAACTTTACATCCCGTGCGCTGTGTTCTGATCCCAAAAAGTTCTGATGTTGAGTGGTGTAATGGAACGCATCCACCGGAGCACCGGGTACCATGGCAACGAGGAGGAATGAATTTAATTAAAATTAAATGTTTGCTTTTGATCACGATCGTGGAAGCAGCTGTGTGGGTGTGTTTTTTTTTCTGTCGGTGCATTGACAGACAGTGAGAAAATCACGGTTAAACATTTGCCATTTTCCACCTACCCGCCCCTTTTCGAACGAGGTATTGAACGTGCATTGCAGATAGGTTTAATGGAAAAACTTTCCCACAGAACGGTTCACCCAGCGTGAGCCCATCAGCAGCAGCAGTGCTATGGGTTGTTGAAATGTGTCATGTGTGAGATGTGTGTGTTTTTTTTTTGCTGTAAATTTTACGTTCCCTTTTTCGTGATTTTCATGCTGCGTTGGGTGGAAAAAAGTTTTTCCACCATCATGTTCCATCATGCCCATGGCTGCATAATGAAAACGAGCCACGAGGTTGCGTGTTGGAACGCTATGGTGGTTTTTGTGGCGGTCTCGTGGGCGATCGAAGGAGTCGGTGTTGTCGATGTGAACTTTGGTTCAAAGAGCCGATCGCAGAGCTATTCGGTTGATGTTTCCTTTTTCGTTCGATTGCCCATTCAATTAGCGAGGGTGGGTTTGAGGGGTTGGAGTAACCTGCCCGCCATTGAAAGTGCGCATATGTCAAAATTTGAAAACTTTGTATTTGACAGTAATGTCACGAGCAGTTTGTTTTATTGTGAATAAAATACTGATGTTGCTCAACTTTTACAAAGTTATCGTGAGCAGTATCGTACAAAGTGTCATTCTTAATATCATAATCACTCGTTAATTAGATTTGTTTTCAGTATCGAAACGTAAAGAATGCAAAAAATCAGGTTTTAATTGGTTGGCAACATCGATTCAGTAACAAAAAACATGTAAATAACCGCTTGAACAATGTTATACTATTTTTTTTTAAAATACTTAAATGGTAATTTCTGTAAAGTTGCTGTCAAACACTTCGCGGTGTTGTTATGTATGCTTTCAAAGATAGCTACTCATATAATTATGTGCCGATGGTGTCCTTGTTCCTGCTAGTGTTAAAGCAAGCACTGGTATAAATTAGCATGGGTTTTTCATTTATAATTCACAGTCGTTTTATAGTCTGAAAGAATAATATTTAGACAAACAATGCAATAGAAGACGAGGCAAATAAAAGAAAAGCTAATAAATGAAGAAAGTTTGCAAGTGCATAATAATGTGTCCCGGAGATAACGGCTCAATAATAGCACTTGTTTGAAACAACCCTATTTACCTCATTCATGATCATCTTCAGTGATTTGCAGCACTTTAAAGGATTCTTGCCAAACCCTTCTGGAACCAGCCGGTGAAGCAGAGCGGTACCAAATCTACTTTCAATTTAGTGCCCTTCTCCTCATCAACATTGTCCAATCGGTCGGCAAACATCATGCGCTGGCACGAGCTAAACAATGGCGAGCTGTTTTACAACGGGCAAATAAATCCACTGCCAGAGCGCTGGTGACCCAAGACTGGCCACAGGAGCTCCGTGGGCGGAAATAATTCATTTTAAAAAACAAATTTATTTAAGCGATTCCTTTCCCTGCTCTATGTTCTCTTGTGTTTGACGATGGCGACGAGATCCACCAGTCTCGCGATTCGATGGAAAAAATGGAGAAACAAATGATAGTTTGCGGGGTAGTACAAACAAACAAAAAGAAAGGTCTCCAGTCTCTCCTCTCAATCAGGCCACAACCAATCCTTGCATGCCGGCAAACAAAACAAGAAAGGAAGAAAGAAAACAAACGCTATGTTTATTTTATGCTGAGAGCTTTCGTTTTGCTTTTCCTATGCCCGTGCTCCATTCATCACGTATTTATTTTTCCAAAGTCTGCCAACGGGGACGAATCACGCAGCTCTAGAGAGGGGACAAAGGAATCCTGGCAGAGAGAAGGAGAGAGAGAAAGGGGGGTGAGATTTCTGCAGTCGGTCGGCAATGGACGTCCAACGTGTCTGTCGGATTCGTTTCGCGCTTAGCCTGCTGTGCATCACTCCAATGCACAAACAGTGAAGGGTTTGCCGTTCTCAAGCACTGCAGTTTAAACAGACTGCTTTGGAGTTTTCTTTGAGGCGTTTGTTTTATTTTGTTTTTTTTTTATGTTTTGCTTTCACTTCACCGTCTCCGCCCAGTTGTGTCGCAGTAGGCGATGAGTTGAGGTGAAGCATTAGCGTCAGCTGTGTTTTCTTAGTAGAAGATTTACCGCCAACGCCAAATGCAAGAAAATCCAGAACTGCAGCAATATGAATGTTGTTTTAATTTCTTTTTTCCTCCTCATCTGATTTTATTTTTATTCGTAGCTTTACTTTTAAGCGAATTCATTTACACAAGCACCAAGCACGATGCAAAGTGTTTGCTTAGAGAAATTCTTATCATAACATTCAGCCCACTGTTAGAACGGGTCTTGTTACGTTACTTACCCGCCACTGTTTAGCGCAAGAAGGCGATCTCTTTTGCGAATTGTAAAATGAAATAGTGCCCAGGTCTGGCAGGTGAAAGCAGCTGAAACATTCTTTGCCCCAGGTGGCTCAGCCATCCGGTGAACGTGCCAGCACGTGGTTCCTGTGGAGAAATAGCAGATGTAAAGTAACACATTAAATGCAGGTATTATTATTAGCAAGCCTTCGGTTATGGAGAATCCATTACGGGACCGTTTATACTGTGCCTTATAAATACATATAAATATATTTCATTAATTAGCATGCAGGGCTTGTTTGTGGCATGAATAAGAAACGAAACGCAACCAAACCGTACACCGATTGCCTGGCACAACGAATGCTTGGCACATTCTCCTTTAAGGGCTGGAGGGGGGATAAAAGATGGTTAGCGAACGCTTTTCCTGGAACCGCTGCCGGGTATCGCTACCAAGCGAATATAGGATGGGGGGGGGAAAAAAATCAACATGATAAAGGTGCATAAAAAATATTCCAATTATCATACCGTTGTCGACGGTCGAGCGCAAGCAAAAACGTTTGCCCTCGCCATCGCTTCGTGCCGGGCGCGATGAAGGAAAACCATGTCGTCCAAGAAAAACCATCACCTTCCAGCAAGGATCTGTTTGCAGGCTGAGCTTCACCGTTTTGCGCACACCCCAACCCCAAGAGCGCTGAAAGCAGACATGATTTAGTCATGTTTCATTTTTCATCCACTCTGGCGTCTTCTTACCCGTGCAGTGCTGCTAGAGAGCAGCGAGCTTGGGCGAGCTTTTCTTCAGTTTCGTTCCAACCGCAAAAGAATCGTTTAATTTTTCCCTTCCCTTTAACGTCAAATAAAATACTCTTCAAACCGTCTCCCTTCGTTTCGCTATCACTTTTAAACCCACCTCCGCCCACACACACACACCCACAGAAGTAATGATATGAAAATTATGATAAACTCCACCCACCCATCCATTGTGTGGACGGAGAGGGCGAGATGTTATAAGCAGCCGATCATTAAATTCACATTTCAAGGCACCGTTTATTCTTTTTCCCTACCGTTGCTTTGCTGTCGGGGTGCTTCTGCCTGTACGGGTGTCTAACCAATGGCGAAACTTAACCTCAATTATGCTACCGAGTTGTTGAAATATTAACGAAGAATACTAACGAGCCTCGCAGGTATCGCAACGGCGGTCGTGACCGTGGTGCGTGGGTGCAGAAAGGTTATAATGTGTTTAATTTTAGCACGGGAGCACTTGTTTTAAGATTTTCAATTAAACACCCGTTTCGGGGGGAGCGAAATGGCCATTATTTTGTTGATTTTTGATGAGGTTAGAAGCTTAACAGTTTGTTTGTAAATTTCAATTACATTTCAGCTGTATTTTTTCTTTGTGGTGCAGCGTGTTTCGCGTTCATATTTGAACTCCAACTAAATATATCGTGTTTTACTTCATGATGTACCAAGAACAATGAAAGACTAACTGACTATTAAATCATCCTTGTTCTTTATCACTGTCATCAATTACTTGTGTTCCTTAAGATAAGCTTAAGCTAAAAGATGTTCCCCAGAACAAAGCACAAAGGGTAGCATTGTAGCGTACAAAATTACATGCCCGACTTCAATCCTTCCCTGCAGATTCATCTCCGTACTTCAGCACCACGAAACACTTTGCGTAAGAAGCTTTCCATATGGTTATCAAAAACCAATTGCCATGGAGCGATACCGTACCGTCCCCGCTGGGCTCTGTTTTATCTACTCCGCAGCTAAGCAACCTGCAGATCCTGCCGGTAACTGTTACTCGCACCACAATGCAGCAAAACAGCATAAAGCCGTGTTTGATCAGCTTAAACCACATTCCCCGCACTCCAAGCAACAAAAAAAACCCCGCACAGCAATCTGTCGCGGTGATGAATTATTCACCCCCAGGTGACACGATCAACCATTCGGCGGCAGTCATCCACTGCTGACGAGCAGCAGTAGCAGCAGCAGCAGATGTTGCATTATCCCGCGTTTGTAGCATTCCATCTCGGTACGGTGAAATCACGTACCTAAGAGCGGCTTAGTCGATACGTTGCTGTGGAGCAATTCTTTCTTCTTCATGCTCATCGAACTCATCACCTGGACGCGGGAACGCCCCCGGATGGCGTCCAAAGCCCCAAGAAACCCCGATGCAGCCACAACGAAAACTGATTCCATGGTGCAGACAGCGCAGAAGTCAAACATCCTCCGGGTTCTGGTTGATGATCCTCGCAAATCATGTTTATTCAGCATCGAGTTCTGCCTGTTTATGATGGCGGTTTATGATGATGCTGCTGCTGGCAGCAGATTACCACCGCCCCGGAATTTTTGCTCTCGCACTCACCAACACTGCTCCGGCAAATATTCCGGCCCACAAAAAAATGGAAAATCACAGAATCGAATCCCTTCCACAAGACAAGACGCGGAGTGGAGTTCTTACCCTTGCCAGCCATGCGGTACGGTACACACCGAAAAAAAAATAAAAGGAAGAAAGGAAACCAAATTATCTTCCGATCCGGTGACTTTCATTTCTTTCTTCACGTCCCTGATGCACATACATCATGCTGGGGCCAAACAAAAAGAAAAAAAAGATCGGGAACTCCACATCCCAAATGAACCGATATTTATGCATGCGCACATCACACAACCACGTACACACACACACGCGTAAATATCCGTGCCAGGATCCATATTTTTATGAATTGTATTTACATATTTCACAGCTTTCCCTAGCATCAGAATAAAGAGAACTTTTTTTGTGCTCGAAGAAATACTCCTCCAAAATTTGATACATCTCACAGCGTGTCTCAGTGCAAACAGGGCATCCTGGAAACGGGGTCGGATTGGGGGTGGCCCCGAGGAAACAAAAAAAAAAATGGGCCCCATAAAGTTTATGAGTTCTCACAAAACCGAAGCCACCCCAAGCGAAAGTGTGTGTGTGGTTTATGTTTGCCGGTGGTTCATGGTTTTGGTGGCGGTCGTGGTGGTGGTGAAGTTTAACCCAATTTTCGGGTCCTTTTGTCCTTCTTTTTAAGGAAGCTATCGGCTGGGCGGGAGTTTCTTTTGATTCCCGTACGAACGACAAACAAGGAAGAAATGTCCTCTAGAAACTATGCTGGACCTCACTATTGTGTGCGATCCTTTTATCACGTCGTAAGACGTCCGAGTGCTGCCGAAAATGATTCACGGTCGAGGCAGCATTGGACTAAAACGCACCGGAACTGGAGTGTCCTTTTTGCCCCTCCACACCCGGCAAAAGTGGCAAGTAGTTTGCATGTATATATTTCTGCCTTGTCTTAACGTTTCGCATCGTTTAATCCTGCTCGGTAGCGTATCCGCGTCCGCTGCGCTTCCCAAATGATGAAAAATCGTCCCTTTTTTAAGCGTTTCCCTCCAGCGTGAAAGTGAACGTAAAAAAGTGGCAAATTTTCATCCATAAAAGTGGGTCCCTTCGCGTTATGAGCACGCGGGACAAAGCAGCACACTTGCAAAGGGAAAGGACAATTTTACTGCTTTTCCACAGCTATTAAATTGCTCTTTACCGATCGCTTACAACGCTCGTTTCGCTGTCAGATTCAATTTTCAACAGGGCACTCGAACACGCAGCGCGACTAGCATCGGTGGCACGGTTTTGCTCGGGACGGAGTAGAGTAACGACGATAGTTCACAGTCGGCTGCTTGATCCTGGCCACGTTTGTCCCATTTCATCCCCCCAATGTTTTTTTTTTTTTTGGCTGGCGAAACCCGTTACGAGGCCCTGAGATAGAGAGTGAAAGCGATGAAAAAGGCATAAACCAAATCAAGCGATACACAACATGAACGATGAAGAACACGCGGCTGACATGTCGCTGGGTGAAGCGAGATGTAGACGATGTTGGCCCTTTCCCTCATCCCATCCTGCCGGGGATGTGTCATAAAACTAACACCAATAAAAATTCAATCAAATTTCGATGGGTTTTCGATCGTCTCGAATGATTTCATCTCGAGCAGCTCGAGTTGATCGATGCCGGCCTGTTTTTTTTCCTACCGCCTTTCACGCGTTTTCCACGCCAGCCACAGTGGCGATGGATTGAGCGTTTATGCATGCTGTTATTTCATGGCATTGATTCGCATTTTTTTTCGTAACCATCGGCACCTAGAAATGGATTTTTTGTTTTCTACAGACATAAACCATATGAGTGAGCACAGGAAGGAAATAAAGAGAAAGAGAGAGAGAACGTGACATAATACAATGTAAATGGAAGAACGAAACTTCCACAAACTTTTTACGTGTTGTTTAAACATTCATAAAAAAGTTTCCAATTTTATATTGAATGAAAGCTCCATCAAAAGCTTAAGATGAAGCATTGTTTCATTGCCTGAGGCAAGCAGGATAGAGTTCTCTTCTTTGTTCTTTGTTTATGAATACTAGACAGAAGTGTGTTATAAAACAGGATAAAGAGGACATAAACAGCCATTAGCAATTTTATGCTTTAAACTTAATAATAATCTTTCTGAACTCTCTCTTTCTGCTGCTCTAGACTAACCTTAGTACGAATCAAGTTCGAATCAAGTTCGACATTAGTACGATAGTAGTTTCTACTTCTTGTGAGAATAGAGTGATTTAAATTCATAAATAACTTTCAGTTAAGTAAGCTGAGAAAACGTAACAACAAAATTATGTTCTTTAATCCTTAAACTAATCGTAAATGTCTATAAAACATATAACTCTTCAACAATTAATTCTGATGTTATGCAGCAATATCCAAACAGAGTAGGGTAAAGTTAAAACTAATGAAGTAGAAGCACGAATTAATGTTTCTTGATAAATAAACTTGCATCCTTACGACAATAGTAATGATTACCCAATCAACAACTGTAAGGAATTACAATTGCTTTTTCTCCTTGGTTTAAGTCGATTCGGTAGCTTATATTTAAATAAATTGTTAATTGTTATACTTTTGTGTTCCATGATTAGCGTAAGAATACTATGACCATTAAACTAATGATCACTTGAGCATGAAATTTCCTTTCAATTTGATGTTTGAAAGTCTCTCTTACATTTTAAGATGAGGCTAATACTTTAATCGGTTGTTGAATGGTACGCTTCGGTGGGATATTTTCAATTAATTAAAAGCCAATTTCGTTTGATATTTATCTCTCATCCAGTACGTACCATGGCACCAAAATGGGTGGGGGGTTCGCTTGCGCAAAAGTTACAATCAATGAAATACGAAACTTTCGCATCCATTTCCAGATGGATGAATTATCGGGTTCGATCAATTTGCTGGCAAAGCCTCAGCCATACCCATTCCGCTCGATAGGAACCAACCGTTCGGCAGCAACTTCTTAATCTTATGTGCGTAAGCAATGTGCTGACGGTGGCACGGGCACAGGCACACGGGGCAAAACGACACCGTTGAAGGGTGTGTGTTTTTGTTGGTGAAATAATTTCGAAACGAAACAAGGGGAAATGGTTTATAAAATCGCTTCATCAGAAGTTGTGTTTCCCTGGTACGCATGAGCGAAGTTAAAATGAGATGAGTCGAGGCGGGAACCACCAACAGCAACAACAACAACAACAAGTAGAAGAAAAATATAATTCAACAAGATACAGAAAACACATCAGGATAAATTAGGCTCATCTCGATCAGATCCCGGGGAACAAGTGCCCGGCCATACCCGGCAAATTGCGCTTGTCTAGCGGAAATCGAACCGGGCCTAACTTTTGCTAAGCCTTCGAAAACATGTTGGCAGAAATTAATTTCAACCCACTTCACATTTTACTGCCACCAATATGTTGCGGATTATGGGTCCCTGCCCGCCTCCCCGCTGTGGCTTCTCGCCCGGTGCGGTCCTTCGCCAACCCCAATCATCATCTTCAGGGCATGGGAAATTCGAAGAAAATTTGATGCGTATCGGAGCGCGTTCGGTCATAATGTTGGAGCACGAGAGGAAAAAAACGGGGAAGAACAACGGAAAACTTTCCCGGGACGAGCAAAAACGGAACGAGTTTGACGAGTTACCGCTCGATAGGACGAAAACTTATAACCGGGCAAACCAGGGGAACGGCGTGGAACGGCCCGAGCCAAAGCTCTCAAGTGGGTGTGCTGACAAATGAGATCCATTCCGAAGTCGGACAGCGTGTGCAGCGTGGGGTTATTTGCCCTGGCGAGTCAGTCGAGTCGTAAGACGGCCCAGCACAAACTGCGAAGCGGAGTTTTTCCCTTAACTTTGTGCCGATGGGCCGGGCAAAACAAGACGGAAACTACCCTCATTAGCTAGCAAAGGGGGGAACACGAAATTGTGAACGGTACGATTGTTAAGCGATACTATCAAACTAATGGCAACCACCGTTAACCCCCTGTCGCTTCCCATTTCCCACCTCCCCTCCCCCGTTTTTCCATCCCGTTCTGGAATCCCCGCCAAAAGCGCTCCTTCGGAAGTCCGTTTTTCCCGAGCAGCCGTTCAGCAGTGATAGATTTCTTTCGCGCCTTCCGGCTTCGATAAGGAAGCCGAAGTTGTGCAACGGAACAAAACAAAAACAGGACCAATAAAGGCAAGAAATCACAAGTGGCAATCAAACCCCGAAAACCCGATAAGAAAAGAGCCGTCGTGAGAGGATAGCAAAACGTAGGCTTGTTTTGACAGACTGCAGCCTCAGCAGGTTGGAGTGAAAACAATAAAATATGGCATAGGAGGCATAGCACTTCGTGGGGAGGGTTTACATACAGGGCTGGGCAGGATGTTAGTTTGTTTTGTTTGACAGACGTTTTGTCGCTTCCTTTTATTTTTTTGTGTTTTTCGCTTTATCTTGAATATATTTATTTGTGATTACGTTGTGTTGTGTTACCTACGAAGTTATTTATTTGTTCCAAAACGAGTTTTCTTTACTTAATGCAATACACAAATATGTAAACAAAATTCAAGAAATGCTATCAAAAATTAGCAAACCCTGCCTGAATCTAGTGTTTGTTTGTTACCAGTAGAAACAGAAGCGTTACGAAACGCATTTAGCTTCACATTAATCCACTTATGAAATGGGGCTTCCTTCCAATTTTCACGATCTATACATCAAAGCTATAATTCGATAGGAAATAACGATTCCGATTTCCAAACTTTGTGCAGTGTTTCGCATAATTCCGCATGACAAAACGAGGTTTCCCATAGAAGGTCAAATTTTTCAAATGCGAACCACAAAACAATTCAATGCGCTATTGCGTTTGATTTGCGCTATTGCCAGATCGTAACGGAAAACTTGCTGCTGTTCGATTTAGGTATTTTTACAATCTTTACCATTTTTCGGTTTTCTGCTTTACTTATCACAAATCGCTTCTTGCCGAGAATATTTTACGAAGGCGAAAGTTTCCACGGTTTGTTTTGCTTTTCTTTTTGCCACGTTTTTTTTTTCTTCGTTCGATACGATTGTTTTGACGATAATACGATTTTCTTCCCCGTAGTCTTGGTTCGATTTTCTCCCCAGTGTTTGTTTGTTTTTCTTATCGCAGAAGAAGTTTCTGTTTTTGTTTCTGCCTTTTTGTCTGCCTTCCGTTCCGGCACGCAAGAGCTGATAAGACGTGCTCGGAGATGGCGTGCTATTTACTGTCTCGTTTTCTTAGGCATCTTTTTTTTTTGGGGTTGGGTTTTACTTTTCCCAAATGCTCCACCGTCGTATGTCGAGTTTTTCATCACCTTACGTGTGTGTTTTCCTTTTGTGTCGTGAATGTCGTTTTTCTTTGCTTTAATCTTGTGCTAGGCTAGGCTAGAGCCTCAACATCAACGAGCGTCTCGATATCGCGTTTCAAGCATCGTGATATCATCTGCTGGAGCAGCAGAAGAGTGTAAAAAATGGGATAAAAACATACCGCACGAGAACGGTTCCAATCTCGTTTCGTATCAACAAAGCACACTTGAAAGAGTTCTCGGCTTGGCTTGTGTCCTGTGGGTGTGGAAATTTCCCGAAGCACACATTTATTCAATTGGTATGGCATTAATTTAAAGATAGCGCTTTCCTCGGGTAAAGATTCCCCCCAAAAGAAAAAAAAAAGCCCCGCGCTCTTCTATGATATTTGGAGGGAGCCCCCTTGTTGGCTTTTGTTCTTTTGACATGTTTTTCGATTTTTACCGCTTGATGGAAAGTTTGTTTGCACTCGCGGAGAGCTCACGATGGTGCGAGATAAAGGGCAAAAAAAACAAGGCGTCACGTGATTGCTGTCGGTACAGCATCCGGGCCAAAGCATCGTTATGTGAAAAGAAGTGAAAGTAAATCCATCGCGATGGCTCTAGCATTACCCCGTGCGATCGATTGATCTTTGCTGTCAACTGTTTGGCTGCCAGCGGACGGAAATGGGAATACGAAGGGAACAATTGAAGCTGAGTTCGTTTTTGCATGAGCGGATCGCATTAGTTGAATCCGGAAAAATGGGGTTTTTACGTCTTAGGAATGTGTGAGATAACTTTAAGAGATTGATTTAAATATGAAATGCATCCCTTATTTTCACAGCATGGCATTTGGTCTTTTTGCGAAAAAAAAAATACTGAAAGCTTTCATAGAATAATGTTTAATAAGCTCACTTTCGAAACTAACATCAAAATAACTTTAGCATTTTGCTTTAGCAATTTATTTAATTCCTTATAATATAATTTATGAGTTATTAAAGCAATTGTTATAAGACAATACTATTTTGACCTGACAAATTCAAACATTACAGCACTTGCTCAATGCAGCACATCATCCATTCGAATGGCTTTTCTTTCACATTTGCTTTATGCAATAAAAGGCTTTTGCTTGTTGTTCGTATTAAATAATAAAATAGGTTTGAAAAAAAAAAATCTTAAACCTCCCGAGTCACACAAAATTGTTTCCAATGATAGCAACAAACATAAAACACATCGACCCACCCGATCGGCCAATGCATATGGGTCCAAAGTTTATCGCCACAATTCGTTCAGGCTGTTGACTCAATTTATGGCACCCCCGCTCTTCGCCGTTGGTAACCGTCTCACAATAATAAAGAAAAACAAAAATGCGCACCACATCCGAAACAACGGGGGACATAATTTTTGCCGAGTCCGATGCTGCACTGCCTGCCTGTCCCTGCGTACGACGCACCCATTCAAATTTTGCCCACACACACGCAACGATCGCAGCAAAAAACGATTAGCACCGTTGGCAGTGTGGCCGGGGCGAATCGTGTTGATGGCCGCGATGACGATGACCACAGACATACACACAGATAGGTCATAAATATCGAATGGCGAATCAATTTACACCCGACGCAGCAGGAATCGTAGTTGGCGGCGACTGGGAAAGGTCCTGCGGGGATGGGGAGAAGTTGGAAGTTTTGTTTGGCGCAGCACGCGCCACCGAAAAAGTGCAAGTGTTTGCAGAAGACACAATCCCTTAAATGTCGCTTTCGTAAAGCGGTCAATGTACAGTGTGGCACAAAAAGGAACAAATGCATTCTGCACGCCAACCAATAAATGTTCGAATGATCGGTTAGAGTGCACAAAAACAGGCGTGATGGGCGAGTTCCTCAATACCCGAAAGTGCCTTGTTTTGAGCTTTCGAGTTCAACGGATTGCCGCCCTCGAGCAAACCTCAATATGTGGCGCGGTGCTTAATCAGTGCTTAAGTCGAAATTTTCCCAGCCTAACTTCCGAGATCGGGCCATTTTTTGTTGCCTCGGTGAATGAACCAAACGCTGGGTGCAAAAAGTTGGAAAAGAAACGTTGGAAATCACAATCAATTAAACTTGTTCGATGGAAGCAGATTTAACGTCCTGCGTAGGCGTTTTGCTGTAGGACACTTGCGGGGTGGGAAACATAGCGGCCTATAAATAGTGTCGTCACGTTTCTACTCCATCATCAGTGTTGCTCTGCCGTAGTCAGCTTGGAAAAAATCCCAACCCAATATCCCAGTCACACAGTCGTAGCGATGCAGTCGTTTACCGTGGCAATTCTTCTATCCGCGTGCGTTCTGGGCTGTATGGCCCAGTACGGTGGCTATGCACCGCACCCGAAACCCGCCACGAAACACACCCCGGCCTACCATCACGCACCAGCAGCGGCGCATCATGGAGGCTATCACGGCGGCAAGGGTGGCCATGTACCGTGTGGTGCGAACCTGCTCGTTTCCTGCTCACCTCACGTAGCGCACGTGCCGTGTGTGCCAGCCCATCACGGTGCAACACATCACGGTGGCCATCACGGAGGATACCGGGCGTTCGAACAGTTCGAAACGGAAGCTGACGAATGAGCTGCAAGTCGGCAAAGGAAAGCCGTCGGTCCGTCTGTCTGAGTTGGTGAAAGCTTTGCTGATGTTTTGATGTGTGATAATAAAATACCGAAACGTTAGACGACGCAACCGTCCGTAAGCTGGTTTAGTGCTCAGTTCTCATCCTCCGAAATGGCCGGAAACGCATTGGGAATGGTACGGTTTCGACCGAATGCCGCCTATGCCGGCAACAGCTGGCATTAGCAGATGATTTTTGCAGCATCGGTTCACGCCACGCCAATTGGGAACAGTTCTCTTTGTCCGCTAAATAGTTCCCAGCAGAAGTTCGCATCGAAAAACCTGACTGAGTGCGGCACAAAATCGTTTCCATTACGGGAATGTTCGGGATGTGGACCAATCCGGCCCGATCAATATGCCGGGCCAATAATTAATTCCTCATCCGGTGTCCGTGCGGTGAATCGACGGCCATATGGAACCTTTCAACATCCACCGGTCGGTCTAGGGCATGAATAATGCAGCAGTACACACGGCCCAACGAAAATAAAACCGAAAAAAAAGGAAGCAAAAACAGCTCACCCACTGGTAATGGGATATTGTCACTGATTTCATAATTAGTTCATACCATGCCACACGCCCACGCCCCAACAAACCCTTGCCGCGGGAGCGCGAGGTGGTCGTGTGGGTGGAATAATGCCATTATAAAGGTTTTCCGTTAATGAGAAATGAGACACGGAAATAAGACTCATAATAACTTGCAAAAACCGAGACAACCCCGGACACCGTCACCGGATTGTCCGTCACTTAATAATGCAATCGTTTGGCGCACGGCAGTGAGGATTTTATTCTTTTTTTTTTATTTGAGCTTTGCTGCACGAAAAGTTAACAAACACTGGCCGGTATGAATGATGTTGATGAAAGGCTATTATTTATACAGCATTGGGAGCTTGGGTGTACTGTGTACTTTGCGTTCTGATTAATTTGCAGGCTGGCCGAACTGGGAGGGACCATTTTATGGTCCCATCTTCTCATGATTGGAATGAGTGTTTTCTGTTTGGTTTGTCGGAAGCAGGTAAACATTTCGACGATAGTTTAATTTTCTATGGTTTGATATTAATTAACGTTCTCAGTAAACTATGGCCACCCCAGGAAACAAACGGTGCTGGATGCATGATTTGTTAAATGTCTTTGAACAGGTACCCTTTTTCTCAAGAAAATTCAATCCGTATTTTTAATTTGTTTTTTTTTTGTATCAAGAATTGTTTATACTTACATGTGTTGCAAAAGGTTCTTCGTCCTTTGGATCTGTAAAGAGATAAGTAAAGTAAAAAATGGCTGTTAATAAAAGATTTACAATTTCAATTACAGTTTCGTGTTCATATCTTTCAGCATAAACATTAATATTTCTTTCGTCTTGTGTTCAGAATAGTGATGGGAATTTCATTCCGAACCTACTAGGTTCGTTCCGTTCCATCTCAGATAGGATAGATGCAGATGTAAAGTGCAATATTTCAATTCAAAATGTATCTGCTTATCAGAAATATTTGTTTTTGTATTGAAACAATTCTCTGAAACAAAAATAATAAAAAGTAACATGTCGAACGTCAACCATTGTTTTTTTCCTTTTCTGAATTTAAATATGCATTTTTTTTTCTCTCCAGTAGCCACTTCAAATTGCAACACGTGAGGAAAGACAGAATGGAACGGTGAACTCAAATACATCAGCACATTCCACTCCGGTCAGTTACTCAACCGCTCGTTCACTTTTGCTGAACCGAGACTGATATTGGATACGAATAAAAATAAAACAACAGCCAGAGCACATATTAATGCTGATTATGACCATTGTTGAGCATCGTCAGTACGTCCACCAGCTGAGTTGGCCCCAAATCGCAATAGTTGCGTATCAAGTCTGCTCGATCGCGGAAGTGTAACGACCGTGTGCTAGAGTGCAAAGGTAGAAAAAAATGAAACAAATCAAAAAAATTAACAAACAACAAGTAGCATTAAGCGTACGCGCAGCATATTTGTGCCATAATGGATTTGTCTTGTTGTGACGTCGTTCGGGGAAGGCAACAATTTTTACCGCGATTTAATTATTCACCAAACACAAATGCATATAAAAGCACGAGAGCCAAACACAAAAAAAAAATCCAGCCTGCTGGGGTTTTGTTTCTTCTTCATGGCTACGCTGTTGGTTTTGGTAGAACTTTGAGTGCGAAAGCTGTTGAACATGGAGCAGAGTGGACATGACATCACACGTGGTGGTGTTGACCGCCCCAGAACGATCCACAACCCCTTTTGTATCCGCAGCAGGATTCGTGTTGCTTTTTTTTTATTCGCTTCTTCTTCACTGTCTTGTAGCGGCAAATTGTAGCTCCCATAGCGAGAAGCAACCAGCAACCGTTGGCCTTGCCCGGACACTGGAGCTTAAACTCCGCTCTTGCTGTGTTGGGGGTGGGTCGTTGTTTTGTGTATTTTAATGCCTTTTCCACCCTCCCAAACGCATAAACTAACGAGACAGCTGGTGAGGACAGCGTCGGAAAAGCGGAAGCTTCCGAGCAAGCAACAGCAGCACACGGCAAACATAAACCATAAACACACCAACCAACCAAAGCCGTCAACCACCCACGGGTGGAATGGGTGGCCAACAGTTTTCTCCCAGCGGGAAATCCTGATTACAGCGTGTGGATGTCGTTCGGATTTTCTCACTATTTTTTTTCCCCTGCTTCCATTTCTGCTCCCGAACCAAGCGCACTCGGACTCCCGTCGGGCCGAAATGGATGATGGCGGTAGTTTGTTGTCACAGCATTAGCATTAGGATTTCCCACGCCCTGTCGTTTCGCCCTGTTTGTATGGGAAATTTTTCATTTGCACTCACTGAACCGTGCGAGATTAGTTTCAATTAGTTTAATGAGTAAGTAAATATGCATGAGCGTTTCATCAGCAAACCAAACCGGCGAAAACGGATGGCTTCTTCCAATATCCGGCCGCGGAACGTCACGTCAGCCGTACCGAACCGGAAAGGAGAGAAAGTCCGGCGTTCGGGGTGCAACTGGTTCCGTCCTCGTTGTGTGTGTGTGTTTGTTACCGATGGTAATTTATGCCGTTGATAATTGGAGTGCATATATTAAGTGTATGTGTATGTGTGTGTGTGTGATTATTATGCTTTCCGGTCGCGGACTGCGAGTCGACGCGCGCGCGTGACACTTCATTCCCTTTGGATATGTCATCATTAGCATCCACTGTTGTTGGCGGTGCGTCTTTTGCGTCTTTTTCTGCGCCACGTTTCCTGGAGCAAACGTGACGATAGTATTCATGAGAGGGTCATGGTGAATGTTGATCGGTCTCGGTGTGGCTGTGTGCTTTTTGTCTGCGAAATGAGCTTTCTGTTGCGATTACAGCTAGTAACAACAATCGTCTATTTCCCATTGAAGCTGCTGGTTAATTACATTAATAATCATATTCAAATTAATATTCCAAAAGTCCTGCTTTATATTCCTCAATTAAACACAACCACAAACATCACAGTAAGTGTTGTTTAATTAATATAATCAACATTTAACAATACTTTTCAGTGAAACGTCATGGCAATGGCAATCGACAACATCAATCGTTTTAAAAGTGAGGAGACAACGTTTAATAAACTAATTTTAACTCAAATTTTGCAATCAATCAATTGAATATTTAAACCACTCCGAGTTAACTTTCAATCAGGAGATGAATTATTACTACGAAGATATATGTTACATAGTCCTTAAACATAAGACTTCAACTTATGCCGATACTTCAGGAACTGTTGTGGTTTTAATGAGCCCTTTTTAATGAGTAATTTCATCCCACATATTTTAGCTTTCTTTGTGATAGCTACAATAGCACCGAAGGTTAACTAGGAAACAATCTGTTTTATTGATCACAAATCAAGAGCCTTCAAGGTAAGAGAGAGTACTTCAATATATGTTTAATGAAACATCCATAAATAGAGTGTGGAGCCTAGAAATTCCCATTTTAATCAACGCGCACCATTTCTGGTCATTACCCTTCTGCCAATTAATATCATAAAAAAAGGAAGCGTTTTAAATTTCCTGCCAAGTGTAGGTACATCAATCAAAGCATAAAACCACCCAAAACGACGAACGACTTCGCTTCGTATCGGTAATTAATCTTCATACTAGCGGTCATGAATCTTTGATCAAGTATCGCTTAGGTTTTGGAGAGCGTTGTTCGTAAAAATCCGAAATCCAACACTTCCATTAAAGTGGCTACGCCATCCATCCTGCACCGGGAAGGATTGCCGGGCCCGCCAGGTTTTGCAGCGCCACCAACTAGCCTGTATCCCACTAGAAATGCCATTAAAACTCATCGCTCATCCGGTTAATCAATTATTGAAAATTAAATTAACGTCTGATGGTTCGAGAATGCGTCTCGGGTCGGGGCAAAGTTTTTCCATTCCGAACGCTGTCTGCCTCTGCTTTTGAGCTGATGTTTAAGTTATTGCTCCATTTTAATCCAAAACAAGTGCTACCGGGAGCACAACAGATTCGATACACTTTGATGCATAATTCGTATTCGTGTTGGGTTGAAAAGTGCTTTGCTTCCCTTTCGGGCAAACCAAACGTTGACGATCGAACCGAAACTGTCGTGCTGGTGTCGGTGTTGTTTTCGGGCAGGAATGTTCCACCATCGAACCCGGTTGATGTAACACAAGGTGGAAGTTTAACCATTACCGCAAACACTTGCCGATTCCGATCGGGTTGTTGAATCATTTAAAATGTATGCCCGTAACCGCAGCCTTCAAAACCTCCAGTACGATCTGGTGAGGTGAGGTGAAGTTTCTGCTTGGTTTTCGCTTTAATTTCGTTTCACACGAGGTGATGCAAGGAATGCCAGGGGAACTGTGGTGGACATAAATCCACCTATGGATTCCTCGAGGCTAAGAAGCACCTTTTTCCGATTGGGGAATGATACTTGGTTGGTATTAAATTTTAACAGCACATGACCCGAATCCTTCCTTCAAGAAAATCCGGTCTGCAAGCTCTAGCCAACGGCGCAGCGACTGCCGGGAACACGGTGGCTGATAAGCAGGAATTATGTGCTCTTCATTACCATGCATAATTAAAAGGCGAGAAAATGTCTTCTTCTATTCGGCCCCGGTCAGTGATGCGTTCTACGATGGTCTAGGTACTCTTGCATGGTTGCTGCTAGCGGACGCTTCTAACGATTCTAGACGAAAGCTCCAATTAGGGCAGTTTTTAATCATCTTCAATTATTTAAAAGCTCGGCGCTTCGATGTGCTCTAAAATAAAACTCCTTGCAGAACGGTACACACTCCGTTGGTAGCTTTTAACAATAGCGAAACCTTTAAACCCAGCCATGAAGTCCTAGTGGCGGTTAAAAGGGGAAACCTTTTGCTGGACGAACATTTCGTTTCGCCGACGATGGTTTTATCGCGTTGTTGCCGTTAAGCTTCCCTTAAGCTACTGTTTCGATCTGATCTTATAATGAATTTCAATTGTTTCTAAATACCAAGCTGCAAACAGTATCGACGCTCTTCCACTGTTCGCGGAAATAGAAATGCTTTAGATTTGTTCGTTTCTTTTGTGTTTTGTGCGCACCGGAAAGGCGCTTTCCCCCAATGGCGACCAATCGAAATTGATTCTGCTGCGGGGCTGGTTTCGGAATGTGGCGGAAGGAGCAAAAAAAATCTAAACAATTTTAATTTTCATCGAACGAAGAAAAAGCACTCGACCATTGCAGCAATTGAATATTGTTCGTTGCGGAAATTCTGCGGTGCTTCCTTCCGGCTTTCTTGCCCACCGTACGGAGAATGCCTTGCAGAAGTTTATTTTACCAGTCCCTTTTTGCTGGTCTTTGTTATTTTACTTTTTGTTTATATATTTGGTATTTTCCTTCGCTTATTTTTATTTTTGTGTGCTTCAATTGGTAACGCAAACACTGTCCACGTGCTTGGGCACCGTTTTGGGGTGAAGAATTCGGAACAAGCACAAAATCTTCGGCAGAAAGGAAAACACTTCTGCCGCCTGTGCTGGCCAAATGCCTTCCAGTTGGATTTATTTATTTATTTGTTTTTGCTTCACACTTTTCAGCTATTCACCAGCGCTGTGAGCGACGATGGGAATTTTATTTGACGCCATGGGGTTCAGTTGATCGTTCGTTCGTTCGTTCGTTCTGGGCCGTGTGTTTGTGGTTGACTGTTTTCCGCTCCCATTGTTGTGGCACACATTTTGTTTTATGTTCCGTCTCAGTGTATTTTGTCACCCCTATTTTGAACTCGGGTTTTGGCGATGGCGATGGATGGTGAGTTTAATGCCGACGTTCAAACGCGTCAAATGCGGGGTGCTTTATTTCGGCACAGTGGAATAACTCTTTAGCTTCTTCAAACAAGCAAAAAGCCCCCAGAATTCGCATTGCCAAAGTACTGCGATAGTAACGCGCCTTTCTTTGGACATTTTGATTAAAATTCTTTCCATCACACCAACACCGAGGGAAGCAATGAAAGCTTTTGGGTGATTGTTTTGAATGCTTATTTCCCCGGTGCAGTTTGTTTTATTGCAATAGAAATAAAAATATATAAAAAGACTTCATATTGATTGTTTAGCTTTGGTCATTTTGTAAATTATGCTATAAAAATGGTTACTTAAGTTTCATAGCATTGTAAAGCATAAATAAGTAACTAAAGGTAACTTAAAATTTATCAACTATTTTGTGATCTTCACTGTCAACTGTTCACTGGTTTAAAGTTACTGGAGAAGATCATCCGTTAGATAGATATGCTCCAAGAAGATCCGTTCTCCTCTTACAAAGGGTGAGGCGAACCCCTGAGAAAATTCTTACAAGGCTCCTCTGACCCACTTTTTTTGACAGCGCCATGTGGAAGCCGGATATATCCTAATATCTTCCTAATAGAGGAAATAAAATAGACAACCTCCAAGCATGCCATGGATATTTAGTTTCATTGTGGTCTCAATCTTCGTTGTTCATATTTGTTAAAACTGTTGGATGCTCAGAAATAGGTTTCTGTTTGAAGATATGGCTTTTCCTGGGAATGAATAACGTATTCTTAATGAACTTCTTGACAATATGATATTCATCTCGATAAGCGATACATATTATACCCAAGTAGAATACATCAAAGAGAAGACAGAAGAATCGTGATCATGAAAAAATATCATTTTTAATTTATTTCCACGCATTTAAACGTAACTTGATACTAGAACAGTAAATTTATATTACATAACGTAATATAAATATTTTCCTCCACGCAAAACCACTTTAACCTGCAAACCGCATTAAAGTTTGCTCTCAAAGAAGCGAACTCTCATTAAAACTTTCCTTTAATCTTTCTTAAGCATATTAGCTTCGTTCGCCTTTGCAACAAAATGTCATCTTCAGGCGAAGGCAACAAGTCTTCCTTCGTGTACGAGCAACCGTGACCAGTAAGTTAAGGTTAAAAATTACACGCAATTACTTACACCCACACAGCGTCACTCGCGTGTCGCTTGTCACATAAGCTTCACCAGATTGTGCTTATTCTTCCCAAGGCCGTGTGTTCCTTCCAACCAACCACCCAGCATAAAGGCGCTAAATTAACGTCCTTCCCGAAGGTTGACGTGTTCTACTCGTTTAAAGTTTAATTATATTCTATGCACCCGGAACCCGGGTGGAAGTTCTGGTGATGTTACTACTGGTCATAAAATGTTACAGCATGAAAAAACAAAAAACCCACGGCATCATTGGGTTGGATCGTTTGGTCGAGGTGCAAAATACAATTTCCTCCTGCGCTTCCACGCCCGCAGAAGTTTCGTTCCGGACTTTCAACCACCAAATGACTTGGCACCTTCTGGTGCTGGTGCTGGGGGTGTAAAATGCACATTGGCACCATAGAACCGCCGCCGCTGACAACACATAAAAGGGCAAATGAACAACAGAACTAGCTGCATCACTAGCCGCATCCGACACAGGATGAGCTTTTGCCGGGAAACGATGGAAGAAAGGTGCGGTTTGTTAGCGGCCGGAGGAGAAAAAATGTATCCGTTCGCTGTGCATTTGCAATTACTGTCTGCCACCGCATCGCTTTTCCGCAGGCCCACTGCTCGCTAAAGATCGTTGTTCCGATCGGTGAACCCCGGGTGGAAAGTGACCCGTAAAGGAATCGGAAGGAAAACTGGCGTAGCGAAACCAAGTGGAAAATCACTTTTCAATTAAAAAACTTTTTTATTAGTTTTTATTTGCACAACTTCTTTTACACAATTCCCGTGCTGCCACAACCCTTCACCCGTACACTGTACGGTGGGCAAAATAATGAAAGAAAGGAACCGTGCATGCAACGCGCATACGGGGGCGGCCCCAACATTGTGTGCATGACGGTTGGTTTGCAGCTTGTTTGCAAACCAAACCATTGGCAACCAAGCCCCGGTTTGCCAGGGCTTTAAATTACGCGCTTTGAAAATGGGAAAACTTTCTTCGCCCCGTTTTTCCACCCGACCGGCCACACACTTTCGTCTGTAACTTCCGCCTCCGGTTAGTCGAGCTCGTCCCAAACGGTTTACTGCTGGTGAGTGATTGCACATTGCAGCAGTTTTACTGTTTACTGAGTGTGTTCAAGCTCGCAAGGGCAGTGTGCGATTGTATGAAATACGGTGGCGTCCGTTCGATTGTTGTTCGAACAAAGATTTGTTTGACGAATATTTCTCATAAAACGTCAAAGACATTACGACACAATAACGTTTTTTTTGTTTCGCATTTTGTGAATGTTGCAGTTGCATGATGAACCCACAGTGGAGCTACTAGTTTAAAGTACGCTTTGAATAATTTAATTAATTTACTAAAACAATTCAAAACGGCTCACTTGAAAGAATGAATATTACTTTTCAATATATTCTTATTTAATTTATTTTAATGTCCAAAGCCTGATCATCTGGCATGATATTGAAAAGTATTTTTATGAATTTCCTTTGTTATCAAGTCATTTCGTTGGGTTTTATTGAATTGCGCAAAGGAAAGATAAGTGGAAATTCCTATGCATGTCCCAAAAAATAATAATTGACTTGGCCCGCATTTCATTCTACAGCTGGCATGCCGATTTCTCGTCGCACCGATGATTGTTGTCTACATTTAAATTAGCTTCAAAATCCTAAGAGCCACAAAAATGTAAACAACATCAACTAAAACCACCGTTCTTTGGGCTTCCTATCGATGGTGAATGCTGTGCATGATAAAACAGAAAAGAAACATCCCTGCCTATTAAGCCTGTGACTTCCTTCCGGCCGACCGTACCGGGGCTGGCCGGAATGGCGCAGCATCCGCAAATCCGTACGAATTCTCGCACAGCAAGCATGTGGTTTTGACGATTAGGATGATGACTGTTGCAAAGCGGAAAGCCTTGCCTTCCCTTTTCGCGCCCCTGAGACCGAACCCGATGCACAGAAAGTCAAACGTTGACGTCCCATCAACGGGAAATGATTACGTGGCGTTATTACTTTTTCTTATGCTTCCTTTCACATGGATCGAAATGTGTGTGTGTGTTTTCTCACTACAACCCCCTGAAAGCCGTACGCCGCATGACAAGAACAACGAAACCGAACCACCGAAACGTGGGAAGAAGAGTTCTATTACTTTTTTTTGTTGAGTTTTTTTTAAAGATATTTGAACACTCTAATCGTCTGGGTTTGATCGTTTCCGGGTTTGGGGTTTTCCTTTCTTTTTGTAACATCTTCATCATTTGCAAAAGATGAAAAATGGTTGACTTTTTAGCGAGGGTGCCTGCTTGACTGGCGGTGACATATGAATGGATGGAAATGAAAAGCGAGTAAACATGGTTTGCGAAAATATCGACAATATGCCATGTTCTTGAGCAAGCAGCTTGGGGGCGATGGTTTCATGTGTGCCGGTTTACTGGAGTGGAAATATTATTTCTTTTTATTGAACGCGAAATGATCGATTGAAGCCGTTGGTAGGGATTAAAAGATGTGATTTTTATCGGGTGGCAGTTCCATCCCCGAAGAAATCTTCTTTATGAAGGTCTACGAAAGGTAATTAATATATTGTATATTAAAACCATATTGCTGTTTGTACCTTCTAAAAGTTGATAAAAATATTTGTGTAATATTAACATTTGAGTGTCAATTAGAATCAATGAAACTTTAAGTATGGAGGTTTCTTCAACATATACATTTTATAATTGAAAATTTGTATTTTCCGATAATACCCAATAGACCTTTAAGTATTTTTCGAGCTTAAAGTTAACTACGATAACATCCATATTGGCAACAATCAAACACTTCTAAATATCCCCATCCTTGTTCCCCAGAGCAAAGCTCTTGTTCCATTCCACTTACTGGACATCACATTACGGAAAACTTTCTCCACCAAGTGGGGAAAAACTCATCATTTTTAAAAGGCTTGCATCCAAAAAAAACAAACAACTAACCACAAAAAAAAGGCTGAAATGTCCAGCCCTGTTCCAAGTGTTGCCAGCAAAGTGCAACTTCCCGCTTGCACAAACGATAACTACCGGTTGTGGCACACATTTGCACTGGGAGTACCGGGAACATCGTTAGCATCACCGTGTAGTCCTCCAAACACACAAGCCCAACTTAGCTGCGGTTAACAAGTAGCAGCAATGATACCGTCGGAGCTAAGAAAAATAAAAACCAGCACGAAGCTGGTGCTAACACAAACCATTGCTAAAAACGCTCCTACCTTTCACCCACCTCACCGCTGGAATCTTGGCCCCGCAGGAACTACCCACAAAACCATCCTGGTTCGTTTCGGAGCTTCGGGATATAAAACCACCTTGGTGGTTTGCGAAAACGGAAGCACTGGTCGGCAATAACCCGGGGAGCAAAAAAGTGAAAAGACCGTGGCCAAAGTGGTTGATATAAATTATTTACAGCTTTTGCGGTTAGGAAGCAAGCTTGGGACCACTTTTTTTTTGTTTGTGTTGTCTGCATTACACACCCAGCGCCAAGCACGTAGGTGACAACGGTCAGAGAGTTAGAGCCAACCTCGCCACCGTTTCCGGTCTCTCGGGAGGGATTCCTGTGCATCCTTCGGGTTTGGAACCGGATGTGGAAATAAAACAAAAGGAACTCCAAAAGTGGAAAAAAGAAAGAAAACATTAACACAGCACCGGAAAACGAATAGAGGGAGAGAGAGAGAGCGAAATAAAGTTTGTTGTAAATTACCTTTAATGTGTTCAATGTATGGAGCGACCGAGGCCGAAAGCGGAAAAGGCAGGCAGGGTCACCTGAGCACCTTAGGTATCTTCTAATTTATGGGCAAATGGTAAGGCGGATGGCAACATTTCCAGCCATTTAACAAGTACTGCTGGTGCACAAAGCACGGAATGTGACTTCTTTATGCGGTGAACTCCTCCGATGTGCTACCAGGGAACGATTCCCTCGCCATTTCTTTTTTCGCTTTGGTGCTCTCGCTCTCTCTCTCTCTCTCTTTTTGTCTGCATATTGTTATCTATGTGCAGCTTTGTGTGAGAAATATACTACCTCAAAATGATACTTAATTCCGATAATGATACTTTGTAATATCAATAAATACTACCACCCATTTATTTTGTTTCTTGCAGATTATAATACTACCAGCAGCAGCAGCAGCAGTCAAAGTATGTCAATGAAAGCGTACCGGACACAGGGGATTGTAATCACTGTCACCAAGTGGATGAAGTGTGTATTTAAAGAGCAGTTAACAACGTATGCATAAAACAACATCCAGCATTAAACCCTACTCAACCAGCTAGGTTAGGTTGAAATCGTTTGCATGTGATTCAATTTAGCATGGAATAATATATCTCATAATGTCCAGATCGATGATAGCCCGTTGACCCAAATGGGGATCCACCGCACGCTGTGTCACCGATCCGGCAGATCCCCACTTAAGGGTGTCGGAAATTAGTTTAAACATGAAACAATTACCCTCCGATTGCAGCAGGCGTTGATGGGAATACGCTCGAAGATCCCTCCCTTTTAAGTCCACACCGACACCAGGCCCGGGGAATACTAATGCAACACACGTTGCGTTCTTTGCACAGGCAACGAAGACGAACGAACCCAAACCCCTTGAAGGGTTCGTTTTTGTGTCCCGACAAGAAGCAGAATGGCTAATCGGAATCAGTGTCATATCATCTGATCTAATCACGTTTGCAGCGGACCGGACGGGCACTTGTGGGAGCGTTGGACATTGCAAAATTAAACACGTTAGAGGCGCTGGTGAAGCCTTAAACCGGAAGAAGATCGATGCATTACGGGCAATGGCAACCGGTTATGCGCAGCCAGGGACACAGGTGCGAGAATTGCATGTTCTCGCAGCTGGTAGCAGTAGAAGCAGCAGCAGCAACACGGTTTCATCTTGAGGAAGAAGCATCCGTACAGTGCTAATGGTGTCTAAAATAACACTCTGCTTCTTTCGTTCCCGGTAACAGGGTAGGTAGGGCAGCGGTACAACCTGAAGCATGTGGAAGAAATTTAATTTGATTTGTTATCGTTCCAGGAGGAAGCAGCATGCAGCTGCACCGAAGCCCGTGAAGTGGAAGATGCAGGACACCGTGATTGAGTTGCTGTGATGGTGAAGCTATCGTCGGTTAGCTTTCGGGCATCCGACAAGAAGACCGGGAACGCATCACCTCAGTCCCCCAGACCCAGACAGGTGGTGCAATTTGTGGATTATAATGAGACAAGCGCAACCATTGCTTCCGCCCGGTGCATGGGAAAGTGAGTGGCAGACGTTGAGCAGTAGCACATCCTGTCTAACTCACGGGGAACCCATTGGGGAATGATGGAAGCAGATTCGTTGAAGTTTGTCTGTCGATAGGGATCGACAGCTACACCCGTACCTGTCAAGAGAGACAGGGCGTATCCATTTCCGAGCAAAACTCGTGTCTTGCCTCTTTTGGCGCGTGTGTGTGTGTGTGTGCTTGCTTTCAAACAATGAAAAGAGCACCGAGCCCTTAAGGCTGTTGGATGGTAAAATGTTGGTTTGAAGCACAGAAGCGGCTGCTTCTATTCAGCTTCAGGTGCGTGCTGCTCATTCGCCCAAGTGTCTGCATCTTCAGGGATCATAGAAATACCACAAGTACGCTCGGTATCTATCCGCGCGATCTTGAAGCCACTTGTTCCCAACCAGGGCGAGCTACCAGGAGAGAAACAATTGAATTTCATAATAAAACAATTGAATTAACGAAACAAAACAGACATGCTGCTGCTTCGCAGCCATCCATCTCAAACTCGGCCTTCCGGGGGCCTTCGTCACGTGGCACTTGATCGCGTAACAACAGCGTAACAAAGCCGGGGGTTGGTGTGTTGAAACTATCAAGACAACACAGCGAACCGTATGCCGTACAGACCATTACCACCACAAATATGCTCCGTAGGGGAAAAACGAAAGATTAAGACTTAAGGCTCGTGTCGTAGCTGACAGAGTGGAGGCGCACGGTGAAGCATTTCCAGAGCAAAAAGGGTACTGTGGCAAAGGGTGAGAACAACTCGCACGAAAACTTCTCTGGGACACCGGGTTTGGGAATGAAATTTAAATATTTTTTCATACATCCACCGTGCTCCATCATACTGTAGCGGAGATCGGTGTAGCGGTGATGAAGGAGCGACTGTTTATCTTTCACACAATACCACACCCCCGAACGCGGCTCCAGGCAAACCCCGACCCAACCAGAATGCCTTTCGTGAACAAAAGTTTTCGGTGGAGAGAACGAACGAAAGCGTGGACGAAACGGTGGGGGGAAAAGCTCACCCGTACATTCTCATATTCTTATATCCGCAGGCAGTTTCCCTTTAAGCTACCGTTTGCACAAATCCGATTGTGGCAGCTCGTTTACCTACTTCGCTGGCAGTACCATCCCGGCTGGCTTGGGCCGGCGCAACCAAACGAGACGAGCAGTATCAATTCCCCACGGAGAGCAGAACTTCCGAGTTCGGGGCGATTTTTGTAGCTCATTTTTCAACAAACCCTTGAGCCTCCTCCTGCCAACCGTGCGGGGAATTGTCCCACCCCGGGAAGACATGCATATTTATTAGTTTTATTCCTTGGTGCTTTTTTTCTCACACTCTTCAGACCTCCGTACGTGTGCTCCATTCGCAATGGGTTGGTTGGTTGGTGGTCCTGTTGGGCAGGGTGTTGGTGCCGACTGACTATACATATATATGTATTTATGGCTTCAAGCAGACAAAAGACAATGTTAGCGAACGAACGAACAAAAAAAAAACCGGAAGCGATTATCGCTCGGTACGGCACCATCAGCAGTGGGAAATTGGCCTTAAAAGAAAGTTTGCAGTTCCTTTGCAGAGGACACCTTTCCTCTTTTACTTTGGTGCCCAATAAGTGTGTTTGGTGCAAAGAAAAAAAAAAGCTCGCTGTTTCTCACCATTCCGTAAGACTGTTCTTTCGTCTTCCCTTTTGTGTCACACAGATCTTGAGCAGCTCCCGGGTGAGAAATGAATAATCAAACTGACGTTTCCGCAAGCGGACGTGTAAATATTTGCACCCTGGCCCTCACCGGATGGCGATGGCAACTGGGCGTTTTTCGGGGATGATGAACTCTCAACCCCCCTGAATGGTTCCTGCCTGAAGTTTGGGACCTGCTGTACAGTCCCGGGTGTGCTCTATGTCAACGGTACGTCTACGATCTAGGTGCGAAATGTGTGCCGCACGAAAGGGAAGCTGCAATAAATCATGTCTATAAATTTTGCACGGATGTCACCTTTGGCGACTGTGTACGCCAAGCTGTAGTGCAAAGATTGAAGTAATTATTTTTTATAAAATACTTTTCAACACTTGCTGCTTAAAATATTGTATAAAAACCTAAAAATCGCTAATGCTTAACTACAGTAAACCTTTCATTATTTTCGTTAAGAGCTTAAGGTTCTTTAAGGTTGTATCAGAATTATCTAATTCTTGTACAACATAGCAGGATTAATATCCATTCTTTTTAGGAGCTTAAAGTTGGAGCAATTCGATCACGTAAATTAAAAAGATGAAATGTTAATAATTAAGTAATTATATTGAATATTTAGTCTACAAGCACGTGTTGTGGTGTTAAAGATCTTGCAACAAAGTTCGTACTTTTATATCAGACCATAAAAGCTCTGGTGCAACATTCCCTGTATATCCTCATTCAAAATATCTTCACTTTGCATGTTAGAGGAAATTTTGCTTTGCGAAATATAAGCACCGCATTCTAATGAATGTTTATCAAGTGTTTGCTCCACATTGCTTCCATAATTGCTCAAATGAAGTTTAAAGCTATCTAGTCATTACACGAGCAAACTTTTAATGAGAGCCACAATTTATGGTGCATTGTTTGCCCTCGAAACCCCAATTATGTATGGCTATGCACAGTACGTCCCACTATCTCGTACCCGTGCCAAACTACCTACCGGGTAGTCACTGTGAATGTCATTAAAATCTTCACCTGTGAGCTGCACACAACCGAACGTCCCGGTTCTTCCCCGACACGGTATGATGGAAAACTTTTCCCTTACCTTCGCTTGTCGGATGCGTTCGCTTAGCCGAAGAAAGGACGCAGTGGGTTCCGATCTGTAAAGAAAGCACATACATAAACATATTACTATTCATTGTTTTACTTACTTAAGAGGCACTTAATACTACACCAAAAACACACACACATACACACGAACCGTCTGGTGCGCATTTCGCACCATGGGCAACTATCACGATGAAACACCGACACGTTCAGCGTTGTCAGCACGGAGACGCCTTTCGAACGCAGACGGAAGATCATTGTTGGTTTGTCGTTTTGTAAGCGTTTCAAAAAGCATGCAAGACGGAAAGTCGGTGTGTGTTGCATCTACGCAAACATAGAAAGTGTTTCTTAATGGTGGCTCTAGCAAAGGGCTCAATTAACTCAGCGCTCCTGGCTGCGTCACACGCCAAGCGTTGCTTCTTTCTGTGGATTCTGGTGCAACCTGTGACACCTAATGTGCACTACGCTGGTGCGTCATCTATCACCATCGATCGTAGTATGGTTTAGACGAAGACAACATTACCAAGCAAGGGTTTTTTTAAGGAAAATTGGGGTCGCTATAAACCGACAAATTCAACAGTCCAATTCCCATACCTTTACACCAGCTTATTGAAGCATTTTTAGCTTTCAAAGATTTTTTTGGCTAGTACCTAAGTATCTAGCCTAGTACCTAGTACATTAGCCACAATGTATTTTAATCATGCAATTCGAATCATTCCCATGTCCAAATCTCAACGTATACAGCACGACGTAAACTCTGCAACAATGTTATGAATTGATTAAAAAAAAAAACTTCAAACCCAACAAAACAAACCAAATACACGAATGCAACGATTTTGGACTCCTGTACATATGCTAACATAAGGACTTTGTGCAAGTTGCTCTAAACGACTAAGTGGCAAATTGCGTGTGGTGCCAAACAAACATTTGTTTCTTCGAACTTTATCGACAAACACCACACGAACGTGTTCGTAGTTTGGCTGCTTCCGAAGCGATACAATACTTTTACTTCATACCTTTACAGGAACAGGAAAACATTACTGGGGAAATATGTTGAAAGTAAACTTCACCAATGCTGAAACAAGCACATAGACAAAGGCAAAACTTCAAAGTTCCCCGTACCGTACACATTCTACCCAAAAACTCCAAACGAAACTCGAAAGTGCGCTCGACCACCTGGCTCCTGTCTGGTGTGAAATAGTAACGATTTTTTATGCTTCTTTCGACATTCCGAGCTACAAGCTGGTAATAAAAAAAAAAACAAGAAACGCCGGTAGTGTTATTTTATGGACGGGTTAAAACGAGCTGCAATGAAACATTCACGAGAAATAAGCTGCTCTATTACTACGCTGCACTGTTTTTACACCTTCCCACGCGGTACATCTTTGACTCGAGAAAGCGCTCGTAAGTGTGGTGGGTTGCACACGAAAAAAAGCTCATATCGAGCTGTACACTGCGCTCGTTGCACTCTCGGTGGTCGCTATGGTACGTGTGCAGCAATGGGCGAGTTTGCACCATGCAGTGCAGTTCCCTGTACTCCGGGCCACATCTGTGAGCTGATGTTCGGCCCGGTCGGGTCTGAAACATATTTATGCTGATGCATTGCCGTTCCCGGTTGCAGTGTGGTGCAGCTGCAAGTAGTAAAACCTCAAGCACAAAAAAAACCCCTGTGACATGAAGTGGCGTAAAACGTGGACCACCACCACCAGGAAGGAATTATGCACCGGTTTGAGGGGGAGCGAGGGGCTATTGTTTCATTTTCAAAATAAGACAACTCCACACCGGTGTTTTGGAGTTATGTATTAGTGGAAGCTGCTCGGACGTTTGAGCAGCGGCTTACATTTGCATACATACTTCGGTTGACGTGCCGTTTTCAGGAGCATTTTATTCTGCATCCGCTGCGCAACACTTGCACAAACCATCCAAGCATGCCGGGAGCTTTTCTTTTTTTTGGGCTACCGGGCTGCCAAGAAACGATAAAAACCTGTCCACAGATGTTGATCACTGCTGCGGACGTCTGGATGGTTGGTCTGGGCGGTTATATATTTTTTTGGCCAACTTAATTGAATTTTCTCCGAGTGAGTACGTTGCCGTGGAAACCTTTTTTGCCATGGTGTGCTGCAGGAAAATTTATTTCCTAAACGCTTCATTAGCGCAAGGTATGTTTACCATGCAGAACAGCAAAGTGCTACGTACTTTTGATCCAAAAAAGTTCTAATAGACGAACCTTTTATACAAAAAGTATAAAATTTGTATCGAAAAAACGCTATAATTCATTTTTAACCCGTAATCAAGCAGTCCTTTTAGGATGTTAAAGTCTGCCTATATTTAAAAAAAATATAATTTAAATCTTTAAAGCTTTTCAAACTCAAAGAAAATAACGAACCATGTAAGCATGACCAAATGTACAAATCGGAAACGAGTTTTGAAAAAAAAAAACCTTAACAACATAAACGACGGCATCATTGCTTACCGAGAGGACACATGGAACGCTGAGCCCGTTTACGACAGTTGATTTTTTATTGAGCTTTCGATATTGGACAGAAACGTGTCATTTCATTGCGTGCTGTTCCACTTCCAGCTTTTCCAAACATCTCACAAACTAGCTTTAGATTGCTTTCTCGGTTATGGCAGTGTCCGTATGAGGGGAGGGTGGGATAGCGTGGGATGTTTTGTTATCCACCGGTTCACATGTACAGATTTGAATTTTTGGGCAGCCCGGTTACAGAAGTTCGACCGAACAGCGAAAGGAAAAAAAAAACAGAGCTTTATCAATGACGCAAAACATCCGGTTACGTTTAGCAAAACGGTAGCGCAATGATCGTGTAACATGCCCAGAAAGGAGGATTTTCAATGTGAAGAATATTTAGCAGAATGGGAGGGGTGGGCACAACAGCAAAAACCAGAAGGAAAACGATGTGAAAACTCGTTACGAACTGTTTTTTTGTTAGCATCGCTTTCATTTTTATGCGCTTCCTATAACAGTGTCCTGTGAACACATGCTGCGCCGAATTTTGGTGATGAAGTTTTGCTGAACTTTGGTACGTAGGCGGACCAAAACCAAAAAAAAAGAGGACTTCATAACGTGACGGAAAGCAAAATGACACCAGCCGGCCGCCGGGGTTGGGGTGTTTGAATTTGCACCAAACTTCCGACAGGGAGCGGGTGCAAAAAAAAGAATCCCCATTCACCTACGTCGCATGACACTTAACACAGCGCACCCTTTACCGCCATATGTGAAGTTTATCGTTGAAACGCTTGTGTCAGTTCCGATGAGTCCGGTGGTGGATCTTCGGCAGACCGTACGAGGCGAGAGGTGGATAAATCCGAAACAAATCTAATTTTACCACCAATAACCCAACGTGAGGGTTCGTTTGCCCCCCCCCCTGGCCAAAACAGACCCTAAGGAAACGAAGGGATGCTGCCCCGGTACCCAAAAACATCGAAGCTTATCCCTTTCCTTTTTTTTTTTGGCCCACACCACCCAACAAAGCGACTGCATGATGAACCCGAAATTTGTTCCGATTGTCCAACCGGCCCGGCAGATGTTGTTTTAGGATGTTGGACCGTCCGCCGGGAGTATTCGGATAAGCACAGGTTAACAAACCCTCCCCCCCTTCCCTTCCCTTCCCCCAATAACCATATAGCAAACCTCATTCAGGTTCAGCCTACCAAATGGATGATACTGGGCGTGATATAGGCCCCAGAAACTGGCCCCACCCGGGCTTGGTGCGATGGTGAATAAAAATATGAAAATTATCCTAATCTCCATAATCTTCCACAATTTGACGGTTTGATGGGTTCGGCTTTTTGGGATTTCGGGGATGCTTCGAATGTTAGATGATGTGGGCTTAAACGGAGAGCACCTTTCTGTACGGGAACTGATTTTGGTAACGCATCATAAAGTTGAACGTCGATGTACCTTTTCCTGCCTTTGTTTCTCTCTTTTTTTTTTTTGGTTGGCAAACGAGCAACTGATGAGGTTTTTTTTTGCTGTGGATAATGACATCTGACATCAACACTCACCAATGGCAGGCAGAAGGGATACTTTCTGCTCTAAAAAATAAACAAAAAGGACCGTTTGATGATACAGCAAAAATCAACTTTTTATTGAGAAATGTTCCCATTCCCGAAATAGTCATAACGAATCCAATCCTCAAGTCAAAGTTTATCAACAATCTCATGAGAAGCTAAACCTTAAAACCAACCCAACCAGATCAGAGCAGTAACGTTACGGTAAAATTCAATATGCTTTATCTACAGTCGTGGGCTTTAAAATGTGGAAAATCAAAACAAAATCCCGGATCAAATATCTGCAGTATACAGTCACCGTCCTCTAGCAGATTCGTTTTGAATGGCAACATAACGAAAGAGTGGGAGGGAAAAAACCTGAATTACAAACAATTCCATACAGCACGCTCACGCTTGTCCCTTTCATTTCCCGACCGTATGACGTTCGGAAAAGCTGCAATTGCTGCCGTACGATTTGGCCGTACCGCTTCATGCCGTATAATCCACCGCTGGGTGGTTTCCATTTGATCCGATTCACATTGATTGGGAGTGATCCTTAACGTAAAGGCTTAAGCGGTTATGCGGGAATGCAAAAGTGGGTGGGTAGTTGGATGGTTGGGGAGAGGCCACCCTTTTTTGAAACAAAAGACCTAACAGTCGCTTTTGTAGTTCGCTTTCATTCCCTGTGCACTTCCCCTTGTTAAACAAACCGCTCCCGTTGTATTGTTTTTCCGAAAGAAGCTGGAAAGGACCCGGACTCGGTACGACCATAGACCCATGGGTGTTGGAAATGAAAGAAGAGCAAAGAAAAAAAAAACAAATGGTACCCAAGAAAGCCCAAACCCGAGTTAGTCTTTTGAGTCCGGATGGGGCTTTCTCGGGGAAACCCGTAAGCCGCTTTCTGCTCGCCTCCTGGGCAGCACCCTACCTCGGGCAGCACCCGAAGCGAACAAATCTTATTTACACATTTTATTTACGCTTCCGAGACAACAGCTCTCACACACGTGCCGCACTTATTTGCTGGGCCTTTTGCTTGCTTTGCTCCCATCGTCGTCTGCCCCGGGTGCTAAAGACTTTATGAACTCGTCTCCTCGGTGTTTCGGTCGGAAAGGAGGGCGCGTTTGTGCAATAAAGAGAGACCCCGGACACCGTTTGACTAAAGACTAGCCTAAAGAGCGAACAACAGTACCACCCCATTTGTACGGGGTACGGGTGGAGATGGTTATTGCGCCATGAACAAAAAAAAAGCATAACCACACGAAAGGCAGTTACTAAATAAACGCTTCGCGAAAGAGAAAAAGGCGGAAAAGCCCACGTCCCGTAGCACCCAAAACCCTTGCCTGCAGCCAGAACCGGATTAAGCCTAAATGAAAATAAAGAATAATGTGACGTGCATGCGGGTGGTACTTGGGTAGCTAGTGCAGAGCCAAAACGTGGCTTCCACTAAGTCTCGCTCGGCTTGCAAAGAAACGGAACCCAGTCGAGGCGGTTGTGGTGCGCAACCCCACGCCCGGTGGGTCGTTAGGATTTCTTTTCCTTACCAGCCCCACTAAAGTACACGATTCATCTGCACGATAAACCCACCCACCCACCCACCCATCGGATCGGTAAGCCGCTTTTGCTCAACACGACGACGACGCCGGGCTGTTCGTTCATCGCATCTCAATTCCGATCACTCGAACGTTTATCCCTTATCAATTTCCTTCAAGGATTTTCTCAAACGTCGCCGCAGCGGCGTGAAGGCGAGAAGCAATAGCGTGTGTGGTGAGGATTACCTCTCGTTGGGATTTACCTGTGCTGCTTGTGGCACGGTTGCGTTGTAAGAACAGTCATCCGAAAGAGCTGCCAGGAAGTTGTTAAGAAATTGCAAAGCTTCCCTCATTCCCGACCGGGCAAAACCGGGTCTAAATGGCAGGTATGGATAATTGCGTACGTATTTCTGTGACTCGGAACACTGAAAGCTAACGTTAGGAACCGGACGCCCGTTCAGGACGCCAAATATCTATCGCAAATAGGTTTCAGATTTTTCTTTCCTGCGGGGCTTTTTGTTGCGTGAGCTAGAAGAAACTGAGGAACCCCTGATGTAGCGGGGGCCGGGGTTTTTTATGGGTGACATGTACGCATTCCTGGTCGTTTGGTACACAAGGAACAGCACGGCAGTGACATGGTAACATTGGGTAGTGTTGCAAGTGACAAGCGTTTACACAACTCACCTTAACGAACGTCTGCTACAAGCAGGTGCCATGTACCGCTTCATCCGAGCCAAAGAATCTCTCTGCGAGGCGAGAGATTAAACGACACTGTAGCCGGGTTTCGGTTCCTTACGGGTTTGAAGTGACGTGTCCTGTTATGTCGTTTCATGCAACGCTGTTGCGGGCCAACATTGTGTAGCGATAACGAGAGAATGTGTTGTAAGGTGTTTTTTCCATCCCTTCTTGTAGTTTGTAATTTGAACGAATCGTTTGATCGTATCGAATTTTGATCATGTTCGACATGGTTACGATGAGAGGGTTACTAGTGAAATAAAGAGCTTATTTACCAGAGAGCCAGAGTTCAGGAATTCTGATTTATATTGGATGTAAGCGATGTATTTGGCTGTAGCTAGTTATTTCAATCTAGAAGGCGCAGATTGACACTTCAATTGGGAAAATGTTGATGTTTGGATCAAAATAGGCTACGTTCTATGGAGAAAAGTGTTAAATTTTCCAAATCACTTCTATACTATTCCGCCATTCATGAAGCATATTCGCTTCATCTCACTTGCCTTCGTCTTACACTAATAGAGCACTGGTGGACGACAAAACGAAACATATCTCCACATCGTTTCGCGCTGTCAACGCGCTGTCCTGTCAAATTGTCCACTCAGCGTACCCAACACCGTACGTAATGATAAAAAATGAGTCTTTCCTTGCAACACCGAAGCAAAACTTATCAGTTGCCATGGCCACGACTGTACGAGCGTTGACTCGCGTTGTGTCTTTTTACCCACATTCTTCTGCGTGGTGATTACGCCCAACGATGCCGATAGCGTAGCGGGAAGGTTTCATCCCCAGAACTGGTGCGAAGTGGTGACAGAGCAAATAAAATATATTCCCAAAAACCCAATAGGGCCGCGGGCGAGTTCCTTTTGCTTTTTTTCTCTTCTCACCCGGAATACCGGAAGAAGCCCCACCGACAGAGGGCAGCGACTTAATATATAGCACACCATTCATCACTTGACAATTTAATCCCCAGGGATTAGGGTCTGCGTAGAAAGTACGCGGAACTGAAGAGAGATAGAGAGAGGGGCACGTGTGTGTGAGGTAGGAAATAAGAGATAGATTAAACCGGAAATGGAGTGATGCTCACTACCAGCAGCAGTCTCTAATCCTTCACACAAGACTGAAATATAAGCAGGTCGGGAAGGAGGTTACAAAGACGAGCGAACAGTCTGGACAAGTCGTTATTGGAAAGAAAAATTATGTTTCTATCTTTTCTCAAGAAGCTTAGGCGAAAAATTGGAAATCTTTAAAAATAATTCCCTGTTTTCTTGAAGCAAATAGTACAAACTTCATTAAAGAAAGCGGTAGTAGCGATATTCTTTAACAAAAGATCTTGAAGTTGCTCGTCCAAAAATGGTTCATGCCACTACTACCACCAACGTGCTGTTGAACGTGCTGTAATTTATCTGTTCTCGTTATTCATCCCGAACCTTGAGAGGGATTGACAGATTGGCCAGTAAGTTCTCATCTTACGCGTGCCTTCAACACGCTGAAACTGATCCACCTCTACCTAGTGTTGACTTATTGTCGCTTCTACATGGCAACACGACGAGTCCTGCCGTCGGCCCAAGTTGCTGGATATCGCCTGAGTGTGGCGGAAAATATTTCCCCACCCGGAACGCTGTGTGGGTACAATGAGATAGAATGTGACACTGTTGTGTATACTTCCACCACGCGTTGCTCCACTCAGTCTCGGTCGTTGGGCAAAATGGTTTAAAGTAGTTCCCGGCATTGGTTACCTCTGCCATACCGTAGCCATAAATCATCGCACACGTACCAGCCAACGTAAGGACTTGCGAGGGATGACGCCAACCGACCGGGTACGGGTTGACTTTCTATGGCCAATCTTTCGCCGCAATAAGCACGAAAGGATCATCCTGGAAGGGTAGAAAAATTATGACTGAAAATAAAACCGACCGTAGCGGATATGGCACATGGTTACGCCCCACACACCAAGCTCGCTTTGCGTGATGTTGTACAATGGTGCTTGGGTGGTGGAGGACAAGAAAAATTGCGGTCTGCCATTGGAGTTAAGCTGCCGAGGTCAGCATCCGGAAGTGGGATGATGATAGTTAGCTGAGAGTTTGGTAACATGTATGCACACATACGAACAAGTACGGGATACGGGAGCGATATGACAGAACATTGGATGATGTCATTTTGTTATTTCTTGTATTCGTTCTGTTGAGTGACTTTTATATTTACTCACATCCAATAGGTATGTAACAGCTCAATTAAGGTTTCTACTTAGTTTTAATAACAGTGATATAACTTTTAAAAAATTAATTTCCCATTCTGTTGCATCAATTTCCCAACTTTTATATTAAAATTATAAGACTCAAAAAACTAATTTAGTAATAAAAATAGTACAAAACAAATATCTCTTATGGCGTATGGAGTTATTGCTTTAAGAAGCACAAAAACCCGAAATTTCACACACAAAAAAAACATTCAGACCAAACATAAAGAATGTTTTCTATATGCGCCTTGCCCATGGTCCAAAGAAGTGAAAAAAATACTTTACTCCAAATCGACACAAAACGCATGCAATATGTACACACGAAACCAATCCATAGCATTCTGTTTGGGGCGAAAAAACATGAAATCAGTCTTACCCGGCAGAAAGAAACAACAAAAAACTTTACTTCCTCGAGAATGTTGCCCAGCATAATCAGCCGGGAAAATCGGCATACGGTTTTCTCGAACGCGCTACGATCGGAAGCCTTTTTGCTTGGATTTTTTTTTTCTCTCGCTGCATGTCCATGCCGTCCTGGTTCGCTTTTGCAGTTTTGTTTATTGGTTGAATGTTTGCTGCTGGTCGTTCCACCCGGGAAGTACGATTGTTTTGTGCGATTTCTTTCACTTGATTTTCCTTTTTTTTTCCTTCTGTCCTTTTTTGTATTTGTTTCTCTCTTTCTCTCTCTGCAGTTCGTTCATACAGGGAAAAAAGCTTCCGAAACCATCCGGCCAGAACCAATAATGTGTTGTGGTTTTTGTGGTGAGCGTGCGGCATAAAGGAACCGGGTCGATTTCCGAGAAAAAACCACATCCGAAACACGGTGGAAACAATACAGTCTCTGCGAAGGTCCGGTGATCATACTCGAAGGAGGGATGGAACGAGCGCAAAATGGAGGAAGGATATTGCATCAAAGATATAAATCAACATGCGCCCGGGACCCGGCAAAAACCTTTGTCCGGGACGGAATGTCGGTTTGGGGATGAACGGAATGTGGTTAGAGCATTCTTAGCCCCATCGATCGTAAACCGGTGACGTGAACGTGCAAGCTAATGACCGAAATACGCTAACCCGAAAACTCCCAACGGGAGAAATGCGAAAGAAAAACCACACTCACACACACCCATACATATATCTAGTGTCCGAGCGGTTTGTGGGAAAGTTGAGGGGAAGGAGGGGTTTATTTCGTCTCGGTAGGTGATAACGTTAACCGGCTTTTATCTTGTGTCTAGTGCTTGGTATGCTTCGGATTGCGCAAGCCGAGTCACATGACCATGTTCACGGCTGATTGGTGATTTACGTAACACAGATCCCCAAAATGAGCCATCATGGAATCAGACGAGCCGTGATAATTCACTCACCGTTGTTGCTCCGGAGCGGTCGAAAAGAGGCTGCTGCGATTGCGGTTAGTATTGGAGCATGGTATGCACGAATAATTCGTAATTATATTGTGGTCTGATGTTTATTGATTGTATCAGTTTCGGTTCCACGAAATGGAAAACTATATTGTGAAGCTTTAATTAGTTTGTTTAAGGGATGTTCATAATGATGATCTGAATTAACTGTTTATTCCTTTGTCGTAATTCATTACAATAAACCCTAACGCTATAAATTCCTATTCCCTACAAATATAAATTCATTAAAACTCTAGTCCGTCGTAATAATTGCAATGCGATTTGCATACATATTGGTGCAAACAGATATCGTTTATAATTTTTATTGGTAGGACATTTATCAAAGATATTGAACTATTATTTTTAGCCATTTTTAGCAGTTGCAGTAGAACTGATTCCGAGTTGTCAAATCATAGGAACAGTGCCGAACCCACCGTGTACTACATGGAAGCATTAAACGTCCAGAATATGAGACTAGATGTAAGTCAGTAGTGTCAGTTCTATCAAGAACATGCTCAAGGGGTCGAATCAAAAACTATTTGGAATTGGCCCTTTTTTTCAGTTTAGATTCTTCACCATTCAGACTGCCTCAATTCCTGGCCTACTGCAATTCCTTTTTTAAATTCCTCGACTCGGTGAAAATTTATCTTGCTTTTATATATCTAGAGAGTGGCAGAAGACGTTAAAGTTTGTGATTGATATTACTGAACTAATATCTAGGCATATACTGAAAGAGCACCGTGATTATTGTTGCGTTCCCTCTACCTCTCTACGGGCCGGATCAAATTTTCCAATTCATAAAGGAAAATTCTACCTTTGATGATGTTCCAATTTAAAATAACAACTTGCCAAACTGTTATGACATGATTCGATTTTACCTACCGAAACGCTTTAAAAATGTAGATTTATAGCATCCCTGCAGGAAAGCCAGCGCACACGATGACCCACACCCATCCACGGTGGGCATCAGTACCAATTGATCATAAAATAATGAAACATTAATACTGGCAAACGAGACCGCTTTAACGCAGACGTCAATCGTGACCCGTCAGGCAGCGCCTGGCCGGCCATTCCCATTCTCGACCAAAGCCGATATTCAGCTTATGCTCAAACACTCACCAAACCGGGGGTGGATTCGGGCCACGCAAAGTGCACCCGTAAATGTTACGCCAACGCTCTAATCTGTCAATAAAACCTTCGTCCGAAAAGTTTTGATGGGATTTGGATGGCAGTGCGCCCGATAGCCCGGGAAAACTTTGTCCGTTACGCAGCGAAAGTGAACCGAAATCCCATCCCGGCAAATGATGGTTGTGGGACGCATTCGAGGCTGATGGAGGGGCCCTCATCTAGCCTAAATATGACTTTATCTTATCCGATACCCCGGGACGGTAAAAGTGAGTTCTCCAAGACTTAAGTGAAGACACATTTTAACGACCGACCGGGATTGGACCGGAGCGAGCCAGCTCGAGATAGTTTGTTTGTTTGAAAACGCATTTCACTGTTTCGTATTGTTGATGGAGCCGTTAAAACATCGCTTCAGTTCTTCCGATTCGGCTAGACTGGCGCAAACTTTCGTGCGGACTTTTAAAGGGGTTAGCAAAATAATCCGTTTTTCCTGCTGCTGCCACGATGATCGGATTGACTTTGCACGCGAGCGCTAAGATAAACGGAAATCCGGACCCACCTTCCGCACCAGAGACCGATTGCCGTGTTTGCTTAGGCGCACTGGAGCCGTTGCGTCGGGGCCAAACTTATGCTACGCAAGGGATCCGATCCCGATGCAGATTAAAATGAAGAAATAAACTCACAACTGAGAAACGCACGAGTTTTAAACGAGCCTGTATACAGCCTCTACCGGGCCTAACCGGACAACCAAATGTCACCGACAACTTGCGACCACAACTAGGGCCATAAAATTGGAGGAAGGTCGGTGACGGTTTTTCGCGAATTTCCCACGAGAAAGCGATTCGGGGAAGCAATCGCTACTACTGGTGAACCGAAGGTCTTTATTATTATTGCTTTGTTCCACGTGCAAGGCTGCGAAATCGGAACCGGTGGGGTGGTGATGATAAGCGTGCACAAGCAAACGAAAGCCCCCAAAAATCGGGTGGGGGATGAGAAGGAACGAAATGGACCTCGTTTCCCGGAAACCCTGGGCTATGATTGTCTGTCAGCTCTCGGTCTTCCGATACATTCGAGGACATCCGACCAATCCGAATAGTTGCAATAGCAGGCAAGGCAAAAGCAAAACCAAAAAAAGGGACAAATGAACTGCATTCCTTCGCAGATTGGAACATGGCAACATAACCGCAACAAAATGTGCACCGTACCGGGGGGTACCGGGGGATGGGGGGGGAAAAAATGGCGCTGGCTTCTGCCGATGACTGTCAGCTTTCCGGAACAACCCGGAACCACCCCGGGTTCGGTTCGGACTATGTTTACTCACACGCATCAACGGATTTCGGCTCGGTTTAATTGCTTTGGGATTTCCACCTCAAACCCAGCTTCCACGGGTAACGGACAGGAAGGGTTGGATCGTTTTGTGGTGCTGGCCATTTGCGAATGGTTTTGCAGCAAAGTGCCTTACCGTGCGTTTGGTATGTGTGCGTGTCTGTGAACCCGTACGTTGGGTATTTCGAGATGACGTTGCCTTTTGAACTGTGCACGAAACTCTTCTGAGTGGAGAGGAGGATAGGGTTTTTGAGGGCCCTTTTTGAGTAAAAAATATTTGCTCATGCTCACTCGGTCACCCCTGCTTTCGATCTCTTTTACTCCTGTTTTACTACTAGTTCCCAACCACCCCCCAAAAAAAAAGGGAAAACAAACGCTTTGTTGCGGAATATTGCAAAAACCCCGGTACAGCAGTCATCGGCCGAACGAGTCAAACACAGTGCCATGCTGTTCGGGTGCATAGAAATATGTTGGTATTTGCCAGCAGCACGGTGACGGTTGTGCGGTTGTACAATCAGAAAATTGAAGCTGTATTTCTTTCCGCCCGACTGCTTCGACAAATGCCACTTGACTCAACATCGGCATAGGGATCGGCGTTCCGAAGCGAAGCACGAGAGGAGCTTTTTGATGACTAAATAAAGCTTTAAGAATGCAGCAGTTGGCATGGTGGTTTAGGATAGGAATGGTTCTGTGCATCACACTCACCGCATGGTACCGCAATTTAGACATTGGTAACAGAATGGGGAAATTAAATATTATTTTTTTTGTTTGAATAAAAATTGAAATAGAACCGACCGACAGACCATTGCGGGGCACTCCCGGAAATGTACGTTGCCGGATGGAATGTTTTGTTTAACGCAATGAAAACAAATAAATGGTGCGCAATTCATTTGCGGGGGCTTGTTTGAGATTTATGTTTCGATTGATTGTTTAAATAACTTGATTGGAGTTCTGAAGATGGCACTGAAAACTATGCTCCTGCCTGTACGGCGATGCACAGCATTTATTTTTGCAGTGCAAAAATATAGCATACAAACATTAGCATCCTTTCGGTGCTAATCGTTGCCGTATTCCGTGTGTAAGCTTCCTTAATTATGCGTCAGCATGGCACCCGATACCCTTCAACACCATTTGTTGATTTTGTGCTGCGATTTTCCATCGCGTCGTGATGTTTGTTTTGTTTGTTTCTTTTGCCCCATTTACACCGCCCAACCACCGTAATGGATGACCCTTAATAGAGCCATCAAAATCTAGCGGCGTAAATTTTGTGTTGAACGTATTCGCCTCATTCCTCTCGCCTTTCATTAGATTCATTTAACGGCCCGCTAGCCGTAAGCGATCGAATTTTATGGCTTTCCTTTCAATTTTCCACCGGACTGTGGACTGCGATTTACTGGAGTGTTTTATTTTTATTGTTGCAACACTTATTTTGCTTTTAGCAGCAAGTTCCCGGTGGCAGTGAAAGTGAACGCTCGTTTGGTTTGGTTTTTGCGAGCGGTGGAGCTATTTGTTTTTCATGGCCGACGCACCCAAAATCCCTCGGTTCCGGCATGGGGTATGGTTCCCAAAAAAATAAGGGGAGGTTTTCTATTACCAACAAAAAAAAAACCCACCCTCGGTTTTAACGACGGCACTATTTGTTTTCTACAACCCGGCGCTTTGCAAGGGTGCCGGAAGGTGGTGGGTGCTACGGTACTAAAAACTCCACAGCCAAACGGGTGAGCTTTTTTTTACGAGAACGGCCAAATTGTATCGTTATCTCGCTTGGAAGATGGATTTTGCCGCACAGCATTCGAAACGCATTTCCGGAAAGCAATCATTACGACAGTGCAACAAATCAAGCTTTTGTGGGTGTAAATTTCTCTTCGCTTTTAGTTCGGAGATCCATTAACGCTGGTGAATAAAACCTGTATCTGGCCATTGGAAGTCTCGCGACTAATTCATATTACCTACCGTAACAACGATCTGGTGGCGCGAGGGGGAGGGTCAAAAGAATTTACGGTCATTAATTATGCGCAGGATAATTTATCAAAAAACGATAACATAAAAGCATCGTTTCGGTGTTCAGCTTTGACCGAACCGAACGGTACGATAACGCAAGCCACCCAGGGAAACGATTTTCACCTGAAGTCAACGGGGCAAAAGAAAGATATTCCATTTTTTTTTTTGCTCTCATTCCACCCCCTGAAATGATGCTAATGGTGAAATAGCGTCCTTACTTCCGAGAACTACTCCGAGTGTAGGGCTAAGCCGGTACCGGAACGTTGGCAAATTAAAAACATCCACACTGACTTATGGCTTTTGCAGTCTTAAGCAGCAATCAAACATTAATTCTCCCTTTTTCTCGCAACTACTACCGTCCCCTTAATGAAACTGGCTCGGTGAAAGGAAACTCCCCGGTTTTCCCTTTGATGTGAAACGACATCGTTTCGTCCGTAGTTCCATTAAGCACAGCACAGCAAAGCGGCATTCGACAGTAACAACGGAATGAATCACAAATCAAAAATCTTTCCAGTACGCCGGTGGAAAGAGCACGAGCTATATCGATTAGTCGTCAATTTAATTGGTCACAATGCTACGGAAAAAGGGTTTTGTTGGACCGAGGGTTTCGGAACGATTAAATAGCCAGAAAAGCTCAAACGCTTTGAACTTTGAACATTGCTAAGGCATTACGGTTGCCATTGGTAACGAACGAGTAGCGAAAGCTTTTTCAAATCGGTAAGACCCTTCATTGTTGGTTTGAAATAGCATTTAAGTTTACCTCAATTAGTAGCACAGCTCTTGCAGGTCTTGTTTCAAACGTTCAGGATTATAATTCTGCAAAGAAATCGAGATGATAAGATGTGAGTATATTTATAAACCTTAGAGCAAGCAACAGCAATAAAATTGATTTATATTCTCTCTTATATTTAACAACTTTAGCCGAGTTTAACTTTATCTGAAGATAAACCCAATTGAACTGTACTTCGTAACATTAGATATTTTTGTCAAAGGCTCTTTCAAGACACTATTAACTCTTTTCAAGAAAGTGTTCAACTTCCCTTTAAATCTAACACTCCGAAAGTTTACTTCAAACAATCTGCTTTCTGCTAAATCTGATTGGTTAAATCTCTCCTACATACTTCAATCAAGATGCGCAGCACTCGGCAGAAACACTGCTGAGAGACACCTTCAAGAAGTTACTCAAGAACCTTCGTCCTTCCAGCGCTGCGTTCCCTTTAACCCATCCGTGACCGAGTGGATCTTTTGTTGTTTGAGACTTGCTTTATCAAAGCATCCTCTCGCCGCTCCACGCCGTGCTGTTTTTCCACTAACCGACCGAAGGAGAACCATTCGTTTCTAGTTTGACAAGTTTGTTCATTTAATTACAATAGTTGAAAGTCCGGCACGGACTTTTGAAGGCAATGACGACGGCCTCGAAAACAGCAGACGCTTCCACTTGACGAGGGTCGTTCGATGGTTAGCAGCCGGCAAAAAAGCTCTCCTCACCCCTCCGACACAGAATTTCGCCACAACTTTTCCGCACGCTGCGAGATGAACTCCAGATGGTTCCCGGCCCGAAAAACTCGGACCACTTGTCAAAGTGTTCGAGAGCCGTGGGTAAAGTGTTAAGTCATCGCAAAGTTTAACGCCTTCCGGGCTTTAGATTTCTTCCGTGCTTCGCATGTAGCGGATGCGACCGCATTTGGGTGGATGGCAAAAATTAAGCAACAATTTGGGCCACCATCTTGCGCTGGCCACACACCGGTTTCTTCGTTCCTGGTGTGATGGACTGATGATGAAATAGCATCACGAATTCTACGCGCGGAACGTGACCGTGATTCATAATCATGAATGCGCGCCCTCCTCAGTAACCGGAACACATCCGACCGACCGCTTCCGCTCGACGGGGCCCGGGGGTTACTGCTTGATTGACGACCAACCCGGTCCCGGTAGGGAGGCGCAAACAACGGGTGGAATGATATGAATAATTGCTACGAATGTTTTGTGGGGGTTTTTTGAGGGATGTGTGAAAAAGGTTGACAGGTGCTGATCGCGATAAGTTTTACCGGTGTTGGGCCCGTGTTCGGATGAACCGATCCGGTGCCTGGTGCCTGGTTGAAGGTGACGAAATTCGTACGTGGCATCACAATAGGTGGAATCGTCCAGGGATTTTCGAAGGATCTCGGTAGCAATGTTATTATTTACAGCGTGGTTTGGGTAACGGGTCGTGAAAGGTATGTCTCCATCGGGTAAAGCGTCGTGTGTTTAGATTTCACCTGCTTTAAACAGGCCTCCATTTGTGGGCCTCGTTTTGTGTGTGCGAGAAAAGGGACTCGGTATTTTTCCTGGAAAAATCAGCCCTTTATCGAATCTTTTCAGCGCAAGGGAAAGGGATTAGTATCCCTTTTGCCCGGCTTGAGCTCTACGCAATCCAGTTACTGTTTCTCAATATCCCTCGCAGGAGAATCCCACTTTCAATAACAATCCACTCATGTCTCGCTCAGTATGCCTAATTTAACTAAATCTAACTCCGAAACCTCCACACCGATGTTGAGCTCGGAACGCGTTAGCTACCCCATTTACTAAGCGCATAGTGCGCTCTCTTGCTCACTCGCAGCGCAAACATTTTGTGTGCTTCTTTCAAGTTTCGCCAACGGGTCCGACTTTTCCAGGCCCTCTTTTTATTGGACCGTAAATCAAAAAGAAAGGGAAATTATTTACGGCAGTTTAGCGTAAAACGGTCCGTCGGGTTGGTTCGGTCGGTGGATTTTCGACGTTACCAATTTGCCATTCATAAAACTTTAGCACACCCGTGAGGTGGACGCACCCAGCCCACCACGGGTCACGCGTTTTTTTTTTTTGTTTCGTTCACCATGCGAAAAGCTTTTGCTCACCACGCCAGGGATACGCTTCCAGCGCCCGAGTGGAGAGGGAAAAACGCAGCGAACCAACTAATTTCATTGTTTTCCTCCGGCCCGGTACGCTGTTGGCCGGTGTCGAAAGAACAAGGTAAGCCCACCAGGATTGACCTTTTATGCCGTGTTATTACACCGAGCTAAGATAGGATTACACAAAAGGAACCGAGAGCCAAAGCCGCCAGTGCACGGAGCTCACCATTTTGGGGAAGATCCTTTCGTACGAAATTTCGTTGATGCTACTGGTGTGCCGGCTGGTGGCTACGTCAGCCATTCGGGACGAGGGGTTCAGGCCCCGTACACCGTATCTGTTAGGTGCGCTCGGTCGTTCGGCCCGTTTTTTGCCGCGTGCATGCATGTATGTGTGCATTTTATTTACGTCGTTACGGCGCTTTCACTCCGTGTGCGTCCGTCAGGCGGTCACCAGGCGCTCGTAACGTTACCGGGGTAAAATAATCACTATTTATCTTAATTTAATTAAATTAAAAGCTCTCAGTAGGCTCGATTCCCTTTTTCCCCCGGCGAGGAGGAAAGGCAGAATGCAGTGCGGTGGGTAGCTTTCGTGCCGGCAAGGATTAATCTTTGCTCTACCGGTACCCGTGTCAGGTCAGATATTTTGGTCGAGTTTCCCCCGGCAGACAAGATGCTGAACGTGGCCTTTTAATTATGAAATGGTGCGATGGAAGCGGACGGAATACCAAGCGTCCGAAAAAGACCTCAAACGTTGCGAAAGGAGAACGGAGAGCCTTCGTTACCTTTTGCCCTTTTTTGGTGAATGGGTGTACCGTAAGTAAGCCCCCAAGACTGATGGTTCGAGATAAGCTTGATATTAAAAATCAAACCACACCTCCGGGTACGCCCAAGGGACCGCTGTCAGAGAATGCTTTTTCCGGGGAAAGCATAAAAATCTGTCAAAACAAAGGATTTTCCAACCGATGTAATGGTTTTTATTCGGTGCATTCACTTCATATTGATGGCAGGTTTTAAGGAATCATTAATTGAAGATTTAAGGCTAATTGATTGGAGTAGTGAACTGCGCAATAACACTTGAAGTAATTTTTCGTTCCCATTGTAAGCAGCAAAGCCCACTGTCTGGAAATAATGAAAATGGTTGGGGAACTGCTGGAAGCATGTAATAAATACATGTAAATACCTTGGGAAGCACATTAAACATGCGACTGGTAATCGGTTGCTATCGGTCAAATTAATCTGTACGAACACGAACCATTTGCCCAAAGCATGCCCGGTGGTCGAGTAGGCGCTGGTTACGGCAAGGTTGTGAACATTTCTTCATTTCCGCTGGTTCGTGTAGAAAGGATAATTGATCGCCGGCTCGCAATATATCAATTAGCACGCAAACCGTGAGTCTGGTTTATATTTTCTCTTCCGAGCAGTGATTTTGGGAAGCTTTCACGATTGCGCGAGGTTAAGTTGCATGTTAACATCCTTGACAGCAATATTGTTTTGGTGATTTTCGTTTTGCTGCCTTCCGTTAAGCAAATTTAGTAAAAATAAGGATTAAATTTATCCATGAAGCAAATCTTTAAGTAACGATCAGATTTCAACGCAATTTTATCATACTCACTTATTCTATTTTACAAAAAGTATCCTTAAAACATTTTGTGCAAAATTTGTAAATGTCTAAAAAGGCTAAAATATTATCTTTAAAACTTAATTTTTACTTTAAAAAACGTCAGCAATATTTACAAAGATAAGATCATCTAATATGTGTAACTATCGTTCTGCATCAACATATGTCACTGAATATCGCACAAGTATTTAACATCCGTACCATTCATTACATTAAGCCCATTTATTCGATAAAGTTGATTGTGAAACACTCCATAAAAGCCATTCCCAAACGATGGCCCGATATTCTATAATCGCTGATCGAATCGGTTCAGTTGGTGCACCACTAAACTTATTAATTGAATCATAAAACAAACAGCTGGTAAGCGTTTACCGTACGGGGTTTCGCGCTCAATACCGAGCATCGCTGCCAAGTAAAGTGCTCTCGACAAGCCAACGACACGCCGAGCGGCGAACAGCTCTCTTCCAGCGCTTAAAAAGTATCCCTGCCTAGCTGCGGAACGATGTTATTCAATGAAAAACTCGTTAATGTTATTAAAATATTAAACACAAGTGGTGCGGTCGTCCATGGGATGAATAGAACCGAGTGAAAAACCACCACCACCACCACCCGCCGGGGAACCATTTGCGTGCCGCTGCCGGGTGGTTGTTACCCAATTTTCCTCACCCACGAAAAGAAACACAAAAGGCGGTCGGCAAAGTTTTTGATTCATTAAGTATGCTGCCAGCACATAACCTCGCGCGACCACCCTGCACGCCGAAACCCCGGGGCATTCGAAGATACGACCACTTGCTCGCACTCAGCACGGCCTGGGAGCAAGTTTTTGCCCGCAGCCTCCCGGAAAATGGGGGGGAATTTTGTCGAACAAACTTTTCACTCAGGTGACCATTGATGCCCGTACATTCTCGGTGGGACAGTATCGTAGTGGAATGGATAAGGTGTGATCGACTTCCTGACCACGGCACAGGGCACCATCCCATCCCGACTCTACCATGCTGCGGTTGGCACAACTCTCATCTCAGCTCATCCTGAGCAATCTTCCCGTTCCCGTTTTTTTTCTGCTCTCGTCCTTCGTCCCCGTGGCCTGTGCGAGGTGACTGTGGTGGAAAATATGTAATTTTGATAATTGTATTTTACGAGGTAATTTATATTCATAACTCTTAAATGATGGAAGGAAAAACTTGCTCCAACGTACCGACGCCGCAAAACGCGCTCAATCATTCTCTGCAGGCTCAATGTTACACTCCAGCGGAATAAGATTTTGTCTCGCAGAAAACTTTTCCCTTCAATGAAACTGTTACCGGCTTACGGAACGGCGAACCGTTCCAGAGTGCTCACGTTTACGATGACACCGAAAACTTGTCGCAACAGTCGTAAAGCACGCGAAGTTAATGTTACAGCCAATTTCGGTGTTACATTTACGAACGCCTGCGATGGCTGGTGTGTTGATGGAGGTTTGTCTATTCCTCTTTTTTTACAGTCACAATTTTTCACCATTCGATTCAGTTCTACACTAATCAACGCGATCCATCGGTTGCTTGTAGAGAAGGAAGGACAGAGAACCGAAGAGATGAAATCGTATCGCTCTAGTTTGAAGTATACACACCGGCCGGTTTTTAACATGACATACGAAAGGCTTGTAAAATTTTATCATTTTCCTACGATCACTTTACGATAACGTTTATGGTTGGTAAACGCGATGCTAAAACGGCATCAAGCGTCTCTTCGGCTTAATTAACGGCTTCGGCAGCCGTGTGGCGGGCGGATGCTTTTATACTGCTTCAATTAGGTAATGTAACATGCGAGATTGGTTATCAAAAATGTTTTAGTTTTACTGGCGTCGGTTTATGGGATGTCGTTTGCGGGGCCACTACTAGTACCTCAAGCTTCCTTCCAAAATTATTCCGAAAATGATCAACTTTACAGAAGAAAGGCTTTCGAGTTGCGTCACTTTCAACAGATCCAGCTTCAATACCTGGTCTGTCTAGCTTAAATAATCCAATCGATTTTATTTGTAACTTAATTAAAAATATTCCCCTTTCCCTCGACGTTTTGGACACTGGTAAGCATAAAGCACACGCCAAAATTTCGTTATCCCAAAACAAATTATCATAATATTTCCATGGGACCGTAAAACATCCCAGCGAAGGTTTCGGTATCTCCAAACATCCATCCCTGCTTAGTATTCTCTGACCAAAGCATTATAAAAATGTTTCGAAGCTACAAAAATTAGGGACTTGCATAAATCTTACCCCATTTCTCAGAACTAACCGATGCCGGACGGACCGAAATGGCTATTTATGTGACCCTTATCCTTCGCTCACACCCCGGAGACAGATGACATTCGGACGGGTTGTATATTTCGAATACGCAAGCACATCGCAACCAGACGGAACCGAACCGAACAGCGTCAGTGCAATGATGCACACCGAGATATGGAACGGAATTGGAAATCAGGAGTAGAACACACAAAAAAAGGCGTATCGTTCCAGATCGTAGAATTTTCCATTCGCTGGCCCAAGCTAAATTATGCATACAACTCCTGAACTAAGCACACAGGTCAGGGCATGATGGCTGCTGTAGCTTTTGCGACCAAAATGGCTCGTCGCCGTTTGTGCAAGGCAATATCCGTAAGAATTTCTGCAGATGCTGAACGTGCATATCTTACCGTACAGCGACAAGCGCAACGGTCATCGGACTGACGTTATTTATTTACTTCAATGTCGTGGTCGATGTTTACCTTCGGCAAAAGGAATGCAGGTGAGTGCACAGACAAGTCAAGCAGAACGAAACTGAGTAAAATGGCAGCAATGCAAAAGTACATTTTAAAACGGAACGTTTTTTGCTTCTTACTAACGGAAACGATTGATAGAATGCTGAAGACGTAAATGTTTTATTAGGTTTTGAATAGTTTAGCCAATACAAAATCGAACAAGATGCCTGGGGTATTCTTTTGAACTGCATTTTTTGTTTTATTCATTTGTAATTCCGATCGGATATTAAAGCATCGTCAAGACTATGCTGGCATCCATTCAAGGTAGCTGGGAATTAAATAGTTCCAAGAATCAATCAACTTCTATCGGATCTATCGTTGAAATGCGACTATCAATCAGGTTCCTATCGATTAACATGGGAAAGACAGGTTTTCCAACATCACCGTAGGATAAAATAATTTTCATAAAATGAATTCATTAACTTGCAGAACTAATTGAACCATTTAATACTGTCTGTTCTGTATAACAACTTCACTTAAACGTCCACATCTTTATCCTCTTAGTGAGGATCTCTCTTTTTTTTATAATTTTACCAACAGGATGAGGAAAAAATTCATAGCAAAATAACTTACTAACAATCGATTGTTGGAAGTGACAATTGAAGTGTCAAAATGACATCTACATAATAGCGCCATCTATGAGCAAGAACAGAAAAACCACAATTCACCTATAGTACACCTATACTAAATCAAGAAACGAAATGAAACATTCATCCTGGTTTAAACCGTCCAGAAGTAGTATAATGATTCTTATCATTTTCTTCCAGCAAAATTGTTGTTGCCCTGCTACTCGGTATCAAATGCGCAAAGGAACATTTGCGTGGGGTGGTTGAAATCAATCCCACTACTGCTAATAAGCTTTGTTGTTTTCCTTTTCAGCTTCAGGCAATTGTGCTGATGGGAGTAGTGAAAAAGCTGACATAATGTGAATGGATGATATCGGATGCTTTTCTCTTATGCTTTGCTTTATTATGCACGGAACACCGTAGTTCGTTAGAGCGTTGAAGAGTCGGCCGCAGTGAATGCTCATGTTTATCAACGAAGCTGCGGGATGCATTGGCACGGTTTCGGTGTTTGGTATTCACCATACCCTTCGGTCTGGTATCGCCTGGTGGGAATCGATACCGACCGCAAAAATATAGCTCCAGCTCGGTCGGTAAGCAAACAAAAGCGCTCCCGTGCGGCAATCCGGGAATCGAGAAATGCACGGTGATGATGCACTACGCGGAAGCATCTGCGCGCACAAACGGAATATCATGCAAAAGGCAGATATGCAGGTGGAAATTGATAATCCGTTCGGAATTGATTTGATGTTACGCTTATCCACAACCCAATACCCTGGCTGCTGCCTGGTGGATGCTGATGAGCTGCGGTTTAAGCATCGTACTGCCGATTTGCAGACGGATTATCACAATCGACTGAAATCGCGAGAAGCGGCTGCGATGGACGGATATTTACCTGGGTGGAAAACGGTGCGCGGCACACGCCAGTATCATTGCCCGTCTCACATGAAGTGCGGCACTCGATCGGCTGCTGCTGCCAGCGCGGATGCTGAATGATTGGCGCAGTCTACAGTTCTGCAAAGGACACGGAAATGAAAACATCATTTGATGAGCACGTTGGGTGATTATCAAAATTAGAAACATAGGGAGCCAGATTTCGCAATTCAACTGTTTGGTATTTCATTATCACAGCTGCATGCTTCCTAATGCGATGAATGAGCAGGCGAACGTAATCAAATGCTCTTTTAATACAGTATTTATGGGCGAAGCCTTTCGGTGGCTTTGCCACGGGGATTTCCAAACTATGGAGCTTTATTTGCGAATGTATGCATGGCCTGGCAAATAATTAATATTTGAACTTTCCGAATTTTCCGAAAGCAATATCAATACAGTGTAGCTAGTGGTTTATTTCACATTTGTGTCTCAGTAAATTTATGTTCAAAAGTTTCATATTTGATAACCCATGAATGTGCCACAAGATGCGATGATATAGAAGTCATTGAAACTCTAGCGCGTCTTCCAGCTCGTATTGACAGAAATCATTGCAGAAACTTTCTGCATCGAGCCACCTCACAGTAAAGCCTAAAAAAAGAACCCTTTCGCTCCGATGGCCTCATTTCCCGTGCCATTTATACGTATCCTTTTCTTTTCGCGTGCTTTTATGACGCAACGAAAGGCAGGTTTCTTTTTTGCCATTCTTCTTGCAGTACCCATTTGGCTACCTTTTCATATACACACGCTCTCCGAGAGCTAGTTTTCTATTCACTGCAATGTCTCATTATGCAACCAACATGGTGGTACTTACTGTCCCGAACGCAAGAGCAGTGCCATCATCATCTGCAGCAGAGCATTAGGGCTTAGCAATTTCTTTCAACACCTGTTCGAAAATTACCGCACAAAATCACACACACACGCACACAGTAAACAAGCTTACTCATCGACCCACGCAGGCAGGCCAGAGTAGTGAAGATGTAAATGAACCTCACGGTGTAGGTACTGCCACCCGTGTCACATGACACTTTGGAAAGCAATATCTGGGACAGTTTCTAGGACATCACGTCGCAAACACGAGCAGCGCTCGTTGGAGTTTACGTAAAGAAAGGCACACCGCATCCGATGCTAATAGGAGCGGTTTGGAAACTAACACCCTCTGGGGACCTCTCCAGCGCACAGAAGTTTGCACAACCTATCTGCTTCGCAACACGGGCTTTGACTTTTTTTCCAACTTTCGACATTGAAACTGCATGCACCACATCCTGCCCCCTGCCCCCTGCCATCTACACTGTCCTAATCGACAACATTTTGTTTGTTGCAATCTGCCACACACACACCACGCTGCAAACGATCACCATTTCCCGGAAAGTTCCGAATAAGGTATGATCCAAACGAAGGAGCCGTCCCGTTGTTGTAGAGTCGTAAGATGAACAAACGGGTGTCGAGAAAATCCCACTGCGGTAGAACACTGATTATTCACGGCAGTTGGGAAAGGGTTTCTTCGTGAGCTCTGGCCCTATTTTGCAGCATTCTTTTGCATGAAGCTGTAAGAAAACGGTTCCAACCCGCACCTGACAGGGTACGGCTTCTTAATATTTGGTTATATTGCAAACGTACGGCCGCACACTGGCCGGGGATGATGATGCGTTTTTTCTGCTGAGCAGACTCGTGCTTCGAACATGTAAGCACTTGGAAAGCGGTAAAGCACCAGCATCAGGAAGCTTATTCATACGTAAGGTTTCCATCCCAAAACCTGATCACGCTTTCCATGCTCGTTTGCCCGCGTCACCATGGAGATGCGGTTTTTTTTTTGCTTTTTCTTCGACGATGGCTCGTTAACAAGCAGTGAGCAGTGAGTTTGGACGTGAAAGTGAAATGTCGCTCGCCGCTCAAGCACAAGCACGACAGGGGGAAAATCTCGTCGGACCCATATTAAATGCCAAACGAATTGGAAGAAGTGTATGTCCAAGTGTGTGCCTGTGTGGAAAAGGCAGAGGTTAAAGGAAAAGTTTTCTCTGCTGGCGTTTGGGCCACATATGCACCCCATTCCTGCCGTACCGGTCGCTCCATCGGGCCATTCATTCCACGTCCCATTACGGGCCCAGCTGAAGTGCATGCCTTTTTCCACCCGATTATCCATCTTTACCCGGTAGCGATCCGGCTCCGACATGCAGCTGTTGCCATGAAGGACACTCACCTACACTACATGCAACGATACCCAGTAACGGGGGCGAGAGTGTGAGAGTGTGTGTGTGTGTGGGTTGAGGGAAATCTTTCAATTTTCATCACACCATTCATCGCCGACGTTCTTCGTATAGGAAGTCGGAACGGGGAGGAGTATTCTTTTGACTTTTGCTGCCAAACCTTCCCTGTTCTCTTTGCTTGGTTTCGGTCCTTAGTGATGGTTTGGAGATGAGATGAGATTCACCATACACTGCGCCACACCATATGGTGAACGTTATAGAGGGATGGGCAAAACGGAGCGCAACAAAAAGAGGAAACTCCAAGCCATGGTGGATCCTTCTTTTCATGCACCATTGCTATCCACGCCACCGACGCTAAAGCCAGCCAGCGTCCTTGGGGTGTGTGTGTGTGTGGGAAGGATGTAAGGATGTCCACTTTTTTTCTGTCTCTCTCCTCCATTCCAGTCAACTGCTGCAGTGAGTGCCTTCTTACATGGCCGCGCACTGGGTGACGTTCGACGTGCTTCCCCATGGCCGATGTAGTTCGGTTGTAGTACATTCGCCTGAATAATGTCCCTATTTATGGACGCCCATGTTTGTCCTTTTATTCGAGACTAAGTTAGTGTATGAGGGAGATGACAGCAAAAGTGCGGGATGAGAATGTTATGAAACCGACCATCCGTTCCTTCATAACAAAACCATACGAGGCCATTCAGAAAGGACCCAAGCACGTCATTAATATAAATCAGTGCTTATCCAGTCCGTACCCGGTTATGGAGCGTATCTTTTCAGTCCCAGCAGCCGGACACATACACACACACACTCATATTCAATGCCATTCCCGGCACGGAACAATATGCCAAATGAGCGCTCGCTGCTCCGGTGCCACAATGGTCCATTGGCCATGTACGTAGGTGGGGGATTTTTGTGTTCCCGATCAAAAGAGTAATCCCGGTAAAAGTTCGCAAATCAGGCCAAGTAAACGCTTTTAAAGTGAACATATGCGCATGGATCTATTTAAACAGCGTTCAATAAGCTTACTACCACCGTGTGAATTAAATTACTTTTATGGTTTACGACGGTTAACATTTTACAATGTTTTTTAAGAAAGAAAGAAAGCTTTAGTTTGCTGATTATATCAATAAGTTGATTTATCATCATTTTTTCAACGTTTTCCTGTCTCTATGCCAAAAATAGCAATATTAATAAGTTCTTATATTTTCTATAAAAGGTACTTAACAGTAAATTGGTAATATTTTTCCTCTTTAGTGCTGTCCTGTCCTGCTTGTTGCATAAACACCTCATGACTGAGCATTATGTTTGATAATGTAATATATTTAGGAAGTGCCTAGGGATGTCGGAGCTTCATGATTATACATAAATAATGTGGGTTTAGTAACTTTTCTAATTAATAATAAATTTTCCTCGAATCGAGCATCGAATGTCTGTGAATCGATGACAGTTTAATATTGTCTTTATCAGTAGTAATACATAAGGTTACCGCTAAGTAGAAGTCGAACAGTCTTCTATTTATTACTCTGCCAACTTCCCCCTCCCAACTGCCAAGCGAATAACGAATAAAACCACATTTACCAAAGTGCAATAAGCCGCTCTGCTCACTAACCACAACTGCACTCGACATGATTATTCCCTCAAGCAACCGCGGGCCGTGTGCGCAAATGTTTTAAATTTAAATTTCATCGATTTAAAAAAAGCCCCGTAAGCCTGTTCCATCCATTTCCCGCACCGGCACGGCACGGGAACGGCTCCAGGGAACTGGTCTGGTAGTAGAATTTATCGTAACAAATTAAATTTTATCTCACCTTTAACTTTGGCGTACACGCTATTCGCTGTTTCAAGTTTAATTCCGCTACCATCGTTCCCACCGGTGGGAGAGAGCAAATGTAGGTACGCTCCTGAGGGCCCTTGAGTGCCCAGGAAGCGGTCTCGGGTTTATTTTATTTCTGTGTGTTTCGGTGTGTTTGTGTGTGTCGTTTTTTTTTTTGCTTCCCAACTGTTCCTTCTTAGAATGTGTGGAATGTAAGTGCTGGCTACATTGGCCACCGTGCACTTATACTACATACACATACATACACATACATATCCTATCTGTGCATAGGTCACAACGGTTAGGACGGGCTGGAAAATTCTACCCAACTTCTAGCTCGCTTGAAAAGCCTGTTCTTCATGGGGCGCATACCAGCATATCTGTTTCCACATACTTCAACTCAAGAGAAGGATAACGAAACACACTAGCACAAATACACACACACATATACACACTTACAGTCACTTGTAAAGGGCAAAGCAACGGAAGGAAAATCTACCACAGCCCACCGAATTGCCCCAAAGGAATCTTATGCCACCAAGAGCGTAGGGACGTAATCAGAGGGCAGAGATGGTTGTTTTTTTTTTGTGCTCGCTTTTGCTTTTGCTCAGACCCTTGCTGTCTCACCCTTACTGCTGCTACTACTATATCTTCCCTGCGGTTTGTTTGTCTCTCTGTGTATGTGTGTGTGTTTGTGTTCATAAACATTTCTCTTTTTATCGCGTCGAGATTCCCGGAGCCTGCCAGAAGGCAAACACATTCCCGCTGCCAAAATGGAGCAGCAAACAAAACAAAAAAAAATAACACTCCGGTCCTGAAAACTTCACGAACGACCCTCATTCGGAAGTCGGTCCCGGAAAACCGTTTGCCTTAATTGTTAACTGCCCGCGGGGAACCCACGGCACCAACACGCGTCGGTAGGAAGTGAAGCAAAATGGCGAACGATGGTACCGACCGGCTGGTGGTGCAAAGGTTTCACTGATGAGCCTACCCGGCCATCCCGGCCGAAGGGGAGAGCGGACTATCAAGAATGAAAAATACATTTCCTGAGCCTCGCCGTTGAAACGAGGGCACAAATTGCACGTGGAACAGACACACTCGCAGGTGTAGTGGCACTTCCCTGGGCTCGATGGGATGGTGCAAAACACTTGCTCCACAGCGCGGAAACGAATCCCCGTCGCTTGGCACGGTTCACGCCGGCCTTGTAACACCACACACCGGGAATATGAAATTACTTCAAATGATTCGAAATTAAAACACTGTGTGCTAAAGAACCGATGGGCGTTGGGATGGTGCGGCCGGATTTCTAAATGTAGCCCGTACTGGAGCCATGAGCTGTAATCGACTCGCTCAATCAGTTTCGCTTTGGGGAGGAAATGAATAACCTGCACAGCTCAGCTAGAATTCCTTAATCATAATCAACGTGGCAAAAGGTTACAGTGGATTACGTACAAAGTTTCTAAAATAGAACCTTACTTTTACACGTTGATAAGAGACAAAATTGCGCAGAGTGCTTCGTTAATAAACGGTCGGGAACTTTCGCTGGGCGCGTTGTGCAGTGCGGAACGTGCAAACTGCATCAAGCAAGCAACTCGTGGGATAAACCTGGTTAAAGTTGGAATATAAAAGTGTGCTAACAAGAGACATGAGTGCAATTTTCTCCTCTTTTTCTACACTAAAAAAACATAGTTACATAACACAAGCGGAGTAAAAAAATACTCACACGAAGGTGAGTGAATCAAACTGTAGAGAATATGATTTTAACTTTCTCTTGCTGGAGGATCCTCTTGAACCGGAGCAATCAACGTGATGTTCTCTTTCATCAAGCCATGTTTAAACTATTTTTATTTTTTGCAATCCTTACACTTGTTTTTTGTGCATTAAATTGTGTGTAGGTAAGTTTTTTCTGATCCACAAACGGGATGATGCTATTATAGCGTGAGTAAAAATATTTCACTTCACTTTTACTCCTTCCAACTCAGTCTTACAAGTTTAAGCAAACGTTTGCACATTGTAAGCATAAAGATTTATTTGTTATGAATCTCAAAATGTCGTTCGATGGATTTTTAGTGATATAAACTCGTAGTATTGTTCGTAGTGTTGCTTTTTTTCGTAATCCTAATGTAATCCTACTTACACTCTTAAAGCTGTCATAATGTTATGGATAAACTAGCGGAGGATTCAAGCCAAAAGTGTAATGTTTAATGTTCATTCTAATATTTTTTAAAATCACTGTGGATTTAGAAGAATAAAATACGAGGAAGAACTTTTGTTGAACCTTCGAATAAACAAATACAACATTATAAATTTCCATTATTATAGCAAGTAAAGTACACATTTAACAGTACCTTTTTTCGTCCTATATATAGTCCTGCATTATAAGTGCTGTTCTAAAAGCAAATCCTGAGGCGAATCCGCTTTTCCGTTGGCAAAACAATTGACTAAATCACTCCCTTTTACCATTTCCCCTTAATGCAGTGAATACGGTACGGTGCGATTGCTTCCACTTGACTAATTGCTGTCAAATTATGGTCTTTAACGGTAAAGTGAGAATACGATACCGATCACTTTACAACTCGCAGCAAAGGGACAATCACTAGCACGAACTTTTTTTCCTGCAATTGAGTGGAGAAGAAAACAAAACCCTTTAAGCCATAACGAAAAAAAAAATTGGCGACCACCATTCGAAGGAATCAAAGAACTTAAAGGCTCTTTTAACCCATATCACTCGATCGGTTGGCGAGAAAAAGGTTTCGTGTTTTGTGCCGTAGCGTGAATTATTGTAGCGGAAGAAAAGGAGCACTTCTCGGTGAGTGTAAAATTTAATCGGAGGTCTCTCGGGTTCCCGGGGCCCAATTTACCTGCTTCATCTTTAATTAACGGACGCAGCGGAGCATTTAAAAGCAAATCCGTGCGCTAGCATCCTTTTTACATTCACGATGGAAGGCAAGAAAAAACGCCTTTAGGACGATGATGATGATGATTGTTACGAACGCGAATGTAAATCGAGCGAGCGTACCTGCATCGGAGAAGGTGAACGTAAAGAAACGTAGAGAACAGGAAAGGACTAACGCGTAGACGAAAATAGATAAAGAAAAACCAATAAGGTCCGACGCCCAAGCGTGGGCGTAAGGTGTGGAATAACACACGTAAGGATACGTTACAAGTAAAGCATACAAGGTACACGCCCAACGGACAGGTAATAAAGGATAGGAAAATCCTAAGCAAATTATAGATCGCCGCCTCGGCTAAAACCAAAAGAACTAAACTTCATAACAAACACGCCTTATGAGAAACATGTAAACATTAACCGCCATTAGGGTAATGTGCCCAAGGATTCGTAGGTCAGATAGCGTACCGGATAAGGGTAATCAGGCAACACCTGAACTAATAAGCGAAATAGGGCTTAGCGAGCGCGCCATGCGCGGGTAACCAAAATATCCTATGCAAATAATACGAATCGAGATGCACTCGGACTAGCGAGGTGCAATAAAATGGCATACCTGATTTCATGTAAACCTCGTTTAGGTAAAAAAGGCAATAGTGATAAATAACGAGATGAAGTTTCTATCTCATTCTAATTCTTCCATCTCATTTACACTTAAAAACTTTCAAGACACAATGTTACTATAAAAGCAGGAAATTTTGTTAAATAAACTCACTTGTATTTGCAACTTAACTGTGTTTGGTGCTTATTCGAGTCGCTGTGTTGGCCATCGAATTGGAAAAAGGTCCGCTTTGGGAACTGATTCTGCTTGCCAGGATAAAAGCCTACTCGCCCGACCCAAACGATTTGATCGCTTTCACTTCTACTTGAGATTTACGCGAGAGTCTCTCCTGGGTGATCATACCTTCGCGTGATCATCCAACAAACGGCGGAACCAGTGTTCCGATTTGTTCCCGTCAGTAACAAATGGTGGCTCCAGAGAGGAGATTATTATAACTCGCGTGTGTTCAAAAGTAATCTCTTCGAACGAACTTACGTTCTGGTGTGCTGTCGCCTAAAGAACAGCAAAGTGCAAAATCCGTGTAAGAAGTGATTGTGACGAGTGTAGTTCTAAAAGGCTACTGGCTAAAAGTGAAGTTTAAATATCTACGGACAAAAGAGTTGCGCGCCTCTTAAACCAAGTGTCTAAAGTTCATTAGCCAGCGGACCTAGTGAGCCAGGAACTCGTGAAAGTGCCAGTGAAACCCGCGGACCGAGAAGGGGACGAGGAGTATCGCTGGGACAACGACAATCCAGTACCGGAAGCACCGCCAGTTGAAGAAAACAACGTCGAGGAGCAGTTAGTCGTCGACGAGGAGTACTTCGAGGAGTACTTCAAATGAAACAGAGGACAACGACGAACGCATCCCAGCCAGTGCATCATAGGAATCACCAAAAATCCGAGAGTCAGTAAGTGAAATATCCTTTTATAAGCACGGCAAGGAAATCTTAGATTCGTCCGAAATGCCTTATAAATTCGTAAACAATACGGAAGGCAGTTGTCGCCTATGCACAGCGGAAGATACCGCTTTGGCATCAATGATCGCATGTTCCGAATGCGATCGATGGTTTCATTTAACGTGTATCAAGTTGACACGTAAGCCTAAGCCAGAGGAAGTCTGGCTATGTGGCAAATGCCAACAGATTAAGTATGAACTTAATAGGCAAAAGGATGAGCTCAGAAAATTAGCCGAAAGAGACGCTAAAAATACAGAAGAGCTCAAGGCCTTGAAGGAAGGCCAAATGGACCTCGGTGAGGTTAGTTCCATGAGGGAACAAACGTTAGAAGAGTTGGTTTCGAAATTGCTGGTAAGTCAGCAACAGCAAATGCAAGAGTTTGCTAAATTGTTAGCAAAAAACGGTGGTGAATCCACCCAAATAGGGATCTTGGTCAAGAGACAAGCCCTAATGCAATTGCCAAAATTCGATGGAAAATCCAGGCAATGGGCAACTTTCAAGAAAACCTTTGAAGACACAACCCGAGAAGGGGAGTTTTCCAAATTAGAAAACCTAAATCGTCTTAAGTTGGTTTTACATGGAGCAGCTTATAAGACTGTTCAACAATTGATGATGGAAGCAGAGAATGTTCCGGAGATAATTAAACGTTTAGATGAAACGTATGGAAAACCCAACATTGTATACATGGAGTTGTTAAGTGATCTCCAAAAAATACGAAGGGATTCCAAAAATGTAGTCTCGGAAATAGTAAATGCTTTAGAAAACATCATTTCAAATGTAAAATTGATGGGTTTACCAGAGTATTTGAATGATCACAGATTAGTGGTGGATCTATCCGCTAAGTTACCGCACTACCTTCAAAGGGATAGAGCGAAGTTCATAGCATCCGCAACGAAAAGAATGGATGTTCAGAACCTTGACGAATTTTATCAATGGCTCAAACCCTATGCTAAAATGGCGGACGTGATGAATACAATGGTTGGTAACACATCAAAGGAAAATGTCCATGTGCATGAGCAGGGCTCAACGGATAAGCAAGCCACGAAAAAAGGAAAAAAACCAACGAGATCTTCTAACAAAGGATGTCTGATCTGTAATAAACCGCATGCGACGGTTAGGTGCCTTGCATTGCTAAAAAGGGTTCCGTCAGAAAGATGGAAACTTGTTATAGAAAAACAACTATGCTACGGATGTTTGAGTTCCAATGAACATAGCTTAAGAGAATGCAAGGTTGCCAAAACATGCGGAATAGATGGGTGTACGGATAAACATAATAAGATGTTGCATCAAAAACAAGTTGAAACTGTTCAAACAGTACAGATGAACAACCACAATAGTGTGGCAACAACTTGGATAACCCATTTTCAGACATTGCCCGTAAGATTGATAAACGGTAATAAGTCAGTAAATGCTTACGCATTTTTGGACACGGGATCTTCCGTAACATTAATTGAGGCGGATGTCGCTAAACAATTAGATCTGAAGGGGCCCGTAATACCACTTCAACTTGCGTGGGCACAAGGGATCAAAACTGTGCAGGATACCAGCCAAAAGGTCCAGATGACAATCAAGGGTGCAACTAACGAAAGTTTTCCTTTAGATGATGTAAGAACGATTAGGGAGATGAATTTACCACTCCAATCGATGCAGTATGATGAAATTACTGCCAAATATCCTCACTTGAAGGGACTGCCAATTCAAAACTTTAATGCAGTTCGTCCTTCATTACTAATAGGGATAAATAACAATCATCTATTAATTGGAACTGAGCACAGACTTGGCAAACCTGGAGAACCAGTTGGAATGAGAACCAAACTAGGCTGGTTAGTCTTCGGCAAATTGCATTGCGAAGAAACTGTAGTTGATCATACAATGGTCGTCCAAGAAGAGGACGCGATTAGAGGAATGATGAAAAAACATTTCTCTGTAGAAGACTTCGGTGTAAAACCAGTTGCACGGCTGCCAGAGTCAGAAGATGAAAAGCGTGCAAAGGCCATCTTGCAGAATACGTTAAAATTCAAAGATGGGAGGTACGAAGTCGGTCTTTTATGGAAAAAAGACAATCATATATTTCCATGGAGTTTGGATAACGCCATGACAAGATTGAAAAGTTTGGAGAACAAACTAAACAAAGACCCAGCCTTAAAGCAATGGGCGATGGAAACCTTCGAGAGCTACGTAACAAAAGGTTACGCAAGAAAATTAGAACCATGGGAGATCATGAAAGATGCGTCTCCATTGTTCTATTTGCCTCATTTTATAGTAATCAATAAGAATAAAAACCCACCTAAACCACGGTTGGTTTTTGACGCAGCAGCTAAGGTGAAGGGACAATCGCTAAACTGTGCGTTACTATCTGGTCCCGATGCCACAACATCCTTGTTTGGAATCCTAGTAAGATTCCGTGAAGGAAAGTATGCGATCTGTGGTGACATTAAGGAAATGTTTCACCAAGTTAGAATTCGAAAAGAGGACCAGGATGCGCAACGTTTTATTTGGCGGAATTGCCAAAATCGATATCCGGATATATACGTCATGCAAGTAATGACGTTTGGATCAACTTGTTCACCTTCATGCGCACAAGCCGCCAAGAACACAAACGCCGAACGTTTACAAAATAAATACCCTCTCGCTTTAACTCCTATTAAAAGTCAACATTACGTTGACGATTATGACGACAGTTTCAACTCATTGAACGATGCTATTAAAACTGTCGATCAGGTAATAAGAGCTCATGACGAGGGAGGATTTTGTATTACGAAATTTTGCTCCAATAGCGATGAGTTGATTGCATCTTTACCCAAAGATAGGGTAGATCCTGATGCAGTAAGAATGCTAAATGATAAGGATGATGACGCATCCAAAATATTAGGAATTTATTGGAATACGGCGAGGGATGAGATAGGATTCAAGTCAAGATTGGACGTCCTACCAAAGGATGTTTCAAGTAAAATGAGACCACCAACAAAACGTGAAGTATTGTCGCATATTATGAGCTTTTTTGATCCCTTGGGATTAATTTCTCATATAACAATACATGGAAAGATCCTGATGCAGGAACTCCATAAGGAAACTAGCGAATGGGATACCCCTATATCACAAAGGTTATTGGAACAATGGGACTCTTACCTTGAACATGTAAAACTTGCCAACCAGATCCGTATTCCAAGATGGATTCTGAATAATGCTGGCTCTGAAATAGAGTTGCATGTATTTGTTGATGCATCTGACAAGGCCTTTTCAGCAGTAATTTACTCCAGAAGCAAAAATTCCGTTAACTGCCCGCATGTGCAACTTATTGTAGCAAAGGCTAGAGTTGCGCCAATTAAATTGTTATCGATTCCTCGATTGGAATTGCAAGCGGCATTATTGGGTGTACGCCTTGCAGATACAGTAAGAAATGAGACACGGCTAACAGTAACAAGATCAATTTTTTGGAGTGATTCGAAAACTGTGTTGAGTTGGATAAACTCAACACACCGCAAATATAAGCAATTTGTGGCTCATCGCATTGGAGAGATATTAGATACAACAACCGTGGACCAATGGAGATGGGTACCGTCTGGACAGAATCCAGCGGATGAGGCAACAAAGAAGGTTCCGGGATCGTCATTATGGCTGAAGGGTCCAGATTTCCTGAATAAGCTAGAAAAGGACTGGCCGCAATCCACAATTGGAGAAACAAACGAGGAGACTAACTTCGTGAACATGTTTCAGCAAAAGGATGACTATATTCAGGAAACAAAATTTTCACAGTGGTGGAAATTGATAAAACGAATTTGCATAATGATGAAGATCATTGAATTTGGCCTGAAACGCAAAACGTTTAAAAAGGCTTATACAAATGCAGATCGTGTACGGGCCGAAAATATCCTTTATAGGAGAGCCCAAATGGACAGATATCCAGATGAGATCGAGGATCTCAAAAAGAATAAAGAATTGACAACGATAGGACCGTTGTCAGAGCTTGCACCCATATTGGATGAATATGGGGTAATGCGATTCCGGAGTAGGTTGGAATATACCGAGCGACTGCCAAAACCGGCAAGAGTACCGGTCATACTACCGAAAGATCACCACATCACGCACTTAATTATTCAATGGTATCATGAATTATACCATCACCAATCCCATCGAATAGTTCTATCGACACTACAACAACGGTATTATATAGTTGGTCTTAACACAGCATTCAGATACGTCAAGGCGAGGTGCCAGCATTGTAAAAATGCCAAGGCTAAACCTACACCACCAATAATGGCACCACTACCTATTTGCCGAACGGATGCATATGTTTATCCGTTCACACATACGGGTGTCGATTATTTTGGTCCCTTTGACGTAGCAGTTAAACGATCAGTCGAAAAACGCTGGGGCGTCATATTTACGTGTATGACGACGCGTGCAAGCCATATAGAAATGGCGGAAAAATTGGATACCGACTCTTTCTTAGTCTGCTTTATGAACTTCCAAGCTAGAAGAGGTGTAGTGTCGCAAGTGTACAGCGACAATGGAACAAATTTCGTCGGGGCGAATAATGAGTTAAAGGAGTTGATAAAAAAAATAAACTCCGTGATGGAAGGAGGCGAAGCGATGAAACTTAACATCGCCTGGCATTTTAACCCACCGGTAGCGCCGCACTTCGGTGGATCTTGGGAAAGGCTGATTCGGATAATAAAGTCCAACCTAAAGGAAATGATACAATGCAGGCCAAATCACCCACCTAATTCCGAAACATTACGAGCAGCGTTAATACACGCGGAATTTATCCTGAACTCACGACCGTTAACGCATATACCGCTTAATCACGAGGATGATGAAGCACTAACGCCATTCCATATTTTGATAGGAAGAGCGGGAAATTATTCGGTACCCACAGAGTTTCAGACGCATCCAATGGAACGAAAACATTGGCGTCTAGCGGTGCATTACGCCAAGGAGTTTTGGCGTAAGTGGAGCAAGGAATACCTTCCGATAATTGCTAAAAGACCAAAGTGGAACCGATATACCGAACCACTAAAGGTGGATGATATCGTCGTCATAACAGATACCACCAATAAATTTGGCGCATGGTTAAAGGGTCGAGTGATAGAGGTACAATCAGGAAGGGATGGTGAAATACGATCCGCAACAATAAAGACTTCGCAAGGGACATATCGTCGCCCGGTTACTGGAATAGCGGTATTGGATGTTTATGATAAACAAAAGCCAATAGAAAGCGAAGCAAAAGGAATCCAAGGGTCTGATGATGATCAGACCAACAAGGATCAAGTTGAGGTAAAAGAAGATCAACAGAACTTCATAGGCCTCATAAAAGAATGCCAACAAACGGAAAATTTTAATGCTCAACACAAAAAGGGTGTAAAGCAGAAGAAGAGAAAAAATTATTCGAAATATTCAAGGCATCTTCAGAAAGACACAACGGATGTTGGTGAAATAACAAGTGAAGATGAGCCCGTACCGAGGAAGCGTACGAGCAAAACAGGGTTTAAATTGAATATATGGAATACGCTATTAATCATTCTTCTTCTATTTTCAGTTCAAGCATTCGGTAAAACGATTAATGGGTTAATCGCATATGATTGTGCGAATGACAATGTCAATATTACAAGCTATTCATTGATGAAGGTAGCTTCTTGCATACCCCCAACTGAAAACGTAACCACAGTAGAAACAAAAATTCAGGTATTGCAACGTAGTCCGAAAACATTAACACATGTGCGACAGTGTAAGGTAATAATTAAACGCTCGATAAAACACTGCGGGGCTTGGTCTCACACTTCTGAATATGAACAAGGATTCGCGTACATAGTAAAAGAGTTTACTCCAGATGAATGTAGGCACGCTCAAGTGGTAGGCGAAATTTCACTCTCTGATACTTATAAGGTTAGGGAATTACGTCGCAATCATACTACAAGGGGTCAAGCATTAATCATCGGCAGCGTCAAGGGCTCATCGTGTGATGGAGGCGTTTACTCGACACCATCTTATACGTGGACGAAGGCGCTGGTGTACTATGAATACGAGATCAGCATGTACGATTACGTGGCGACGGCAGACATCGAGGACGACCAATTGACGCTTCGAAGTGGCATCGTGTGTCCGTACAGTGCTGGTTGGTGTCTGGATTCGGAATACGGCTATCTCACATGGGAGATAGATCAACAACGATTATGTGAGAGGACCGACTTCGAGATCATCTACGAAGGTACGGTCAATAAAACGTTTAACGGCAACCAGGGAGAGCGCATAAACGCAGTATACACGTTGATTACGCATGAGCAAATGTTTTCAATAAGGGCGCGTGATATAAACCAGATATGTGGTTTCGACAGCTTCAACACAGATCACCCGCGAATCTTCATTCTTGAATTAAACGGTTATCAATCGCCGTTTAAACGTAAGGCCATGAATGGGAAGAATTTGGATCTCTTCACATATTTCAACTCCAAAATAACACTGGTTGAAAACTACCTTGGGCAGAAATTGAATGATGTATATACCGCGGTGATGACGGAGATATGCAAGGTTGACAAGGCTTTGATGGAAACGAAGTTGACTTTAGCACGCATCAATCCAACCGAATTCGTTTCCAATTTGATACGGCGACCGGGGCACACAGCGATAGTCGCCGCAGAGGTGTTGTATATTCTTGAATGTAAACCAGTTTTCGTCACCTACCGAAGAGAGGACGAATGTTATCAAGAAATACCAGTGCAATACAACAACCGATCAGTTTTCATGGCACCGGTAACGAGAATGTTGCAGCTCCGAGGAACGCAAATAGATTGCACTCCGCTACTACCGGCTAAGTTCAACATCGGAGGAAGATGGTACACGACGGATCAGAAATTACGGGAAACCACACCGCCACAAGAACTAACGACGGACGTCGTGACGAGTTGGTCATACACACCCTTGCCGAGTCTAATGGAAAGTGGCGTGTACGACTACGAGAACCTGCGGCGGATGAAGGACATGGTGTATGAGCAAAGCGATAAACGTATCGCCTCATCAGTCATACACAAAATGATATCCGGCCAGCATCCCAATCTTCAAGGCTTCACGTTCGAGGCGCTCATCTCCGAGAACGTCATTCATAACGCCTTCCATAAGTATTGGTCAAAGGTACTATCGTGGTCAACGTGGCTGGGTAACATCACGTCTACAGCAATCGGCATCTACGTGTTAACCCGATCCCTCAAATTCATCGTCGACACCATCATTCACGGTAGGATTCTGTACGACATCTACGGTATAGGATGGCAGCTCTTGGCCTCGTTTTGGGATTCATTGACAAACTTCTTGTCACATCGTAATCATATGAGGAAAGATCAGCACCAAACCGATGCACCAGCTACAGCACCTACAATAACGACTCAGCTTCCGAACACCAGAACCAAGCGGTATCCGGATTTACAAGAGGAAATAATCAACCTTCAGAACCAACGCAACGATCTCGAGCCATGAAGTCTACAACATCATCCTGTTCATCAGCCCTTCAATGATAAATGCGAGTACGTAATTGAAACTTCGATTAATTAAGAGTAAAATGTTTTATCGCGTTAAGATGGTAAAACTTGTAGTTTTACCAGGGAGAGAATGTTACGAACGCGAATGTAAATCGAGCGAGCGTACCTGCATCGGAGAAGGTGAACGTAAAGAAACGTAGAGAACAGGAAAGGACTAACGCGTAGACGAAAATAGATAAAGAAAAACCAATAAGGTCCGACGCCCAAGCGTGGGCGTAAGGTGTGGAATAACACACGTAAGGATACGTTACAAGTAAAGCATACAAGGTACACGCCCAACGGACAGGTAATAAAGGATAGGAAAATCCTAAGCAAATTATAGATCGCCGCCTCGGCTAAAACCAAAAGAACTAAACTTCATAACAAACACGCCTTATGAGAAACATGTAAACATTAACCGCCATTAGGGTAATGTGCCCAAGGATTCGTAGGTCAGATAGCGTACCGGATAAGGGTAATCAGGCAACACCTGAACTAATAAGCGAAATAGGGCTTAGCGAGCGCGCCATGCGCGGGTAACCAAAATATCCTATGCAAATAATACGAATCGAGATGCACTCGGACTAGCGAGGTGCAATAAAATGGCATACCTGATTTCATGTAAACCTCGTTTAGGTAAAAAAGGCAATAGTGATAAATAACGAGATGAAGTTTCTATCTCATTCTAATTCTTCCATCTCATTTACACTTAAAAACTTTCAAGACACAATGTTACTATAAAAGCAGGAAATTTTGTTAAATAAACTCACTTGTATTTGCAACTTAACTGTGTTTGGTGCTTATTCGAGTCGCTGTGTTGGCCATCGAATTGGAAAAAGGTCCGCTTTGGGAACTGATTCTGCTTGCCAGGATAAAAGCCTACTCGCCCGACCCAAACGATTTGATCGCTTTCACTTCTACTTGAGATTTACGCGAGAGTCTCTCCTGGGTGATCATACCTTCGCGTGATCATCCAACAAACGGCGGAACCAGTGTTCCGATTTGTTCCCGTCAGTAACAATGATAGTGATAATTAAAGATGCCGAACATACTGGACCAGTAGAAATGCACTGAAGTCATCGCATCGGATGGATAAACAACGATGGAACAGATCGTACCGCTAGCCAATTCAAACCGTCATCATCTTCAGCACTCTGTGGTGGTGGTGCCTCTTTGAAGCTACTTCATTTTCTTATTACCACCTGTAAAAAAGGAGCGACACTTTGCTGAAGAGATAAGACAAGGAACAGCGACCAAATTATGTCCTAAAAAAAAGGAAGACACGATATCTTCTTTTTTTCTTCATCCTCCATCACAAAAACTGTGCTGGGCTGTAAACAGCGATGCGATGACCCGAATAGGCCAGAAAACAAATGAAACACCGACCCGGTTAATGAATGCCCCATAGCAGCGAAGCTAACATCAACATATTCAACCGCAGCAGTACTAAGCATCCGCATAAGAGGAAGAAGCACACGAATTCATTTGGTGCAATTTTTCATTACACTTCAGAGGGAGCGAGGAGGGTTTTCAGATGTATTAGAGCTTACATTACTGTTTGCAATATAGACAATGAAGGCCCGAAGGTAAGATATGAGACCAAAAAAAAAACCTCCTGCTCACTTGCGCACAATCTCAATGAATATCTTCATTCAAGCACCACTCACGGTACACTTTCCTCGCCCGAAGGGAGCGAACGACAACGACAAAAAAATATTACAACTCGTGTAGTTTTTCCTGTGATGTTTTTTTTTGTGTGTCTTATTCTTCCTTGTGCTCACTTTGCGCGCCCTTTGGCTTGCGCTTTCGCTTGATGATTCTTAAATATTCATAACGCTGAAACGAAGTGACACCGCCAACGGTTGGGCCTGTTTGAGTAAACAACGTTTGCCGCTGTGGAATGGTAGAACAACGGCACACAAACAAAAAAAATGCGACCCAGCACACACAGCCCTTCGTAAGAGTTTATTGTGGGAGCTTTTTTTTCCCTTCCTGTTCTGGCGCCCCTCTAGGTTGTGGGTGTGTGTCTGGGCTGAGCTGGGCGAAATCCCAGCAGGATAATAATGGGTCGCCGTTTCGACAAGTCGCTCTCGCTAGCACCCTCGACAATCGTTCGTATAATGAGCGGGTGTCGTTATCAGTCATTTGACCCTTCCACCGGCCACTTTCACCTCACGCGGTGCTCATTCAACCAAGTCTGCCAGGCATGAAAAAGGGCCCACCAAAAGGTGAAAAGAGCAATTGGACATCCCGTTTGTTGTGATTTTTTTGTTCAGTTTTTGTTCTCGCTTCCTTTTTTTTTTGGTGCAATGTTGTTTGTCATCCTGCGTACTACATTACCGATCCTCTTTTTTTCGCTCTCTCTCTCTCTCTCTCTCTCTCTCTCTCTCTCTCTCTCTCTCTCTCTCTCTCTTTCTCTACACTATTATCCAAACTCGCTCGCAAACATGTCTTACAGATTCGACCTGATTTTTTACCATCATTAACCCTGTCATCCCAAAAGGTAGGGTAGGTGAAAATTTTTCAAACCGGATTGTCACTGAGACGGTACGGTAGGATGTTTTTTATCATCGTGAAACATTATTCCTAGAGCGGTAGAGCTGAGGTAGATAATAATCTTACGGAAGGGTTCCATCCGGTTGTTTTAAAATCGGTGACAAACAGAGGAAACGTGTTTGAACATCTAGCATGAGGTATAAATAAAGGAGTTGCAAATGAATGGCACTGTCAACTGGTGGACGAACGTAATACAAACACTTCTGGGAAGTGACTTTCTGTCCGGTATTTGAATATTTATTATTCACATTCATTGCTAACTTGAACCATTAATGTATCGGGAAGTAGTGGGCTTCTTCAAAAGGATCTCTTACATCTTACATCAGTTTCATCATCAATCAGTTTTCTGCTGGAAAACAATTCTAGGTTTTTTTGCGGAAGAGCAATCGAAACCTACAAAAGAATTTCGTTAAAGCTACACAATTTAACAATAAACAACTTTCTATCCTTTGGGGAACCTAATGGCACAACCGTGATGTATTCGATGACAGTATCCTTCTTTTTTCCTTCCTTCCTGACCCTCAATTAGGCCGGAATGGCAAACATTCATATATTAAGAAGTAATTGAGCGCATTGATTATTCACTGGCGGACGACAGCACTCGATGACAGGAGTCCTGTCCGTTCCCAACTCGGTCTTTTCAATATTACCCGTCAAAAGCGGATCATCCGTTCAACCCCCGCAGTAAAAACAATCAAAACATTATGATAAAGCGTTCTCATTCTCAATAAATCAATCTCACCGTACCGGCCGGACCTCTCCCCACCTTGGCGCGTTCGGTTCTTTAACGTCTCTCGGTTCATTTGTTTCCTTGCATACCCTTTTTTTTCTTGGTTGTTGCCTCCGCTTGCCATCCGCAGTTCATGTCATTTTTCATCCCGACGCAAACAACACAATCATTCTCTGGACATCTTCTCCGGCCCAGCCCGTACTCCAGGAGCCGGAAGCCGGAGCAAAGCAATATTTGCCCAAGATAGTCCAGTAGGGCAACTGGGCTGGACGTTCGGTTTCCGTACCGTAGCTGTCCATTAAAATTATTGCCAAAGGAAATAAATGAATTCCGTTCCGGCTTTCAGATTGCTGGCATTCATATGTGAGTCCTCCTTTTCGCTTTTTTTTTTCGTTGTTGCTACAATAGTAGATAGACGGTTGGATTCGTTTCGTGAAAATCACTGCCTAAACCTTTTTACCCCATTTGGCAATGGTGAGGAAAATAAGAACCAACCAAGGGGTGAGCGGGGGGGGGGGGGGTGGGAGGCGGGGTGAACAAAAAAAACATCCAACCCATTTTGTCCCTTTTTGTCCTCAGTCCCATTTGCTAAAAAAAATAGAAGGAAGCTGGGACGGTACAGTGAAGGAGTACATAAATTTGTTAAGACTTTGGGGCATTTGGATCTCTTTTTGGTTCGGTGCTCTGCACATTGATGATTGAAGCGCTCGAGTACGGTAAATTGAATAAAAGCGAAGAGGCATGAAGAGCGAAGAGACTGGCAAGCAAAATGCGAACTGGTGAAAGAGAACATCCTTTGGATGTTAACATAAATAGTATAATGTCGTTTTAGCATCAACATCACCATTTATACATATTTTTGCTCTTATCTTACAAATATTTTACTAGAAAAAGGTTTTCTATCTACTTGGCTTTTATAACGACGTATTCAAAATTCAAACTTCGTATTTAGATCAAAAAAAATTAGAATTATCATTACACAATTTGCCTAATAAGTTATGTTAAGCATTTTTTCTCAGTAGTACGAGAAAACTATACATAATACTTAAACTTATTGACAATAATTGTAGATGAAAGCTTCAGCCATACAGTACATCAGCCACTGAATGCACGCTATGATATTTTTTTTTCATACATCTAGTCAAACAGTTTCCCCCGAAAAGGAAGTAAAATCTTATTTATTTTGCCACTATCCCATTTCCAACCGTTGAAAACAACTGTCACCACCGTTCTCAATCATATTGCTACGCTTCGCTTGTTCGCAACAACTTCTTCCGCTATTCGCGCAAGCCGAAACCGAGCGAAATGATAATCCAATCGACAGGTGACTATGGACCGGTGATATATAAAATATGATGTGACGAACGACGGCAGATATCTGCTCACCGTTACCCGTGTCTTGGCTCTGTAAACACAAATTGCATTTTTGTTTACCGTGAGCTCACTGAATGGTCAGGTATGGTGACCTAATTCCATCTGCGAAATGCTATTGCAATGGTACGCGGAAACGTTGGGCTTCGAATTACCGCCCAAAATGAAACCTCCCTACACCGTCGATCTGATAACGGGAAGCAAAATGAACTCGTAAATTTGATACCCCCCAAAATGGGGGAGGTGTAAAGAGCGCCCAGAGGTGTCAAGACGGTCGCCGAAAGAAGAAGAAAAAAAAACGATACCTCGCGACGTCATGGCGAGGCGAAACGTCATAAATAATCAATTGTTTATCCTTCGGGGTGTAACAAATTACCCAGATCATATTCCATTACGCTCACATTCGTGCGTAACGCTATCGGGCTCGCGGGTCGGACGGGAAGGACGTAAATAAGACGAAAATGTAAGGGACGCAATATCTAACGGGACACCACTGGCGTCCATTTTATGGGTGAAATATACACTTACAGTGGTGTGCGTTGATAAACGAACCGAAGCAATGAATATTTATTTGCAAATAAATGTGTTTTGATGAAGTGTGTCAACATTTCCCTTTTCGTATTGAGATCTGTTTTTATTTATGTTCAAAGCGTCTGTTTTTTTTTTTTGGTTTATACCAAAAGGGTTCCATTTCAATCTATCTTTTATTTATTTAAATACAAATTTGAACCTTAACAACAAAATAAACTTTAAACTCTTTTACTTCAGGTTCCCGTAATGTTATTTCTGTCACTGTAGAAAATTAAATTTTCCTTACGTTCGTTCCCATCAGTTCCACAGCCGTAAGACGATTATCAGCTCACATTGAGGCAAGCAGGCAAAAAAGAAACCTTCTTCTGTCTGAAAATAAACCATATCACCCGAAGGGCATCAATCACCTTTTGCTTCAGGCCGGCCGCGTACTTCGCATTCTGTTCACAGTTTGCCGCGTCAGACATAAAACAGTCCCACCATCCTGCTACCGGAAAACCAAACGCCTCGGAAAAATGCCGCGAAAACCGTAAGGCCTTTTTTCCATCTTCCATCTCGCTGGACCTTCCACACAGCGCACGGCGATCCTTCCGCACCCTTACAGCCAGGGACTGTCTGGTACTTTTTGCGTACCCATCAACAGCGCACCGAGAATCATCATCCTGCCAGCGCAGCGCCCGTACAGAGCTCGTTGACTAAAAGCCTATTTTTCTTCGTCAATAATAAATGGCGAACCGTAGTTTACGGTGTCGTTTTCACCCACAGGACCCAAACGTGGTGGGCCCACTGGTCGGAGGGTCGGGTGTACACGTACACGAGCGCACACAAATGCATGAACACATATGAGATCAAGCGTTTGTGTTGAAAACCACAGCGAAACGGCTCGGTTCGGGTCGTCTGAACTTTATCGGCAGACTGGCGCAAAAGCTGCTTTCATGGATGGAGGCGCATGGTACTTCACAGCACGAAACTGGCTGCGTACTGCGTTTTAGGGTGCCACCACAGTAACGCTCATCGACGATAAACGATCAGCGATGGGCACGGTGCAAATGGGTCACACTTTAGCGGGAACGAATCGTGATACATGCTAGAGGCTCATCGGTGGTACGCCGGCTGCACAACTTCATTGTTCCGGTCAATGGCCCACGAACAATGCGGCTCTTTCCATGTACACACACACGCTGAGCTTTTCAACGAACCAAAAACTTCATTTCTCTTTCTCCCCCAAAAAAAAGCTACTTTATTCTTGTGCCACTTGTTCCCGCTATTATGTGAGCGACTTTTGTGGCATTCAATTTGAAGTTCCTTTGTCAAGCATTTGGTTTTGGGCAGGTCGTTTAACGCAAGTTGATTATTTTTTTTCCAATCCAGCGTACTGGTTCGCAATGCTTTACAAAAAATGTGCGCAAAAAGCTAAACTGTGCAAGAGAATGCTTTGCTTTTAAATATAAGAAAAAATACACCATCACCAGCTTCACTAACTTTTATGGCATGCATTCGGACAAGCTCAAAGCAAAAAGGATTTGCACCGGTTTTTTATTTTATTTCCAAAACCATTCAATCTGAAAATGCTGTACCAGCTTCCTAATACAAGCCTCGCGCAAAGTCGTTAATTGAGAGTGGCTTAGCTAGTGAGCTGTGAAACAGGTTTCTGACGCTGGTCATGCCATTTGTTGACGGATCGAGAATGACATGCACACGCCAGTGAGCACATACGGGGAATGGTTTTGTGGAAAATTAGGCCGCCTTTGCACATCAATGCCTTTTGGTGTTTCGCTGGTTTTTGCACCGAGATGCAACGGTTTTTGGTGCATGTAAGTAATGGGTGATACGAGTTAACCGAGCAGCGATGAGAACAAGCTCGTGTCTGCCAAATTTGGAAGAACAAAGAGACGTATCTGGTGATGCGATTAATTTGAAGCCAATTGGTTTTCAGTCGAAGAGAGCAAATGTAGGCTTGATTAGATCTTTTATGGTTTGGGTTGTGTTCAATGATGCTTTTTTAACAATCAAAAAACACATTCATAATATTCAATCAGTAAAGCCATTCTCATTATTATGAGATGTTTTGTAAGAAGTAAACAATGTTGCAGTTAAGTTCATAAATTTTCGTCACTTCCCAAACTTTTTAAAACATAACCCTAAGCTAAGATTATTTGTTGACACATGTTACACAAAGGGAAATAAAAATTATAGAAGTAAATTATAAAATCAACACTAATTGAGTTTTAAAGGTCCATAATTGGTTAGGGTTAAGATTAAGTTTGATTCCAGATTTCAATCAACCTAAAATGAACTTGAATCATGGACAATTTGATTTATATCTAATTACTTTAGCTTCAGGGATTTAAAATTTCCTTGTATTAATTATAATATTAAATTTAAATTGAGACAACGAATGAATGGTTGTCTCCATAAATTGTTGGTTATCTTTAAATTTACGTTAGTTACAGAGAAATATTTTTGTGCTAAAATAAAATAAGACTTTGAAATCGGACCCAAAAAATCTAATCCATACCTTTTCCATTCCTCCATGCCAATTCTCAGTACAAGACCAAATTTAAATGTCTAAATATTTACCAGCAGCTGGAATGTGCCGTAATTGAAAGAAAAAAATGAAACACCATTCAAAACTATTTTCGCTTACCTTGAAAATTCCATGCGGGCCCACGTTTGCTTGCGCTTCTGTTCAATGGTCGGGTCACACGTAACCACTTCCCCAGCACATCACAAACTAACCAGCACCAGCATGACGTCACACCTGTGTGTCCTACTTTGTCAAAAACCACTGATACACACTGGCACAGTACCTCAGGCACCCATCCGCCACCCGACGAACCTCCGGTGCCGCTCGCAGCCGTTATGCGACGAAATCTTTTCTGGCAGTGATTCTCACGGCACCCACACTACGCCACGCGTAGATTTTCGCTATTTCGGTCCGATGCGACACAAACGCTGGGGGGGGGGGGGGGGGGGTTTGGCCCAAAACGCTGGAATGTTTGGCCGGAAAATTGCAAATGTGTCACAATCTTCTACCGCCGCTGCCGCTAACCTTCTTCTCGTGGCGGGACTAATTTCATCATTCAGTTCCAGTCATGATCGAACTAGTGCCCGTCCGGTGGTGGAGTTTTTTATTTGCTCATAGATTACGGATGCGGTGATCACAATCACGAAGGATTCGTAGCATCACGCAAAGTGACCGAACCACAAAAATAGATCCACCGAATGGTTGGGCCACCCGCCCTCCCAGGGCAACCGATCTCTCGAACCGTACATGCTCCAGCGTCACGCTTTTTTCGCCGTGGCCGTATTTAAGTGTGTTATTATTAATTTGATTTTCTTACACATCGTTAATGCGTTCGCTTTCCCCCGTGCTCGCACACGACTGCTACTTCAAAAACGCTAGCCTAGCGATATTAAACGCACGGTCAGGTGAGCGAAGGCCACCACGCTTTGCTTCGGCACGACCACGAGGTCGTGCGACCGGAAGGAAACCATTCCTACCATGCGTCTCCATCGTGGCGGTGGGGATTGTTGGGAAAATCTTTTTCTTCTAAGAAAGTTTTAAAAATAGCACCCCAATACGACGCTATCGCCGAAATCGCCACTGAATGGTCGATGAGTTTTCGCTAAAATTAGCTTATGTTTCATGTTAAACGGTACCGAAAATAGAAAAGTATGCGCGATTGAATTGCTTGCGCTTTTATATTTATTTTGGCGGCGTATGCTTTCCATCTTCTCTTTCCTTTTGATGTTCATCGTTTTGTTTGGACTCTTTCGGACGATGCCTTCAGCCGCTGATGCTGCCTTGCTTTGGTAATTATGTCTTATCAGCTTAATTCTTTGATGTGATCTTGCATATGCTGGCTAAAAGTTCAACGCAAACTGTATTCAATACACTGTTAACTTACTTTGTAGCAAACAAACTACAACTTGTCTTTCGCACATCTTTCCGACAGTCACGCCAATTCTTCGAGCACTAATCGCGAACACATGATCCTTATCTGCACTGCAAAACGGGCCCAAAACGCTGTGCTGCCTCAAGGGTTCTGTTCCCACGGCACGGGAGACACACGAACTACCGATACCGAAAACGGCTTCACAACACTGACGAAATGTACGCACCGAACTCCCGCTCGTGACTGGTTACTGGAAAAATTTCACATCACGACCACACCTCCCGAGACGGGCTGCTGCGATGGCTCGGTTTCGGTGTTTCGGTGAACGCCGCCGGTCGGAAGGGGACGGGCACACGGCACACGGGGCGCAGTAAAAAGGGATGTCTATACCCAGGACGTTCTAGGCAGTGTGTAGCCTGGATTCGGTGAAAAGCCCCGAAGAAGACCAACAACCCACTGCCAGAGCTCCCGGAACTGGTGCGTCCCGGGGAAAAGGATGCTACAGAACTCCCAGCGCGCTTCCACCTTCGACGCTCTCGGGTGCTCGGGTGCACCCACCGTCTCCAGGGGGCGGGAAGCGCACACGGTGTAAAACTCGGTGCTACACCGCACCCGTCGGTAAGCGAGCTGGGACTAAGCCCAGAAATTTAGAGCAAATCATCGCACCGCAACCGAGACACATCACGACACTCACTGGGGTTCGCTGGACGCAAAAGCCGCGCACCGGATGGATGTGCGTTTCGTGTGTGTGTTGGTACGCCAGTCGATCTACAGGAGCACCCATACAGACTGCCGGCGAGCAGTGCGAACAGTACCCGAAGGCCACCACCGACCCGAGTATCCCGATCGGGTATGGGGAGCGGTTTTTTTTTTACCGTCCGTCCGACGAACACCGAAATTTTCCTGCTTCAAGGACCATCGTTGAAGCGTTTTGCTGCCGTACGAATCGGGTGTTCATTCTGCCGCGGGTGCTTGTGTTAGTGTGTGCCGAACGGAATGAATACAGCCCGGTGTGTTCATGCACACGAAAAACACGAACTCGCTGCACGGAAACATCGGGCGTTCGTCGTCTTCGGGAGGAACATTCTGGCGTGGGGAAATGGCGAGCGGTTGAACGAATTTTTCGCAAAGTAACAGTTTGCCAGCTATTAGTGTGAGCGGAGCAAAACGATACGGGGGAAAACGGAAGAGCAAATAATGGAGCCGCGTGTGTTGGTGTGCAGTTTCGTGGCAACATTCCGTGTACGATGCCGTGATTTTCCGAACCAAGAGCTTAGTCACGAACGTGAGCAGGAGGGATGTCGGGGGTAGGAAAAGTGGAGGAAGGAGGCGGGTGTGGAAACAGCAAAATTTTCCTCCGAGAGAGCAAGACCGAATCAGGGATAGGCACAGTCAAATAGTCATCGTACGCACGCACACCACCGTACGGTCTCTTTAACTCCTACACTACCGTGTCCCAGCATCATCACCCAGCACGGTCTCCCCGTAGCACCATAGTTGGGCAAGTTTTCCCAACCAATTCTTCCATGCTTGAATGTGTAAGTGTGCGACAGAAAGCTACCGGGCAAGCGTCTCGTTCATCCGCACATGGCAATGTAATGCTCCCGCTGTAAAGGAATGTGTGTCGGGTTCGCTGTAACTTTGTTGCCATGGAGCAGGACGCTTGTTCGGGATGTTCGTATCTGTGTCGTTTTTTTTTTCTTCTTTTCTTCAAGCGGGACGCGAACGACCTCGGCGTTGGGTGACACGATGATGATGACAATGATGAAGATAATGATGGTGTCGATGATCATGATGATGATGATGATGATGATGGCGAAAGGGGATATCGTGTGTATTAGTTTTTACTCACGGTCGGCTTTTCTCACCACACGAAGGATACGAAGGTGACGACCCCGCACGAACATGCGGACTCCGGCTCGTTGAAATGCCACTCGTATCGAGTCGTCCGGTGAAGCAGCACCATGGCAACCGTACTATCTGGAAGTTTTTGAAGCCTAATGTTACGCACAATCGATCGAAGAGCGATGAAGATACCGTTATTAATCCGCGTTTCGTGTAAAGAGATGGAACATAATTTAACGAACGGGGATGGTTAAAGGTTGGACATATTTCGAACAGCTAAATGTCGACGGGATGATGTTTAATTCGGAATTTATTTAAAGCACTCCATTTGCATGATCTAAAGCATAACAATAAAAGTCAACTGCACATACATTTGATGGCATAAAACAACAACTTTAAGGTATCGACTATACTTTTACTTTACCAGAAAAATATCATTTACCAACTATCTTTATTTAGTGGAAGCCAAAGTTATTTTCCAATTCATGATGGGGTTCAAGTTCTTCACACTTTCTTCAAACATTACAACATACCATCATGTTAAAATACACCACTTGACCAGTGATTATTATAAAAAACCTTAGGGCATGTAGGCGTACAAAGTAGATATGTATGAGTGCATGTTTCGTATGTTTATCGCGAAAAGATCCTGATGAAGGAGGAAGAGCTATTTATTAAACAAATTATTAAACAAATTCGACTAATTAGACTAACTAGTGGATCAAGAGATGTAGATCCAGAGTTAAACAAATTGTTATGGAATTAATCAGAATAAGCCACAAACATATAAACTTCACTAACTACAAATAATGGAAAACCAGATACCATGAAGCACAATTTTATGTGCGTGGCATGCACTAGCAAATATGCTGCAACGAAGAAAAAAATGCAAACAGGTTTTTCTTTATCACACCCTCATCAACAGTCGACATAACAGCCCCATTGTTGCCACACACTTTCTCTCGATGCTAACCATTCTAATGAATTGTCGAAGAATTTCCCTCCGGGGGAGATACGTTCGATCCTCGTCCGAAGGAAAATTGTTTCGTAAGCAGTAAGTGTCCGAAGAATCTTTGGCGTTTCAAGATTTTTGATTAGTTGACATGTTTTCCTTATTTTTGCTTCCCGCGATCTTCCCGCTAGTCTCGAGCTTTGCGCCGCACTTTTACGAGCAATAAAGTGAAATCCAGTGGTTGTACAGCATCCGTTGCTGAGCGGTCGGGTGTGGACCACGACCACACAGCTGCATCCGAGGGCATCGTTCATTCGTTAAAGCTGACCATGCTGAACCGCTCGAACGCTCTCGTTGCGGGATGCGCTTCAGCGGGCAGTGGGTGGAAGGATAATAGTCTGCCCATGAAATTCGCCCATCCAATAACGGTCTGTTCGGTGGCAACAGTTCACCGTACGTCCGGCGCTGGTAGAACTGTCACCGTTACCGAGTCAATTGTGTGTACTCTTTGGTGCCAATCGACGTCAGAGCTGTGCACTGGGTAGTTGTCATATTTTTATGAGAAGCAAATATCGGTTGATTCCCTGAACGAGCAAATTGGCCACAATATCGACTCCATAAAACATTGCTATCGATGACGGGATATGCGCTCGCGTCGCAGCTGCGTTGTTGCGTATCTTTTGCGCAGAGCATGAGGAGAAGAAAAATGTTACAATTTCACGCCAAATGCTTGCAAACGTTTGTCCGATAATATGACACATTGGTCAGTACAGTGCAATGTCACCTTGCCATTACAGTGTTTTTCATGTGGTTTTTGGTTACAAAGAGTTGGATGAATAGAGTAGAGTTTGTTAAAACTATTTAACTATTCAACTATTTAATTGTAATAATGATTTAATATTTTAAGTAAAAGTCAAATGCCTAAGTTTAACAAAATACTAAATAAAAATACCCCCACATGTTTCGCAAATAACAGATTAACAGTGTAACTATTTAAGTTATTTATCAACGATTACTACTACGGAAAGCCTCTAAACCATCCAATCAATCATTTTCCTTCCGCTCTAGGAGTGCCCAACAATTTCGTACATTCTGTCAACCGTCGCAAGATTTCTTCCCGAAGACAGTAAGCCTAGATAGAAAGGCACTATAAATGCCACATTCCCAGGGGGACTCTACCATTGCCACTGTACTGCTTCACTCCGCTGCAAACGCCAATTGACGAGCCATTTGCCTTCGGTTTTATCGTACTGTGGACTTATTGCATTCCCGGGATCGTAAACACGTTCATGACGCGTCGCGAAATTAATAAACTTTTGCCAATTTGCCGCTCGCTGCCTGTGAAACGGTGGTTGCACTTCTTTTTTTTTACGATCGGTAATTATCGTTTCACCGGGAGCAATGAGACGTTAGCAGCGCTTGAGCGTATTACTTCTGGTGCGCTGTATCCCGCGTGCGTACTGTAATCGAGGGTTGTGATTGGATTGGATCGGCTTCCAGCACTACATTGAGGAAGAGGAATGGCAAAAATAACAAAAAATCAACCATCTCTTCCAGTTTGTATCTTTTCCCGAATCGGAAGGTGTCTGCTGTGAACTTGGAGTTGTGAAAAATGTCGGCGAATGGTTAATTTTAAAACTCAACTGGAACCAAAAAAATAATTTTAAAGAGTTTTGTACGTGGGAAATACTTCACCGTACTCTCTCTCTCTCCGTAAAATTTCCTCACGACCTTTCCAAGCACCACTTGCGATAGTCAAATGTTATTGGAACTTTAATAAATAATATGGTTGAACAAGGTTGATTAACCTTATAAAAACTTTATATTACAAAAAAACTGGTATTCCATATTAAAATAGTTTATTGATTATTATTCTACACGAAGGCGGGTTTGGTAGATTGCAGAATAATAATTAGTAGACTTTAAAAAGAACTCTTTTTTCATGCATCGGTACTCCTATTTCTTACTTTTCCATTCTTTATTCCCCTACCTTTGTAAGAGATTTGAAACCGACTCTCGTGTACTACCCGTCACTAAAATTAGCTCAAGCTTTCGTAAATGAAAGTGACTTCCTTCTGATCAACATCAAGCTTGAAGATTCGCATGTAATTACAATTGAGATTTACAGGCCAATGGAATTGTGCTTTGAAATTTAAAAAAAAAAACTAAATTATTTACACAATTCTTACAATGTCTTGCTCCTACTATGTAGCTGTACTACTCGACCAAAACTCTAACACAAACAATCCTTTCTAACGACTCTTTTTCTCTCTCTCACACACACACCCACACTCAAAGTGCAGGAAAAACTAATATCTTTGTAGTTTGTATGTGTATGTCATTCAAAAAGTGGCACATAATTCAAAAAGTTTTCCCAAGCAGAAGAAAACCCAACTTTTCGCCAAAGGTGTTGACGCTAGGCACAGCTGCTGCCTGTGCACCAACCACGAATACCGAATATCAACCGCCTGTGGTGCAATGCACACTTTTACCTCTTCGAAGGGAAAGCAGTGAGATATAAATTTTTGTCCCCCGAACCTCCGAAGCAAAAAAGTCGTCAGAAGAAAGCATGCGAATGCACTATGCACGATTTAAAAAGCAGGGAAGGAAAAACTTCACAGGATGCGAATACTTGGCCGACCGTATCGATCGTGTTCTTGTTCGATCGAGAATTTCGGAAAGGTGTCCCATGTGTGGTACGGCTTGCGAGCACATGCATGTACTACTCGGACCACCCGCTGGCCGTGTTGCGTGTCCGTTGGCCATTACCACTTCGGGGGGGGAGCACCTGATTGAAGTTGTATGTGGAAACTTTTTCCACCTTACATCGAACCTGCTCACATGCTAACAAACAAACTCTCTGCGGAGTTTGCAGACGAGCGAGGTAAAGCTTAAAGTTCCACCCACCCACGGAGAGCTCGAGTTCAGTGTGCAGGCGTAAAGGCGTAACACAACCAAAAAGCGACCATTGAGCACAAAGTTCAGCCAAAGTACCAAATGTTCAATCACTCTAATAACCCATTCGGAACGTGACACGCATACCTGAGCAGACATTGGTGGAGTCTGGTGTTGCAGCAGGACGCATCCAACGCGTCCGAGGTCCTGGGCAGGAGATTACAGCTTATTAATCAACCCGGCTGCAGGAAGGGCGGATTTGCTTTGGGAAAATTAAATAAAGATCTCATCTCGTGTCGGTGCCATTCGGATGCACAGGAAGCACACACTGTTGGGCGTGTTTGTTCCCCGTTTTGTGTGTGCCTCTGTGTGTGTGCGCTCTAATTCGAACATGGTCGGATGAATCGGACGCTTTTGGACTTATGTTTCGGGGAAACGAACTCTCTGCAGACCAGCATATGATGAACCAACGTTTAATTGTATGCCCGCGTGTCCAAGCACATCACCAACCGACCCAGGGAACTATCCACCGATTACGGCGCATATCCCCACAAGTCCAAGATCACTCCATTGCCTTTGTGAAGCACGAGAGGGGACTTGCTAGGGTACAGGGTGAGGCCGATAACGGGGAAATCATTGGACAATTAATGAGGCGTTCAATTACGCTTCCACCGAACGGGTCCGGGCTGAAACCGTCCTAGAGTGCTTCCGTAAGGTGCCAATGGATTGCTTATATACGTGTGTGCGTTTGTGTGTGTGTGTGTCTATACATATATACTCAGGGTACGTACGTGTGACACGTGTTCGCATGAGGGACGACGGTTACGACGATAGCCGCCCTCGAAGATGAGCGATATTCATCGAGGGTATCGAGGTGGAAAAGTGAACGAAAATGAAAGATTGAAGCACGGGAAGAATCAATTAAATTACCGCGCTTTCCACCCCATTCATCTCCCCAACCCCAGCAATTCCGTCCACAGAATGTTGACGTCTTTTTTGCGCCCCCGGCCATTTCTGCCAACCGTGCCGTTCGCCGGTACATGGTGGACATTCGGATGGTGGATAAAGCGCCTTCCTTCCTTTCGGTGGATCATTTTCATGGTCAATTTAACTTTTGGTCCATTCGGCTCGATAAAGCAATTCGGGGCAGCTCGGTTGAGGTCCTCGCCCGTTCAAGTTACTTCCTGTTTTCGGCTCTGGCCACCGGTTCACCTTCTAATGCTTCCCCATCACTTGGCGCTTTTATGTTTCGCCTATTGCTGTACTATTTTACTTTTCCCGTTTGGTTGAGCCTCGACACACGACCATTCGTTCGAACGACAATGGAGCAACGCGGCGCTGTACACCAAAACCCCCACGGTATCGCAGCTGATACAGGATGTGTCCTACTCAAACACTGATCAATCATGGTTGGTGGGATTTTACGAGGCCAATTGGGTTTTTTTGGTTGCCGAGTTGTATCTAGAGCGAACGTTTTTCGGCTGTCGCTGTGGGTTGTGCTCCAGATGAGAAGCGGAAGGATGGTTCGACTGAAACATTAATGTGCGCTAAGTGAGTCCCACGATAGCTAATTACTTATTTATATGATCGTGCTTATGTGTCGATGAATGGTGAACACGGTGATGGTGGGAAAAATGATTGAAGGATGTGAATCGGCCGACAAATTTCTTGCTTTTAATGAGTACTTAGAAGGAAGGAGATACATTCGTCTACAGCAGGGATGATCTTTCTACACCTGCTGCAATAAATCTTAATCATCCTGTAAAACGCTCTCTTTCTTTAAGCAGTCTTTGCTGGATGGTCATGATTCAAGCCTTTGTTTAGTTCATGAGAAGCAGCCTTACCGTTTTGCTAATTCAAGTCTTACCTTTTCAAAGAAAATGCACGATCGTGCCATTATGCCCAAATCTCCAACTCGTTATTTTTATACTATTACTGCTAAAATAATTTTTTTCTGCAAATTTAATAATTTTTAATTTCATTCTCACAATTATAAAGAATCAGTGTTCGCTTAGGCGCTAGTAACTATGTTTAAGAAAATGTACTCTTGTTCACTGGCATGTTCCTGGTATGCGTTAATTCCCAAGCAAGTACATAATTAAACCGAATTATTTGTAAACCAATCAAGCAGAAATTATAACTGTACTTGTATTACACACATTTAGAACAATTCCTATGAAAATTAAACATAAAAACTCCACAGCTTCCCCTTGGGTCTTTACTCTGGAATCGAAATTTATTTCGTGTGAAATACAAAAGTTTATTCTAAGACGTCGTCCAAGAACGCAACAGTAGTGCAGAAAGACGTGCGTGCTAAACAGCCTGCCGCAATGTGAGTGTAGGGAAAATTAAATTAGCAATAATTTGATTGCTTTGCGGCACGAGATTCGGCGCACTCTTTTATAGTCCCTGGACTGGCACGCGCTATGTGTTCTAGAGGAGGATTTTTTGCATGCCTAAATTCATATTATGATGGCTTATGAGTGTTTTTGCTTTGTTTTATTAGCAGGGGACAAATGTGTATGAATACGGCCCGCATTGGTGGAGGCGCCTGGTTGTTGATGATCATGGAGGCGCCCAGTGGATCGTAGACGCCCAGTACCTTTTTCATGCCCTAATTTATATTATGATGGCTTATGAGTGTTTTTGTTTTGTTTTATTAAACGATGGTAAACCGATTGCGGTTCGCATAAAGGTGATGTGATGTATCATTTAAATCTTGTTACGCCTTTTCTGTTTCACACGCAATATGAAACGGGTAGGAGAGTGCGTTGGGATAATTAAAGCGAATGTATATTATGCTGTCAGCTTTCGATTCGGATAAAATCGAACTCTTTATAATGCGTTCGACCGATTAAACGAAATCATTTTGAATCAGATGGATACAAAGGATGTACATGTTAAAATTGAACTCTTTGGTACATGAGTCTAAAGCGAATCCTATCTATTTAGCTACACACAAATGCTCGCGTAAAATGTACAGGAAATAACATGTTTGCAAATAAGTGCAAATTGTACAAATGGAGCGATTTAACTTGCAGTTGATTTAAAAACGAACTTCATCATTATTGGTCTTTTAAATCACTTAAACGTAAACATAAATATTTTCTTTTGTTGAACGATTCCAGAGGTTCCTCAATTTTATCCATACACTACCTGTAAATTAATGTTAATTTATAAAGTTTTTAGCAAAAAGAATTTTGCCTGTTTTATAATGCGAATCTCAGTTCCGTGTTGTGATTGCAACTACATTAAACAAATGCAAGAACACATGGATAAATATATATTTAAAGCTTAACAGCTAACTTCACACCAGGAAAATGGGTTTCTTCACAACTTGCATGGGATGGAAATACCATTAATCCATTATCCGTATTATAATACCGCTGTACTAATTACGCCTGCAAAAACACACTTCAAACCCATTTTCATGATAAATAGACTAGAAAAATACCCCTTTTACACCTCCGCTGCGGCCACCGCTAACCGTTGCCCCACGTTTAGTGAAAGCAAACCTGCAGTACCAGCTGGAGCCACCTTCAGTGCGCATTTGTTTTTGAAATTCAAGTGTTCATTAGTTTCTCATTAGCTTTCTCCTTCCCGCACCCCGGTTACTACACGATTTCAATGCACGATTTCAAATGTCTTTCCACTCGAGCTTCTGCTGCTTCCGACAGATTACAGCGATGAGAAGGGAAAAAATTACAAGCACACGCGCCCACACCCCCACCGGCTGGGAAGGGAAATTTAATAATCCTGCATCCTGTTTTCCTGCAACCACCCAGAAAGATGAGTTACAATCTCCAGCTGCTGATTACAAAACAACCCACTTGCACCACTTAACTGTTACAGTGGCGCACTGCTAGGGCTAGTGTGTTTCGTCCCGCTTCGGCCCCGTCCCGTGCTTGTTCTCGATCCGTTTTCGAGTGGTCGCTTGCTTATTTTGGGGTTGGAAAAAATATGTTTACCTTTGCTCCCTTACAACCACCATCCCACGGGCACGCAAGCTGCATATGTAAACACACTCACTGGTGAAGATAATCTTTCATCGCATACCGGGCTACTCTCTTCTCTATTTTCTCACATCCGCCCAACTTAAACAACGGACGTCAAACAACAGGACAGGAAATGCACGTAATCTTCTTCATGTGGCAAAAACCCATGCGAGATGCGAGAAATGATGCACACATTTTCCCTTTCCACAACCGATCGTTCCACAACCGTCGTTCGGAGGACGGGGAGGCGAGCGAGTGACGTTCCCGAGTGCAAGACATGTTATGGATGGGTTTTGCCGTTATTACAGAAAATTACAAAAGAGCATAAAAAGTCATAAATTACAGTCGTGTGCGCCGTGTTTTGTTTAATTGCAGATACATATATGTGTGCTTCATCCCTTTTGCTGCGCAGCGGTACTGTGGTTTGGGTTGCGAATTCGCAAACATTTCCGCCACGTTTTGCAAGGCTGTCCCTGGCACGGGAGATAATGCACACATTCCTCGCTTGCTCCGCACCGGGAAACAGGCCTTTTAACAAACGTGTATGGGTACGGACCGCATCGGTGGAGCCGCCTGGTTGTTGATGATCATGGAGGCGCCCAGTGGATCGTACCCATGGAGACGCCCAGTACCTCGTACGCTTGCTAATGGAAATGCAATTGGTCGGTGTTGGGTAGGAATTACACAGCCAGCCCCAGCCTTCACTATCTAGGGCAAGTCTGCTTTACCTCGCACGGCAAACATCCGGTAGGCTGCATGTTACATTCATCGTAAACAAAAGCATCGCACAATGAAGCTGTAATGGCCGTGCTACATCGCGTGTGGTTTGCTGGTGGCCTACAAAATCTGCACAACCACCACTCGTGCACGCTTGGGCATACCAGGAGATGATGCTACTGGCCGGACAGATAAGAAAACAAATCTCATAGGCATAAGAACATGATGATTTACCGATGACGATTTGCCTTCCTGTCCCAGTCCTGGCTAGGTTTCTTTCAACCACACTACGGCACACATTAACAAGTTGACACAGACGGGGAACCGTAAGGCTTGATGACTAGGACCGCGCATCTCACCAGGGCGAATGAATGGCGGCTCGCGTGTGAAACCATAAGCCCACTCGTTTTATGTTTCGTATCATTAAAGTGAGCGAAACATTACTACATAATTATGGCCATCGCTCGCGGCCAGCGCAGCACAGCACGGCGCTGTCGGTTGTTATCGATCGTTTGTTCACCCGCGAGGTGTACAATTATTACCCCGACCTCTTCTCTACCGGCAAGTGACGTGATTCTCACAGCTTTGTATAGAACTGAAGCTCTAAAAACACGCGGGTGCCCGTGAGACGTCTTGCTCGGTCCTGTTGAACGTCGATGCAATCGTAATGTGTTTCTTCCTTTGCCGCTGGTGTACAGCGTCATGAATTTTGCGCTTAACGACCCATCAAATTTTACCATCCAGCTGTTTTGCAGCGGTTTGTAATGAGATAAAAAATATCAAAGGAAAAAATTGGTGCAAAATTGTTTTACAGCAACCGTGGGATGCCGTTAACGGAGTGCAGCTTGTGCATAGCGCTGAGCTGTTTAAAAATGCAGAAGGAAAGCTTAAAGAAAGCTTGGTGCAAATAAAGTGCTCTGAACTCCTTTGATATACTCATCACTAGAAAATCTCATGATTTATCAAATTTTGCGTATATTATTTTCACATTGTCAACGAATATCCTCAATTTCAATCTTTTTTTCATTTTTATTGTAGCATCAATTGTAGTAGCAAATTTTATTAAATTACAAGCTTAAACTCAAATACGACTAGACACAAGACAGTAAACATGATACAAAAACAGGATATATCATGATACAAAATAATGAAACACTTCATTATTGACCAGTAAAAAGCTCCGTACCGTTTTTATTTCTGTCCAACAATGGTAAAGAATATAATCTACACAAAGAAACGAAAGACTTCCTCGGTATCGATTTTATACTTCCCTCACATCACTTACTGCAATTACAAAAATAAAACCTAGCACACTTTCATCTAGCGCCACTCCAATCTTACTTTAATCCTCCCCGAGACCAAGCTTATCGATCGACCCAACGACCAAGCAACTTTTATGCCGCTTTTTTAGCCATCGATTCCATGGCAAGCTTTTTCCCCTTGCCATGTTTTTGCATGTTCACTCCACCCCCAGGCCGGAATCGTTTGCCCGCCCGTCATTCTTAATCCAATCCAGTAGTTCACGTTCACCAGCACCAGCAACGACCACTTCGCAAAGGGGCTCGGGGGTTCGCTGCACCCGTGAAGCCGAAACCGGGGGAACACAAAACCACGAACAGCCGAATGGTAATTTAAAGTTCGCCGCCTGCCTAATAAAACTTGACACATGCCCCGGAGCTTCCCTTAAGTGTTGCACTGCCGAGGCCGGTGGTACCCGGCCGTGCGCTGGATGGATGCCCAACCGTTGCCCGTCGGCTTTAGGCTACGATTACGGAACCGAGATTCGAGGTTCGTAACACTCCTTTTGTATCAACTTTCGTGTAATACAATCATATTCACCAACACGCTTGCCAAGGCGACACCAACCATCCCCGGGTTGGTTCCCGGTCGAGCTGTTGACCAACTTCCTCTTTTTTCCAGCCGGTTGCATATTTTTTAATTTCCGGTGCTTTAGAACCGGGTTGCTGTGCTGTGCTATCTGAAGAGCCCGGGCGGAAAGGGGGTTTCGACGCGTGCTGAATGCAGCTCGGGGATCGGGATGCCTCAACGATGCTCAACCCAGTGTCATCCGGGAGAAAAATGGCCAAAAACTTTCACTGCAAGCCACTTTTCGTTCTGCAGTTTGCACCGCACGATCGGGATAAGGTGAAAGTTTAGCGGTCTTTGTCTTTGTGGGTGCATGTAAAGGGAGAATTGCTTTTAGTCTACATGAATATTAGTATTAAAATATGTAATCTAATTTTGGGTGCTATGGTAATATGTTCGATATCGTTGATCGCATCCAATTTTAGAATAAGCTTCATTTAATTGTTGTATTTCTTAACCACAACATTTGGAACAAAAATTATCCTTCCTTCAAATTATTTGAAAAGTGTAATTAAAGTTCACTTACAACCCACAGAAAAGTCTCCACTTGGTACGGTACCAAACATGTAAAACGACCCCAGCACTGTAAAGTTTAACGATGTCACCAAACCAACAAGACATGTTCCCGAATGCCGGTGCTATTGAACCACATTTGCTCTAATAATGGACCCTCCTATTCTCTTCCGTCCCCAGAAAGGGGACACTGTAACACTTACACCGACACGTCGCTTTAGAAAAGTTTCTGTCACCGTGCCTTCATCCCGCATCCCCCTACTGGTGCTCCTGGTGGCACTTTTTCGTTTGTTCCTCGATTCATTCTTTTCGGTACGCTGAACCCACCCCCCTCGAAAGCGAGGGAAGGAATGGGCAGAATGGGCCCCCTTTCTCCCATTCCTACACCGGTGGCGTATGGTCCGAATGCTAGCGCACGTAAAACACTAGAGCAAAGCCATATTTATGGTGAACCGTTCCAGTTCGACCACTCTTGGGGGATCGGTCGTGCAGATAAGCAAGATTTATGAGGTTATTTTGAATTTTTAATTTCATTCTAACTTCCCGATTTCCGAGGTGTACCATAACCGGCACTGGTTGCCTCGCGTTCTTCCCCGTCCGGGTTGGGGGGAGTGCGGGCGAAAGCTTCGCATGGAAGCGTCGGTGTCCTTCGCAATGAACCACGCGGGCGAGTGTGTTCCAGTGGCTTAGTTCACTTTGCTTCCGAGTCTTTCGAAGCCATTTTTACCTTTCCATTTTTCCTGCCATTTGCAAGAGTTCCTATCGCACTTCTCCCATCTCCTCCGGTCCTTTCCCTTCATTTGCCAACGGGGAAAAAGTGAAAGGCGATCCGATTTTAGTGCATGCATGCAACCATCCAAGTCGATTTCTCCACCCCACTCGATCGTGGTGGATACACGGTACCGGAATACAGGGTGGCGTTTTCGCGCTTGATTGGGACTTGATTCATGGAGTTTATGAATTTAATCGCTTCGATACGGTTCACGACCTATCCGAGCAGATCCGGAACCCTGCCCACCTAATCCAGTCTCAACTATCGGGACCCTAACCCTAATGCATCGCTTAAACGCGCCTTACGTGAGTGTGTTCGGTGTGTTGATTTTTTTTGTGTGTGCATTTTTTTTTTCTTATCTTCCACACGGTCGAGTAGTATTGATCGTCGTACGGTACGGTAGTTCAGAAACAAAAGCAAAAAGTAGAACACTATCTGCACTTATTTCCCCACACCCAAACCGGCGCTCAGGGTGTCGAACGTTGGCGAGGCGAGACTTTTAATCAACTTTTGCAAATGTACCATCGATGTAAGGGTGGGAAAACATGCATCGGAAGGATGAGCGAAGCGTTTCTACAACCCGAGCTTAATTTCCGGACATTCTCGAGTGTTCAGTTTAACGGGTGTAACTTTTTCGCTTCGTTGATACACTTTTCGAATGCATCCGAATGTTGGCTGGGAAGGATTGCACAAAATATCATAAATTTGCTTCGGGCTGCAGCCACCTGCACCTTAATTAAAAATGGAGTAAACGACTCATTACGCGAGTGCTTTTCTGGCGTAAAGCATATTGTTGCTCCATCCGTGCGCTGACGGTATGCTGGGACATCGCGTTACCATGGTAATAATCTCGTAAGCTTCACGTAGCTGTGGCTGAACCAGCACAAAAACACTGTGCGGATGCAACTCATTGTGAGTTGCTGTTCTGTTAATGAGTGTTTTATACTATCAGTTTCAGTGAAGTGTACGAAATTAGGGATATAAACCCCCACAAAGGGTATTGTATTCTTAAACAATTAAAGGCTGTTTGATAAAAAAAAAATATAGCAGTAAGTGGTGTCCTATCATTAATCCTTCGTTTATTTCAATATCTATACAAACAAATCTATTTATATCATCGTTATACCCTATATTCTATTAAATTATACAGTCTAGTTAAAGAACGTGGAAATGTGCCTTTAGATCGTGAAGCAATTTCTCGTTTGGTTTTTAAAGAATTTATTAATTGTGCCGTATTCGAAACGTTACACTTGAAAAAAAATCCAAAGGTATAAAAATAAAGATTCATTCTGCACTGAGATGCTTTCCAGTATGAAGGACTAACACACGGGGAATTAAAGATCGAAACCGTACTACGATTATTATCAATTTCGTTAATATGATGCTCTGAAGGCTTCACCTCATGTATGAAAGAACCCCTATAGCATTGCAAATAAATATTGTGCACTGTGTTTTTTTTTTGTTTTCAAAACAATAGTTACAAACAATGTTTAACATCCTACGAATGTAAAAAATCAATGGACGTTTTTGGCATTGACAGTGACATAAATCCAAAGTGAATATTTTGATCTTCTTTGAATAAAGTGAATATTTTGAAGAAAGAAAATCCTTCAGGCACCCATTAGAATTCCAAGGTCCAGAGCAGCTCTGAATACAAAATTTGGAACGATAAGTTTGTAGTACAAGGATCTGCCAATCGAAAAGATAGGCGGCATGCTATCTATTTTTAATGCAAGTTTAAGAAGATCAATTGACGATGGCATAATTCATGTTACAATTTCTTATTGATTAATTCCTTGAGATTGTTGCATGACATCATTGATTAACTAATACAAATTATAACCTAATGATAGAGTTATTTACAAAAATTACAAGCACCCGTTATTGGCACATTTCACACACGATAATCAGCTTTGGTTTACATTATCCCACGCTGACAACAAAAACGTCGTTCTACCACTGCTAGCATTTCAGCAAACTGTAAAAATTCTTGCCTTCAATCGTTCCCCAGCCGAAACGACACGGAACGATGGCACAAACCACCATATTTTTAAAATCTCTAGCAGTAGTCCCCTGATTGCATTGCTCCTTTTCTACAAATCTTTTTCTCTTTCACTCGCCAGTGCCTTCCCCCATCAATATCATTGTCAATATCGATGGTGACGACGTTAGCAATATTGTCGAATTTGGCCCCTGATGACTGAACTTGCTGGTGGCACTAGAATTCTTCACCTTCACACTGCAAGAAGCACACCGCAGCGAGCGGTTCATTCATCCAACGAAACAACCCCGCTGTGGAACGCTTTGGAAGATGCATGGAAAATTCTTCAAACGATGGTTAGAATAGAAAGAAAAAAAAAACACATCCACAACCCGCAAAGAAACGAACAGAACGAATCCACCGGCAAATGGGTATCATCTTTTATTTGTCAATTCAGCAAAACGCTTCCCCATTTCGGGTGAAGCGACCCGCACGGCGACCGCGTCCTCGGTGGGATGTGCGAAGGTGATGTGTTTGGAGAAAAATGCTTTTGATGGGAAATTGTTGGAAAATAGAACGAAAAAAAAATCAAAAACTTTCGCAGCCCAAGTGGCGGTGGCGGGCTGAGAGGGCCGACCACTTTCAGCATTGGAACGGTGAACAAGCAGTGCAAAAGATTTGAAAGATCCCGAATCAATTCGAAACGAACCAGAAAGCACCGTCCTCTTTCTCTCTCTTTCTCTTGGTGGAAGGAGCGCAAGGGAGTGTTCCCGAAAACTAAATGATACACACACAGCGGGAGAAAAAACATCCCAAGACACAAAAACATGGTGGTTACGGTTCGGCGTACAAGGGAAGGTCATAAAGAATGTCACAAATCTTGCTCGCCTACCCTGCTCCCTTCAGAACAGAATGTGGTATGATGGCGTTTGGCTAGCTGTCTCATTCCACGTTCGCCCCACTTTCCTCCCGCCCCATGCACTTTTGCACCCACGTACGAACAAAACTTTTGATGCTGGCTTTCACTACATCTCCCGCAGTTCCCTGCTGCTGCATCATCAAAGAGAAAACTGATTCGTACCTTCCGAATTCGCGATGAGTGCCCGTTCTAGAGCCCGAAAAAAAACTGGAAACGATAGCAATAAAATAAAAATTAACCATGGTGCTAGGGCACACGATGCATAGTTTATCGCGAATGCAGGCAGAAAACTTTTCACACGCTTATCTGCGCCGGGGGAAAAAGTAATATCTTAAAAAGGGGTGGGAGATTTAGTGGGGCCGGGAAGCAATAAATGTGCTCGGGCACAAACAGGGAGGATAGGCCATAGCTAACGTCATGATAAACGAGGAAACTCTTGGATAAAACAACACTAAGCTGTTGGTTGGATGATGGTTTGGATAGTGATCAAGCTCAGTTCTTACTATTGCAGGCGAGGATAATAACACAATTTTGGTTACATCCATTAATCTGCCTATTGCGTTCTGGAACTTGCATGTAAAGCATCTCATCTGTGATTGACTTTTCTGTTCTGTTTAACTGTCAAAACGTTCTGTCAACAATCCTTATATCTACAACAGTCAACAATACAACCATATGGCGTTTGACAACACTGATCTACGAAGCTTGTTGGTTTTGAATGAATTTAACGAAATTCCAAATGTTTGATTGAGAAACAAACTTAAGGTCTGGGGAAATTTAGATGGAAAACCCACCCTTGTACCAATTAATATTGTATTCTTTCGCTTTCCAATCACCCCTTACACACAAAGCAGCGAACAGGAATGAAAAATAGTGTGCAATATTCTCTATCGTACATCGTCAGGTAATAGAATCATCCTTTAAACGACAGCTTAATTTTGGCACTGATATTCAACTCCACCATTCATCCGAAACGGCAAGTTTACTTATCATCATCATTATCATCGTCTTCAAGCAGATCGTTCTCATTTTGGCAGCAAACAACTTGATTTTTGCTGTTGCGCTTGTCCCATTCCATCTCATTCCATCCCTTACCCGGGCGGCTGGCACTCTGTTGGTCAAACATGCATACACAAACGCACAGACGGGAACGGAATCGCACCGGGAACTGATGAAACGGAATGGAATAGAATCATCCTCCGCAATTCGTCAGCGTTTATCTGCTCATTACAAATTAATTTCTTCACGTCCCACCGTTCGGGGTACCGTTGTGCACGCTTCTGCCTGACGTTTGCGTTCGCTTGTTACTGCTTGCGAACGGGAGTGTGCGTTTGTTCTCGTTTCTCGTTCACCCGGTCGGTTCTTTAGCCAAACAGACAATCGACCAAATCTATTCCAATGAAGAAAAAAAAATACGAACCATCGGACTCATGTCCACCGTGTTCACGAAAGATTGCTTCACCGTTGTTCGCAATCGCAAGGCAGCGCTGCCTTCGCCTGAGTGGAAAGTGGCAGCACCCGCAGTACCAGCAGCAATTACCAATCATTAATATCAATTGAAAATAAATTGTAACATTTGTTGATTTATTCGGCATTCGGTTCTGTTCCAGTGGGGAACGATGCTTGGTACGAAGCATCCACCCGGTTTCAATTCCACACGGATCAAGGATCAGCGGAATCTTGCTGTCTGCAAAACCACCCGGGAGCAAACCCTCAGCCTGGGAGGAATCAAACGCATTGTACCAAAAAAAAAGGTACAAATCGACAGAAAATCGCTCACTGAACCGATTTCGATCACGGGCATTCGAAATGGAGATGATGAAAATGATGATGTTACCGTCGTTTCGTCTGCTTATTTTTTACTTGTCCCATTTTGCGTACCCCACAGAAGAGCACACAGTGCGCACATTCGGTAAGTAGCATCAGAACGTCCTTAAGGCCCAGCATTTTTTGAGAGTTTGTGAGGAATTTGATTTGGTTTTGCAAATAAGGTGACACTTTACGTTTCTCATACGTGTAAAGCTGTGAACATGTATCGCTTTGATGAATAAAAACTCAAGGTTCAGAAGGACCACGAAGCACAATTATAGAACATTACATTATATTATCATCGGGCAGCAAGTTGAGTGATATTATCGGGTTCTACTTTGGTAGCCCGATAAGGAATATTATCGGGCGGCCCGTTATGCAATGTTATCGGGCTATTATCGGGCGCTCTTTGGGATCTTACCGGACTCTTATTGGACTATTGTTGGATTCTTATCGGGCTCTTATCAGGCTTTTATAGGGTTACCAAAGGACTGTGTTCTGTTCACTTTTACCCTACGTTGTGTTTTATTATCTTTTAACAATGAACAGTCTTCGTGTTGGCTCGAAAGCCAGGACTTCCTCGAAGGGCTCGAAGGCCAGGTCTTCCTCGTTGGGCTAGAAGCCAAGGTCTTCCTCGATGGGCTCGAAGGCCAGGTCTTCCTCGATGGGCCTAAAGCCAGGCCTTTTCGATAGGCCTAAAGACACGGTCTTCCTCGATGGGCTCGAAGGCCAGGTCTTCCTCGATGGGCCTAAAGCCGGATGATGAGGCTGTGAGAGCCGTCGTGCTGAGGCTGCGAGAGCCAACGTGGTGAGGCTGCGAGAGCCAACGTGTTGAAGCTGCGAGAGCTAACGAGGTGAGGCTGCGAGAGCCGACGTGTTGAGGCTGCGAGAGCCGAACGTAGTGAGGCTGCGAGAGCCAACGTGGTGAGGCTGCGAGAGCCGACGTGTTGAGGCTGCGAGAGCCGACTTGGTGAGGCTGCGAGAGCCGACTTGTTGAAGCTGCGAGAGCTAACGTGGTGAGTTTGCGAGAGCGGATGGAACTGTCCTTAGTCCTTGCGCGTTCACTAATAACTGATTAAAACCAGCGCAGGATCCCCTTTTATACCCTGTTTTTCGGGTGCGAACGGATCACTCTCGGGAAGCATCTTACGCTCTGGTAGCAAAATGTTGTGCTTGCTACAGTAAGCCGTGCGCTAGGCGGAATTTCTTGGAAATTTGGTTTCTGATACAACATACCGGCCGCCTTGAAATACCTAGTTTTCAACTAATTATCCTTAGCGCACTCCAATGAGCAAATCTTTGATACTGCCCTTTTTATGACACCAGTTGGTGTGCGTAGCGTTGCCACGCGGTTGACTTCATCCGCTCCTGGATGTAGTTCCAAGATTCGAGCCAATGGCCATTGCACAGCGGGTAAATGCTCATCTTTGATGATAACTACATCTCCTACATTCAAACGCTGTTCATCTCGTTTAGCGCGGTGGTTAATGTTGAGCGTTTTCAAGTATTCTTGTTTCCATCGTTGCCAAAGAGATTGTGAATATCGCTGGAGAAGTTGGTATCTACTTAATCGATTAATAGGAATTTCAGTTAACTGATGTTCAGGCAACACTCGCAAATTACCCTGCGTTAAGAAATGCGCTGGCGTCAAACATGTCAAGTCGTTTGGATCCTCTGATAAAGGTAGTAATGGTCGCGAGTTTAGGCAGCCTTCTATTTTTATCAACACGGTGTTCAACTCTTCTGAAGTTAATAACGCTGTGCCTAGTTGACGAACAAGCTGAGTTTTTACTGCTTTGACAGCGGCTTCCCACAAACCACCGAAGTTAGGTGCACGCGGTGGTATAAGATGCCATTGAATACCTTCGTTGGACAAGTGTGATGCAATCTGCTGAGAAGGCTGGTCTTGATGCAGCATCTGATATATGCCGTTTAACTCATTTCTAGCCCCGATGAAATTAGTTCCATTATCCGAATAGATGTGTAATGGTTTTCCTCTTCGATACACAAATCTGTCAAGCGCCATTAGGAAGGTAGGAGTGCTTAAATCATGCGCCAATTCGAAGTGAACCGCCTTTGTGCTGAAACATACGAACACACAGACATAACATTTTCGAGCCGCTGCTTTTCGATGAAATGGTTTAAGCAAGAATGGACCACAGTAATCCAGTCCTGTACTAGTGAAAGCACTGGAAGGTGTAACACGTCCAATCGGAAGCTGTCCTTCTGGTTGAAGAATGGGTTGCGGATTTGCTCTAGAGCAACGGTAACAGCTCCGTATGGCACTGCGAATAGCTCGTTTACCGTTGAGTGGCCAATACTCATCTCGAACAACAGCCAATGTTCCAGATACGCCCAGATGCATGGATTTGCGATGTGTGTGTGCTAGAAGCATTCGTGTGAAGGGATGAAAACCAGGAATGACGATTTGATGTTGAATATCGTATGACGCTCCAGACTGTCGCAAACGTCCGCCAACTCGAATCAATCCGTTTTCGTCAACAAATGGACTGAGTAGTTTTAACTTTGAGGAACGAGGGATTAAAATACCCTTTTTTAAGCATTTGAGTTCGTCAGGAAAGATTTCAGTTTGAACGAGCTTAACTAACACCATTTTTGCCTTACGCAATTCACTGACGGATAAAGATTTACTTGTCAGTTTGCTATGAGGATTGCGAGAATTGTTCATGAACCTTAAACAGAACCCAGTAACTCGTACTAACGTTGAAAACGATGAGAAACGTTGAAATATCTCATTAGGTTCTTTGGCTTGTGACGCCAATGTTATGACGCAGGCTTTCCTTTCATCTTCGACTTGCTTGGTAGCAGAAATAACATTCTGAGGCCAACATGACGTTGGTTCCTTTAACCAAAAGGGACCGTTTTTCCAGAGGTCGCTTTCAATGAGTTCGTTTGCAGACATACCACGAGATACAAGATCAGCTGGGTTGTCCTTACCAGCTACATGTTGCCATCTTCCGTCTTGTGTTAGCTCTTGTATTTCAGCGACTCGATTTGCCACAAAGGTTTTCCATGTTCTCGGTGGCGATTGTAGCCACTGAAGTGTCACAGTAGAATCAGACCAAAAAACACTTCTATTAATCGGCATTAACAATGCCTTTTTGGCTTTATCAAACAATCGAGCAGCAAGCAGCGCAGCACATAATTCCAACCGAGGAATTGTAAGAGGCTTTAGGGGTGATACTCTGGATTTTGACACTAGTAGACTTACCGCTGTTTTGCCATTGATGTCTTCTGTTCTGATGTATAGACATGCTCCATACGCCGCCTCGGATGCATCAGCGAAGCAATGTAAATCTACTTGTTGGTACTGCGCGATAAATGCAAATCTTGGAATGGTTAACTTCAGTATACTTGGCAATTGATCACAAAATGCAATCCATAACTTTTGTAAGTGATCGGGAATTTGCTCATCCCAATCCGACGTTGATACCCAAAGAGCTTGCATTAAAATCTTTGCTTTAACGATGACTGGAGCTATGAACCCTAAAGGATCGTATAGTTTAGCTATTGCAGATAATATGTTTCGTTTCGTGTAGGGTTCAGCCTTAATGGTTGCAGAAACGTTGAAACCGAAAACATCAGCCTGTGGTTCCCAACGAATTCCAAGTGTGTTGATGCTCTCATCTTCGTCGAAAACCTTTGCAGATTTTGTTCCCAACAACTCTGTAGGAAGATCATCCAAAACAGGAAGCGAGTTCGAGCACCATTTCCGGAATTTGAATCCACCTTTACGAAGAAGTACATTTAGTTCATCGCGTAATTGAATGGCTCCTTCAATATCATCAGCTCCTGCTATCAAATCATCGACGTATAGCTGCCGTTTGATGGCATTGGCAGCTAGTGGGAAAGCTTCACCTTCGTCTTCTGCGAGCTTTAGGAGCGTTCTTGTGGCGAGATAAGAAGATGGTGCCAGGCCGTATGTAACTGTGTCAAGCTGATAGCTTTGAATGGGTTGGTCAGTTTTGAAACGCCATAAAATTTGCTGTAATGGTTTATCGTCAGGATGTACTGATACCTGACGGTACATTTTTTCGATGTCTGCTATTAAAGCAATCGGAAATTTACGAAAGCGTATTACCAAACTCAACAAATCGTCCTGTACTACCGGACCAACCAATAATGCATCGTTGAGAGACTTGCCAGTAGTAGTAACTGCCGAACCATCGAATACAACTCGTAACTTTGTAGTAGTGGAAGCTTCTTTGATGACCGGATGATGTGGAAGATAATACGTTGTTGTCGAATCAGGCTTTTCATTTGTAACTAAACTCATATGGCCAAGTGAAATATATTCTTCCATAAAGCTGTTGTATTGAATTCTTAGCTGTTCATTCCCTTGGAGTTTACGTTCTAATGAAGCAAATCGTCGTAGCGCTGCTGTCTTCGAGTGCCCAATCATCTGCTGATATTCGGGATGCTTTGGTAGCTTTACAATATATCGCCCATGGATATCACGTGTAGTTGTGTCTTTATAGTAATCTTCACACCTTTGCTCGTTTGGTGTGAGCATGTTCTTTTCTTGCAATTCTTCTATTTGCCAAAAACGTTCCATCTGTTGCTGGATGTTTGGAACTACTGCCAAATTACAAGAAGCATGCTGAACTTCTGTGGATTGATTTCTTGTTGCCAAACCAGTGACAATCCAGCCAAAGACGGTTTCTATCATTGCCATGTTCGAATGTGGTATGTTGAATCGCCCAGACTTTAACAAGTTGTAAAACAGACTTGCGCCAATAATCATGTCGATTCGACCAGGAGTATTGTAATGAGGATCTGCAAGCGCTAGCTGGGTTGGAATATCCCAATCGACCGCTGAGTATGGAACCGATGGAGTGTCATAGGTTACTCTTGAGACCACGGTAAAGTCTAAGACCGTTTTGAACGTCTCACATCTCGATTCTATTGCTGCAGTTATTTCATGTCGTGCACTCGATAGCGTTCCATTGATACCTCCAATAGATATCTTAACTGGCCTGCGAGAAGCGCGTAAGTGCTGGCACACTTGTTCTGAAATAACGCTTATTTGCGAACCACTGTCTAGAAGTGCTCGCACAGGGTATTTCTCTCCATTTAGACCGATAACATTTAACATTACTGTAGATAACAAAACGTGTGTAAAACCTGGTCGGTTGGTCTGAGTGGACGAGGCGTTAATGGTAGCAATGGGCTGCTGGACATCAGATGATCGCAAAGGCTTGTCATTCTCTTGTAAACCGATGTGTAAAAGCGTATTATGATTTTGACCACATATCTTGCAAACGTATTTCGAGGTACATTTCTTACTTTGATGGCCTTCGCTAAGGCAATTGAAACATAGACGTTTCTGGTTGACCATATTGCGACGATCTTGTACATTAAGAGTGTTAAACTTTGTACACTGATAAATTTTGTGAGCTTGGCCACAGGACGCGCATTTCGTTACACTTGTGGATGCTGTGTTAACGAATGTCTTACGTTCTTGAGGGAATCTTTTACGTTCCCCGATCATAGATGTTAACGGCTGTGCGTTTATTCCCAAGCTTTCATACATGGTCGAACGTCGTTTGATAAACTCAATCATTTTAGTGAGCGTAGGTTGCTCTTCGGGGGCAATAGATTCTTCCCATGCCTTAAGAGTGGCTTTATCAAGCTTATCACTCAGAATTTCTACCAAAATGGTACTCTTTTCGTCAATTGTTTCTCCCAATTGTTGAAGGATTTGTAAATGTAATTGAAAATCATTTACCAGTTTTCGAAGAGCTTCGTCACTCGCCTGACTAACTCTTGAAATTTGCAACAAGGCACGAACATGTCGCTTCTTCAACAAAACCTTGTTGGAATAACGTTCAACAAGCGTTTTCCAAGCAATTTCATAGCCATCTGTAGTGATAGCGATGGCCTGTATCAAACTCGCAGCTTCTCCTTTTAAGGAGGCCTTTAAATAATGAAACTTCTGTATTTCATTAATTTTATCCGAAGTATGAATAAGGGAGTTGAAACTATCATGAAAGGTTAACCACTTTTTATAGTCTCCATCAAACTCCTCCAGCTTAATGGATGGCAATTTTACTCCTTTCAGATTACATGGCACTTCTTCCTTAGATTTTTCTTCTTCTGTCTTGTGCTGCATGGGAATTACTTGAGACAAAATGGCTTTAGTTTTGAAGAATAATTCCTCCATCTCTGAGGTGGTCATATTAACTTTTGTCTGTAATTCGCTTGTTATAGGCAACGCACATAGTTCGTCAACAGCAGACTCAAATAACTCGAATACCTTGTCTAGTCTAATCAGACGATCGCCTACTTGATGCTTTTGATCTTCACTATAGCCTTTAGCGAAGCTCTCTATGTTACGGAGTGAAATTACATACCTTTCCAATCTGTTGGTCTTCGTGCGAATGCGGGTTTCTTCACTCATTGTGATGCCTTGTTCTTATTCACTCTTAACGTCGACTGAAAGTTTGTGTTTCACTATTATTCCGTAGTTTGGTTGCTTCACTGGCGATACGAAATTGAGTCACTTTTACTTTTACTTTTAGCGAATACTTTCCGATACGTATTCTGAGCACTACGCGAATGTTTTTTCCGACACGTATTCTGATCACTACGCAGTTGTTTGTCCAATACGTATCCTGGTCACTACGCACCAAATGTTCTGTTCACTTTTACCCTACGTTGTGTTTTATTATCTTTTAACAATGAACAGTCTTCGTGTTGGCTCGAAAGCCAGGACTTCCTCGAAGGGCTCGAAGGCCAGGTCTTCCTCGTTGGGCTAGAAGCCAAGGTCTTCCTCGATGGGCTCGAAGGCCAGGTCTTCCTCGATGGGCCTAAAGCCAGGCCTTTTCGATAGGCCTAAAGACACGGTCTTCCTCGATGGGCTCGAAGGCCAGGTCTTCCTCGATGGGCCTAAAGCCGGATGATGAGGCTGTGAGAGCCGTCGTGCTGAGGCTGCGAGAGCCAACGTGGTGAGGCTGCGAGAGCCAACGTGTTGAAGCTGCGAGAGCTAACGAGGTGAGGCTGCGAGAGCCGACGTGTTGAGGCTGCGAGAGCCGAACGTAGTGAGGCTGCGAGAGCCAACGTGGTGAGGCTGCGAGAGCCGACGTGTTGAGGCTGCGAGAGCCGACTTGGTGAGGCTGCGAGAGCCGACTTGTTGAAGCTGCGAGAGCTAACGTGGTGAGTTTGCGAGAGCGGATGGAACTGTCCTTAGTCCTTGCGCGTTCACTAATAACTGATTAAAACCAGCGCAGGATCCCCTTTTATACCCTGTTTTTCGGGTGCGAACGGATCACTCTCGGGAAGCATCTTACGCTCTGGTAGCAAAATGTTGTGCTTGCTACAGTAAGCCGTGCGCTAGGCGGAATTTCTTGGAAATTTGGTTTCTGATACAACAGACTGTTTTCGGACTGGTGACACACTGACTGGTGGCTATTGGCCGAAATCATACACTAAGCCAGCTTTTTGTATGCGTTTTGACGTTTCCAGGCTTATCTGCTTACAGCTCTCCACACAAATGACAACCCTAATTAAGTCTAGGAAAAAAGGATTGAATTGTTTTCCTAATGAAAGTTGATTCCTACTGATTGATAATTACATATGTAAAAACAAACCATTTTGCTAGCCGGTTTAAACCGGGTTAGGTCATATTTTCCGTATGCCAACAATTAAAACCATCATAATGAATCAAAACAACGGAAAAAATATTAGTTTATAAACCAGATTTATATATTGTTTCAAATGAATTGAATTTAAAGTTAAATGTCCAACCTTTCATCGATTTTTCGCCAAATTGTAGTTCCGCAAAAATGATCCATTTTAGCATTCTATGTGTCAAAATGTTATATCCTTTACGAATCTGCACAGAATGATATTTCTCGGTGCATGGAATATTTGACAGATACAGGTTAAAAGCGTAAGCTTTCTAACTTATGATATAATCATTGGCTGTTATTTGACCCTTCCGGACTGTTATCGGATGATTATTGGACTGCTGCAGGATTGTTATCAAAAACCTAGTAGCAAAATTGCTTTACTCTTGTTTTGTATTTTTTACTAGCACTTGCAGCAAAAGATTATCTCTTTTTAACACTTCAATTGTGACTGCGTAACTCTTCGCTCAATCACGCAACCGTATCACGAGAATGAGAAGGTGTACTGAGTCTCACAACTACGAGCACCTGTATACTACCTTGGCTTCGAATCCAGACAAACATTTGGCGTTCGTTTCACTTGCTTGCAGATCAGAACCGTTGCCATGAGCGTGTCGATGTTCCACTTTTATTCACACCTTTTTGCATTTTTCATCCTTCCGGGCATGTGCGTGTATGTAACTGTTTCGATGCTGTTTTGAAGTTAACACTGGTCCTGTGAAAGTCCTTCCTTTCGTTTGCCATACGATGGGGCCCGCGTGATGTTTGTTGATGGATTTGGATGGTGTGTGACGATGAGTTATTAGGTGTAGCGATGAACAAAAAACAAAACAACATAAAGCTCTCACACCAACAGCCAACACGGAACGGTTATTGAACAAAGTGAGCACCAATCAACAGAATCTGTCCGTACGTCTGTCTGTCGGACTGTTCGTGTCTTGCGGGTTGCAATACGCTCACCTTCTGCAGGCTGACTAACACGTGGAACACCAGTTGAACCAAAAAGCCAATTGCCAACGATGGGTGATGATGATGATGATGATGATGATGATCATGGAAAACCATTTTTTCGAGCAAGCGGCATGGTGAGAAATAAAAACCCATGCCATATAACATCTACTGTTTGCTTTAACAAGCGGTACGGACGGCGTAATGGCAATTGAAACAGGTTCATCAAATACACATCGATTTCGACCCTTCGAGAATTGTTTGTCCAATTTAAAGGTGAGTGATTTCTCTTTAACCTAACGACCCGGAGCGACCCGGCAGAAAGAATTTAGTGTCTTGCTGCTAGCTGAGAAGCGTGTTTGGGCAAACATTACGAATCAATTTCAAACCGTTCATGCTTTAGAATGGTCACCTATTACGATCATTAAATCATTGTTTTAAAGTACAATAAGCTTGCAAAGGAGTACGATTATCGGAGCGTCTTATGTTAAAGAGCAGTGTTATATTTATACTCAACTTTCCCTGTTTTCGATCATAAACTGAAACGCGTGTGCTAGTAGGTTTATCTGAATATTCAATGAAATACAATTTATTTCATGGAAAGCAGACTGTTTTGAAGAAGAATGGCCTAACCGTATTTCTAAAGTATACTTTCTAAAGATAGCACATCCAAATACATCGATTTTTTCCAGCGAAATCAATTACGGAATTGTTGGTGTGATAGAGGATGACATCAAATGATTCAATATAATTTTCCAAGCTTTTCAAGTCTGAACTGAACTGAAAATACATCAAAACCCTAATCCTGTTTTATTCTTAAAGTAACTTAAATTGATAACGGAATTATTTACTCCCTTCCATTTGCGCTGTTTAATAAAATAGGGCTCGCCCATGAATGGTGTTTGGCAGCAAATGATCGATTAGGTGTCGAACTTCCACAAAGCCGGTTACGGGATACGTTGAGTACTTTAATCTGCCCGTTGATTGCCTTTCGATTATTATTAGTCCCCATGGACTTGCGGAGTTATACATGCTGAGAGGCTGCGGTTAGGCCATCGCTTTCTGCTACTTTATGCTGATCCTACCCGTGGCCGGAACACAATCGGTATTGGTTCGATTTTCTTGTTCACGTGTTTCAGATGAAGCGTTTTTTTTTGCACCCCACTTTCCATACCTCCAATACAGCCCGCTACTAGTTTTCATCAGTGTGCCCAGTGAGAGTAATCGCGCTGTGGAAGCTTAATCAGTTAATTGAATTGTACGTGCAATAACGCTCTAGAAAGGGGCGGGGAGGTTTTTGCCTGGGCAAATGAACCAGTTCCATATGAACTTTTGCGTCAGACTGTTTTCGACCCGGAAATAGCGTTATCGAAGCAAGGGGGTTATCGTGTTTTGTGGGATACGTGCCAAACTTTTGCCGGGGCCAGTGTACATTTACGTGGGTAAAGGTCAAATTTAATTATCGCCAACCGAAAGGCGCGTAAAACTCATCCAGAAATGTTGACCACTTTCACCACGTTATTAAGCAGCGCTTCTAAATCGAGTTTTCTTGTGATTGATAGCGTTCAAAACATTTCTTTACGTAAAACACTGTAGTTTTGTAGTAAACTGTATTCAAATATGCACATCGTGTGACCCAACTAAATCGATTTCAGTTAGCAAATGTCACAGAAAGTGTAAAGGATTCCATCTCTGCCTCCATATTGTACTTCAGCTTGAAACAAATCTAAAATGGTTCCATTTCTGCCAGTTGAAAGTTGAAACCCATCGAATAAACTGAAGAGAACGCTACCAGCAACGAGAGTTTACAAGCGTTAATTCGTCGAGCGTACTCCATTTCTAATTACAAACCGCAAATAAGTAAAAAGTATCGTAAGCTCAAAAGTAAGTATGATTTGGTATAGATTTTACGCGAAAATTTTCAAAGAACGTTACTCTTCTCAATTTAAGCGTTTTACTCTTCTCAATTTCGTTTTCTGAAACTCTTCTATTGCCATACTTGTGATACACATATAGTTGTCCTAATATATCCCGCTGCTCTATTCCCACACATCTTACAGTATTTAATAATAAACTGTCGATCTAGTGTTATAACATCATCTTTAGTAGACAGTTTCTGCGCAACCATTGCAGGAAAGCGTTGGAAAACGAACAAAAAAACCCCAAAAAAATAGTTTCGCTTCCAACGCAAAACTTCCGCTCCCATAAAGCATGTCAATATGCGTGAAGATTTGTGTTTTTCTTCCGCGATGCGCGAAGAAAAGTCACTTGGCAGCGTTCGCACAATCTTCATCACTGTGGGCGAAAGAAGTTTGTGGAAAACAGGATGGTAAAAAGCAACATTAAAAAAAATCCCCGGCACAGGTTTGGCACCGATGCGCTCAAGGTGTAACGTCCTGTGGGCCCAGGGTCGGGCCTGTCATACCCACCGATCCACGGCACATCCAGTGGCGTCTTGTCGCCAGCAAACATTTCGCAATTTCCTCTGGCTTTTCGCCTTCCACCAGGAAACGCGCCTTGCATAGGCTCCGAACGAGCTGTGTCCTTGTGCGCTTTACGCTTCCATCGCCATCGTCAAGTGCATGCGGAAGGAAATCGGGAAAAATTACTACCCTCTTCGATTGCTGGCATCCAATCGAAGTTGGCGTTGGTGTATATGTGTGTGTGTGTGCAGTTGTGATTGCATTGCTACTGACACTGTCCCGTGCAGCACCGGGTATGTCGCCAGTGCGCGAACATGTTACAACGCGCACACAATGCATGCAATCAGAAGCGGAACCGTAACGGAAGCGAAATCAGTTGACGGGAAAAGTCTTTGGTTCATTTCCGCAGCCATTCCGTTCGTGTCACGATGCCACCCTCTCCACCGGCCGATCCGTTGCGGTGTGTTGCGAAAAGGGTGAAAAGACGTCGCCTAGGACAAGGTGATAAGACTACGGCAAAAGCAATAGATATGATGTAAATGCCGCCAACATAGCGTCGCAATTGCTCGCGCTAGTGCTTCTACCTTTTCCGATAAACAGACACACGTCTCTCTAACGTCTAGACTGGCACAATCAAATATCTCTCACTCGGTCTCTCTTCTCTCTCTCTCTCTCTCTCTCTCTCTCTCTCTCTCTCTCTCTCTATCTCTCTCACCGTTGGCATTGGAAAAACTTTGACGGAAACCAGTTTGGGAACCGGATCGAATCGATTGCAGCGCCACACGGGAAGTAAAATTCATATTTTATTTATTGATTATGATATTTTATTGTGCTCATTTCCGTTTTCTTTCTTAACATGTGCTCTCGCTTCCGCCAACGGACGATCGGTGGAACACACAAAACCAAACCGCCCTGTTCCGAGGGCAATATGTTCATCGTTTTATTTGTCTCATGAATTTAAATTATTCGCATTATTACATTGCGAACACGTGCAGGCCGCCCGCTTGTGTGCAATGTTTATCGATTTTTAATTCTCATTACATTTACAATTCATTGAAAGCGTTTCGGTGTCGAGATGAATGAAAAGAAAGGCTTCCGAAATTATACTCGTATTGAAATTTATCTGATTTATATTGTGCGCAGAGAGTAAGATGGTATGTAAATAAGAGAAATAATTCTAGAAGTATATCCATTCTTTATTACGTAGACTTTATTTATTGGATTTATTTCGAAAGACATAAAAGTCAATCAAATCATTAAATTAATCAAACGTCCAGGTTATGTAGGTCCCAAATACACTAAAAAGTGATAAAACATGTACACTGGATAAAAGATCGTTTAATCGGAACTGGAACAGAGGGTTTAATTCGATTCACTTAAATTCCCGCTACTTTTCAATCCATTCTACAATCGCATCTTTGAAGATTACCTAACCAAAAGCGGACAAACACACTTTTTTGAACAAGGCCGTTCAACCTACACAACATGCTAAGACTAGAAAGATTAAAAATTTAAAAGGATTGTAAACTTTCGTCCTTAAATGTACAACAAGTACAGCGACTTAATGGTCCTCATTTCCAATGCTCATGCGATTTAAACACATTAAACATCGATATTGCAACCGGGCTTCGAATTATAATCCACACATGGCTGTAAGCGATCTGTAAAAGACGATTAACCGCTTTTCGCCAACAGCTCAGGTGATAATTTGCTTTTTAATACTCACCAGAATACCAGGTAATCCGTGCCTGCATCCGGTGAGTGAAAACCGGCTAATCAGCTTTCGATTACAGTGTCGCGTGTAATCCCCAGTACAAATGGGTTACACCGCACGCGACGCTATCCATGCGAATGCATCAAACTGCTAACCGATCGCTAATTACCTCATAAAACAAGCCTGATCCATGGTGTGCTTAACGTGTAATGAGATTTATTACCACCGTCGCTTATGCGCTAGCGGGTGCTGCGTGTCACACGTTCGAGCCAAAGGGATTTCGAATTTATTAATTTAAACTACAGGCAGGAAAACGATCGTTGGTGAACCGCATCGTAATTATGAGAAAAATTATTTAAAAATAATGGGATAATCTATCGATTACTAGTAACAGTTGATTCGTACCAACAAAGTGCCGGTAAGATGGAAATAGAAAAATTATCTAATGCTCAAAGAATTATGGATGTGAATTCATTAACTCAATACAACACTTGCTGACGGGGGTGGCTGTACGATGAATGACATCATCCCACCGTCAACACCGTCGTGCCGTAAATGACCCGTATGAAAAGTCCATTATTCTTTCCGTCAGGTACGTGAAGGACACGTTGACACCCACCGGAAATGAAGGCGGCCAATAGCACGATCAACGGAAAACGAGCGTGCGCTTCGATTGCTGACCGTTAACGTTTGTTGGTGATTAATCGTAATCTTCCACTAGGTCAACATGCTCCAACCGAATAAGGGCTTGCGTTGCGAAACACGAAATAAGAAGAAATCATTTGCTTTGCTTCTTCGCCCTTCCTTTTCTACCACGAAGTAATGCACTGTAGACACAACACAATTCATCGCAAAGAAATATCCTTACCGGGAAAAACAACACAAGCCGTCCGGATTCGGGGTGTTTCACTGACAAACTGACTCGAGGGGTTCAGCTTCCTTTTTTTTCGTTTTGGCTTTTTCTTCTAATTAAGCTCACACCCACCGACGGGGTCGAAGGCCGACGCATTTCGGTTGGCATTGTTTTCTACCTTCATTTCTCTCTGCCCGTCGCCGGTCATTTCTTAAGTGCATTTTGGCAATGAACAAATGGTCACCTTTTGCTACCGGTAGTCGGTGGTAATAATTTATTTTTAATGCTCCCTTGGCGAGATGGCGCTGGTCATCCCTCATCGGTCGGTCGCTCTACGGACAGCGATGGTTGGTTGGTTGGTGGGTTATGTGTGTGTGCTTCTCCCATCCCATCCGGCTGCTAAAACCAGCAGAACGATCAAGCTTAATGAGCTACAAGACAACCATTTCCTGGGATGACATTTGTCCGCGGCTGTTGACACAGTTTCCTCCCGCCCCCCAATCACCACGCAGAGCCCCGACGATGAGGTTGCGTGTCTTTTGCACCCGCCCTTGTATTTTGTCCTGCGACCGAGCGTATTTTTCTTCGGAAACAGTGAAAAGCGTACAAAACTCTGACTTTTCTTCAACGCTGCGTCCATCCATCCAAAAGCCAACTTGCTAATTTTCATCAACTTGAATTTAATCTTTTTATGCAAATTAACTTCCCATCCCCGCATGAAACCTCAACAGGAAGCGGCCTCGTTTTCCAAAACCACCCAAACCCCCTCCCGGTGGTGCTCAATGTGGAACTTTCTTGAATTTCCCCCGGGGGGTGGGATTTGGTGCACAATTCTTACCGGAAGCTTTCCCGTTCCAGCTCGCAGCCAAAAGCGACCGGGCCTGATTGTACATGGTAGTACACACCCGTTAACCTAAGAAGGCGGCCGGCGGGTCCGTGGCGGATAGAATCAACTTCTTGCCCGGAGTTGATACCCGCCCTAGGAAGCCCGTTTCGCCCGCTCTATCCCACCAACACTCGAACGAGCTACGCGAGTTGACGCGTGGCCACGACACCTCTGACTGCTTCCCTTTTTGGCCGCGGGTGAAAGCAACAAAAAAAGGGGTGATAAGTTTCCAGTTTGGTATGCTAATTTGCGCCCGTATTCCGTGGACTCCTTCACCTCCCAAAATTACTTTGGGGGAGGACTTTTGTTGCGTACTGGGTTTTCTTTCTTTCTTGTAGCTTCGTCGCTTCCAACAATTCGTCTGTGAATGGAATCGTCTTCACAGACAACACGGGTTCAGGAATATTTTTTTTTCTCCCTTTTGCTTTCCCCAACTATCTTGGGCTTCGAGTTCGTCTGCTTTTGCTTTATCCGCTTGAAGTCGATGAAAAATTCGTATCCATTTGGCGATTTGTAGGACGATTGACGTCGTCTTTAATGAAGCAATGCATCAGTGCCAACAAGGTGGATCGATTCGTGCGATTTAAAATTGCGAAATTTTGTGAATAAATTAGCACAAAATACTTTTTCACTATACAATATGTGCCTGGTAAAGTTCATCGTTAGTACAAGATACGATAAGTTCCGTACACAATATAAATTATTAACTAAGCGTTAAAGTTAAACTTACTTCAACTGTTATTTAGTAAAATTAAATTTGTTTACCTAATTTAAAAAAAACTTCTGTATTTTGATGATTAATCAATTATTTAAATTAATTAATTAATCATATTTGTATTGTATCATAAGCGACATTAATTTTGAAGTAGTTCACTTTATTATTCATTAAGTCATCAAGGACCAATTACGCATTTGCTTTAGGTATCGATCGTACGGTGTCATTATCGATACATGATCTGAATAATTAACCCCATTAATATGAATTTATTGTACGGTATTCGGCTGATTGATTAGCCCTTTCGAGTTTTGAAGCTCATTCCAAATTCTTCTAAAAACTACTGGATAATACTATAAATTTTGTAGCAATTGTTTAATGATTTTTGTCTCAGTTTTGTCCCAGCGTATGGATGAATTCGAAACTTTGAACGTATTATCTTTAACTTCCTACTAAGTTCTTTCAATAATAATAGTAAACAAGATCTAAACAAATATACTACAGCTCCATCATGATGCACATTATCCGCACTGTAGAGTAATCCGCACTCAAAACTAATTATATTCAATTCTTTTATGACGATTTTCTGTCCCACCTGTTTTCATTCTACTTCCATCAAACAATAGTGTTTACTACTACATTCACCGACACATTCACAAATCAAAAGATCACTTACACAAGTCACACTGTGTATTTCCATTTGGCAAAGCAAACCGCACCATTCGGCACTTTGTTTCATTCTAATTGCATCGTCATCTGCTCACTATCTTCCATTTTGTCGCTTTAGTCGTTCGTCGCCAACCGTGTATGACAGCTGTGGAAAGGATATTATATTTCATTATGTCAGCAGAACGACAAACCTGAAATAGCTCACCTACAACCAATTGTGAGTGCACGGTTAAATTGCACAGCCACATGGCGCTCTTGTCCTCCAGCGTTTCCGGCAGGATCAAATGTGGAACGGCGCGCACTTACACTCTATTACGGTGAATGGGTGTGCGTTTTCGTGTATGTAAAAGAATGTCGATAAAACAAGACGCGACAAGCCGGCGCAAGGTAATTTCTTTCCCGAAACGGGCTGTCTTCGAGACACGGTCGAAAAGAGCATCAACGCGACCGTTAATCTGCACCGTGGCTTTGACACTGTTGCTAGGCAAACGACAAGCTATTCAACAAGCCCGGACAATACACCGTTCACACCGGCAACGACACGTGATGCAACCCGAGAGTAAGGGGATCGTATGCTTGTACTGCTCGAAAAGGGAGGACAGTATCAGGAGCATCACCTTCCCTGATAGCATAATTTATGTGTCTTTATGTGTGACTATAAAACGTTGCATCCACTTTTGCTCTGTTGGAATTTCATCTTTTCCGTTCCGCCCATGCCGGATCAGCAGGGTAGATGAACGCCAAAGAAGCTGTCTGGGCGAACTTCATCCATTCCGTTTGAAGTACGCTTCGGTACGCTGAAAGGAAGCTAGTAGTACAATGAAGCGCCAAGATGAACTACTGACAGGCACGTAACAATAGGCCATCCTTCAGTCACTTTCGCAAAGGTGCTCGGCTGTGGGTGAAGCAGTCCCATAACACACCGGCGGCAAAGAAGCTGCACGGCGGGAGAGTGCGGAGAGTCGTGGATGCTTTTACCGAAGATTTGATCGTCCGGAGACCGTGTACTTGTCAGAAGTCTGATTCAATCAAGTCAACATGGGAACTGTGGGAAATTTGCTAGCCTGCCTGCCCACCCCCCAAATAACGAATGCTTGTCATTGTCCGATCTCGTTCTCGAGGCTTTCTTTTCCCGTTCCGATCCCGGCCGCCGGTCGCACACGCCCGCGCACACCGTCGTAACCCATCACGAGCCACATAATGGAAGCAATGAGGTGAAGAAGAATTACGATCGAAGCACCCCGGAATGGAAGGGGGAAAATCCGAAGATCCATAGTAAGCTGTCAACCCGCTGTCGTTGGCAATGAACGGCATCCGGGGTGTACACGGGTGGCATTTCCGTTAAGCTCTGCCACCGGTTTTCCCCCCTCAGCGACGCACAGCGGTAGGTTCGGCATCGGGCACCCAACCGGAAGTGTGGTGACACGTGGTGATGACGTGGTGCCGGGGCTGCAAACCCGAAAAAGGGCTGCCAGTCGTAAGCCGCAAGATAGTGCCGCATTCTTCGCACCACACGGCATGCGGTTTTACCGCACGGCACTGCCGGGTAATGGCAAAAATGCAGGACATCAAGGTAAATTGATTTAATGTCAGAAATAAATCAAACCCACCGGATCCCACCCGGAGGGATTTTTCCCATGCTGGTATAGGCACCTCGAACCGGAATGCCCATACCCGCTCTCGAGGTTCGGTTGATTTTTGCTTTTTGCAAATATTAAATTACCCTTGTCGACTGCTAAGACAACTGCGATGAGACAGTCGCACATGGAAACGCAGCACCGCTCCCCCCAGGGCAGGATGATAGATGGGTGGGCACTACAAATAATGGCAATCAATCCAGAGCTCACCGGGTTTTTGCTATCTTCCACTAACCAGGTTAGTACTTTCCATCTAAAGTAATGGATGCATCCAGAAGTTCATTATATTATTGATTTAGGAGGAAATATTGTTTTCCCGGGAAGGGCGTTGTTTGCTGAAAAACAGAAAAACAATTCACTGGAATATGATGAACACACGGGAACGAAGTTAGGGGATAGAATGTTGGGGATCAGGAAAAATAGTTTAAATTCTGGATTTTGTCCAAGCTAAGACTTTCAGAACCTCAGCTGTGAATGCCTCGATCAGAATTAGTTTTGCTTCAGAACATTAACCAGAAGAGAAGGAGACTTCCATAGCTACCTGGACACATTCTAGTTCAACTTGTTGTAAACATTCAAATAGTTCGTTCATTCTATAGAAGACTGTAAATGATTGGCAAATTGAATTATCTGCAATAATAGCTACTATTACTAATATTTCGATTACATCGTGGATGCAAAAATTGTTCACAAAAATGACCTTTCACAATTTTCAAATTCACAAACTTCACTGCCCAATTAATGCAACTATATTTTAAAGTGTTCAACGCTCTGCTGATCGACCCATAAAACCGTCAAGTTAATTGTTGCTCGCAGCCACCCTTGTCGGAAGCACAATCTGATCCGGCAAACCGCCACATGAGCATGATGTAGCTACAAGTCCGAGCAGCTTCCGGTGCAGCTTCATTCACGTCGGATGTGAAAGAACGTGAAACACGTGAACGGCCACGGGATAGAGCGAGCGCGGGTGGAAAGGGAAACTAATTGCTCACCAAAAACCGCAACAACCTCTGGTAGAACCACCGCCAGCTGACAGGTCGTGTCGATGTGTGACAATATCCCACTTCCGGCAGGTCAACCTCACGCTTCCTGCACACTGCGCCCACTTCCAAAAGTGTACAATCGTCATCAGCACCGTCATCAGCTGCGACGGCAACATACACTCTATTCCCGGTAGACCTTGTCATAGACGGCGGTCAACAAGTTCTGCTTGCCCAAAACTAACCGACCTTCCCACATGCGCTGCTAATGTGCACTGATTTGGGGGTACTTGATTATGTCCAACTAGCACGATGATGACGACGGTACAAGGACGCTTGTGGTTCTCGCTCGACATCGCCATAAATAGTGCGGCCACATTTCAAATTCATAATCAAACCATCGCTGGCAAGGCGAGCATGGTTCGCTTTCTAATCCTTGCCAACCGACACTAAGCCTTCCGTGCGACAGGTTCTCGCCGAACGCACGCTGCAGGAAGGTCCCCCTCGAGCGAAACACGCCGTTATGGCCACCTTGAAATCGATGCCAACGCAAACACCCTCAGCACAGTACGGAAGTGCCAGGATTCGTGCTATACGATTGCGTGAAAGTTTACTCCTTATCGGACACGTAAAACACGATCGTTCCCGACCGCGTTAGCGTAACGAATTTCACCGCCGGGCACTATAAACCACACGATACACAGTTCCCGATAAATCGGGTTTCACGATTTTCACACCTTAGCCCCTGTCCATTTACGACACATCGTGCCCGGGGTAGGGGATTAATTAAGAAGCTGGTGGGCACTGTCGAAAGGAAGGGAAAAGGTTAACTGTCACACGCATGTTTCACGGTGTCCGTGTGACATCATGACCAAACCGTTTGGGCAATCAATCCATCAGGGATGAGAATGGCTCCAGGAAGTTATCGGAGTGAATGAGCTTATATGGTAGCGCCAATCAGGCTAAAAGCAAAAACCAAACATATGACTTCATGCGTACGGCAAACTGCAGAATTGATTAACCGGGATTTGGGAGCCTTACAGCACCATATGGAGGCTTCAAATTTCAAGTATTACTGTGTCCCTTTTTTTAAATTTGAATGTAATTTTTATTTAATTTAACAAAGATAATTGGACACACAATTTACATCAACTAGTATGATTCATCACAAAATCTTATAACGAATTAAAAAATGTAACCTAATAAATTAGTTGAGAAGAGATAGCTTTAAATCGTGACCTATTGGAAACAACTTTAAGCCTTTTCTCTTTAAACTATTTTTCCCCGCTTACTATGGTTACGGTTAGCGGGCTGATCGTGAAGCCGTTCGAGAAAGGGGCGGAGATTGAGCACTAAACCAGACGCGCACACATAGAAGTCGAGCTTCAAAAAGCAGAAAAAAAAATATCCAACGTTCTTAATGGCATGAATAATTTTCTTCTTTACTCAATGCGAACCCAAGCTTCGGCAGAAAAACGTTCACATTTTCGCACCGGGGGCAAAGAAAAAGCTGCCATTCCGGGCCCGTAAAATACGATCTTCATCCCTACGGCCGTTGAACCTATCGGTGCAGAAACACCCCGAAAACCCCGTTGACAGCACATTTCGGTAACGGGAGGTGGAATTTTTTTTTGTTCCAACAGTGCTGAAAATTATCTTACGCTTACACTGGTTTTGTCACCAAAACGGGGTTTCGGCTGGGCAGAATGGGAGTAAGGTAACCCCTTGGCCGTAACTCTTTCCACGTCGTTTCACCTCGAGAATTCGCCGTTTGATTCATCCTGAGAGAACTGCTTTTTTGCCTACTTTGTTTTATTCTCATTTACTTCCTCGTTGTTCTCTATCTTTTTCTTTTTTTGTTTCCTTCTCTCTTTCTTCCTGGTAATCGTTCGAACAGTTTTCCCCGGCATAATAACATCTTTATTTATGATCAGTAGTTTTCCGTTCCATTCGATGATTACTGTGTTTGACTGTTTTACGCTTTCTGTCACAATCACGATTACACTTTTGTTTTCTTTTTTCTTGCATTTAAATCTCGTGTTTGATTATAATGGGCGTTTGGACTTCATCATTTGTACTACTTTACAGCCACCATTACTTCATTTCACCGCCGTCCCGTGTACGAATTATTAAAGGCTGCTTCAAGTGAAACATTACAGTGTTTGTCCCATCCAAAAAATATTAATGCTTAAAATACAAGAAAGTTCTTATTTACTTCTGTAAAATTGAAATTGCAATGAATTATTGCTGTATTTAAAAAAATCAAACAATTCCGTAGTACAATTTAAAATATTCATTTGAATAAATTCGAGGAATAACAAATAAACGTATCCACGTGGCACCTTTCCAACGTCCTTCCCATTGTAAATATGTCCATGATTTTTAAAACAGACAGTCTTCGTCTTTTTCCGTTGTCATTTTAAGGCCCTCAGTATTGCTCTCCCTCGAGCTTTCCTTCTGCGAATGGTGAAATAGCGCTTTACTTCGGGCTACGTGTCACCGTGTCCGAAAGAAGTCAGCAAAAATAATGAGTTCCCGGCGTCTTACCTTGATGTCGGTTCATTTGTTATACATCCTCCTCGACCTCGGTCCTGTTCGCTTCCTACACACCGTCCACCTCCACCGGGACACCTTACGCAAAGCATTTAGATCATCCAAGGCACGTATTAGCATAAATCATCTCCGTTCGAGCTCGAGTTTGGCGTGTACAGTACAGGGAGCCTTTTGCGTCAAACCCCGGGCGGATGCGAACAACCCGGGGACGTATGTTTTGCATCCCATTGTACAGAACCCTCGGACCACGTTGGCTTATCAATCAGCAGGCCAATATTTGCCCATCCAAATTGTGCTGATTCATCAAATTTGAAATTCTAGCCAGCGGACGCAACTGAGCCTTCCCCCCCCTGAGGAGGGAGGGATCGCAACAGCAGTGCCCGGTGGAATTCGGAATATGCATGAAGAACATGTAAAGATTTTCTAAAGCTGCCATTTTACGGCCCCCAAAAGCCCAACGCTGCACCGTACCGCACTGGCCAAATCGGCCACAGTCCGTTGGACGGTCGTAAAACCGGCGGTGCACCAAACATGCACGAGTAAACTTGAAAGAAAACTTCCAGCTAGATTTGGCTGAATGCACTCGAAAGATGGGAGTGCGCTGCGAAAAAAAAGTAAACAGCTGCAAGAAAGTGCAGCCGGGCAGTTGGAATGGGAACTATTTACCGTCCCAGGAAGTTCTCCCAACAGCAGAAGCGGAAACTTCTCGCGGGAAGTTCTAAGTGCCTACTGTTAGCAGGGAAAAACAAAGGAACACACAAGATAGTCCCGAAAAATAAACGAACCGGCTTGGAACAGTCCGTTCACCGCACCGTAGCCAAATAGCAAGGATCTTCGCCAACGGTTTCGGACGGTAAGGTACTTGTAAACCACAATCACGATCCTCGCGAGATAAATGCGCCGCCGGCTAGTGTTACATGCGAAACAACAAAGAAACATTTTCGGATTCGTGCGAGTACCTTCTGCGCACATTGTACCGAAATGTACAGTCGTTGCAAAAATACAACTTTCCCTAAACCGGAGCACCATGTTAAGGCAAACGGAGTGCAAAAACACACACTGTGCGACTTTTGTTTCACTGGAATGGGTACGAACAGACAACTGTGACAGACGCTTACTTGGATGATGTTATGTTTGATGGTTCAGTTTTTGGGAAAAGTAAAAAAAATCCCTTGATCAGGCGAAGATCGCGTGATTTTTATTTCTTTTCTTGATAGAATTTGAATTTTTAGATGTTTTGAATGAATTAAATTATTTACAATACGTAATACTGCGTGAAAAGTGTCCTACACTTAGATTTTTGTCAATGATCGCACACTGTATCATCCTTCCAAAAAGCATGAGCTGTACATCAGCAAAAAGAGAAAAGAAAAACATTACAACCCAGCATCATTGGTGGAATTTTCCGCATCTCTCTTTCTTTCTCATCCACCCACTTCGTGAGCCCTCGCCCTACCAAACACTGGCGAGAAATCTGTGCTGGATCAAAACTTTACGAAAAATCCTACTTTTATGAAGCTGCAGCAAATTGCTTTAGTTGCCAAAAAATTGTTGTACGAAATCGTACAAATGCGGTGCCTTCCAAGAAACAGCAAATGTGGGTGGAAGCAGCACCAAAAGAACAAAAAATAAATAAAAAATAAAATCTGAATCAATAGTATGTTGCAAACTCTGCTGCAGTATGTTGGTGGAATATTGGTGTGAGGGGGGTAGCGAGACCAGTACGGCCAAAAAATCCCATAAGACAGCTTAGCACGACGGAATAACAAACACCACCGGTACCGGTGAAGTGCGGCGATGATTATGTGCAAACGGACAACCTGTGGGGAATTTTAAACAGTAAGAACAATTTGCTCACCCTCGCACTGCTCACACCCGTCAGCACTCCCAGCTGCTATCCGCCCCCCCACACACAGTAATCCAGGACTCCGACACGGGACCAGGGAGTTTTGGCCAGGTACACTTCTGCACGCTGGAACTTGTTCGATTACAACAGCGAGAAACTCGGATGCCGAACCGACTAAGCCGATGCAAAGGATTGTACGAAAACGGTAAAACGTGAATAATTTTCGAAATCGCTTCGAAATTACAGCTTGACGATTACCGACGTGCTCTCTAGCAACGGCTCAATTTGCACCGTACTTTTTCTGTTGTTGCCCGTTCTCTACATTCGCCAGGGGATGTTGTATTTGGATTTTGGCCTACAATCTACCGGCAGCGGGGTTTTTTTTTGTAGTGCTACACGAGCTTTGGTTTTTGTTTTCGACACACCTTTGCTAGTTTTATTTTTATCCGAAATGTTGTTTCTTCCACCGACACAGTTGCTTGCGAAGCATTATTCCGGTGTCCTGGATCAGCAACCCCAAGCGCGGTACCACGCTACTGCAAGAACTTCTTTCAATTTCTGCCGGTAATTGTCATATTTGAATCAATAACTACTTCAACGATCATCGACGCGGTTGCCGTAAGGAATATTAAAAGGCATTTTATTTGCTTGTGTTTTGTTGTTTGGGTGCAGGCAACGTTTAACACCGCGTGCGCAAGTTGCTTCGCATGTGGAAAGTGAGCGATTTCAATTGAGTCGTTTTGCAAACGACAATGGCTAATTTAATGTAACGTAAATGTAAAAATTATATATTATTTCGCACAACTAATGTGGAAATTTATTTACTTAAACAATTTTTAACAACAATCTGGACACAACAATCTTTATCAATATTAAATAAATAATATAATATAATAATTAATTTTGTCTTTAAATCATGTAGATCTATATCAGTACAGCTCAGATTTGCTGGAACAAAATCTTGAAATTAACTTGAAAATTTCGTAATATGTATCCTTCAGTATGTGTAGCATAAGATTATCCATTTGTTTCGTATTATAATATTCTTACATTTATATTATGACACCGCGTGTCAATACACCAACGCATGGCAATATAACACTAGCGAAGCGGGAAAAATAAAAACTTTTAAATTGCACATGAAACTGCCCATGAGTTGCCAACTGAACGGAAATCGAAAAAAACAAACACATTGCACTACTGCTTTCCACGCTTATATTGTTTTCGCGCAATGACCATTGCCACCATGGTGTGTTTTTTCATCCATGTAATTTAATAAATCCATTGTTATCACCGTCCGCTTAATGATGAAATCGTGTTGGATACGCTCGACCATGTTGTCCGATCCGTCCCGTGGTGGCCCGGTAGGGAAATTATCCCCCCCCATTCCCCAGCGGGTAGATGCACCCATTGGGTGGGTAAATCGTGTGAGTTTACATCCTGTAAAATTTATCGATCTATTTATTTGCCCGAAAGCATAATGTGGAAAAGGGATGTGGATCCCATTAACGGCTGGGCATCAAGCATTCTCTCTCTCTTTTTTTCTCGGCTCGGTTCAGATTCTCAGGGTCAGATGGGAAAACTTTGTGAAGGCAACAAAAAAAACCCAAACACACACGTCCAGAATAATACACAAAAAACGACAACAAAATACCGACAGACACACATCCTGGTTCCTGGGTTGTTGTGCAGCATTGTGGTGCTGAAAATGTTGATTTATGATTGGCTTTCAGCTGAACAATTGATTTGTACATATCCGTCGGCAGTGAGCCAATAAATCAGTCCGTAACTTATTGCAGACAGGCGCTCCGTAGGGACTCCCCCCAACCCAGCATGGCCCCCATTCGGGAGTTGAAGTAAAGGAACTGATTCGAAGTTTTTGTGCCAGATAAATTATTTAACGAGAGCCTGCAAATCTTTAATCAACAGCAACATTAGCAAAGTTGTATACTTTATTGATCGTACACAATATTTTTGGCAAATCAACAAATAATCGTCTTATAACACATCGTCTTGCATCACTTACATTATTCGTACATTCCTGCAAACCACGTTTCAAGCCAAACCCATCATAATTCCCTTGCAGGCCCGATCGTGGCAAACACAATTGAACTTTGAAAGTCATAAATTAGTATCAGTCGTCGGAAATAATTAATCGCATTCGCTCGTACCAACGCCAACTTCGCACGAATGTTTGACGCTGACAACTGCTGCCTTTTGAACTGGCTGGTCAGAAATTATTTTATTCACCAAACGACCAAAAGCGACACCCAGACTGGATAGAGTCCCCGGGCCGGGCGATTTTTGGCAATCCACCATTTTCATGACAGTCATTATCATCGCACAGGCAGCGCCGAGAACAGAAGAACCCAACACAGTTCCGACTAGTACCAGGACATCGTTCATTTACGGAGCCACAGCTGTCATTAGCAGCAGCAGCAGCAGTACTTGCCTCTTCCGCCGCCTGCTGCAGTAAGTAAATATGTATTTATCCCCAGTACTTCTCCAACCATGGATCGGAAACCATCGGAATACGGCGTAAAAACGCTACACTGCTACCTGGGCTGGTAAGAATCATTAGCATTGCTTGGAGCTCGTTATGCTTGCCAGCGTTCGAACGATGAGCGGCGTGTAATTAATCGAAAGGATGGTACGATCTAACCGGTGCAAGCGCGACGGTACTATATTGCCATCCGATCGCACATTCACACCCCGTTCGGGCGAACCATACGAATGGTTGTTGTGGAGGTGATGCAATTAAGCCATAACTTAGAATTATTTGCAGCGAAAAAACATAAATTTTGTGGCTGGTCATCGCGGGTCGGTCAGGCAAAATGCATTTAGTTAATTTAGCGGATCTTAGAAGGAAAAAAATGCTTAAATGTTGGAAATTATTTAATGTAAATTTTAGTTGGCTGTACAAACGTTTTAAAATCAAAAAGGGATATAATTGGATTAGACTTTCAGCAAAAATGATTTAATAATCATTAGTTTTTATCATAAAGACGATTATGTCTAAAAAAAATAACAAATATAGGTGTATTCAAGCGTAAACAACGTAAAATTACTACGAAAGTGAAACATATTAATACAACACTGAAATTTGACTCTATACTTTGGCAAGATAGGTAAAAACTTTTTAACTCAACCTGGACTATGATTATGATTGGTTCGGTGATACAAATTCCTAGTGCAGTATGTTCAAGATGAAACGATTTAAGCTATATTAGGACAAACATTATTTCTTACTTTAAGGAAAATCCATCACATTAAACCCGCACCATGTTTAGTAAATGACGTCACAGCTTATGCCCCAGAAAACTGCTTTTACAAATAGCTTCCGACACTCGTTGGTGCTTTAAGGCACTTCTAAAACCCTCAACGAACCGTACTAACGATTGAAATAGTCAAACTTTGCACTATAAAAAGTATCGTAACCAAACACGATCTATCAATTTACAACCAGTGTCCTTCACGCCGAACGTTATCCAGCTGGCAGAAAATGGGAAGTTGCGTGTCGGGGCCAAAAAAGCGCTAGATTTTTCCAAACCGCAAGTACCGCAATTTAGTACTCCATTAAAATGATCACGGTCCAGCAAATCGACCGGAACGGCACTGCCCTGCTTACACAATCGTGATAGCATTAAAAATGGGATAGAGAAGCTGCAGCAGCAAGAGAAGAAAAAAACACTTCGATAGGCAAAATGGCCGTAAAAAGATAATGAAAATCGATTTTACTTTTATCTCCAGATACGGATGGGGAGGGGATGGATGTCTGCACTTTAATCGTTCTGCCAAGCAGCCCCGGTGGACGCACGCAGCAACAACATTAGCCCAAGCTTAGATGCTTTACGACGTAAAATAAATTACATTCGCGAAGCACATTGTTGCTGCCGGGGCTTGAAGAAATATTAATTAAACTTTTCGCATACCGAAAGATCACTTTTGTTTAGTTATAACAACAAATTTTAGCAACAACATCGGTGAGAGTGGATATCTATTACAAAAGTTATGTAAAATGTCAAGCTGCTGTTAATACATTTGTTCTATTTTATCTTCTTTCTTTTGTTTCTTAAAAATATGTCATTTATTTTCAATTTGAATGAAGCTTCTTACATTGTTCTTTAGGAACTAATAATTAATATTTATTCCTCTCTCTATGTAACTAATACATATCCAACTGGAAAACACAGAACATTCCTCTTAAAGTCACACGTTAAGCAATGCACTTTCAGCAAAACACATCCTGCACGGTTTGCAACTTGAAGCACCAAAACATCCCAAGCAAAAGCACCCTACAGCAATGAAATTCTTCAGGGCGAAGAACTTTGGGACACACAAAGCTGAGATGATGCTTAGCGTAGAGAAGGGTTTATCTAAATAAATTCAGCAAAGGTGAATTCTATTACCACTCAGGTGTTCACCGTTGGTCCGGCTTTGGGAAAATATCTCCGTTCTGTTCCTGGGTGTCCTTGCAGCGTCCTGCAGTAGCAGCGTTTGCACACCACTTCCCACCCATACCGAACGCTAGTGAGCGTATTTTATTTCCCTGTTTGCTTGACTTCGCTTCCCGGGCACATTTACAGCCCGTTTTCTCGAGGGTTTTTATTGTGTTGTCTTGGTTTTAAAATTCAAAAGTTTATAGCTCTTTGCCGCTCCTGCCACTACAAAATGCATCCCGCCCGGGGGAATGAATCTCTGGACTGGGTATCGAAATCTAGACAATGCTGTTGCAGGAACGACCATCATCATCGCCATCATTGCCAAAAATGGATTTGGTCTGCTGCCCGATAACAAACATCGCCAAGAAAATGCTGGTAAAGATGCGCATATATTTCCAAACCCGGGGAGTTTCCCAGCGCCCCAGCCAGCGACCACCACCTGCGTCGGGTGGGTATGCTTGGTGCATTCATTAAAATACCTTTACCAGGTTACTGTGACCTTTAGCCCGGGGAGTGGGCTAGGTGATACTAGCGTAAAATTCGTAACACCTTTTTACGACGACAGTTACCCCACGGCACATTCCCTGCCGAAAGACAATATCATTGTTTTACGCACCAACATCCATTCGAAAACCCATCCGGAGCGCAATGCGGTTGTCAAACAATTGCGACCGGTCGAGACGGTCGAGAAAATGGTCACGCATTGTCCTTACCCAGGCTGGGTCCATTTTTCGGGAGCAGGCATGTGCTTGCCGCCCGGTTTTGTTTGTGTGCACACCCAGCAATGGCAGGAGGTGGCACAGCAGTGGCATAAAATAAACCCTGCTTTTATTGCATTGATCATTGGCCCGTAAAATAAACGGGCGCTTTTAATTGGAGCGAAATCTATTTTAATGACCATAATATGTGCATTACCGGTGGTATTATGAGGTTCACTTTTATGGCAGAAAGGCTGTATTTGGAGGGAGAATTAGATTTTTTAAATATTTTATTAGTGCCGGACACATGTTTAAACAAAAATCATCATAACTGAAATCGATGCAATAAAATGAGGAAATAATTGACACGTTTGTCGGATGATAGGTACAGGAGTGAAAAAAAATCAAATTGAGGTTTAATGAACATTTTATTACATTGAATACAAATCAATACGTAATTTGCTTTTCATAAAAGCTGTATAATATACAGTCCTACTGTATTGTTTTTCTTGTATAAAAACATACCTTTAAATAACTAAAAATAAAACTATGTTATTGTAACAAGTAATGAAACAAAACCAACTTCACAAAGAAAAGAATAACAATTCACAAATCTCATTTTGTTTGTGTTTGCGCAAAAAGCAGCCGACCACTTATATCCACGACACCTGCTTTTGCGGAAAACATCATTAATATTCTTACACAGTTTTAACAGCAAAAGTTTTGCCGTAGTTTCTCATGTTATTTTCCTCAACCCCAGCCAAACCCCTGCACACCCATACAGCACCGAAAGATCTGCAATAAAACTTCTCTATATTCAACGGCACGAGTTTTAATTGCTTTAAGTCATCGATGGTATAAATTTCATCCATCGCCAGCCTTTGCCCCGCTTGCTTATTGACCGCTACCGCTTCGGCGCAAGATTAAGAAATTGCTTTTTCCTGCCCTTGCGCTGCACTTGCTGCAACAATCTTGAGTGTCAACAAAATGCAGGGCACGGTTCAAACGGAAAAACTATCCATTCTCCAGTGTTGTCGCGCAGCGGTACGGTTTTGTGCGCTTGTCGACGTTGGAACCACCACCCGGTTGCTCATAAATCATATCTCGACTGTTTCCATTTTACTCCTTATTTATGGCAACTGGCAAGCGTTAGTTTTCTTTTTGCTCATCCCAGCCCTTGGAAATTCCTCAAGGTGTGGAATTGGTGTGACCGGTTAAAGAGAAGTTTCTTGTAATTTCTTTCCAGAAATAAAACTCTACAAACGTTAGTTCTCGATAATTGATCATAAAATTGGCAAATAATAATAATGTCTCGAATAGTACGGAGATCAACTGTTGGATAGAAAGAATTCTAAGGCATATTTATGGCTTGTCCGTTGTTTAATGCCAAGTGTTTATAAAAACAATCCATTTTTTGGGAATATTATCAGCCAAGATTTCTTCTTAACTATACATAAAAATCATGGAATTAAATGTGTAGGGCAACACGATTTAATAACATCATCAACTGATCGTCGTGAGATTCTATTCACAATTTTAATTCTCCAAACAATCGAAAGACAGTTTCAATTTTCGAGCAGTACCAGCACGAAATATTCTACTGCTGCAACAGTGATCTTTGCCTTGCCGGTCGCTTCTCATTCTTCAAATGCGGCTGTCAAATAAAACGATGTGTTGATGTGTTAAGTTCTGGCTAGACAAACGTCCAACCCGTTCGAAAACGCATCGTACGTCATTTATCACGGTCAGCATGATGATGAATTGAAGGACCAGGATTGATTTATCTTTATGACACTCCACATTCAACCGCATTCTTTATCGGCACAGAGTCCCTTGCGGACGGATTAATGGATTGTGGGTTTGCATCAATGCAACAAAATAAATATCGTACAGAAGAGGTCGTTTATAAGATTGCATTTTAATAGATGTTTCGTAATAATTAAGAAGAATTTCTACTCATTTTTCACACACAGCATTTCGATGATAGCGTTTGATTGCACTGAACCAGCGCTAAGAACGGTTTATTGATACTAATTTCCTTGCCCTAACATTACTCATACCGTTTAAGCAGCCGGGAAATGGAACATCAACACATCGACATTATCGTCCCATTGGCTTCGATAATAAATGGCACAATTATCAATAATATTATTCTGCCATTTTACCTCCCTTGACATGATAACAGCAAAATTTATGATCCCCGCTGTACGCATGCATTGCATCCAGCCTGCGACTAAGCGATGAGTCTTTACTTCTCACGCCCACGCGAATCCTGCCCCACAGCGAACCACACGGATGCGACCAAATCCGAAATACCTCGGTCTCAGGGTTTATCTGGGCAATTACATACGCCACAAGGCCTTTGCCGGTTTGCTTGCTTGCCATATTAATCCACTTGCACATTAGCAAAGCAGCGGCTTCCCGGTTCGAGAAGCACTGTTGTGACAACTGAACCGTACTCAAGCGACCCGATTGTGCCAGTGACGTCGAGGCAAACCGGCCGGCCATTAATTGATGACTGCTCGGGTAAGGTCGTGGGTCTTCTTCCTGTGCTCAGGGAGGCATAGCGATAGCTGCATTAAGGATTCATTGTCCCGTTTTGCATTGGTTCGTGTCCCACCGGGACTGATGTGTCCCAGCGAAATGATGATGGTGTGGTAAAGGCTGGTTTCTGCTTAAAGGTAATTAATTGTGGGTCAAGCGACGCAGCAGGCAGTGGCGCAGTTTGTTGCCTGAAATTATCAGTCGTTTTGATAAATAAATAAAATAATGCTACGGTATGCGCTAGCAATAGGAGTCGTTCAAATTTATTAAAATAATTTATCATATCTTTTTTTGTAAATATCTATGATGATATCTGTTAAGCAACTTCCATTTATGAGATTAAGGAGTTATAAGACATAGTATTTTCTGTCACCAGATTTTATTTGTAAAATAGTGTTTGATAGAAAAAAAATTATATAATCAGAATCTCAACTTCCATAAGTCGGAAACGTCTAAGTATCCAAATGTCAAAATACAATAAAAAAAAAACTAGTTTAAGGTATCATAGACCCTAATGCTCATCACTATTACACTATAATTCATGATAACCTGCTAAACTACGTGGACAATCTAAATTTTACATCCAATGATAAACAAAATTGATATCCTCACCTGCAGTAGACAACAACTACCAATAATGCTGAGGAAGCATTCCAGTGGCAATACCGTGAAAACGCTACGCCATTACAAGCGTCAACATTCAGTTTTGTTTGCACTGAGTTTTCCCCTCGCAAAGTTGTGTGCTGTACAAGCATAATTCAATACTTGACGTGTCGTGCTGGCCTCGGTAGATCATTAAAACTTTTCACGCTAGCTTTTGCAAACGCATCGCTTTTCCCTTACTTGCTGATGGTTTTCTGCAAATGGTTTCAACCTGAGCCAGCAACATTGCAACAGACAGTCAGAGCGCCTGTCTGCTATGTTCTATGACACATTTGAGCCATTGCTGGCTACATCCAGGATCATTCTCACATGGACATAGATAACGATCCGTCTAATTCGAGAGTAATGAAAACGAGGATGGTAATGTAGTTTTGAATTAGATGTAATGCAACTGCTGGCTTTGTTTAAATGCGTTTATAAACACGTGTTATACGAGTTACATCATGATACAAAACACGACGAAACAGCACCAATATGTTGCAACACAAACATGTAAGCAAACTTAAAAAATGAGGTAACAATATTTGTTATCAGAATGTGCAAATGGAGTGGATTGAAAGTCCCCGTTTGAATGTTACTCTATGTTAATATCAAACTTTACACAAGCATATAGTATGAACACAACACCTATCAGGCTATAAATCATCCAATTACTTATGAAGCAGTAGTTAAAAGTTTATCTCTCTTTAATTTCAGCAGAACGGATACACTATCACACAAACCCATACACGTATGTTTTCATCTCCCTCAGCAACATGTACGTACCGAGATTACATATCACAATGTGCGTGTGTAAGATACCGGTACACCCATCCACCATTTGTGGCAACATTCCCTGCCAAAAGGTGAGAAATTGTGAAAACATACATCCGGCCCCCGGGTTTCGGCTGGCACACTCCGCCCGTCCGCCAGCTATCATCGGGATCGGGGAACGGATTTCGGTGGAAAGTAAAAACATATGTCGCTCACCCGGGGAGCTGGTGGGGAAGGAGGAAACGACACGTTGTTTTCGTCATGTCCCAGAGCTGAGAAAACTCTGCATAAATTACACAAAAGAGATACCGCACATACCGATACCGTGCATGATCCTTTCCCGTACCATTACCGATCTGTTACCTCGCTCATCGGACGATGATAATGAACTGCTGCTAGCCAGTTGTTGCCACATTCGACACGGTGGGAATGGTGCTTCGCTCACCCCAATCAGCCACAGAGAACGATGATCCAAAACCGAAACTATCGTCTGATATGATCCCTTTGGGGAATTTAATACTTGCTCGCTCGTTTCCCTCACTTTAATAGCTTATCGCTCAACGCTCAACGACACTTTAGCGTCGATCGCCATATTTCTGGCTGCGGTGGAAGTGTTTGTCAGATAAGAACAGAACATCGGAGCGAAAGTTTACTACAATTTAAAATTTAAAAACCCCATTACCCATGTGAGTTGTGGTACCAATTGAGATCTGTTTGCTGGGAGAAAGAGCAAGTACAGCGGCAGACTATTTCCAGAATGCTATTTGCCTGTTTTATGTACTGTATTTTAACACTTACTTGCACAAGATTAATGCAAGAATAGAATGAGTCTGGTACGGTTTTCCTGAGCTACAATCCTACATCCCGTATGTACGGGAAGATAGAAAACGTTTCATCACATTAAAAATCAACAACCATGGGTTGGAAATAATAGAACTTTTAAACTTCTAAACTTTGGAAGGACGAAATTATAAATTAGAAATCAATAAGATGTATAAATTACGATCATAATAATTTATGAATAATTTTTAATAACATAACATAACATAACATATAAATAACATAATTATAACCATTATAAATAATTATAATTATCTTAATCATGCAATTATGAAAATATAAATTAAAATGAAATCAAACATACAGAAACTCATCTCTTGCCAAGTTCTAAGTCCTAGCCATGTAAATGTTAGCTATAAAACCTACATAAACGCCTAACACCTCCATTTCTGAGCTCATTTACATTGCATTTTTTGTCATTTTGCATCCTTACGAATAATTAGCTAAAAAAGAGACACGAAACATGTATCGTGATGTAGCACTAAAAGCATCATGGGAAAAAATCTTCACCCGGTGCATCTTTACGCAGGCGGCGTAATGCTGGTACGGTTTCTTAATGGTCTCCGATATTGCATCGTCGATCGAATCGTGCTGACGCAAATGAGCAAATTCAATATAAATGTTCAACATGGATCGCGTTTTAGAGCCCATCCCTTGACGGTGTTCTATCGCTAGCAGGCTAAAGTTGACGGTTACAAGGAGTCTTCAGAATGCGAAAGGATGCTGGTTTTATCAAATTTGGAAGCATTACACGGAGGCTCTATCTTTCAATTGGAGCAATCGAAGCTACAATCGTTTTCTAGAGCCTCAATGCTTTGGCATTATTTTGAACTAAGGACAGTGATTCATAGTAGCATAAGTTTATAAGTTTACTTTTCATTTGATATTGATCATTTTTCAATATTTTAAAAACTTCTACAGCGCATCCATCATCACACGAACAATGGAAGGCCCCGTTTGATACACTCGAATTAAAGCAAATGATAAACCATTCACCAGCAAGCTGCTCTCAGTACCGCTCTTCCTGTACGACCTAAATCAAGAAGCGAACCCTCCCGGCACATATTACATGCAAATTTCTTCGCCCAGCTGCCACACAGCACAGATCATCGAATCAAAGCACTCTCGTACGGGCGTTCTTTTTGCACGTCATGTGGTAAGCGGTGTCCGATTGAAGTGAAATGAAAGTGCACCGGAACATCCGGCCATGCTAGAACATTGCCATTGTACAGGAAGAATGGTGTATGAAGTCAAACAGCACAAAAAACCAGTGCTCATATTCGCCACGTTTCCGAACGCTTTAGCGCAAAACGAGAACCCCTGTTACATGCATGAGAAGCTGGCGGAGCTGCACAAAAACGGACCAACAATTTACGATTGCTAGCAGCGATCCCTCCGTTGGGACGGTATGGAAAGGTTTTTTTTCCATCTGGTCTACCTTCAGCCTTTCTCTTTATTTTCAAATCGTCATCCAGCGTTAGTACCGTACCGAGACTGACCAGTGGCTATTTTCTCGCGGGTCTGCTGATGATGAAAGCGCTACTTCACTGATTGCATTCACAATTCCTTTAGAGCTCGTCAATATTAACGTGCGGACCGCAATCGTTGCGAGCAGTGGTATTGATTTTCTGCGTTTTGTTCTTTATCCTTCCATTGAAAAGAAGATGTTGCAGCTGGATGTAATCGTACGTGGGGAACGATTAAAGCGTTGGTTTAGATCTCCTATGCAAGCGCAAAGGGAGAGCATGAAGTTGAGAAAAATGATTCATTCACAACAAGATCGTAGGGTAACGTTGGATGATGAACAGTGTACCAGAAAAAACAATAAAGTTGATAACCATTTTTCTCTTTGCTTTTTTATTGCTTAGTTTTAAAATAAAAAAGTATGAATATTTCCATTATAATTTTCTTTGAATTAATAACAAATATTGGGTGTCTAAGTAAGCTTTCAACCAATTTCACTCTGAGATTTTATGCATCATTCTATTTATTCATTACATTCAATGGATTAAAATTTTAAATTTAAAACTTTGCAAGAGTTGTACCCTTTGAAACTATATATTTCAGACTAAAACTACATCATTTTTAGCTTAAGAACGAATCGAATCAATTTCCCAAAACTGAGCGTTGTCATTTGAATTTAAATCATAAGGATAGCAGGATAATTTAAATCATTAAAAGCAACGTTTGTCGCTAATTACACTTCTTTGGCTAAAAATTTAAAACTATTTAGCTAAAAAATTTCTGAAAAGGTCTGAAAAATGCTACACACTCACTTGTACACCTTATAGATCATCTTGAACAGCGGTAATGCATTTTCAAAAAGTTGTATCAATAATTTGCTTTATTTGGTTTACCTTCGATCGATCGGCAGTTTTCTATTTTTGCTTCAGTTTATATCTTTCATAATTTTACATCAACGAAAAAGTCCCCCCCAGCACTCTTATCCCATTGCGTAATTTTCCCCGCAAGTGAGTTTTTACAACTCACATTTCGCCCGGTGCACTTTCCCGTACTAAATGGGCTGCAGGGAATATGCGACATTACGCGCTCGGATGCACTGTGACAGCGACAAATGCGTGACGTCTGTCTGTTTCCCGAGACGCAAAACCATTGGCGCTGGCAAAACTACCAACACCCGCCGGTGCTGGTTCACCACCGACAGGGAACTTCTATTGAGTTCCCGGGGGCCAACCGGAGATGCACAAAGTGACATCGAATTTCCACGTCTCTGTGCATCTCACATGATGCGCATGATGAAGTAGACCACATTCATTCATATTACAGTTTATTACAAACATTATGTCATCCCGGGCACGGAAGTGTGCCTCGCTCGTGTGGTGCCTCCGTTTCTGTTAACCTTACACTCTTGTCAGGCAACGTCAAGTAAAAATGGTTGACGTCCACCAGTAATCCGTTCCGCTCAGTGCTTCAACCAGGAGGAGCGCACCGGCCTTTTTTTTCCCATCCACGTGCCACGTACATCCTGGTAAGGAATATTTCATCTCCTAACGCCATCGGGAAGACAGAGGTTTGTCCTTCTTCCGGACCAAGCATCCTTTCGGGTACCTTCGGATCTGCGGTTGACAGCAGTTTGCCATTGTTCTGAGCCGTAAAGGTTGTTGCTGCTAATGCTGCTGTTGCTGCTCCTGCTGCTGTTGGTGTTGGTCTCCAGCAGGAAGCCTTTTATGCCTCACACACTGACAGCACATGACTTCCGGTCCGTGCACGGCGCTTCTGGAACGGACGTGCGGTAAGATTGTGATTAATCGCTCATTAGGCAAGCATTGTGGTGGCGTGTAGTGCGAAGCGGAGGTGCCGCTCGATAGAAGCATCTTAGAAAGACTGCAACATGAGCTGCTAGTGTTTTGGATCTGTACATAGGCACAGCACACGCAAGAAATGTTGAACTTCGGAAGATAACGCTTTAAAGCTAAAAAATAATGCATTTTTGATCATTTGAATGTGCTCATGGCTCATATGGAAGATCTTTACCGCTATGCATCATCAACAATAACGACTTTTATTATCGAGTTCCCAATGACGACGTGATCCAAAGAAAGATCGAATAAACATAAGAAGGGGAATAAATGCTTCAAATTTAATAAACGCTGCTTAATTTCTCAAAAAATCACTTAAATTTACACTTCCCTTAAGATAAGATATTCCAGAATTAATTATTTGTTGAAGGATTATGTTTTTAAACCATACAAAACAATATTCACTAGAGACGTTTGGATTAAGCATCACTGAACACTCAATTTCGCTATTCGTTATCTGATGTAATGCTCTGTTTGTCAGCACAAGCCATGACGTTCCAACAATTCAATTTTTCCCAATCAATTACCTGGTATTATTTTATCTTCCAAAATGCATGCGAGAAAGTCCAACATCTCCCGTAACCAAACGATCTCCTGAACCTATTGATCTTCAGCACAGTGGTCCCGGCAGCCATGAGCGCACAGCCTACTGCGACCTGAGGGCAATCTGTCAAGTAACATAAATTACTTTGCTTCAACCGACACGAAACAACCGACCGACCAACCAACCGGCACCAATCGTATCTATACATGGTCGGGTATCTTGCCCCTCAGCACGACCATTGCATGTTTGCGGAAAATCTAAGACCAACCGATAAATTGATTCTCGAAACCGATGAAAAATTATGCCATCCCGTAGCTAAACTAAGCGCCTCTGAGAGAATGAAGTCATCGGTGTCCGAACCGATCGGGGTGTGGAAAGGAAAAGCTTGGATAAACCGTACCGAAAGATGGAAAGAAAAGTTCATTATTTGTTTGTTTCGCATCCGTAACGCCCCTCTCCATGCAGGACGTCATGCAGTAAGAGAGATGTTGGTCTGAGGTGATTGTCTTTTCTCCATCGCCCACCAGGAAACGGTACGCCAGCTAACGAAGGCAGCCTTTGTTAAGGTTAAACGTTTGGTGCGGTTTTCGATTGCACATGCAGACGGTACCGGGGGCTTCCAAAAGGTTGCATTAAACTGTTGCACTACATTAAATTCACTACTTTTCCCATCATCGTAGAGACTTGACTTGATGTCAACGAGCCCAAGACACGGTACAGAATGGTTTATCTCACGAAACCTGCAGAAAAGATGTGTCCACTTTATCGTGCTCGATCTTTTCCCATGGAACTGGTTCATCCTTCTCCAGATTCCAACCTATCAGGCTGACTACTGACCGCACATTCCGGAACAGAATGAAGCTTTCTTTCCCTTCCTGTTCCCTTTCCTTTTCTAGGCTGCTGGTCCAGTGATTGTGGTATCTGCCCCCATCCGGTGCTATTCATCAATCCCTCTTCCTTTTGAGAGGATAAAAAGAAAAGCAAAAACATTGAAGCAAAAGACCAGTCCAAGAGTAATATGTTTTTCAGATGTTATTGAATTTCAAAACACAATCACATCGGCCTATTTGGGGCCGGACTCTCGACAATCCCACGAGCGAACCATTGTGCACGACATTGTTCGGTTTGTTGTAGGTATGTTTCGTGTTCTTGGAGCAGATTTTACCTTACATTAGAAAATAAAGATAATGCATCAACAGCGTCCTTGTTGCGCCATTCTTTGCAGGCTGTTGTTTTCGTGCTGCTTTCTATTGCTTTATTTTTCCCCCAAAAAAAAAATACCATCATTTTGCACAGCGAGGCAACGTGCAAGATGCTGGCTACAGCCTTCCGGGCACAAATCTACCGGCCGTTCGACGATGCTTCTTCGGATGGAAAATTATTTTGATTACGCTTTCCGAAACATTCGCCAGCAATGTGAAACAGCTTCACATGCGTGGTGACCCTTATCCTTTATATGCCATCCAGTGATCTTCCCTGCAATGGCTTGCGATTAAATTACATTTCGAACATTAAAGAATGTGTTCAACTGTACGAAAGTAGAAGCTTGTTTCTAACACCGATTAAAGCATTCTTCGAAAGCTAAACAATCATTAAGATGAAGGGTCTTGGGAAGACTTCTTCAAGAGCGGTTGACCTCTTATTGAATTAGACATCTGCAGTTTAAAAAAACAAAACAGGAAATCTTATCTTACAATTTGCATAACGACAAATATGATTACACTTAATAATTACTCAATGAATTCCTTGAATACAATGTATTACATCCCATTCACTACCCTTCAAGTCTACCCAACGAACAAAAGATTAAAAAATCTCCACACTCATGCTCGATTAGTTTCGCACCCGAATGTAGACGAATCCCTGCCGTAATGGTAATTGACCATCAACATCCCTAACTGCGCCTTATCAGAAACGATCATTATCCAATTTACATAAACTATACACAACTTCCTGTGCTTGCATCCGGTGCACTGACCGGATATGGTCACGTACTCCACAAAGAAAAAGAACCTCACCCCCGAATCATAACACTTTCGGCTGTCAACGTTTAAATCGTAATGAAATCATACGACGTTTCCCCTTGTCCGTACATTAAAGAAGGGTTTTTTTTCCATTCGTGTAAGAAATCCTTTTCCAGAATATGGGCATACAGTCTTAGGAGGGCATTCAATGGTTTGCTGCTGAATTCTTTTTTTACGAGGCATATAAAGCAAATAAAATCTTAAACGATCTACTGATACGACACGAATGTCATTGGAAGTCGGAAGAAGCTCAAACACACTCACAGAGACGCGGAAGAAACTGTGAAACGAAACGATAACCCATCTACTTCCGCTTCCGCTGGCACTGGTTGTCAAGTCGCGAAGGGTTTTCTTTACAGCGAATCCGGGAGTGGATTTTTCAATGTACCTTCTGTTAGGGCTGACTCTAACTCGCTCTGTCTCTCTCCCTTCCAGTTTCCTGTAGCAAAGGAATCCATCCAGACGCAATAAGCGAACGAGGACGATAATTGTAAAGTTCGTACCAATAAAAAAATCCTCCATCACACTGGCATTAGGCTGTGAATCACCACGCACCGGCTGGAATGATGTCATTTGATTCAGCACATTTCCAGGGCCGTTGGCCGTGCCGAGTGCTAGAGTAAACAAATAAACAGCCCCGTGTGTGTGTGTGTGTGTGTGCAGCACGCTCAGGAAGCCACCTTTGGCTGGCTGGCTCATACAAGGATACAGAATGTCCAGCCCCGAAAAGCTCAAGCACCGGGCACCCGGGGAACGAAATCGAGCGAAGCGAAACGTAAACATCTTTAACTCTTTTGTAGCATTTTTATTTACAACTGTTTCTGTGCTTCTTTTTCCTCATTTTCCGAACCTCTGTGCTCGGCCAACTGGGTACTGGGGGAGGCGGTTTTTTTTTTGGGACCCCGTTCCGTTTGGTTTTATTCTTTGTGCATGTTGGAGCATGAAAGTGGCTCAAATTTTATGATTATGAGGCAAAATCGAATAGTCGAAAAATCCGTATGAGGTCATAAATACAGCCAACTCGGGGTAAGGGTGCCAGGGATTTCGGCTCACCAGTGGACGATGAAATATGCGAGCGTTTAATTTAATGTTGCATGCAATAACCCAAAGGGAGGAGATACAAATAAAAAACGGAGGATGAAATGTTTATATTTTGTAGCTCAAGTTTTATTTTGAGCGAAAGAAAAAAAAACCGCTTGAACAGGGTTTATCCAAAGACAGCTTTAACATAAAAGCTTTGATAGCACAATTTATTAAAAGAGTTGATGAATGGACTGATTTTCGGAATGCATTATGTATTATTTACGTTTTATAAAAGGAGTAAGTTAGGTGTTTTCAAAGATATAAATCGTAAATTTCCGGGTTTACTTTTTTAATAACAGCCGTTTATTGAAATTTTGTAAATAAACAATGGGAAACAATCACTTGATTGGTACAGACTCATGATGTTATGCTTCGGCGTTCGGTACAGGAACGAACAGTGGAAGTCGTCAAGCGAGTCTGATTATTTTTCCAGCTAATAAGTCCAAAACGAGGAAACGGTAAAACTCCCTTAACTGAATTAATTTCTACAGCCAATTATTGAATCTAAAACTGCAAAGCAATATGCAAACTGACTTCCACTCTAGCAATATATAATAAGGCAACATTCACGCTAGCAAAATGGCATAGTTTCACAAAATTGATTCCAAAGGACGGCCAGACACGGTGTCTTCCTATTTGAGCGCCACCTTCAACCTAGACCAACGTCTGGTATACCACGGTGAATGTACTTCTTCCGTCGCAAAAGCGGCAAAAATTAAAACTATCGAAATGAAAAACTTTCCTCATAAATTGCACCATTCTGGCCGGAATTGGTCGGTAGTGTCGTCCCATCTTTCTCGCTCAAACAACGCCATTTGCCGACGGTGGAACGTTTCTTGCTCGTGCACTAGCGCACCCGGGACCGGGCAGGAGATCCTGAACTAGTGTCACCCCACTGGCGGTATGTCGCCAGTGATTGCTGGCAATTTAGACGAAAGATTATACGATTAGCTGTCGTAAATTTTAAAATACCATCGCTCGATGGTGCCATCTGCTTCTTCCACAAGACAACCTTTGCATACGACACTGGCGAGAGTGGAGAAAGCGTCTACTCAACCCTCAAATGTGATCCACACTGTAAAACCAGATCGGGTGTATGATGAAGTTTCCGTTCCGCCTTCTGTAGGTTCTGGATGGCATCATTCGCACCGACTGATCATTCGGTCGCGTTTCGAGCTAAAATGAGTATGCGTTTCCACTCGTCGATTCGAGCATTTCATAATTATCATGCTGGGCAAAAGTTTTTCCTCCTGGTGCACAACCCAAAGCTGTTCGGGTCAGCTCGAAGAATGTCAACGCCAAATGGTGCCGAATAATCGGAAGGGTTGTCCAAAGGGACACCAACACACACAAAAAAAAAAACAATTCCCTTTCGGTGATAGTCTCTGATAGGGTATCATCCATTTCACCAGAAAGACAACTCTCTATCGGCAAGGGTTGGAGTCAAAGAACAGTTCATTAACGCAGAATGTCATTCATCGTCACTTTCGATTCTTGATTGTGGAATAAGGTACACCCTAGCTGAAGGATCCTTTTTCCCCCCATTAATAGCTGCCCTTTTACGAAAGAGTCAACGAGACCTAATTAGTAATCGTTTTTATTTCTGTCACGTTTGATTACTGAAAATGAACTCTTCTTTCCAGGGCGAAGGCATTGCCGGGCGTTGAGATGAAAGGGATGCTATGAATGGGGTAGGGTTGCAGACATTAACTAAGATGCCTGGGCCAAATTTAAATCTCCTGGTAGCATATGAATATTTTAAATTATTAAATAAGTCCTTTAAAATGGAATAATTTTCAGTAATTAGAGCATAATCTTTTCTAGTTTGTTCATCTACCGTTGTAAGAACAACAACTGCTTTTATACATTTGTTTACTTTATTTCAATATATTATGTAGTTTATTTTCAATATTTGTTTTGTTATTTTTTTTTGTTATGTTATGTTATTGTCATTAAATAAATTCTATTGCACTAAACTAATATTCTTCTAGCCAGTGAAACATTTGTCAACAATTTGTCACCTCGACACATATTATCGGGAAGTTATTTAGATGCTTCTGTCGCTCAGCCTCAAAATCACTTCTCCTTTCAACCCAACATGCAACGTTCTTTACGAACAATTTTTCGGAAAATCGTTCTTGTATTCGTATAACAGGAGTTAGCAAAAAACAGAATCCTTTTCCAAAAATTCAATTAGTGGCTCTCCTCCTTCTTCGAGCCCCAACTTGGAACGAACCGTGGACACCATCTTGGCAAGCATATTTTTGTATTTTACCACTAACTGGAGCACTCTATCGGAACACTCATATGCGGGTGCAGTCGCACCAACAAGCACACAATTACTCCATTACCACCGGCACTAGTTACAAACTACCAAAAACCCGGCAAAGAGTTGCGCTCCAAGACACCATCGACCGAGGTGCCACACTCGCTCATGGGAGCAGCGGTGAAATGTTACCGTAACACCCATGTGTGCAGCCAGCCTTGCCAGTGCTGTGCCTATCCAACCCCCCGGACGGGGGTGAAGGTGACACTTTATTAGACAGATTCTTTGGAGAACACGTTCGACTCGTGCAAACATTGCTACCGTACCGGGCAAATATGGCGCACGGTTGCATTCGGGACGGTAGCAACCGGCACGAAAGGTGCAACCAGAATGGCAACGTAAACGTTTGTGGCTGCAGGTGACTTGCAGGTGATCTGCGAAATAAATTGTCAACCGTTCCAGTGGCAGACGGTGCACGATGTTTCGACCTCTCCTTCGGGCGACACCTTGCACCTGAGTGAAGCGGATCGGATCGGTGTACCGGGGCGGTGCATGAGTGCCGGTGCAAGGTTTTTCCTATCCGATCCATGTACCGAGCAAGCTGCGACAATCAGCTCAACTCGATAGAGGTCCTTTCAATCCTTAAGGGCCCAACCGGGGCCGGATTGGAGCGCTCAATTATTCTGCAAACATTGCACGACGGTGCACCGGGTACTGTCGAACGTTGAGTGTTACGCCGGGGCACTTGTTCCTGCGACAGCCGGATATTGAGTAAGTGGTTATTTAGTAACTGTATATTGCTGTCAGCGGACCGTGGGTAGGACTGCCGTAACCACAAGTAGCGCAATCGGTATTATTATTGACATTAGGCTCAGGAGGACTTAGCTTGCGTTGCCGTCACACCGTAGATTATCGCCAGCGGGTTCCTAGGCGAATACGTTTCTGTGTGTGTGTTGGGGCTGCGGAAAAATGTCCAAAAATTGGACGATGTTTGGATGATTGTACGCCAGTGAGATAGCATCTTTTTTGTGATCTAAAATCGAGTTCATTACGTTACGTGATAATGGCTTAACTTGAATTGCCTTAAACGTAAGCTTTGTACCTAAACTTTTCTCAACAAAATACATATATAATTACATATTTTGCAAAACACCAGTGGATTCTACCACTCATTATCCTCCCACCTTCATTATATTTCCGCAAAGGCATCGTTTGTGGACCAAACGATAAAAAACACATCCTTAATACATATTTTACTTCCATCCGTTGTTGCGCTCATTAAAATGTAAATGAAAAGAGCTGTACTTTCACCGTAGTCTTCAGCGAACTTTTTTAATTATGTTTTCCAACGCGAACGCATGTTTACGGTTTATGCACACACGAGGCGTGATGAGTCGCGCATAAACATTGCACAAATGGTAATGTGGTCACAATAATTCTTGCGTTAAAATTAATGCTTGGTTTCAATGGAACTTCTATACTTATGGAAATCGAGGCTGGTTTCTGTGAATCAGGCATAAAGTTTGCGTTTGAATATTTGCTGCCATGGGTTGACATGTTAAAAATAAAACTACCAAGCCATTATAGAAAAGCCATCACTTAGAAGGTCGTTGAATCAAGAAGAACAATTTAAGATACGAATTCGTAAAGAAATTTGAGGAAAGTAAACAAAGTCCATAATAAATCCTTCTTAGTCTTTCGATTCAGAGCGTGAATTAATAATATCGTAAAAACTGATGAATATTACATATTACTACAGTCATTTACACGTAAACCTCGCTTGGTCTTAATAGCATAAAGCTAAAACCAACACTAACGCGTGTTGTACAATGCTCGTCTATTACTTTCACATCTCTCGTTAATCAAATTGGGAATTAGAAAAGAAGCGCAAAAGTAACCAAAAGCCGCCAACGCGAAAGGAACGTTAACATCCCAAAAACACTGGCTACCCTGCAGATGAAAATAGTTTCCGAACTGATCTCACGAACTCCCAGCCCGCTATCTCGCTTTGGACGTTCTGCGTTCAAAGCTGCTGACTCGCACAGCGAAAGCTCGATGAATTATAGAACAGCTTCCCTTCACTCCCTCCCGCCCGGGGCATTACTTCGGATGCATCAGCAAAGATGCAACGACGATAAAGTACCCGTAAATTGCACCGTCACAGTGTAAACTCAATCGAAATGAAATATATTGAGCACCGATGGGATAAATGAAATGTAATATAAGTGGGAAAATTGCAATCAAGTGCAGCACCCAAAACCCGGAGTGGCTGAAGCAGTTGGAGGGCGCAGTTTCTGTTACGCGCCAACCGAGGATCGAACACAAAAGGTGCGGGAAGCTGGAAAAACCAACATTCAAAAGCCAACCTGGGAGAGGGCTTTGTTTTTTGGCAACGCGAACGAACAGGTTCGGGGAAAAATATACTACAAAAGGGATTCTTGCGAGAAAACCGGAAATGGCACCTAAAAATTTATCTGATGACAATGATCTCAGACATACAGTGGCGGGAGAGGGAACTGGCACGAAAGGATTCGTTGCATTCGATGCAACCGTGTGTTGAAATTACAAAAGCTTTCTTGAAGTTCAGCAAATGCACCCCCCGGGGCACAATGGGACAAGCGCTGGACAGCTGTCGGACTAAAAGTCATAAGTTTAAATAAGTTTTAAAATTGTGGTGAATTCTTTAAACATTTAAATTCAAAATTGTACAATTTTTTTCATGTGAATATTTTACCTTTCACAAACTCTAATTTCCACATATTCTATTCAATTTGTAAGTTACAAGAGCCGTCCTATTGTGCCGTACGATTTGTTTTATTTTTTCGTCTCTGTTTGAAGGAACAATAAGAACTACTTGATCGGTTTTATTATTTTTAGCTTGCTTCTCAACAGTACAACAATCCCTATCCACTCATCGCAAGGCGTGTCTTCCCCAAGCGAGTCCCAAAACATCCGAACACGAGGGCCCTCGTCGTGGTGCTGGCGCATACTCGCGCTGTGCTCAATCGCATCGCCAAGTATCGTCTATCAAGTGTGCGCTCATCGTACCGGTCGCACCGTTTTCATTTCCCCATCCCACCGAAAATGGAAATGGAGAAAAGAAGAAAGAGGAAAATTCCATAAATTGTCTTGGGTGAATTGTCATTTCGGGAGCGGCACCAAAATTGTCGAACGTGTTGTGCGGATTGGGTTTCGAGGATTGAAAGTGGTACTCCAAACGCGAGTTTTCCCCCGGGTGGGAGAGGGAGCGGGACTGACAACAAACAGAGCCCGAAATCCACCGAGCATTATTGCACAATCGCAATCCGAGCCGAAAAAGGATCACTTACACCACCCGGAAGTGCCTAGTTTGTGCCCGAGAATCATCTTTGCGAAATCGTTGAAAGATATCAACGATGTGTTCACCTTCATTCTAACCGCTTTTGCCGAAGGAAAGATGCAGGCAAGTCAAAGCACAAGCCCGTTAGATGGGCTTTCTATTGAATTATGTGACCGGAAAGGCAAGCAAGAACAATTGGCGCATTCCGCACCTTCACCAGCCACCACCCCGTTTTCTATTCCACCCTTCTGCACTGTACACTGATTAAAGGACTTTCTTGTGCGGAGCACAAGTTCCACACAAAAAACAAAGCAAAAAAAAAATGGATACAACAAAATTGTCTCATAAAAAGTTGTGCCTTCCCCTTTCGGGCCGTGCTTATAACGCTGGCAAAAAGGCACGTTCACACCTTTGCCTCCACAAGACGCACCCTCAGCAGAAGGGCTTTCATATTACCTCCGGTCCGGTTAGAAGATAACGCCACCATATCCAAAAGGTCTAACCGAAGCCTTTGGTTCGATAGTTATCACGCATCAAATTTATGTGACCACACTTCAACCTACTTCACACACACACACACCAGCACACACACACGTACATAGAGTTACAACCAGAGCTCAACATCGACATACGTGACACACAGCCACACACCGGACGACTTCGTGCTCGTTATCGGTTCTGAGGCCTTTTGCCGAAGGATGGGATTAACCTCTTACCACGATGAAGGTAACCCTGCGCCGGGCTCCGGGCTCCACAATCTGTGGCTTGATGCTAGTTTATGATATAATGATAAGGGCCCATCTACCTTTCACCGACGGCTAATCAAAGTGCGACGGGAAAATTCGGTCCCAATAGTGGTGCATGAAGTCATTTGCCACAATGGGACGCCTTAAATTCGAGCTTAAGGCAGCTTAAATGCAACTAAATCTCCAATGGGAGTGAACTCGGTGAGTAAAGTGCAACCGTACAGGAAGTATTAACAATAAGCCCATTCCCTAATCCTGCCCCAAATTGCTTAATTTTTACTTAGTAAAAGTGTTTGATTGGTTTGATAGATTGCGGTTGTGTTATCAAATACTACTTAAATATTATTTTAAAATCAATTCAAAATGGTGGAAATAAAACACTTTTCGAATATCGATTATTGCTTAACGTCAAACGTCAGAATATATTACAGTTTAAAGTGTTTTAAATAAAAATATGTCATTAATTTCCTTCCATAACAATAGTTAAATTATACTTTTTTACTGTTTTAGAAACACATTTTCGGAATTTTAAGAATTAGATGTTCGGAATTATTTTCGCACATGGAACCGAAGCTGTTTGCGTAACAAATCCAACACCATTTTGCGCTTGTACGCCTCGTTCGCCTCTTTGAACAATGTTTTCCGGTTCTTGCGGGCCTCCTTTTCTGCTTCCCTGAGTACATCGAGGGGTAGAAGATCAAGCTCGGATAGTAAATCCTAAAACAGGTACAAAGTTAAGTAAGAATATTACTTTTACATTATTATTACTATACCATTATGTGCTGATGTATGGCGGACAGTTTGTCTTTGGCAGTGATGTCTACGATTTCAACCTGCCGGTGCTGTAGCTTGCGAACGAACAGATACAGCTGACCGACGGCGGATGTAGTGATGCGCATGATTTTACTGTGAGTTGTGTTAATATAAAAAGAGTAGTTGAAATGGATCAGTTTACACTAATAATCATCCTTTCTTCACTTACTTGTACACAGACAGCTTCAGCGGGTCGCCCAGCAGGTCACGGAATTGAGTCTTCAATTTTTCGTTTTTGCACTGTATCGACTCCATCTTGGCACCGTACAGATTAAGCATATCGTGATGGTTGGTGAAGTATCGGGGAAACTGCTCCAGCACCTCCTTGTAATGGTAGTCAATCTTGCTAAACACCATCAGCTTCTGGTTGTATTTGTTTATCAAATCGATCGTACGCAAATTTAGCTGCGTTAGCCCACGCTGCAGCAGAACCACATCCGGTTCACAACCTGGCAGCCGGGCCAGCTCGGGGAACGTTTTCTCCAGGTAGAATGCTGCTATTTCCGTTCCAACATTGCTACCCGTGGTGCGTATAAAGATGGATTTACAATTCTTGATGCTTTCTGACACCTGAAAGGGAGAGAGAGGGGGGTCGGAATTGTGCCGGAAGTTCGAACTGGTGAATGGAATGTGCTCTACCGTGTACAGCGATCCATCCGGTGCACGGTGGAAGAAGTCATTCTCCAAGCGCCATTGAGAATCCATCAGCAAGTAATAGTAGTTCTGTGAATCGAAATAACTCAAACAATTACACACCCAACGCTCCACGCCGGTAAACTTCCTGGTAAAGTTTCCTCAAGCAGATTGTTTCAATTAATCTGAACAATCTCTCACCCTCCACCCACCCGGGGTGAGGACACTCGCAGCAAACTAAACAAACAACCTTAATTGTCCAACCCATTCACCCCGAATGCTTCCATCCATTCAACCAACAGCAAGCAGCAAACACAAATCCATCAAAAAACATCAACACTCCAAGAAAACCAAACACTAGCGCAAATCAAAAGTATTTTGCCCGTAACCTCGTGCCCGGTTTCTTCAGCCGTTCGGGCCAGAAAAGTTACCGGAGAATTCCCTGTTTGGAAAACATTTTCAACTGCTCCCAAACCTTCCGGAGGGAAACGAAAAACCCCCGCATCGGCGCAGCTCTTACCCTAATTTGCATAACCCTGGTCCAGCGTTGCTCCAGCAGCAGTATACGCTCTGTAATGGAATCCATCTTGTTTTGACGATCCTGAAGTATCGTCCGCAGCCGGACCGTTTCCTGCGTTGCTTCCTTTTCCCGGTCAGTGGCCGCTACCAGCTTCGAGTATGCTTCCTCCTTCCAAACTTTGAACAGAGGCCGTATGCGCTGCAAAGGTCGTTGAACGCGTTTTCGGGAGCAGCATAACAGCGGGCGGCGAGCGTATTGCAGGTGAATGGAACCGAAAAAGCAAACCGAATTTCAAAAGTAATAAACAAACTTTACTTTCTCCCTGTTCGTCGACGTCCAAGCGCCCGAAAGTTCGAACCGTACCCTTTGCCTTACCTTGCAAAAGTTTTTAATCCAGTTCGCATACTGACGCTCCAAACTTTGCCGGGCACGGCGCTGCAGGAGGTTCTCCTCGATGAAATACTGCAGGAACACCTTGCGACGCTGGTCGCGCATATTGAGAATGTCCGTCTTGGGGCAGAACTTGCGCACCCTCGGACGGTAGCGCAGCTCGTGGATGTAGTAGTTGTCCCATTCGGTAGCCAACCGGCTGTAATACTTGGTGGCAGCACCAAGCTGCTCCTCTTCGAACTCGGGAGCGTTGACCTGCAGCCGCTGGCGGACATCCGGACGTGAACGCATCAGGCTGGTGTAGTACTTGGACCGTTGCTTATCTGCAAAATAAAGGATGTCAGTAACGTTCAAACTTCGTACTTAGAATCAGACTTATCGTTAGGCTACTAAGGCGCTATTAGTAAAGAGTTTACAACTACTACTAATCAGGTCTCAGGTCTTCCAATACTCACATCGCTTAAAATCTCGCATTTTATCGTAGAACTCCGGATCGATGTAGAATGCCCCTTTCCGGGTGTCATTCTTGGACAGACTCTTGAATCGGTTCGGTGGAAAGGTAAGCTCCAACTTCTCGGCCGCCGGTTTCGGTTCCTCCAGCCGGAGCCCCTGCAGTTTCGCCTTCTTCCTGCTGGTCTCCGACCGGTTGTCATCGGATGCCGTTTCGCTGGCTTTAAAATCCTGAAAGCTCGTCATGCGCTGCTGCAAACTTTCATCGTACATCCGGCGATACTGTTGCGACTTGTCCTCGATGAAGCGATAGTACCGTTGCCGCTTCTCACTCACAACCTTCGCCTTCGGTGTCGATTCCTTCGATCCGGATGCTTTGCGTTCCGGGCGCGATCGTCCACTGCTGGAAGCACGCGAAGAGCTAGCGCCCCCATCAACGTGCTTGGCGCCCTTTCTGCGCCGTCCCGCCCGCATGTTCTCCAGTGACCGATCGTACAGCAGCATGGTGATGCGCTTGAGCCGGTTCTTCTGCAGCCAGCGGCTACGCAACCGATCCTTGCGCCGCTTCTTCTGGCGCTTTATCGTCGGTATGGGGAAGTAGGGTGTCCGCAAGAAGGAAAGGATCTTGACCTCCTCCATCTGGTCCTCGTCCTCGGAGGAGTCGCTGCTTTTCGGACACAACGGAATCCTCATGTGAGATAGGCGGGTATCAATTAGGTTACGCTCACCTTCCTTCTTGGTGTCCATCTCGCGGTACGACCGCACCAGCAGGCTCAGCGGGATGCCGAACTTCGTTTCGTTCTCCAGCAACGGATCCTCGACCGGGAGCCGTGTGAACGGCCCGTACATGTGGCCCTCCACGTGCGGGATCTTGGTCGAGCGGCGCACCTTCGTCACCCGGCGTCCCTCGTTCGAAATGTACTCGTGCGAGCGGGTATCCACCGAGGAGCACAGCTCCGACTCCAGCGTTTCCCTTTCACGCTTCATCATCTCGATGTTGCTTCGGTTCCGAAAATTGTACCGCTCCCGCATAGCCCAATCGCGGAAGGAAACATTCTGACCGGCCGATGGCCGATCGTCCTCCAACAGTATCCTGTCCAACCGCTTGATCATCTCGCGATAATCGTCGTTGGTCATCTTTTTACGCACGGTGCAACGTAACACATCCGACTGATCCGACGGCGTCGAATGCTCGATGTTACCCGCCGTCTGCAACTCGTCAGTCATTTTGCGTATAAATTCGGTGACATTTTTTGCCTTCCGGCGTTGGTCACCCCTGTGCCGGCAGAGGTTCACATTGCGCAAATCTTCCGTCAACGTTTCCAGGATGCGGTTGGAGGTACGCATTCGCATCAACTTCTGCACCGTAGAAAAGCGCTGGGGATGCAACTTGGAGCGAAAATTGGGCTTCTTGCTACCGAGTCCACCCATGAAGTTCACCTCATTTGGAGGTTTATTGAACGGGATCTCGTAGTTGTGGTTGTGGTACGGCAAGTTGGACGATATTTCCTCCCGATTCCAGACGAAGTTCTTCGTGCCCTGTTAACGAAATAATCACCCCATTGAACTCCATCATTAATGGTTTCATTTTGTCAGCGATAGAACACTCACTTGCAGCACAGAACGATGGCTCGATGTGGTGGGTTTAGTTCCCGGAAGGAGCGAACTAGCACTTTTCCTTGTGGACATCTTGGCAATCTGTTTGTCACTGGTCGTAACTTTTTCGGAAATACCATTGGAAAATATTTGCAGGAATTTTCGCTCTCCACTGCTGCGAGAGGCAGCCGTGGTAAACAAACTCGTTGCTTGGGACCAGCAGGCTGTGGAGTCGTCATAATCACGTCGGAGAGCGGTAAACCATAACAACGGAGAACGGGTTTATTTATTCGTTCTAAACAAACGGGGTGTTAGTATGCAGGCACTTGAACTAATACTCTACTTCGAAAATGCACTCTAATGCACTCTGACATCCACATTAGTAGAATTTCCAGCTATAGATCAACATTTTCATAATTTTCGACAATTTATTAAATAATACTTTAAATGATTGATTTATTTTATATTTCATTTATTTGGTGCTTGATTCCATCTAAATCAAGAATTTTGAACATTTCAAGGGATAGTTGCACAATATTTCACATGCATATTGCATCATCAGCAACATTCGTTTCAACATTAAAAACCTTTTCCATTAAAACTCTCACAAACCGTGTAATGTCGGAATTCAATTAGTGCAACAGCATAAATAACGGAAAACGTAAAGCATACCTCAACATATTGCCATGCGCTCCAATGAAATCACTTTGCCTCTTGGAAATATCATTCACTAACAATCGTTTCCAGTTTCCACTAAACATACTTCAAAGGATTTACCTTTTACCACTTTACATTTTGGAGGAACCGCATCATTAATAACGACTCGACGTAAATAAATTTTCGGAGAGTTAAACACTGAGACATTGGTTCCGAATATCGCACTACATCACGTGCTCGGTGTGTATTTTTCCCTTGCCGCTCAGCTGTAGTCTACGCATGATTTTCCGTTCTGAAAAATCATCAGCGATGATCCCAAGGCAATGGTTGTGTTTAGTTCATACTGGTATTTTACTAATTTTTCCGCTAAAGATTCCTATCGCAGACTTATTAACACAACTCGTTTACCATTTAGTTTTCACCACACACCCCCTCGTACGGATCGTGTTTGCCATCACGACGACTTGTCAACACTTGCTCGGCTTCCTTTCGCTCAGCTACCAGCGAATAAACAAAAGAAAAAAACACATCCACTACCACCGCCACCGCATCCCATGTCAGCAGATTTTGTTACCAATTCACACCAGCCCGATCCGCGCCCGCACAAAACCCCGAAACTATAATTGAAAGCGTAAACTTTGTTAATTAAGAAGAAGCATCCAAACTATTTCACGAAAGCCCGGGTTGCACGTTTGTGGTTTCGCTTTTCTAGAAGAATAAACATTTTATACCGGAGTTTATTGTTTGTTTACTCGGCGCGTACAGCACACGCACACGCACCCAAGAAACATTCGGAAAACCCCGGGATACCGGTACGCACTGGAACCCATCAGCCATCAGCCACCTGCGTGGCTACAAGCATTAGTGGAGCATTTCGAACGGGCGGAAGGGATAGTGCCGACCGAACGGAACCTTAAATGAGAGACGCCTGCCAAATTAAGCCACACGAACCAACACCAACGATAGGTACAGCAAAATGGAGACATTCATTACACTAAGATACAGACTGCACGGGCAGACACGGACTTCGGTGGGCGGGTGGAAAAAACACACCACTGAAATACATATTCCAACACAAATATTTGCTTTTGCTAACACCAGCAACATAAATTTGCCAACCCCGTGTATGCCTTTTGTATCGCTTTCCATGGCATGGGATGAAGGTACCTTATTGCAGGGTTGGTGAGCCCTGGGAAATGGTGACGGTTTTTTGGCTTCATCCACTGATCGGCTGATTGATATCGACAAATTACTGTACGTTTGGTAGAATGAGGCGCATTTGCGTGAATGCTATTTAAATGTTGCTATTTAAATAACCATAAAAATGCTGTACAGATGCATTATTTTATCAAATCGGCGGTGGCTTGAATTTGATTAAATGGTGATTGCTCATATCAGGAATTTTATGACGGTTTGGTAAATTTTTTTTCTAATTAAATTTATTTGCTTATTATCCATTACTGAGCTATGAGTTAGAAAACCCCGACATATTATGGCAATTATGTATTTATAACATGAATTCAAACTGTTACAAATGGTTCCGAACATCCTGTGAGCATTATGAATTGTTTCTCCAACACTCCAATGAAGGTCTGTTAGACTAACACATGCACGAAAAATATTATGTTATTTTTACAGAGAATTAAAATTTGAATAATAAGTGTTATCAAAGGAGAAGGGTTGAGCTGGGCAATGGTTGGGGGATGATCTTTTTGTATATGATTTATAAACATTGTATATAAGTTTGTAAAGTGTTCGAAAGTTGTACAAAGTTGAAACAGGTGATACAACAAACCTGTTGTGATTGAAGGGAATGACACATAAATATTTAATGTTGTATTATTATGATCTTTATAAAGTTAGAAATTAAGAACTATGTCAAAATTGTTAAGTAATAGGAGGTGAATGTGTGTACGAGCATTAAACAGCCGTTAAGCGGTTTAACAATAAAAGTATTTCCCTCTTTTGACACATGCAAATATAAGAAACTACCACCCATGATAAATCACCGATTAATTTTAATAACAACTTATTTGTGATATTTTTCGTCATGGTAAAGGCTATTCAAGAAATTCTCCGAAAACCGACTGTTAATTGTCCTCTTTAAGCCTGTGTGATCACTATCTAATAAGACAATTTTAATCATTTGAGTTACAAAGCGCAAGCGAATGTACACAGACAATACAGACAAATACACAAACACAAACAAAACCCATATAATATCAACTTCATGCCTACCGTTGATACCGAGGACGGGCTTGACTTTTCATTCCATTCTCTTTGACTTCCGGATGCGGATGGTTCTTTGCACAGTGAACTCCACCGTCTCCCAAAATCTCTTCATTCAGCTTCACTTACAACCCACCCAGGGCGGGGACAGGTTCCATCATGATGCTAACCACTGCGTCCTGGCCAGTGGAACCTCTTGCAAAACTCTCCGGCACAAAGTCCGGCTGGTCCTAAGACAATCGTAAGATCCGCAAAACACCGCCCCCATTTCCCTGCTGGGTAAACGAGCAAAACGGAGGTTCAAAGGGAGAACATTGCATAAGGCCTTCGGAAAAGGGGTTCCCCCGTCGCACTGCCTCGTGTCTCTCAAGCCGTGATGCGCTGTCTATTCCACCACCCTACACCTGCCCCCCCCCCGCCAACCAAAGTCCGCAACTGGCCCGCTTCGCAAAACTCGCATCACCAGAGACACGTACGCCTCCGTACCGGCTTAGCCGGGTTTCCACGGGTTTGGAGTAAATGAACTGGAAACGAAACTTTTACCGAAAAGATAAATTTAAAATTTTCTTCATGATTGTCTTTCGGGAACTCGGTCGGGTTCGTACCGCTGCAGGAAAAGGTGGATTTCGACGGACGGAAAAGGAAGCACAGCTCCTTGGAGAAGTCGGGACGCAGCAGCGCTGTAGTGCATGTGCAAACTCTTACATTTTACTTTATATATTTTCTTAGCTCTCCATGCCGTAATGTGTACCCGCTTTGTGTGCGAGGGTGGGCCGCCCAATTCCGGCACGCTGGTTCCCCCATGGGTGTGTGTGTTCGCATGCCAGTCTAGCCTCTATCTTCTAGCTGTCAGCTGCTTCGTACGGAGACGGTACTGATAGCGACAACCCGGGACACCAAGGGCAGGGAAAATATCGTACGAAAATGAACCTGGAATTAGGAAACCGACCAGATCGATTTGCTCTTCCTGGAAACGAAAGGCGAAGAAAATGGATGCTTAGTGTACTCGTGGAATGCAGAAAGAGCGTTTACAGTGTATGGGTTGAGCGTGTGAAAAACGCTTGAAGAGGTTTGTAAATACTGACTGGAAAAGTTTACTGTGAAAATGAAAATACTTTTCATAAATATTTAAACTGCACAACTCGCTAAAGTTAAGAGCGTACATGTTAACATATGTTGAGGATCGTAATGGATTATGATATCTGTTTTTTTTTTCTTTGTAATTATACTGTGATGCTTGAGTGATTGATCAATTGAGCGAACCGATGCTTTCGGTTAAGTTTAATCTGGCCGCACGAAACCTTTTCCATTTTGGAAGGTTCAACCCATTCGGAAGATCTTCAGCAAGACTTCAGGTTAATAGCTCACCCTTTGCAGCATCATTCAAAATACCTTATTCATGAAAGCTCTTCACAAAATGGACTTGTAGGATGGATGTACTATCGGATTCTAACCACACACCACATAAATCAATTCCATTGATTTCCGCTAGAGAACTTCCCACTCCCTCCATTTGTATAACACAAACATACCTTTTTTTATTATTAAACTCTACACAATCTTAGCCTTCCGCCTAGTGCGCACAGGCAAACGTAATGGAACGCAAAACTAATCGAACCACGCTGTTTGTGTGATGATCGCGTGATACGCAACTAGCGCAAAACGTTTCGTAAAGCACACGAACTGGCGAAGAAATCAAACTCCAGCATTGCGGTTACACTCAAAGATTAAATCGACCAGCCAAAAGTAAAACCCCCGAAGATTGGCTGGCTGTCCAAAATCTGGGTCGATCGGCTTGAAAATTCAAATGCCCTTACATTTTTACTTTACTTTTGCTAGATTTTCTTTTCCTGGTTTTGGTCTCTCTCTCTTTCTCACTGTTTTTCTTTAGCATCTTTTTCCACATTTTCCCTTCCCGCTCCATTTCCACTTGAGGCACATTCTTATGCGTTCTGCCATGAAACGGCCGCCTTCCATCAAATAAAAAGTCAATCAACTAATTTGAAATCTATACATCCGAACCGTTTCATCTAATCTGACCGCAAGCGTGACGACATCGACGACCGAATGTTCCGAAACATCAAGGCCTTTCGGTTGGGTCGCACTCGATCGAAGGGTTCGATGTGCTGCAGTGTGTAGTGGGAAAAGTTCCGCACCAAAATGGGTAAAATTTTGTGTTAAAACAGAAAAAACCCGTTGCAAATAGGCGTCAATGGGCATTTTGAAGGTGAAGACATACTTTAAGTTCTCAACTAATTTGCTTAAGTTAAGTCGAATATTTATTTCATTGTAAGCCACTCACCGAAAGCTCATTTTTCCCACTGTCCTGTGGAAAAAGCCTTCTTACGTTCGTTACGATGACTTTCTCATGGAACCAATAGCACACACTGCGAAACCGTTCGTATTGGCTTTGATTCCTCCTTGACCAATTTTAATCATTTTCCTATTTTCGTTCTTTTTTGTGTGGCAACAACAAAAAAAACCCGCATCCTACCAAGGCAACCGCACCGCACAATATCCTGTGTATCACCGTATTTACCACTATTCCTACAAATTCATCACAATGACACAATATCGGATCATTTCATCCTTCGGATCGGAATCAAACCAAGGAATAAAAAAGACAGCAGGCAACAACAGAAACACATCAACCAACCGCAACCAAACCGCACCATCACCATCGAACCGGCAATGGAGTAATGGCTTTACCATGTTTATTGGCCAACGCCAATCGTCGGGACAGTGATGCCCGCTGCTGTTTCTCCATTTTCGCAGCCAAAACTGCCCACCCACCCGCACCCGGGACTGCGACTGACTTTTGCTCGACGGCTTGGCTCGGCCATTTTGTGGCTTTAGCATTCGGTGGTCTGTTTTAAGCACGATTAGCATACTTATTGGTTTTTTCCTGGGCCCCGAGACGTGTGCCCGTGTTCGCCGTACCATCGCTGATCCCTTTAATGTTGTGAAATTACCGATCCGATTGGCAGTTTCCGGATATTGGATAGGGGCAGGCAGGAGCACAGACGCACAACAGGCAACAAGGACAAAAAATCCAAACGCACAAATATTTATGTACGGGCGATGTGATCGGAATTTCCGCACGAGCATTAGATGCCCCGAGCTGGGGACCTTTCCTTGGCGAAGGGCAAGGACACAAACCGAACGACCGACCAGGAAGATTCGAGCGCGACGGACTGTGACTTGACAGTTGACAGTTGGTGGGATCGAAGAGTTTGACTCCCGTTTCAGATTAGCTGGGACGCTAATTTTTTCCCTGCTCTATCTGCGCCATCGTCGTCGTCGTCACCGAGCAGTTGTAGCAAAAAGAACCACGAAAACGAAAACAAAAGGGACAGGAAAGAAAGGCAACCAAATGCGAAGGACTTCCGATCGGTTCGTGGTTTTCACATTATGCTGCCCTATCGAGATAGTGTTAGTTCGGTGAAAGTTTTTTCTCTTTACTTGCTCGCCTTAGTGACACAGCACCTTCTACCTTCACAGGTTGTGAAAATAGAAACATGGTTAGTTGGCCGGTTGTATTTTTTTTTTTCTCGACGGCCATACTTTTGTTCGTTGATTGTGTGAAAAAGAAACAAGATGTAACCGCAGTGAGATAGCGAAATAGGCCAGAATTAGCAGCTCTTAGTTGTTGTCTACACAAAAAATAAGGGAAAAACCTTCAGCAAGCCCAACCATTTTGGAAAAAAGAGAACGACACAATGGTGGCCTAGAAAGGTAACAGGAACAAGTTTATGGAAACCGGATATGGCTAATCAGTTGAGGGAAAGAATTGGAAAATGGTACGATTAACAATTTGTTATGCAAACAGTGTCGCGCCCCGAATGGAACAGCATAAACATACATCGTCGAGTTCAGCTTGGGGCGTTTTGGTTCTGGTATGAAAAAGGTTTGATGAATTTTAAGGAAGATCAACTTCAAGTTTTCAACTTCGACTGGTTTGTATACTTTTGTGTATCTAAAATATACTTTAGTGTTATTGATTTAGTTAACATGATAACTATTAAATCTTCAATTTTTGATAGAAAAACAATTACACGATAAGGTATTAATGAAGAGTTTAATTTAAACAATAATTTTCCGATTGAGTTTTTCAAATACAATTTCCTTTTAAATATCCCAACTTTTGCCTTTACCTAAAAATGCTTTTTGTTATTCTGAAAAATTCCTATAGAAATGTTTAAATTTACTGTTAAACAACACGACAACAATCAGCAAGGGCTTGTTTATGCTCACTGCTCATTTCAAAGGCAACGGCACCAAATCAATCCAACCGGACCGGTTAGCGGCGATTAAATCGAATCATTCACACGTCACTGCCCTTACGGGGCAGTACACGCTCGTGGCACGCCCAGACCGACCGGAAACCCAGCACGAAAGCGGAACCAGATTGCGCTTAATTTAATAACCATCAAGCAGACCCGTACGAAAAAAAAACGAATACAGCAGCTGACCGGTAGGCCAATCCACCGTAAAACAAACCGAATCTGGGCGAAAACTGCCTCGAAACCGTAGCCTCCACCTCGCCTTTCCTTTTCGTTGTGGGTTTTGCAAACTTTTGCGCTGCGTTCGTTCAGTCCAAATTGCGTTACAAAACAACGTTCGGCCTTGGATAAGGAAATTCTCTACGTAGCAACTTAAAATTAGGCTTTCGCATTTTGACGATTATAATCTCGCTATTAGGCGTTTCAGTTGTGGACAATCGCAGGCTTAAGATTACGAAGGGATACCGAATTTAAAGAGCGATCGAGTTAAAGCGATCGGATAAACTCGTGCCATTGCGAAGTGGTTGTTATTTACATGTCCCTTGTAAATCTTTTGTAGTAGGAATGAATGGAAAAAATACTGCATTATTCGACACTTCTATCTTGATTGTTTTAACGTGATCCAGAAACTATCGATGGTGAATGATATTTTGTTCTTAAATTAGTACTAAAGCTAATATAAAAAATTTCCTTCAAAAAAGAGAATTACATTAATAAACTCGCATGCCATTATTGTTAACTACATTAAGTTCAACAACTTTCAAAACGAGTTTTTCCATCCTAAATGGTGGTCTGATCGCAAGCTAGATCAACTAAATTTGTTTGTGTTTTTGATGAAATTAATATTTCTTCTTGAGACATTTAATTATGAAAAAATAATCTATAGCCCGCACAGCGCACGAAATGTTGTTATTTTCCGGCGAAATTTTCACTTTACATTTCAGTGGCTGTGTCACTTTTGCCCCTAAGTAAATTAAACATCATACATTAACCGCTGCGATTCGTTTACACAGCTTCCATGAATGTCGCTTTTGTAACCTGGCAAACCTTTCAGCGAATTCTGCCACGCGTAGTAACTATTCCCCGGCGAAGGTTCGCCTAGTTCGTTTGTGCCTTTTATTCAATTCGCGTTCGTTAATAAAAGACGCCCACCGCATTTAAACACAACCCCCTCACGGGCCAAACATTCTAGCCTTCGCCGAATTCTGGCTTTTCCTTTACTCAATTACTATGCATCGCTGGGTGTAGCGCTTTTCCTTGACGGGTACGTCTTGCAGCATGCCACGAGTGAAATATATTAATCTATTTCCACCTGTCGGAGCTCGTACGTTAACAGCGCACCGTGAACAGCTTCACGCCAGTGGCAGTGGTACGTTGTTTTGTAAAAGAAACGCAACTAAAGGAATTCGTTACACGACTTGGCAGGTTGTAAGTGGATGAGTTATTTGTCGCTCGAAAGTGCTGGGCTGTTTGACAAAGCAACCGTCAGAAAATGGAACAGCCTTCCATCAATGTACGTTATGTATTGCTTTGTTCTATGGGTATTCCGCGCGTCGTCTTCTGACGTTACATTTTAGTGAAAATTCATATTACCACGGATTTATCAATTCCTGAAAATCTGTTCATATATTGCAAGGGATTGGATGACTTCGTAAAGGTATAAAGCGCTTCAATTCTTTTAGCGAACTTACTTTAAAAAAAACGTAAAACACAACACTTTTCTTTCATTAAACAGATCGTCTCATGTGTCAAAAGCTACTGTCAAAAAGGTACTAAATTATCATTCTTGTACAATGGCAATAATCTCTGCACACTGCTCTACGATTCAATCATCCAAACAGCATCTTTTCCATACGTCTGACAATAACAACCGTTATTGACATGTATGATTCCATTCTCGAAATTGAAAATACCTTCTTTCTTTTTCCCGAAAATTCATTTCTCATATTTATCATACCCACTGCCACACACCTAAGCTTGCATGTTTACTGCTGAAAGGTGAGATTTTTATTTGTGAAAAACAATTTCAGCTTTTCGGATATTAAATTCCAACCGTATGGCAGCCAGCCCGCCATTTTCCAAGTATTGAACTCATCGACGAAGAAAAACAACAACGAACAAAAACTCTTCATCACAGAAGATGCTTCGCTTGATGGTGGCATATTTAAACACCCGAGAGCTCGTGTTTATTATTTATCGATTGTCTAGATTGCGCCGAAGGGTGCCCTTTTGCGCTCATGATAAAGGGTCCTTAAGGCATTACCTTTTCGGGCAGCTGAGTAGGTGTTTATGAGTATCGACAGCTGGTGGCTCGTGGAAAGCGGGGTGTGAGCAGGGCGATACCAAAAAAAAAACCTACGTCAACGTTAGCCCAAGCTGAGGCTGCGAAGGTTTTCATTTTATCCTGATTTATTGTACCTCCCACGATGTTTTTCGCCTTATCTGAAGGGAGGCCGTTTTTCTTGTGTGATCATGATTTAGGATCAAATTATACCGTCTGGTGCGAGGGATATTAATTTAAAGCCTGCTTTACGATCTTTCTTTCTATGGGTGCGCATTGTTAGTTGCACTGGGCAACATATTAAAGAACCAGTATTGCCATTCTCATCCGTGGGGCTTTTAATTGGTAGAAATGCTGAAAACGCTCATTGCACAATTAAATGGCCACCAATTACCAGCTATTGAACGATTGGTTAATCATAAAAATGCGTACGTTCAGCCACAAGCTCATGGGCGAAAAGCGTAATAGTGCATAGCTGACAAACCTATAAACCTTCCTTGTCTTCCCAGTGGCAGCGTGGCAGAATGGAGAGTACCCGCGGTCAGCAGAATTATGAAGCCAATGACATTTTTATGATAGCATCATATCAGGCCCATTACAAAATAGCCGGCGCACCAGCGCAAACCACCGACACCATCGCCATCGAACGTGCCCGGAAAAAGCCCACCTGATAAACGGTGACCACGAAAACCACGGATTACATAAATTGATAAACTGATTCATTAGCCTGCGCCGGGTTAATGCGTCAATATTGCTTGCCCTATCTGGACGCACGCTGCAGCTAGCGATGCGGTTGTACGTTCCGTGGATTGTTTGCCTTCATTTTCGGGAGGATAGCGTTTGAAACTGACACAGTTTATTTTGCGATGCAAGCACTTTAAAAGCGTTGTGTACGCTTAATTTAACATACAATTAGTGTTTGGTTTTGTGTAAATTTTGCCATTTGTTTTTTCGTTTTTTGTTTGCAAATTATGCTAACATACTGCTGTGTAGTCTTTTTTAATGGAAACATGAAAATCCACATGTCCACACATTAAAATGTCAGATTCAAATACACACACTAACATTATTATTTAAACTATGTCTGTATACAACGTAGGACAGCCTAGACAAAGTCAATAATAGAGCGTTGTTCATGTATGACGGCTACGACCGCAGCTGAGTTTCTGGAATAAAAAAAAAATCGGAAATTATCGGAATCAGGCATATTAGTAACGTATGGGTTTGTTTAGAAGAAAGAAGAGAAGAAAGTCTTACGAGAAGTATCAACCAAAGTTCTTCACAAGATGAGCTCAAATGATCGCACGTTGATTAGAAATCCTCTTCGATTAAATCTTTATAGTTTGTTAAAGTGTTGCTCTATTTGCAGATATTATTGAGCTGCCGTTTATCATGTACAAAACCCGAAATTTCTTTGATAAGATATACACTTAAAGAATATGATATTAATTTTAAAGTTTTAAATAATATAAGCTAAACCTTGATGTTGATGTTGGTAACATTTTTGACAAAAAAGCTTATCCAATGGTTGGCAATAAAACATTCTATGTAAAAAAAGAATTCCTTTCTTTGTTCAGCAACCATTTGATATCCTTTGTTGCCAGTTTTTAAACCTCGGATGCAATCGTTCATATAAATCTTAGTGCACTGTCCCATTCCGGTACTGAATGCATCCGCGAGCGATTTCACTGCGATGTAATGTAATTTACTCAAAAACTCTAACCATGGTCCCAACATGCAGCACACGATGAAGCTGATGCCCATTGTGGATCTGAGTAAAATGTTTTTGTGCAAGTGTGCAAGCTTTCCTTAAACCGGACGAGTTAAACGACGGTGACAGAAGAATGCGTTAACGACCATTTCCCAAACCGGAAAACGACCTACTACCGTAAAAGGAATATCGAAGAATACTTACCAAACGTACCGAAGCACAAAAAAGACCGGAAAACACAATTGTTCGTCGGAATGGAAGGGGGTGGCGATCAACATAAAAGACATACACATTCACAAAAAGTGCTAAACGAATCAAGACGATTGCACAATGTGATTGCCACGGGAGGCTTGGGCGAGAAAAAATAGATTTTTTTGAAATAGCATTCATTTTATTAAATTTATGACTGCTGATGTCCTTTCTCTAAGCGTTTTTTTTTCTCCCCAAACTGTTGGTGTGTTTTCTTCGCGACATTATAATCTTCTACGCTGGGAAACTCAAGGTGACAGCTTTCTGCATCTAGTAACCACTGTCAACAATGAAATGGTCATGAAGCTTTGATGTTGATTCTTTGTGCTTCAGGCACATACTTTAAAGCTTGCTGCATGTTTGGAAAGGTTTTTCACTACAAACAAAAAAAAGCAATAAAATAAAGAACAAACGAGAGCTTTTTTCAAGCTATTATGCTATCACCCTTACTGCATGACGATTTCTGTTTGCAATTGAATGTTACAGTTTTGAGACACATTCTGGCTGCATTTTATCCACCAACAGCAAGCAACAGTTTTCCACAAAAATCTGAATCCTTTACATCAACGTTAAAAGCCCTAACAACCCACGACACCGAAGTTCACCCTTTAATTCCTCTACGTTGCTTTTACAACAACAGGGTGCTTTTATGCGCTCCCTGTGTTGGACCGTCCCGTTTTTTTAAAGCGAAATCCAAACACCAAATCATTGCAGTCGAGCTGACCAGCATCCTTGGAACCAGGTTGGGGTTACGTTTTTTTTTTTTGGTTCTCCTACTTCCTCTGCCCACCAGTTTCAGAATGGTCCACTACTATTTCACTTCCAACAACAAACGGCATAAAAAACAACATCAAAAAATACTAAAACACAATGCGAGAAGGGGTTCCGGTTTTCGGCGCTCTCGGTGCATCCTGCCAGCCGGTGGAGAATGCAAATGACAAAGTTTTTGGTTTCAAGTAAACACATTTTACCCGTGCTTTTGACATTTATAAATGGGATTTTGTGGAATGTTTTGACCGTCTCGCCCACAAAACCCCCAGCGCCTTCGCTGTGCATCTATCGGCGCCGCATATTTCGGATTGTGGGCCTTTACCAAGGTCTTGTATCTGTTCTTGGTTGTTTTTGATTATGCATTTTACACTGCCCTTTAAGTAACATGGCTAGTCAAAATCATTAGAGATTAAACAACAATCACTGGATGTATAAAACTTTTTTTATAAAACAACAAAATATGTCAATTAAAGTAAAACATTAAAAAATTTTATTGAATTTCCTTTAATCTTTGTGATCTTTTAAGAAAAAAAAACAAATTGAATTTTCAAGTTATGTATTTAATTAAATATTAAGTATTGGAAAAAACATCATAACAAGCAAAGTATTTATTAAATGTTCATGAACTATCATCACTCAAATTAAACTGTGTTTATGATAATGTAGTGAAACATAAAAAAACAACAAAAATATACATTCAAACTACAATTGCAACTAAACACTTCAAAACGCAACCCCAAAAGATAGCAAAAGCAACTTTCGCAATAAACAAAGCTCATTTCGACAATATGTCATCCATTGGGAACTTTACGTGCATTAAATGCAATATTGCCCTCCCGCGCCAAAACAACACGGCCAACAAGAATCAAAAGCGCACAAACTAAACCAAGTCCGGGGTGGGGAAAGCAAAAGGAAAACAAACCAGCATGCCAAAAAGCGCAACTTGCCCATAAAACGTACATTTTTGTCTTTCTTGTTGTACTTTTTTTATGTGCTGCTGTGCTTGCTTCCTTGGTCCGCTGTTTCCGGTTCCACTCGGTTGGCACCAATTCAAATCGTTCCTTCCGCTGAAGGAATCCCCCTTGCCGGAGAAATGCCATCGCTGTCAACCTGCGCAACCCGGCTCGGAGGTTGTCGGTGTTGTAGCTTCTGCAACGGAAGGTCCCTCGGTTGCCGGATGAAGACCACGTTACACGCCGAGTCGTGCGCGTCGCGAATTTTGTACAAGAATTCGAAATATTTATGTTTACAGCGCCAAAACTTTGCCATTTCGCATGGGCACACCGGGGCTGGTTGATGTTGGGTGCCGCCAAACAGGAGGTAACAGTCGCATGTAACAAACCCTTTTTCGCGCAAAACTTCGCGCGATGTAATGAAAAATGCGTGGATGCAACAATGGCTAAAGCATGCTGAAATGGTTTGATGGTTTGTGAGCTTGGCAGTTGCATTACAGGTAATATTTGGTAATATTTTTAAAAAACAACTTAAGCTTTCTTCTTGAATTCTTGAAACTCAAACTTGCAAACATTTCGAAGATAGAAACGTAGTATTAAAAGAAAATGGAGTGTTAGAAGAGAAAATAATAGTAATAAAGAAAAGAGTAAAGAAAAGGAAAAATATAAAAGGATATAAATGATTTACGCAGACATTATTCGCTATAGCAAAATATTCAACAGAAAGAGTAATCGTTAAAAAACAATTATTCACTTTCAAATAATTTAAAAATAGTGGAATAACAGTTATTAAACAAAGATAATTTAAAACTATAGCCAAACCAACTTTAATAACAAGAGAGCAATATGGGAAAACAATAAAAACAAAGTATAATAAATTATGAGGAAACTCAAACAAGAACAGTTTAAGTTTTGCGTATGATTAATCATGACATCGTACATGTAAGAAATCTGTAAAATATTTCAGAAAAAATATACCAACAAGAAAAAACCCATTCAACCGTTAACAGAACAAAATAACTTTCAAATAGTCTTTACTTCAACATCGTTCAGGCATTAAAAATAATTAAACGCTTTCGTAAGCAAGACTAATGTAGAAAAGGGACCAAATCTCAAATCATTTATTTAAAATCGACAAATAAATACGACAGTCGTTAGTAATACATCCCATGACAAGTTCTGAATTGCACTCTTTTTGATGCTCTTCTGAACATCCTTACAACTAAATCAACAGGACCACACAATCCTTTATCATTAACGAGTTAAACCAAACAGGTCAATTTGAGGTGACCATAAAAGTAGTTAGTGTAAAACTTTTAAAGTACTTTGCCCGCGGGAGATTTTCCCGGTGCACCGGAGGGTTGGACCCGTTTAGTCTTTCACGTGGCGAAACTGAGGACAACAAAGCAAAGCAAAAAAAACGAACACATAAACCTCAACACCATACCGTAAGAAAGAGATAATGATGATATGTTAACCGCAGGGCCAAGCATTCCCCCAAACACACTAGCGAGCCGCGCCTTCCTCTGCTTCCCGATTAATGCTGTTAAAAAACTAAATCCCACGAGTGTGAGTGTGGTTAAGGTGTGTATTGGGTGTGCTTGTGTGCACGCGGCCAAGATCGGGATGCGCTGTTGGTAACTGGCATGGGTCGGTTTCATGCCCCATGCCCATACAACTATTTGCTGTCGCTGCCGTTCCGGTGAGCATAAAAAGTTGCTAGTTTAAAGTAATTTGTTGCTCCGTTGCTGGTGCTTTTGAATTATGAGCACTGTTGTTTCCGTGCACTTCTTTCTGTCCCTTTCCCCGGTAAAAACTGCTTTCCCTTTCCGATGTTTCACATTCCAGGACTATTTTTTAACTCCACTGTGGTCTTAAACTTCGTGTCGCCCTTCCCGTTCTCTTCCGTCGGGCACGTGCGGACGAGCAGTACTATCTTTAAACGAATTTTCCCTGTTTTTCTTACTCATCTGTATTTTTCTCCCTATGAACCAGATTCCCTTCAGCTCCACTCGTTGCTCCCAAGTCCCGCTGCGTGTTGTTGACTATCGTCAGCTTTTCTTTTTTAATGCAACGTTTTGTGGTACTCGTTTGCTCTCCGACCATCTCTTAACCGCCATTGTTCAGGAAGAATGGTTTTGATAAAGGTTTATGGCTTTTATTGCTTTTATTTATGCCATGGTTATAGATCAATACCGTACCTCCGATCTGATCCGTTTGTACGTGTGTGTGTGTGTGTACGCGAGTGCGTGCGCTTCCGAGCACTTGTTTGTGTCTTGTTTTTCTTACCGTCCTCCCATTTTCAAAACCACTCAAAAGTTGGCAAATTTCTCGCCTGGGCCCGCCCTGCGAGTTCGATCACCGTGCCGCGAACCGCTCGCGGACGCCTCACCACAGAGCCGGAAGGCAAACCGGTATGATATATGCTTCGCGTGACTCTGACAGCGGTTGGCGCCTGGAGTTTGTCGTCATGCGAAGTCAACAAGAATCTTTGCCGCTCGTTTCTCTGGAATGTGTTTTTTTGTTAAGTGTTCTTGTTTTTCTATCGTAGCTTGTTGTTTTTTTCTTCGTGCTGCTCGCTTTTTTTTTGCTTTTGTTCGTCTGTTGTCATCTGTCGAGTCTATTTTCGCACAAACAACAAACAACACCACTAGCGGCACGGGAGACAAACAACAATTCAAGACTATTTTTTCACATGATTGAAGTGAGTATTATGCATCCCATATTCGCCTAGCAATACACTTAAACTAGGGCATAAGGGGGAAAAAGTAGCTATCCACAGAACAACAAAAACCACCCAGAGAAGGTTTTTCTCGTGTATAATTTAGATTATTGATTTTTCCTAAATATCTTTCACACATAAGCTTTATAAAAGAGAAGCCAAAACAAGCTACGCTTTAGATGATATTAAACGTACATTGTGTTGAAAATTATGTTTGTTGCTTTTGATACGGTTTTCTTACACATATTGAACCATATTAGAAAGGATAAGCTAATAAGTTTAGAGTAAATAGTTTAACATAATTAATATTTAAATAATTCATAATCGTACTACACTATTATCACTAAATTAAACTAACGATATTAAGCAAATAAAAGCATTTAATATGTTTCATTTCTCCTTGGGCTGATATAGCACTGCCCACTTTGTATTTGTTGTTGGCTAAAATACAATAAAACAACTGGATAATACTTTATTAAAGCAATTATCAGTAAAGCAACTTCAACTAGGACAACTTTCAAAAAACCCATATTGTGCATCGTTTATCAAGCAAAAGAAAAAAGACACAACTGACAAACTCCGCTTTCTGCATGCAAATGCGAAAGTTACGGCCCTCCTGCACATCGCCGCTGATTCAAACCAATAAAATTCAAATTACCACAAACGGTCGTAAAAACCTGCCAACGAAACTATCGATACGCGCGTTGCATAATTTTTCAACTTCCGACCTGCGCCAAACTTATAATCCCGGAAGCATCTGTTGTACGGCGTCTGTTGCGGATCTCATGTGTGTGCCATGCAACAAAAAAAACAAGATCGATTTGACGTAAGATTCCATCATTCTTACCGGCAGCAACATAGGAAAGCAATCGTAGTAGCAGTGGAATCATCTTTCCCACTGCGGGGTGGAGAAATGCAAGTGAAACGTCCACCATTCAACTTTTGCATCAGCGAATGTAATAAATCTGTCGGTTCGATTTTTTTTTAAACTTTTTTACCCATTCTCTTTCGTGTCTCACATTCGCTCGAACGTATCCTGATGCCATTTCATAAATTTTAATCCTCTGTCATAAGTTTTGCAACCGTACATGCCAGAACATCGATTTATTTTGGACGTTTCTTCAATCGATTCCTAAAGCTGTGCCAAGAAATGTAAAATATCAATCAATTTGCTGCCCATGACGGCGGCTAGCATACTTATCTGTTGAGCTGGGATGATTTCTCTGTAGGAAACGATCGAGGAGGAAAATAAATGATCGTTGCTCATTCTGTTGCACTATCAAAAGTTTCTATGCAATGTTCTGCTAAACTTCATATCAATTGCTAGGTCAAAAACAATATTACTCAACAAGCCCCAACACCTGATAAACAAATAAGCAACTTATATAACAGCTTCCTTTTGCACAGAATTTACAATTGTTCCCAGCAGCAACCACAATAACAGCAAAAACTAACTTCCACTAAAAAGACATCAATCACGCGAGCAAGTTTCCCGAGTCAGTTTAATATAGAATTACGACTGTGAAGTTACATTTTATCATCAGATCCACTCCACCGGTCGGCGGCCGCGCATGATGGCCACTGCAACCGTTGCAGGATACCCGGGTGGGTGCATAAATTTCAACCAGTCGCTTTATCACGCACACCGTGACCTACGCTAATGCTCATCCTGCCCACAACCTCACAACCTGCACATGGTGGCAGCAGTAGCGAATCGCGTCCGGAGAACGAACCGCCGAACTTTTCCAACAAATCACAACCGATAAATCCACGACTCTTCGCGACTCGGGTCGTACAAAAAACCTGGCAAAAGTCGTCATCGTCGCCCCGTTTGAAGTCTAGGTGCAACTTTGCTTTTAAGGATGCACACAACGTGTTCCCACTGCCTTTATCCCATTTTGGTTTGCAAGCGTGTTGCACAGGTATGGATATGGGAGCAGGGGAATTTCTTTCCAGTGTGAATTCTTTACGATTATCTCTCGTTAGACACGCTGCACGGTAAAATGGTTTGGAAAGAAAAACTTATCAGGTACGCCACAGATGACACGACATGGCAGCAAGAATCTTCAAAGTACGTAAATAGATATTACGAAGGTTGGAAGTGTAATATCATTGATGCATAAACATTATATTCTAAGAATTGCATATTTTCTGGCGGATCAGCATCATCCCCTCCATCTCATTTTGAGCCTACTAGTAGACAAATTAATCTAACAAGACAAAAATGGATGCATGGAGCGGCCCGGTGGCTTATTTAGTAGAGACACCGGTACTTGCGGATCTTGCCAGCATCCTTAGCGAACCTTAGCCAAGGAAGGTGAAATTTTTGGGTGATCTTATTTGCATTTGCAGTCTTATTTGTATAATACATAAACATTCTTCTCCTTCTTCCCACTTATACTGGAAATTCGGTGCGAGGAAACTCGATCCAGGGTTGCTCTCCTCCATCCCTGACTGTATCCAATCTCCGAAAGGTCCTTAATCCGGACAGGAGGTAGACAGTATAAAAAACACTGCTACTAGTTTGTATTACTCAAAATACAAACTACAGTAGTGTAGCTCTTAAAATAGTCATCAAAATTAGTAAAATAAAGTCTTATACATTAATGATTACATTAATGAGGTTTGGGCGGCCCGGAGGCATGATGGTCTTCACACGAACGGAGCACATCAAAATCCCATCTGGACCAGACCGTTCTAATGAAAAAACAAACAATACCAATCACAATCACCACGACTGTAATAAGTATATAACAAAGTGATACTTTCTTGTCTACTTTTCACCAAATCTATTTACAACTATTTACGTATTACAGGTCGTTCGTGAGAGAAATATAATTTTGCATAATATGGCACTGCTGTTCATAAACAATAGAAAAGGATCTTTAGAAAAAGCTTACTTCATTCAACGACTCGATCTTTCAACCCTGGAGCTGTAACCCGACATTGTCGTGAATTATAACAAACAAATCATCAAACAGTGCAATCCAATACTCTTATTTAATATTGCACCACTACGAGCAGCGAACTGAAAGAGCAGGATTATGAACTGTATAAAAATATGCCCATTGAACCATTGAGTTGAGTGGATCCAATTTCATCAAGCAAAGCAAAACATGCACCATTTGGGAATTGAGACTCTACACACATGCAGCGTACAAAAACCTCCACCACGCTGCTTTCATCAACCGAATGACTCCCGTGTGGGCAGAAGCCCATCATCCTACCGACGGATAATAATGTGCTTCAAACCGTTTCGCAGCTGCAATAGAATAGCAATGGCGTCCCTAAAAATTGAGCCTACTACGAATCGAAACGAATCATCTGCACTGAAAGCTATTACATTGCACCAAAGGTACATAAATGGATGCCCGAATGGATGAAATTGTAACAGCAACGCAACCAAAACAAAAAATATGACAACGTGAAAACAACCTGCACATTGGGAAAAATTGAATTCACAAAACCAATAAAGCTGGAAATGTAATAAACATGCATGCACATCATCATCATCATCATCATCATCATCAACAACAACAACAACTGCAGCAGCATCACTATCGTCGTCGTCGCTAGCAGAACAAATCGCATTCAGGTTCTGCATACATCGCAGCGAAATACATGAAAGTGTGCGGAGAAGCGTGAAGAACCCGAGGAGAAAAAAAAACGAACACATACTGCAGGCTTCCATTTGTCCGCAAATTGCGATGCACCAGTGCAACGTTTTGAGGGTGAATTCTTGAGCCTTTTCGGAACACAAAATTTCTCATGGAATAGAGGCAAATTGGCACAAAAAAGAACCCCCATGCACAATTCGAGAGATGAACTACAGCCTCGGTGCATCAGGCTGTGTGTAGTTTTTTTTCCTTCTCTCTCCTTTTTTTTGGGTATTCAACGACTTTCTCCGCATGCAACAAGAGGGCACGATAACTTATACGCCCTATGCAGATGGGCAAGTTGTTCGCTGGTTGGTTAAGACGGCAAATGCAATTCCACCACGCCGTAAGAGCAAATGTAACGATATAAAAAATGGACACATATTGGTCCGTTTCGTCTCACCTAATCTCACCCGTACGTTTGTACGCTTTGAAGTTGGCCAGATAGTTACTGCTATAGCCCGGGAGATAAAAGACACACACACACATGGAATGCATTTTTTTCTGCTCATCCCAATCGTCTGCACACTTTTGCGAGGTAGCGGCGGCACACTAGGCGCCGGTCACGAGTCAGGGTTAATAAACTAAACGTGATCAAGGGTTTTCGGTCTCGGATTCAGGACCTGATTCGGACGGCGTACAGGATAACCCGCAACGGTACCGTGCAGGGGTGCGTCAGACATGATGGATCATCATGCACGACGGTTCGTTACCATTCGCGGAATGATGTGTGGTTGCTCCGTTTGAGTGATGTACAGTGCCCGGTTGATACCAGCGAACCATTTGCTGCAAGATCTAATTATGATCATTAGGGAGGCTCTTATGCAAATTGATATTTTCTCCTGCAAATTGGGTTCTACTTTTATGTGTTGTACATTTGCGTTCCGTTCGTTTTTTTTCCTCCTTACTTTAAATGAAAAATTCTTGAGAAGGAGAAATTGTGTCTCATTGAAGCCATCATCAATCACTGTCCGAAAATAACCATATTGGAGTATTCGGTTGGTAGAGTTTATGTAAACATAGTAACTTAATTAATTCATCTTAATTTAGTTATTTTCAAATTATCCGATCTATTTGCTAGGAATGGCTAATCATGCCAGCTCAATCGTTTAAATGCAATGTTCAGTAATTGGTCGCAAATTCTTTTAAAGTTTTAAGCCATTGCTTTATAATTTTTATTCTTAAAAACATCTTAACCATATTAAAGCTGCCAGAAAAGTCATCAACATGTTTCAACAAGTCATCAACAAGTCATCAACGCAGCCAGGCATCGCCGTTTTTTATCTAGATTCTACAAACAGCCAGGCGTCTCCATCAACATTGAATCTTGATTATGCTTAGTTAATTTTTTTCTTATCAAACTCATGGCCGAAATACATCGGAAGTGGATGTGTTTCGGCCATGAGTTTGATAAGAAATTAAGTGTTAATGCGTCCATGAGTTTGATAAAAAGAAGAAATTAGTTAATTTAATTAACTAAGAATAATAAAAATTCAATGTTGATGGAGACGCCTGGCTATTTGTAGAAATCGTTATGAAAATGTTAGGAATTTTTGAAGATTTTTTTGCGTTTAGGGGGTTTAACACGCGGAGCAAGGTTTTTTTCCCAATCTTTTCTCTCTCTCTCTGTCTCTATGCTTCTCTCTTTCTCTTCCTCTCTCTGACCTGTGACAGTTCTGCGTTAAGGTTGCTTGATATAACAATTTTAAAACGTGCATTTTTTTAATTTTAAACTAATTTTAAAACGTTTATAGTATAAAATTATTTCAGAATGTCATTTCAACCAGCACTAGTTTTCGAAAACATCGAATCTACCACACGAAACTCCCTGATCCCTTGGGAATTTTGCTCTACGCATTAGCACAACCATCTGTGAAAGAAACGACGATTTGTAAACATGTTTCTTAGCCTGGATCCAACTCTCAAATCGACCATCGCACTGGCTATAATCACGCATCGTTAAAAGCTTTACTCTACCCGTGTTACCAATCCTTTTTCGATTATGAAAATTTAACCCACGGGAGAATGGAAACTGCCATTGCGTTTAATGTTGAACCCCTTTCCATCGGTAGAACCCTCCCGCAAACAACACAAACCAGACAGCTATCCCTCCGGTAATCAGATTTTGGTACCATCGTAGTACGAGCTGCCTTACAGCTGTGTCTGGTATCGACTCCATTATGATCGCCATCTCGTAAAACATAAAACTCCAAAACAGTTCCGGTTCGTTTTGCCGGGTCAAGATCCAGCGCTGCTGTAAAGATCCGGCAAAACAAACCCGATTTTCGGACATACCGGAATCGGACTGCATTTCCCAATTGGCTTGTCTTTATTACAATCATCATTAGCCGCAGGGCAATGGTAATGCGAAACACTTGAAGAAGTAACCGGATGGTTTCGGCATGGTTGAAAATTCCAAAACAAACCGAATTTGCAAGATAATTCCCTTAAGGATGCTGCAGCCTGGCCATCTCGACGGGTGTTTGCGGGCGTGGAAAGCTGCCCAAATGCCAAATGCGCTCTCGGTACGATGCCGCATGCCCGGATGCGAAATCTCCAGCAAATATGGCCACGCAATGCGCGGTCCTAATCCCCAAGTCGAGCGCGAGGTCGTTACCCAAAACCGATGCAATTGTCAATTAGGAGCTGCAGTGAATGCATTTTATAGACTTCCTCGGTATTGTCGGTGCACCGTTAGCAACGCTATTCGTGTTTGGTGAGATTTTATGTTGATAGTCTTGCATCTTGACATCAAGCAAACATACCGTACAAATGATTTTGTGAACGTAATTACATTCTTGTTTTGAATATCCCTTTTCTGTAGTTGAACGTTGTCGAAACATAGCATAACATAAAAATCAACCATTGAACTTTGTTTATACATTTTTCCTCGTACAATTAGTTACAACATCAAAACACTGTGATGATTGCAAAAATTCAGTAGAATTTGCTTAACTCTACAAAGCTCATAGCCTTTAGCTCATAAAGAAAGCTCATAACGTTTAGAGGAAACATTACGATTTAGTTTAACTAAACCGAGCATTCTATTTAACTAGTTCAAAATTAGAGACATTTTTTGTGTATTAAAACAATTTTATAACTTATGTTTTGTTTAACTTTGAACTTAACGAAAGCTATATTTTTATAAAAAATAAATAATCTACTCACTTTCGTTCAACCCCCTTTAAACTACCTAAAGAAAAAGAAAACAGCCTTCGTAGGATTTGCACGCCAGGATCAAGTCACTCAACCGTGGCTACTGTAAGACAACTTCCCTTCGAGAAATCCCTACATTTAAACCCGTTATTCGAAAGCTGCTAAGAACATTCCTTTCTCAATAGAAGTTTTCTGGAAGAGATCGCTGTACCTTCGCTACCTGTGCGTAACATTGCGCAGTATCGATGAAACGGATCAGAACCGAAAACCTCCCCTACAGCGGCGGAAATCTACTCGTTTTCGATGAGCTGTAGCATTAGAGGCAAAGGATATTCAAGAAAAAAATAGGAGTTGAAAAAGGAATCCACCTTCCAACTGCTTAGCGATAAGGCACTGTCACTTTGGCCTATGCCGGTTGCAGATGGGATAAAGCAGCGCTTGACACATTCTAGGAAGATAACGGAAAGGATTTCACTGGTCCGATATCGACCGATACAGCGTGCGCTGGCAAGCCAACAACAGGCAAACCCATTCGTTGCTTCACGTGGAACGATGAAATTGTTTTCCAATTGAGATGTCCCTGCTCAATTTGCCCACCCGTTCGGAACGAGAGTAAAAATAAACGAAACGAGCCCTTTTCCCTTTTATTCACCTGCCACTGGAGACAATCTAATCATCTTCATCTACCCATCTGGGCGCGGACTGTGGATCAACTTCTCCATCGTACCCAGAAGCTCGAGAGAAACGTCCACACACACACATACACATAAAATCCCACCAGAGCCTAATCAGCTGTAAATAATAGAAAGAAAACTATTCACAACTTTTCCTCACACTGTCCCACGTAGCACTTTATGCGAAGAAACTTTCGAATATCGCAGCCGTGTGCGGAGCAAAGCGATGTGCAAAAAAAAGAAGCTCAAGAACCACCGCCGAGCAACATGGTAAGAGTGTCCTGCAGTTTTCGTTTTCCCCCCAGGCGTTTCCCCACCCCAAACCACCCCCGCAAAAGGTTTTTGTTTGATAAATTATTCAGCCTCATTCTCGAAAACCTCAAAGGATGGAGCTTCGGAGCGCCACAGAACAAATAGGATCAATCGAGGATAAAACCCTTTTCTGAAGCAAACGGGATTATTTGTGTATCATTTGTGTAGCACTGCGGTTCTGTGGGTGGTTTTGGGTTGGGGAAGGTGGGATGGGTCACGTACGTGCGGCGGACGGTTCTCGGATCCGCAAATCATCGTAATCACCATCGATGAGGCCAATAAGATGGGTATTGTATATTCAGCTACATCTCGCCTTTAAGCGTCTGAGCGCCCGACGGATCGGGCCAAGTTCATCCGGATTTGCGAATTCGTACTAGGCTCGTGGCTAAACAACGGCACACTTGTGGGACACCCGATTTGGGAAGGGATTTGTTTCCGGTGTGCACTGTCTATGTAAACAAACGACTTACAATTGTTAAAGACATTTTGTCTGCAAGTCAAGCGTGTAGTCCAACGGGAGGAGTATCGTAAGATGAGGAACTCATTTTAACGATGTGAAATACTTAAAGCGACTTATCGTGCAATGTTTTTCTTCAGAAAGTACACTAGAGTACAGTAAGCTTTTGTTTTGTTTTGTTAAAGTATTATGATAATATATTGCAAGTACCCAGTGTCAAGAAATTAATAACACTACTAAATATCAAAGCTTCCAAAGTGTTTAAAAATTTATTTTTTAACTTTCATAGAAAATTAAACAATGGCAAAGACGGAAAAAAATTACAAAAATATTGAACAATTTTGAATAAGGCATAAGATTAGTAAATGATTAGCCTTATATTCAACAATTCTTTAATTAAAATGTCCAAATTTAAAGAAAATTTTAATTGCGTTTGAAAGGATGGAAGGATGGAAATTGATAAGAATATTTCACAGATATACACTTTGAAATAATACATATCAGTTCAGTGATTTAGGCAGCTGTTATTGTAAACCACATAGTTACAGTTCAAAAGAAACAAGAATATATTGATCGGTAAAATCAACCATTCCGTTCTCCAAATACATCCCAATTTAATGCTTATAAAATAAACTATTAAACGACACAATTTAAGAACGAGAAATTAACTATATCCACATGAACCACATCCATAGCGAATGACAAACGTAAGACATTTTCGTAAGCTTTCATCGCCCCCAAAAACATGCATATTCACTCTCCGCCAGGATAAATCTCAGTCCCGCAAAAATTTGGTATTCTGATGACCACCTTGAGATTCGTCTGAAATACCCTCGTAAAAAGTGTGTTTTCTCCGTTTCAACTTCGTTTTCCTTTTTAAATAACGCACTTCGGCGCGCGTTGTTGCGCATTTGCATAAAAAACAATCCCCATTTCGGTGGTCAAATCGCGCCGAAAAACCCATCAAACATTTACATCCGTCGAAGAAACGGCACCGTGCAGCCGTACATATACATTACGACCGGTTACGGTTGTTCTTGAGTGGTTTTTGCCTCCATTTCTCCACACACACACACACACACACTCAAACACACATTTCGGCACATCTCAACTGGCCCTCAGAGACCGTTGTCCGGTTCCGATGGTGATGGGCACATTTCTTACCCTCGCATCCCGTATCAGCAGGCACTATCAAATAGCCGACAAACCGAAAACCGCAACCATTAGGCGGCATTTGTGGTGGATTTTTTTTCCTTTTGTTCTGCCCCACCCTGGTGTCTGACGGTGCTTTCTATGTCTTTCTTCACATGCTCCACAAAACCGACCGGGTTTGGTTTGATTAACAATAATTTTGATTTAAACGTCATTGGTTCAGATAAATTGCTGGGGTCATAAAAATAAAACACCGCTCCCGTGGGGGTCGTGATTTGGTCGGCTGGGTTTATTTGCTTTGTGTGTGTTCCCATTTGTTCGTCGCTGTATGGCTCTTTACCATTCTCATTTCACTGGCACATTTTGCTGGTTGTGTTGCTGCACATTTAACACACGATACAAGGTTTACGAGGCAGGTGTACAAGGTAAAACAAAAATAACAAAACCGTTTTATTTTATATTTTTGAATATAAATATATTTTCATTTTTCTGTTAATTTATTTATCTTGCTAGATCTCAGCTAATGAAATAACACTAACCTTTGAACTAAAAAAAATTATTTGATCATACAGTTATAAAGACTTTGTTAATGAAATGGATATTTCAAATAAAAAAGACAGAGTTTGACAGAGCTTTTTTTCAAACTTGCAAAGAATCCATAACTATCTTCGCCACTTCAATTTCGCCACTCTAATTTTAAAACCCTGTATCTCTTTAGGTTTTTTCAGAACTAAATTATCGTAATGCACTACATATGCACTACAGATACAAAAACTAGTTTAATACTTTTATTCAGCTTTTATGCGTGTGAAACCACAGCTTGGGCAATTCTAATCCCGATGTAGTTAGGAACTCATCACATAAATCCGGTGGTTACAACCCAGAGAGTGCACTTAAAACCACACCCTAAAAACGTTTGATGTAAACTATCAACACAAGCAGTCCAGCAAATTTCTTCCTTCTTTTAAAACCCAGCTTCAAACAAAGCAAGCGTACCCAAAAGCTGCAAAACCAATGGAAACCATCATCATAACATTACCGAACATTAGCATTGTTGCATTTTGCTAGCCAAGATACGACGCATTTCACTGCTGCAAGTGAAGAAGATGTCCATTCGATGGGCAACGTGCAAAGTAAAGCGCATTTCATCGCACACTTACCCGTGTACGGCACTCGACCTAGCAATTCATCATGCTAAAGGAGGGGAGAATGAATTACCGAGAGCATACATTTTAAATGGATAAAAACATAAATTTTGTACGGTGAAATATTTATGTTGTTTACTAATGCCCGTTTTACACACACGCATAGACACACAGCATACTTGCGCCTTGTCCAAGCGAGACCCTTTAGTTAACCTTCTTTTACCATAACCACACACACACACAGGCGTACGCAGTTGTGCCTTTCAATTTGAACAGAACGGGCGTACGGATGAGTGTGTGCATGTGCATATGTCCTGAAGGGCTATGATCCGCCGGGATCACGGTACATTACCATACAAAGGGGAACACTAGGCCGCTTGAACCACAACCATTCCCCTAGGGTAATGGAGGCCAGCAAAACGGGGAGACGTACCAAGGACATGCTCACTTGTAGTCTTTTCGAGCGGACCATGTTCTTGTGCGAAACAAACCACCGGTCCGACCGATACACGACAGAGATGACTATGATGATGGAGCTGTAGCTTCAATTCCCTGTCGTCCTCGAGGGCTTGACAGTATCCTTAAATGGTTCAGATACGTTGCGAGTGTGTGCTAGCGTGTTGTTGTTACAGTACGAGAGAGAGAGAGCAAAAACATCGTATCGCCTCCGTCACCTCAAATCATCCCTAAAAGTGAAGTTATAAATATAGAAAATTAAATCAAAAATATACGCTACCAACGAAAAGCCTGTTGTTGTTGAGTAGCAGTACGGTTACTAGCGGGACCGTAAGAATTAGTTGACGGTTGGGACAAGGCAATAGCACCCAATCCATATTTTACAAATGGTGTTCGACCCTAGTAATGCTACGCAAGTCTTACTTATTGGCTAGAGGTTCCAATTCTACCTTCTGTTTCGAGTTCATGCTGTATTTTTGCCCAACATGTTGCTTTTCGCAAGAGCAGGCAAAATATTAAAATAAAACCAATTTGGTTCGAAAGCATACACTGAATGTGTAATAATTGGAAGATTGCTACATGAGTTTTTAATAAGGAATAAATCTATAACAATAGGAATATAGGCAAACTCACCACGTGCCCCAGCAATATTATCCATCCGGCTTTCGTCACCACCAGGATGTGTGCTCCGACAATCTGCTCAGCTAGCTTTTACTTATCCCCAAAGTATGAATATCGCAAAATATTATATTATTTTATATAAAATTTCATATTATGTTAATCTTAAAAAAATTGTAATCTTAAACGACTCTGAGAGCGCTTCAAAGACTTTTTAATAATATAGACTCACTTACATCACATGAGTTTAAAGAAGATTTTTTTAGAAACCGATATTACAACAATAGGACCTCCATTATGATCCACATTAAGCTGTGCGCTGATCATGGGTGATCGTCCCTTAAATATTATTTTATTTTTTTTTTAAAGTTACCAACAAAAAGAGTCAAATATTCTTTTGAGCAGCTAAGCTTTTCCGAGAAACGCAAAGGCTCAACTCAATGTGGACAAACCTGCTAAACTATTCATGTAAACGAAATGACCACCTCATCAAACTTTAATCAGTATCAAATTAATAAAATTATTATTAAACGAAAGACTTGTTGAAATTACGGAAGATTTTCCTTTAGGAAGTATATTAAAAAGAAAGTTGCATATAATTTGATTTTGGCGCTATCTTGATTTATAGAATTTAAAGGGCTATTCATTCATTCATTCCAACTTTTTTTCTACAATAATTTATAATGCTCCAAAAAATCTGCGTTTAAATGTCAAGTTGGTAAAAGCAAGAGAAAGACACTATTAATGCTCCAACAGCAGGTTGACTTGTGACCTATAGAGCTCGTTGGTTGCTTCCACTGTACAACCGTGTCCCCAAACCGGCCGTCATCTGCCACTGTCGTCCTGCCATTTCACAATGATTGATGTTACTCAGAGGACTATGAGCTTTTTAAACGTTGTTGCCATTCTTGCTTTCTCTGCATCTCCACACTATCAACTGGAACACAACCATGGAAAGCGGCCACCACATATGCAAGATGGTTCAGATCTTGTGATAATAACGATCTTCACCAACGGGAATAGAAGCGGTTGTTTGTTTTCCCACTAGTGTGGAACTAGTGATGATGCAAAGCATCTGCACCTAGGCGGAGATGTTAGTGCCGTGTGTGAAATGGGTATTTTATTTAAATTTTTAACCATTCCTTCTCCCCAAAGTGACACATGTGAGCTCTCACAAACGTATTTCCTGCACAGGTACGGGTTGGTAGTTTATGTACATAACTGCGACGCGATTAATTTCACATCACAATTGCTTATTTGGCTCACTCCTCAGTAATGGTTGCGTTTATTTAATAATGAAATCTGTGCCAGTAGCTTCAATGGTAATTTAATCCGATTTGTCAGTTGCTCTTATTTTCAGCTCCAAACTATGCTACAAAATCTACTAAAATCCGCTTATTTTTTGCTGATACAGCTTCCACTTCCACGCACTCGAGGTGGAGTCTGCTGGAAAATATTCAATTTAGTAGCTCACAATTAACCTGCTTAAGTTACTAAATCCTTCCCTGTCGATCCTTTCGACGCTGACCGTATTGATTTGTCAACATGCTTTCTTTCCACTGTCTCATATATCATACGGCGTTTCTTTAAACATGTTCATTTTCCAAACGACTTCAGCGGCAAACAGGGGGAGAAACGAGGGGAAGAAACACGATAGAAAATGAAAAGAAACCCATCCGAACCCGAAATCAATCATTATCTTCTTAAATCCTTTGAAATGAAGAACTGACCCAACGGATGGGAATGTAGAAAAATGGAAAAAACGTCCCAGCGCCGGGAAAGGATGGGTATGACAACCAGTTTGACCGCAAGATGAATGGACAGTGTGGATAATTTTTATCCCCCTGCCAAAGGGGGTCTCAGTCATGGGACTTCTGTCCGCCCACGTCCACTTCGAATGTATAAACTCGCTTAGAAACAAAAGCAACGGCAAAAACTACACGGCGCGCCCGTTTGTGCACCCGGTGATCTGCCGGAAACGGAAGCACCCGGAAACAGCATCGTAGCATAGATTTGCCAGGCTGGCTCGATGATGGCCGGCGACTTGGAACACGAAATGGAGTTTTCCTTGAACCGTAAACGATAAGATGAGGGGTAAGAAAAACATTCACAAACACACACACATACATCGTAAGGGATGCGATCACCGGTCGGAGAGGAACGTAAGGCTGGCAGTGCATGCAATGGAGAAGCGAACAGAAAAAATACAAACTTAAACTGCTTCAAGATGATGTATGGATTTAATATTCTACTCCTTGGGCAGTCCCGATGGTATTAGGAAAACAGCCAGCTCATACTTTATGTCCCACCGGGGGGAAAACCGATCTGTGCCGGGGACGTCCACCGTCGGGACAACGGGTCCCACAGTCCATCGACTGGGATGGACCAGCGCAACAGGACGAACAGAACGTTGAGAGAGACGGAGACAGAGAGTGCAAAAAAAACTTCTAGCTAGCAAAATAAATAAATAGGTTGAAACTGCTGACACTTGCGTGCTTGATGTGTACTTTGTATCAGATGTCCACAATTCGAACCACGCTTCCTCGAGCCGGGTTTTACGCCGATGTGGAAGATGTTTTGCAGCTGGTCGGATAGACATGAAAGGAACACATTCACACATAGCATACATTACGGAACGATCTGGATGGGAAAAATAGAGAAGGAAGTTTCCAGTCTTTCTATTCTACAAAGATTGTTTTTGCACGAAAGTTTCTGAACGTCGAAGACGTTACGTCACGCTATTGATGGTTGCAAGTGACTGGTTCTGGTTGTTTTTCCGTTGCAATAATAGTTGGCTGGTTTGGAACAAACAGAATCGTTAAACTTCTTTGCAGAATGCTTTATTATCGAAGCTTATCATTTAAGTATGTGATAAGTATTTAAAAAAAGAAAAGGTTTGTTTGGTGTTTCTTTTTATAAGAAGAATAATTACCAAATCAAACATTGATTTAAATTGTTTCTGGCCATGATATTTTCACCGTGAATTAATACACTTTGTTTATTGTTTCATGGCGAGAGATATTTCTAAGATGTTTGAGTTTAGTTTGGAAATAAAATAAGCATTTTCTATTTTAAACATCCATTCTATTTTCGAAGCAGATGTTTGTTCACTCTAACCTTATATACAGTACTCATTAAAATTATTCACATTAAATATCCTAATACAATGTCATGAATTGCAAATTTTTAGAATGAGTTTGTACCCTCATCAGACAAGAAGGGGCCATAACTGTGTTGGATGCTCTGACACTTATATGAAACATAAAAATTTTAAATAGCAAACGTGTCTGAATCAGTGATTTTGCTAAACTTTGAGTAAGTGACATTTTTTGTTTATTTTAACTAGTTGTCTGTGATAAGAGCTTTCAAAAATACGATATGTGCTTTACATTATTGAACCCGTTTCTAATGACAGAACGATGTGCTTTAGTTTCCTCCAGGCTTGCTTTGTTGATTCTCTTTTCTCTTCTGATGGCTTCTATCCAAGTGACGCTTTGACGTTTGAGATCCGTCAACAAGAAGATATTATTTAATATATAATACAATGTAATATCAGGTTTTATTAATTTTTATAAGATTTTAAGTGTGTATGAAAAGTAGAAATAAAATATTTGAATTCTAAACTTCAATGTTAACTAAACTAATCTATTTGAACTGAATTTAATTTAATGTTTTATATTATGTCATGTGAAGCTACTTTATTATCTTATACACGTATTAATTCGCCCATTAAATCAAGAGCCAAACGTAAAGCCTTCCCGAGAATTGTTCACACCTTTTGCTAGCACCAAACACGTCACAACGACCTTGCCATGATAGATACCCGGCCCATTAGTTGCAGGATGTGCCGCAAAGCATTCGAATGCAGACCAAAATCAAAGCACCTGCCGAGTGCCGAAAGCAATTCGGTACAGGTATCGTCCCGGCACCACCTTGGCAAGTGTACAATCGAATAATTCATACCTCGGAACTCTTTTGCTTCTTATCCCTTCCGGCGGGGCGAACGCTAAGGAGTAAGAATTTATGCAAGTGCCTTTTTCTTCTGCGATATCGCCCGGTTCCTGGAGACACGTTGTCAACCGACTTACAGCACTTTCCTAGACACACGCAAAGGTAGGACGGTAGGCGGGATGAATTGGTGGGAATTTATTTCGATAACTTTTATCCTATCCTGGTATCGTGTGTGCGTGTAGGAGAGAAAGAGAGAGATAGAGAGAAAGAGCATGCCTGCAACTGATCTGTACGTAGTTTTAATTGTACCCCATTACGACGATAATATCGCTTCATTTATCAATATTATTACACTTTTGTCTATAATTTTATCCTGCACCTATGGTGCTTCGGTGCCATCCCTGCGGAACGAGAGAATTTTACCCTGCGAGCTGGAAAATGTGCTGTCTTGATTGGAGTGTACGGAACTACGCGACACTTGGACGAGTGGCTGTGTGCCTGTAAACTGTTTTTCCCCAGATGCGCTTACCTTATCGATGTCTTCGATCGAGGAAATTGGCATGAAGCGCTCGTAAGAAGCCAAGGAATCCACAAAGAGCAAACGCTGAACTTTGTTTCTTTGGGGGTCGCGTTTTGGCTATTTCTTCCGTTGAGATCTCTCCACTATTCCCCTGCAACACTGTTGTAGCTGACGCTGTAATGAATGCTGGCACTGCACAGCCCGACGATCAAAGTATTTCACACAAAAAAAACGAATACCGTCACGATCCTCCAGTACAGTAATGGAAAAGTAATCTTAATCTAAATCTAAATTGTATCTTCCATCCAATAATTGCAGCCGTTCAGGAGCGCATGAACGCATCCGTCTCACATGGTAGAGAATGGGTGCAGCTGCATCCTCGCTGCAGCTGTGGGACAATGAAACTCAAGCAAAACTCACTCCCAATTGTCTGTGTCTGCAAACATTCGCCTCGAACACATACACACACCCAGAACGGGTCCTTCCAGCAGCGCTAGATGCATTGTTTCAGCCCTAGCCCTTATCCTGGCCGTTCATGTCGCGTCCTGTGCGCCCCCATTGGGACACATACGCTCGCTCACTCTCTAGTGTGTTGAAGATAATTAAGAAAAATGGCTCACTCGCCGCCATATACGCCATCGAATCGAGAATGAAGTCAACGAAACGTGTGTAATGCTTCCATTTGGATGTAATGCTACGCAGAATGGCAATTGCGGGGCAGACCTGAAGGTGAAGGTAGTTGGACGATGCTGGAACTCTCTGTATGCTAACGTACGATGCGCAATCGCAAGTAAACCGGCATGCACACAGCGTCTTTATATGGTACGATAAGAAAGTGCATAAGAAAAAAACAACACAGGAGGGAAAGCATACTTATCGCAAACAATGGCCATTCACGTTTTCCATCCCGAATGATTACATTTAATGGTGCAATGAAAAGTGCATACACGGAGAGTGATAATTTCTGGTGGAGGGTACTTTTTATCAACCCTACTTTAGCAAATCGATAGTAAATTCACTTAAAGAAGTACAAATATTTTTTTTATTTAATATATTCCTCCAAAACAAAATAATGAGCCATTTTAATGAGTGCTCGATGCATGCATGTTAAGAACGAAGTTTATTGCATGAGCGAACGCGCAAATCTCACAATACGTGCGTTCGTATAGCGCCCATAAACAATGCTCCAGTTCGTGCTCCGCCATGTGCGACCGACAGCTTCAACGGTACCGGCTAGGATCAATGAAAATCCCATTAGCTCATCTGCTTTAATCGTACCCCCGCCATTGTTTATTGCGTGCATCTATGCGGCATGGAGACGTGCTAATGTGTTGCCACGAACGCGGTATCCGATGCTTCCGAATGCTGCGGCTTTCGAGGTTCCCAAAGACCTCCGAAACCTACGTGCGGTTTCTGTTGCAGCAGGGGCACCGGCAAAACTTAATCATTTCGACTAAGTAACCCCAGTTGGCATGCGAGTGGTGAGAAAATTTGGATCTAAATCTTATCACGCCTGATTACAATGGAATTACACAACGCTCGTCTGCAGCGGTAAGTATCGGTGGTGCTGCCATTGTAATGATTTCGTTTACAAGATACTCCATATTGCTGACTTAGATTGGAATGCGAGTCAAACACTCTGCCGGAACTGTACGGGGTGCCAAGAACGGTTGGCAGCATTGTGTTGCACTGCTGTTTCCCAAACCGGTGATGCACACACTAATGTCTGGATCACATAGACGAGGTTTTTAGATGAATGGAGGAACAGTAAAGAATCGTATCTGTGCATGTTCATCATATGCACGTAATTACCGCAAAGATGAGTGTCCCTTTGAAGTGGTTGTGTGCAATAATGGTTTTAAATTTAATTAATATCTTACCGCAGCTATTCAAAGGACTCCTGTGACCCGCAATTACACAAGTGATGGCATCCCGGCATAAGCACACACAATCGTGCACTCCCAAACCGCTGCCGAGAGCGCACACAATCCACAAATCTCGTTATTTAATGGTTTCATTTATTTCATACGAAAATCTCGTCCCACGCGTCATCTCGTACGCGCTGTCGAATCTCCTACCCTAAATCACCTGTTAATGAGAAACGCCTTCAGACAAGGTCAAACAAGCTAACTTGTAGCCCATCCTGCCTGGTTTGTGGCCACCTTCCGACCGTGTGGCCACACTCAGCTGCTGCTGTTCGTAATGCTACTAATTATGTGGTGGTTACCGCACGTCCCGTTCTCCTTCCGGGATTTATGGCACCTTGCTGAGCCGGAAGTGGATGTACTTAACTGGCGTGTCAAGAAGAAACGGAAGCACACAAGCTCGTGTCGGTGCTAATGCTGGGTGTATCAGGAATTTTTTTTCTCAACAATTTCAACAACAAAAACGACTTGGAGGTTTTAAGTTTAAATGTGTTTAATAGTTTTTCTTTTTAAGTATAACAAGAATCAGATTCAAATCAGGTAATGACCTAAGTTATTGAACTTAATATGTAATTTACTTGGGTTGGACTACTGTCATTTACATTACATTTACGATTTCTACCTTGAAGTAGGCTAATTGTATATGAGTAATTGTATTTAAATTTGCCTCAATCAGCTTGAAATTTAAGCAGCTGATATAATGCAACAAATTAATCATGAACTTGAGATGATAGGGAGGCCTAAATTTGTCGGAGCAGAATTGTGAATCAATATTGATTGGGTTAATTGCTATGAATTGTTTACATTCTAAAAGAAATTTCGAGGTTCTAACCATGATAGAATCAAAATGAAGAGCAGCGTATCAGTTGATGGCGACGATCTCGAATTAGTGGAGGAGTTTTACTATCTTCGGACGACAACTTAAGCAATGAAGTTTACTGTTGGGTTGTTACAGGGAATCGAGCGTACTGTTTGCTACGCAAACTCCTACCAGATGACTGCAACAAGACGCAAAAAGTAGGTAATATGGAAGCCTCATACATCTGCTGAACCTTTTTGACCATGAGTCATGGACGGTACAGGCACAAGATGCCTACACTGTCGAAACTTGTGAGTAAATAAGAGCAACCCTTGACAGAGTTCCTTGGAAACGAATTGGTGCCATGGCTATATCAGTACGATGTACCCAACTGTGGGCCAATAAGAAGAAGAAATTCAACGGCAAAGAAGTGATAAACATGTAAAAGATGATGTAATACAAAAATCAGTAGTGATCGATAATCACTTTGAGTGAAATTCAATAGTTGTCTTTAAAACTATTTTTTCACAACAACTTGAAAAACTTACGAAATACAATAAAAAAAATTATTATGTCAAGATATTTAATGTTAAATAATCGACATGTTTTGATTACCATGAATATATTTTACTTAGTTCGTTTATAACAATACCAATTAAACACAATCAGACTCATTGTGAATAATTTTCATTCCTGACTACAGGTTCATTTTCATCACCGAATAACCCAAGTCCAGAGCCAGACAACTTGAAAACTGTTCCTATTTTACTGTTTTCTTGCTCCTCGCATCAACCCCTCCCTACACTAACTCATTCAGCGCTGAGAAATACTCGAAAAAGACAAGCAAATAACAGCAGCTTCAAGACAATAATTAAATTAAACAACAATAAACAGCGAACCGAAGCTCGGCAAGCGGTTCCATGCTGGAAACACAGGAACATCTCATGGATCGGTTTTCCTATTCCGCTGCTCCCAAAACTGGAATCCGACAAAATGCTGCATCAAGCCCCGGAGTCGTGATCGACGAAACGCCTTCCGGAAGTGCTGTTTTTCTGTTTTTTTTTTTTATTTGGTGGCAAACTTTTCCGAGTGTGCTTCTGTACCAAACGGACCGCCAATTGCACGCCCTACGACGGTAACACACGGGTAGAGCGTAAACAAATAAGCGCCGTCAGTTCGACTGCATAGCGCTGAACTAATTAAGCTGTACTTTTTATTCCACACAGGAACAAACAGCAACTAGGAATACCGGGACTCGGCGAAGCACGCAAGAAAGCTTTGTGGAAATAAAGGGAAAGCAAAGGAAGAAGAAACAAGACATAAAACCCGTCACGTGCTTCGTGCGAAGAAAGATCGCGCCACCTTACTGCACAGCGTGACGGGGAATTGGTACGTTTTGCGCAATATTTATTGCAGGCCTCACAGGACCAAAAATGTCGCACAGAATGCAAAACTAAAAATGTTGAAAATTCTTTTCAAAACATCACCGATACCGTACTGGTCGCCGTTTTGGGAATGGCGAAAATGTAACCACCAAAACGACCAACATATTACCGCGAAAAATGCACCCACCGTCGTACTGTAGCAACCTTGAGCGATAGTCGACCGTGCGCTCCGCCACGCCGGACTGCTTTGATTGAATATTTTCTTTTCCGGCTTTGAATGAATGTTTTTTTTTCTCTCTCCCGCCACGGAAGTTAGACGAAATTTCTTACACTGCCGAAGTGTTTCACTTAGTGGAAAATAATTATCATAGTTTTTCCTTTCCCTCGCTCGTCTCTTCGCTGCATTTGCTTCTCGCCGGCCGGGGGCGGGTTTGCGAAATAATAAGTTTTCCAGCACCCGTAGCGTGAAGTGAGAAAATCCCTTCAGTCAATTCTGAGCTGGAATCGTTTTTCTTGCAGGGGCTTTTGCCTGTCACAAGTCAACCGCCGGCAAATGCCACAACGTGGCAGTGCGGTTTTGTGTGCCAGGAATGCAATGACCGAACCGTCCGTTTGCTGGCTGGGTGGTCGAGTCAAGGCCCATAATTATCAAATCCATCACGCGCTTTTCGTTAACCTTCCAGCTCCCGGACATGCCTACAATGGGAGATCCTTTAGAATAAAGGCTGCTAACTAGAATTGTGTTAAAGTTTTGGTGCCAGTTTGAGAGCGTTACTGGTGCACGCGTGGATTTAGGTCTCTGGATACAATATACCCATCGTGCGAAGCAATATATCACCAATGTGAAGCGCCCGGATTTAAGTAGCGCGTGCTGCGGTTGCTTTCTTTCATGCGCTTGCACGCCAAAAAAAAGGACACAAAGGAACCGTAGAAAATTAGAAAAGCTGAACGGGAAACTTTATTTTTCGGGGGCTAGGATTACTCCCTAAGCTTGCCATGCTCACACTGTAGGTCAGTAATCGATTTGTGAAATGAAACAAATCCTTCCCATCCCTTAGCCAGCGGAGCAAACCCGGTTTCTTTTCTCGACTTTTCGTTCCGCCCTGGAAACGCACTAATGAAAGCTTAATCTCAATGGTTTTTCCTCTTATCGGTGCGTGTTGCGGATGAGCTACGTTTTGCGCGTTAGGACGTTGGTTGCCGTACTTGTCCGTTTGCTTTGGTCCGCTCCTTTCTTCCGCGGTGATGGATTTTTTTTTGTTTTGTTCACTTTACCATCGTATTATCTTATTTATTGTCCCTCGGGGGGGAATTAACGAAGGTGTGGGTTACTTACGAAGCCCAAAACGAAGAGAAAATTTCATTACGACCGACGGAAGTGGATAGGCAAAAGGGATTGTCTGCCTGTCTGAATTTGACGAAATGAATGCATTCTTTTACGTTACGGTTAGTTTTTGCTTTTAGGTGGGAACCTGAGAAGAAAATTTCATACTTTTAGTACCGATAGAGCAGAGATATCCAATTCTCGTGGTGCACCGTAGTTTTTATTACAGCTTTTATTTGTGAAAAAACGTTCAAAAGCCTTAGTAGCTACATCTTGACCGTATAAATCTTGGCAAAAGCCAATTATGCCAAAAAACTATGTAAAAAAGACACGTTTATAGATCATAGTAAACATAGGATACTAAAACCACGTGCAAAACGTCAATTCCGCTCAATTGTCTGTCTCGTATATTTGAAAAAAAAACTCGAAAAAATCAGCCTTATTCCTACATGGTTCAGTCCAGAGAAGTGCTAAAAAGTGTTCAAATTGTTGTTTTCCTTTGGTAATTTCTGGATTGAAGGGTAAGTATTGCTGTCAACTTTTTCCTTTGCAAACCTGTTGGTTAGCTTGAAACGCTCCACTTTATTCGCCAATTTTGCAATGCACTTTTGCTGCTTCACGGTGTTCGATACAGTAATTCAATATTTTATTTGTTTTCCAACTCGTTAAACAATCGTCCCAACCACCGACGCCATTTCAATTATTTTAACTGATATTTTTTCTCTCTCCTCCGTGTGACATTTCCGAGGTTTTTGTGCAATATTCGCAATGATAATTTAAAACGATACTTTTTATATAACAATTTATTTTACATTCATTTAGCGCTGGTTGACGAGGGTGGGTGCAGGTTTTTGCGAATGTAATCAAAACAAAATTTCACTCTCTCCAATTTCACCCGTTACTGGGCGTTGTGTTGTCCGATGATGAAGATTGCTTGTTTGGAAATAAATTTAAATTCACATTTTCCTGGTTTCGGACTGACAACAATATTTTGCCGCGACCAACTATCGACAGTTGTGGGCAGTGGGTAAACCGAAACAAACAGATTCTTTTACAAGTTTATTTGCAACTGTGTGTGAATATCATATTGCTTTTGGTAGATGTGAGGCGTAAGATAAAGTTGTTGTTTTCGGAAACATGTTTTTAGATTTTTTTTTGTAATTTACATGTTGTTTATATGACAGTGCTTGCACGTTCTGGGAAAGTATGCCAATTTTTCAAATGAAACTAGTTTAAATGGTTTATTTCCAACCGTTTGATAATAATTTCTAAATTATTTGTAAATTTTTTATTTGGCGAATTATTACTTGCTTGCCACTTACGCTAAAGCTCAGTTTTTAATAACTTTCAAAAGCCACTTGTTATTATCACTATTGAGAAGAACAAGGCACAAACATCCTTTTTTGTATTTATTCATCAAGGACTTCCTGGCACCATTTTTTGTTATGGACTTTTGTGTTCAATAATGTATTTTCATCCCCCAGAAAGGTACCATTAAAAATAGAGTACCCAAATGGTTTCGAATTGAAATAAATTCTCTGCGCCACCATTTTAATTGCACTTACGACCTCGTTGTACAAGCACGCAAACCCAAAATAATTTAATGGAACGATTTTCGAATGAAGTGAAAATTCGCTACCAGCGTCACCGATCCGCCATCCCGGTCAACCGATCAACCTATTTGGAAGATGCAGTTTAACATTATTTTGTTTTAAGCTTAACGTTCGTTACGCTCCCACAACACGATACTTCCGATTCTCATTGCTATATCCTCGCGGGCGCGCTCCAACATCAAAAGCGGCCAATGCGAGGGGAACAATGACCGAAGGTGATTGGTGCGCCTATTTTACAACACTCCGATCGTATTGTGTATTGTTAGAGGACACCATTTTTATTGTACACCAAAAAACCGGCTTCCCTTTTTTAATTTATTTCCTCTTACCGAAGGGTTTTTTTTTGCATGATTTGTCACGGTGTTGCTGTGGGTTGCCGGTTGCATAAATTTAAATTCAATTTCATTTCCATTTCGAAGCGTCGATCAGGAAATTAAGATAATTGTGGCGTTTTTTTCACCTTTCTCTCTTATTGTGGTTATTTGCAGGTTTTGGTTCTGTTTTGTTCCGCAGTGCTACATTCACGTTTGATCGGTTTGCGTAACTTTGCACCGGGGAAACCATGGAACATGACATTGTACGCTCGTATTCGGATGATCGCGTTAAAATCTCCGGATGGTCCGAACGAATCCAACAGTATCCGTACGATTGTCCAAGCAACAGAACAGGGGTGAGTACGTTCGTTGTGTAAAAGCTCTCCCACGATCATGTGCTAACCCTTTTCACCGTCTAGCGAACCGCTTATAGAACGTTCGGATTCACCACCAAGCATTTCATCCCACGAACCAGCACCCAAGCAATGAACGATGCCGTTTGGGGTCATTTTCAGCAACGGCAGTTGGCACAAAACCGTTCCAAGAAAACTCACCGCTCTGTGGTTACATTGTGCCCATATATCACCAGCTACCAGGATGACTATTTCGATCGATTCCCGGCCTTCCGTAAGGTGCATTACAGTTCGATTTCCACAGCACAATGCACCTTGCATGCAAAATACCACGTGCAAGAAGTTGTGTTTTCGGCTCTCCTTTTTCTTTGTGGCAAGTAATGTTTTCTCTCTAATTTTCAGTTGATGATGATAAATGCGCTGCAGGGTGGCACGAACAAACGCATCTCCATTCCGCTGTCCCTAAATTGAAAGATGATGATTATTTATATGGAATGCTGGTTACAAAATTCACCATATGCTGTGCAGTTTCATGCGATTTCAAGAAAGGAAAGCATGACATAACGTAAAACTAATGTGGTAAATGCATGTGCGTAACTAGCATGGTTGGATATTAAGCTTTTTGAAACTCTATTGATTGCGTTTTATGATAAATTACCTTTTCTCGGTTTAGTTTTCTAGTGGCATAAGAGTATATTTTCATAGTACATTATCTAACCGATATAAAATCTTTAGACTAATCATGATATTTGTTTTAGAAGAAACTGATTCTGTTCTCACCTTTCTCAACTGTATATTTGTATATTTGTCCTTTTTTGTACGTAGATTGAAACATGTTTTTTATTTTCTTGTTTTTCTACATTTATTGGACGTTCTTAATATGTCATGCTTCACACATGTTTCAGCAGCTCGTTTACAGTATGCTAAACGTTGCTAAACTTGGACCATCAATCTACAGCAATAGCAATGTCATCATGTCTAGCTTCTGTCAGTACGAACTTTTCTCTAATTTGCAACATTACTCCCTATTTGATCCGCTTATTGCAGTTCATTGCTTTAGAATGTGTTCAACCTTTCCTGTCTCGCATAACAATAGGAAGCGTATGCTGTTCGACTATAATATTATAGTTGATGACGCTTGCAAACGATCAATCTCGCAACAAGAATCCCTCCTGCGTGCGTGTGGGTTCCGGAGCATCCGAGAACACTATTTATAGCGCAATAAATGATACGCAAATAAACAAGGTCCACCCATTACCGACGGTATGCCTTCGCTCTCTCTCTCTCGAGGGACTTTTAAATCCCCCATTCCAATGCCCGGTCCGGGTCGGTGTTGCTAACCGCCTCTGTTTGGTGTACTGCAAAAGCATTAGTTTACCCAAGCGGTCTTCGTTTTCCATCAGGGGCCGGGTAAAGGAAGGGCAGGGTTTTCAATTTTCTACTCTTCTCCACAACTCGAACGAGGCGCACCTCAACCATTTTTCATTCGCCAATTCTAAAAGACCGCGTAAGAAAAGTTTAGCCGTATCCATTTCATATTTTTCGTTCAATTTATCTCCGGTTGAACGTTGCTTTGTCTGCACCGCACGCATTCCTCTCTATTACCCACCTGCCACATTCTACGCTAGCCAATCGGATTCAAATGCCAGATCGACAATCTCCTCGGTGCAGCTTCTTTGGCATGTCGTCGATAAACTTTGCACACGATCCAATGGGTGATGCAAAAGCTGGTTGATGGTACACACAAACTAAAAAAAAATCACCATCCCTTCCATTCCATTCCGCGAATCCGTATTTCTTATTGGCCGCTTTGACTCAAGGATGTGCCATTCTGGCAGGTTTCGCATACATCGCACAAAGCGTGTGTATGTTCCCCCAGCCACAAAACATCCCCAACCATGCGGACGACCACTCCGACAACTGTTTGTTTTGCTAGCGGCTTTAGGGACACCAGCGGTCCCTCGGTCCATTGGCATTATGGTTACGGAAAGCAAACTATTGAAAAATCTCTCCACGGTTTTCTTTGCATAGAATCGAGGATAAAGTGGATGCCATTTTTCATATTTCACGACTAGCGTTTTGTTCATTTACAACCATCGGAGCAGTGTGCTTTCTCTTGGGGAGTAAGGCAATCCAAGCAGAAAAAAAGCAACTACTACTCAGCGTAGAAAAGGACACGATCCTTTCCAGAATCAACCAAACTACCAACAACGAGGACCGAAAAAGAGAGTGAAAAAAAAACAGTGTGTGAAAAACCCAAATCTTACATCCGTAGCATCCCGAAAACGCGTGATGGCAAATGGGTCCCGCGAGCTTTCGGCGAGCGGGTTCGGGAACGGGTTTGGCAACTTTTTGTGCCGTGTCGATGACGACTTTGTTTATCACCTCGATGGTGCTGTTTTCTCAGCTATTTCACCACAGCAAAAGTTTGTCCACAACCGCAACCGGTCGTCACGGAACCGAGGAGTTTGGACGATTCGGTCGGTGAATCGGTAAGTGCTTGGTTAGGACCGTTTGCTGTAAAATATTTGGTTTGTAAAATTGTAATCAAGTTTCATATCTTAACTATTCACTGTTTCCTATTGACATGACAAAATAGCTATTTTCGTGTAACTATAACTAATTTCCATTTATTTCTTTTTTGGAATCATAAGTTATTTGAGGTTCTTACATCTCACCAAGGAATGTTAATTTCATTTAACTTTTTTTTGAGTCAGTAAACAACTCTCAACCAGTTCTACCGTTTTAAAGCGATCCAAGCGATCTTGATCTTGATCGAAGAAATGTTCAGATGGAGACGCCTGGTGTTTCATTAATAAAGACTCCCATATATCCAACAAGTACAGGCAGTCCCCAAGATACGCTTTTATAGTGGATATATTCCGCTATATTCCGGAAAAAGTCCACGTAACTTGAATTTCCATGTGAGTCGCATCCTGGGGCAATATCGTTATACTTCAAAGTTAGAAAAATACAAAGTTTCCTTTTAATTCTTTTGAAATTTTAGTAAGCATAAGTTTTTTGTTGATGTTCATACATCTCATCAAGAAATATTAATTTCGTTTAACTTCTTTCGGAGTCAGTAAACAACTCTAAACCGGTTCTACTGTTTTAAAGCGATATTCATCTTGATCGTGATCTTGATCGAAGAAATGTTCAAATGGAGACGCCTGGTGTTTTATTAATTTTTATATCTAACAAGTACAGGCAGTCCCCGAGATACGCTTGTTTGAACCGTGGAAGAAATGTTTTATTTGACAAAAAAAAGGCATTTTCGATCACTTTTCCCCCTTTTTGCTTAGATTTTGTGCCATAGACTGGCTCATTGGTCAAATTTACAAAAATCGCGTATCACCGAATCCGCATATAAGATGAACCGCGTATCCCTGGGACTGCCTCTAATTACTTCAGTAGTGGACCTTCAAAGTACGGATAAAACTAAAAACGAAAAACACCGCCAGAGGTAGTATCATATTTCGGGACAGTTTATCATGTAATATTTGATGAAGTAAACGCCAGTTCCTTGATATCTTACAGTACAACTTTACCGGTCACTTTTCACCCAACCTTCGTATCAATTTGTCCAGTTAGCCGTGCAGAATATGTCTCTGATTGTCATGCACATTCACGTGCTGAATGCAGTAGCGGCAGAAGTAAGACAACGTATGGACCGTGAACAAGAAAAAAAACACACGGAGCGATGCCAGTAAAGGAAAGTACTGTCATCTTCTTTTGGAAGAATTAGTAGCTATGCGGACACAGAAAAGTAACAAAACCCCTGCTTCAAATCTCAAATGAAACGGCAACAAGAGAACTAAAGAAACAAACAGAAATGGACGAAAGAAGAGGGAGAGAGAGAGAGAGGGAGAGAAAAAAATATTGCGAAACCAAACTTTCAATCCACTGATAATCCTTCACGGTTCTCCTTCCATTCTGTTTTATTTCTTTTTGGCTTTGGGGTTTTGTTCTGCTTCGTGTGCTAACAAAACCGAGCCACTAGCCAGCCAGCCAGCCAGCCAGTTCTCCAAAGCTGCTTTCTATCTTTCAAATTATCTTAATTGCAACAGTATGGAAAATTGAATTATGTTTACGAGCAAAGAAAAGAAAAGTTACGGTCCGTTTCTCTGGACGGATTGTTCATCCCTTTTTGGTCTTGGACACAATGCGCGGGTCCAGGCGCGGGGTTGAGGTGTCGGCTTCGTTATGGTGCTGATGCTATTTCTTCACTTTTACCAGAGGGACGTGAAAAACATTTTCTTCTGTTGCAGCTTTCCTTAATTTTCCCTGCACGAACGATGATGGAAAGGGTTTCGGTTTAACAAGCTGTAGTTTGTTATTTCCGACCGAAAGACGGGTACGTCCCGGGAAGAGAGTCGACGAGACCGAACGAGTCGAACACCGGATGCGGTGGGAGCGAAAATCCGGTTGTTCCACGGGAAAACGCGGACGAGCCAGAAAGTTTGCTTACTTCGAAGCCGGCTTCCGGTAGGCAGATTTTTCGTAAACAATTTGTGTTTCCGGTGGTGCTTGTAACGCGCGGTAACGGCTTACGGGTTTGGCGGATGGTGGACGTCGTGCCGCACAGCCTGTGCCTTTTCCCAGGAGACCCCCCGGCCGGATCGGGGTTTGATTGGCTTTGAATTGTTCGGTGATCGAAGTTAGCACAACTCACTTACCGGCAAGGCACATAGCGCAGCGAATACACACTCTTCCGCCTGGCTGCACTAATGATGTGAAGCATCTGCCCAGCGGAATTCCATCTATCATACGTTTGATTGAGAGGAACTCTTACTGGCAGCCTGTAATTAGTTCCTCCACCGGCTACTGATTAACGTAATCAGTTGGTGAAACGGTTTATTGTGTGAGTACCACCAATTGGGATGGGATGGGTGTGCGTACGCGTGAGCACATTTGAGCACAAAAAGGCCACCCTACTAATTTTGAAGATGCCGACGCAACGAAGCGTGTCGTGAAACAATTTAGTCCTTAATAGAGCACGCGTAGGACATTGGCGTCGAAATGGAACATTTTTGCCCAAATATCCTGAATGTCTGCACACTGTACGTATTGTTGTTTTTTTTTTGTTAATTAAACCTATAACATTAGCCTACATTTAAAACATTAAACCACCATTAACGTGCCTCGAGCTGGTTAGTAGTGTCATTGGGAGAGGGAGGGAAAAAGAATCTGCCCCGCATTGGAACAAAGCAGCATCACACTAAACTTAAAGGTAATGATTCCCTTCGCTGCATGCGTCACGGCAGATAAATTCCAATTTAAAACGCCAACCATAACCATTTGTCCACTGTGGGTCGTGTTTAGCAATGAGCAACATCCGTGATCGCTGGATGTTGTACAGTTCGGCTCGGGGAAAAAAGCGAGGGAACGTAATACAATTATTAAAGCAACAAAAAAGAGCTCATTTCATGAAACATCATAAGTTACGCTCTAATGGTTTGATTTGATCATTTAAATATTTAAAGCATTTAACGATAGAAATATCCTCCTGAAATTGCGTTCAGGTTTGATCATCGTCCATTTATTCTGATATATAGCCTTTCCTCAAAGGGAATCATTCTTTCTTTTTATTTCATGTATTATGCTCTTTATATCCTTGTATTCCACGACAGACAATAACTTAATAATTATAACATCGTTAGGCTCCCAATAAGTCAGCTAACCTTCTCGATGTTATCGCGGATGTCAGTACACAAAGCTTCTTTTACATGGTCAGAATTGGAAGCTATAGGATTTTAGAATGTTGAAATTTTGTGGTTAATACAGAGGAAAACCTTTAAAAGATCACTCGATTACTCGATCAATCACTAGAAACATATGATCATAAACCACACCAAGTCATACGCTTGTTACACCTCATCCTTATACAAATGGCTAACGAAGTGGCGGTGCGATTCGTCTACGTCTCGTATGATCATCCTTCCCCTCGGCATGCCATTGTCATGGAGAAATAAATTAAAAAAAAACTTTATAACCAGACGAGGACATGGGAAAATCAGCTTCAATCAGTTCAGTCAGGTCCAAGTGACAAAAGACCAAACGAAATCTATATCGTTAATTTATATAAGATTCTTTGGATTGATTTAGACCAATTTTTAGCACAAGCCCAAGTGGCTTTATTGTGAATCGTCCATCCATTAAAATTGTCTCATACAAAAGGTTATTTTGGTAACTTGTTAATATCTCTAAAACGAATAGAATTTAGAGTAGTGAAGTACTACCAGTACCAAATGTTTAATGTTTAATGTTTGTTAATTCATTCGTCCACCGAGAACGGTTTAACGAGGATCATTGTTTAGAATTACAATAAACGCAAAGAACTTTTAAATTGGGACATGGACATCGTAAAATCGAACTGACACGAACATTGATTGAATCGTCTAATCATGGCTTTAAGTGGCGCGTTAGTGCGTTAGATGAAATGTAATGTTCATCTCACATTTTGTCACGTAATAGCTTAATTTTCCAACACGATTTGTTCTCTTCTTCAACACGAAATAGAACACCAACACTTGCCTAAATTTATATCCAAACTATTCTCTAAGTTAAATCGTTCAACCAAACGAAGCAAAACACGACTAACAAGTCGACAAACAGCGTTTGATAGTTTGTTTTACGAACAAAACGAAACTTGTGACTTGTACAAGTTTGCTGGCCAGCCATACAAATCCGAATCGGTTGTTTCAGTTGCTTTACGTATTTTCACCCACTTGTCCATTTAGCTGCACGGAAAACAGGATTGTGCATCTGTTGTTTTTTTGATGTCGTTTTCTCCCTGTCCCTAGCGAAACCGAAAACAATTAACCGTAAACACAAAAAAAGTGTAATTAAACTTACGAAGACAAAGTTCGGCTTGGCTGTCGGAAATGGAGTGAAAAATGAAAGTCCAGTGCGCTCCTGTGCGCAACCCCAAAAATGGACAAATCGAGCCAAAAACCACTTACACAAACCGTTGCATCCCGACGACCGGGGCTTGCAGCTGCGTGGTGGTTTCGGTGTAAGGTTGGAGGAAATAACGGGGAATGATTTTTCCCTCCAGAAAGTACATAATTTTCTCCCTCGAGTACGGAATCACCGTCTCCCGCAATTAACTGTTCGTGCTTCTGGAAGACTGTTCAACTGTAAGGATGGTCCGAATAGTACTTCAAAAAAAAAACACTGGAGCGAGATAGCTCAAGGCTTTCATAACATTCCCATTCCTTCCCATTTCCGCGTTCATTTCCCGGCCAAGCGGTAATAAGACGATGGACAAAGACAACGATGTCCTTATCCAAAACCCTGGAACCATCCAGTCCAGAGCATCAGTTCTTCCGCCAAGTTCTTCCACTGTCATCTATCCTACCATTTCTTTGCGAACCCTTGGGAACAAACGAGTCGACTTAAAAAAGAGCTTTTTGGTCCCTTTTTTCCATCAGCCCAAACGCCTTCAGAGCTGCACCGGTACCATTCGTATGCGCACTGTACCGTGTGACTGCAAGCAACGATTTGTTTAAGGATTTCCTACGGCGTAGGAAAGCAACAAAAAAAAGCGACGTAAGTCGAGTCCAAATTTAGACACGCCTGTCCAAATGCCTCTTGACGCCACTTTCGGTAGAGGATAGAGCGGCCGAACTAAAAATTCCATTCCGGGCAAACTAGCTCCGCACCGAGACGTGTGGTGGGGTGGGGAGGGGAGGAGGGGTGTGAAGTTTCCGTGCATAAATTCCTGACCCTAACCGGGACACGGTGGGGCAAAGTTATGAGAGTAATTAAGTTAAAATAAATTATACAACCCTTCCTGTAGGCTTGTGTTTTACTTTTTGTTTTGTTTTAGAGAATTTCTTCCACCATTTTTTTAACCTTGTTTTTTCATTTCTCTCGAGCTGATTCTTGAGATGGTCCAAAAATGGTTACAAACTGTAGTTGAAGCAAACATTGAAGTTTCTTTTTCAGTTTAATTACACCTGTTAATGAGATTTACTTAAAATTATGCCCATTTTGTATTCTTTTAAGTGCATCCAATCAGCGTGGATTTACTTGAATGACAAAACAAACCATGTAAGTAACGACTGGTTTAGTTACTTAATTGATATTTGACAAATTAATTTTTATAAAAAAGTCCAAGAAGATATAAACATACCGTTTTATAATATATGAGTTATAAAACATAACACAAAACATGATAAAAGAATCAAATCATAAAAATTTCCTGATAAAAAAAAATTATAAAGAACAGCACTGCTTATCTAATAGAATTTAAATTGACATCTTGGGAAATTTATTATCTGAGCAGATAATAAGATCTTCAAAGAAAGGGAGAAGGATCAACAAAGAAAGAAAGACAAGGCTAAGAACGTTAGATGAAAAAACAAATACTCTGGATAAATTACAATCAATAAATCAAAGAATCATAATACAAACAACAACACCGCATATTAGCCAAAAGAATGATACAAAACAAGGTAATCAATACGATAATTAGATTGAATTGGTATTGTTGTCATTCGTCGTGGTATTGGTATTGTTATTGAAGTTTAATTAACTCACCTGTTTTGTTTCTTGCAATAGCTCTATGCTTTACATTTGCAACATTAAAAGAAACGCATGGTATTATTTTTTACTAATTTTTATTTTTCATACAAAGAAAATACACAAATGATGAGATAAAACCGAGACATAAAAAGTGTGTCCGTAAAATACTTACACAACACATACACACATCTTCCAGCGTATTTCAAGATAATGGAAGAACGGTTGTTTTGTTTTGTAAATTTTTTAGTCTTTTCTTTATAATTTTGCATTTCTTTTTTATTCTATCTCACCGTACTGTTTGTTTTGTTTGTTTTGTTGCCCGTTTCGCTTCCCACCCATTTGCCAAATTCGTTTTTTCCTAATCATCCGAATGTGAGCATTCTTCCATCCAAACACAATACTATTAGAAGATGTGTGATGTTTTGTCATTTAATTTTAGTTTACTTTGTTTTCGTGTGTGTGTGTGTGTGCGTTAATGTGTGTTTGTTTTAAATTTTTGTATTGCGACACTTTAAACTGGCCTGACATTATTTTACGCAGCTTCCACTTACGTCGAACGCCTTGCTAAGGACGATATGGAGGAAGTTGGAATTCATTTTTAAATGGTTACGGGACGAAAGGGAACGAAGGGAACGAGGGTTTTTTGTTTGTAACATTGTAATCCTGCCTCGAGACTCCTACACTCCTACCACAATGCAGCGAGTTTGGCGCAGTTTCCAAAATTGACCAAACGGGTTTTCCTTTTTGCGTAATGTTATTAGTGATAGTTTTTATCTTGTTTTTGCTTTTCCTTGTTTTTTGCTTTTCTTTAAATATTGATGATTCGCCGTTTATTACTAAAAACGCACTACATTGATTTGAGACTTTTGCATAGTATCTTTTTTTGGTTTTGCTTTGCTTTTGTCGGTTTGCGGAAATGCTTGTTAAAGTATAGTATATTTTGGTTGTTTTTTTTCTCTTAAATTTAGCCAAATATATTAGTTTTTTTTTGTTAAATGCGTTCAATAGCGCCATTCCATTAGTTGTATATCTCTAGGGGTCAAAACGTCTACGATTTTATATCGTTTAGCTTTTTGATTCTCTTACCAAGTGTCGCTCACCAATACCGATCCCATCCCGTGCGTCACTGTTCTTCTTTCGCAACGGTAGGTATGTTTTCGTTTTTTTTTTTTGCCTGGATAATACCTTTGATTTCTTCTTTTATAGAAAATTAAAATAATTTTATTCTCAGCGTTAGATGTTTTCGTCTTCCTTTGTCTTTCGCAAGTTTTTACCTTTTTTCCGTATTTACTCATTCAAGCTCGTTAAACACCTTCTTAAACATTTGTTTCTTTTGGTTTGTTTGCTTTCCTTTCTTCGCGAGGCGCTATTATTGGGCAATATTTTGGTTAGTGTTTTTGCTTCCTTTTTGTTTGATTTTGGTTGGATGTTTGGTAAAACAATTGTGGCCAGTCTATTGTATTTGTTGATTTTCTTTTTTTCCTTGTTTTTATTTATCTTTCTTTTGTTTGTTTGTTTGTTTGTTTGGCGTCGTATGACGATGTAGTTGTCGGGCAATATTGTTTGGTTCTAAACTGTTGTGTTACACACACGCGGAAAATTTAACACATTTTCATCTGAAACTTTTTACGAACTAAACCATCTGGGTGTTGTTGAAACATTTGTGTAACAAAAGGGAGAGTGAGAGATAGCAAATGCTAAAAACACAACAACAAGTGGCATGCACCTTTATCGTACACTAAAGTAAGACTGATTCTCGTCCTGCATTCTATAAACTCCTCGTTACTCTTCCTATCTGTGTATAAATATAAGATGTGATTTGTTTGTTAAATTCTTTCTGTTCTCTATTTGTTGCTGTTTGGTTTCCATTAGCTGATCTGGTTTTTTTTGGGTGTTTTCAGTTTTTGGTAAATTGTTTATTGTTTTTCTTTGCTATTTTACCCATTTTCGGCTTCAATTGCTCGGCAACTTTTCCTCGCTTTGCTTCCGTTTTACTTCCGTTTGCTTCTTTGTTTTATTTGATTATTAAAAAATTAATTTAAGTTTTCACGTTTACTTTATTACTTTGTATAATCGAAGGCAATATCAAGGTATTAATCATCTCATCTTTTTACCATCTAACATACCCATCACACTGTCACTTCCAACTTAATTTTATATCTGCTTTCCGTCTCCTTTTCCCCCCTTTGCTCTCGAGTAGTAGTATATGTTTTAATGCATCGAACTGTGCGGTTTGTTCATTTTTATACAAAATTTAATTTCGACAATACTCGATAAGATCATTGACGATTACCAGTACGGTGAAGAGAACGGAACGTTTAAAATTATATTATACCAGGTTAAACAAGAGTACCCACGAACCATTCGAAAGTCTACATTTGACTCTTAGCTTTACAGTTCCATGTGTTCAACAAAGTGACCTCGATTAAATAAATTGGTAATTCAATTGTAACACTACTCCAACCGAACGGTAAGGGAGGTTACCCCGTTATCATGTCAACTTGTCCATAGGTAAATGCAATTGAATTAACTTCATGTTGCCGGACCGGAGTGATAATCATCAATGATCGTATCACTTCAGCTCGGTTCCGTCTACCAGCCAGCCTCCTGTACTGTAGAAACTTATTGGCCACCTCGGCCTCCTCCTGTGGCCACATTGTGAAATGCATTAGCTGCTGCTTTATCGTATTAGCTTCGAGTTAACTTGTTTTAAATGGAAACTAATTGCATCACTTTCTCCTCGGTTGTGTATTACATATCGGGCCATACCGCGCCGATTTCCTTTTCTTCACACGCGGGTATAGTTTAAGCTCTCTGTCATTTATTTCACCTCCAGCAATCTTTTTTTGTTCACTTAATTGTAGCATACGACTTTACTCTTTTCTCTCTTTCGCAATTGGTTGGCCAGTGCTGCCAAATCCGGTACAAAGCTTTACGGGCTAATTCCTTTTAATGTTTGTTTGTTCCTCTTTCTTGTTTAACGTTTGTATTTACTTCTTTCCTCCATCGTCACACCGTTAGGTGATGATTACTTTTCTACGTTCTCTTTTTATATTTTAATTTTGAATTTTGATTATGGTTATACATCTTTCTTAATGGATTTTTTTCAATTTCCTCTCTTGTTTTACCGCTTAATTTCATCGCTTTCATTTTATGTAGTGATGCGTGGGTGTGTGTATGAGGTTATTCAAATATTTTATCATGATTTAAATTTAGAAAGTGTCGCTTGCCGAAAACGTGCGTTAGAAATTCGCTTACCTTTATACATGCCAAAACAGATCTGAAAGTTTTTTTCCTTTTTTTGTTTTTTTTTTTGTTTGCTTAAGTGTTATACCGTAAGGATAATTAAATGTCCATTAATTTACTTACACTTATTGTGATGTGTAGGCTAATAAATGTTTTTTTTCTTCTTGCCAAAACGTTATGCCAAAATTTTGTTTACTTTTTACCAAATAGAACCACAATTTAATCACCACCGCAGACAAAATGGAGGAAAGCAAATATTCAAATCTCGTAGATTTTTCCTCTCTTCTCGCTTTCTTTCCCTCTCTCTCTCTCTCTCTCTCTCTCACTCTCTCTCTCACTCTCTCACACACCACCTCTCAATTTCGTTCTTGTTAGCGTTTGTTTAATGTAATTAACTTGCATTTAATGCAAATAACTTGGTGGTAACTGCATGTGCGCATTCTGTTGCAATTTAATAAACGAATACATGTAAACATGTTCGCACTCAATGGCACGATACATTATTTAATCAGGATGCGTATTAAATTATCAAAAACGCATTAAGATTAATGTTATTTCCACGTGTTATCTTCACCGATGAAATGACGTTTGGATGATGCGCGTGGTGTGCTTCAATACAAAAAAAAAACAATGCGAACAATAATTATTACAATAAAACACAAATTATTCAATCCCTTCCCCATTAATTGCAACTGGCCTGGACTTCCGGCCACTGCCACCCTTTGTGCACTGCATTGAAGGTGCATTTACAGTAACTTTACGATATCGCGATATCGTGCCACGGTACATCGGTAAATGCGAAAGCTGCGGGTTCGCGACAGCAGTAATGAGACTGTTGGCGATTGGTGGAGGTGGTTCGAAATAATTATTCAGCAATAAAGTTGAGCAATGAGATAATTATGGTAACGGTGCGGGTTATAATGTGCCCCACTGCGTGTGGTGGGGGTTTTGGGAATAAAATACCGATGATTGTGTCCCTATGCAATTCCAATCATTTTAATCCTTTTCCACGTGATGATGGAGGTTCTGAACCGAGGTTCTGGTTCTGTATCATGTGCAAAATGATCAAAATTAGTTAAAAAAAGAACAATCATTAGTCTTAATTTTGTTTTCGTTTTTTTATGTAAAAAAATGCTTAACACTCTTCTTCTCATTGTTCATGTTGTTTTTTTTAAACACCCAAACAAAGTTTCATAAATTTTAGCATATAAGCATGGTTTTTTTTGTTCTCTTACACAACAACAAAAAATAACTCCATCATAAAGCAAAAACCAGTTTAAAAAATCTCATCAATCCTCAAACAGTCAAAGCCATTAGGGTCGCTGTTTGACGAACATTATGCTTTGTTCCTCTACCGTGCGGATCAAGCAACAAACGGGATGAAAATTATACATTACAACAAAACCGAACAAGACAACACAACGAAAAAAAAACCAACCGAATTACACCATTCTACCTCATTATCCAACAAAAATGAGCAGAGTTAGTTTTTTTTTGTTTGCTTCTTGCCAATTGTTGACTTTGGGGATCTTAATCACTGTAACAAAAAAAAATGGGTCCATTTCTTGATAGTAACGAAGACAAAAAAAAGCATGGCATAATTCACTCGACTAATCAAATTTCGACTCAATCAAGCAAAGCGCAAAGCGAAAATTGTCTCTCATTCTAGGTCCATCAACATCAACGCCATCCCCTCACTGCCACGCCACCATTTTGCGCTGTGACTAACCCTCCCTCGGGGGGAGAAGGGTGTCCCGAGAACCTTTTAACTTTCCCTGGCACGTTTTTACACAATTTACGCACATTTTTCTTCTAAAAAAAAGTAACAATAACACTTTCCCATTGTGCCTCCTTTTCCATCGAGTGATCAATATTGAACCGGCAGTACACTCATTTTTATAAATTAAAAATTAAAAATCTTTCTCACTCTTCGCTCACACTCGTTTCCCATTTCCAGGGAATTTATTTTAATGAAAATATTTTTTTTCACTTCTTCCCGTTACTGTCCATGGTGAGCAGAACCGATGGAGCAGGGAAAAAAACAATGGTACTCCATCCTCAACACCCAACCCCGAGTTGGGTCCGGCGGTAACGGTTTGCCAATCGACCGTATCGATATCCGGGGATTCACACTGTTACGCTTCATTTGGCAAACCTTCGCTGATTAACGCCACGACCATGGGCGTGAGCATCTAGAATCAAGAACTCGAATCGTTCGTTCCATTTTGCTCGAGCGAACCTGAACAAACACCCGTGACCCGTGGAACACAAAATATGACCGAGCAAATACCGGGGAGATATGGAAGCAAAAATATATAAAGCCCACCCCTTTTTTGGGCACAGCCCGGTGGACAACAATTGGTGGAACGTTAATGCAGTGCGACATCGTTTCGACCGGATGGAGGAGAACCGATGCACCATCCACCAGTTTAAATGTTTGCATGTAAAAGGTTGAATTTCCCAACGTGATAAGAGAACTGCTAAATTAAATGAACTAACACAAAACAAAAAGATATCATTGCTCACCGTTTTATCAAACTAAGTTTTTATGCTTGATGCCACCACATCAACCAGCAGCAGCACCAAATGTACGCCACACCTGCAGCCTCTCACGATGCATACACAACGGACACGACCGCTTGTGCTTGGTTCGATTGCACAACAGCAGCTAATTCCGGAAAATTTTGCATTACTTTCGTCACATTTAAAGCATATTTTTTGATTAAACAATTATGTTATAGAAAAAAGTACACAATTAAACGTGTGCCGTGTGCTAGAAGGAAGAAAACACTACTATAATTTCAATTACACGCGACACAATTTATGCTAAATTTAATATAGAACTTCAGTGTGACTTCAATTCGCCAACAGGCTTAACAAACGGGTCACAAACAGGACACAAAAAGAAACAAACTTGGATAAGAGAAAAAAGCACTACACCGCCAAGAAAAAAATTACGCGCCTCATCATCTTGGCATCACAAATTGGAAACACAATAGACGTAAAAGCTAGAACATTTGCTTGAGATATACTCAACAAATCCGAAAGAGTGTTGCAATGTGTGTGTGTGAGTTTATAGTTGCCGTTTTTTTACGCAATGTAACCTATGATCTGATCCCGTTTCCAACATGTTTTTGGGAGTTGAATTTTGAATTTTCTCTACTACACGTTCACTGTAATTTTTCCCCACGAGGCAAACCGTCTGGTACCGAGTTGGTTAATCATTCTGTCAACCCAAAAACGGTCACCAAACCGGTTTGATGGGTAGAATTTTTTTGAGTGGAATTATTTCAAATTTTTGGAGTTAAATTTTGGATCTCAAACAATTTTGAGGCAACCATTGGTCCTTCTTAAACTCTAAAACCTCATTGTATGCATCGCCACTAATAAAAACCTAGCACAAAGCAAAAAAAAACGTGGCTAAGAATCTGTAAAATGGATCTTAATATTCCGTGCGCCACACCTTTGCCGTGCCTAATTACATTTCTTTTTCATACGCGTATAATTTCCTTCCAATAGGTTCCAATATTCGCAAAAAAAAAAACACATGCCGCTTCATTGCGCTCGTCCAGATATTCCTTGTGCTTACTGCCTACATTACACCCTGGGTTACAGCACCTTCCACGCGGTGTGATTTTTTTTTAATTGCCCAACGGAAGGCGCGACCCGAACGAAAGGCTTGTACACCTTTAAATTATAATTATTAATTGCTTTGCCTGCCTGCATCAATAATAATCAGATCATTGCGCTTGTTTGCGATTCTGGTCGAATGGAAAATTTATTCATGGATGCCACCCTTACTCCACCGCCCAGTTTCCGATTCGGTCCGTGCCAAAACGTGCACCTGTCTGTCTGTAACCATTGGGTGTGCATTGCATTTGTGCTCAGTTTTTTTTGTGTTCCTTTCTGAAAATGAATAAATGCTTATTGTTTTAACGCCTCCTGTTGGTTTGGCTTATATCCTTTCCATGGGATTTCCATCCTTTCCACACACACACAAACTGGATCCAGTTGTGCCACAGTAATGCAACATTTATCTCGCTTGATCTGGCTATTGGATTGGTAATTTTGATTGCGGCCTGTTAAAGTCTTTAGACCTATCGCTAACCACATCGGCGCGTTGCACAATTTTTGCATTCACTGACCGTGAAACGGTTCCAATTGCAACTTTTAATGAGCACACAAAGAGCCCGTGCCTGTGTTGGACAGTGGAGCGAGGTGGAGTTTTTCACCACCGGTTGATGATTAATTGATTGGGCACGTCCGCACACCGTATGTCGCACGAAGCATGACGAACGAACGCGGTAACATGTATTGGCACGAAAGATATTCCGTACCGGTAGACACTTTAGTGCATCTGTGGTGGCCATTCTGTTCCCGATGAGCACAAATTGGCTCCACGCTGCTGATCTGACAATATATCCATTCTTTGTGAATTGTTAGCAGGTTGTCTATACTCTCCCGCTGGTTGGATACGATTTATATTGGCAATGATTTCCCATTTCGGCACATACCAAATGCGTGTCCAGGTGTATTGATATGTTTGTTCGCATGCAATTATTCGTTAATTAATTTAATTAATGAATGTTTACCCGGACACGCGGGCCAAGGAAACTGCAAAAAGGGCTTGCTCATTCTGCTTGACCAAGGGCATTACACAGCATTGCCCAGCGGCATTTATTTGGCTGTATAACCGGTCGAACGTTCATTGTTGCTGCTCCATTTGAGCACTCGTGCCATAAATTTAAATATGATTTAAATCAAAACCAAACCATGACTCGTCGCCCTGTTCACGATTCACCTCTACCAATGGGTTGATGATGCATTTTGGCATATTTTGATTGTAATGCGATGCGAGACAATAATTGGCAATTAAAACAATTTCCGATCACGTTGCTAGATGAAGCAGGATGTTTGTTTTCTAAAACATAAATAACGAATTCAACTAAGGATAACTTAAACCTATAAGTAAAACTAAAATGCAAAAAAATATATTACTAAAATAATTCGAACGAAAACTTTATTGAATGCAGCTTTCCTTAAAAGATATAAACGTAAATAAATGGGTTTAACTGAATGGAATTACTATAACATGAAACAATTCAAACTATCGTTTCAACTACTACAATTATAGCAAAAAAGTAGAATAAATGTAACCAAAACCAAAACAAAATTTCACAATCTATATGTGGTTTGGAAAAGAAACACCAGTCAAACGTAAAAGAATTTATGCTTTAACGCGGAAACGAAATACATTGAAAACGATTGGTTTTTATCCGTGATTCGGAAAAAGAAAAGATTAAACCAAAGAAAATAACAATTTAATAAACTTAATGGTGCACACTTTGCCCTTAACGCTTTTTGTCACCTCCAGTTGTGCTGTAACATAATGCTATATGTGTTATAGATCATCTCATCGTTGGTTTTGCATTTCTTAAACTCCTCACTAATTCGTTTCTGTTATCGCTTTTCCATATGATGTAGTCTCATAGCACGTCCATTGTTTCCTTCAACCGGGCGTTCGTGTTCGTCTTTTGTTGAGGTTTGGTATTGTGAGTATGTTTTTGTGGATCTGTCGTTACTTGAAACGTGTCCCGCACGGCTATCTACGGGTATCTGGTTGGAACTAGTTCTTTGTTTATCTTGCATTATAAAGATAAATCAATCTAAAACATCAAACAAAAATTAACCTTCGTAAACACTTGCTTTAGTAAAAAGTTGTATATACGTGCTGCTATACAGCAAACCAGTCCTGATTCTGATCCTGAACCCTCTTTTGCGTTTCAGCGTCTTCTTACCCTGTCTCTTTTATGGTTTCGCGCGGGTCGCGTTTATTTCTCCAACTTCATGTTTCATAATCGTTATGTTCGTGCCATTATTTCTCTTGGTTAATTATGAATGCCTTTCCATTATTCTCTCGATTTCTTCAATCATTTCCAATCAATAACTGGTCTCTTCTTTCATTTGTTAAAATGATAACTCATTTTCCCTTCATTCTTTAATCGGTATATGTTCACTATGTTCGGCAATGGTTCCACATTTTACAGCATGCTAAACTCTTATAAGAAATCTCTTTCCTTACGTACTGTTATAGAAAAAGGCAACAATATGGTTAATCTTATCTTAACATCTCTCTTTCTTCGTCGAAAGCCTATCTCCATCTCTTATCCAATCCTTCTCTTGCTAACAATTGCATCTTCACCTGTAGTTGTCGTTCCGCGTGCTGCCACGCTTTTTCGTTCCACAGAACCGGTTGTATTAATGCTAGAAAACAACATAAAGGTCTCATTTCATATCATTAACTATTCTCAGTGTTATTGTTGTTCGTTTGCATATTTCTATTATACAGTTTTAGTTCTATTTCGTTATAACTAGGTTTTTGTATATTTTGCTTCCTCGAAAACGAACGCCCAACGAAGGAACTAATAACGAATGTACGTGTAAACGAAACTAAGACATACCGGTATGCCCATTCGGAGAAAGTTTTGTATTTGTGCTGTGAGAATTTCAGCGCAATGGTATTGGTATAGTTGTATGGATCAATTTATGATTCGTATGTTTTTTACCCCTTTTATGTCTCTCGCCGGTTTAAGAGTTATTGAAAAAAGGAGAAAAAATATTCTCTTATAAATATATTATAAAAGGCTTCTCTTGTAACGATATTTCTCGTATGCTTTGTTATTCTTTACATCTGTTTACATTTTACGCGCCCTCAGCCTTCTGTCTTCATTTCTGTCGAATCTTCTGTTTTCCATCTTCCACTCGTGAAATTATTTGTAACGTTTACAAAAGCAATTTTTCGTAACATCTTCTGTTTGGGCTGGACACTAAGAAAAGTATATTAATTCATAGACCTTTCCATTTTCTAAGGAAAAAAAATTACGATATTTGATAATGTGAACTATCAACAAAAAATGAAACTCCGCCTTAGTCCATAGAACTAACAAGAACAAATTGAAACATGTAATCATATAACTAAAACATACAATTCAATCATAATCTGCAAATAGGGTAGAACCTAAACGATTAAACAAAAGGAGTACAAAATGTGCAGTAGTAAACACATCTGCTTACAGTAAATCCCCTGCTTACACCAGCTTGAAAGCTTTCAATTCCTATTTGGAGCTTTCTGTTTGGAGGACACACTACCTGTCTAGAAACGATGTTGTCCATTGTAGTTTTCGCTATACTCTCCTTACTGCGTCTTCACGTATCACGTATAATATTTAACGGAAGCGACGCTTCTTACCGTGCTTTTTATTCATTTTTCCGGCTTTACGTTTTTTGCCACCACCAGTACCACCCGCAGACGTTGAAGGATAGTCTTCGTTGAGCACGCTTATATTAGTGAAGCTGGTCAATTCGTCGCCCAATGAAGCTGAAAGCATGAAATAAAAGTTTTATTACAAACTAACCTAAACAAGATTATCATTATACGGTGAATTTAATATAATACTGTTCGAATACCAGAAATAATAAAGTTTCGATCGATGCCATTGCTTTCAATTGCAAGTTTCAGTTACCATCAAGCTTTCAAACGAGTATAAGCGTAAGCTTTCAATGTATCCTTACTGAGCTTTCAAGGATGTCGCAACATTGGAATTGTTGCGCAACACAAGGCACACGTTGCATTAACATTCAAAAGTTTCAAACGGTTTTCTTATCAAAACTTGTTGTTTGAAAAATGATAAAAAATAACATTTGTTTAATTTAATCGCAAATAGGTAATCATGGCAATAATAAAATATATCGTTTAACTGATTTTTGACAGTTAAAAATATCAACTATATATCAGTTTGCATACGCTTCTCGTTGAATGTCCACCTTTAGGATGATTGAAATTTAGAACATCCATAGTGTATCGTTTGGCAGCAACTTACCGAGTGTCGTTAACTTCCTGCTGCGGTGTTTGTCCGCTTTCGTAACCGGAAGGCGCGTAAGATACGTCTCTTCATACTCCTCCCGCTCACGCTCACGTCGCGACAGAATCTGCTGCGCACGGGAACTGCTGGACAGCTCAACCGGTGTGTCTAGATACTCGTCCTTCAGATCCTGTATCAGTGACGAGCCGAGGGCATGCTTTTTTGCTCGCTCCAGCTGCTTTCGTGCCCGATCCGCCTTCGTATCTTCCTCGTAAGGCATCGATGTCAGCTTCGGTGGCACATACACGTCCGATTTGCTACGTCGTGCTGCACCGTCATCACGGTCCCCACCGCCACCACGGGCACCTGCTGCTCCACCCTTTTTGGCTGCTTCCTTGGCGCGTTTCAGTTTCAGCATCACCATGGCGGAACTGTCCGAATCGGCACCGTCGTCCGTATCGGGACCATCACCCTCACCTGCTGCAGTGCTGCCTGCACCCGCCTCTTCTCCCGGTGCCGGCACCTGTGACATAAGGTTGGCCGGGTTTGCACGGAACGCGGTAGGATCGGCTGTGCTCGTACTGCTGCCCGTAACTGCCGTCTTTACCAGCTTGTCGATCTGATAGCGTAGTTTGTAGTCGATGGGTCGGATCTTTTCCAGCACGGTTCGTATTTCAATCAACCGGTCGATCGATGGATCCTTCTCGATTCGGTGTCCTGGGGAGAGTAAAAATTGGAAATTAAAGCAGATAAAAAAGTGTAACAGTATGACCCTATAGAAAGCAACTGAAGTAGAACTTTTGTGAATATACAATGTTTCAAATGAAAAAAAAACTAACCTGACATACGTAAAATTGCAACCATTTTCATACTACTAGTGTATATAGATTATGTTATAAAATTTTCAAGTTCAAATAATACAGTTAAAATAGTTGGATCTTTTTAAGTTGAAGTAGATTGAATAAAAGTAGATAAGTAATCTTTCCACAAGGATCGAAAGGCGGATTAATGTTAATAAATTGAAAATAAACATTAACAATTGTTCCGGAATCAACTGTCAAAGCCGAAATCATTTCTGGTTTGCAATACGTATTCCAGACATAAATCGACATATTTCCATTCGAAATATCTGGGCAAAAGATTCCAGAAATTGTTCCACCCGGCACTAAATAAATACAAATGAATTCTAAAGCATATCCAACTTAAAAATGCTCTAGTTCTCTAATATTTCTAATAGCGTCACACATTTTCATATCGTCTTAATGAAATTGATAACGCCACAACAACCTCAAGAGGTCTAGAGGACTGTCATTTCTGGCTTCCTGTGACTTTATTTACCCGCAGCTGGATAGTCAGTCCTGCGTAAGGGGGACTGGTCCGGATGGGATTTTTGTCCGGTCCGTTCGAGTGAAGAACGGGACGCAACATCATCATCAACTGCTTATTTCATTTGATCAACCGTTAAGTTAAGATAATTACAAACTAAAAATTATCACACCGGTTTACCAACTCGTCACACGCTTAGCTTCGCGCCTAGCATTTTACTTACCAGAGCATTTTCGCAACACCACGTACGTCAGGTTGATGAGATAGTTCAGCAGCATATGGTACTTGATTTCGAGAAAGTTTAGCCCGTACTCGGTCGATAGTTCGCCCGTTTTCACCCGTTGCAGCATGTTGCCTACCAGATCGGACACCTGCTTGAAGTTGTTGTTCATTTCATCCAGCAATCGTAATGCCTGCGGCAGATCCGGCTGAATGTCATACTCGTCCAGTGCCTGCGGAAGCGTGGAAAAAGAAGGAAGACACGTGTTAGAGCGAATGCTTAATCTGGGGAGAGGAGAGCTAATTTCTATATTGTTTTACTTCGCTTAAAATAATACACCACAATCAATAATACAGCTCCTCCTGGCGAGTTTGTTCGAATACAGCAGCTAGATGGGCCCAGTTTGTAGTGGACAACATTTGTACTCCTACTCCTCCGGACGCCATTAAAAAAGAATGGGGAACATGGCTGACCGGTACAGTGTCGCGGTTTAAACCCGCCAGAAGAGAACCGCCCATTGCCAATCCTGTTCGTCGATAGGGAAATGTGCATAAAACCGATGCTAAAAGGAACCTATATATGCACGAGTCGCCTTGTTCGATATTAATATCAATATCAATCAAACATACCGCGATCAGACGCTTCAAAACTTCCACCACCAACGTTCGGGGCAGAGGCACAAGGTTTATCCGCCGGTTTGTACCTGGGGTTTTTTTTATTCGCCTCATCTTCATCACTCAATCCATTTTGTACGGTTCAAAGCATTCTTCCGGGATTGGGTTTGATGCACAAAAATCCAACGTTTTTCACTACGTGTCTTTGTTCCACCCGGTATATGAACGCCCCGGTGTACGACGATGCATATTTTACGCTTCCCTGAACTCTGGCTTCGCATTTGCAGCAGCGCGATTTTTTATGTTTGCGTATATGTGCACGATTCAGACGAGCTATGTGTCCGTGCGTCGAGTTTCGATCTAGGGCGGTACGTGAATACGGTATACTATTACCCATTTCAACGTGCGTTGGAAATAAATTCGTTTCAATCGTTTATTTTCGTCCCGTTTAAATTATGAAATACGCTCCCATACACACGCCATGCCCGGACGGCATTGGAAGCTTTCGGACCTGAAAAAAACGGGGTGCGTTTCTTTATGGTTTTTTATGTCGGTTTGTTCGATCCTAGCAAGAGCACACATCGTTGAACATAATGCACAAGCCCCCCTCCCCACATAGGCAAGAGCACATATTGTGGAATTGCCACGCAGTGTTGCACACACCACGGAGAAAAAAACACTCACGCTTTACTTCAAACGATCTTTAAAAGGAACGCTTCGGAACGGAGTTCGCGATCTATTAATTCCACCGACGCACCGTAGCGCACGGGGTGGCATTAAATTAAAACGGCATTGCACTAATTGCAAAGCGAGCGAACGTGGACTCATTTGACATGGAAAATCTCTTTTTTTCAGCGCCAAACTCCCAGTGCATATGCTGGAGCCATTGGTGGCGCGCCGATGGGTTTTGTTGTAGTCAACATATTTTTTGGTCTTTTACTTATATGAAGGAAGTATTTAAACACTCGGCCACCATTAGCAGCGGGATCGCTGCAGCAGGATACTAGCGACCGCAATAATAAATCCTTTTCCGCGATAACTAGGCATAAAGGGGATGATTTCCCTGCCACATCGGGCGCTCACGGCTTGTGCTCCACTAAATCCGAAACGCAACTGTCGAACGCATCAATACGTGTTGGACGGGGGGTTTTTTAAAAGGACTTATTTGCAGGGATTTACGGTAAGCTTGTAGAGTGGGATTTTAAATTAAAAAACATATATCTATATACATACACGCGCGCTGCGAGGCACCCTTTAGCGTGGAGAAAGGTTCACTCGCGGGAAACATAACGGACGCTGGCGCGTTATGTTGCAGCAGTACAAAACAAAAACTGAGTCTGAGGAAAAGGCAATCCCCCACACGATCCGGTGTTTTTTTTTTTTTGTTTGTACCATACTCATTTGTACATACACCCCACACACCCAGAAAACACAACTAAAGAACGAAGGGGCGAAAAAAAAAGCCATACATCAACTCTCTCTCGATATTTTTCGATATTATTTTTTCGCCCCAACTACTAAAATATAGAAAGCAAATTCCCGGGACTTCGTCGAGCGCGGGCTCCAAATTTGCTCCGTTTGCGCAAATAAAAAGTAAACGATATGACGGTTCCAATTTTAAAATATAAATTCGCCACTCGCTTTGCGCCTTCCTTTTTCCATCGAGAATTCGCGAATTGTACGGGGGGGAAAATATCCAAATAACCATAAATGGGGTACACAGAGACACGTACACAGGAGGTTGGAAATCCTGTCCTGCCGCCCCCTCCCAGAAAAAAAAGCCAATGGAAAAGGAAATGCGCGAATCGATGTCCAGCCGCGACTGGACTTGAAAACGCCGCGCCATGATGCTCTCGCACGTACATATAGAGGGCCCATGTATTGCATCCCTTACCCTGCACCAAAACCTCTCGTCAAACCGGGAACTCCAGTGATTCGATCAGTACGAAAAGCATCGAAAATGTACCTCACCCACCCTCGCCAAAACGGGAGGAAAGGTGCTATTATTGATTTATTTCCATTCATTTCGGGATACATTTCTTCCACGCCTCTGGACACGCCGGACCCAGCTGGACCGAAACACCCAAAAGGATTGGGTGAGGGTGTGGGGGGAGAGGAGGTGCCGAAAAGGGATACCGATCTGATTTTTTTTGCTGTTTTGTTTTGTTTGCTCCCGTCCAAAACAAGAGGCATTCCACGGCGCCAATCCTTCCTTCTCCATCAGCTAATGCAGCCGTGTGTAGATGTGTGTGTTGGGGTTGAGCCGCTTTTCCAATTATCCTCAAATATATACACCGTCAGCAGGAAGCATAGCATACGCGAAACCGGGAATCGCACACACTGGCTCGGACGACGGGTGTTCCTCGCATAGAAGACCGCAAAGTGAAACGCGCGTCCAGAATAATTCCCGTGGCGCTGGTCGAATGCTCGGGCACATTGGATGGTTCCCGAACGGTGGTCCAAATATTGGAACATCGGCACGGGAAATGGAACAACAACGGATGGACGCGGATGGAGAGAGGACTTCCCCCGCACCGAAGTTGGCTAGAAGATGGCTAGAATGGGGTAAGAGTTGTTGTTGCTGCACAACCCGTGGATGGGTGGAAACGATCCTCGCGAAACGCGAAACGCGTATACGTGGACGGTTTACCAACTCGCTCGCGAACCCAGATGCACGCGTGTGAGTAGGTTCGCTATTGCAAAGGACCCACACACACACACACGCACAAAATACGGATTGGTTGCTCCTTTCGTGCCGGGAGCAAACGGAATTCCACTGGACAAACCGAACGATGAGGCACACACGCACCTTTAACAACGTAACCCACCGGCATGCATGTGCTTGATTAATTAAATTGAAGCAGTTGTTTGCGGCGTGCAACGATAGTTTTTACGTGGTGTGCGTACAAATGTTTGTCGATAAGTTCCGAAACAGTTGCTGTACAACCTAAACCAGTGAAGTGACCATAGTGCGTTTTATTAATCTATACGTCCCAATAGCACACATCGCAATATCTTATCAATTAAAATGTATCTTGTCGAATTTCAGATTCCCAAAAAAATATTTTGTATCAAATTAATAAAATTATACCAATGAAAATCGTAATCAGGGGTTAGCAGGGCTGATAAAAAAGTTTGACTTCAAAACGAGTAACAACTTATTTAATGCGTTAATAATTATTTAAAGTACTTTTGGCAATAGCTACCGTTGAAAAATGTTAACTACCAACCTCTACAAACTAAATTTATTATAGTATTTCTTAAATTACAAATTTTTTAAATCATTTTTTTAAAAGTAAAATTATCATTTCATTCTAAACGAATATTTCCAATTTTTTTTGTAAGCTGAAAAAAACATAAAACAAGACAATTAACATGAAAATTCTGTCTAATAATTGTCTTGATATTTAAGTTAAAAAAACAAGGTCTATAAATGATTAATTCACAGACCATCAGACCAATAATCCCGGAACCCATTGAATTACTTAAACATTAAAACATCAGAACTCTCATAGGATGGCCAGGTGGGCCACTTTCCCGGACAGAAGGGCTTAACTGGGCACGGACGAACTATGTCTCAGTGACCTTGCCACGATCAATTTCTAAAGTGAATCTTAAAAGTCCACTTAAGTGTCTGATATAATATAATATTTAATTTAATTTAATCAGCTGTTTTTTGTGCGGATTGCTGAACCCTGGTCAGATGAGCCGAATGATCAGATGTACAATTGCGATACAAGCGTTGTTCTTTAAACAATTATTCAAACTTAAACCAAATCAATTTGGTTAACAACAACATCTTTAAGATCTCACCACAGCTGACACAATTTCCAAATGTAGAGGATTGAGGTTTTGTTTTGATTTCCTTCGCAAAGCTCTAATTTGTAAATCGATGAAATCAATTATATCTTCTCTCGGTGCAATCCGAATCCCGCAATGGTATAATGTTCCCGGACTGTTCCAACACCATGGCTGGAAAGACCGACCTACTCTCCAGCCATTATTTGTGCACCCGTGTTCGTGTTCGACGATATCAATCTTGAACAAAAGGTGATCACGGACGAAATCTATAAGCAAAAGCGATGGACAAGCGTCTTACCGCTTGGCGAACGGATTTATATTACCGGTCGGAGCATCCACACCGATACCGAATGATACCGAACATATGAAATGATCCCCGAAACAGGAAGATATGCGCCACACCATCCAGTTCAATATGCAGCACGAATCGGTAGTGATGCTGTGCCGTGGCATGCAATGCACAACTCGTTCCCTTCTTGCTGTGCCGCGGTGCAGTGCGCCAAAAAGTAAAACAGGATCAGCTCATCACACCCCAACAAAACCCAAACCCACTCATGTGCTCATGTGCCCGGCATCATGTGTGTGTGCATCCAATAACGTTCGGCTTCCGTTCCAATTTTTTGCCTTCTTCCATCCATTTCCGTGGCGGCCACCACCCACCGCTCATCCGTTTGATTTTGCAGCGGGTCAAACAGTAAGCCCGAAGGACCACCAAGCAGAGAGAAAAAAAAAATCCGGGATAGATTTGCAAAAACAACGACACCATCGGAGGAATTGTGGAACGTGGAAAGCGTCCCGGAAAATTCGATGGCAGCCGAACCGGGGTGGCTTCGAGTGTACATAGCGACCGACCGCGTGAGAGCTGAAGAGAAAATTCCAAACAAAAATGCTTTTAGGATAGGAAAAAGGATACACACCGCTGCCTTTCGAATAGCGGCAATAGTGTTTCAGAATTTTCCAGCAGCGTAAAAAAACCTACGATGTCCTTCGTTTTTCTTCTTTTTTTTGTTGAGCTGCTTCCTATATGTCAATCCTTCAACAATGCTCTCCTACGCGGCAGGATTATTACCTCCTGCAGATCCGTACCCATGGTCAGTATATGTGTGTTGGTGCATGGCAGGAAAGAATGGAACCGTTTGGAGGGAAAATATCAGCATTTTCCTAGTTTTCCCTATTTTTTGTTGTTGTCCAACGCAAAACGCGACTCGCCATGGCAGACCAAGGACACGGTCAGAAAGAGACGCAGAGGAAGAAACAAAAAAGCTGAATCGCGTGCACACACATTGACCCGTTTTCCTTTTTTTTTTGGTTATCCCGCTCCAAAAATTTTCCCCAATGAAACTGCAATAGCCCTGCAAGCACACCGATGAGTTGAGTGCACAAGCACAAGCACAATCGTATCATGGCAAACCGCGCCATTCGAATGCCACACACACACGCATGCATGCAGGGCGGTTCGGTGAAAAATGTTCGATGACGATTGCCTGGTTGAGGAATGCTGGGTAAAATACACATAAACAACTATACTCCAAAGCGGGCTCCCCCGGGAAACAACGGTAGGAAACAGTGGGAAAAAACGACCTCCGTACACACACACACTTATATACACCAGGGCGTTTGGGCGAACTTCAACGAGCGAGAGAGAGGTCCAAAACGGACACACAGGTGTCCAGCTTCCAATACCTGTTTCACCACATGGTTTCGAAGGGAAAACGCGGTAAACTCTGCCAATCCATCGTTCATCGTCGGAAAAGTGAGGAACGACGCGGCATAGGACAAGGGAACGCATAAAAGCATCCGCGAGGCGAACCGTTTTAAAAGCTTTCTCCTCGCGTCTTTTGCGTTCCACCGGAAAGAAGAGAGAGAGAGACTCCTGGAGGGGGGGGGGGGGGGGGGGGACTACGAATACGGGAGAAGGGTGTGATTCTTGATCTTTTTTGTCATGCCATGTCCCCATCGGAGTGTGTTTTTCCTCATCTATCAAGCCTTTCCGGTAGGAAAATGGAAAAAACAATTCAAACAACAGCCCCCCACCGTGGTGCCCCCCCCCCCCACCATAGATGATAAAGCGTAACAACGACCCGTAAATGGGGGAAAGCGAAATGGAAATCTTTCCACTGGAAAAGATCGCGAAGGAGGTTTCAAGATTTTCCAAAACAGAAGAAGAAAAGAGCTATGATAAAGAAGATGGTAGAAGGAAGAAAATGCAGCATGAAAGTGGAAAAGGGAAAGGAGCAAATTTTCCGAATGATACTGACGCGTATCGACGAGAACGGGTCGATGCGCGGGAGGAGATACAGGCAATGAGATAAAAACAACGACAAAAAAGACCACCACCCCAAAACCCACCCTTCTACATACAGTGGCATATTGAGACATATGTGTGTGTGGGTGGGTGGGTGGGTGGGCACACATACACGGGCTCCGAGGTTCGAAACACAACACACATCGCCGACCGTCTGATGGAGTGTCGTTCGCTCTGTCTCATCGACGTTCCGCAGCCCGTGCTCTTCACCGTGACACCGAGAGGACAGGATGCATGCAGTCCGGCCTTACCCTCCATCGCACCGACCGATATGCGCCAACAGCGATAACGCAGTGCATCGGTGTCGCAAGCGAACGGACACACGGTCAAGCGCGCGCGTCATGTGTGCATCGATGATGGATGCAGCGGGACGAGTGTTGGCCGTGGGATGCGGGTGAGGGTCCACCCCCTGCTTACTGCCACAGTGTGGAGACGGCGCTTATATGCGCGCAATGCCCACACACCAAATCAAGCAACAGCAAAGCGCTCGGCTAACCTGGGCGACGCTCGGGATATATGTGCACCGGGACGGTTCGGTGCAGGAACTTTACGCAATGCCATACATACACAGCCCAACCCACTACGGTAACCCATGCATCACAAGCGTGGAATCGATTGAGCCTGCATGCGGATGCAAAAATCAAAAGCTCGTCCCGCCAGCGTTAGGATCTGGTCGGCTGGGTGCCGGTCGAAATTAATTCATTTCCATTTAAGCAATATGTGAGGTTTGGGAAACAACGCCGCCTTCTCGGTGCATTGATTGATTGGATGGTATCTCAATGAAGAAAACTTTCGGCTGATTACGGTTTCATTTTAATTTCTTTGTATAATTAACTCGCTGGAAATTAGCGGGAAATCCATTTTTCACTATTTAATGGTGCATTTAGTATAACTCCGAAAAATTATAATTAGTAAATATAAACCACCAATAAAAATATGCAGATGAAAATTAAGAAACGTGAATATACGTATGTAATTATTATTGTTCAATTATTCTTGAAGAAATTGTCGCCAAAAAAGATAAATTAACAGTAGCAATGATAAAACTGAAAATTCCCTTGACTTGAACTTGAAAATTCTGTTGCTCATAAATCAAATCAAAGAAAACCAGGAATGGCCTGAAAACATCTCTTGGGGTTTGTTTTTATTTATCGGTAGAACGACAACGATGAGACGAGATCCACAAAAGATAAATTAATTAATTCAGAATTCTATGAATCCGGGAAAACTCTGCCATCCTCGAGCATCCTGCCACATGGTATCGAGGCTTTGATTTGCACGTAGAACAACTATTAGCCGGTGATCTACAGGCACTGAACATTGAGCAAGAAACGTCAAATCGTATGGAAAATTTTTGAACATTTTTACTCAATGAAATTCAAACCAGTTTTTTCATGTTCGAACTGTCCGTTGAACATTTCGAAGATGATTGTGAACTATCAAAATATTGTTCTTAGCCGACCCCTCACCTAGAAGGTCGTTACACCAATAAGAGAGAGACTCCATTCTGTAAAATGATAAATAATAAATATGATAACTGTAATGAAGTTTAATATGGGAAATGTTCAATCATCCTGAATTGCAGAAATTCAGTTTCAGAAGATTTTGATGATTTTCTATTTATTTCAACGTAAGCTAAAAAAACTTGATCACCCAGTTTTAATCAAGAACATTCCTAAATATAATCAGCTTAGTGCCCAGCTTCAGTCAAGTGAAGAGGCAATAACATAAAACATCACAGCACAATTTTCTATTGTTTCAACCTGTGGGTTAGCATTTATGCAAAACATTCCAATCACAGTGTTGTTTAATGAAATTACAACGGGGATAGAGTACAAACAAATGAAACGCTCTCCGTTGTGCAATGCTTGTTTCACGGCGCAAAAAAAAGCTTATATACACCAATTTTGCATTTTGCAGTCGGGCGGGAACCACCCGAAATTGACATGATTTTCATTTCGCTGCAACATAAGCGACCAGTTTATCAGCGGCCAATATGAATTTCAAATGTCAATCACAATTCAATTTTAGCCTGTCCATCGTTTATTAGTGCAGCATACTTAAGCCACCGGCGTGGATCCGCATGCCCCCCGGCTGTGCCGTCAAGTGCAACGGTGGTACGTGAATTCCGCATTCGAAACATCGCATCTGTATCGATTGGGGATAATTTCGGTCCGCCAGCGCTACCCTTTCGAGGTCGGAAGATGACAAAATTTTATCCGTATACTACCTTTTCCGATTCGGACCACCGATGTGAAGTCATGCGGGTGTACACAATGCGCCCCCTTTCAGTTGACTGATGGCTCGGTTCGAGAGAACGGACGGTGGGCCAATTGACCCATCTCACACTAGGCGCTGTTTCGTTCGGTCCCACCACCATCAGCACACTCTCTCACACACAAACGGTGGTGAGTTCAGTTCGCGGTGTTTACTTTATCACGTCGGACGATGAAACTCGCGAACATTGTCGTGGAGCTGCGCTATGTGTGTATGGGGAGAGCAGCAGTTCCGCTTCCTGGGCGGATACGGTTTGCTTTCCCGTTTTCGCAGCATTGGCTGGCAGGTGGCTGTGACCGTTTTGCTGCCCAACAACATGACAGCATTCGATGCATGCCAAACCGAAGCGCACGGGTAAAGCAATGGAAATGCTTACCCCCATCGGTTGGAATCGGTTGGATGGACGATGGGCAGTGACAGAATCGGCCGAGACCCACACCTGTACAGAGCATTTCGACCAACCATTCATGAGGTACATCAGAAAGTAAAAGTGAAATTTATTTACATAAATATAAATTTGACATTATTCAAATGGACAATTGTCGAAATAAATATATGTTTTTATTAAACAGTCAAAAATTATATACTTTCAATATGTTTTTCGAATTAAATCCTGAATGTATAACTAAATTACATAAAAAGATAAAAAATTCCAAAGAACCCAAGGAAAGCAACCACAAAGATTGCTCTTGAGAATGGATATAGTACCTTCTTTTATATTATCATTTAAACCCAACACTTTCTCGAACACCTTACCACCATACCAACGCCGGTAGAGGAGCAAACGACCAAAATCCAGAATCCAACCAACCGTTTCGTTGGACGGAATCCATCAGTCGAATAACATTTAATTTAGCTGCCTGAGGGGCCAAAGCTGGGCCGAATTTGTGTGTCTGATGGATTCGATCGGAGGTGTCCATCACCGAAGGGGTTATTTCTCTCCCGTCAGCTCTGCCGTATCAGTCCCCCTTACCACCCGTTCCCCCGCGATTCCAAGTGGGTGCATTTTCCATTTTCACTGAAACCGCGTACTCGAAACGCGAAAACCGCCATGCATCCGACCCCTCCCATCCGAATCCATCATCCCCCCCGAATCAATAATCGAACCGACGATTTCGGGACTCGTGGAAAGCGTTCGGGCAATGTGGAAGAAGAACACACACAACCAAACAACATGCGCAACGCACACCGTATGCGTTCGATTGCGTGCGATATTACGCTTTCGTATCCTGCCTTTTTTGCACCTAGCCTGCCGACGAACGGGCGGGCTGGCTGCTGGCCCGCGTTACATTTCGCGCACGCGGTTCCAGACTGGAAATTGAAAAATTTATTCACCGCACCGAAACTCTAACCTCGGTTTGTTTGTTGCAAATTGTAGAAGATGTGCGGAGATGGAAATATGGAAATTTTGTATTCGCCAATGGTGTTCCGCCTCTCGGCACTCGGCGGCGGGGATTGTCTCGGGAAGGCCAAAATGCGTCCAGTTGGCAGCTAGTCTCGCTCACACAATGCGCAAAATAGTTTGATAGATTTGCTTCATTTGGCCCCGTTGCTTTTTTTGGTTCCTCCCACTCGCGTCGGATGGGCCTTGTTTGGTGTGTTCGTTTGGGGATATTTTACTTCGGATTGAGTTGGAATGCCAATCTATCGTAATATATCCTAACGAGATGAAATAAAACTGCAAACATAATTAACAAACTGGTCCAAACAATTGAAATACAATCTAATTACAATCAATCGCAAAAATACACAACGTGGAATATTTAATATTGCGAATTAATTAAATGATGGGTGAATTGCATGTACATTCATACGACTATGAATTAATATTTCTGAGGCTGAAATAACTGATTCTAAACGTCTTTTACTTAACAATACTTAATGCGTCTTTATGAGTCTCATCAGCCTTTAAAATTATTCATTCACCAAAGGTTTAAAACTTGAGTGTTCAATGTTGAATTCTCTCTGCATAACTTGATTTTATGAATAATTATTTTAAAAAATGATGAACTATGTTAAATAAAACTCCAAAGTTTTGTGGATCACAAATCATAAGATTCGCAAACGCAAGAATGTAATGCAAAACATAATTCTAGGAGATATTTAATAATTATTATAGATTATTAATTTCTAATTACTTACGAATCTTACGACATACTTCAGAAATATAAGTATAATATCATCAAGCAATGCCGAATAAGATTTCATATCCAATCTGAATCTATTTAAGAAATCTATTATTCTACATTATAGTGAGAACATTGAGAATTGTGATTTAATACTTTTTACTTAAGTACTACTACTAATACAATTATTAGCTGAAAACCCGGGCAGCGCCCCAATAAATTGGATAATGTCCTCCCAAAACAGGCAAAAAGATTTATATACAGAGAAATATAAAATACATATAAAATAAAATAAAAAGAAGGCAATGTTTCATCACCCTCAACCGTAATTGATGGGATGAAAATAAATTATCTTTTCAACCGAAAAAATACCACCTACGCAGAAATGATATTAATATTAATGCGCCCGCCAGCAATGGGATACTATCGACCGGGAAAAAGCTACAATAATCTCAACGGTAAAAATGGATGCAATTGCAATCATGTTCCGAAGACTGCATCCGCACCCGACCCACCCTCGCAACCGAAACAGGGTTGATGCCCACACCACCCATAATGAAATTGCAGCCATTTTATCAGCAACGAAAACGGAAAAGAACCAAAACAAAACCAGCGCATTTCGAATTTTGTTTTAATTTCCTACTACTTTTTACACACTCATCGGTGCTGTGCAATAATCATGCATTATTTACCGGCACAATTTATTTCCGCATGCATGCAAGTGATAACGACACACATTTCCATTAACAACACCAATAAATGGTTGGTGGGTGGTGGGTGGGTCCCCAAACCCAACGTACGTGAAATGCATAAATTCATGGAACGTACAACAAAAAAAAGCACCCCTGGTAGGATTAATACGACGGGAAAATCATAATTAACGGAACAAAAAAATAAATAAAGGTACATTTTCCTTTGTGTTGTTTGCCTCATCCACACTGCGGATTCAATTTATCCATAGGGATGAAATATCTCCGCATGAAATACCCCACACAGGAATATGCAAACATTTTGAAAAATTATTTTTCCGAATCCAATATATCTCCTATCAGCAGGACTATCGGGCGGGAAGGGACTGGCCGCTGCAGATGGTGGCCGCGTTGTTTCAGCAAGCATAAAAAGGAAGCTACAGCGGCCAGCAAAAACGATATAACTGCATGTGCAATCGATATTATAATCGGACGCACAGCGCGCACTGCACATCAATTGGAAATCGCGGCAAAGCGGTAAAACCCAACGAATTTTGTTTACTGTTCCACCCGCAAACAACTCTCGCACAAATTTTCCTGCCCCACAATACATCAACGGGTTGTGCCGCATCTCGGAAAAGGATAATATTTCAGCTCCGTGTAGTGGTGGTACATAAATATACATATATACATTTATATATATATATATATTCCCATATTTTCCAACGCATATTTAGCGTTGCGATTGGTGGGGATGCATTGCTCATACGCAATTCCCCCGCGAAAGCGTCAGTGCACTTTCAACGCATTCATGCTTCAACGGGATCGCATTTAAATTTCGGCAAACGGAATTAAAATCGCATGTACTCAAACGACCAGGCACAACGCTTGACGAAAGCAGAATGAGCCATCCGAAATTTAAAAAAACAAAAATAAAATAAACAACGCACAAAGCCCGTTTGTCGAGCCGAAATGCATTTTCAATGCATGAAATAATGCACCAGCGCTACAAGCTGAGAACACATACACGCACCACCCCACTGTCGGTGCGTTGTTATCGAGCGTTGGTATTCGCCAGGGAGTTACCGGATCTCCGGCGGCTCTGCAGTGGGGAACGGGAAGTGAGAACGAACAAAACCGGGCCCCGGTTTGGGGGTGGTAAGTTAACAGGATGCAACGCCCCATCGGTTGGTATGCAGTGATGTGTGTTTTTATTCCGCCATGAGTGCATATCGGGAATATAACGCTTGCCAGCACATGCAGCTTCGCTTCCGCTGGGTAAAAAGGGGAGAGGATGCATACGGGGCTAAAATAAAAACAGAATAAAAATATATCAATTTATTTATATATGTTTTTTACCCGCACCTTGTCCGGTATGCAGGGAGAGACACTCACCCGGTTGGATGTGGCCAGTGGATACTAACGCACACAATAGCAAGCGTTTGGGCGAAACGGCAAACAAACGCTTTGCTGCTGACCCAGGCAGTCTCAGGCCACGATGGGACCACCCCACGCTGCTCCGACAGCCCCGACCCCACCACCCGGCAGTGGTACGAATATGCAGAATGTGAAATGTAATCAGCGACCGAAAGTGGGCGGATGCATGGTTGGATCGACAAGGGCAACGCGGTGGCCAGTGGGTGACGCGCTCCGGCAAAAGGATACCAGTAACGGGACAGGATGCTATTGTTGGGACAGGAGCAGAGAAGAAAGTGTTCGCGACGAGCGGTCGTCACTCGATGCGAAACGGTTTCGCGACTAGCCCTTGCCGCTCCGGGAGGGAGGTGGAAGCGAAACTGCATAAATATTGATTGCATAATGAAACATACATACACTCACCTAGGAATGGTCGCGGAAAATCGGGGGCAAAAAACTTCCAGTGAAGAATTCAAACGAATGAGCGGAGCAAAAAAAAAACAACAACCAACCAAACGATAACTGGACGCTATGGTTCGCGGGACCATAACCCGCGTGATCCGTGAGCAGGGCGCCCATTGCCTGGGGTTTTTCCCTCGACCAACAACACACACACACAAACGGGAATGTTTCGTGCCCACGCTCCGACCGACCTGATGGGCTGCGTATATGCGTACTGCACACGAGAGAGAGAGAAAGATCGACACTTTCCATTCCATTTGCGGAATCCTGCCAGCCGAACACCAAGCATCCCGGAGAAAGCGAACCAAATTTAACCATCTCGCGGGACGAGCGAGCGCTGCCGTGGATGCGCCTTTGTCCATTTGAGCACGCAACGAGCGAATCAATGAAGGGTGATATTGATTTGTTTGCAACTTCACTCTTCAACTCCACCGGTCGTCGCACATCAACCTCGGGGCCAGTACAACAGTAGCAGCAAATGTGCTGTACGCCGTTATGAAACATGACATGTTTTCCATCCATCCCGTCTGTTTGGTTTGCAATATTTTACTCGCATTGTGCTAAAGTTTGCCTTTAGTTGTAGTTTTTTTTTTTGCAACCGTTCTTTGTTTCCATAAATGCATAGCACTCCGCTTGGGTGGATTGCTACCGTATGGTGCATAGTGTTCGGTTTGTTTATGAAAAAAAATATGAATCCAATTTAACAAAGAAACATCCACCATCGTACCAAGTACAAAAGGACCACAGTCCGGCAGCATATGAGTGTAGTAGCTAAAGTTAGCTAAATATTGTTGCTTCATATATCCAAGAGTTTGAAGAGAGAGAGAAGTTTAACACAATTTTTATGATAAAGTTTTAACCATTTCTCGACTGTATACAAGTTGATCTACACATTTACGGGTAAATCTAGAATCTTTCCATATTTCGGGAGAAGCATCCTCTCTTTAGAAAAGCTTTCCAACTGATATGTCAATTGAAAACGCTTTCTAATGAATCAACTTAATTTTTCCATGAAAGTTGAAGAAATTTGGAATGACTTCACAAATGTCGCAACACTTTTCCTTTCCACTTTAGAAGAACTCATAAAATTAGATTTAAATTTTAAAAACTCGAAAGAGTGCCACCGGTTAAGCGATACGATCACTTAAAAGGCAACGTTAATATGGACTTCTTGAACTCAATTGTAACGGTTAGAAGCGTCCCTGGTCCCTGGCCAAACAAAAGGAAAGGCAAGTAAAACGTAAAGTTGCAAAAACTTCGACTTTTTGCCATGAAACGTTCCGTGGCTGGCGCACGAACATATGGTGCCGTGACCAGGATCACCAGGTGAAAACATCTTTTCCCATTTATTACAGTTAAAAAGTTTTCCACTGCATGATATACACCTTAAACTAGCTCAAGAGATTTTGTAATTAAATTAGAAAGTTAACAACAAGAAGAACAAAAAAAAAACAAAACACAAACCATAAATGGAATAGTGAAAACAAAAACCATTAGTTTTGTTCCAAACAAAAACTTTGATCGACAAACTTGACCCAGAAAGGCGCAATCGATATGAGCCGCAAAGGAAGCTGCAGAACAAACCATTCCAGTCCCAGTCGGTGTAGCAGAATGTTTTATGTTGAGCTGGACAAATGGAAGGAAATAAACTCTCTCTTACGATCGGCATGGCAGCAAGAAAACGGAACTGTGACAAGAAGCACTGGTGTTCCTTCAAGAAGCGAATTCATTCATAAGCACGAGAAGCACTCGAAAGCGCGAACCCCGCGCCGTAGTAATGGTGCCAAACAGTACTCGTACTTGTCGAGTAGTAGTAGAAGTGGAATGAAGCAAAGAAAAAAAAATACAGCAGCATTGATACTAGTAGTACGACCAGTCGAGCGTACACCGAATGACAGCAAGGAAGGAAGAAACATCGTGAAAGTCGTGTAGAGTTTTCCTGCTTTATATGTGCAGCCCCTCGGTGGTCATATGGAAAGCAGCAGTCAATGGTGTACGGTCGACGCGAGATGAGAAGGAGGAAAAATGCTTGCCCTTCGAACGACTACCAATACTACCATTTACGATGCAGCCAACCAGCAGACCAGTTCCGGGTTTTCCGCTATCTTACGTGAAAAGCGCGACTTTCGCGCGCGTATTTGATTGCTTCGTATGGTGGTGGTGAAGGTTTCGCGATGTTGATAAAAAACCAGAAAGATGCATCTACTACCGTTCTAACACACGAGCAGAAACATGCTTGGTTCGTATTTGTAGACGAGTGTGCGAATGTACGAATGTGCAATTCGGTACGATTTGTATTTTTTGTATCTTCAAGAATTGTATTCTGGCGTGGAAAACATGTGACAACATACCGGGAAGATTGTTTGCATAGAGTTGCATCATTTTTTTTTGCATTTTACTTTTACCCTTAAATGAATGTTTTGTTATTGAGCTTTTATGCCATTTAAGCTACGAACACCATGCTCTTCGTCATCCAATAAAAATAACTTGCGGTTGCTCAACGACCAGTCAATGAAATTATTGTTTGCAATAGGATAATTTAACGAATGATTTTACTTGTTCTACATTCCCATAAAACTCACTTAAAAACAGTACAAATAATTCCTCCTGAATAGTTTCATAATCTCGTTAAATGTACACGGTTTTCTGCATTTAGCCAGCTAATTTCCCCAACAAACTAAATTTGGTTGTTAAATCGTGTACCCACACTGTAAATCACATTCCCAACCGCATTTCCCATGATAGTTTTCCACCCGTTTGCACTAATATTGCTACAGCATGAAACATTCGCCTTTGTAATATGTTTAATTAGTCTCAACCACCACCCCAATCAAATATCACCCTTTTCTCGAACCTTTTGCGCCAGAAATTTTGTACTGCACTGTAGAACACCCAAAGTGGAACAACTACTACGCTTTTACCATCGGAAATTTCTAAGAGCGCCACGTATGTCTCCAATCATATACACGGTGGAAAAGTGAACGACCTTCCACGGAACGCATCCTGCTGCCCGGTACGTAATTCTTTCGTAACCGTTTCGACAGCAAGCGATAGTTGCGGGAGGGGTTTATTGTACCGAAAGCAGAACCCTTCCCAAATCCCGGGACGCTTTTCCACCGTTCGGATGGGTTTTCCTCCAAAATGGGAAACGTCCCAAGTCCGCTTAGGCGACACTAGAGCAACGCCACTAACCGAGAGCGAAAAGGAACGACCATCTCCAGCGTCCTTCTACCATAAATCAAACCAAACGTTAGGGCGAAGGACAACAACGACAATGGATTGCAACAAATGTTTTCCCATTTTCCCCGTGCGACGCATCGGACGCGCCGACATAATTTCATCGTACCGATTTCAGTTGCTTCACACAGTTGAGGGTTTTAATCAATTTTTAGTTAATTTCAGTCAGCAGCAACAACCAAAAAAGCCCACTCGTTCCCACACAGCAGGATAAAAGTCTGGAAAGGATTTAGATTTTGGTGTGCCTTGCCAACGGTGAATAAATCAGCCACCTTACTCCGCATGATTTTGAATAAAAAATTAAATTCAACCAAACAGCAGGAAAATATTTCAATTCAGCTTATTTATTATTTCTATACTTCAGCATGGTTCGCCAGGATGAATAGCCCCTCATCGATGGTCCCGCTCGGCTCATGGTGTATCAAACATTCAATGCACCGTCCGCGTCGTCCCATGATTGGCATGGCACGAATTCAACAGCCGACGACGGCCGACCGACCAAATCCTCGCCAGATGTGTGTGCACCGAAATGCTCATCCCGCATGTAGGCGCAGCAACGCATCCACACAGAGACGCACATGCATCCGTTATATCCTTGCGTGGGACGCAATATAGTGTCCGTGTGCTCATCGTTAGCAAAATCCTAATTCCTAAAAACGGGCCCCGAACCGAAACGAATCCTGCCAGCTTCATCCAACCCCTAAACCGGACCCCTGGCACGCAGTTTCCCTTTCCCCCGGCGGGGTGGATGCATGACAGCGTTTTCCAATCTTTGTGCGGTCGTTGTCCTTTTTGGACGAAGGCGCCCCTTTGTGTATTTCGTGCGCCCGTACCGCGGTACGGAGTTTACGCACACACACACGCGCGCGCGCTGGTTCATTCCATTTTGGGACGGACACGCGGAACGCAACCGTGGTGCACCGTGGTGCGTTTGGTGCTTTCGGTGCGGATGTGGTCGGTTGGTTGAAAATCGAAACAAGGCCGGCCGAAGTTTGCGAAGTTGAAGCATTGGGAAACGCAAATGAATGATAGTAGTCAGGTGGCTTCGCCGCTGTGCTGAAGGACAGTGAAGGCGATGCGTAAGCCTAACGCGAAAGCAATCGCACTGGCGTATGGCGCAACACACACTCTCTGTATCTCTCTTTCGCTGTATGGCTGTAGATGAAGCCTTCCAAATCGACAGGTTGAGAAGATGGACGATCGATGAGTATGCAAATGTGCAAAGCGCATAACAGTAGCACCCATTTTTCCAACGATTGCTCCTAATTCAAATTTCTTTGTTATTTTAATGTTTAAATCACGTTAAGTAAAATAATGGGAAAACTTTCTGTCGATATGAATTAAGTACTTTGAAAAAGTTATTTTTTTATTTTTATTTAATTTATAGTATGACGGCAGTGCCGTATAACGTAATTTTGAAAAAGTATATAAAAATAAAAACTGTAATAAAATTTTATAAATATTATAAAGAATAAGTTTAACTATTCAAAAGTTCTCCAGAACGTATAAAGAAGAAACACACAACTGGTCACTGGACTGGCCAAAAAAAAGAACTGTGTTGCAGGCTTCAATAAGATGGTTTTTCCAATTTACATGATTTACATTTTTAAAAAATCATAAATACGTGGACATTGAATACGAAATGAATTTATGACATTAATAAATTTTCTACTCCATACTCAAGTTTAACAAAAAGCATTTCTACGAAAATAAATTTAAGGAAATAACTTTAAAAAAAACAGAAACCAACAATCGATTCAATTCAAAAACAGCTTCAAAATTAAAAAGAATATATTAATAGCTAATTCACCTAAAAGCGAACTACTGTAATTGTAACATATTTTTAAGAAATCACACCATAAAGCAGAAAAAAACACCCCAAAAACAGAAACAACTCAAGGATATACCGCGTCGAGCATTTTTAAAATTTTCCAGAATATTTCCCTCGCCGCCACCACACGAGATATCAAGTCGCGTAACGTTCTGTGCGGTGTGTGTGTGTGTTTTTAATAAACATTTTAAAAATATTATTGCCTGACCAGCAGGCACCGGTTACCGCGAGATAGGGAACCAAACCAAATATACGCCCGGGAATGAATGGTGGACCCTCTCTCCTGCATACAATGCATGCAAAACCTGACTCAACGCACATATCCTTCGCAAACAGGATCGGGGCATTGCGTGGTGTGCGTAAGCCACTTTTCCGTCCTCAACCCAACCTCCATCGAGGGCACTTTTGGCCGCACATAGACGGGTATCGGAAGCAACAACAAAAAAAAACACAAACACACACACAGAAATGCATGAATCCAGGCATCGGGACCAGTGACTAGCGGCCGTCCCCGTGTGTGTGTGTATGGCTGCTGCCTTTCCCTGCAAGGACAAAGTTTAATAAAAATTCTATCACACGCAGCGTTGTTGTGAGTATGTGTGTGTGTGTATGCGGACTCGTCGGGAACTAGGGAACTGGGGAGGAAATGGCCAGCCGAAGGGAAAAAGGGTGTATTTTTTCTCGCTAGTATTTTTTTTCTTCCCTCCGATGACCAAAAAGGATTGCGCCAGCATCCAAACGCACAAAATCGGGTTTGTTATTTTTTCACGTTTCAACCTCCTCTCCCGTTAGATGTGTGTGTGTGTGTTGTTGTCGTTTTTACTTTCTCCCGGGGTTCTTTTTTTTTGCGCACGAAAATCTCAACGAGCTGCGGGTTGCGTAAGGAAGCACAACACACGGGCGACAATTTGGTGCACGTTTGCTGCTCCGTGCCAGGCATGTAGGCCGATGTGCACATACCCGCACATACATGCGCCATGCCAAAAGCAGCAGTAGCATCAGCAGCAGCATCCTGTCGCCTTTGTTGACGCGTTTGAACACAAACGAAACTGCAAACACGAACGGCCGGTTTGTGCAACGTGGGGGAGGCGAAGGTTGGGATTCGTCGTCGTGCGCTTCGTTGCGTTTGCCTGAAGCCGTCCACATCGTCCAGGACGTGGTCAGGATTCGGCCAGGTGAAAACTGGCAGGAATTGCCCGGAATTCATCAAAGCTTAACCGAGATGGCCAGCCCGGCAAAATCCCACCATCGTTACAGCGAATTGATCAATCACAATGCGAAACCTTGCCCGGGATATGGATGTTGGGTGGATGTGGCGTTGTTGGCGAAATGTGTAGAAAGAAAGCGATTGTAGGGTGCACGGGTCCACCCTGTCAGCGGTGAATTAAAATATATACAAATTACACGCACAATTCGAACAGCAATTAACGAATCAAACGATTGAGAAAAAAATGAAACTACAAAACTTACTGATGAGCGTGAGTAATGGAACCAAAATATTAAAATTTTATTCATTTCAGTATAATTTATAACTCACAAACGACTAGAACATTTAACAAACGCTTTTATACAGTCAAACAAAGTTTAAAAAAGAAGTCTTATTAGTTACAAAAAGAGCAGTTGATAAACAAAATAGATTATAGTGTCCTTGAAGCGATAGCACACTTTGACGACCTCGAAAAAGGATAGTTTGTTTGGGATTTGCTCTAAGGTATCTATAAATGCATGACAAATACTGACTCCAAGTGTGAATATAGGAGTTTTCTGGCTTCAAAAATCACTTTTTCAACCAACACACCAGATGAGACTGCCTCAACCTGCTGGATTGGTGCACATCATATAGACCGCACCGTTGCTGTTAGAACAAAATCTATATTTTTGCCTTAATCTCCGGTAAATGTCCTATTATCGTACATAGTATTTTTTGCATATGTTGAAAAATAGCTGACAGTGAATTTTTTGAAAAAAAAACAAATTTATGCTTCATGTTCATGTTCTTAAAAGGAACTTAGAAAAAGGGATGTTTGAAGATATGTTACGATGAAGAATAATGACTACGTATGATAACTGAAAAAAACGTGTAAAATTAGACAAAAAGTACCGCATTTGTATCACATTGAGACGTTTCTGAGTGTCTCATCAACATACAAAATTTGGTTTGAATTATTTTTTAAAAAACTTCTCCACAGGTGCATTAATAAGAACCTTACAGATGAGACAAATCAACCAACAACTTCGCTCTAATCCACCTGGTAATGCTTCCTCCATCGTATCGTTATCATCAATACGACACATTGTATGGAGATATCGTCAGCACTTGAAGCAATTTCCCAAAGGCAAACGATTTCCAGACGTTCCATCTGGACTGAATCAGAAACAAATAATCACTCCAACCAACAGCGTCCCCAAAGTCCTAACAAACGGATGACTACACCCGGGGAGGATGGGATGCGAATGGTTCGCGAAACATTGAGGATAATGCACCGCAAATCCTTCCATTATAATTTTTTTGTTCCTTAAATTTTATCCCTTCAATATTAACTCACGCACACACTCGCACACCTACGGGTGCATACAAACACACAAACGAAGAACCACCGAAAAAAAAGGGAACCGAATTCAAATGTTTGGCGACGTCCCGCGTCAGAACGAGTAGGGGGAAAACATAACCGTAACAACTGCACGGAATGATCCTGTTTTCTATTATTTTGACTGTTGAAGAGTGAATAGAATGGAAAAAAAGTACTTCGGGCATCCATTAGCCGTACCCAACCCGCGGGCCCTTCTTCCAATTACCCCTTCGAAGCAAACCACTTTGCCACCGGGCAAACGTGGTTCGTTCCTGTACGGTTGGCATCCGGGCCGGTTGTTCACAACCCTCCGGAAATGTGAAGGATACAACACGGGGACACGGGTGATTGTAGAAACACACACAGCGAAAGACATCCTTCGAAATGTGATGCAAGGGAGAAGAAGCAGTAAAGAATCCATATCCCGAACCTAGCCCACCTCCAGAGACCGTCCTTCATTTACCTGCACCATTTTTAAAAATGTTTCCTCGCGCGTTCGCCTTGCGTTGGGTTGGTTTTGGTGGGACTCGACAAGATTTCTCGTCCTCTTCTCACGATACGGACGGCTATTCTCGGTAAAAAGGTCGCTCCTCTTCGTTGGGACTACAGCTCTGCCCTGGCTTCTGCTTCACCTTCAACCGTTCCTTCGATTGCAAACGTTTGTCACACACTACCGTAGCAGCTAGCAATGGATGGGGAACTCTCCTCCCTGTTGACTTTCGACAAACGCGTAACCAAGGCAAATGTGCAACGGAACCGGGCAGGGCCTACTGCAATCGCTTTACCCCTGGAATTGTTTTGTTTATTTTGTATGATGCAGTTGAGGGAAAACTAGTCTTCTTCAGTAGCCTTGTACTACTGGGAGCACTGGCACAGGAAATTTAATTTCAGAACACACTGTTGATTATGATGTCATGAACAAATTCGCACTTTACGTCGTTACTGTTAGCATAAATTCACACTAATCACGGAAAAGTAAGAAATCAAAACAAAACACTAACTTTAACCCGCATCACACCGGGTACCACCATTGGTAGAATATTCTCCGTTATCGTTAAACTTTGCACATCCAAGCACACGCGGCCACTATTTTTACGTGAAATTGTGCCCAAAAAAGGACTGAGCGTTAATGTCCATTCGTTGCATGTGTTACATGCCTGGGGAACAGAAGAAATGGACCGCTAATTACTAACAACACAGCATCATCATCACCAGTCCATCAATGTCTACTGTGTCCTCCAGCACAAACATCCAAACGGCAGCACACGACAGCAACAACAGCCCGCGCGGTACAGAGAGACAACAAACTCCCGGTTTGGCACACGTCAACCTTCAACTTCGACTGCGCTGCGATTGATTCCGTACGACGGTGGTCGCGACCGATGAAAAGGATATTCCGTCGTTTGCCCAATCGAACGCAGCGCGACGACACACACTAGGGGAAACCCCTAGAAAAAAAAGGACACGAGTTCGGGCTTTACTATGCGCTGTGCACCACTACATGTGCAAAACTCACCCCAAAACCGTGCACATGAAACGGTACCGCGGGAACTGTATGCTGTTCCGTTGTGCTCCCTTTCGCACCGTGATTCTGTTTTTTGTTCCACGGGTTGCTCCCGTACGTTGCGTTTCGTCCTTTAAGGGATAAAAGCAAACGCGTGTGCATGCACGCACACAATGGCGGTTGGTGCGTATACAGGTTGTTTCACATACGCATGTGGATGCCGAAATGCAGCGAAATGGAACACCCGGTTTCCTAGGATAACGAGATGCCCAAAATTGTGCGTGCACACAGGGAACGGTTCCCAACCCACCACGAGGAATGGAAATTAACGATAAATGAACGGAATTACTTGCTTGACACTATTTGGGACACTTTAAGGATACGATTTCCTTTTTTCATTCGATTTTCCACTGCTAACCAGCGGCACTAATCGAGGAAACAAAAGAAAATTGTTAGAGCAAAAGTAACCGCAACAGAAAACAAACAAATACACGTGTTGTGCTATTGTGACAGCAATACTCGGACTGCATCAAGATGTGTAGATGACACGTGTGAAATTTTCAAAACAAACGTGGTCTCTTGTCGTGTACTCGCGAAATGTTTATTGCTTTCATTGCTTTTCTTTCAAAAACCAATTAATTTAATTCCGTAATTTGTGTTCTTTTTCATAAGAGGTTATTTTGATCGTACATAAAACGATTTACAATTTAAATTTGCACAAAACCCCATCACCATATACACTCACCTTGGCTACAAATGTCAAACGTACCCCAAACATAAACAAACCCAATGTTAAACCGGCCGAAAAAAACGAACCAAACTCAGCAAACGCATCGCGAAAGTGCTCCGATAGACTCTATTTTTAAGCTAAAAAACCTCACCATGGCCGACGAAGAGTACGAACGCTTCGAAATCACCGATTACGATCTGGACAATGAGTTTAACCCAAACCGGGGACGTCGGCGACCGACGAAACATCAGCAGATTTACGGCATTTGGGCTGACGATGATTCAGAGAACGATGGCGACGAAGGCACTTCTACTGGTGGGGGCCGACGTCGAGGACGCCAGGTTGGGAAGAAACCAAAGGACTACTCGGCCCCAATCGGATTCATTGCCGGTGGTATACAGCAGTCGGGCAAAAGACCTGACCCGGCCAAGGAACGGAAAGCGTCCGACGAGGATGAAGATGAAGAGGATGAGGGTGACTCACGGCCACGGTTTGGTTCGAAAGTAGCGGCAAACGCTAGTAATACATCGTCTGAGTCAGAGGACGATAAACCACCGGTACATGATATGCGATCGATGGCTGGCTTTCGAACATTCAGCAGTGCTCCGCAGATAGCGGCCAAAGGTGGCAAAAACGTTGGCAACTGGGAGCAACATACGCGTGGCATCGGTGCGAAGTTGCTGCTACAGATGGGATACCAACCGGGCAAAGGTTTGGGTAAAGAATTGCAGGGCATATCGGCCCCGATAGAGGCGCATCTACGCAAGGGCCGTGGAGCTATCGGTGCTTACGGGCCGGAAAAAAAGACTGTCGTTGCGGATGCAAAACAAAAACAAAAGCACGCTGATGATACAAAAGCTCTGCCGGCTGGTGGCAAGGAAGAAGATAGTGGTCAATGGCGTAAGGATGGTAAGCAGGGCAAATCGCGCTACTTTTTCAAATCCGTCGAGGATGTTATTGAGAAGGGTAAGAAATCAGCGTTGGCAACATACGCTCCGTTCGATAAGAGTGCGGCCAAGCTCAGCCAGGTGACGGTAATCGATATGACGGGACCGGAAAAGCGTGTCCTCAGCGGATACCATGCACTCGGCCAGGCAAAGGTGATCGATGAGGATTTGTACGAGCCGACGCTGCTGGGCAGTAAAACCACCGCCAAAGAAACGACCCACTTTGCTCTTCCCGAGCTAATGCACAACCTTAATCTGATGGTGGACTACTGCGAACAGGACATAATCGCGATCGATAAGCAAAAGTGCGAGGCTAAAGATCGCGAGGAGCAATTGTTGCACGAGAAGCAGAATCTGATTCGTATTAGCGAGCTGGAGAAGGATTATCTTCACACGCTGGATGGAGCGCTTGAGTTGGTGCGTGCGCTAGTCGAACCAGTTGGTGGAACGATTGAGCTGGAAGAATGCGAGCGAATCTTCGTCCGTTTGTACGCCGACTATCCGGCCGAATGCAAGGAGTTCGGACTGTCGGATCTTGCAGCAGGTGTGGTTGCTCCACTGATAGCGGCACGACTCAAGGAATGGACACCGTTCACTGAACCGACGCGCCATTTGGATATGTTTAAACGCTGGAAATCCATCCTGGCCTCTGCCAACTCGGACAGCAACAGTAGCAATAGTCTGCTCGATCCGTACTCGGCCGTGGTATGGACTGGTGTTGTACCCAGCATTCGAGCTGCAGCAAACGAATGGAACCCGCGCGTTCATCAACCGATGATCGCGTTGCTAGATGCGTGGGCACCACTTTTACCCGCCTGGATACTGGACAATGTGCTCGAACAGATCGTGCTGGTCAAGCTATCTGCAGCGGTCGTCGAATGGGATCCGCTGACCGATACGGTTCCCATCCACTGCTGGATCCACCCCTGGAGTGATCTGCTCGGACCGAAAATGGAGGGCAACGTTTATCCGGCGATACGTGAAAAGCTAGCCCGAGCACTGAAAGCCTGGCATCCGGAAGATCGTTCCGCGAGGGCTATGCTAACTCCCTGGAAGGGAGTCTTTGCCGAGGAAGATTTGCAACTGTTCCTTGCGAAAAATATTATCCCCAAGCTAGAAGTACGGCTAACCGAACTGATCGTTAATCCGCTGCAGCAAGATTTGGAAATATTCAACCAGGTGTGGGAATGGAACGAACTTATCTCATCACTCCAGATGGCCACCATGCTCGACAAGTACTTCTTCCCGAAGTGGCTCCAAACGTTGGTCATCTGGCTAAACCAATCGCCCAACTTTGATCAAGTGTCGCGCTGGTACCAGGGCTGGAAGGCACAGTTCACGGACGATGCTATACGCCATCCGAACATAAAGGAATGTTTCCGCAAAGCGCTAGAACTGATGCAGCGTTCGATTGGGATGGGAACCACAACGGGAGGTGCGTCAAACTCACCGCCAACGCTGGAACCGATACCTCCACCACCGAAACCACCTATCCCGATGGATGTGGACGTACAGCAACAACCAACGCTAGAGTTTAAGGAGCTCGTTTCGCAAAAGTGTGCCGAACGGGGTATCATTTTTGCCCCGATGCCGGGACGCCGTGAGCTGGGCAAACAGGTGTATCGCGCTGGGAAACTGTTTTGCTACATCGATCGGTCCGTGTGCATCATCAGTCCGGATGGGGGTGTTAGCTGGACGCCCATCTCTTTATCAGCACTGCTGGAACGAGCCGTCAGTGGGTAAAGTGAGGGATTTTCTGAGCGTAATTTAAATATCAATAAATAAAGTAGAATTAAAGTTTGAACGAGAGGCATCCAATTTTTCATTTCTTAATCGACACAGATCTTAAGGCTGAGAAATAATTCGGTATCGTAAATGAGACTACGCCTGGACGAGTAATGTCTTCCAATGGCTATCATACTTCAGTGGAACTGCAGAAGTTTTATTGGAAAAATTGACCAATTTAAAGTAGTTTTAGGGCAGCACAATTGCAATGCATTCACCTTAAGTGAAACTTGGCTCTCACCCGCAACACATTTTACCTTCCCGGGATATAACATCATACGACAATATCGATTTGAACCAGATAGCGATAGGCGTGGTAGGGGAGTATTAATTGGTATTCGAAGTAGTCACAGCTTCAACAGAATACCGCAGCCACACCCGAGGTAATGGAATATGTCGCAATCCAGGCAAAGCTAGGCGATCTTGACGTTGCCATTGCGTCAATCTATATCCCCCCGGGAGCCAACTTGGACCCTGAGAAGATCAAAAAGGATCTTGAAATAGCGGTTTTACCAAAACCGTTTTTTATCCTGGGCGATTTTAATGCTCACGGACAAGATTGGGGCTGCACACATGTTGATAATCGTGCACCAATCATTAGGGATTTCTGCGACACTTTTTGTTTGACAATCTTTAACGCTGGTGAACCAAAGACCTATTTCTTTGCACGTCATCGTTAGGGTTGGATTCAAAATGGAAGGTTATCCAAGACCCACTTGGCAGCGATCACCTGCCAATAAAGATCTCCATTATCAACAGGAGTCGTTCAGCCGATCAAGTACCCGTTGAATGTGACTTTACGAGGAACATCAATTGGACGAAATACGGTGAACTGATGTCTGCATGGCTGAGCCGTGTACCCAGACGAGGAGTATAAAAATCTCGTTAAGACGATTAACGAGTGCGCCCTTGGCGCCCAAACAAGGCCGCCCCTCCAGGTAAGGAAATTTGATAAACCTCCCACTCCCTGGTGGGACGCGGACTGCCAAGCGTCATTCAAAGCAAAGAGGAAGGCCTTTGTCCATTACAGAATCACTGGCTCAGAATCAATCAAGGCAAAGAAAAGGACCTACTGGAGGAGGTATGTGCTAAACCTCAGCCCTTCAACTTCGCTTAGTTCACTTCAGAGCATGGCGAGAAGGATGCGTAACAGCAGAGCATCTGAGCATGAGAGCGAACGAGTGTCTGGAGCATGGCTTGAACCCTTTGCACAAAAAGTCTGTCCAGACTTCGCTCAAGCACATCCTTTCATCCAAAGTGCATCTGGTAGTGATTCCTCCATGGATTCACCTTTCACTATGGTCGAGCTTTCTCTTGCTCTCTACTCCAGCAACAATTCATCTCCAGGTTTGGATCGGATATGGAACAAATTGCTCCATAACCTACCAGACCTGGCGAAGAAACGACTGTTGAGGTTATTCAACATTATGTTGGATCTCAACACCGTCCCGTCGGAGTGGAGAAAGGTGAAGGTTATTGCCCTCTTGAAACCTGGCAAACCAGCATCAGAGCAAGACTCGTATCGACCGATTTCGATGTTATCGTGTCTACGAAAATTATTTGAGAAAATGATTCTTTTTAGATTAGACAACTGGCTGGAATCTAATGGTCTTTTGTCAAATACCCAGTTTGGATTTCGCAAAGGCAAGGGTACCAACGATTGGTTGGCGCTGGTTGTATCTGAAATTGAGTTGGTTCATTCTCGAAAAGAATTGATGGCCTCTATTTCTTGACATCAAGCTTTTGACTCAGTGTCTGTACATCTGCTATGTCAAAAGTTAGAAACTGTAGGTTTAAGCCCAAAAATAAGAAGTGTGGGCCAGTAACGTAGGTATCGAGTTTTCCCCTGAGAAAACGGAGTTGCTTATTTTCTCGTTTTTCTACGATACCGAGAGAAATAGACGCAATAACGATAATAACGCAATAACTTGGTTGACGAGGTTGGTCTTGGAGTATGGTTGCATATGCTTCCATTGGGCAGCCAAGTCGCATTTGATCCGTCTAGAACGGATTCAGTATCGTTGCTTGAGAATCGCATTGGGTTGTATGAAATCGACCCATACAATGTCCCTCGAAGTGATGGCTGGAGTGATGCCGCTAAAGCTCCATTTTGAGCTACTTTCGCTTCGCCTTCTCGAGCGTATTACGCTCTACAGTATCAAATCCATTGATAATCGAGAACCTTAAAACACTGCAAGAGATAGGCTCTAAATGCAAAATCCTCAAAGTTTACACGGATTTTGCCTCCTTTCAGGTCCACCCTAGCACATCGCAAAGCATAAATCGTACCAGTTTACCAGGGTCCTGTAGTTCCTTTTACAATGTAGATACCTCGTTGGTCAACATTGGCCAAAAGGGGCGCTTCGGAAGGTGCTCTTTTTGATACGCTCATCCTACCTCACGAACACCTTTGTGCCCCACAGTCGCTCTGCTTGGCACGTTGGCAGAGTATGTGGGACATGGAAGAGTTCGGGAGGTTTCTGTATTCCATCACTCCTTGTGTTTACTTGAAGCCTTGGTTCTCTGCCATCTCTGGTGATCGAGCGTTCATTCGAATGATGTCTAGACTTAGGTCTAACCATTTCGCATTGGGCGCACATCTCCAGCGTATAGGACAGGTCGACTCTAAAGTATATGGCTGCGGTGTCGAATTCCACGATGTGGATCATCTTTTATGGTCCTGCGTGGAATACGAGGCTGCAAGACCCACCTTGTTGGACGCAGTCCGATGTATAGGAAGAGTCCCTGATACCCCAATTCGAGATCTGCTGGGGGGCTCGGATGTAGCTTACCTCAAGGTAATTTTTGAATTTTGCCGAGCTAATGGTTTGTCCGTGTGACCCTGTCTTCCTTATGTTTGTGTTGTATGTTGTACCTCGCTTGTATGAAAATGTATACGTATTTGTATGAATGGTGCAAGTCGACCGCTGCAGAACCACCAGAGCGACCTGCCAATGCGGAAGAAAACATGGAAGAAGGAAGATCACAGACCCTCGCAAGAAAAAGGACCACTCTATAGGATGTCGGAATATATGCAGCAACACGACCGAGTACGCCAAGACGCTACATGGTGAAATTGTGATCTTTTACGCATACGATTCAAACAACAACGAAATCTTCTTTTATTGGTATCAATTTCCGATATCAGCACACAATACTAATAATTGCTTTACTGACCTCAACATTTGTTCATGAAGGTGCACTCAACACTGCCTTGCAAGACGGAATATATCGGAACATATCGATAACACATGAGAAATAATATATAAAGAAAATACATATAGCCTAACTTCTCACTTTTTGCTGGTGCGTTTACGCTGCAACGCCTTGAATACGGCTTTACACCAATAATCGAAAGCCGACTCGATTACCTCGTTGACGTACACCTTATTATAGTTTATCCACACTTTCGTGATTTGTTTCGTCTTTTCGAAATCGAGTGCCGCCACTGCCAGCAGTGCCTTCTTCCGTTTCGTTACGTGCATCTGTAGTTGTATTTGGGCGAAATACTTTGGCGCAAGTTTTTTCACATCCACGTAGCAGTCGTGCGTCTTCACCGTGTACGGACACTTGATCTCGAGCACAAACCCGTCGCATATACCGTCGGGCGATGCACCCATCCACGGACAGTCTGGATCGAGCATCAGTCCGGCGTTCTGCAATTCGGGATATTCTTTGCGTAGTTCGGCTAGCACGTGTCCCTCGAGATCGGTGCCGCGTTTCATAGCGAACGAAAATCCGGACGAAACACCCATAATACTTTTCATCAGCGATCCGTTCATCATGGTGCAATGGGCAGCTTCACGGATACGTGACGCCGTAATGCGACCGATGCGCAGTTCGTGCCATAGATCCGTGTCGGCTTGACCGATCGTCAGCAATGCAACGTTATCGCACGCTCGTGCTTTCATGCGAGCGGTGCAGAATGCAAGGAATTCAATGGCATCATCGCCCTCAAATTCGCGAATCAAGTGTACCATCGAGAGCTTGCGCGCCAGTTCGAGCTGGTCTGAAGTGAAGGGAATGCTTTTCACCTGAAGCTTCTTTAGCAAGGGCATGGACTTGTAACTCTCATAGACTACACGTTCCAGCAACACACGACATTCCCGTTTTAACATCCGCTTTTTGGCTGCATTTTCTTCAATTGGAACTTTGCCTTTTTTATTCTCCTTTTCGGCCTTTGTTTCCCCTGACTTAAGTTGAATCCAGCAAAAGAAGCTGTAGATAGCATTGCAGCTCTCTAAAAACATAGATAACGTCCTCGAGTTATGCCAATATTTAAAATTCCATTCGCAACGATACATACCATTCGCTGCACTACATTTTGTGCAGAAAGCTGAGCTGATGTTTTGCTGATTGCCTGTGAATTCCAACACGATGATATGTTTTTTGTTACAGGTCTTGCGGCTGCTACGCGTTGCTACCCTTTGTTCCACTTCCTCTATATCCGCCGTCAACGATCGTTGGGATATGCTTCGCGTGAGAGTGGAATTATTTTCAAGCTTCATGCTAACTACCGTAATATTCTTGAATGATTTGTACGGTAAGGTGCTGCAATGGGATTAAGAAAACAGTAGAAAATGTAAACAGCTGTGTACTGCGACATCTGACTGACCACTCCAGGAATATACACGTACCTGAGTGTTGGGCTGAATTCAACCGAACTGACGGCCAGTTTGTGCTTCTCGAGACATATTTTTACCGTCTCCAAGTTTAGCTTCGGTATTTGCAAAATCATTTCCGTGCTTAAAGCCATCAATGCGATAGAAATATCTTCACAACAAACAACACGCACGTTCGTATACGTTATCCGGATCACTTCTACTGCAATACCGCCAAAATACAAGGACTGTATCCTTTTGCTGACTGAATTAACGATAGTTCAACTGTGGTAATTTGAGCAGTGTTGCCAGTACCAGCCAAATTAACTCATCTACGCTGCGTTCGTTAAAATGAAGTGAATGTGTTTCGTTGTTTGGGTTTATCTTTTAGAAAAATTAAAAAAAAATATTTTACGTTCTAAATGGAACATTTCGTATTAAAAACAACGGAATGTGGCATTTAATTAGCATTTGCTGCCAACAGCAGTGTTGCCGATTCGCAGCACTGCCACCAATCGCAGTTCAGTGGAGGGTGGTGCGTTTTTTTTAACGAAACCAAATGTCACCCAAACACGAATGGAACCAACACCAATTTCTAAGATGGCGCCGAAGTGAGCTGTAGCAAAACGGTGCTGGTGCAAAATTCGATCGTCGGAAGCTTGCAAGCGCTTCCACCCCAGTGGTAAACAATAATACAAGCAATCACCAATGTGCCAGTGCGTCCGTTTTCGGTGATTTCGTACCGGGTGTCCACGTGCGTACAGTTCCAACAGTTCGTCCTACCCGTAGCTTGGCTGTCGGGTGTTGCAGAAAGTGGTTGCGAGTCAGCCTTGGTGTACCATTCGTAAAGGGGGCAGGAAAGAAAATGGCGTCGATAGCCAAGTGTTGAGTGAAAAATTTTCTCTAGTGAAATTAAAACCATTTTTTTCGACTCGAACGCTCACCTACCGGCCTGAAAACGGTCGCATTCGATTCGCAACGTTACCGTGCATTTTTTCAGCTACAGTTCCATATGGTAGAAATATTTTTCCCCTACACCGCCGAAGAAAACGCTGCTAAAAAACGTAATGAGCCAGGTAAAAACGTCTTTTTTCACCAGTTTTGTGATGTATTTAATGAAACTTTTATTCTCTCCGTGTTTTGAGCTCGTTTTTCTGCCCGGGGACCCCGGCTGGGTGTGGCGTACGGTGGCTGTAAGTTGAGAAAACGCGTTCCCAGAAGTTACTGCTTCCAGCGATGGGGCTGCTGTGCCGGGAACAAAACCGGCCACCGGAACCGGATCCGGTCACTGTTCCACCCTGAATCGTTGTCCATTCGATTGGCCAAGTTTCGCCATCTTCGCCGAGCCACGTTTCGTCGAAATCGAAAGGGGACCCTTTTTCGCAAATTAAGCCCAAAACCAATGCATTGCCGGGTAAAATGGCTCGTGAAAGTACTTCTGGCCGTCTGGAACCGGTTCCGACGGGAGTTGGCCGGATTTTGCACCCATGTGCGTCATCGGTCCTACGCCACGTGGAACGTTCGAGATCACGGGACCACGGGATCCGGAATGGTGTTTTGAGGCTGTTTTTTGGTGATAGATTTCGTCGAAAAGCATCAACCAGTGATGGTTCCCGGTAGTTCGGCTACTTCCCAGCTGGATAAAATCCCGCAAAGTCCATTTTTCAGTGCACTTCAGGATTACGTAATCGGTGTTCTTTGTCCGTGACAAAGGGCATGCACAAGATCGGTGAAAAAGGCTAGCAAAGATCCAGAACCCAGAACCGCCGGGATATGGGCGTTCCATTTCCAGGCTGACTGATCTGTTAAGCTAAATCCGATCGTATAAGGCGTAGTTTATTGTGCCCTGTTTATGTTTTTCATCTTTTTGCGTCGCAAAATGTGCCCGTGTCTGTTTTGGGATGGATTAAAGTAGGTAGTACATCAAAGAGATCCAGTTTTTAGGAGATTTTTCGTCAATTTTCCACAATTAAACAGTGTGTACGTGTAGCGATCAAAGCAACCGTTTAAAGTGTGTTCATTGTTCCCTGTTATTGTACGAATACTGTTGAAACGATTGCGACCGATAGAGAATTTTAGCTTGAAAATGTACTATACCTGATTTAATACGAGTTTGCATCGTACCAACCTTCAATTTGCGAACTCTCTGGTGATGTTGTGGCTGGTATGTTTCAGTTGTGTGTGTCCATAATAACGGAGAATGCCACATGTATCATATGAAATTGATGCAGCCTGTAATAATCTTATTGTCCATCTTTTGTTTTGCAAACAATTTGCATTCTTTTGAGGTAAATATATCAGTTAAATATGACTCTGTGGCAGTGCCATTTTATTTGTACCAAGGTTCAGTATTTGAAAACCCGATAGAAACAATAAATGGTCGTGTGAAAGTGTTACAGTACTATTTTAATGTTCTTTAATTCGGATGAATGAATGTGTCTAAGACGAAGGTTCAATTCCAGAGTGGAAGAAAACGTTTGTAAACAATTAACCTTATGAAAGCTTATCTTTACTGAGATTATTATCCTTAAAGTATTAGCAATGAATTTGTTATTAAATAGGCATCTTTTGCCGTTGTTTTACCTTTCGATTCTTGCAGACAAAAGAGGATAAAAGTGAATCGGAAAATGAATCCAGCTGTGGAAGTAAAAGCGGTTCATCCTCCGATTCCGAGAGCGAATCCGGATCTGGCTCGTCAAGTTCAAGCTCGAGCGATAACGAAACGTCCAACAATGGGCTGAACGTATCGAATCGTGACACGAGCGGTACAGCATCGACGGCCACCAACAATACATCCACCGGCAGTAGTAGTAGTGGGGTGCGGAACTCGACGACCGAAAATGGCCTTTCCGAAAGCAAATCGAGTATTAATCGTCACGTAGAGGACGAAGAAGATGATGAGGACGCATCGAAGGATGAATCCGATGCTTCGATAGGGAACGATCGAGACGTTGTTGGCGCTGGCGCCAACCACCATCGGTCACAAAACAATCGTGTCCGGAGTTCGTCCCACTCGGATAGAGATTCGGACGATAGTGCAGGGGATGGCGAACCCGAACGGGGAAACAATGCCACCCACAACCGGAACAGTGATTCCGATAACAGTGCGAGTAAACCGAGCAACAATACCATCCGCCAAAGTGACGACGACGAAGAGGATGAGGAGGATGAGGAAGATGATGATGATGAAGAGGAAGAGGAGGACGAGGAGGACGATGACAATGATGAGGATGGCGAGACGGCTAGGAAGCAACGGTTAGGTAATGTGGCGCCCACAGTTCCACCGCCACCTCCACCCGCAGACGACGATGAAGATGACGATGAGGAGGATGATGACGAAGAGGAAGCGCAACAGTCCTCCAAAAGCAGTTACGATGTAATTATACTTTGCTTAACTGTTGCAATTTTTAGTCCATTTTTTTTATTGCTTTTCATTCTATAATTCCAACAGGATGAAGACTACGCGGCGAACAAATTGAGGCGGAAAAGTGCCCGAAAGAAAGCAGTTGCCGCAGCACGGAAACGACCAGCAGCCCAACCTTCGTCGAAAGCCAAGAAGAAGAAAAGGTAATTAGTTAAATTTAAAATAAACATACTCCGCTGTTAATTTCGCTTAGGAATATAGAAATGGCATTCATTATAGTAACATCTTGGAAATTTAGAATGAAAGCCACACAAATTTATTAAAGGTTTAAGGAGTTTAAGGAGGAGCATAGTGTACATACTGCTGGTGCCAGTTGGTTATTGTTGGACGGTAGTTCCAGTGTTTAGCTGAAATAAATCTTCGACAAACAAACAAATCGAACAAATGAAACAACTTCTATCAAGGCAATGTCGTTTGAACGGGTTTCAGGCTGTTCTTAAGACGTTTGTTTACGGTTACGGCTAGGATATTCCTTTATGCAGCTGACCCGATTACCCATTTAAGCAGTTCGTCAAAAATGTTTAAAGAAAACTCGCTTAATTTCACATTTTTCTTTTTTTACGATGTTTCTTTTCTTTACCTGTCGCGCAATATAGATGCGCAGAACAACGTTTATTTTTTTATTTGCTAATGATGAACATACGTAGATCTAATTTTATCTTTCGCACGCAACATCATCTTTACGACATTGATCTCATAACCTCAACATACCCACAATCCCCCCCACCGTTAATGTTTCAAGTTTAATTCACTGGTGTTTTTCTTTCGGTTTTTCTTTCACACACGTAACATAAACAGCTCCAATAGCCGATGGAAGTCGGACACGTCGGAGAGTGATGCCAGTGATTCAGATGATTCGCGAGAGCAACGCTACAGGCGAAAACCACCGGCCGTTACTGCCGCCGCGAAGAAACGTTCCGCTGCAGCAACAAACGCCAAATCGAAGGCTGCCTCCAAAAAGAAAAAGTCGAACGCGTACAGCTCCGACGAGGGTAGCAATAGCGATGACGAAAGAAAACGTTCGTCAGCTACGAGAAGGAAAAACAACACTGTAAGCTACAAGGAAGAGAGCGGCGATGAGCCAACGGATAGTGACGATTTACTGGAAGTGGACCAGGAAGCGGAAGAAGCAGCGGCAGCACTGGCAGCCGAAGAGGAAAAGGCAGAAACGATCGAAAGAATCATCGGACGTCGGAAGGGTCGTCGTGGAGCAACAGGTGCCGTAACGACCGTCTATGCGATCGAGGAGAATGGTGATCCGAACGAAGTCGGTGGTGAAGGAGTGGGTCGTGAGCTGGAGGAACAGTTTTTGATCAAATGGACCGGTTGGTCGTACTTGCACTGCACCTGGGAATCGGAAGAAACGCTCCGGGAGCAGAAAGTGAAGGGTATGAAGAAGTTGGAAAACTACATCAAGCGCGAACAGCAGCTGGAACACTGGCGAAAGTATCAGGCCGGACCGGAAGACATCGATTACTACGAGTGCCAACAGGAACTGCAGCAGGATCTGCTTAAAAGCTACTACAACGTGGAACGCATCATTGCGCAAGCGAACAAAGCCGAAGAAGGTGATACCGGGCTGGAGTATCTCTGCAAGTGGGAATCCCTCCCTTACTCCGACTCTACCTGGGAGGATGCTGGCTTAATACGGCGAAAATGGCAGTACAAGATTGTGGAGTTTCACGAGCGCGAGGAATCGCGTCGCACACCGTCGAAACACTGCAAAGCGATACGTTATCGGCCAAACTTTAAGCACCTGAAAGTGCAACCGGAGTACCTCGGTGAGGAACGTGGGCTGAAGCTGCGTGACTATCAGATGGACGGATTGAATTGGTTGATACTGACGTGGTGCAAGGATAACTCGGTCATACTGGCCGACGAGATGGGGTTGGGCAAGACGATTCAGACGATATGCTTCTTGTACTATCTGTTCAAGTCTCAGCAACTGTACGGACCGTTCTTGTGCGTGGTGCCGCTCAGTACGATGCCGGCCTGGCAGCGCGAGTTTGGCATTTGGGCACCGGAGTTGAATGTAGTGACGTATCTGGGCGATGTGCAGTCGCGTGAGATTATTCGCCAGTACGAGTGGTGCTACGACAGCACAAAGAAACTCAAGTTTAATGCCATCCTTACGACATACGAGATACTGTTGAAGGATAAAACGTTCCTCGGATCGATCGGATGGGCGTCGCTGCTGGTGGACGAAGCGCATCGACTAAAGAACGACGATTCACTGCTGTACAAAGCGCTGAAAGAGTTTGATACGAACCATCGGTTACTGATCACGGGCACACCGTTGCAAAACTCGCTCAAGGAACTGTGGGCCCTGCTACACTTCATCATGCCGGAACGGTTCGAATCGTGGGATGATTTCGAACGAAACTACGGCAACACAACCAACGACAAGAGCTACACGAAGCTGCACAAAGAGCTCGAACCGTACATTCTGCGGCGAGTGAAAAAGGACGTAGAGAAGAGTTTACCGGCGAAGGTGGAACAGATATTGCGCGTCGAAATGACGTCCATTCAGCGGCAGTATTACAAGTGGATCTTGTCGAAAAACTTCGATGCGTTGCGCAAGGGTATGAAGGGTTCGGTTGGTACGTTCCTAAACATTGTGATCGAGCTGAAAAAGTGTTGCAACCATGCGGCATTAACGCGCCCGATGGAATTCGAAACGCAGCGCGACAATCAGCAAAACGTGGTGCAGCAACTGCTGAAGGGTTCGGGAAAGTTGGTCCTGCTGGATAAACTGCTTTGTCGGTTAAAGGAGACGGGCCACCGGGTGTTAATCTTCTCTCAGATGGTGCGTATGCTCGACATCTTGGCCGAGTATCTACAGAAGCGTCACTTTTCCTTCCAACGACTCGACGGTAGCATAAAGGGAGAGCTTCGAAAGCAGGCGCTGGATCACTTCAATGCGGAAGGTTCGACGGATTTTTGCTTCCTGCTGTCAACGCGTGCCGGTGGATTGGGTATTAATCTTGCCACGGCTGACACGGTCATCATATTCGATTCGGATTGGAACCCGCAGAACGATCTGCAGGCGCAGGCTCGTGCCCATCGTATCGGACAGAAGAATCAGGTTAACATCTACCGCCTGGTGACGGCACACTCGGTCGAGGAAAACATAGTGGAGCGTGCCAAGCAGAAGATGGTGCTAGATCATCTCGTTATTCAGCGGATGGACACGACGGGGCGTACCGTGTTGGACAAAAATGGAGGCAGCAATACGTCGAACCCTTTCAACAAGGATGAGCTGTCGGCAATTTTAAAGTTTGGCGCCGAAGAGCTGTTTAAGGAGGAGGATGATGGCGATGAGGAGCTGGTGTGTGATATCGATGAGATATTGCGGCGAGCGGAAACGCGCGACGAAGCGCCGGGTATGCCGGGAGACGAGTTGCTCTCCGCGTTTAACGTCACGACGTTCGATTTCGATGAAGATAAGGTTGTGTCCGGTGCGAAACCAACGACCGGTCCGGGTGGTGGCGGTGGTGTGGACCAAGACCAAGACACCAAGGACTGGGACGAAATCATTCCAAAGTCATATCGCGAGCTGGTTGAGGCGGAAGAGCGCGATCGGGAGATAAAGGATCTTTATCTACCGCCCCGAAGGCCGGCGGTGAAGCAGGGCAACAACCAGCACGGTGACAACGATGCGGATGGTCGGAAGGGAGGTGGTAAGGGTAAGAAACGGAAAGGTGGAGACGATGATAGTGAGGAGCTGGAATCGGATGGTGGCAGCGGTGGTGAGGATGGCAAAACGAAACGATCACGTGGGCGACCTTCGAACAAGGAGAAAATCAACGGTTTTTCGGATGCGGAGTTACGGCGGTTGATAAAGAGCTACAAAAAGTTCCCGGCGCCATTGAAACGGCTCGAAGCGATCGCCTGTGATGCGGAGTTGCAGGAGAAACCGTTGTCCGATCTGCGGCGTGTAGCACAACTACTGCACGACCGGTGTCTGCAGACGATGCGCGAAATTGCGAAAGAGATCGAAGCGGAAGGAGCTGGAGGGAAGCACGCACCGTCGGCTTTGGTGGCTGATGCGAAGAAAAAGTGTGCCCGCGCGGCCTATTCCAGTAAGATTGGTGGTGCATCGTTTAACGTAAAAACGATGATGCAGTGTGTGGAGGAGTTGCAACCACTGGACGAGGTGATACCGAGCGATGCAGCGGAACGTGCACGCTGGACACTGAACATAAAGACGCGGCCTCCCAACTTTGATGTGGATTGGAGCGGTGAGGATGATTCGCGGTTGTTGCGTGGCATTTATCAGTTCGGCATCGGTTCGTGGGAAGCGATGAAGATGGACCCGTCGCTTGGGCTAGCCGATAAGATCCTGTCGAACGAGGCGAGCCGGAAACCGCAGGGTAAACATTTACAATCGCGCGCCGAATATCTGCTGAAGGTGCTGCGAAAGACGATCGAGCTGAAGCGTGGTCCATCGAAACCACGCAAACAGCGGAAACCTAAAGAGATTAAGTCGCTGGCCTCGGTGACACCGGTTGGGGTGAGTCCGATGCGGGATATTGATTCGTCGATAAGCTGTTCCATCTCGGCAACGATCGCTGCGGTTGCTGCTGGAGAGGATGTGGCAATGAGTGGATCTGGTGGTAATCCGTTGTCCAGTGGTGCGGGCCTAACGCTCTCATCCGGCGCGAGCGGAACCATTGGATCGGCGAGCGCATCGGTCGTTGGTTCGACTGAAGAGAAAAAGACTGGTAGCAAAATTAAAAAACTGTCTGAATCGGACCAGTATCATCAGCATCATCACTATCACAATCATCAGCACGATGAGCATTCGAACGGTTCCAGAGCGGCGGAAGAACATTCGAATCACCAGCATGCTGCACACGGCAAGGAACCGCCAGACAAGAAGGATAAAAAGAAATCCAAGAAGGATAAACAAAAGGGTGCGAAAAAGGACAAACAGAACAAAAACACAGGTCCGATGCACTTTACGGCAAACAATGAGCCGTGCGCGCTCAATATTCTGGGCGATCTGGACCCGACCGTGTTTAACGAGTGTAAGGAGAAAATGCGACCGGTGAAGAAAGCGCTCAAAACACTCGACAACCCGGACGAGTCGTTGTCACAGGAGGAGCAACTGCGCCAAACGCGAGCTTGTCTGCTGAGCATTGGCGACCAGATAAATCTGTGCCTAGCTGACTATCGGGATCCGGAAAAGGCGAAGGAATGGCGAAGTAATCTGTGGTACTTTGTGTCGAAGTTTACCGAATTTGATGCGCGCAAGCTGTTTAAGCTGTACAAGCATGCACTTAAGCGTACCGAAAGCGCATCGAACTCGGGCGGTGGAGACAACAGCACGACGAACGCTTCGTCCAACTCGTCCCCGGTTAAGGAAGGCAAGGACGGTGGAAAGGGTAAGAAGGCTGGTGGGAAAAAGGATAACGGACACAGTGAGGTCGCGGTACCACCAGGAGATAGTGCGGATGATAACCGGGAGGAAGATAAAGCGGGTTCTCGGCGTGATCGCAAGGAGAAAAAGCGGCATCATCATCATCATCACCACCATCACCATGGCGCCGGAATCGGGGGACCCATTATGAGTGATTCGGCATTACAGCAGCGTGAACGTTATCAGCAGCATCAGCAATCGGCGGCAGGTGGTGACAATAGTCATCACGTGACGGAACCGGGTGCAACCGGTGCCAAGGACGAAAGCTCAACGGCGATGCATTCCAAGCGACGTCTCGAGGAGGGGGAGTACGACGAAAACAGCAAAGAGTACAAAAGACTGCACGGCGATAGTCGGTAAGTGTTTGAGAAGGGAGAAGACGAGGGTGACCCAAGGAAGGAACCGAGATTGAACGGATTTGCTCTCTTCTCCACAGGAATCATCGAGATCGTGATAAGAAATGGGACGAGTATGGTCCGGACCGGGATCGAATGCGGAACGTGTCCTCATCCCGAGGTAGTGCGCCGTCTACACCACAAAGTATGCGTGTGTTTCCGGACGATCGGGGGCCAACCTATCCGGTCGATGGAGGTGTATGGCGTGATCGGTATGTAAAATAGGTTTTAACTCATGGGGCGACTATCAACTCGCTCATTCTGTAAACTCAATAGATGTGTCTTATTAAGCTATTTTGTTTACTATTATTTCAATAGGTTTGGACCGGACCATAAACGGGATCGATACGATGGTTACGGTGGAAGCAGTAGACATACATCTTCCGGCTATCATCGTGGAGATCGTGAGCGGGATCGCGATCGGGACCGTGATCGTGATCGAGATCGGGATCGGGATCGTGACCGTGACCGAGATCGTGATCGGGATCGTGATAGGGACCGAGCTTACAAGGACAAGCGAAGGTAAGCTTACCACAAAACTGGCTCCTCTCAGATTTGGTCGAATGATCTTTAAATAACACCTGTGTTCTCCCTTTGCTTAGGTACCCTCCATCCGGCCCGGGTGGTTATCCCGGTGGTCACGGGTATGGTATGTCTCCTTCTACCGGCTACTATCCTTCCGGCGAAAGCCCCTATCGGTATCCGATGAGCAGCGGAGGCTATCCACCTCCTTCATCCCGACCACCCGGCGGTGCACCTCCGGTCGCCGTAGTGTTACCTTCTGGTGGTGGTGGTGTTCCAGGGGCTCCCGGTGTTGTACCACCTGCGGACTATCTCGACTATCGGCGGCCAGAATATGATAGACGGCCACCGCCAGCGGCAAACAATTAACTTAACACACGCCTCTCGTTCTAAGGTGTTGTTTGATGATCATGATGATGATGATTATTAAGCAATAGAGAGGTCAGGTACAAAGAGGGTTGTAAATACAGAGAGGAAAAGAGAGAGAGAGAGCTAAACAGGATGCTAAAAATGTTGGCTGTAAACAAGAGGAGTACGTATACTTTGTGGCGCATATGTGCGGCTACAGTGCGGTGTACATTTACAGTGTTCAGGGCGTTTAGAGTGAACGGTTTATTAGAAGCAATGGGGTAAGGCCGGGATGGTTGGAATCATCGTCGCTGGGGAAGTGTAAAGTGGAAATCAGATTTACATTAAGACTATTTTAAATAAGAAGGAGTGCAGAAGCTAGTTTTTAGTGTAGCAGAATTGGTATAGGTTTAGGTGTCCTGCGCGTTGTATCTGCGGATCGAGTGTTGGTGATAAGCGCAAAAGCACCAGCCGTGCGCGTGCGATTGTATATGTTTGTGTGCATTTGTGCGTGTGCGTGACTGTAAGTAGATAGAGTTTAGTTAAACTCGTGCGTGTAAATGATTTTAATTTGTAATCATTCAAACATTGCTTCACCTCACCACCCATCGGAAACATCTCAAAACGGAACCAGTAACCGCCGTTGCTACGGTTCGTAACTCACAAAACCACCCTCACAACAAAACCACACACAATCCACACGCATACACAATCGTGTTACTCGGTAAGGTTTATTTATTTTATGTGAAGCCGTTAATAAGCAATAGAATAATCTATTAGTACCTCTTTTGATACGCCTAGAGAATATAGCCATGAAACAAAGATGAATGAAAACATGTCGAAAAGCCGGAAACTGTGCGACAATGATGTGTGTTAATGGGTAGCCCTTGTACTCCGATTAATGTTTTTGTTTGTTTTTTTCGTTTGTTCCTCCATACGTAATCACATTATCGTGAACTCTAAACTGCATGGTACCAAAATTGGCAATCCAAGTTACAAAGGTTAGCCATACAGCCGCCTTCACTCCCTATCGTTTGCTGTAAAATGACTTATGTTGTATATTTCGTAGCGCTTGCGTATCGAGTTTCAGTAAAATATTATAGGCATTAAACAGTGGCAAACAAGTGGCTGCAAGTTTTATTTAGATTGTTCTCAAAACATGTAAACAAAAACCTTGAAAACACGGCTTCTGTACGACACGAAATAATTGTGATTTTATACTCTAAGTTTTTATAGTGCGTACATAACAAATCCGGATAATATGTTCAGATGTAATACACTTATGGACCACAGCCAGATCGAGGATGTGAGTGATGCAACAGCTGGTGGAAGAATCACGCTCTGGACCTTTCCCCACGTTATGGAGCGCTCGCGGATATGATAGTGAGGATAGAGCAGTAGTGTGGAAGAAGGATGTATTATATTGTAAACATTTTTCTTCCAAATCATGCTAAAAAGATACCAGATCTAGAGGGGGAGACATAAAACGGGGCAGCAAAACAGCAAGTTATACGTATATTGGAACCGTGCTTCTACCACTAGAGCAACGGACATTTCAGGGGGCATTCAGGAAACAGGATAGCAACAGCATAGCAATAGATCACATAGAATATGTACAGTTTAAAAGCTATATATATATATATAATTACATAATATACACACACACCGTCTATAGACAGTCGATTGGGTCGAAGGCTGGGTTAGGCTTTAGAGAATTCAAAACGAAATTACAAACTGTGAAGCCACATCCTGCTAAATAACGAAATTGAACAAACACACGGTTACATTAACTATACAAATAAACAAGAGAAGAATATTCTTGAAACTGAGCAAGATGGGATTGTTTTTTTTCTGTCTACAATAAATTTTTCGTATCTTCATCGCCGGAAATTATTCTTTGTGCGTTGGTTGTGCAATAAATTCCAGCACGGGTTTAACAGTCAATTTTAAAATAAATTATTTTGAAAAATGTTATTTTTCGATAAATTTACAGTTGTTTTATAAAATTTCATCAAAACGGATATTTTTTAGGAAAACCTGTTAAAATAAATCAACAACCATTGTCCCTATTGTTTTTCAAAACCATATTCCGTCTGTCAAAGTGACCATTGTACTAACCACTGTGGATCGACCGTTCTTAGCGCCTTTTTGTAAGCTTTTGCTGCACCAAAAACAACAAGAGAAAAACTCATTCTCCCGTGTGCGTGGGCAAAAGAAAATCGAGTGTTGTGTTGCATTTGTGTCGTAAATTGTGGTTCACATTCCGAATTTTGTTGATAATGTGATGTGTTGTTGTTTCCGTTGTGTATTTCCGTAGTGTGCCGTTCGCTGGGTGGAAAGTCTCTTTTAGAAAAAAGGCATCCCCACGGCAAGGGCGCAATAGCGAAACGGTGGAGAAGTGAGAAGTGATTCTTTGCAAAAGGGAAAAATACGTGAAGTCCCACGACGGTGCAGCTTCGTTCTTATCAATCAAATTCGGCAGCGATAATGCATTGTGCAATAATTGGCCCATGTGCTGTTCTGTGTGTTGTGTGCATTGTGTGTCGCTAAATATCGTATCGGCATGCGGGAAGCTCGCTGGTGAAATAGTTTGTTTTGCGGACAAATAAGAGTCGTGAGTTTGTGCTGGTTTTTAGCAAGCTGTTTCTGCGGTTGACCATTTCATGTAAGTGCATAGTGGAATGCAGTGCCCAGCTGAATGCAGCCGTCGTTTGCCGATGGAAATGAATGCTGTTCTTGTGCCGAAATAGGTGAGTGTTTGTTTTCATTGCTTATGCAGTATTTGGTGTCCACTGTAACTGTGCCAAGTTAACGAAAGGAATCAACGTCCCTGAAACACAGCGGAAGCTCGTTTGTACACAGAGCTAGTGCTGAAATAATGACGACCTAATTCATGTTGTATAGGTCCTTTTATGTCCTTTGTATAGGACCAACCTAAGGGATGCTTTAGCCGTAGGTGAATCAGCCGCATATAGGCGGAATGATACAACGAATTGCTGCCCAGTTTATGCAGCTGCATACCTCTACAACCGAATCATTCCATTCCATATCATTCAAAGAGGAAACTAAAAAAAACAACAGTGTGATTTTCATTCAACTGTCAAACTGCAGTGCGAAAGAAACCTCTGGAAAATAACCTGTTGGCATCCAAGAAGGCTTTTTCGTGCGTAGGAGTCGAAAGAAAGTTGAATTTGTATTCAATTCTTCTCTTATTTCTGTGAATTCCAATGCAAATGTCTATATGGTTCTAACAATAGGTTTACATTTCACATATGTACGCGCATAAACATATTTCACAGCTTCACATAAATATATTTTTTTCTTAATTTCATAGAGATGGATCCAAAATAGGAATTATTTTACATTGAAAATGAATTAATCTCCAGTTGCATTGCATGCGAAAGCAATAAATACCCAGCATGCAAAAGACAGCCGGACGGGCTAACATTGTCGATTTACGGTACACAGTCGAAGAGTGCACGTGTTTTTAAGGCATTTTACTACATTATGGTCAGCAATTTTATCTGATATGGCTTTGAGAAGATTTTACCTAATTTTGCAAACACGTTTTATTAACATTCAGACGATTTTTCAACATTTTGCAAGTTTTAGCCCACCTTCGAGGGCATTGCTATTGTTGATGTTGGTACCTTGGGCAGCATATTGGGTGTCACACCTTCATCAAGAAGAAGAACAAGAACGTAAACAACATGAGAGAAGCCGCTGCAGAAGCGAACCAATTTTTTCAGCAATTGTGTGAAATACAGTTGTTTCCATGCAGAAAATAACAATGAGGAGTCTTCTGCATCTGCTACCATAGCGAAAAAAGCGTTATTCGCACATTTATCACCGTCATGTTCGTGCAACCGGTACCACCGTCATGATCATGCTGCCGGCAGAACCAAAGGAAATGAAAGAAATTTATGTCGTATGAATGTGCTTTTTTTTACCATGCTTCAGGTTCATCCTGTGCCCGAAGAGATCCTTAACAACGTAAATGACCCTGTTACATCGCACAATAGGTCCAGTGCCATCTTGCAGTGGTTAAAACGGGTTACAATTTTCTTCAGCGATACCGATCTCTGAATGTGCATGTGATATTCTGCGTCATAAAAGAGATAATATAATCGCACATATGGTTTTAAGCAGAGTTCTTGCTACATAATATCTGCTCCTCTAATGTATTTACAATAGTTTACGCTACGATCACATGAAAACAAGACGAGACAAACTCATGACGGTTTGATGACGGTACTGATGATGCTGTTCCACTGGAATCAGTGTCCGAAAATGCATGTAAAATAGAGACTATTTATACCTCCATTCAATTCACGAAACACTTTTCTCTAAGGCTGAGGCTTCAACAAAACCAAAATACATACCGACATTTTACTGCACCATCAATTTGGTGCATCTAGCGCAAATTCATGACGAAGACATACACCGCAGTGCATATTTCGCTTGACTCCATCATGGGTGCTTTTATAGCCCTATATTAGCCCCCAATTCAACACAGACGTAAAAGACAAATACATAACACATTAGAGATTCAAACACATACAATACGAGTTCGATTCTAAATATAGACAGTAAAATGATTGGGGGATGCATAGAAGAAAAAAAGAACTGGTAGGGAATGGTGGGAGAGGGGCAGGATGGAACCAAAAATTTTGTTTTTGGCAGCGTTGCCAATTTTTTGGCTAATGCAAATGTCAAAACCTGCCTTAGCCATCGTTATTCGGGCGCCCGAAGGTACCAATTTCGGGCGCCCTGCGGGAGCATTTTCGGGCGCCCTTTCGTGTGACGTTTGGAGCTTGGGTAATATTGGGTGCAGTTGAATTGATATTACACTCCTATCATTCCTACCCCTCGTTCGATGACAGATTGTCCGAATAACAGAAGTTAACGGACATATGCAGGCAGTCCTCAAAATACGCGGATTCGGAGATACGCGGTTTTTGGGAATTTGACAGCTGAGCTAGTTTATAGCACAAAATTTAAGCAAAATGGTGAAAAATTGGTCGAAAATACCTTTTATGTCACATAAAACATTTATCTTTAAATTATTTTAATGCAATCTTTCTAAAAATCGCCTGATTCGCTGCATAAATTAAATGCAGAGAAGGAAGTCGACTCTGTGATTTTGAGGTATAAACGAATTTGCACCAGGATTCCACTTACGCGGAAATTCGAGTTACGTGGATTTTTCCGGGTTATAGCGGTCCGCTATAATAGCGTATCTCGGGGACTGCCTGTAATTGAAATGCGCTTATACATATAACACATAAAACTTTTTATTATAAAAATAATTTATTTAATGTATACTCTTATTTGAAGCTACTTACTATAAATTCTATAAGTAGGGACGGCCCGGTGGTGCGTCGGTCTTCGCACGAGAGGGCCATCCCAACCCCGTATTCAGTACTGACTATCCAGTTACTTGTAAATAAAATTAAGGAAAGCCTGAACTGGTAGCGCTCGACCTCTTGAAGTTGTGTCGAAGAAGAAAAGGTTCGAATCTTCAGCATGTTTGGTTGCGTAATCGATTTAGCTGCCACTAGGAACTACTAAAGGTGCGGTTAACAGGCTTAAGATAAAAGTAAAAAACCTACTTTTCGAATGGTGAAGGATAACGTGTTACCGAAGATATCCGACCTTCCAAATGGCACTCAATCGGAGAATCAAATTCAACACATCGTTGCCAACACGAAGTAACATGATCACGAAAAATCTAAACCAATACTAACATTCTCGTTTGGGCGCTAACAGAGCTTGGAAGCAGTTTTCCTGACCACTTATGGGATTCATCCGCTTATGGGAACTTATCTTACTTACTTACTTATCAGGTCCTACAAACGTTTAGTAGTTTAAGTTTACTGTAGGAGTCCCGTAAATCGAGTGCTGTTAAGCAAACGTTATTGCATTTAAAAATTCATCATAGGTTTTTTTCACCGCCATTTGTCAATTTGTCCATTTTTAATGATGATGATACCATCAAAACTTGAACAAGTTTTGGTCAGAAATTGTCTGAATTTACGCTGGGTATTAAATTCGGTTCGCTGGGTATAAAATTCGAAAATCGAATAATGCGTTTACACTCGGGTTGACGAGTTAAGTTGTTGTTTTTGTACTTTCGAGTTTTTCACGAACCCTGGATAATGCGAAGCAAGGGGTAGTGAGCGAAAGGTACCGATAGCTGTCCATCTCTGTCTTTCGGTGTCGACGACGTTGATGGCAGTAAGGGCTGCTTGCATCGACGCATTCGAATTTTAACCTCCGTGGCATCGAGATCGGTCAGGACGGAGCGTGCAGTTTGGCAACGTCGTGCAAGAGAGCCAAGAGTGGAGAGTAAGGCAGGAGTGTGCGCGAGAGAGAGCGAGTGAGGAAAGGATAAGCGGACTGTACCGTGTGAAAGAGGAAGAGATCGTTTGCCATCTGCAAAGGGAGGAAGCTAAGTGTACAATAGAGAAAAGGGCCCCCGTGATTCGAAAGTTGAACGTGTGCTCTTATTCAACCCCTAACTTGCCCCGGAAAAAACGCAAATCGGCCAACCCTTAGTGAGACGGTGCGCTTCAACATCCTGCTGCAACAATCGAGGTTACCACACGAAACGGACGTTGTGTGTGTGTGTGCGTGTGTGTGCCAACAAAATTAAGGGTGCATTTTTGCGTTGAAATTTCACACTCTTCTGTATTGTGATCTGCACTACCCCCAGCAACCAAGCCAGGTGAAACAAAGCAATCGCAGAAAAAGAAACCTTGTGATTTTTCCTCCTAAGCAAAACGTGTTACAAGCAGGCGCAGCAGCTGCTGCTGGCTTAGCCATAACCAACCAATAGAGAGTGACGACGAGCTACTAATACCAACACACGCAACAATTTGCCCTTCTTTTTTTGCTGCCGTTGTACGACTCGTTTGAACGTGTCTCACTTCTTCTTCTGCCTTGTGCGTGAAGTCATTAAACGAGGCCGACGTTAATTTCTGTGCGTGCGTGCGCGTGTGTGTGTGTGTTTGGCGTATTGTACGAGCTGAAGTTTTTTTTGCAAACTTCACACACAGCGTTTCCGTGTTTCGGCACACACCAACACACATTTGATACGAGCCAAAAGTGCGTTGTGCATACGTATATGCGTGTGTGTATGAATACACTGTAATTTCGTGAAAGCCATCAACGAGTGCGTAAATTGATTGCACGCACCATCACACCAATCTGCTACCCACATAATTGACGGCGAGCTCGCTGGCAACCATCTTTGAAGAATCCTTTTCTCGGGGCTGAGAAAGTGTGCGTGAGCACGAACGTCGAGGGTGAAAAGTGTGCTATAAAGTGGACATCATCTTCCCCCTCGCTGTGAGGAAAACTGTGCGTGCGTACGTGCCTGTGTGTGTGTAGAAGAAGAAAAGCAGGAAGCAGAAAATTGTACACGTACACTAACGGAGCGCACTTTGGAAGCACACCACCACATCGTCAATCATCCCTGGGGGAATACAGACACAATCGCACATACGAGCGATACGCAGTCGATGAGAGCAATCACTTTTTTTACGTGAACGAAAACATCTGCCCCAGTGTGTGTACGTGTACGTGTCGGTAGAGTGTGTGTGCTTGTAGTTTACGTGCGTGCGTGCTATTACGTTGCGTTTTGCAATCGATCGATCGATCGGGATATCTGTTTTCTTCTGGCTCTGTGATAATTTCCCGTGTATCAACCTCATTTCAACCGTTTGCTGCAAGCTTTACGAGAGTCCCCTCTCTGTGTGCTGGAACCACTAACGCGCAAGGCCACCAACACCAATTGCGAGTAATCGAGGGTAGCGCGCGCGCTTGTGTGTGCGTACTGTGTTCCCCGGATCCAGCTTTGAATGTACGCATCATCAGCACCTTGTCCGCACGCGAAAAAGGTGTTAACGAACGCAGCAACAACGCGTCAGCAGAAGCAGTTGAAGGACATTGTCAGCAACAGCACGGAACGTATCGTGTCCTACCCCGCCACTCAGTGACCCACCCCAAACCTCCCTGCAAACGAGCGAACATGAGGATAGAGGTAAATTCGGCCGCGGACTTCCTGATGAACCTGCTCCGGGTACGGAAGGCGAACCAGTTGTCGGAAAACCAGCTGCAGCATTTCAAGGGTTCGCTGGAACAGATCCTGACACGTCACTTCCAGTGCCACTGGTATCCCGATGTGCCGACGAAAGGGTCCGGCTTTCGGTGTCTTCGGATCAACGGGAAGATGGATCCGATTATTGAGAAGGCGGGCCATGCTGTTGGGCTGAATACGGTCGTGCTGCGGAAGTTGCTACCCCTGGAGCTAACGATCTGGATCGATCCCGACGAGGTGTCCTACCGGATCGGGGAGAACGGTACGATCTGTGTGCTGTACGATACGGCCCAGAGTCGCGCGAGTCCATCGTCCGATTTGGACTCGACCGGAAGCAGCAGCGGCATTGCGTGTGACGAGTTCATCATGGAGCGGGTCGGTCGGCTCGATCTGTCCGTGTCGTCCGTGGACAGTGGCAATGGTAGTGCCGGCGCCATGATGGTCGACTACCTGGAGCACACTACCGGAAGCGGTGGCAAACCGCACCAGGGTCAGCAGCAGCACCATAACAACAAGTACAATCACAACCAATCGAACAACAGCCACAACCATCATCATTATGCGAAGCAGCGCCACAGCAACAGCATGTCGTCGTCGTCTAGCGGACAGACTAGTCCACCGCTCAGCCCACCGTACGGTGCCGCCGGCTTCCTAAACCATCAGCAGCAGCAAAATCTGGCCAGATATCAGGCCGCCCAGCAGCATGCTCACGGACCGCAGCAGCACAGCAACAACTTCTATCCGTCGGCCGGCGCGAACGTCCACCAGCCCCAGCAGTACTTCCCCTGGGACAACCAGTTCGTCAACAACAAAGTGCGCACCCAATGTTAAAGTCGACCAGAAAACTCCGTGTGCGTGTGTGTCGCCATGTTAGCACCTGGCATCACCGCCACGCCGCGCCCCGAAGGATCTCTCCCTTAATCAGCAGCAGCTGGTGTCTCCTTAAAGCAACGAGCAAACGAGAAGAAAGTCCCCCTTATTCCCGGTTCTCAAAGAGTACAAGTACAAGAAGATGTGTGTGCGCGTGTTTTTGTTTTTAACGGTTGGAAGCTTAATAAGCCGCAACGAAGGAAGCTTAATAAGGAGCTTATCAAGCAACGGAAGAAAATCGAGCGCGCAGTAAGAAGCGTGCGTTGGTGACGATCCCTGGCCGTTTTTCTTCAGTGTAATGTGATGTTTTTTTTTTGTTCTGTGCTTATGATTGTGCTCGGAAAATGGAATGCAGCAGCAAAAGGATAGTAATAGGAAAAGTGTGTCCCCAAAACACCATTTGTGTACAAAGCAACAAAAAGTCAAACGGAAAGCGGAGTGTGTGAGTGTGTGCGAGATCAAGAGTTCCAACACCGAGAAAGTTCCAGCGCATTCTCTTGGTTTTCTACAAGCAAAATGCTCTAATTCCACTAACGACCAGTACGTCATTTTTCGCCACCTTGCCTGGAAAATGACGTCGAAGTCCGTTTTTTAATTGCCATCAAGAAATCGTGTAAATGTGTAAGATCAACGTATATGTGTAGTCGCGGCTGTGTGTATGCGTATTGCGTGTGTGCCGATCGTTGCGTGCGCACTTGCTCTTCTCGGAGCGGATCGGATCGGATCGGATCGGATCCGGATGTTGTGATTGACGCGCTCCGGGAAACTGATCCGGAATGAAAATAGAGCAGAGAGTTCCTACATTGATATTTGTTTGTAAGACGGCGAAGCAGAGATTGTGAAGAGGCAGGCGCGCGTTGTGGTGGATAAAGTGTACTTTGTCGAATAGCGGTAGTAACGACACACAAGTCACGCTGAAATACAGTGCAAAAATCTCCCACCCAATCCTCTATATAGGCTATGTGAAAAACGAAAACGAAAACAAAAAGAAAAATCCCGGAAATCGCAGGATGCGGGTGACACAACTGTCAACCGCGTGTCATGTGTAGTGCATCCTTGCGGAGAACGACGATGACAGCTGGGTTCTCTGGTGCGTGCCCTTACCCCGTTACGTACCAGAAGGAAGAAGCACGAGAAGAAGAAGGCTGTGGCTACTGCGAAAGGAAGCGGAGACACAGTTAAAAGCAACAGAAGGAAACGGATGATCTTCAGCAAAAAACCTCTAACGGCGCGACGACGACGTGTCTCGTTTGATATCCGCGCACGTGTGATTAACCTCCTTATTTACACCCTACCCCCTGTACCCCATCACAAAGAGACATCAACACCGCACAAGCTGCTGCGGGTTGAATGGAGAGAGAGAACGAGGAGTTGGCGTTAGTTTAAGATGTAACACATGATGCTGACACCACAGCAACACAACACGTGAAGGAGCGATACAGACACCTTGTAGGTGTAGCGCGACGCATTTCAATTGTGATCAATATTAATTTCAAACACACACACACACAAAACGTCTTTATTATACCAGTAGTAAGAAGCAGCAGAAGGGTAATTGCGCGAAAGAGCGAAAAAGGAAAAACCGAGTCAAGAAAGTACGTGCAAAAAATGATGTTTTTTTTGCAGCTTCAAACACAAACTGTGGTGATGAGCGGTTTGGAGTAAACAAAAAAAAACAAAATGGTACGATAATTGTATGAAGGGCAAACAGTAGTACAAGCAAGTAAAACATAATACAGAGAGAGAGAGAAAGAGAAAGAAGAAATGAAAAACAAAAAAAGAAAAGAGAAAAAAAGCAAGAAACGTAAAGTAACGACACCCCCCCCAACATTACATGCGTGTGTGATTCGCTCGTGACTGTGCATGAAAGCTAGCAAAGTAAGCGTTGAAATTAAGCAAAAGTCATATTAACGAATGGATTGCGAAGGAGTGAAGCTGGGAAAAGATACGCAACTGTCGATGATGGACTGTATCCGTATGTGTGCGTGCGCGTATGTGTGCACGGAGAAGAAGAAGAAGAAGAAAACCAATTCTCACGCTCAGTAAAGCAAGAAAGAAGTATAGGAATAGTTTGTAAAGGAAAGCGGGAGAGAAAATCAATACTACTTGTGTTTTTTTGCGAGATACTTTATTTTGTCTACGGTAATATGTGTATTTTTTATAATATACATTTGTGTTTAAATTAAAAACCAACCTCCCACCACCACAACCCCCATCCCCCCACAAAACTCACCAACCAGTCCAAACAAATTAATTTAGTTTTGAAGTGATGAGCGTGTGTGTAATGTTGTGTATAGAGGGAAAAAAAAAACAAAACAAAATGATGCCAGATTTCTGTTCTGTATTACACTTTTTATTGTCCGGTGTGCATTTTTCCTTTCCGTCGTTTCTGCCTTTTTTTTTCACAGCCGCTGCACAGTTATGTGTGTGTGTGCGTGTGTGTGTGTTTTTTTTCTTTTCGTTTTGTTGTTGCAATTTCCATTGTTTGGTAAGCTCGTTCGATCACGAAACCTCACTAAACAATCATGTCAAACCCACTTACGCATCGCCAAACGTCGATCGTGATCGTTTGATTCGATTGTTTTGTGAATTAGAAAGAAAGAGACAAAAAGGCAATGGAAGAGTGATAAAAAACAAAGCAAAAAACACACACACGCATACTACCACAACCCCACGATCTTGTAAGTGTACCGGCTGAGCATAGAGTTGGTGGAAAACGGAAGGAAAAGTGTGGATAAAGTGATAGCGTGATAGAGTGATGGATTGAAGAGAGAGAGAGAGAGAGAGAAAAGGAGTTGTATGAAGATATAAAAATGTGACATGATGATTTTGATAGCGAGTAAGAGCGAGAAGCGAGTGAATCCAATGGGGTGTTAGTAAGAGGGTTTTTTGTTTTAATAAGGTCCATTTCTTCTCCCCACCCTTCCAACCAACAACAACAACCACAACAACATCCACCCCTTCCCGCGCTGACCACCCCTAATGTTTTGCACTACTTCTCCCCATCAGAAACCTCACCCCGCCGCCGGTCCGTTGCGCCTGGACATGTCTGTCTGGATTCATGCGAGAGTTTCCCCATTTTCGTGGGAACCGATTGAAAATAGTAGTAAGTGGCGCAGGCGCGCACGCATGCGGTGAGGGTTTTGTTGTTTTTTCGCGATGGAGAAGTGCACTTTTGGGGGTTGCGGGAAGAAGAAAAAGGCTTTTAAGAGACTGGGTGAAGAGAAGCAGGAGTAGGCTCCCGTCCTGCTTAACGAGCGTGGAAGGGTGGCGAAAAAGTCTAAAAGGGAGTCAGTCGTAGGTAAGGTAAGCGCGCGAAGTGAGGGATAGGACAGGAGAAAGGGATGTGTAGCGATAGGGGAAGAACTTGCGCGATGAGAATCGATTGTTTATAAAGAAAAAAAACTATATATATATATACATACAAACACTATATTTGCTTATAATTATTTTGCTGTAACAATTTTCGAATCAAAGAAGAAAAGAATAACAATCTACACTTGCATTAAAAAACTTTAAAATCAGGCTTCTTTTTTATTTTATTTTTGTTTTGTTCTTATTTGTTTTGTTTTCCATTCCAACATCTTCATCTGTCTGCTTTTTTATTGTTTTGGTTTGTTTGTTCATCTCCTACTGCGTTTGGTTGTCATCGTTACAAGGGTTGCTGTGCGGCAGCTTCGACGTTGTCGCCTACGTTGTTTGCTACGTCTTTCACTTCCATCAATCGCTGCTACTACAACTGCTGGCTCGAGATCATCTAGTATTTTGCTGCTAGTATACGTACGATCGTTCTGGTAAGGTTAGGGAAGAGCGTTTCCCGCCTCAAGGATACTCGCAGGAATTATTGGCGAGCTGCGTTATAAGGGCCGCAAGCAAGGGGACGATTTAAAATTGGAAGGGGGAAATGCTTTGGGCCTTCTGGGTATGCGTCTCACATCGATCGATGATTGTGATCGCTAATGATAGGAGGGAAACACAAATTAAACATCACATCTCCTTCAAGTACAGAGTGTCTAGGAAACTATTGAGATATCAACATTAAAACCGTGTTTCAATCACGAAGTCGGATCTTTCTGATTCTTAATAACTTATACAGATCATGCAATTTCTGGTGTTATGTGTTATGTGAGTAATATAAGCTGAATTCGACAGTTTTGCAACATTTCATCTGTAGCGTCCACGCGAGCGAGGATGAAAGGAACGTTGTTGTGTTCCGTCGAATCGTTTGGCTCCAGATGATGAAAACCAAAGGCAGGACGGGCAATGACCATAAGAAGGATTTTCTTTTTAAATCTCAGAGTTCTCTCTGTAAACCACAACGGATTTATTTCTACATCTTCTAACCATTTCTAGCTTTTCCTTACCTAATTTACCAGAAGCTCATAGCAGCATTCTGATAAGCAATGATCAATGAAGTTGTGTTTTTTGAGCTGACGTTTATCTAAAGTGAACGGTTCTCTTCTTGGTTAAGCATGGATCATTAAATCAGTTGTTAAGTATGAGTTAAGTTAGTGCGTCATACAGATCAGAATTTTTCCCAAAAACTGTTTTACTTAGTCATATGCTCGTTGGTAACGGTACAGGGAACACTACTCTGTTCTTATGTGTTTGGGATGCCTGTTACGCAGTTTCAGGGGCAAAGATTTCGAGACGTTCGGGACAAGTTTTGATAAAGTCTTCCCAACTTAGGGTGGGAAAAAAAGGTTAAACAGGCTTTCAGGCCCCGAAGTAAGTTGTAATCCCGTATGAAAAATGGAAAAGCGACTGAAATCCGAATGTACGATTCGTAAAAGGTGTGGGGTGTGAAACTCATCCAATTGCAACTGCAACTGCGCCGCCATTTGTTTCATTTTGAAAGTGGCATTTTGAATGGAAAAGTATGAACTTTTCACACAGCACATAGCTCCAGCCTGTACGCGAATGTGTGTGTGTGTGTCTGTATGTGTGAGTTGTTTTCTACTTAGCTACCAGGCAGAAGAAGGTACACGGCGATAGTTCGCTTTTTTGGGTGCAAGTGCATCTCCGATCGCACTACGCAAAGGGATTTTCCGTTCAACATCGAACATCGCATACACGCATTGTGTGTTTGGTTGGTGCACGGACGCATGAGTCACGTAGCCACCTTCACACAACGCACACACACGTACACACGTACAAATACCACCCCGCACAACACAACAAAGGCAGAAGCGGGCGGCCCATAGGCTCTGTGCGTTTTTGTTTGAACGCTTTTGTTTGTTCGACTGTTTTGTGTACGAAGAAGCCTTGTCCGTCTCCAGCGAGCGCAAGGTTTTTGTGTTGTGTGTGAGTGTGAGCCTGGGAACAACGGCCATCATGAAAGCCACGGCGAAAAGCGCAGAAGGGGGGGGCGCACATACCGTTTCGCGTGTGCACAACGACGCAATAAAACACGCGTCGATGGGTGATTTAGATGTTTATTGGTTGGCCTGCTTGGATTTGGCGAAACGAAACAAAAAAAAAAACACACACAGAAACACTAGAAACGTGTGTGAGATACAGCATGTGGGGGAAAACATGGGAATAGGAGGAAAACGCGTCTACTAGATAGATCTCTCTCGCTAGGCACCCGCTGTTGTTTGGTGGTTGATTAAATCGAAGGGGACCGTTGCGCACGGTATCTGTATGCGTGAAGTGTGCTGTCGATATAACAGACAACTCACCCCTACCCGGGCCTGCCTGCCCCGACACGCGGTGATAATGATGATGATTATGCGTTTTTTTTTTGTGTGTATGTGTTGTTCAACGCATCACCATCCCTTGGGGATTGGGGAGAAGTTTTCGGGGCTTTTATATTTTCGTTCGTGCGATGTGCGAAGGGTACGTGACTAAACGCATCTAGCCACACACGCGCGCACGCACACTAACGCAGCAACCAGGGGGTTGAAATTGGTCCCGTATGCATGGCAACATGATGGTTTCAAAATGGCTGGTCCTCTCTCCCTCCTCGCTCCATGCCTACTTGACAAGGTGACGTTGTCTTGTCATGTTGTTGTTTTTTTTTCGGGTAAAAACATCACGAATGTGTGACGTCTGATGCGGTTGTGTTTGTTTGATGCTTCTAATCATACGGAAAGATCCCCATGCTCGGGCTACGCGCTAAACAGTGGAGTACGAGTCGGATGTCGAATTGACCACCCATATGTGCTTTTATTTTTGCTATACCGTCAGCACTGAAAGATGGGGGATATGTTTAATGGTAGGAAGATCAGGCGTGTTTACTGCTCATGCGAAGATCAAGTTCGGTTTGCCTCATCCCAAGTATCCCAAGTTTGGTCCCCAAGTTTTTTTGAATTTTCCACCAGGGATTTACATGGCATTGATAATAGCATGAAGTCACACTAAATGTGATGCTGGAAATAGTAAGAACATCTATATAACTGCTATTAATGGCAACTTCTGGACAACGCTTGGAGAATGGTACCGTCACACTGGAAAGAAAAGCGTTCTAGCTTTGAGTCTATACGTTCGATAAACATTTAAGCTGCTATTTTCTTTAAACTATATTAAGTATGTAAATGTTTTTTTGCAAAAAAAAGAAACAACTCTCGTTACGCCCGTGCGAATACTGTACATCCTTTGAAATGTGTAGTACATCATGGACAGTAGAATGACTTTTATCGCGCATTAGGAGCTACTAAGAAGCGAAACAAAGTTCTCGGTGTATGAAACGGGGGAAAACAGTACTAGACAAGGTTCTGGAAGTTAGTGAACATCATGCCAACATATAAAAAGAATTGAATTCAAACGATGCTGGGGAGCTTCCGAGCAAGAAAGCTTCTCCTGAAATTGGTGCATTTCCAAGACGAGTGTCATCTTGTGTTTTGTAGCCCATTAGAACAGCTTTAACAACCGTTTGGAGAGAAGGCGACAAGATTTGTTAGTGGCTGTTGGTGCTTGTGGGTAGTGAATTCTTTTTTTTACATTTTTGTACATATAACATCTATGCTTCTTTGGTCATGGGCATAAATCGTTCACGAACCAACAAGTTACAATCTTATGGGGGATCTCTGGGACGTAATAAACGTTTAGCGAGGTTATCGGGAATAAAGGTGTATAAGGGAAATCATCATTAAAACAAGAAATTTTAACGATATATTTTTTGTTCTTGTTTGTCTATCGATAGCAAAGAGGATTTCTGCAAATAAAAGTGCCGATGTTTTTTGTGGAATTGATACACATCTCCACAAACGGTATCTTCTTCTAATGGTTCAGCTATGTAGGCTGGAAGCTTCAAGAAACAATGTAAAACATGGGCGAGAAAAACCTGTTCATCCATGCTGCTGCATCGGTGCAGCTTGCATCTTCTTTCGTATTTAGACGACCAGCACCCCCAAATTCTTTCAACGATGTCCAAGGCATTGATTTGAACGTAATCATCCTGTGATCTTAACATCTTGCGCGCTTGGTAAACTCTAAGAATTGTATTTACCCGCTTTGAAATGTGTGACAGCTAAGCCTTTTTTTAAGTTGCAACTGGACAAGAGAAAAGGTTAATATTGTGGCAATTCCAGTGAAGTATTTTCCAGAATTTCTGGAGTTTAGTGAAACAAGCTTCGACAGTTTTGAACGATCTGTGATTTCGAGACAGAAGGAATTGTTCCTTAAGTCTTGCCTGTGTACACTAATGCTTTAGACAATTTCTTGGACCTTTTCTAGTCTTTCGCCAATGGTTGCAATATGTGGTCTGGGTACTGGGTACACGGTAACCAGTGGCTGTTGGGTTGGTGCTGGTTAGTAAAAACATGCGAACAATTTCTATCCAATTAAGCAACGAATGAAGTGGTATACGCTAATCGATATGCGATTTTTAACTGTTGACAATTAGTTAAATAGGGCGTGTTACCGGTTTCGTTTAAGCTATCTCTCTATCATTGCATTATTCTTTTAATACTTCCTTTACTTTTGGTAACATAATATTTGTACCTTAATAGCTCAAATCGTTTCGTTTCTTTCTTTGAGCCCAATTATTTGTCTCTTCTCTTTGCTACCAGAATCTTAAATCTCTTTTGCTTAGTATTATGAAAGAATGTTAGGAAACTCAGTTTAGCAAAGTTGTATTTTAATGGTGTAAAACAAACAAACAGAAACAACTAAGGGAAAGCTAAAGCAAACAAACCCCACTTAAAACGCTATCTCTTTACAGGAAAATAAAAGGGAAAAAGAAAAAAAAAACAAAAGGTATGAAAAAGAGAAAACGGATAAAACGAACGAAAACACACACAGGGATATGCTTTTTTTGTTGTTGTTGTGTGAGGTATGGTGATTGGAGAATAAAGTGTCGCTTCCTACGCACAGACAGGCAAGGGATATGAACTATGGAGCGCTTAACGAATATATTTGAATGTGATAATAAATATTTTTATATAAAACCCGCCAGGTACAAACGCAGAGGCGAGACGTGTGAAGGTGCAGAGGCTTTAACGACTGGAAATTATAAATTAAGACAAAACAATACCGTGGAATGAGTATAGACCCAAGGATGAATTGGTTTTCTTAGCAAAAGATGAACTATAAACGGCAAAACATAGAAGAAGAAAAAAAAACAATCAAACAGCACTATAAACAGACCTCTTTCTTATTTCAACAAAATTTCAATAACGTAATAGAAAAGGAAAATTAAAATCAATATACAAAACTAAACAATATAAGTGAGCAAAACATGGAAACAGAAACAAAACGTTAATTGTTGAAGATCCAGGACGTTTAGGAATTTCTGATTATCTAAAATCATAAACGTTTTTATTAAACATTTTGTTTAAGTAATCAAGGCATAATACAATGCAACCCATAATTAAATGATTGGTAGCTATAATTTCTCAATTAAATCTGTACACTAAGCGGTAAAAATAGCTTCTTTCTGTCTTTTGGACCCCTTCAATAGCTTCACCTTGGTACGTGATATTGCCAAGGTTCACAAGTTCTGGTTCACCAACAAGATAAAGTTTTGATTTGCTTTCATCACCAGCACAAGCACAAGTAACATTCAGTTTAAAGTGTACGAACATGCGGTTTGTATTATTACAGGGGTGATAGCGAAATAGGAATATGTGCTCATGATTTTGTTACGAACAACGTCGAAAGTCGCGTCTCAAATCTCAAATTGTGATCTTTGGAAGAAAAAAAAACAAAAAACAAAGGGTAAACCATTTGCAGGAATGTTTAAAACAAAACAAAACATGTGAAACGATTTTAACTGATGTATCTCCATTTTAAGCGGTTGGTTACGATCGAGCGCCCGCGGTACGATCGAGTAGAAGTTTTCATCTCCCCCGAACGACCATCACCACGTCAACAATGACGGTTTGTTGGTGAAGATTTTTTGTTTTTTTTTTTGCTTTAGATGTAAGATGTATAAAAAGAGGTACTATCACATTCATAGATATTAACTAAACAATCCAATTGACAGTGCGGCAAAAATCACTCTACCAATCCATATGCAAAATGTGCGAGCGCGGTTCTCTTGTGGCCTGAAAGCTGAAAAACTGTTGCCAAATCCACAGTTTCCACACACCACCACCGGGCAACAATGCTCGCAGCTCCTGCCGTTTCACTAGCGTTTTAGTGGAGATGAATGATTAACATATAAATATATTTGTGGCGGGATATTCAATATGGCCACCGAAGTGAGTAAACCCACAAACACAATCGCTGGTGCCAATCTGCAACACACATAAGCGGTGGTTTGCAGCACCAAAACACGGTTCCAATCATTTGCGAATCGAACCAATTTTTTGAAGGCTGTTGCAAAATGGAGCGAAAAACAAAGGGGACTGCTCTCAGACGTTTCTCTGTGGTTACATCCTTTTTTGGAGCTATGTTTTTGTGCGTATTGGGCAGTAAGGTTCTGGGCATGGCACCAAACTATCGCCACAGTTCAAAACTTTCGACTGGAAGTTAAAGTGTAATGCAAAAAGGCTGCAGCTGGGCAGAGAAATTGATCGACAGTTGACCCCCCATTTCCTCCATGATCGGTAAAATAACGTGTCGACTTAATCACTTGCCTCAATCTAGACTTTAATCCGTAGCATTGTGGCAACTTTGGTCACAGTTTTGTTTCAGTGGTTTGCTTGCACACAAAGCGCAACTGACAGAGAACAGCAGACAAAACCTGCCCATCCCCATGGCATTATTATTGGTTATTGGTACAACTGAGTGACCTGAGGATGCTTTTATTCTGGTTTGGGAGGGCCGAGGGTGCCCATCCAGCAAATTTGCTCGATGTTAAGGTTCGTTTGTCGTTTGCGTTGTCCGTACTGCGCTATCTTTCGAGATATTTGTGTAATAAAAAGGAATAACAAAACTAAAAAAAAAAAAAACAGAACAATACCGAAATCAATAAGACTACAAACCAACGTACAAATTATAAGGTAGTATAGTTGGAGCGAACATACTATACCGTGTTACAGCTATCGTAATATGTTATATGGTGAGGTTATTTCGCCCCTTCTGGGGACTCATCGGTGATCCAGTCATTGGTGTGAAGTACGTGAAGTGTGCGTGAGACGGAGTGAATGAGCAAAAGAGTCTTGGAAATCGAGAGGACTGAACGTATGGCAAATAGTTTTTTTTTTCTGTCGGTTTTAGCCATATGTACACCGTAAGGAACTGCATCGATTATCTACGTGACGTATCTCAGCTAAGAAGAACTAATTAGTTAATCATATGCTACTGTTGCTTATAAGCAACTGTTGCGCACTGAGCATGTTCTTCTTTGTCCACTTGGTTGGTCAGACGAATTCTCAACTCGCGCTCTTACGATCGTGTCGAGAAATAAACCCTCCCACGTTATTATTTTATAATGCTTGCAAGATCGCCCCGATCGACTGAACTGGATATTGATGGGCGCATTTATAAGGCGCCGGTTTTGAAAGTTTCTTGCCAGTGCGGTTCGAGGCACACGGGCGCTGGATCGGAGGTGTTTAAGCTGTTTGGATATGGCGATACATTTTGCCTACATTTTCGTCGTTCGTCCCTGAGGAGTGTCGTCCAGCTTTGCAGCCCCGGGGTAGCCAGAATGTCCAGCAGCATATTTTGCGCTACCAGATCGGGGTTTTTTTTGTTTCGTTGTAGTTTTTGTCCTCTTAATCGGCTTCTCAGCAATGTTGTTTACTCTCCCGTGGTCGATCTCACGCGATCAAACTTATGATAGGCGACTCCAACCCCTCCTCCTGCCAACGGACTGCCTGTTGCCCAGCGCCAGGGTGGGAATTGGACGAAAGACGCGGGGCGGAAGATCACGCAAAACCGGTCCGGAACGTTGTTGTGGTTTTTATAAGGCGATGAGAGCTTCGAAAACTTGTCCCCCGAGCCCAAGCTGCCTGCACGATCTTCATGTAAAAAGCCTGTTTTGCTTTCGACTCTCCCCGGCACCGCTACTACACGACGCCACGCATTCGGGCGTTGGGAAATGAGTGTTGAGATCACTTGCAGTCGGCCCACGGGCTCATTAAGACCATCGTGGGGAGACCGCAGTAAACGAGAGCGAGAGATCCGGCAGACACGCTGCCTCTGCCTTACTTACGCATACCCCGGGCTATTGCGAATGCGTACAAAAACCGCGAACCGGTTTGCGTTTCTTTTGTACGCGCCTGGTTTGCGTGGAGGGAGAAGTCCCCAGGGGTGGAGTGGAGCATATGTTGCGTACGGGAAACAGGTTTCTCGGAGTCGCGTATGTATGTTATTTTCGTCTCGGACTTGGCGATATAAGGATGTAAGGCTGTTCCAGACTGTCGCCTAGTTATTGCTTCAGCAGCAGTATTGATGTGGACACCACCAGCAAACATCAGTAGACTCATTATACAGAAATTGTTCTTCATACGATGATTCTTGCCCTCCCTACCTGTCCTCTACAGTGCGGGAAGAGGCTGAAGGGCTGCTAGTGCCATTTGAGTATGCTTCATTCATGGTTAGGGACAACATCAACATCACCATCGAAGCGGTGGTTCATGAATCCTTCGTTGCTCTAAAACAAAACGACACTCTCTGGTGCGCACGAACTCACGTACAAAAGTCAACAAATATACGTCCTCACGGAAACTCACATCTGCTACCGAATAATCGTGTAACAATGTACAAATTTTTAAACGAAACGAAAACCACAAACACATCCAATACGATAAAAGAAAAACGAAACGAACCCTTAAGCAGAAAGAAATATGTAAAACGGATTTAAGCAACGTTAGAAATATGGGTGCAACCTTTATATAGAAAGATATATTTTTTTACCGAAGTTAGATAAGGAAAGTGATAAACGTACGCGTACCGATAGCGAACCAAGAACACAAGCCCCATCAGCGCGCACTGATTTAAGAACACAAAAAAAAAACAAGAAGCCAATTCAATGTGTTAACAAATACCATAAGAAGACAAAACCACCAAGAGCGGAACATACAAAAAGAGAAGAAGAAGAAGAAGAAGAAAACAACAAACAAAAACAAACAAAAAATCGATGCAAAGAACTGTGATTGTAACAAAAAAAGGAAACAACAAGAAGAAAAAAATCCAAAAAGGTGAAGAAAAAAGGAAACAAAAACAGCTTTGATAGTAAAGAGAAAAATCCACCTGAAAGAGCTGTGGAAATTTTGACAACAGTATAGGAGAAAATTGAGATGTAAAGAAAGCAAAGGGGATCCCTTTTATATGTATACAAAAAATGCACACACAACATAGAAACGTGTATGTTGTTACCCTTTTAAACCGGTTACACGAAGAATACAATCATTCGTAGCATTTGGAACTGGTTGCAAAGGGAAACAAGAGCTATGTGTGCGTGTATATTGTTGCTGTATAAGAGGAAGTTTTAGCGAATCCTGGTTGAGTTTGTTTTTTTGTTTTAAATTATTGATGAAACAGCCAGTGTACGCTAAGTGTAAACTCGAAGGTGCAACAGTTTGAAATCATTTAAGAGAGTAGTTAATTTGGAAGTTTTTAAAGAGCGAATCATGCAGAAAGGACAAGGTTTTAGGTGATGCTGATGGAGTGTAGTAAACGAAACCGATAATTCCTCGATTTACGGAAAAGAGAAACCCCATAAGGCACTGTACAGTTATGTGTATAGAAATGTAAAAAAATTCAACTGTAGCATAAACATACATTCACAAAATGAAAAGAATGTGAACATAGTACAGCAAAGTGTATATTAGTTCAATTTTGAACTGGGCAATGTGAAAGGCAAAGAAAGTGTACGCGCTTTATATAAATACACAATTAAAAACATTAAAACACACACAAAACAACTAAAAGAAGTGAAATAAATGAAGAAATTCTCACGTTTTCGTTGAGAAAGGTTAAGTTGATAAGATCATATAGAAAAATACAAAAATCTCATAATAATTTTTGGTTTCTTTAATATGTTCAATCAGAATATTGGTTATCACTTTGATATTGTTTCCCAATATTAGACATCAAAAAGTCATAAACAATTAGAACAAATACGCCATTTTTAACGTACGCGAACGCGTGAGTGTTTGCCCAATTCGAAATTGATCTCTTAGCATGGAATATGACCAGAAACTCTCCAGTATTGTTTTCACTTTTGTAGAAAAATGATACAAAAAAGCAGTAGGAAAATGGCACGACGAAAGCGAAAGAAAAGAAAAGGAAAAAAAACAATCTCACACATACAAACCTGTCAACAAAATGGAGGAATAGAATGGCTGTTAAAAAAAAAACAAACAAACGGAACTGATAAAAATGTAATGTGAATTTGTACAAATCTACAATGAAACTGATTACGATTAAAGAGTATAATGAACATTTTATCTCTCTTCATGTCCGAGCTCCTGTTACATCTTTCAAACCTTGTAGAATCGCAAAAAGTCATACGAGAACGAATGAGACAAAGAACACTTGTTTAAGCATTTATATACGTAATGTACATTTTGTAAGATTCTGTGCAAAACAAGAAGCTGCTCGAAACGTATTTGCCCGTCTTCCTCTGATCGACGAGGTTTACCAAGTGATTTTGTTTTGAGTTTTTTTGTTGCTGTTGATGTAACAATAACTTTGGCTCTCTGATCAGTGTCGGTCGTTGCTGTTATGCCCTTCATCTCTCTTAAACTTGAAATATAAAAAAAAGTCATTGGCGCTTGTTAAAAAAAGATTTGAAAATGATATCTGGTAAAAACCTGAAGCACATTGGCAACGCTGTAGTTGTACGAAACAAAGAACTGAAAGATAGAAAATGTTAAACCATCTGTTCCTGTGGAAATGTTTCACCAAAATTTCTAAGCGAAAATCACCATGCATCAGATCAATTGTAACGACTCAAAGGAGGAAAATGTCAGACATACAAAATGAGATCATTTTAAAACATTTAATTAGCAGACTTAAGCTAATCACACACAGTTCGTTTGTTATCCACACTCTCCGAACTCTACCAAACCCGTTTCGATCGCAATTTTCTTTCTTCTGTAGTGCAAATTTGCCAAGTTTAAAAACAGTAATCACAACTTGGATGATGGTAACATTTTTTATATAAATCTTGTGCGCATCAATTCACATAACATAAAAATGAAGGTAAGACACCCCATTCATGCGGTTAAACAGAAAGAAAAAAAAAACAAAAAGTTGAACAAAAGAAGGAAAGAAAAAGAAACATGAATAAACAAACAAAAAATACCAGAGGAAAAAATCAAACATGAAAAGAAAGTACCAAGAATAACGTAGAGGCAAACTTTTGCAGAAAAGTAACACAAAATTCTTATATACATATAAATATATCGATGTTGAATAATGTAAAACCTACTAAAAGGAACAAACAAACACGATCAGAAACACGAAACGAATTTTGCATTGTGGAAACTGTTTAATAATTGGATGTAAAATCGATGAAATGGTAGAACCGTGTGTGTGTGTATGTATTCCATATGTTTCCATTCAAATCTCAAAACATAAAGCTCCAAAACGAAACAAAAACAGCACATGAATCCTCTAGAGCTAGTTCAGAAAATCCGTTTTTTCTAAAACCGTAGCGATTTCTTATCCGCTGTGTGTGTGTGTGTAAAACGTAAATTTAATCCACACTGGTAACACAAACCAAACGTTGATAAGAATGGATGTTGAAAAACCGGAAGGGAATCGCCCATCCATATAAAAACTTTCCCCATACAACAGCAAGCCATTTACGAACGCTCCAGATATAAGGGAAAGTCCCTTTTCATCTATATTGTTGTATTTTCTGGGCGCCAAAACGCATTGCGCCAAAACGAAGTCGTAACGATAATGCACCAATCATAAGATAATCCACAAAACCACTCATACACCCATCTACTTTTACCACCCATTCCTAGTACCAGTGATAGAGAAGTGTACGAGAGGCGATAACTGCTTCGGAGATGTTTGTAAATAAAATCTGGAACACATTAAAAATGAATGAAAAACACATAAATTATTACCGAGTACGATCAAAGACCGAGCAAAGCAAAAAATACCGTGAAAACATGACGAAAAAACAGAAGACGATAATACGATTGAGTATACTTAGCTGGTACGTTATGGTGATTTTGTTTCTGTTCTAAGCAATGAAGCTGCTGAGATTGAAGCTTAAAGTCATCTGTCGATTGTCGTCCTGCTTTGATAATTTCTCCTTCGTTGTTCTCTTAGTTGGAGAAGTATTACCGTTTGTTTATCGATCGTAATGAAATAAACGTTCCTAAAGTACAAGCTGACTGTTAAACGATACTGGAAAAAAAGATCTGTACAAAAGGCAGGCATAACATCATACGCCATTTCTCACTGCAAAGAGCAGGAAAATGATCATGTAACGCACATCGGGCGTTATTGCGTGCTGTTGGTAAAGCATGCGACTACAAGGATTACGCATTATTCATCTTTTTGATAGAAGAAATTGCTGCTACAAAACACGAAGCAAAACACGATCGAAGAAAAACAACAACACAAACCTTCGTGGAAAATGTGACTTTTCCTTGAAGCAATTATTTTTGTTCTCTTACTTTATTAAATTTACTAGTTTTCTTACTCTTATGAAGCAAATTAAATGCAAATGAAATGGGCAAAACAAAAAAAACAAAAAATAATGCAAAACTAAATGAAGAATGAACAAAAAACCTACATATATATTATATACTGAACTACAATGATGCAAATTCAATGGGAGAAAGAAAAGCGAAGAAAAAAAACATTACTTAAAGCATCCACAACGCATCCCCCCATCCCCTTTCTCCTATATAATGAACATAAGCATATAAATATATATATATTAAATGATTACGAGCATAATAACATTTGCAAAAAAAGAAGAAAAAAAAGAACAAAATTAATTGTACAGAGAGATTACGGCGATAAATGATGATGATGATGATAATGATGATGAAACAAACAAAACAAAAGAAACAAAAAAAAACATGATGATGATAACGATGATAATGAAAATACAGCATGCTGGAAAATACAATTGAAAGTAATTAAAACGTATATTATACATAGAAATAATAAAAAATCAGCATAAATTTGATGAAAAAATGAAAACGTTTTCCACTGTGTGTTGTGCGTGTGTTTTCTTTCGCTTATGTTTTTTTCTTGATCTTGTTCTTGTTTGGTAACCGAGCGATGGGTAATTCTTGAGAAACGGTTCTATTTGTCTATGCACGTTCACAGCCTCCTGGATGTGTCTAGGATCTAGCGCGGTGCCAACGCACTTACGTCTACGTTTGAATTTGCCCTTAAATGATTCTTCTGAAACATTGCATCAATACAAGGTGTGCTCAGCTGCAACACGAAGTGCGAATTGGTTTGTAGATTTAGGTGAGTTTTCTGGTGGTCTTTTTTCTGTCCTATTAATCCGAGAATTGTGGCAATGTCACGCTCCAGTGTGCAAAATGCTACGTTAGTTTGTTTTATCTGTTCCATTGCCAAGAGTGTTTGCTTTGACGGTTAGTTTCGCATGAGCTGTTTGATGATACGTTCCATTTTTCGGGGAATTTCATATTTTTACTCAGAATATAATCTACACTTGGTTGACGATTACACCACAGGTTCAATCTCCTCGCTTGGGTCTGGAACTGTTGCCGATCCGCTGAAGCTACAGGCAAGCTGCAAAGATGTTTTTGTGATGTGAGCTTTGAGTATTTGAATATTTGTTTCTTCAAAGAGAATAGTTAATATAGTCCTCATCGTAATTGCTCAACTTTAGAATAGCCCGTAGGAGTGTTCAATGGCTCATATTAGTCAATCTTGAGGTACTCGTTCTTCAAGTACGTGGTCCCATTAGCTCGCCATTTGATATAACGCTCCGAAGTACGATTTTTGACATATCCCCACAAGAAATAAGGATGGAATATGGATCCTATTCCCGAATTCTGATCATGACAGACCCGGATATTGATCCCGGATTATCAATCTAATCGTAGGAAGTCCCGCTCCTGGAGGATTCGAAATTAGATTATAGTGTTGGTGGACGAAGCGGCCCGGTATTGTATTGGTAGCGGCGCCGGTAATTAGAGTCAAAGAAAGCCAGAAATGGCAGGGCCGTTGAGGTTGTCGTGTCGACAAAGAAGAAGCAAAAATTGGTGAACAAACCTGATAAGTGCATTGAATCTACATCCACGAGAAAATTAAAATAATTCGTTTACATTCGTTTACAGTTTTTGTTTTACAAAAAAGTTTTGAATGTCAATTTGTTATAATGAAAATATCAACGATATTTTTATCAGAGCACTGAAAATATCATTAAACAGAGGAAGAAATTTAAACAAACAAACTGAGGAAGTAAGAAAATGAATGTCAAGATCGAATGATCCTTTTAAAAAATATCGGGTAAAAATTGATTTCTTCTGTCGCTCAGTCAATATGTGCCCAGTTTTAGATAAAAGTCATTCCTAACAGAATCCAACCTCCTAAGTCTTCAGCATCGTGGCACACGGACAGCTTTTACCTATGAGAATGGAATGTAACATTATTAACAAAATTGGTTATTGGAGTTCTTATCGAAAAAAGGGTATAAATTTTGCATAAGATCATTGCATTTTGCATAAGATCATTGACCATATGTCACATTCTTGTTTATATGAGTATTGCTTAAGTTCTTACACTACAGCTTTGAGCAAGAGTAACTGAAGCAAATGTTAACGTTATAATCTTAACAAGACCTGCACTATGCACCTAGGTACGATCGTTCCACAGAAGGAACGGAACGAATCTAGTAGGTTAGGAACGAAATTCCCATCACTGCCTACTGTGAAAGATCCAGATCCCGAAAGATCGTAATCTGGTCTAGATCACAATCCCGAATTAGAATTAATTCGCCATATCATTGGCGAATAATATTGATCACCCATCTGGTCAAACATTTCCACTCGTTCTAGATATCGCAGACACCTTCTATAAATGATCCCAGTGTATGTAGGTTATATCAATTGTAAAATCCTTTCGTTAGAGGACATTCTTGTTTGTTCGTGCTGTTCGTTTACGTAACACAAATTCGGTTTGTTACATCTGTTGTGATGTTATTTCTTCTCAACAACCAAAAAAAAAACAACACTCAAACTTTACCTCGGTGACCAATAAGAGACCACAAGACGATCGTATCATTCGGGAGTAGCAAGGGGTGGTTTTTTTTTATGGTATTTTCTTCCATCCCCGAATCATCCAATCGTAAAACTATTGCGTCGTAAACATTTCTGCGATGGACTTCCCCGGGGAAACCTGTTCCAAAGAATGGGTTGTTTTGCTTGTGTGCAGTCCGCTACCAAAAGTTCTCGGCTCGCGAACGACGAGAGCGCGCAAGATGACGCGCAAGGGAATGGAATCGCAAGCGCAAAAGAGAAACACGCAAAATAACGTCAAAATAATAGCAAAGCAAAAAAAAAACAAAAAAGCGCCATCACACACCTGCTCCCGAATGTTGCCCAGGGGCAGAAAGTGCTGCTTGGAGGAAATTATTGACTTCCTTTCGCGTTTGCATTTGGGGGAGGACCCCGAAACACGACGCAAGACGAGAATGATGTCGAACGGAATGGGAATTTGTTTTCAAACGCGAATTCCTTCCCTCGGCGTATGTTTCACGGTCGCTGCAAAACAATTGCCCCGCGCACAGACACATACCAATGCTGGTTGGGATAGGAATTGCAAAATTTAGCTCATGCTAGAATGAATGAATGTGCTCAACGAAACATAATGCCGAAAACATTGTGTCTGTGTGTACGTGTTGTGTGGAACGAAACGAAACATGCATAAATAATTTCACTCTCTTATCATTGGGGGGCCGGTCTGTTTGGGGTTGCACGGGGGTTGCAACCTTCCCACCCAACCCATCATGGGGGAGACTCGCAATTGTGAGTTCATTTTTTGTTTGTTTGATTCTTTACCCTTTGGTTGGACCTCAGGTAGGGTCCTACTCCTCCAACCCCCATTATCATCCTTCGTCGAAGGGTTTGTAATAATGGATGGACATGGTCCGGTGCATGCAGTAACCTTCACTGAAGCACGAATCCACGTCCAGTTTGCTTGACAGCGGGAATGCGTCGTCGACTCGATCGATTTGAATGTTCGAAAGTTTGTAGACTTTTTATCGGGCTGAACGATAGTTTTTGGACTTGTTATTCCGACCGCCAGGCGGGTCAGTCTGGCTGGGTAGAAAAATAAATGTTTGCATTTAGCGTTGACCGAGACAAACAATTGGCTGATGGGTTTTGCGTTTCAAATTTCGTGCTGTCTCGCTAAGGAGGCGTATCAAGAAGCATGTTTGGCAGAATTTGGTTTGAATTTATAGAAGAATTTAAATCGTATTTTACTATTTTAATAAAGATTCTGTATAAACTTTTGCACATCTCCCATTTATTTGTTGAAAACATTATTTACTACACAGTTAAACCGAAAGGTATTCTAGGTCGTAAAGCAACCTTCTGCTTTAGTAAACAAGCAATTAACACTTTACAAAACAACCGTCCATCATCACGCCATTTTACAAGCGAGCTTACTTTAAGCAACAACAAAAAAAAACACAGTACTTAAGTACACTTCCGCAAAATTATTGCGTCTTAGCTGGTCGCCGCGGCTAAATACAGTAACGCCTCTACGCACACACGACCACTGCACCGTGTTTGTGCTGTGGCTGATAACGCAGCCGCGCACATATTGTAAAAGTGGTGTCTGGTCGTTTGTTTGGTTTTGTCCATTGCGTTGGTAGAATAAAAAAAAATTGAAACCAAATCCTTTTGCTTCTAATTTGCGTCACCCCGAAGCCACATCAGCGATAACAACGACCATCCCGGTGTCCAGCACCCGCATGGTCCTATCAATGGGTAAAACGTGGTGCAGTTGGGTTTGGGTCGTCGTGTTACTGTACGCGCTGATGTGGCTTATCGTGCGCCCTGTCCACCCCCGATCCGACACCCCCAAAGGGACAGTTTGTGTAAGTTTCCGACCGTCCTTACCCTTCGCCGACAATCCGTTCGCGTTTGTGCAAATACTACTGAACGCGAAGGGCGTCGTCTCCAGTGTCTCGGTCCGATCCGGTGCTGCTGTTGATAATGCAATTGCAATGTTTGTAGTGCACTGTAGGCGCGCAGGGCAACAAAAACACGTACAAACGGGAGCGAGACCGAGTCTCGGTGGCAGGTGGTGGTAGCGTTTGCCTCGGTTGTACGACGGTTGTAAAGAAATTGCTCATCAACATGTTGAGTGTGTGAGATGGAACCTTTTTTGTGAGTAATTTCTATTCTTTCTTAAAACGTTGGGAAGCTTTTTACGAGTGGGTGCCATTTTTAAATGACAACATTTTAATTGAATTTAGACGAAATTATTTGTTTTCTTTTTTTAAGAATTTTCTCATTAATGATTAGTAATATTGTAGGGTAGATGTTTAAACGAATTGAATCATCATGGGATTAGATTAGGTTTAATAGATCAATGGTGTCATCATGAAGATGCTTTTCCAATGATTTCTCCAAAAGCAAATTTGCCTCCTTTTTTTAAAAGCTTAAAGCTTTAAAGAATAATATCTTAAATGTATGGCACAGTGGAGCAATGTAGGTTTTTGTTGGATCATTCAATGAAACCTTTAAGTTATCGTGCAGATAGTGGAGATCGTATCTTGATATTAACTAAAGGTGAAGATATTCTCTAAAGTTCCTAATTACGTGATCGTTGACACTAGTGGGACTAGTGAGGCTCACAACACTGTATTTAAAGTTTGGTCCCACCCAATGGATTTAATTTTGCGTTCATTGATACAAAATTACTCATGTTTGTTGGGTTTTGCCATTCGTTACGGCTTAAGTTTTAGGTCAAATAATTTGTTTCCTGCCAGTAGCAGCTAGAACAATACCAACAATTGCTTGGTGAATGTGTTTCGAAAACCATTTACTCACCTAATTCTACGTTCATTCTACTCGCAGCGAGTGAAAAGTACACATACTCGAGCGAATTTAATTTTCCACTAGATCTGCGATCCACTTTTACGTGTGTGTTTATTACTCTACAACCTTGTGCGTCTCGCACCGTATAGCTATATCAGTAAGCATGCGGAGTACACCTATGGTTGGGGTTTTACCTTGCCCTGTCCAACGTATAACACAAAAAAACCCCTTGAGAGTCTTTTGTTTGCCAACCGGCTACAAAGTTGACATTTTGTGTCGTCGTCGTTTTTTTTTACATTTTTGCTTCTTCGCTTACCCTCTTCAAAGTCGAAAACCTTGTCGATAGCCGCTTATGCGTGCATTTTAGGGCACACTCGCTATATGGGCCCGGGATATCTTTGCCTTATCTTTGCGTAGTGTGAACGGTGAGCATAACAAAAAAAAAACAGAAACACTGTGACAGTTTTCAGCGACACACTGGCGTAAAGGTGTTCGAGTGTTATCAATACCTTTAATCGCACGAATAAAAAGTATGTGCGCAGCAAGCAATAAGTGCTGGTCGTAAAAATCGGGGCAATGGTACAACCAGGTGATAAATGGTGGTTGTTTCTTGTTGGGAATATAACCTGAGGTGTTTTTATTTGGAAATTTAAGACTAATGGCTATTACTTTCAATTTAAAAACAGATATCTAGTTCTACAACATAAAGTTATACATTTTTTAATAAAGTTCTCTCATGATAAGAAAATGAATGATTTACACTCCGACACAACTCCAAAAACTGATGATATGCCCTTTTCCTCCAGCACTATAAAACTCGTGGTGCATGACGTTTCTCTTCCCCGATTAGGAAGACTCGTATTAAAACGGATCTTGCTTGCCACCAAAAACGTTCGTTGCTGTACGGTTGACATTTCACCGGAATTCGTTCTGACCTACTGTTCGGCAAAAGAACCAACAAAAAAAAAACCAACACAGGAATGTTGACTTCCTCAACTAGGGACCACAAAAATGGGAACGGAAATCCTTCAGAGACGGCGGAACAGTCAGAGGATGTCGTTACCTGATGGCCGTAAAGGGATTTCTAATTTACATAATATACGCATATAAATGAAACAAAAAAAAAATCCGTCGTTTTTCCGTCGTCCATCGTGATGATGTGTCAATGTACCTGGAATGTGTTTGTTCCATCTGATTTTCCCAAGCTGACCTTTCTTTAGTGGTAGTGGTACTTCATCCGATACCATTTTCCCTTAACCGTATGAAGCCATTACTCATGGACTCATGGCTGAGTACCTGGCGAAAAAGAGGATTACATTAAGTTTGCTAACTGTCGGTGATGGAGTTAAGTTTTTGTTTCCGTTTTTTTTTTCTCCTCCTTTCACCCGATCGTGAGTATGGGTATGCAATTACAAGGTAGAAGTGAAGCGATCGTATCACCACAGGATCGCCAGACACGTCAAACCTGCAGGGGGAAATAGTAAAACGGTTAACAATTAAACTGAACACATTTTCCTATTTGAGCTTGCAGTCAGCTGTAAGGCAGCTGTATGTTTTGAAGCGTGTCCTGCAACTTGTAAAGCCGATGGAAATGCTCGTATAGCGGTGGAATTAATGCTCCTAGTAACATCTCCTTATGGGGGGTAATATTATCCTGTATAAAACAACCTTCAAGCATGACAGTGGTCGAGTGGCAATAAAACTAACGACTAACAACCACGATCATATTGCAAACGATCCTCTGAACGCTGCATTCCCGATCGAACCTTGACGAATGGGACGTATTGCTTGGGTCCCCGAACGAAGGTAAAGCGTGACAGGAGAGTCCTACAATGTAACGGTTGGCTAACACAAACACAGACACAATGCCGCTGCTGCATCGACTGCCAAGAACCAAGGGGGAAACTTCATTCTTTTCCCCCCCTGCTGAATAAAGTCGGTTGTTTCCTGAGCCTTCGCCGTACAAACCTCTACACCCAGCAGCTTTTCGTGGTCCGTTAATTACTGGCGATGGCAACGGCGCAATATGTGCAGCAGCAGCAGCAGCAGCACGCCGCCTGCATTTATGTACGTGTCATGCATGTCCGCGGTTCAATTGAATTGCTGGTGGGATAAGGGGAAGACGGTGCCCAGGAGCAAGAGGCAAATGGAAATGGTCAATTTCCCAGCCGGCGAGCGCGTTCGGGTACGTTGAGAGTGGCATTTCTTCATGGTTCACTGCATGTTTCAATTTACGAACCGGCTGGCTGTGTATGTGGCGTGTTTTATGAGGTACTTCATTCTGATGCCTTCAAACAGCATTACAAATTGTGTCCTTTCCTGAATGTGGATAAAAATTCATCTCACTATTTTCGATTTCATCTCTAAAACGCATCCCAACGTTGAAGCCATCTGTAATGCTTACACTCACATCACTCAATTCCCGTTTCATTTCAAGGTTTTTGCCTTGCTCTCTTTAGCTCACGATTTCAATGTGTGTAGGCGTGTGAACCTACCACCGGGAAAGCCGGGACCCCGACTATCGTCGTCCATTGCTTGGCAACCTTAAACGGTTTCAGTTTTTTTGGTTTGTTACTGCTCGCGCTTCGTCTCGTTTTATTCCCGCGGGAGAACCACTTTCGCCATCGGGACCATAGGGACACAGCCGGCAAAAAGGGCTTCATGACCATGGGAACACACAGTGAAAATCCTTCCCATCGGTGTGGCAAGGGTAGAGCCGATGCTACAGATTTTCAACGGCAGAATGCCACATTGTGCGGGTAATTGAATACTACTTGATACATTTTATTACAAGCTGTATGTTGTGTTGATGTTAAAGGAGTTCTTAATGCTATATTACTTTAAAATTTGTATCATTTACTGTAATAATATCTTCTGAACATTTCAATATTCATGGCTATACACACTATATCTTAAACTTCCCTTTTTTCTGTTGAATCTCGCTTTAACCTCCTTTTGTAGAAGTTTAAACCCCGACAATCAACAGACACGGGTTTACTGGCGCACTCACAATGTCCCACATCTCACACCATGCCTTCGTACGATGATTTATGAAATGCACGACCAACGATGCATTTCACGCCTCGTATGTTAACTGCCGACATTTGGTAAGGTACAATAATGGAACGACGACCGATTCTTCTTGAGCCTCATCTCGACTCGTCTCAACCGGGGTGGGGGAGGCTGAGGGTTGTTTTTATCGTCAAAGTGATTGAGAATGGAATTGCGGTCGCGCGAAGCGTTTATTGATGGTCATTGCATCATCACCATTAGCATGGATGGCGGCGGCAGAGACTGCCAACGCAAAAAGGAACGATCGCACAAATTTGAAGGTTGTCGTAAGAGATTAATTGTTCGGCGTGTGACTATCTAGGCATGGTCCGTTCGGTAAGTAATTGGCCAAGGAAGGAGTAATTTGTTTTGGCTTGTTTGAGCCAGCGGTTAGAGGTTTACTGCTGGCCAGGTCTGTTGTGTGTCTATGATCGTGTGATTACGTGTTAGTTAGTCATGTTTATTGTTAGGTGTTTTTGGAAGTTGCTTTGCTTGAGAAGTTCCCAGAAGAGAGCAAAATGTCCACGTTCTGTTACGCCTTGTCTTAAAGAGCTTTTTCTAAAGTGATCTTTTGGTCTTAACAAAACAAAATCAAGGAAACTCCCTTAAATGGTAAACTCACAACATCTTCTGAGGTTGTAGCCTATGTCAGTACTTGCTACGGAAGGCTCTACTGGATGAGGTTCTATGCCAGACCTAGCGGGATGTACCGATGAAACTCGATGAAATACTAAGTCATTACACCTTGCGGGTAATCTTCAAGGATTTTTGTTGTATAATCAACATAACCTATTTAATAAAACATAACCAATATAGACAACAAAAACATCAGATCTTTAATATTGGCTATAGATTCGTCAGATACTCAGGTTAGTTCTTATAGCTGTGCAGCTCTGTTTCAAAGTTGTGGTAAGCTGCTCTGCCATTGTGATATCATGTGCTTGCGTTGAAGTATGCCTACTCACAAACCCTGCATTTTCATTCTGACATTTATTGGACCGGATAGAGAGCTCCGAAGTTTATACATTATACATTTCCATCTTATGTACAATACAAAACCATACGGGGTTCGTACACGGTTTAAGTTATTTTATTTATAATCTAACACGAACCCGATAAGCAACAGCAGCAGGGAACGAGGGAACTCTAATTTAAGCAACCCTCCCGGCGTACGAGTGCACCGTTGCACACGATCGTATGCGGGCCCTTCATATCCTTTCATGGGTTAGAAAACCGTTGAATGGAAAGGTCCTTTTTTCCCGGTGTTTTAGTAGGGTGCCGTTAAACGTTGCTGCTGCTGCAACCCCGATGTGTCGAGAGAGAGGGTGCCTAGAAATAGATTCCCTTTTCTCCTGCCGAATGTTATATCAGGCGCGACGGTGTGTACACAGATCCTTGTCGAATGTCCGCCGGATGTGTGTGTATGTGTCGCTGTTTGGGCTTCGTCCGTTAGGGGCCGAGGCAATGATAGCTTCTAACGCATCGAGTCACCACCATTACACACCCTCATAAATTGATGTGTCTCTCACGTCGCTTGATTGATTGAACGGCGATACATACTGCGGGGAAGCAGCTGCATAAGTTGCATCCGACACGACGTTGATAAGCCGCTCCGTGGTGCCATTTTTTGGCAAATAATTAGCGACAGGAACCGAGTTTCAACATTCTGCTTGGAACGGAACTGCAGGGTGTCCCTTTGTTCCAATGTGTTGTGGTTCTTTTGCTTGCGTTCCCTTGCGAGCAGTTTGTTGGAAGCGTTAGCTCATCAGGCGCTTGGTCAAGGGGTAAGATAGTTCACACGCGGTGACACATAAATCGGGCATGTGACACAAAGGGGTAGCAACAAAATGTTACCAACTGTGCATTAATAACGTTACTTGAGGAGGAGAAGATCTCAACAAAAAAATACTTCATATTGCTATTGCTATTACCCATACAATTGTTGGTAGGGATTCCTAATATTATATCACAGATTTTTGCTGATCTAATTGTATATTTGTATAATGGTTCACAACTCTAAACATGTTGTAAATACGTTGCATTATTTTCTCTCCTCCTCGTCAATGTAATCTAATGTGAAATACTGCACTCGAACATTGGAAGTAATGGACGGCGCCATTTTGCTATCGCCAGGGTGACCTTGGCCGCCAAACCTCCGGGCTGGTCTGGAGTGGAGCAAAAGTCCATTAAAATTTCTTCCTGCTCAGCGAAGCGACACTCGGTCATCATTTAGAAAAAGTGGTTAGACGCTCCCGCTGGGAAACACTTCCCCAATAAACAGCAGAGTGCAGGAACGATGGAATAGAACATCACTCGGAACTTATGCCATGCTTCCTAAGAGCAAACCATAAATTAGACAACGTAGCAGCGAACCATCAACGCCGTGGTTGTTTGAGGCCCTTCACAAAAAACCCATTCGCTGTGGCAGCAACCAGCAACCAAAACCTGAAGGTTCTTCGTGATGAACCACACAACGCTAGGAAGGAGGAAAGAATCTTCGCTCTCTGTGTCTTAAGAATTACGACTATCATTCCACGGGGTGTGAGATGGGTTGATGGGAGTGTACTGGGCACGACTTTCGGCAAGCTTGGCAAGGCGTGTGGTTACAGTGGAGCTCAGAATACAATTCAGGGTGATGCTCAGGAAAGCGTTTGGACAAGGTTCTGGCGTGCTTGTAGAATGAGCTTTCCTACTGTTAAAGGAGTGGTTCGTTTGCTTCCTTTTACCCTGGCTGTCCGTGTAGCTTTAACATGAAGGTGTGAAACTGTACAAAAGGCATTGGTAAACCCTGTGATGCTTTACCGGTAAAGCATTAAGGCAACAAGAGAGATCGATGAGATTTCTTCATGGAGCGGAAAGGCGCGTACGCAAATACCCTGCCGTGCCAGTCCAGTTTGGACCGTAAAACATCGATGGCTATAAATATACGCATCACTAGGCATACGATGATGTATTAGATTCGGAATCGCCACCGAATAGTTGGAAGCGCCACCGGGTATTGCCGGACCGTAGGTAGGTTTTCGATTTGTACAAAACTAGCTTCTTCTTACCGATTTCCCACCGATGCGCATACCAAGCGCCTATTGCGCCTTGGATGGCCTTCGAGTCGTCGTGGGCAGTCAACCATTATCCGCCCACCAGACGTGAATGATTCATCCAAAAATCCGAGAGATCTTGTGTGGATGTAGCGGCTTCTCCGGTGCGTACAGTGTGTCTAGTCGGTTATAATTGAAAGCCTAACCAACTTAAAGTGGATTCACTGTGGTGTGGTGCTGCCGGTGTGGTTGAGGATCGTGCATCGTTTTGTAAGTATCGTGATCGGTCGTGATCTTTCCACACAAAGGCAGTGAGCAGCGACAACATGCACGGGTAAATCTGCACGGTGAGTCATCGCCATGCTGGTTTCGCAATCAGTGCGTTTTATTTTATTTTGTTTTCGCCGAAAGTTGATCCTACCGGTCCAGCGGACGAGGAAGTGATCCATGCGGATGACGCACGTTGGTAGGAAGCGAGCAGTGTGTCTCTTGCGTGGGTTATACGATCTTGCTGCACTGATACCAGAACAGGTTTTAAAAATGCTGATAATAAAAATGACATTTGCGGAAAAAAAACTTTAAAGATTTGAATAACATTTTTACAAAACTTATAAGACTTATATTATTGTCAAATCTTTGATCAACTTTATTTTCAAATGTGTTCAAAGCTGTATTTTATTTTATTTTGTTGTTAAACTTAAGCTTTAAACATAACTTTAAAATTTCATTTTTACGTGATTCGACAGGTCGTTACATAATTATAAGATCACTTTTATTGTTGAGAATAAATTATTAATAATTAAATAATCACACACTTACTTATGGGACTGGAAACAGACGGAAAAGTTAGATGGAAATAAATAAGTAAGAATTGGAAGATAAAATTTGAATTTTAGCTTTACAATGCCAAGTCACACATTGTTCCGTGGGGGTGGACAACGTATGATTTAAAAGAAAAACACTAAAAATAATCAGAAACTTAATTTCACCTCTGAGAACCTGAGATTTGGCTTGGCACATATGTGCATATTTTAAAAACTCTAAACTGCTGTTCCTCCTGTGTTCTAAACTTTCTGAACTCTTCAATGACGAATACGCTTTAAGAGCAAAGAAAAAACCGTTTTTATTTGGCGAACGCTGCTGTCGAATTCAGCGTACATTTGCAGCATACGTTGTGCTTGTGATCATTTAACTGTTAAAAAGACAAGCTTCGTCTGTCGATCTCCCTTTAGTCCATCTATTTGTATACTTTTCGCTGTCTTTTTGTCGATATCGCTTCTCTCTAAAATTTTAATTAACACTTTAAAACACAAATGGTCTTACGTACCGTGTCCCATCTTAACCGTTTCTTGGGGATAATATTAATAGGTAATATGTAAACTGTGGCCATAAAATGATCTCATTGCTTTCTTATTGCCTTTCAAGCGGAAAGGCTTGATCGAACCTGCATCGATTTGCATACGATCATTTCTTCTACCCTTCAGCAGTCGAACCGTTTTGCTCACGAATCGCAAATGTGCGAGAGGCTGTTTGACGTTCAGCCATTTTTTTAGCTACACTCGCAACACAACTTCGTGAGGCTGGTACGAGGCAAACCCCCGGATGAGGCCGGACGGATGGAAGAAAACAATGCATATTCGTTAAAGCATTAAACCAGAAATGGGTAAGAAATCATGAGAAGGAAGTGGAACTCAACCCACCCCTCAACCCCCCCACTAGACAGGGTCGTGTGTATTTTCCCACTCTCGCGTCGGGCACGGCGCACTCCAGCGTCTACCAGGAAGAAGGGCCGCCGAGAGTTTCTGTCCCTGAGAGATGGCCCAAATGACAGGAAACTCGTAATGGTCATTAAAGTAAATATGTTAAGCAAACACGTACACATGTTGCACCCTTCCCAACCAGCCTCGACCGGCAGCAGCAGCAGGCAGCAAAAACCGAGAACCATTTCTCCGGAACGCAACGAGCCTCGAACGCCGCTTTTCCATGCGGTTTCGTTCCGCGTGTGTGTATGCGCAATGACTTGGCGGTGCACTTTGCTTTGGCTTAGAGTGTGCCGGTTAAGTGTGGAACTGGCTTTTATGCGGATCGGTGTGCGAAAGGTAGAGGGAAAAGGGCAGTAAAAGCTTAAGACACTACAAAAGCACAATGGTTGTATATTGTGCTCTGAACTGCACTGACGAAGCCAATGATGTTGATGCTGCTGTTGGAGTCATCGATGGGGCTTTATGCTGTTGCGGGTGGTTGAATTCGACTTACCTAAAGATGCACAAGAAAGAAGGTGGACAAAAACGGCCACTTTCTTTTCGCCTCCTCCATCGTCCATAAGCTGGCAATCCAGCAATGTTCGCTTTGGTGGCGCTACGAACGCGACAACTTCGTCATGGCCGCTGGAACTGTTGGCTGATGGCAAAAAGAAAAATGGCAAGAAAATTAAACATATAACCGCTCGCCAATTGCAAGGGAAAGGGATTAATTCGTGCCCGGTAAGGCGTATGTGGTAGTAGCAGAGATGCAAGATCACGGCATCGATCGGTGGATGAGTGTGTGTGTGTCTCTGTTGTTGTTGTTTCTGCTCTTTTGCCGTGCCAAGGGTGGTGTTATTTATGAAACACAGCGCAGCTCATTTGCATGGTCGTGCAAATTAGTTTCAAGATGAGATATTCACTTGAAACGATTCTTCGAACCTTCATCATCATCATCATCATTACCATCATCGTCGGTTTTGTTTGTCCACTTGGATAGAACAGTTCATCCTTGTAGAAATGCTTTTTCCGTCAGTCTCCGTCAGTCCCGCCTGTGTGGAACTGTTTGTTATTCAACAGCAACCATGGATTTGTTTTTAACATTCCTTCGGCGACTGCCGCCCGGTGACACTCGCCGTGATCCACAAGGGCCCACTACTCCGTATGGGGGTTTGTTTGTTCCAAAAAAACATACAGCAAGAGAAGACTAATAATAGCTAAGACTCTATGACCCACGGACACCATGGAACGGGTGACCCAAGTACGAAAATGATAGAAAATCACTTTTTTACCCTGCGTTTTGAGAGTTCACCCATCGAGTTCACGCAGTTTCTCCAATTAGACCATATAAGGCACTTCCCCACTTTGTGTGCTGCTTGCGGGGCGAAAGGATAAACGTGACCGTGTGCAAAGCGAATGGGTTTGGTAGTGAACGGAAAGGAGTGATTGATTTCATATCCGCGTGAAAGGAGGATTTTGGTTTGTTGCTGTTTTGTTTTTCTTCTTCTTTCGACGCTTTATTTTTACAACCACATCGATGACATCATCGGAGCCTGCCTGCCTGTTTACGAGTTCTGCTTACGTTGCTGTTGTTTTTTTGGGCCGATTTCGTTTTGGTTTTTCTTATGGAGAGCTTAATTTAATTTACGGTCAAACTAATTTTCTTTCATTGTTTGGCTAGTTTTTTGTTACTCTTTAACTTTTACTTTTTTGGTTTTTGTTGTTTAAATCAGTTTTCTGTTTTTTGTCTGTACGGTTATGTGTTTGTTATTGTTTTATAAGGTTTCTGATGAATAATTGTAAGCTTTATTTAACATTGTTGTATTTTCTTTTATGTTCTTGTTAATTTATAATTGATATTACAACCAGGGTATTTTTTAAAGTTTCTAATAAATAGTTTGTTTTTCTTTTATTTCTTTTTCTGTTTTATATTTTCTTAAATTAGTTGTTTACACCGTTTTTTTCTTTCGTTTCCTTCTTCTTTCTTTACTTTTGTATTTTATTTGATATTTTTATGTGATGTGTACGGTGTTTAAAGATTTTATATTTTAGCCACCTGACAGTTTTGTTTTGTGTTCATTACATATTATGTACAGGGTGATAGAGAAGGTAGTATTGATTCTATTTGCCACACACTAGAACCTATTATAAACGTTTAAACAAACAGTTAAAGTGGACATGCTACACGAGAATTGATTCTATTAGTATGTCTGTTTGCTTTTCCCCTCGTTTTTGTTCACTATCGACTTCGTTGTCCGCCACGCTAACGAATGTCATTCATCCAAACGATGTAAACAGATTCGTCAGCTTTAATCAACCGCATGTGTGTGTCTTTTTTTTTCCCCAACTACTATGCGCGAGGTCAAACCGAATGTTAATTGCTTTGGTGGCTGCCCGAAGAATTAACCGTATGTGCGGCCCTCATGGAACACATATTTTTAGCTTTATTAACTGATTCGATCCACACTCCCCGGGTGGGTAAGTTTGTTTTGTCGGCTGATAAAGAGTGCAGGAAACGTACCGGGAATTGATGTGTGAGGAAATTTAACAAACTCAATTTGTTCCGTTTCGTCTGATGGTCGTGGGGTTTGTTTGTTTAGACGTTGATGTGTTTGGATGTGACAAACGTTTATAGGCGCGCGTGCAGGTATTGGATTATATTTTTAAATTTTGAAATAAGTACCACGTAAGCTCTGTAATCAAATTTTGTTTGCTTTAATGGTGGCTCTTCCAGAATATATAATTAATACACTTTTTTCCTTTAATTTTACAGATATTCATACATCGTGAACCGTTTCCAGCACAACCCGTGAGCCGTGAGGCAACCGAAAGGTAATGTGATATAAATGGCTTCCTACAGCTATAACAACGTTACCATGTTTCCAAAATGGTTCTCAAAACGAAAGATCCCCACGACGCGCCCGAACCCGAATAATAGAGAGACACCGTTTGGGGGACCGTAACCTAACGGGACGATGCTTTTTTTATGTCCTCCTTTCTTGGGTGTGCATGTTTGCTCTCACACCAAACTTTATCTCGGTGGGACCTGATACGAATCCTGCACTCCACGGTGATGCCATTCGAGATACGGGCCGAAGCGACAGCCGAAAAGAAAACGGGCCACAGGCCTCCGCTGTAGCCATGTCTGCCGTCGAAATCAATCAACTTCCTCAATCAAGCGAGCAATTTCCACCGCTGTCGACCGGCGACGACGATCGCTGGCAAAATGCGCCTCACAACCACCATTATAGAGACCCACAGACGCGTTCAGCCATTTTGATGCATGTTAGCACATGCCTGATGCTGCTGGCTGGTGAGGTCGAAACTGTTGGACGCTTGCTTGTATCATTTGAAGCATGCCGGGGTTTTCTTTCTGTGTTAGCATCTGCTCTGTTAAAGGTTGCTTTCTGCATCGGAAAGAATCGAGCCGAGTATTAATGAGGATATGTTTCATTTAAAGATATTAAACTCTCTTATTAAACCTACCTTATGTTATTCTGCTTCACCGTCTATAAATTGTATCGACCTGCTTAAGCTGTGTCACCAGCAAGACGGTCAAATCGGTAAATTCTCCTCGAGCAACGGGATATTCGATGGTTTTATGAGAAGAAAACACAATTCAAAAAGTAAACCACAACTATCACGTTTCACATTCTTTACGTGGGTGTTCCGTAGGGTTTTGTGCTATCAGAACTTGGGGTATAGTATATGCTGGTGAAGCTATCACCTTCGTGCGGTGCTGAGCGGCCCTATTACTTCATTTGTTCTCCCTTATCAATGATAGCCGCTTTTCGAAACCAACAATAAAAGGGTTTTTAATGTTTTCTATTTGCCACCCAGCTGTCTATCATGTTACGGTTGTTACTGACTAGAAACATTCAAAGTTTTCTCCCCAACGGTACAGACAAACAGCCTTATTTTTGGGGAAAGCCTCTGCTGCGCTCTGGTTGCGTTTTCTGTCTGCCCCACCAATAGGTTCGTTCTATTGCGAGCTGGACGGGACAATTACGGCTTACGGCGTGAGGGGTACTGCATTATTAGCACAATAAAGGAAACATAATCTCGCTCGATCGTTTGCCGAGAGCCAGTATTTAAATCGAGTTTCACTGCATCTCGTTTGCATCCCTTACGCAAGCGGTCCCCCCTCTGTCCCCGTTTCGTCGCGCGATGCTGCTGAACCGTATCGCGTCCCGAATCGCGTTCCATTGTTTTGCCTTCGGGTGGCATCTCACCGTTGGGCCCTTCCCCATTGTGTTTATGGCAATGGCCGGGCGGGCCATTGTTGTGCGCCGCCGCCGCCCGGTTTCGGGAAGGGAAACCGGACGCTCGGCGTCTGCCATTTCTCAAGAGGCAACGGTGCCCCCGGGGCCGGACGATTAGTGTGGGCGGTTTGATTGTTTTGCTTTGATTTTTGTTGCCCCCCCTTCTTTTGCCTTTCACCTCTCACATGTTGGGGATTTTCGTTTCGTTCTCTGCTCGATACATTGATGTGTGTTGGAGTGGCCAGCCAAGGGGTTATGTTGTGTATTTTGCTGTAAACAGTTGGGAAAAGTAGTTGCTGGATATGGTGCTAGTAGACCATTGAAATGGCCACCATCAAAACTAGAGCCTTGCCGGAAACATTATACACTGATGGAGCAGATGGTTTCCTTTCGTTTTTTGTTTCTATAAAATTATTATTTGATATAAATCAAAGAGTTTTAAATAGAATTTGTCAAACTCGCTTTATTTACGAAGGTTTTACGCTACACGCTGGCTTGTTTGATCGTAGCTTTATGACCATTCCTATGTATGAGGAGTTCTGATCGGGATGGGTTATGGCGCCTGTCCTGTAGTGTTCAGCTTCTTATATAGTTCCAGTACTCACTCTTATATAGATCGTACTACATGATCTTATATAGTTCCAGTACTCAAATACGCCTTTGCGACGTGGACGTTGTCCGAAACTGACGAAACAAGTTTAACCTTGTTTTTTGGTCCCCCGTATGTGTGGAAGGACAATGTTGGACCCACTACAAGGACGAGCTCTATGAACTGTACGGCGGACTCACTGTCGTACAGTTGATTAGACTCGCCAGGCTCCGATGGGCTAGTCACGTCATGAGAATGACACCGGTCGACCCGGCCCGAAAAGTCCTTTTAGGTCGTCCATATGGACAAAGGAGACGTGGTAGGACCAAATTGAGATGGAGTGATGCCGTTGGATTAATAGACGAAGGTGCTCGACTGTGAGAGGTTTAGAGGGCTCCTTTAGAGCAGGCCAAGACCGTAAAGCGGTTGTAGCGCCGGAAAAGCAAGTAAAAACTGAAGACGTCCTCTGTTAAACATTTGAGTAAACTTCGTTTATCTCAAGAATTTATTTCGATCTGTTCGAAAAATTTGGTCAATTTTTATACCAATCAACCTTTACATAGTCAAACATAGTCGGAAAAATTAGGCGGAATTAAACAGCGAGCTTTGGCTGCATATGTCAAAGCAATGAAACTCCAATATAAGCTACTACGCGTACATATTGTTTATGTATATTATATGTATAAACTTTACTGAGGTTTGTTTTTCTTTGCACTCTATCAATTTCTTCGCTCCACCGAGTGGGGCTGATAGTTGGCCCCTTCTTAGATACTTCTTATAGTCTATTGTTTCGTACCGCTGGGTCTCGTCACGTCTCGCACCGGTTTATATGAGGTATTAAAAAGCATATCGCGTCAAGCGAAGTGCTCCACCGTCATTTGGAGCAATGAACCATGGGCGTCCGTCACGATCTCGCGGTGTCTCGGTATAATTTCGTCGAGTTGAAGGTAGGAGGTCATTTCTACCCCCCTGGCACCGGGAAAGAGCACGAGAGATCGAGGGAAATATTTCCACGACAACGCGTGAAAGAGACACGATGAGGCCCAAATCACGGTCAACGGCGAATCGTAAAGTCATTATACGGTCCTGCTGCTGGGAGGTGCGATCCCTTTCGCACTTCTAATCGATACTTTCATGGACGACGATGCAGCAAAAATGAGCTATTGTTTGATGAGTTTGTCCAGCACCGAAGCCTGGGGTAAAGCGTTGAGCATAAAAAAGGGTATCGTAAGACCCCCCATTTTAGTGACAGTACTTTACTAAATGATTGTAATGAAAGAAAAAAGCACACACAAACTACGAAAGAGGTCGCTACGGTCGCTAGAAATAATCGCGTCTCCCTCCACAAAGTGTGGTCCACAAATTTGCTTACTCACATTGCTCGCGAAAGGCGCAGCCAACGTTTGCAACACACGCGGTGGCACGTTGCCAATAAACGTTTGAAAACAGTTCACACCTTTTTTTTCTGTTGCTTTCGTACCTTGCCTCCGCGGGCTTTGACCGCGACCGGGGCAAAGCGACGTCGACATCTCGCCACCGTTTCACCTTTTTCCAGTCCGGTCGTGACTGGCGCACCGGATCGCGCGAGTGGAGTAGAAATCCAAAGGAAAGGTTCGAAAAACCCTCCGCACGACGAAACCAATCTATTTTGGACCAGTTCGGTTCGGCGAAAGGATTGCACACAGCGGCCACCCCGGTGATCCATCCACCCACCCTTCCATCGCTCCATTCGCATAGGGAGGTGGGGAGGGGTTGGCCATCGTAACGAATCCGGTTTGGTTGGTTTACGGATCGTATCGAAACCCATCGTGTGAGCGCTGGTAGTGCCCGGCCCGGCCCAGCGACCCCTTGCATCCATGGCCCGCGTAGATTCGAAAGGCACGAGCTCCAGGGACGTGATGCGATCGCGCGTGTGTGTGTGTGTGTGTGTCTGTGTGTTGGGTCCTATGGGGTGGTGGGTGCTATGTGGCTTTTTCTCGAGATTTGGCTCGAACGCCATCACCCCAACGGCAAGAAACGGATGATGGGTGCTTACGATCGCCCATCACGGATTGTTGTATTGAGGACATTGGGTGATACTTTACCCGATTGGCGACAGAGAGAGAGGGAGCGAGAGAGTAAAGCCAAAGAAATGTCTAACGAGATGGACCGGGATCGAACCGGGGATCGACACAGAGTGCGCATACAGTGATTTGATTTGTTGCAACGATCGTCGCGGGGTTTTTGAAAGTACCAGAACTGTGCAGTAAGATTAGATAGAGTACCTACCTACAGCACCATTGCGCTAAAAGCGGTTCAGTGACCGATGATGATGTGGTGGTTGGTGGTGAGTTTGAGCAAACACTTTTTCTTTTCGCTTTTTATTTTGTCGTTCGTAACTGGGTGGGTGGTTACAGGGGTTTGCTGTAAACCACCCCACATGTACTATTTGTTATTTCCTTATCAATCAAATACAACGGTGCAATGATTGATAACGAACATAGCGGAAGAGATTTAGCCGTTGAAGTGGAATATTTAATAAATGATAATTTATCGATTTTTTGTTATGATTGAAGTGGATTTTATCACTTATATAATGCTAATATTTACATAAAATGATGGTATGGTATTTGTTTGCCATCAAATGATGTAAGCTTACCAATTAAGATTGTAATCGGTTTGATAATATAAAATTATTACATTTAAAATATTAAAATAAACTAATTGGAAGGTTTTGGTTTTAGTTATGTAAGTATGTGTATTTATTTATCCTCTATTCTTATGAGTTAAATCTAATTAATTTAAAGACGCTCAATAGGCATCCAATATATTCAATTATTATCTATCAAAGGAGGCGTCGGCTGTCATAATCAGCTTGCCAACGGCATAGATACGGAATATGGACCTATAATAGAGCAATAATAATTTCAGAACATCCCAGTAAACCAAGAAACTGACATAGATGTCAAATTATATTGATTTCAATAATTGGAATTGGTTCTTTGGAGTAGTTGATGACATGACACACGATAAAACAAGAAAAAAAAGCAATAAAACCAGCTTCAATCGAAATTAATATTATTTTTAAAATATTCATCATAATCGTCATGGGTAAGCAACACCTTGTGCCGCCAAAGGACAATTGGTGCATTATGAAGTATTCAGTGTAAATTAGGTGGCCAATAGATCAAAAGGATCTGGTCAATCGGTGTGCAGTTGAATTTCTTTGAGGACATTTTCCATTGTTAACTACACCGGTGCAGACATGGCAAAGTTTCTTTTCTGGAAGACAAAGTAAGTTGCATCTAAAGGGAGAAACGTCATTTTTGACAGTTGTTAACCGTAATTCCAGAGTGGAAAAATTCTTTATCGCGCGAGAAGAAAATCCAAAAAGGTTGCTTCCTTCGCTGCGTATGATTTTGTTCATCTTCGGAATCTTTTACGCCTGGCCTGATGAGGGCCTGGACACGAATGCTCTCTGGTGGTATCGTATGAAGGGTATACTGTTCCGGATCTTGTTTATTTATCTGAGCATTGCAACACAGATCGCTTACAACTTCACCGTGACTACGCGTCAGGTAAGCGAGTGAAATTGTCTGTAAAATATGTTTGCTTGTTTGTGCTGTAAATTTTGGAACTCAGAAACAGGGGCATAAAATAAAACCGCTTTCGACAGGAATTGTTTGCTGGAATGTTCATACTCCTAACCCAGATTGTGCTGATGCTAAAGATGGAATTCTTCTACAAAAATATGTCCCAAATACAGCAGCTTGTGCGCAGATTGGAAGGAGAGTTGTACCAGCCACGAAATGCCGAGGAACGTGTGTAAGTGTTCGCTATTTAGTTTAGTTCGCTAAACTTAGGAAGCATGTTAAATCAGCCCCTCGATTTTACAGACCATTGGAACGGGCACGCAGAAATACAACCATATTCTGGACCAGTTACTTTATCTTCTCCGATGGGTTAGTTACTAGCTGGCTGGTGATGTCTTGCATGTACACCACCATGCTAGTTCCATCATGGCCTGGAGCAGATGATACCTCACCGTACTGGAGATTTTACGCGGTACTCGTCTACCAGTACGTTGCCATCTTTCTCAATGCGTCGTTTAATATTTCGTGGGACTCGCTGGTAGCTGCACTGCTTGCCCTCACGAACGCTCACCTCGATCGAGTACAGATACAGCTCATGAAGGTGATGTAGACATGGTTTGAGAATTCCTAATAAGTAAATGAACTTCTTCACTTAGGTAGGACATCAGAACGCAACGCGAGAGGTTGATAATAAAAGCGTCATGATGGTGGCGACGGTTGGTCAATATAAACATTCAAGTGATGGAGTTTACAACGAACTGCTCCAATGTATCATCTTTCACCAGGAAGTAACTGGGTTGGTTACTTAATGCGCTAGTTAATTGAACACAGGCAGGAAATGTAAGTGCAATTTTGCTCGCTTTAAGGTTCCTTCGCGAAGTGCTAAAACTGTTCAGTGGACCAATGCTCTGCCAGCTTTATTGTTCCGTGCTGATACTCTGCATTACTGAATTTCGTCTGCTAACGGATGTCACCACAAATGAGGAAGCCATCAAGGCGCTTTGCTACCTCGTATGTCTCATTATACAGGTGGTACAGTATTGTTATTTTGGAAACGAAGTTACCTATATGGTAAGGGAAAATAGTATTGACGGCAGTAGAACCGGCACCGTAATGCAACTGAACTTTCAAGTCCCAAAAGGTACACCAAGCGACTGCGTTCGTGAATTACCCGGATATGGACATCAAAACAAGGAAGTTACTGATAGCGTTTCAGCTGTTGTAAGAAAGTGGAAGATGTTCTTTTTTCTCGCAATTTTATTAATTTGTTTGCTACTAATTTTAGAACCGCTGAAGGCATAAAGTGTAATGCCAGAAAGATATTTACCATCGAGCTTAGCATGCAAACCTTTGTGACGGTAAGGAAAACAGTTGTTGATGGTGACGGACGGCATGGATGGAATGTTTGATTGATTAAGTGGAGTTTTCTTAGATCCTCAAGACATCGTACTCCTACCTGGCCGTTCTGCGATCGATGACGGATTAGATGCGATTGGATGAGAGGTTCTAACTCACGAAAATGTAACACTCTTATATAGCTTATTGTATGAAGTTTGATAATGAAAAGTAGCGCTTAGAATGCTTAATTAGACAATAAATGCATAATATTTTCACCCTTGCTGCTAGATTGCGCACCGAAGCAAAATCGTGGAGTTGTTTTCCTACTTGATCAAGATCAAGTTTTCTCATGCAAGCTTATAACATCATTTTGATCTTGATGCAAAGTCTTAATTACGTCAATTGATTGTAACGTTGACTGTCTGCTGTATTACGGATTGAGTATCATCTATCGATGGAACCCATAGCAGATTAGCATGTCTCTCTTTGTGCAAATTTCGTGCATGGCAGTTTCGTAACGTGCAATTACGTCCCCATGGCAGTGAGATTAGGGAAAAGAGCAAACGCCAAATTGTATGCGCAGCTAGAAACTGCAACCACCACGCCACGGTGCGTATTATCTCTCCGGGAAGTGTTTGCACTTCGGGCGGAAAAGCTGTGCAGCACTGGTCACCCATACACATGCACCGGTACGCACACAGACGCTGACCCGGTTTGCCATCCCCTGCACTCTCTGTTCCATTCGGGGGTGGTGGTGGGGTATATAGGCGGGTGGTAATGAGCGTCCGTAATTTTGCACCGTCAATTGCAATCGCCTTCTAATTCGCCAACCGGATCGGATGTGTGTTTGTGTGTGTGTATGTGTGTATGGCTGCTCGCGAACCTAAAAAAAAGATGCCTACCTTTTTCGTGGGTTTATTTCTTTTTGTAATAGAAGAAAATAAACGCCAACATACGTGTGGGAAGGTAACAATCGACCAAACCCGGCCAGGAGCGATGGGGGAAATGTCGGAGTGGTTAGACAGACCGTTTTCGATAAATTAACTTGATTGTGGTGGGTGCGCGATTGCAACCCACACCCCCCCCCCCCCCCCCCCCCCCCTTAGCCGTCCCCAGACCAGATGGTCGATAAGCGACCGCTGGCTAACGATCCCATTTTACTAGCTGGGAGAGGGAGGAAGGGGAACAGGGGGGTTACACTGCTGTGTTGCCCGTGGAAAGTGAAATTATTCAGCTTCTCAAAAATCGCCAAATGCCGAAGAATCGGAAACGGAAGAGACCCCGTTGCGCGGTTTGTGGCGAAAGGGATTTACGAACTGCGGGTAGAGTAGTAGTAGGTGTCGGATTCAGACCTACCGTCGATTGCGGTCAGCTTTCCAAGGGCCGTTGACATGGAAAGCTTTACCGCAGATTTTACCGCCTGATGGGGAAGGGGGGTAAGGAGGGGAGGATTTAATAGGCAACGCCAGGCGGGTATGTGAGTTGGAGAAAGCAATACCGATTGCATAACATTTAATGCATTTCATGTGCCAGTTTGCAATGTTCGATTGCAGCTTTACCGAGGATTGAACTTTGTTTTTTTTCTTTATTGTTTGTTTTTTATTTTTATTTTGTCTTGATTGTGTGCATTTCCTTCATTTTTACCAGTTATTTACTGATGACTTTTTCTTTATCACTGTCTTTGGTATTTTATTGTGCTCTTTTATCTTCTGTTTGGTTTACTTTTCATTTGCTTTATCTTTCCTTTTTTCATGTATTTAGTCTTGTGTTTTATTTATTTACAGATAATCTGTTATCTGTTATTTTATATATTCTACAAATACTTAGTTTTTATTTTGGACGAGGGCACATCTATTCTAAGATACATCCTTTCAACTCTCTAGTTTATAGACTTCTTACAAACAAATAAAATTGCATGCTAAATTAGGCCATAATATTGCAGAAAGCGTATACGTACCTTGCCCAAACACTGAAATTAAGCTTACTTAACCAACATATGGTATGGAAAAAGTGGAAAAAAGTAATCATTTGATAAAGCAAGCTAGTTTTGTAGTGTACGTACGTATCAATAAAAAGCCCTCCAGTACTTTACGTAACTCAAATCCACGTCAGGATCAATTCACATTGCCAACCGATTACGGCGAGATAATAGTGGAGTGTTGTCGTGTCTCAGAACACAAAAAAAAAACCCAGTACAAGTAAATAATCTGTCCCCGACCGACGTACGGGTCGCGAACGTGACCCATGTTGGACGAGGGTACGTCGCGCGGTAGTCCACACGGGGGAATAGTTTGTCGATTTGCTCGGTTGCATGCTTGTACCGCATGTGCTTATCGAATTTATCGCCATCTTTCTATACATTGTTATGTCGCACGATCAGTGATAATCGCAGAACGCTCTGGGGGATGTATGCACGTTCCTCGGATGGTCACACAGCCACCAGTTGGACAGTGGACGGGCTAGAATGCAGAAATTGTTTTAGCAAACGATATAAACACAATGGCAGCGATTGTGCCGCAGGTGCTGGCTTACTGCGCTATGGATGCTGTAGCAATACTAAACACAATATCAATTAAATGTACACCCCAGTACGGAAATCAAATAATTAATGGTTGAAAAAATATATTTATTTAGAACATTTAACACGATCATCACATGCACATGTGCTACAGCTGTTATGCTGCAGCGATGGCGATGCAGAAGCGCCTCTGATATAAAATACACAAACACAGTAGCACAACAAAACCCAACCATATGATGAGTAAAATAGAGTCCAAGACATTAAACGAATTTCGAAAAAACAAAACAAAATCTATACCAAACCACCCATAGAATGCCCCGAGGAAGATCAAAGCGATCCCGGTGACGGGGAACGAACGAAGAGCAAAAGTTAACAACAAAAAAAAAAAACCTGACACATTAATGCGTTGCATTGGTAGAGCATAACATACATAAAACATAGCCCGGGATAGCCTGGCTCACAAAACTCGTCGCCATGTTGCGCCGTTGGAACGGCCAGTCGGTTTTCCATCGGCCCGCTGTGAAGAACAAGTAGCAAGGAAGCAAACATAAATAAAAGAGAACCGGAAAATATAATCGTTTCCTTTGCAGCTGCTGCTACTTTTTTCTCCGGTGTATTTGTGTCCGGTGTATGTAGGTATGTGAGTAATGAGATGCCGTTTGTTTTTTTTCGTGTTTTGGTTTTTATGTCGAACTCTGGAAGATTTTAATCGACTGCATTCAACTGCACTGTTACTACACACGCACGTTTCGCTGCGGAAAGAGGGCTGCAGTTGCAGTTTCAGTGGCCACACATATATGCAGCAAGCTTGACGGTTGAGGCAGTAGATTGAAGTGCTTTGCGAATAGTATTAAAATTAAAATGAGATTACCGAATGAGCAACGTACTTTTCGTGATGCTAAATCAATGTCTATTGCCATGGAGTACACTTTATCTTAGAAATATTATTTTTGACATTTAATTTTATTTATTTGTTTTTTTTTCATCTCGTTCAATTACTTTAAGAGCAGCAAATAGTAGGAGATTATTTTCGTTTTCCTTTTTGTTAATTCCTTGAAGAGAGACATCTCGAAGAGCTCAGCTCTGTTTTCGATGCTTGGCTAATTTTGGGACAAACATAGCTTATTTAGTTTAACCCATCAACAAAAATCTATGTTTTAATTCGTTTTCAGATATCAAATTAAATTTATTCCACCATTCGGAGAGATTAATTGTTTTTAATATATTTCGTATTCAGTTATTCACGGATAGAATACATAAAATCAATCAAATACACTGCCTTAAACATTGCAGTTCCCTAATAACGTTCCCCTACAGTTGCTAACGGCTGTCCAAAGTTAAAGTGCTGGTAACTTTTAAAATATGCTCTTATTAAATATGAGCCACACATGACGAGAAACTACCCTTAGTGCTTTTTCTACCAAAATTCTTTATGAATTTTGTGTGTACTATGTATAGTAAACTGTTGGAACTAGAGGTTTTATTTTTCTCTTGATAATCCCAGCAAATACCTTCCTCCGTCCGTTCATTCATGAATGCTTTGTACAGCATCAATATCAAGGCTCGAGGTTTCAAGAAGCTTAAAATTCTAAATTTCAGCTTCCTCACCGGCTTACGTTGAACAAACTGAGCTGTTTACTCTACATACGCGCTACCATCACAAAACTGTGTCCTCCTTTTACGAAGGCGAAGGCTCTTTTCTACCAATATTTACTTGGAAAAGACATTTCAGGCTCTAGGCCACGAGTGGTAAAGTGACTGGTGGAGGGTAATGGATTTCGAGAGGACTACGACGGCTACAACGGTGCACCTTCACCAGTACGCAATTGGTCCCCTTGCACATCGCGATCGTCTATCGTAATGCTACCGAGCGCACTTGAGATAGCTGCTCCAGCTACTACAGGCTTATGTTATTAATTTACGCACACAGTTGTACCGGGGGAGCCCTTTTCCGATTATTCCGAAATTAAACAGAAAAGAAGGAAACCCAAACCCGCACCAGACCAGTAGTGTGTGTTTATGCTTGTTTCTTCTAAATTTTTTCCCCGAACGGATGGTGTGCTTGGATGGATGGTGGTGCATATTATTTAATGCTCGACCCAACACGGAGCACACACACCGAGCGAACAGTCGCAGCAATCGGTGCATTTTTTCGTTCAGGTTGAAGTTCTACTCCGTCTTCTCGTTCCACTTGTCTTTTTTTCGTTCGGCTTTGGGTTTTTGTGATGTTCCCTTGTGCGTGTTCCAGTGCCTAGCCCAACAGACTGTGATGCCGTAGGACTGTGATTGAAGAGGCAACTTGGGTCAAAAAAGGCCAACGAAAACGATGCGTACAATCGAGGACACGCTAACGAATCAAGCCGACTGCCGACAGCGACGGTGCCGATGGTGTAGAGTTTCGAATGGTTCTATGAAAATATTCCACCATTCCACACCGGCAGCCGAAGATGTCTATAGCTCGGTGTGCGAGCAATGGCGTCCATTCGTCATGTGTTTGTGTGGTTCGGCCGAGCAGAGGGAACCAGGGAATTGAGCCGCAGCACTAGCGCATTTATGTATACACACCCGGCACAATCTTGAGAATGGTATTCTTCACATAAAAGGGTTTTTCTCTCTCTCTCTCTCTTTCTTTCTCGTTTTTCAAGCATAAAACGCCAGCATAACCACATTCAAACCCACATAGCTCCCCCGCGCATTGAGCACCAAATGCACAACGCCGTATTTATGTTTCAAGGGCCCCTTTTGCGCTCGATAGCCCTCCGCGTAAGCCTTTCCAGCACTCGACCATCTGTCACTTTTTACCTTTTGCCAGACGTGAAACCCAAACGCTTTTAAACGCTTCCTCGCCCACCTATATGCGCGCGGCTGCGATAATGGTTGCGCGCCTGCCTTTGTTTCTGCGTGCGGTGCCTGCGCCTCGATCGAACAGGACGCAAACGACGCGATCGGAAGGAGGAGAAGGGGGGGACCTCTGTGACCGATCGGTCGCATCAGCAAATGAGGCCCGGGAACACGACCCGATGGAACGATCGCACACTGTTTCACGGTGACGGTGATCTCTCTGTGGTTGCTCGATCGAGTAAAAGCCAACAGGAAAACAGAGGGCCCGTTTTTGTTTTGCTGTCCTAGAAAAGAAAATAAATTTTTAAAACCGCACCGCCTCTGCCTAGCCCTTTATGTGCTCAGCAGCGAGGTTTTGCTGAGGTTTTGCGAACATCAATACGACACGATAACCTTTTGCAGTTGGCTTGGTGGACGTCTTGCTTCCTAGGGTGGTTACGGTTATGGTGTCTCTCGACTCGGTGTCTCGGGAAACGGTCTACGATCGTCCGGTGTAGGAGTGTGCCGGGAATCCAGCAATGACAGACCGACGCGCAGCAGGAATAATGTTCCCAAAGCGTTTCAACCCCGGTCCATGATTCCGATCGGCCATCATTCGTGGTGCAGACCTTCTTAGTGGAGCACGGGTCCGTGTATCGAATCGGTCCCGGTGGGGAAACGAAGTAATGCTGTTCGTTGCAAGGGGGACCCAGTTACATATTTCGATCGAAATCTCTGGGTGAAATTGAGGTTTCCTTTCTGTGTTCGCTATCTGTTCTCCTCTGCGCGTTTGTATCGACCCGGGCTTGTGTCGATCACAGCTGCAGCAGCGATCGCGCGTTTGATTCAACTGCATGTTGGGTTGCCTTTATTTCTGCTGTTCGTATCGGGTCAAAACGTCGTACACATTATACTTTCACAGTTTCTCGTTCGGGACTTGGGAAAACAGAACAGATCTGCACCGCTGCTTTTGTACCGAGAGAACCTCAAGAAACCGGAGGGTTTTTGGAATGCAGAAGGCGCACAATTTATCGGTCACGAAAACCAATTCATACCACCGGAGGTTTTGTAATGTGGAGCAGCACTTGATCGTTACTCAAAGCGTTTCCTTGCAATAGAGAGTCGGCCGACTACAAACCAATGTTATTTACGACGGTAGCCTTACCCTCTCTGGATCTTACAACTTTTCACGTATATAACAGATTTATCGTAAGTTTCAAATTTAATATCTCTTGTTAAATAAGAAATGTGGTTAATAATTGTTTTGGTTTATTAGTAAAATTCACCCCAGAAGTGATTGAGTTATCCTTCAAGGAAATATTTTGTTCTCCCCGTATGGATAATGGAATGGAATGGATATGTTGAGATTTGAACCCATGTAAGACGTGTTGTTAAAGCGTGCGCGTTACCGTTCTTTGCTATTCGTCCAACCCACAGTTCTGACATTAGAAGCATAATACTTTGTAAGATCATTCGAGGATCATATTAAATGCGCTTGGTACAACATTAAATTGAATGCCATCTTTAATGTGAGTTCAGCTCGTTTCAAGTTCCAATACGGTACACCGATTATCACAGACCAATTTAGCAGAAACAATCCTTTTTTGAAACGCAATGTACCTACTCCGTGATTGCTGCCCAGCCAATTATGAATGGCTTATCGGTGGAGGTTTCGCTGCTGTGAAAAGCATCCGAAGAGCTAAACAGTTTCAACCATTTTGGTGGACCTCCCTCCCCCCCCCCCCCCCCCCCTCGTTCGGGGCCATGTTTGAGGGCGAACCATCCGGGGGTGAACCTTTTTGCCGCGAAATGGTCCAAGGCGATCCGGCCGCGACACACACCGGTCGCTGTTTTTTTTCTGCTCAAGAGACCTCGCTTTGACGCGTTGATTGCCGTGGCGTGGAGAAACAAAACCAGTCAGTGAACAAAACGTGCACACACACACACACAGTCTGGAGAGAGAGAGAGAGGGAGAGAGGGTTGGAGTGGTCGGAATAGCAGTCAACCATTTTCTTGAACTGCATCGCGAACACCCATAATGAGAGCAGCACTCACTGACTGCTTTCGGTCCATTGTTTGACATTTCGCTGCTAGACGACGGATCACGGACGTGGACGGGGGTGGAACCACCGGGGATGTGGGTAATTGTGCTAGGTGCCCCCCCCCCCTCCTCCATCGCGGTGTCTTGGTTCGCGGGCCAACGACAAGAACTCTTGCAGGCCTGTTTTAACTGTTCTTCTTGGTGAACGGAACTTGCCAGTCTGGCTCGCTGGCTGGCTGGCTGGCAGGCTTTGGTTCGTATTCTGCACATCGTTTTTTTTATTCAGCAACTAGTTCGAATGCTCCGACTCTCCTGTGGTGCTGTGGCTCTTTTACCCCACCGGTGGAGACACACAATCGATTCAGCTAGCGAAGCCTTCTTGCCTCCGGATCAAAGTTGCCCGTGTGTACTACCAGCCGGTGTGGCACTGGGTGGCAAACCCTCAACGGTTCGTTAGTACCGATTTTTACCGTACTTACGGGAGTGTAATTAGGTTGGCTGACGGTACTCTCGATGGTTGTTGGTGTTCCTTTTTTTTACCCACCCTCTCCGGACGGTGTCTGCTCCGTGCAGGTTGAGTCACTGTCACTACGAATGGAGAAGAATGTCACTGTGGATTGACACTACGGCAACATGACTGACCCCCTTCACCAGTCAATCCTGTGTGTGGGGCAAGGGATTTCTTGGGGGATACTTCTTGCGTCGTAGTACTACTCGCATTAAACAAGTCCGAAGTATTCCAGCGGGTGAAGTCACCCTGGGTAAAGTATGATACATGCCATTTGTTTTAGTATACCACACTGGATAAGTGGCGTTACTAGGCGTGTTGCAGAATCGCAGCGTTTGTAATCTTTTAAATTATTTTTAATATAAAAAATTACCCTTTATCGAGCTCAGCAGACTACAACAAGAATGTGTTCCATACGTTTGCTGTTGGCATGAATCAGGCCTTATCTGGTTATCATTACCGGTTTTTTTTTTCTTTTAGCGTCATATCGTACGACACATGATTTGACATACATATTTTGAATTGTAATCTTCCCTTCCCCTTTTGCGGTGCTGTATTGCTGCTTTGACCTGTAAGATAAGAGCTTTCATTGATACTTTATCTCAACCGGCTGTTGGGTTGTTGGTTTTGTTTTGTTTTACCCTGAAGCAGATGTGAAATTGTCATCTGTCACAGGTTTTTTTTTGTTGAAACGACACATTTTATTGATTATTTATCATTTTGTTTTATTTATTTTGCTCCAATTGAGCTCAAATTTCAGAGTGTTTGGGCTGAATAAAATATTCTTACACCCTTTCCTGAATTGATAAACTAATTCCGGTCGAGATGTGTCGGGTTTACAGCCAGGTTGGTCCCAATAGGCAATCCTAGTGCGTATGTCGTTCGTCATGATAACGCCTCCTCGTTTTCGCTTTGTCAATAGGTTTAGACGAAACGACGAGAACTGTGGGATATTTGACCAACGTAAGGGTTTTTACGCTTTTCCATTACTATTCAAACCTCCAGCACCGGTGTTGCCACGTTAGACACACACACACATACCGCCTTGGGTACGCTTTGGGTGTAATTAGATTGCAATCTTTTGCCCTGACGTAGACGAGATATGAGCGTGACGCGTGAGTTTCCGGTCTATCGCCTATCGCCCCGGTTCCCCACCCCTCGCCAGTAAACGAATGACACCGGTTGGTAATTTAAAACAATTTTGCATCAACCAACACCGCACGCACCTCAACTACCTCACCTTTAATGTGCGCAGTTGGAAAAGACGGGAACGGGTCAAATTGCTTGGGTCACAACGAAAAAAAAAATATAGGAACCGCACAGTTGTCAGTTTGCCGTTTGATGAAGCATTTGAAGAAAAGGCCACTCAATCAAATAATAAGCAATAAGCGCTTAACACTTTCCCCGCGGTGTGTGTGCGTGGTGTGGTCTCTATTTACGTTGGGGCACTCGAAAGAGGAGATTAACCAAAATGCCCTTTTAAAGCGAGGAGATGGTTAATATTTACCTCTGCCGATCCGCAGTCCGATGCCCGGTGTTGCATAAGCTCATCGCTAATCGCGTCACTAGCGGTGAAGTTTACGCAAACAGCAACGTGTTGTTTGGGATTTGGAACCGTTTTGACTGGCCCCGGGGGCATGGTTGATAATAATTATGTGTACACACAGCGCATTCCTTTTCCCCTTTCGGGGAAGTTTTTTTTTGTGTAAATGGAAAAAAATCACTACCCAAATCAGATCATGCCCAAGCTTACCTTCCCAAACAAGGCAATCGAGAAAAGATGCCCTACGGATGATCCTTCACAGAAGTCGGCTGTAAATGGGAAATATTAATACAGCTCGTAGGTGAATTAGTAATCATGACAAATTAAATTTTGTCCTCTTCAAAACGCCGAGAAGTCACACCCGCGTATGCCGGTGATCTAGTTTGGTTGATGAGCGACGATGGAATAATTTCATTTAATTGTTTAGCAACGCGAATGGAGCAGCGGCACCGGCAAGCTTATGAGGAGCTCGGTAGCTCTAGAACAATTGATACCTCGTCCAATACGTTCTCGTGGCCACGCAAAATCCCCGCTTGCACTGTAGTACACCGAGGGCTATGATCTGTCGATGGGGGGATGTACGGATACGTTGATAGGTGTCAATTACCGGACAATGTACCCGGTACGTAATGATTGCGCCATCGCCAATGGAAAAGTGTTGCGGGAGTATATTTAGTGTTAGAATTAATATACATCAATGCATATTCACCAGTTTTGCTGTGTAGCTTCCATCATTAAATTCAAATAAATTTAATATCATTGTTACTAACACCGTAAGACCTCGTTTTATTGGTGTAATAGGATCATGCTGTATAATGATAACAATGTTTTGAGGTGTTAAATATGAATTTTATTGAAAATTACTAAGATGTAACCATAAAAGATGACTTCTGTTTCCTTTTCTCTGTCTTCAACATGTAATGTCTTTTTTTTTCTTTTTGTTTGACACTACAACTTCAGCAGATCTAAGTGGCTTTGATCAGAAAGCTTTAAGCTCAACAATATATCTGTCAAACAATTGAACTAATTGTTGGACTACTTGTTGGAGATCCAAGGCAACTGGATTTATCAAACGGAAACAAAACATAGTAGCTTAGACGAACTGTTCCTAAGGTAGATCTTTGACTAAGCTCAGGTTCGACTCTTGGGCTCTGGTGTGTACAAGAAAAAAAGTACAGGCCGTCCTCGAGAAACGTTATTTTAATGGACTGCTATAATCCGGGAAAAATCTGCGTAACTCGAATTTTAGCATAAGACGAATCCTGGTGCAATTTCGTTTATACCTCAAAGTCACAGAGTCGACTTTCTGCTCTGCACTTAATTTATTCACCGAATCAGGCGATTTTTAGAAAGATTGTATTAAAATGAGTTGGAAAAAATGTTTTATATGACAAAAACAGAATTTTAGAGCAATTTTTCAGCTTTTTGCTTAGATATTGTGCTATAAACCTGCTCAGTTGTCAAATTTCCAAAAATCGCGTATCTCCGAATCCGCGTATAAGAGGAACCGCCTATCTCGGGGACTACCTGTGCATGACTCTAGTACAGAGATTGGTTTTGCTCTTGAGGTATTGAGAATTTATTCGTCATAAAGAGTGGAGCACCACCCGCAACATAGATGAAGAAAACAGAAGTTATTGTAGAGCTACAGTGCTGGCTTTCCTTGACTTTATTTACCAATAGCGAAGGTAACAGGTAAAACCGGGTCCGGATGGGATTTGAAACCGGTCTGGATGTATGAAGGACAACACTGCTATCGCAAAATCACCAGTGGCTTATTGGGTTATTACAATCTACTTAAACCTTATCGTGTTCACGAAATAAAGATAGGATCCTCCTGTCTGACGGTCAATATGATGATGGTTCGCAAGTGTCTGTGCCGCAAGTTCTTCACGATGTGCCCTTCCTTTGTCGCGACACTTATCCCAACAAGTGGCATGAGAATAAAGAGCGAGTGTTCGAGATCGGGTCGGGGGTGTTGATTAAATATCCGTTTATTAAAATCTTCTGCATGCGGCCGTCAGCAGATCTCGAGTCCCCGCACAGTGGAAACAAAAAGTAAACCAAAACAAAACCACAAACAGATCCGGCTGTGCTGCAAGTGCTCCAAACAAAGGGTAGAAAAGCATGGAGTCCGTGGTATAGTCACATACACACGTGGGCTGTATTGCCATCAGATGTTGCTTCGGTCTCTGGCCCGGTTATAATCAGGTCTGTACGATCTACTACTGCGGGTTAAGGGATACTTCTATAATGTTTTTGTTCCATCTTCCCCCATTGGGTGTTTACCACGGTCGGAACCTCTTTTCTCTGGGGGTGATACTCGCTGGTTGGCAGCTGGCAACATCAACACGCATGCGGATCGAACGGCGCTTTGTCTCCGTTGCTGCCGTTCCAGCGACATACGTGCGATCGCGTTGCTGACGTTCATCTGCGTACAACGATGGTGGTTCGCCATTTTCGTGCATGATGCCGCTATGTTTCGCGTGCATGACGCGCTGCTGATGTGATGGCATCAAAAGAAGTGACACAAATAATGATAAAGTGACAGGGCTTGGGGAGCGACGACAAAAAGAGGACAGACGAGTGCGAAACACACACACACGAAAAAAAAAACGCAACTAAATAAATTAAGCTCTCGCGTACGAAACACGCATCGTATGGGATGGCATCTCGGTTCGTTTGACGCTTTCCGCAACAAGCGGATGAGAAAATACGATCCCACGGGTTTGAACAAAACCGTGTGTGGAGTGTTTTCGTTATGCTGGTGTAATGTTGCTTTTCTATCTTACTTCAGTGTGGTTTTCTTGTGGACGAACTAAAAAGAAAACAGGAGTGTGCTGTAGGGGTGAACTTGGGAAAGATGGTTTTATGACGTCTTATCATGCTCTCGTGCTTTGTCTTTTGAGTACCACCTCCCTCCCGTACCAACGCATCCATTTCGGTAGAGCGAGGTCGGAAAGCGCAGTAATCGCTTAGAAAGCAGTCAGCCCCGAAAGTAAACAACTGCTGGCAGGCAATCTAGATGAAAAGATCTGACCATGCGAGCGACGCATCTCGAAGAATAAACGAAACAAGAATAAACGAACCAAGATCTCGTTGACACACCGCACAGCAGTCGGTAAGAGGATCGGTTTTGTTGGTTGTTGGAGATCGTGATGCTGAAGCAAAACGGCTCTACCTTTTTTGAAAGCAAATCGTTATGTAATGTCTCTGGAGACGAATCGGAGCGCTTGTCCTAAACCGGCTCTTCTCCGTCAACAGTCTACTCAAGTATCATCGGCCCTGCCAGCCGTTGGGTCATTAAACCAAATCGCCAAAATCTCGGCTGCGTTTAATGAGCTGGACCATCACATCCACCAGGAGGAGCTTAGAGTGTGTGAAGTTAAAACCTTTTTTTCTCCTCCACACTGAGTGCTGTTGAATCGTCACATACGGTTCTCGCGTCAGGTTTACCAAACCATCACCTAAACCGCGCAAACATTTGATGAAGAAAAACATACACTTCTCGCGGCGAAGGTCATAAAGGCGACGAAGGCCTGCCTGAGTTTCAGCAGTGCCCGCCCGGTCGTTGACGCTGCACCGTCGTTCTGTTTTAGAGCGTTATCTAGCGTTCAAATTAAAATGAAGGTTTTAGAAAACGCAACGTTCAATGGTTGAACAAGAAAAAAAAAGGGGGGTAAATATTCTGCCTCGCCTTGGAACTTTTCAGCCCTGTGTTCGTACGATCCAAGGGTGGGTTGATGAGGAGAAACGCGTTTCGGCCGTACGGTTTGGTTCCGTTTACAATCGTATGCAACCAATTAGTGCGCGTTGTTTTGTAAATGTGTTCTTTTTTTTGGTTTGTTTTGTTTAGGAATGTGATTGTCACAAACTGAATTAAAGTGCGATAAATCTTGTCTATTAGTTGTTAAAATCAGCACAATTTCAATGGCATTGCTGACCTTCATATGTTGCAGTGTAGTGAGTTGAGCTCTTTCTCAGTATTCCAAAGTCATTAATGTAACTCAGAATTCCGCTTCAGAGATAGTGATGGGAAATTAGGGATGGGTTTCACGAATTCGCTCCGACTCTAGAGTCCAATTCGGAATTGAATCGGAAGAGAGTTGACTCTTAACCAGTAGAACATCCCACAGACAGTTGAAGATCGCTTTGACCGATCAATTCCGTCTTTTTGACTGATGATTTTTAGATAATCCGAAATCGTCTTCGGAATGTTTCGGCGTTGGACACTTCCATAGGAAAAACATAGGAAAAAATTGGGGTTTTCTCATGACTATTCAGGAGTCATGTCGTTTATAGTTCATATTGAAGAATCGTATGTCACATTGCAAAAGAACGCTAACAATTTCAAAGAACTTCAATTTAAAAGATACTAGTTATTCTTATACAAATCTTCGGTACTCAGTAGAAAATATTATTAGGTATTCGTTTTTTCAATCAGATTAATATTTTGGACCATGTATGATATAAATTTACTTCACACAAAGCCGCTCCAAAATACTAAAAATATGTTAACCTTTACTAAACAGATAGGAATATTTAAAAATAAATCGTCTCCGAGTCGTAACAGACACTAATTTATCGACGCAGCGATAAAATCGTTGTATATCGTCTAACATAGAAACTCTCCTCGATAGTGTAGACGAGGATGGTTGGCAATTGAGGGCACGCTCTGTACAAAGGGCCACCTCCACGACACCTCCGAATGCAAAACGTTAAATGAAAATTAATACGATCGTTTTCTCAACACTAATTGCACTGTTGTTGTAGCTCGAACGATGGACTTTTGGCGCTACTGATGACACTTGACTTGCGTACGTGGTTTGTCCATGTCGGATTGGGCTACGGAGTAACCCACAAGAGAATAAGTTCCCTACCGCTGCTTGTCCGATTGTAAGAAGGTTTTGACAACGCGCGACGCACATGTGGCGCTGAGGGAAGTGATTAATAATCAAGCAAAAACTTGCTCTGCTTGATGTGCAATTTTGGTCACTTCTTTATCGTTAAGTAACGGGTTATGACGAGTGCCGACAACAAAAAAAAAAATGGAAGACTCCGAAGGTTGAGTGATGCGCGTGTACGCAGTATGCGAAATTAAATTAGCAAAAACTCCCCAAAGTCCTCAACAATTCGCACTGAAAGCATCACGCTCTTTTGGTGTACGTGATCATGAGTCAGTGCAAACCCCGTCGATCGTCTGGTCATTCGCCTTTCTTCGTCGCACTGCGTTGTGTCATCCGGCAAAACAAACCGACACTTAAATTATCAGCAAAATGGCCAGTAAAATGCAATGGCTGTGAAGAAAATGCGAGCTAAAAAAAAAGCATAAACATAAATAAATAATCGGCACTGGATGCAGAAAATTGGCACCAATAACCCCCTCTCCCCTTGCTGAGTGAAAAAGACAGATTCGACGAACGTGCCTTCGAGTGCACAGTGCGTGTGCAATGCAACTGCAGCAATGATGCACTGCGAAGGGAAGTAAGGCGTAAAAAAAGTAAGCACACTAATAAGCAGCGACATGTTTGTTCGTTATCCGGCGGCGGCACTCTTTCCACGGATTCGGTACACCCCAAAACGACACGGGATGTGGCCAATTTCCCTACCCCACCCTTGTCGTCGGTGTGCAAGTGGAGAAAAGTATCGTAAAATTGCGGGCGCAAGAAAACATTCAAATTGCTCAGGACATGAGTGCGCTTTCGTCATTCGTCGCGCATGATTGTCGAAAGTTTGCTGCCCGGGGACGATTGTGTGGCGTGGCGAGTTTTGCGCAGTACGCATTTCATTTCGCGCTGTGCAGACGATCGTTTTGCATCTGCCAGACCCGCGGCAACGCAAATTGTGCGTTGTTGCCGGGTCTGGTTCGTGTGTACACGTTTGCCACAAACTGGCACCACTGCCGGTTACACACGGCGGGCTGTAAAGTTCGAGGGACCGGAGATCGATAGCAATATGGTTGTGTGTGACGGTACACAAACAAACTAACTTGGTCAAGGGTGACACAGTCATAAACTACTTGCACTTTGCGTTGACGACTTGCAGCGAAGACTTAGTTTGTCGTAAAGCCTCTAAGCATATGCAATTACGAACAGCCCATAGTTGCACGGTCGTTCATTTGATCGAGATGATTCAACTGCAGTGTCTGCAATAAAGATTTACTCGGCTAATAAAGCCATAAAGTCATATCACGTCGGTGTGGTTTTGAATTATCTTTCAGAAGTTTTAACATCTTTCCAGCACCAAATTTTGTGCTCATGAACTGTTAAATATCGTCTGACTAAAAGTTTCACATTTTTCGATGCTTAGAAAGTAAGTTACAACGCTTCAGCTTTCAGTCTGTATCTGTCAAATAATCCAGGTACCGGACTGTATTATTCTGAACAGATTCGTAAAGGATATTGCATTATGACATACAGAATGATATAAGGGATCATTTTTGCGGAACTAAATACCGAGAAAAATCGATTACCGATTAGAAATTAAACTTAAAATTTATTTTTTTTTGAAACAATAAATAAATTAATTTATTAAAATAATTCTTTTATATGAATTTATTTTGGTTACAATTTTAGAAAACTATCCTGATTCGGACCTGCTAAAAAACTGTTTTGTTTTGACTTTTGTCGAGCAGCTGATCGAAGCTTTCATTAGAAAAACGATCTAATAATTTATTTCTAGACTGTACCAGGTTTGTCATTTGTATAAGCAGCTGAAAATGGATAATCCTGCCACTATTGAGTGTTCATGTAAGATTCCAACGTATTTTTCTCGGAAGCTAACGATTCTAGCATGAAAAGTGTTTGTTAAAATGTGTGTCCATTAGGAACTGTAAAAATTTACCAACTTCCTTTTAAATGATAAATTCCAGTACAAATAAAAATTATGTTAATTAAAACCCAACAAAGAATCAAGCCATTTTATATCATTTTTAGGCTTAGTATTTGCCATAACTGCGCCATAAAAAATATACAACACCGATGAAATATTTGCTAATACAATGATCATCTGAAGTTCCTGGTCGTATTTTTTTTTAGACATAATGCATCTCTTGATGTACCATTTGTTGTTTCCCGCATGCTCAAGCCTTGTTTGTTGGCTTTTAGTGCATTAATTCAACACATTTCGTTAATATATATGTAACTGACTCACCAACAGCTGGACGATTCACGAAGAAAGTAAATTAAAAAAAAACAGTAAACAGACAAAAATTTCCCGATTTTTTGTTTTTTTTTTTTAATTTCCAAAATGTTTTAATCTTTAATTTCACTCCAAAAATATGTTTTTACTGCAAATACGGGTGTGTTTGGCATGCAGACTGCATACAAACTCAACAACTTCCTTCGTTCCAAACCGATGGCATTTGGTGCTTCAACCTTTTCTTTTGCCATTTTCCTGCCGGTGGTGTTTCGTTGTGTTCGCATGGCCTTTTGTTGTGGTCGGTGGTTTTGGTTTTCATTTTTAGGTGCAACTCGTCGATATCATCAAAACCAAACGCTGCCTGCCCTATCATTCCACACAAGACGAGCCTCGGTTTCCGGTTTCGTGGCGGTTTGTTATTATCAACGATGTGGTGCGCCCCCATTTTTGTTTTTTGCCATCCCGCGCCATCGCTGGTGTGGAGCTCGTGTTGTTTTCCTTCCATTATTTGGGTAGAATTCGGCAGGTTCGTTTTCTCCTTCCTCTTGGCACGCAAGAATGCACGGGGAATCGTACCAACCCGAAGGGAAGGAAGCCACAGATAAAAAGAAGCGATTATTATGTGGCAGAGGAGCGCGCAAAAACTGAGTTCTGGAACGGTAAAATAAAAGCAATCGTTATTACTGTGCAATCGAAACGAAGGATGCTTAACCTTTTTCTCCCCCCCAAACCCTTCGCTTCTTCGCCCAGCAGGGACTAGCATAAAAGGCGAACCCCATTGCCCCATAATGGGGGCCACTCGCAATGGCCGGTGTGGTGTATCATTTGCAAACGTTTCATGGGAAATCGGCAAATCGTGCGGGTGTGGCAGCAGACCCTTGGCCGAGTGAGGGATTGTGGTTTTGATAAATGGACATTAATGCTTCTGGGCGATGTGCGTCTGTGTGCGTTGGGGCCCATTGTGCGCACACACGTAATCGCGATCGTGTGTTGGTTCGCTTAACGTTATGGCACATTGAGAAAAATGATTTACTATTATTATCCTCCGCTGGTAAAAGAGTAAAGCTTTCACTGGGGGCTTTTATTTTGAACCACGTATAGTTTGTTAACACTTTTTACTTCATGTTATTGTTCTCTGTACTTATCGTTTTCTGATTAAAATCAAAAGCATTATTAATTTAATTGGGGGTTTTCCATGCGCAATGTTTTTCTTCAATTTTCATGGACGGTAGACATGAATCTAATCAGAAGACCGCTGATAATGATAATGCTGTCACAACATTCTTTGAGTAATTAGTATAACCAAGTAGCTTCTGATATCGTATTTATATTACCATTTCATCTCACATTTGCAAGTTGTCGTTTTACAAAGTATTTTTTGTTTGGAATAATTCGTCTTTGTGGCGCTTCGAACTTAAACAAGCTCGTATTTCTTTTACATTTCGATATGCTGGGATAAACTTAAATGTGTTTTAAGGTTCTTACTATAGCATAGACACTTAAACGTCTTGTATCATCTCGGCTAGAACTATTTAACTCCAAAAACTAATAAATAAGCCTGAAAAGTCATATGTTGTTAATGATTGACCGATGCGTATCTGGTTGCATTTGGTCCTGCTGCAATGGGTGCAATCGTTTGTGGTAAGTGTTGCTCCTTGCTGCTGCATCGCCGCTGTCTTTTTACGCTACGGTTCAGTTTCTTCTACACTTGCTCCGGATGACATGTTTTTTTTTTCGGGGGTTCGTTTTTTTTTCGGCGCTGGAAAGTGTACGTTTGCGTGAATACTTACGACACCACCCAGCTACAGCTCACATCCGCTTCGGCTTCGGAGGTGTTCCAGTTGGAGTGTCTTTTTACCGTGTGTGTAACCCACAGTACCGAGGTTGCCTTGCGTCACCATATCCGTCAGTCGCAGTCACTCGAAGCCTCCGAAATTACACCCCGCGGTCTACGGTTTCCGCTGAAACCGTTCTTGGTGGCTTTTACAGCAGACGTGTATTTTCGTTTTCTTCTTTCGACCAAATCGGTTCTGCCCCTACGTCAACGCAGCGAGAAGTGACCTGGTACACGGGTGAAACGTGACTCTTTAGGGCTACATGGTTCGCTTCCCTTCAAGGAGTTCCTTGAGCATGTGTGTGTGTGTGTGTGTCTGTGTGTAAGATTCTATGGCTTTTACCAAATAAATCACTTGTCTATACCACGGACACTTGTACGGTCTCCGAAACTCTGGGACCGGTGGGATGGGTGGAGAGTATCGATCGCTGGACGATAGTCTCTCCAGATCGGAGATCTTTCGGACCGATCGATTCCTATGCGCCGCCTGGGACTGTAATCTTGCACCGCTCCGCGTTATGCTGGCATTTCTGAGCTGAGGTTTTTGCCTTTTTATTGCACAAAGGTTTGCTTTCATCTTGACGAAACGCTGCGGTTCGCTCGCGTAAGCCAGCAGAAGGTTGTTTTGTTTTTTGTGTCTTCCTTCGGTAAGATAATCTTTCATCGTCTTCCCGGGACTGGGAAGAGACGTTGATGTCCGGAGGTATTCCCCGGGCTTCTCGACGACACTGCTGGTAGGTAGTCTGTATCGAAAAGGTTTGCTGGTGTTGTGTGCGTGAACTGTAGCGACGGGTGTTTGTGTCTTGCACCATCCAGCCCACTTGCCCAGATCGGTTCCCTGGCCGTTTCTGGTCGGTTCTGTTAGCTTTCATCAATTTCTCTTCCCAATAATTTGGTATTCCAGCTGCAGATCCATCCATCCATCCATCCATTTTGACGATTCTTTCCCATTTTACTGAAGATTTTCTTTTCTTTGTGTGCTTCCAGCTCTCTTTCTCTCATTCCCGGTCTATGCTTGCTCTCTTGCTGCGGCTGGCTGACACGCAAACCAACCCAAAAGATTCCAATTCCGTGCCGGGTGGATGGATCGCGCGGAGCGAAACGAAAGAAAAGCCGTTCTATAATTTCACATCAGTTTCGGTGAGGTTAAAAACGTAAGAACCTCACCGTAGTCCGTTGTGCCGTTGGATGGTACGAAGAATAAATAAAATCACCCGAAACGGCCTGGAAGCGAGACCGCGGGTTTGGTGTGCGGGCCTCGGCGTCCGTCCGCTCCGGAGAGGCATAAACTTCGAACACGAGCAGGCGAAAAACCGGCATAAATTGCGTCGTTAGGAGCTAACGTGAACTTCAAAGTTATTACGCAGCGTGGTAAGTATATACGCACGGTTTGAGGTAAACAGAATGATGTTTTTTTTTTCTCTTCTGTTGTTGTAGTTTTGTATGTACGCTCCAACATCCATCTACGTTCTTTTTTGTTTTGTATTTTGCACAGACCTTTGAAAGTTTTAAGTGTGTTGGGTAAAAGCAACAAATTTTGTTTCTAGACAAGCCTGGTCGTTTACATTAATTAAGTTTTAATTGGAAGGTACATAATGTTCGCACAATCGAATTAATGTTTGGAACAGCACCTTAGAAAATGGGATAGGTTGGGCATTGAAGAAACAGACCCCCGACTGAACAGCTCTCACCAAACTTGGAAGTTGGAAGATAAAGTATTTTTCATTTTGAAGATATCTACTCCTTAGGGGTTGAAGTTTATTTTCGAAAATATTCCTCAGAATTCTTGGCCAAACTGGTGATAAACAAGCAAAAAAGCATAAATTGTGTACTATTTGAAAAGTACCGAACGATTCCATTCGCTTCGTATATACGTTGCTAAGTAGGCACTGTGAAATTGCGAAGAATTGACAGCTTGGCTAACGAAGGAGTGACAGTTTTATTTGCTGCTAAAATGCTTAACATAATTTCCCGCACTTGACTCTTTGAACTATGCTGAAATGCATGCAGCATTGTGTTTCATTTGCCCAACAGATTTACTGCTGCCTAGTCAAGGCAAATAGCTGCTCGTCGATACACAGTCTGCGGCACGTTTTACGATGCGCAACAAATTTCGCTTACTTTACGGATATCTAAGAACACGGTCAGCACTCAGACATCGGCCATAAAAATACACACACACACACATGGGCACATTTGCACAAGAGCATACTGAAGAGCATAGCATCCACCCACAGGGAGGAAACTCCAAGTGGTTCATGATCCAGCACAACTAGATTCGCGGCAACGGCTTTCAATGTTTCAATGTTGCGGCCTCTCCGCGTGTACCGAACAAAGCAGCATACTTTCTATGGCAATCCGAACGCAGCGAATCCATTAGCCTTAGTTGTTGCGCCAGTTGCATACGCCCAACCACATCGCCCAACCTGATTGTGGTGCCGGCTGGTTGTGCCGCGGGAGAGAAACTAGATTGGACCGGCGCACGAGATGATGAACACACGGCCCCGGATCTTCCTTGTTGCCTTTCGGTTCGATCGGGCATCTGACAACTGAAACCCGCTTTTTAGACCCTTTCTCCGGACGGGTAAGGCGAAGCAAAAAAAAAAAACAACCCCCAACGCCCATCGATATCATCAATCTTGTCGCCAAAGAGGCGGCGGCATCGGGGCACACATTATTATTGCGGTGTTTCCAAGCGATGCTTCTGTGTGATGCTGGGTTGTGGCACCGGTGTATAATTTCTCCGACGAACTAAATCATAAAATCCCGCTGTTCTGATGCCTTGCAGGGGTGTATAGGGCCGGGGTCTGGATCCTGTTTGTGCAGATAATAAATCTTCTATTGAACCACTCTCATGCTTAATCCGATCGACGCCCGGTGGGACCACAAAGCGGCAAGAAGAAGGGACCTTTTGTAAGTAAATCACCTTTTCGTCACCTTTGCCACCTGGCACTAAGAGAGGGGGGGAGGCCTTCTCACGTACCTTCTATCCTGTGGTGGTCGCACTGCAACCCTCTCGCGATCAGATAAGAAAATCAAACGAAAACAGCTTTTTTTGTGGGTCAAGCTCAAACAAAATAGAAAGCATCGTACGATGGGTGGGTCGCTCGATTGGTTCTTCACGGCGGTTCGGTTTATTACGGGGTGTACACACCGATTAACCCACCTTCATTCGCACATCATCCTCCGGTAACTTCGGTACGTTGGTACACAAATCAATAAACAAACTGATTAGCGTTAATCAACAGTTGCAGCACCGCAACGGAGTAGTAAGGGAGGTGTTTTGAGACCATGATGGTGTGTGGTGGTCATTCCTTGACGAAGCTGACTCTTGCTGAATGTCGAATGTAGGGTCGACCGGTGGTGCATTGGTAGCGGTGCCGGTCTTCACACGATAGGACCGATCCAAATTCCCATCTGGACCTATCCTCCGTAGCAAAGGACTGGCTATTCGGCTACGTGGTAGCATTAAGTCTAGTAAGCCAGAAATGGCAGGCATGATCTTCAGAAGGTACAGAGAGAGCGAGAGCATGGTGATTTTATGTAGGTAATTTTCCCTTAGATACAGGACTGAATAGAATTTCCTGAGGCCATCGTTCTATGTCAGAAAAGCTCAAGAAATATGTTTTGATATGTTTATGTCTCGTTTACTTATTTTGAACTTCGGCAAGAGTTTTCTAAACTTCTCATGTTCCCGTGGAGCCTGGATAATGATCAAGGACTCTCTTTCGGTTGAATCACTTCACATCTTCTAGGCCGTTCTAAAACTCTTTAACCTGTGCTTTAAGGTTTTTTTTACAATAAGGCTGTACAGGCTAGGTCGTCCGGTGTCATTCTAATGACATGCCCAACCAACCAAGTTCTGACGAGTTTAATTCGCTCGTATAGCTCGTCTTTATAGAGGATTTTTAAGTGACTTTTTAGTCATACTTCAGACCATCATCCTCTCAAATGCTTTAGAGATGTCGATTTGATGTGGATTCTGTATAATCCCAGCATCGATCGTCACAACAGGTATTTTGAGTGAAGAAGCTCATTCATCTCTATTTGGTAATGTAAAAATTGGGGACAAAATACTAATTGGTAGTAAAACATTTTTATACCAAATTGCTTTTCCAAAGCTAATAGCATTAAAGCTAATTAGTTTCGTGTTATCGACCTAAGGCGTCTTCTGAGTAATACGGTTAATACCGTCAAGTTGAATTATCAAAGAATTAACTCGTGTTCTGTTTGATCAATCGTAAACATTAAACAAAGAAAGTTTCATCAGTTTTAAGCTATTGGTATTCGTGTATTATTGCTTCTTCAGTGTTGCTGACACTTTGTAAAGCGTTCGAACGATTGGAAGTATTGATTTGCTGCCAACGACTCTGTGCCCTTCATACCACCATTTTGATTATCGTTCCACCGAGCTTGATTGAATTGATGATTTGCAGAATCATACCTAAAGTCCTTTCGGCTGCTTGGATCCGAAGGGATCCGGCTGAAGCGGATGTAGTGTGGAGTGCGAATCACGTAACCAATCCCCGATGAGAGGGCTACCGTGCACGTTCGGTAGGTAAGAGGTGGCGTAGTGTGGTCCCAATAAACCAAGTCATACTGTCACAACGCCAATTGCCACAAAAGGTTTCGAAAGGGGATCGGGGGCGGTGGCCGGGAATGTGTGAATTACCTTGATAATATGCAACAATTTAGCACTCTGTCCTCTTGGAGCTGTTTTTTTCTTCATCCGAATAGCGCAAAAAGCTTTTGTTGGTAACCCATACTGGTGGCTTCTTTTGCCTGAAGGTGATCGAAAAGCAGTGCGCCGCGTATTGGTTGTGGAAACCGTTTTTGCTTGCCTGCGTCCCACGTCAACCACACGCAAACTGACAGTTTCCGCTGGCAGACATCTGGACAAAACCCGTACAGTGAAGATAAGGGTGTCCTCGCTCGCCGGTAGTAGCTTTCTTGCCACTTCGGTGAAGTTCATGATTGTGCAAGAGGCCTTGCTCGGCGCATACACGGTCCCCGTCGTCGTACCCGTGGACCGTTTATCTCGCAACGGTAATCGAAAACTTTCTCCCGAAAGGGGCGCTCTCGGCCAAAACTTTCCTGCGTGAAATTTATTCAAATAGCTGTTGTGCTTTACAATGAACGATATATATATTTTTTTTATTCGGTGCAAAATATGTTTTAAACGTTGAATAACCACTGCTAGGAAAGGTTGAATGATCTCTGTTGGTACAGGGAAAGGATGGATGATGGAAACAGAATTGCACTTAGGTTCGAAGGAATGAAAGAAAGGAGTCGAGCGAATCGATTTATTTTATGATTGGGATTAACTAAAAAGATCACAATTTCATAGAAAAAAAATCCATTTTGAAAGGGTAGGTTGTTTTTTTTTAATAAAAAACATTTGTTAAGTAGTCTAACTACTTTTTTTTACTACTAATATTTATTACCTAACGAGCTGCTTGTCGCAATAGAAAGTGCTCTCCTGCGAAAGTGTAATAAAATTAAAAAAGGCTCATAAACTCTTTACTGCTAGCATGCGTGGGAACGTCATGGGGCGGGGGAGGTGCTGCCAAGTAGCGAAATCTACTGAATGCAAATGCACTGTGCAATTCACCAGATTGGCATCGGAGCGTCGGACCGTAGGCAGCTAATCTGAAATCTAGCTTTGGCCGTCAAGCACACCGAGTGCAGGCGGGTTTGTTGTTCTGGTTTTGTTTCACCCAGCACTTTCCCGGTTGTATAAAGGCGATTTGCATTAGCGATACAAACAATTTATCTGGCTGTGTGAATAGGCAGGCAAAATGTGTGTAGTGCAACAGAAATGTGGACGTGAGTGCATACGCCAAAATATTGCCTCTCTTTGCAATATTTCGAACGATGGTTCTACTCATTATAGGAACAAATTCGCTTCTGATGTTAATTAATATTATATTATACATTATAATAAAGTTAATATAATTTTTGCTTTATATAATAAATTTTCGACTATATATTGGCTGAGGAGACTACAAATTTCTCAAGGCATTTTCTTCTTGTCTTTTGTCTTATCCTGGGATTGCTCAAAAATAACATAAAATAGTCAAAATATCATTACTTTTTTGTATACATTAGTGTGGTCTTTGGAAAAGGGTATAATTATAAGGTTACTAAAATGAAGTACAAGCATATTCAGAATTTTGCAATAATCGTCAATATTTAAATGGCTTTCGCAGCTGTGTAAATTAGTAAAAGCAAAGGAAAACTTTAAAAAGGCATCAACGTTAGCTAACTTAATTAAACAACACATCATTAAATCTATTAATCTGTCCCGACTTCCCACACTGTTTTCAATTGTGCTAGATCTCTTACTACTGCAGGTCTAGCGGCGGGCGCGCACTCCCTGGGGCCCCGGTTATCCCAGTGCTGTTCGTGCTTGATTAACCGCGCTAGAAATACATCGCTACACCGTTGCATATCGCAGCGCTTAACTCAATAGAGCTTATTGATTTTAATTCTGAACTTTGCACGATCCATTACCCTGGTCCACGGAACACGCGAATGTGATGGGCACTGCCGGAGGGGATCTATGTTTTCCCTTCCACCCTACCCCCGCTGCCTCTTAATTCGATGGGAACAAAACCGTGCCTACGGTAAATCCAATCGAGACCTGGCAATCGCCAACAATTGGATTGCGAATGCAATTTCGTGAGTGCATGATGCAGTTACCGGCTGCACTGCTTAGGCCGGGGGGGTACCCTGACACACACACACACACACACCGTACGGCATGTGCGTCGGATACATCGCTATGTTCTGTCTGTTTGTCTGTCTGTCTGCCTGTCTGCTCCGGACAGGCTGTGTTCGGTCTGTGTTTGTCTGTCGACAGAATTGGGATTTGGGGTGCTGAAAGTCACAAAAAGACATCCATTCGGTGGCGTAGTTGTAGTAGTATCAGGACGAAGTTGAACCATTTTGGCAGTATGTGCGAAATCTGAAACTGATTCTTGCCTTCTCAGGTGTGTAAGTGTGTGCCCCAGACGTAGCAGCAAGCATACTATGTGGAGGGAGTCCGCAAAAGCATGGACACCCGGTCGCTTGACACTTCACCTTGAGGCGTACCGTGGGTTCCGTCGAGTGGTTCGTCGTGCGTTTACCAACAAAGACGAGGGTGGCAGACAAGTCCGGTGTTGTTTGACTTAACGGTACACTGGAACACGTGGGTCATCCATACTGAACTGTTCCGGTGCTCTATGTTGAAGGCACAATCGGCACAGTCGGACCGATTCATTGAGATTTTTGCCGGCACCACAATACCTGCGCGAACGCTCGCAAACTGGGAAGAATTGCGATTTTACTTCCGTGGCTCGCGCAACGTGAACCGGAACAAATCGTGAAGGTTATGCTGATGATTGTCGTCACTGCGGAAGATCTTAAGCAGAGTGTAATCGTATAATTATCATCGTTTGGGCATTATTAGTGAGTGGCAAGAAGTTATTGACATCCAAATGGCAAAGATGTCTTTGGAAATAATTCAACCAACAAGAATAAAGAAACTTTTCTTCACACTTGACAACAGAAATGTCAAAATAAAAACGCTTATCTAATTTGTCCTACAAAAAGTTCCTCGGGTTTTGCATGCACCACATAAGTAAGACGCCACTGTGTCATGCTGACATGTCATAGCTATCAATATTCAACATGATTTTTCTGCATATCAAACTCCGTTTCGTTGTTTTTTTTTTTGTTTTGCGCTCGTTTCACTACGCCTTTCGCCTGTACGAAAGTAATGCATCGACATCAGTTGCGGCAATCGGCTCGATGGCCTCGTCAATCTTTGCCGACTGCATTTATCAGCATCGTTTGCTGCAACGTTGCTGTTGTTAGCGGAGAGAGGATGCCAGCTTTTGCCATCGTTTGCACAAAAGTCACAAAAGGTCGTGTACTGGAAAAGAGCGATAAGGACACGATGCAAACACACCACACCAGGCGAGATCGAGACGCTGTGAATCTCGATCCCTGTTGTGGGCAGCGTACTTAGTGGAGCGCTGTAGATGATGGGTTTGATTGGCGGTCCTTGATGGGCGCAATGTTCGTGCGTCTGTGGTGGTGTCTGATTGTACCAGAAGCATGCTACAATGTTGGCACAACCTCTTTTTTTTTGTGTGTGTTGCAAGAAGACACTATCATCATCTCACTAAATCGTCATGTGGCTAAAATTGGACGTTCATCAGCCTCTGAGTGAGGGGGGGACGGTGTGGTGCAGAAGTCTTGTTGTTATTCAGAGTTGCGTAAGGTCGAAAAGAAAATTTAGTCATGCAAAGAAATAGATGTTCAATTTCTAGAAGTATTTTAAACTCTCAAGCATGACTGGTTTCCATGGTTACATCTTAGTCTTGCAGGGATAAATAGTCTCTTCGGGTAATCCGCATATCGAAGTGGCAGATGTAAACCCATCAGTGTTGTAGGATTTGCTAGAAATAATTAAGCTGGAAAATGCAAAGATAGCTAAATTGATTGCTGTCGTACAAAGGTACACTTCACCGAGCAACAGTCTCCAGATCGTTCCGAGATTGTGTTGCACGATTTCCGTCCGGTCTGATATGTCTTGCCCAATTCTTCCAACATGATGCGACAGTCCGACATTAGCTTAGGCTAATTTACCTTCGCCCTGGAGTAAAATTGAGGCCAACAGCACTCTTCTACCTTTTTGCTGCTGCCAGAACACCTTTCAAACACGACGATGCTCAGTTGAGTGAACTCCGCGGCGGCTTTGGTTCGGTCTCACGATGTGACGCTGACAAAGTGAAAGAGGCTCTGCCCCAGTTGGAGCTTTCTAACGTTGCTGTGTGTGTTTGTGAGTGTTTTTTTTTCTTTCGAAACATCGAATCACTCGAAAAGGGCGGAAAGCAAGGAAGGAAGGTTTTTTGATAGATTGTGCCAGTGCATATGCAAACCCGGAGTGGGCCGGAAAGCTAAACGAGCTCTCGCCCTAGACCAAAACACCCCGTGGCGCTATGGAGTTTTGGTGCCTTCTTTTTGCTCTTTCTTCCCCTTTTCCACCTATTAGGGTTCCCTTCCCTTTGCCTTCGGGGTACCAGCAAACCACCACCAAGGCGAACCGATGGCTCAATCGCGCGCGCACCAACCGTTCCGCCATTCGTGTGTCAGCTTTTAGCGAGGTTAATGTATTCCTGTCGCGCTCTGCTTTCGCATTCAAAATCAACACCCGATCGTTTGCTCCACCGGCAGAAAGCCGATTGAACAATGGTCGATCTATTGGGCGAGCTGGTTTTTGTTCCAATCCGGGGCCGCTGCTGCTGCTGCTGCCGGGAGCATTATTTTATAGCCCTTGTTCTTCGTGTTCCCGTTTGCTGTTACGGTCGTCTTTCTTGATTTATTTCGCAACAATTGACTCAACAGAGGATGTCCTCGTATGCTGATGTATGTTGTAGCTTATCTGCTTACTTTCGCTGTATGTTTGACTACGTTTGTTTGTTTGTTTTTTTTTTCATTCGTTCGTTCGTTGTCGGTCTAGTGTGTTGCCTTTGCTGCGTGTTGCTGTTATTGTTTTACATTTTTATTGTCTTTTTTTTCCACATCGTTTTGCTGTTGTTTGGTTCAACTTCTTCTTTATTCGTTCTTACTTACATTAATTTACACATTTTCTGTTCTGTTCTGTTCTTTTATGTTCTAAAGTCATTTTGTTATTGTTTGTGCTTTGATGTTTCTTGCATCAATGTAAGTATCTTTTTGGATATTTTAAATCAAAGTTTCACAATTTTAAAAGTTTAATTAACTTAGCCGAAAGGAAAGTAATAATCATTACACTAGCCAACACATATTAGGAACTACAAATGACGGTAAACAATGATGTTTGTGTCCATATGATTATACGCAACAAAACGCATTTGTAACGTTCAGTCATTTGCTTCTTTTTAAAGACATGAGGTCGAGACCTTAGGCGATAGGCCCATCCATACCGAATATGCTAACCCGATCGCACCCTGTTTAAGGTTCTCCATGGCTATGCCGAATAGGGGCCTGATCACCAAACGTAGCGCTTCTAGTACAACGCGTGCAACGTGACTATTGTAGAATATGTTGAATGTGTGTTGTTGCACTCTCTCTCTCTCTCTCTCTCTCTCTCTCTCTCTCTCTCTCTCTCTGTCCTCCCCCAAAACCCTTGCTGCCCTCGAACGGCAGATTTCTTCATCGCGTTGCAGAATTTGCAAGTCCTATGGATGGGTTGATGGCTTGCAGTCTCGACGCTCGGAGATGAAATTGAAATGGATAAATTCCAATTCCACCGTTTGCACAATGATGGCGTCGTCGTCGCACCGGTAAGCACACCGAAGCTTATGGGTGAATGCGTTAGTCCGAACATGAATTAATGAACGCGGATGGTCACCGTGTTGTGAAACAATATTTTATTCATACAACGTACCGTCGATGAACTCTGCCGTATGCGAGGGGCTCCAAAAACGCACCTAAATCCCCCACCTTCGAGAGTGCGAGAGTAGCGCGATGCTGCCATCTGGTGAGTTGGCCGAGCGCACCAAATTTGCCACCATTTAAATATGTTGACAATAACATCGCAGATCGCAGATTTTTTTTCCCGCAGCACTGTGACACTGTGCATTCGAACGGTAGTAGGCTGTGGAGAAAATGCAAAATGGCCGTAATTTAGTGCACATTCAAATTGTCACCTAAAGCGGCCAATGGTAATGTACTGACGAATGCCATTTTTTGGCGCACACAGTTTGTCAGTGTGGCTTTTGGGTTATACAAAAAAAAATACTCGGTTTGAGTTAGTGCATTGTTTTCATTGTTTGAAGCACGCCAGAGAGAAAGGTGTTTGAACGAGCCACATTACACATTCGCCCTGTGGAAAAGGAAAACTTCTCTTACATTGTTTGTAAATCGTTTCATTGTTGCTATGGGTGGATGTGTATTTCATGAACTACTAAAGCTACTTAGAAGAAGGATGTTTTTTATATGCTTTTTTATATTTCTTCTAGTTACTTTAGCATGAGTTTTATACGTTATATATTTTTTTTCAATAACATTAATATTTAATATGAATTTTTACAAATGGCCCCATTTTGTGGAATGGATTTGTTATTCCATGTTATCGTACTTCAACAATCAAACTATAATAAACATTGTTCAGATCGATTATTAGCGAAATAATTGTGCGAAGTAGAACATCGACAAAACGGTGCACCAAACGCATTTATTAAGCCCCACTCATCTGAATTGCGAATTGTCCTATTTCGTCCGAGCGGCACGGAAAAATTGATTTGCATGTTGTGCTAAAGAGAATTTCAATGTTCATGCTAATTCCGATGAATGTTATCGAAAACCGCTCATCTGCATGCACTGCGGCCATTCAAAACACTTACGAAAATATGCAAAAAAGCGGCACAGTGCTGCTGTGTGTGGAGAGTTTTGGGTAACAACAACCACCTTTGAGTTGGGATGGGTGTAATCTGTGTTTTAGGGTGGGAATATTGTAGCGTTGTCTTATTGGGTTATTAAAGTACAATTTGTAATGTTAAATTATTATTGTTTCTTCGTATAATAACGTTATTTGAGATGTTCATGTTTAAGAGATTTTTTTTAAAGGTCTATTTTATTGTACAAGTCAATGTACAGGCAGTCTCCGAGATACGCTAGTGTAGCAAACAGCGATAACCCGAGAAAAATCCGCATCGAAGTCGAAACCTGGTGCAATTTCTTTTAAAATCACTGAGTCGACTTCCTTCTCTACACTTAATTTATTTAGCAAACAGACAAATTTTGGAAAGAATACATTAAAATAAATTTAAAAAAATGGTATATATATAACAAGGCAAGGTATGTTCGACCAATGTTTCTCCTTTTTGCTTAGATTTTGTGCTATAAACTATTTCAGCGGTAAAATTTCCAAAAATTGCGAATCTTGGAAACTGTCCGTACACTAATTTTTATATGTGTATATGCATAAACAATTTCGAACTTCGAACTGGTGGATTACGTTAAATGTTAAAGAATAAACTTGCAAATTGGTATGATTTGAATGACACGTTCAAGTAAAATGTTTGGTAGTTCTAGTGTTAACAACACCCCTTCTTAGCATGGAGTTCCTCTAGAAGCGTAGAAAACCAATGAATTCTTAAAATGAGTTGCCTAGAATGGCAAGATATAATAATAAACATTAACAAAAAAAACATCATTTTGTTACTGTAGACCGACCGGGTAGGTGAACGCACCTAGCGGCGTTATTATTGGTTTTGAAACAGGCATTCTATGGCCTCCCAGCAGCGACTTGATTTAGCACTACAAATGTATTCACTTTTTTAGCCTTCCTTTAACCTTCGATTGACTGTTCAGTTGCCGAAATGTAACGAACGCATTAATATGTTTCCCGAATGCGGCACAAGATGCGGCTAAGCTATCGAAGCAGGCGTTCGTTTGCCGTTACTAGACGCGAGACGTGTGCAGTACCGGTTCACGATTAGTTTATTGAACCCAAAACGCGTAGAACAGAAGCGAAAAAAAACCCCTGGGTGGATGGTGCATATGGAGCATTACAGAGCAACCACACCACCCCTAAGTACCACTAAGGGTCGGCCCAAAGGCCACGCCAGGTATTAGTGTCATATTTCGTGCGCCCTGCAGCAGGATTCAGCAGCATGCACATCAGACTCAGTTATTGATTTGTTCCACGTTTCAGCCCCCCCCCCGCCAGATTAGCAAAAGAGGGGGATGAGGTAGTAACCACCAACACGTGAGACAAATCAAAGGGTCCTGCGTACCGTGCCCATCATGTGTGTTGGCTCGTTTGATTACTGTTTTTTTTTTATCGCGCGATCCAGTGTACGTGGCTTAAGGTTTAAGGCGAGATCGCTAATGCTGGTGCTGCTACGGTCGGCCTGGGGCCAAATCAACGTTTCGACGATTAGTAGCAAAACGGACTGACATTTATGGCCTCCGCAGCTCACGTGCCATTTCCACGCAACGGTGTGTGGTCACCATCTTGCTGCTGTTGCAGTGGCTCCTATTGTGGCGTAGAACCCGGTGGTGGTGGTCCGGTATATGAGCGGGTGTTTGTGACTGTAAATAGTAAAACGCGTTCAATCGAGTACCGATTGTGTCCCACAATCGATGACGTCGGTACACTGGTGTCTTTTTTTTCTCGACTGTTTGACGCACTACACCGATGACTGTTAGGCAAGGCACATGTGTTGCATGTTGTCATCGGAGGGAAAGCTAAATGTGATCGTCTGGTCAAGCGTGTGACATATTTTGTAATGTGTGTAAGGCTTAAATTGGCATTCACATTTCGCTGTACTCACGTGTGGCATTTTGTGGCAAGGGCCGGCGTTACGAAGAACCTAAACGAAGCATAATCGATGGGAAAGAAACTGTTTTTCTTTCGCTTCGGTCACTTACTGTCTGTCGAAACGGCCACATATGTAATACAGATTTGAGTCAAGCAGTCTTTACGGTATTCTGTTTTGTTCATTCTTTCAGTATTTTTAGATATTGAAGTAAGGAAACTTTAGAATCCGTTTGGTTGGAAATCACATCGATCAAGTGGCGACCCAAACGAAATGAGGTTGATTTTCGACATTTTCCATGTGTTTTCCGAGACTTTTAACTGAAATTTCAAATATTTTCAGACGAGTGTTTGCCTTGAGTAGTTGGAAAACTGTTAGTTTATCGCCATAAATATTTCCCTTCAGGTAACGCCACAATAAGTCTTCTTTGGTCAAATCTTGAGAATAAGTTGCGATTATTGATTGATTTTTTTTTTTGAAAGGTATAATACACGACACGATCCTCAATATTTGGCATTAATGAGTAGGATATCCCACTAGAATTTGTTGAATGTCTTCCATGTCAGTACCTACTGACACTATTGCCTTCAAACTGTCTTATACGCTGTTTATTCCAAGTTACCGAAGATCCTGTACTGTATGAAAATGCCATCATAGGTCGAACAGTCCTCAGAATATGTGTAATATGGCCATGATACTCACTTCGATACTTTGGGCAGTGTTGCATTGTGAAAGTTTTAGTCAACTAATGTTCCTGAAGCAGTCAGACTAGACGACTGGAATACCCACACATATATTGTTTAGTTGAATGTATCTTCTACGTTCCGTGAGCTCATACACCTAAAAATATATGATGAAGTGGTGCTTAATTACGCAAGAAGCAATGTTTCTAAATTTGACTGTTCATAATATAAATCGTAAGTGAAATTTTATTGTACTTTTTTCGCTTTGTTTCAACAACGGGGGTTTGACCATGCACAAAGACCCAATACGGCCAAAAAACCATTCACACTTTTGCACATTTTGCGGCCCCCCTTTGTTTGGCGTGAATTGGCGCATCACTAATCCACCGATTGTGCGCCCCCAAAGGGTCACCTCCGGGCTTTGTGTGTGGTGCTTCACCATTTTATTGCACGATCTTCACGGGATGTTTGCTGTTATTGTTTGTGTTTATTTGTTTACCAACCTTTTTTGTTGTTGCACCATGTTCCGCACCTTTCATCCGTTTGATGCTATCCCGCCGTTAAATATATGTGTTGGCAAACTTGCAGATATTCTTATCGTTCCTCTTTCATTAGTCAATGCGTGTTCTGTTTTTTTTTCTGCATTGTGTTGGAGTGTACTCTAGCGTACGAGAAAAAAAAAACTTCATCTCCACCACTAAATGGATCATGAGAATGGGTGTGTTTGGGGGTGAGGGAGAAGGAATGTTGGAGTTCGCTTAACTTTCCCTCAAACGAGCATTGAACGCATCGGCGAAAGATAGGCATCATGCTGCCATCATCATCATCATCATCACCAGCAACATCTCCAGCCCATACAAAAACCTCCATCCGGCCATGTTTAACTCATTAGGCGGCACATATACTTATGGCCGTGAAGCGTGTCGTGCATATTTTGCTATTCAAATTTCAGCCGCCCAACATATAACCCAATCGACGCCACATTCGCATTCGGTTGCATTCGTCTGCAGTACGTTTGCAAGGTACGGTGCACCGGTGTCTTGTATTTGGGGCGTTTTGGTTCGCGCTCACCCATTTACGGGTTTTGCAAACGAACTTTTGGTTGACTGCGCTTAATTCTTTACAGCAGAATATGTGTCTAATGTTGTGTTAAATTTACTGTTGCTTAATTTATCTTTGCTTTATGCAGAGCTTACTTAAGGTTCCATATTACCAGTAAACGTTCCACAAACGCACTCCTTTCAAAAATTGTGATTCAAGATTATTTGAAGATTGCAACTCCCGACATCAGGCCAAAGGCCAAGCTACTAAATATTAATTTGTAGCTAACAAATATTTGGATCATTCTTCCAGTAGCCGAAATAATGTGACGAGTCCTTTATAATAATTGCCAAAGATGTCCAAGAATTCAAATTTTCTAAAATGTATTTTCAGCATTCAAGGTGCTGTTAAACTACTTGTCTTTTTGTTCGACTACTAAGGAGATAGAGAATTGTTACTAACTCCCATAAAATAAGACTTGAAACCAAGGGCCAGGACATTTTATCTGGCCCGATTGGAAATTCTGAAAGACATCTATCCTTTACCTATTACAGGGTTTTCGGTGATTATACTGACAAGTTCAATGAGATGTTGTTTTGTTCGGCAAGTTATTGAATTGTACAGAAGATTGCGTTGACATGTGCGGCAGAACTATTGAGCAATGCTGCTGGCAACACTGCTGCTGGCAAAGTGCACAGCGAATAGCAACGCTGTCAAATCCATAGCAACCGCGTTGTCAGCAACAACTTTCTCCGGTCACTCAATATAGTTCTACCAAACTAATCTGTACAATTCGATAATTTTCTGAACAAGTCAATTATATGCCAGAATAAAACAACATCTCGCTGAACTTGTCAATATAATCCGCGAAAACCCTGTAATGTACCAATTGAAATTGTCTTACTGAGAACAAAAATGCCTTTGTGATTTTCTTTGTTTATTACTACCCCATCATGTGCTGTTCCATGTGCAACTTACGTATAATGTGCGCTTCATTACTGAAAGACAGCAATAATAAGCGCAACAAAACCAAAACAATCCCTTGGGCAAGATGATGCTGCTTGTCCCGCGGGCCGATTATTGAAGTAATGAAGCGTACCCTTTCACCGCTTCAGGATTGACGTGCGTGGCTGATAAGGACATCAAATAGATCGAGTACTGACTGCTGCGATTAAAACAACATTAAATGCAAACTCTCTCGTTCAACCTTTCCATCTCGTCTCGCCGGGGAGAAAATCATCTGTTTAGTGACGACATCTTGCCGCAAAACGAAATCCACGCGTTCGCCACTGAAAGAAAGTCATTGTTCGGCGAACGAAACGGATGTCCATGACGCTGATGTGCAGTGGCGGCAGTGGTAGAAGGTCTCCCGGAACAGATCTATCCCACTGCGTCAGAGCAGAAGTTGCATCTGGACAACTCGGAAAGGAAATGGAGCAGAATGAGCGGCTCTTTCCACTTGCTGGCCCTCCCTTCCCTTCCTTCCTCTCCGCAGTATGGCAAGGCGATGACGTAGATAGTATTAACCGATCCGGATACGGTGCAAAATTGTGTTGCCTTCCAACACCACCGTACACACCCTGCTGCGTCCGGATAAACTATTTGCCAGCAGTTCTCCTTTATCTCACGTGCATCCGCCATCGCTTCCTCGTGATACACCTGTCCGATCATTAATTTTCAAAGGAAAGAAAAAAAGCTACACACTCAAACACGCCGCTGACGTAGCAGTGCGTTGGTGCGAAGTTTGTACGTTCTTGGTTTGTTTTAGCGCCTTTGCGCCATTGGCCTTTAGTGGTACCGCGTCACGTTAGGCAATGTTTGAAGTTGATCCAGTTGCCCTACGGCTCTGGTCTCAGTCCGTGCGAATGATGCAATGCACGACGTTGCACGTTTGAAAGTGTACAGCACAAGTGAGGAAGCAAAAGTCTGTTCCATTCTTGAAACTACTAGCAGCGAAGTTTGTTCGGTGCGCGCTGTGGGGTGCGTTTGTTGCGAAAAGTGCGTGCGTGAAGTGGAGTGCAAAATCCTTTTTCCAATATCAATTGTCTTCCGGTGTTGCGGTGTAACTACACGGTATCTTCCACGAGTCGAGGGACGTTCTTCAAGGGAGTGAATCAGGAAATATCGTTAAACTTCCTCATCGTGTGAAGCTGTTCGGGAAGAAGTTCCACCGGTTGATGACATTGATATGCGCGTGCCGTGAAGTCTATTGCGCGTACACAGGTACGTGACGTGGTGGTGGACGTCGCGGTGTCTTGCTGGCTAGTATCGAGCTCTTCCAAGGTTTCGCTGTGGAAGGTGCACTGTTTTGCGTTGCGTGTTGTGCGTTGGTGTACAATGCGGTCCGAAGGTTCGATTCTATTGTGTATAACGGCGCTATACACGATTCTAATTGTCTTACTGATGACGTCAATAACTACGCAGTGTAGGGCGTATAGATCGATCGCCTTTAACCACCCGGGGTGGTGAGAGTAAAGATTGTTACAACAGGACCTTTATCGATTCAACGGGGTGTGTATGAGGTGCTCCTGAAATCCTGAAACTGCTCCATTCTGGAGTTTCCCTGGCTGAACGTTACTGTTACCGTACGGCACGAGATACCGTTCGGATACGATCAATAGTTGGTAATTACAGTCTAATATTATAGCCTACCTGTAATCATCACCTCTCTCATGTAATACGATTCTATCGAATGGTCCACCGTACCCTCAATTAAGAGTCATATGTTGCATTTATCGATTTTTTTTTTGTTTTTCGATTCTACGCTTAACTAACGTTAGCTGTTCGAGGGCCATTTTCATTTAGCAGTAACGTGGGTAATTTTCCAAAAAATTTTCCCCAACCTCATCTGCGCATTCGAATCATCCTAGAACGGCATTCGGGCACATGTAGGATGCTATATGCCTTCCGTTGTGATTTTTTCCCCCACCTTCATCGGCTCTGTGCTGCTCTACTTGAAAAACAGCGCACCGTCCGTGTTGTGCCGTGATGGGGTTGATTTTTTTTTCTTTGCTTACGCCTTGAGAGTACTCTGTGAGAGCTGGGTTCGTGTTTTTTTTTTGCTTTTCATTTGTAGAGCATCAGAGGCAAACTGTATGCACCGGTACTCGGGACCGAGATACAGCTTTAATGATCGTTATTGATCTCAATTTGCAATTAGTAGCACCTTCCAGCCTCGCGGTATGGAAAAGTGTTGTGTTGCGAACGGATTGGTTCGCGATGGTTCGGTGCTGTTATTTTTCGAAGGTCTAAAATTTAAGCAGCTAACGCAGTTATGTGTACAGTGATGTGCATTTTTTTGCGTTTAGCTTTTAGATTATTTTTTGGAATTCTTTTGAAATATATCTTCTATTATCGAAAATAAAACATCTAGTTAAAAAAGTATATTAGAAAATAAAATATGAAATGCTATTTTATATACATGGAAATATGAATTGAGTTTTACAAAATGCTATAAAACACAAATAATAAGATATATAAATAAATATTTAAAATAATACAACATAAGAAAGTAGTATTGATAAACGAATTTCATATAGACCAGATCAAGAAAAAGATAACCTTTTATAAGGAAAAAGAATAAAATAAGATAAATTAGTTGTAAAAACACTTAAAATTAGACAAAAATATGAAAACATGCTTGATTATATAGGAAAAAAGAAGACTTTATTTAATATGAACAAAAAAAAACGGATAATATGTATTCTAATCAGATTAAATTAAATATTACAGTACAGACAAGTTAAGGGGAATATATGTAATAATATATGGTGAATAATTATTTCACACTTGCTATTAATCCCACGGTATGCAATTAATGCCATGCACTGTACCCACCATGTTCTGTTCGCTGGTCAATGCCGATCTGCGGTACACTCGATCGCAACCGATCAGCGTCGAGGGCTATTCGAGGGTTGTAATTGAATTATGAAGCAGTCGAAATCTAATTTCTTGCCGCAACAATTAATCAATGTTAGGCGCACCACCACGCAACCACGGTTCTGCGCACATTAATGATCACGGTATGGAGTGAAGAAACACGAAGATACTGGAGGAAAAGCTCAACAGCTTTAAATAGGATGCAAAAATTTTCCTCCGTTGAGTTGAGTGCAGTATGGTAAGCGTACTTTTTTTTTTGGAGGCTACGACACGGAATGGTCATAATGCTTTTGACGGTGGTCGCGCGGTTTTTTTTCTCGCGCACAGAGGGGACGATTAGTGGTTTAACACCGTTAATTGTGCCACACGACCTGAATACGGACAAAAGGGGCAGCGCGAGATGATGATGATGGTGGTGGTAGTCAACAGCGCGTCCATCATCATCATCATCATGCACAACAGGGGGTCCGTCCACCATTTAGAATACGCTGGGGCACACTCATCCGGTCGGTTTGGCATTGCAGCGGTTTTAGCGAATGGAGCTGTTCTACTTTTCCCATTTGTCGAGTAATTTTCCTCCGCAGTGTGGATCAAGGCAGATCGTACTTGAAAATCGTCATTTAGAATACGACATGGTTAAGATTGCTGTTCTGGTCTTGATCTATCGATGTTGTGCTAGGTTTGTCTAGCTTCTTCCGTGTTCCATATGAGGTATGGTTTAGTCGAGCTCTACTGTTTAACACTGACAACACTAAACCTTATAATATATTCTTAATTCAAGCCAATCACTGTTTGACGATTTATTTGGAACTCACTGGTGTCTTTTTTAGCAATGCTTGGTCCTCGTTTGTATTTCTTCGCTCTTTCGAATAAATTATAAACCATCTTTAATTCGTATATCTTCCAATGGTGTAGTACATCAATGCTCCAGTATGGAAACCTCATTCATTAAACAAGAAATTTGCATCTTATGTGGCATAGATCCCAAGCTGAAATCGACAAATATTCTCCATTCTCCAACAAGATCTCCCAGCACATCGTCCAGCCCAAAGTTTCCCAGATCGATCATGTTGAACTTTTCCACGTGCTGGAATGGAGCAAAAGAAAAGGAATGCTTAAAACTTACCGCAATCTTGCAACTGGAAACTGCCCAAAACTTACCCCCTGTTTATAAGGACAGCTTGTTTGGTTCATATGTCGCGTAATCGGATACCACATTTCAGTGCTGGCGTGCATCGCCATGCAAAGATTAAACACATGTTTCGAGTACGGTGTCGGAACCCATTCACCGTGGTCCAGCTTATTGGTGTAGACCGATACCTTTAAAGAGAAGTATGGTGAATACGGTGCCCCTGTTATGCCACCCAATTCTAACTTACACCCCACGGTGGTTTAACGTTTTGGGTAAATTTCAGCTCGCCATTTATAACGAGCTTTTCGTCCTCCGAGAGAAATACCTGCAGCTTTGAGAAATCCAACGGGAATGGGGCGGGTTTGTTCGGGTTGGCGCAAGGTTTGTACAGCTTATTGACCTCCACCACAAAAACACTCTGTAATCTCATTCAAGGAGGGTAAAGAGCGGTACCGCAGTTAAAGAATTAAAGGTTAAAAAGTGACCAAACTCCTCACTGCTGCTTGTGGGACAAAATGTGACCATACCTTGGCAATGTTGATCAGAACCGTAAGCCACAGAATGCGGTACCACCACATGTTTGCACTAGAAACATCCGTCTGCCGCGATGGCCGGATGTGCTGAAGCAAGTACTTAGGCAAGTGGCCATCGCGTGCTATTCGCCAGTTTTCGATAGCAATCGGGGTACATGCATGTTGTACAGCATACCGGCAGCAGTTAGTCGTGATAGATGCGTCGCATTTATTAACAAAGTTTCATTTGCTTTCACAAATAACTTTCGATTGTTAGCTTGGAAAAAAACAAACAAACTGTATCGAAATTCGACAATACGACGCGTGCATAATATCATTTGTTGGCAAAATGATGATGGCGTGTGATGGGGGAGTTGGATCTGTTTTTTAAATGTACTAGATAACGTAGAAATGTACGGTTTACTTCCTGTATTTGTTTTGCATTGTGGAGAAGTACTTCATGTGTTAGGAAAACAGCATCACGGATCCTAATATGGATTTAAACTCCGAGAGACTTCTAAAGTTGAGGCCCATAAGTCAGTACTTAGCAGAGATCCACATCCAAGATCCGAAGAACGCAAGATTAATCGAGTAGTAGATTAAATGATTTACATTTGCCACCTAATTTTTCATTCTTTTATCTCTCTTCTTGTCGTAACGACCTTCTAGATCGTGCCTGGTGCCATTTCTGGTTTACTAGACTTAAAGCTACCACGTAGCCAGATAGTCAGTCCTTGCTATGGGAGATTGGTCTGGATGGGATTTTGGACTAGTCCTGTCGTGTGAAGACCAACGGCTGCCCCTTTTATTAGCTTTAGTTCTTAAACTCTTTTTTATTTCATTGTGTTAGATATCATCATTCGTCTATTATCACCGGAGTCTTTGTGGAGAAATATTTTTATTGATTAGGGCACTACTCGCTATCAGCTAAGATTGACAACACTCTAGATTTTGTCATTTTCTCATATAGCGGCCTGATATACGTTTAATCCGCTAATCGGATCTTTATAAAGCAGCGATGAATTGCATCCTTGAGCGATCTTTGAGGGAATAACCATTCGCGCCCACCGATAAGACAGTACTCTGCGATACTGTGCGTACACAGTCGATCAATACCACCGCCATTGAGGTATCGTAGTGGCCATTGTTGATTTAGTGAGTCAGCTAATAAAACCTTCCCCATGCCACGAACACTGGCACAGGTTTGGAGGGTGTAGTTGCGTCCATTTCTACGCTTTAGCGCGCCATTAGTCAGTACACAGGGTGGTGGTACTTACCCGAAGGTGGCAAGTGGTTTTAGTGAATCAATGCGCACATTGAGTCATATGATCTACATTTCGTATCTCATACAGCGCGATATGCAGCAGGTCGAAAACATTTTCACGTGTTTCTTTTGTTTTGGTTAAGGTGTGGACCTTTTTAACTGTTGTCAGTCGTGCGGGAATTTGATGACGAAGTGTAAATTCTCTAGTAAGAAGAATCGCCATCCAGGGGTTGGTTAGCTCTTGTTAGCTCTCTTTTTTTTTCTTTGAGGACATTTTGTGCTTGTGTTTGTTCATACTATCTCGCCTGTGTTGGAATATGGGACTTTCTTATCTCGCTGTTGTCATCAAACCAACCGTTCGAATCCCGAATATTGTTTGTCCAGGGTTATTACCACCACCCTATCGGACACCCATACCGGTAAACTTACCACACGTTTCCGATTGCAGCACATTTACAGATATCGCGACAGCAGCTAGTTGTCTCTCCGTTTGGGGTGTGGAGTCCGCTACAATACGGCCGACCGACTAGGGGTCGTGCACTTCCATCGATTGGTGTGAATAAAACATGAATCTCGTCAGTGACATCGGTGCGTCGTTCGATACGGTTGGTACCGCCGCACAATCCACGTTCGATCATTACTTCCTGAGCTGATGGAGGAGGTCTGCTGAAAGGGAGCGAAACCAGCCAACGCGGACATTAGCTGGTGCCAAGCCGGTCTAGGCCAACAATAGCTAGGAGTGAGACAGTTCGGACAGGATAGTTCCGTCGGTGGATAGGAAGCACCTGGTGGTACTACAGATCATCTCCTCCTCGCTCTCTGGCTGTGGCTCTCCGATCACAACAAATCATGGGTAAAATAAATGCTAGCCATAGCAGCTATTGTTACGATAGCATGCTGAAGCGGTCCGACGACAAGTATCTACGGAGCTGCAGCAAAGTCGAGCCGATCGAGTACGATGACGATGACGATGATGACGACGAGGACGACAGGGCACCGGATCATGTTGCGTGGCGGGCAGAAAAACTTGACGACCAGCGCAACAACACCACGTCCGGTTCGTCGGATGACGAGCAGGAAGCACGCACCATCCGCCGCTATGTGCCGGAAGTTCTGGAGCGAATCGACGAGAATCGGTTGGTTTATCGGGCGGAAGGTAACGCCAACATTGTGCTCTCCCTGTCGGACAACAAGCATGTGCTGCGGATGCGCAAATCGAATGTCGAAACGCGTCCGGGTAAAGGTAATTGATCATTAATTGTTTGTTGCCCTGTGCATCGGCTAAAGTGTCTGTTCGGTCCCATTACAGGTGACTCTAACGTTGATCTGCGACGGTTCGTCAAATATTCGAAGGTCATCGCGAATCAGTTTTCCGAATGCTACGTGCCAGCACCGAAGCTGGCCCATCTGAATACCTGCAACCTGCAGGTGTTTAATGAGCGGCTGCGATATTTACGTCCCGGTAAGATAGTAGAAGCAGCGGTGGAAGCAGAATAATATAAATCACACCGAACTCTAATGCGCTAACAAATTTACTTTCGATTTCAGCCATGAGGCTCGGCAAGGAAATACGTGAGCTTGATGGCATACTCTACCCGGACGTGGCATTCCTGCCGAAGTGGCTGTATCCAGCGCGAGTGCGGGACATCAGTCAGGTGGGTACAATTTTACCGATTCTTTTTCTCCGGTTAATGGAGAAAGAATTTCTCAGCATTCCTTGGAATGCGGCCTTCCTGCCACCCGGGCAAAATGTCCTAGAATGGGTGATAATTTACTCGATTTACCCGTCGGTTTGATTAAATTGCTCCACAGTCCTTTTTACTTCGGTCAACGACGTAAATATCTCAATTTCTCGTAGGACATTGTCTTCTTCGAACGTTTTCGTTAAACATTCCTTATTGTAGGACGCTCTGGGGGTCAAATTTAACTGTTTGATTGGTATTTGCACGAGGATTAGAGTGTAATCTCATCCAAGTAATCATAGATGGAGTCACACGGGAGTACTCTGAATGCAATAATTTAAATTATTACCCCTTTTGTTGACCCTCCGCAGGACCCTAAAATCTCTTCCAATCCACCAACCCACTACCAGACGTACTGCGTCGAAATCAAACCGAAGCAAGGCTGGCTGGCGTACGAATTCTGTGATAATATTCCCCTTCCGGAGTTGACCAACGGTGGGGACCTTCGGAAGTGCCGTTATTGTTTGCATCAATATTTAAAGGTAAATGAACGAACGATGGGAGCATGGAAGGACTGTCCCGGACCCAGGGTCACACATTCTAACTTATTTTCTCGCGCTGTTTACTTGTAGCTCCAAAAGAAATCGATAGCCAAAATTAGTAAATACTGTCCCTTGGATCTCTACTCTGGGTAAGTACGAATAGCAGTCGGTAGACTGGCTTTCTTTCACGAATCTTCCGAACGGCAAGGGAGTTGTCCGATCTCAAGGCTCTTGTGCTGTGTATTTTTGCAACCGAAACCACGCGTACAAACTAGCAACGTTCGCGGGTTTTCTGTTTTCGCATTCAGAGTCATCCCGACCGGGGGTGACCAAAAATAGCGATCGATAGCGAACGGCTTCTCGATGTTTTGTTGCTTCTTCTCGCGCGCGCACTGGCTGTTAGTTAGTGTTTGCTGTCACAAGAAGCGTTCGCGCGTCAAATCCGTACGCGGCAACAGGTTTTATCGATGGTTTTCTGCATCGGAACGGTATTTTCTCGGGTGTCACACACCACAGTAGGACAAATCCGCCGTCCGTTCGGTCGGTCATGTATCGGGTGCTGCTCCGTACCGTGGTGTTTACCGTGGGGGCCTTAAAATAAGAACGGTTTTGATTATCGGGTACCAGTTTCGCGTATACCACGGTGACGTGGACACACACGACAAAAGCGGGTATATTTCAACCGATCGAACGTTTGCCACCGTTCAAGGCGAACGAGCGACCGGATCGGTACGATCCGGTTATGGGAGATTAATCTTCATTTTCGTTACGAATTTGCACCACGAAATTCCCCACGGCGCGCCTGTGCCGAGGTTTTTGGGAATGGTGACGCAGATTTCGACCATTTTCTTTATGACGCCACACTGCTGCTTTTTTGCGCTACTCGCGTCAGGGAATGTCACCCCAAAATTACCGGCAGGTGGCATTAGTCATTATGTCCACCTTCTACCACCTACGAATCCAAAAACCCGTACGTATTTACGGGTTATTTATATTGATGAGTGTGTAATTTCCGGGCAAGAAAAAAAAAAGCGATAAACATGATATCAGCAGTCAACAAAAAACCCCTCCCGAAACACTACACTCAGACATCTTTTTTCAATGCTACTAAACAAACATACTTACGTAGACAATTGTTGGTGTTTGGGTGCAAGTATCGTAAAAGAAGCGTTAGGTTACACAATTTTGGAGCCAATTAGACTGTCGCATGTGGTGTGATTATTGCAATTAAACGCGAAGATAAGATAAAGCTTGTGGGAACGCAAGACTTGCTGTGCTGAGGTACTCCTTTAGACTTTGAACAGTTGTAGTGATCGTATGTATAGTTCAAAAGCGATTAGATTCGTACCTCTGATTTCTTTAATTCATGTATGCTTTATCCAATTCCTTGTCGCAATACTAGCCATGTGGGAAAATGCACTACGGATACCACCGTGTTGTACCGTGTACGATCTCCGCTTCTTTCGGTAATTCAAGATCTGTACGGCTACTACATGACCGTTCGGCGAAACTCAAGCAAGCAACTGACCTTTAAGCATTAATTATGAGTGACTTGTTTTCTCGTGTCCTGTACTAGCGTGCGTGTAGTTCTTGCACTGCCGCTTCAAGCTTTCTGGGACACATGTAAAACAGACAGATTTCTCCCATACCGATTCGCAACGGATTGCAATACTACCGGCTGCTGCTGGGTGTGTCGTTGGTTGCGGTGCACCCCTGGAAATGCACCAACGGAAACACACGAGCAGATGATGCACCTCACGCATCGCAACGCATCGCTCGCATCGGTTATAAATAAAATTCAATTATTACTCCTTGCCGACGGGTGTGTGTGTGTGTTACGGGGCTCCCAAAAATACCCGACCCGACACCCGGAATATAAATCTTTTGCGCCCCGTGTTCGTGTCACTACCGCGCAGATAGAGCGATATCCGCCACCCCGGCCACAGCGCAAATCCATCCCAAAACCGGTCGCGCCACGATCGCGTTTGGGTTCGTTGTACACACTACGCTGCAGCTGCATTTTACGTGATCCATGCACTTTCGAATTACCGTTTTTTTGGTGTTTTTCTTTTTATTTTGCAGCAAACAGCAGTCAATATTTTACCGTTTGCGGTTGTCGTGCTTGCGGGGGCTAGCCTAGTGCAGCAATTGCCCCATGCATGGGGCAGATTTTTGTTTTTTTGCTAGGAAATCATCACGCCACACACCGCTGACATATAGTCATAGAGTCACCCGGCCCGACCGGAGATCAGGTTCGAAGATTTTGAATGATCTTTTTTGGTGGATTTTTTTAGTTCGACGGTGTGTGCGGTGTGTTGTCACATCCCCAGGACCGGTAGTGGGTTGAAGGTGACGGTAGATCGAGTGTGAAGGAACACCGCCGTGATAGTGGATGGGAAGGCATGGTGTGGAAGGTGGAAAAGAAAGTGTGCAAAGGGATCCTCGCTCGCGGTTGCTGTTATAGATCATCGCGGGTGGACAGGGCATCGTGGTGCGAATCTGCGAATGCACAATCCGTGTTGAAGTCGTTTTCGTTTGATTTTTGTTTGGCTGTGTTCGCATGTGAACGCTTGAGAGAGAAGGGAAGCTATAGCATCATTCACGGGCGAAATAATGCGATATTGCGAAACTGGGAGCACATCAGCATGTGTGTTGAAAGTAATAAAACAAATTTTATTACTTGGGTGAAGGAATACCGCCCCCCCATAATGCACATGCATCCTGACCCGTCCTTCACGTCACGTTGGGTAGCCGTGCTCTAGGACTAGTTTTCCAAATTTATGCACATTCCATTCGCGATGTAACAACACGTACACGTTTGTGTATTGCTTTTGTTTCACTGTTTTCTGCAGCATCTTCGCTCCGCCGTCTTGAGGTGTTTGACCAAAGTTAAATCGTCTCGGGCCTCCCGTTCATAGTCAAGCCAAAGCGGGGTTGGTTTGTGTTTTTGCGTGTGGTCTAAGCTACTGCATGCAGTGGCCCTAAAGGTCAAGGAGCACAGGAAAGTTGTTGCCGTTTTGTTCCCTTTTTAGGTTCGCTGCCCTAGGACCTGTCCATCTAGGTCTCAGGTCTAGGCGGGTTGCGTTTTTGAAGACAAATGCCCGTCCGTCAACCGTTTTCACTTCCAATGATAGTTGGTGTACAGACAGAAAAGCATTAAGTTACACCAATCCATTTTACGATAAATGTTTGCTTTCGCTTTTTTATAAGGCTGATAATTTTATAATTTATATCACTATTCTCTTCCCCGCAGCAAACCCGTTCGTGTTCTTCAAGCAGTGAAAGGCCTTATCGGTGCACCGCAGAATAATTTTAAAATACTGAAAAATGGCAAGGTCGTGTACGATGACAAGCGTGAAAAGTCGATGTACAATCGGATACTGCGTGAAATGTTCCCTCGCGATGGTCGCACAAAGGACGAGTGAGTATCGTTTTGCTCTCGCCGTTGTTTGTTCATCATTCGAATGGATTGTCTTTATTGCACCACAATTTACAATGTTTTGAATCATTGTGTGTTTTTGTTTGTTTTCAGGAGAAGCACAATCTTCATAAATCTTATTAAGGAAATTTTGCTGAAAGATTTTACTACAAACGATGAACATTGCGATCGGAAGCTGTTGAACATAAAAAAGGATCGAAAGAAGGTACACGGTCTTACGACGTAGAATAGTGGATATTTGATCGGATTGTTTTATCTTTGCAGAAGGATAAAAATCAGCTTCACGAACGTTCTTGCAATCCTGTCAATCAACAGTTTCTCCCGAAAAGTTGCGCCTTACGACAGATCCTAGACGTTCAGCTGTTGGTAAAGGTAAACTAATGCGCTTTCTTCTGTGGTAAAGTAAAAACAATTGTTTAACTTACTTTCTCTTTCCATTTTAGTCAAGCATTTCCACGATCGATCCATCAATATTGGCCAAATCACGTACAGACTCATTTAGCTATATCGACGATATGTATGAAAAGTATATGAGCTGCAAGGATTACGATGTCGTGTACGTTGATGATGGTCGCACCAGTACCACCTGGGCAAAGGAACCGTTCAGTACCGAATACCTGTCTGAGGAGGAGAAATATCAACTCGGTGCCACGGCCCTGGACTGTTCGATAATGATCACGTTCCGCCGGCTGTCTGGTGATCGTGCAGAGGAGAACAGGTAAGAACCTGCACCGTCGAACGAACAAACAGAAACGCATACAAAGAGGGATCCTGTTGCGATGGGATACGTTTGTTCCCTCGTACGGCGAAGGATAGTGTATATTTTTAAAGGGCTCTGTACGTTTTTTTTTTCTTCATCTATTGGAAATGCTGAATGAAAGAGACCAGCATTCGGATTGCTCATGCGATCATAGAAAGGTTTGTCTACCTTGTGTCCTACGTTGATGAGGTCTACGACTCACCGACAGCTTACCTGTGACGGAGCCAAAGTAAAGAAAGTGATCGAAAAAAGAAGGATGAGATTACTTTTATAAACAAAACAATACAACGGTGTGTGGAACTTATTCGACGCTAGCACACAGTTGCAATGCCCAGCTTGTTGTGGGATGGATAGGGAGAAAAAACACAGTTTCACTTCTTCCTTTTCCAATACCATCCTTTCTGTGCAGCTTGCATCCTGTTGATAGTCCTTGTAAGGCAATTTAGGGATACGGTTGAAAAATTATCCCGTCGCTTTCGTCTGGCTTTGTTGTTCGATCCAGGGATTTTGTGATGGTTCTGGATTCCTGAGAATTCGGTTCGCTATGGGCCACTTGTCTTTTATGCGTATCGCAAACACTACGCATACTTACAAAAAAGTGACTACGTTACCTTTTCCCTCTTAATTCTTATCCTGTTCTTTCCAAATATGGCCTATCGTCAGGCTTTGGCCACCGGATAAAGGTGATCACTTTTTCTCTTTTAAATTTCATTACACACGTTAGATTGCTACGTGTGTGTTGGTAGGGATCTTGTAGGGATTCGCAGGAAGAATTAGAATCTCTTATGTTCCCCGCTAGCCGAAAACCGCTGTGAGCTTAGTTAGGTATTTTGAGACCCTTTGAGAATGCGGGCATTGCGGGGTTTTATGTTTCATGGGAAGCTATCCTGTATTTGTTGTGGCTAGTTTTTTTTAAACATTGTTTAAAATTTGGTTCGAAAACAAGTTTTGTTTGTACAGTGATTGTATAATTTTTACCAAAGAAAGCTATTAATAAGTAATTTCATTAACAACAGTACGAATCTTACAGTTAATTAATATCTAATTTCTGTTCTTTACAGCTTGAACGAAGCAGCGCGCAATCACATCGTCTCCATTGAGGGTATGAAGTTTCTCGTAAACGTTACGATCACCGATCTTGACCCAAAGTCGCACAAACATTACGCCAAGTACGTGGAACAGCTTGCAGCGTCTGCGGTTGCATATCGCGAGTTTATGAGCAAAATGCGCCGTTAGTCCAGCATACCCAGCGTTCGTTTCCTGTTTGTGTGTCTTACATCACATTACATTATAAGTCCATCCAACCGTTGTGGCTCTAAGACTATATATACATCACGCCTAAGCAAACCCGATTCTAAATCGCATGAAAAAACAAGCACACACAGACCGGCGCCAACCTCACTACGAAAAGCAATATTATATTTGCCCCTAACCTGCATAGTAATAGGGTTCTGTTGTCGGTTTAAAATCGAAACGAATGAAAACTCTTTGCCCGAAGAATGCTCTTTACAACACTGTGTGGCAGATAGATAAGCGTATGCGTAATGGTCGAAGTAGATAAGTAATTAACGAATGAGAATGATCGCAAGGAATGATATCTGAGTGAGTTGTCATTAGAAGCAAAGTGAAAGGTGAACAAATTATATAGAATACATAAAGAAGGAATGGTTTATGGAAGGTTATCTAGAGTTGATGAAGAATAATGTACTATTAAACTACTTATTTAAACCTGCAAGACGTAACGAAGGTAATAAGGTCGAACATGACTGGAAAAAATGGAGAAGAATATACAGATTTACTAATCTAATCAGCATACAAACTAACTAATAGCATACAAAATGCAAACAGGGTGACAGAGGACTGAAGAAAAAAAAACAAAACTACATTAATACACACTTTAACTTTGCGTTCAACGTACACGCACGAACAACATTCAGTCACGAGACGGGCGAAAAATAGTTGTTTAACATGTTCTATTTATTGTAAAGATTATTTATTATGACGTGTTCATAGATTTTAACGGAAAAAAGCACCTAGCCGAGGGCTTTCGGTAACACCAAGTAACACTTATTTATATACATTTTGCATGCAAACACTGTAACTATTAGGTTGTAATATGTTAGCCAACATTGCTAGAATAAGTTTTCACCGTTTTCATCATGCACAACTCTCTAGCCGGCAAACCATTTAGTTTAGTTACATTTGTGACACAGTATTTATGGGTTTGGGTTAAAAAGCGTTATATATTTAATATTCCGTACAAACTTTCATTCACTGCAGAGATGAACAATTACAGCAACACAACGTTTTGAACCATTTTTCTACTTGCTATAACACGTTCGTGAACAGAACTGTCACGGAATGCTGTATGGTTGTTTTAGGATAGGTTACCGTTTTTGGAGTGACATGTTTAGCTAAAATTAGTTCTCACATGCGAGTAGAGTTTGAAAGACTTTAGCAACAAAAACTGTACTGCATTTTTACTGTGACAAAACCAAATGAATCGAACACCATTCTCCGTATTAACTGTATTCAGTAACGATTTCCCTTTATAGATGAAAAAACTATATCATCACTCAATGTGTAAGCAAGGGAAGAAAGTTTCATTTTACACCATGTGCTGGTTCTATGCGAACTGTTGGGATCGTTCACTACACCGGTTTGTGTGGATAATGTTAAAACAATAAATTTGATGGATACCTTTAACATTTGAATCGTCTCTACAAAGTTTGTTTCTTACGTTGAAGCTGCTGCTATTGAACACATTGACAAGGGAATCGTGAAGGAAAATGACAACCTATTCGGCACCTGATATTTGCGCCATTAGCGAGCAATTACATCGGACTTTTAGATACGCGAAAGAATGTGGCGCCCACATAAAAAGCATGTCAATCAATTATCGTGTGTAAAGGGATGGTTCCTAACACGAGTTCCTTTGTTTGGCGACCTTCGGGTTTGCTTGGTGGTTGGTGGGCTTTCTGGGGGCAGCTTTGTGAGAGAAGCTTTCGTGTAGTAGGACTGATAGGAAAGTAAAAAAAAAGGAACATTATGTGTGCGCGATCCTTTGCGTGACGATAAATTCCTTCGTTTCGCTCCCTCTCGAATCGTTTATGGAGAAAGAAATTAGACACACCCAACTGTTTTAGCACACGAGCTGCTTGGCGGGTGGGTTGAACGCTGTTGCTTGCCGATGGACGTAAGGATACGCTGTGATGATCCAAACGATGATGGCACATCGCAGCAACAAGTCATTAGGGGCCGCGTTCCATATTTGCCCCAGTGAAAGGTGTGGGAGCGAATCGATGCGTGTGTGGCAACCGCGTACACTGTCGAGTTTACCCAGCCTGTTCAGTCACTGTTACGCCACCAACCAGTAAAGTGCTACGCGATGGGTAACAAAGTGGTCACATTTACCGACCAGCAGCTGGAGGACTATCAGGATTGTACGTTTTTCACGCGCAAGGAAATATTACGTGTGCATCAACGGTTCTACGAGGCCAGTCCGGATCTGGTGCCGGTGATTATGACCGAGGGCCAAGCGTCCACGATACAGGTGCCGCGGGAACGTATCGAACGGTTGCCGGAATTGGTGGAAAACCCGTTCAAGGGACGTATGTGTGAAGCATTTTCGCGCGATGGCGACGGTAATCTCACGTTCGAGGACTTTCTCGATCTGCTGTCCGTCTTTAGTGAGCAGGCACCGCGCGACATTAAAGTGTACTATGCATTCAAGATTTACGGTATGTAGGATTGGATGCGGATTCGATTGTTTGTTTTCGATTCACATTGATTTTGTTCGGTGTTTTTTAGACTACGATCGTGATGGGTTCATTGGGCAGTCGGATTTGCTGAACGTGATTACGGCTCTCACGCGCAACGAGCTATCCCTGGAGGAACATCAGCAGATAGCGGAGAAAGTGATCGAAGAGGCGGACGTCGATGGGGACGGCAAGTTGTCCTATTTGGAGTTCGAGCACGTGATAACGCGAGCGCCTGATTTTATATCTACATTTCATATACGCATATAAAACGTCCTGGTTAGTTTGAATATAATAATTACTTTAGTAATTCTGTTGTTCTTGTCTAAATTACAAGGCCGTGTTAATTATTGTTGGATTATTTTGTTGCCTTAAACATTTTGTTGTTTGAAGTTTAATACAATTAAAAAAATTAAATATGTTAACTTTAAGCTATATAAAATTGATCGTTGCAACTTTAAAACATCTCTTACGAAAAGACCATCATTTTACTACATGATGCATATTGAAATATTAAGAATGTGAAACTTATTGCCAATGCGAGACGTGTCTAATTACATTTTTACTCGTGTTACTTTTATGGTAGGAATTGTTGAAAAATTCAGATTCTGCGTAGAAAGAATTTATTTCAAACCAATTGAGAAAGTAAAATTGTCCACAAAAATTGTTATTCCAGGCAGTACAACATAACCGCGAATTGAGTTTGACATGCCTGGGCACCATTCCGGAGCACGTTCACACAGTACCTTCGTTAAGTGAACGATGAGCTTCACGTAAATTATTCAAGACGGCATGCGGCATCAAGGAAGATATTTTCCATCAATGTTTTACCTTTTGATTTAGATTTTGTGATATAAATTAACTATGCCGTTAAATTTACCAAAATCGCTTATGTGTTAATCCGCGTATCTCGAAAACTGCATGTACTTTTGTCGACCAACGGAAAAGTTGGTGTTTAAACATTGCATACTTTTCGGCGGTTTTCGATCAAAATTGCGCGAATTGAGTTTGACATGCCTGGACACCATTCCGGAGCACGTTCACACAGTACCTTCGTTAAGTGAACAATAAGCTTTACATAAATTATTCAAGACGGCCTGCGGCACCAAGAAATATATTTTCCATCAACTTTTAACCTGTTTAAATTAGATTTTGTGCTATAAATTAACTCTGCTGTTAAATATCTAAAAATCGTCTATCTCTGAATCCGCGTATCTCGAGAACTGCCTGTATTTTTGTCGACACAACGGGAAAGTTGGTGTTTAAACACTGCATACTTTTAGGCGGTTTTCGATCAAAATTGCTCTACTAGGTGCTACCTCTTCCGTGGATGCTCTCTTGTTACATTCATTCGGAATCCAGGCTCCGTTTATGCTTGCACGAGTTTATCACAAATAAGCATGTGAGAGGGAAAGGTAGTGTAACACATTTGCATAGCAAATAACAAGAATGCGCCAGAATAAAATTGGAAGTGCCGGAGAAAGCAACAATCAATTTTCGACCCTTGGAATATTCTGTTCCTTTCCCTGGAATGCAAAACCGCAGGGCCAGTTTATCCCGAAAGGTATTTAAAAGTTAATTAAAAACATGCGAACACGCATACAAGGGTGATGATTATAATCCAATGTATTTATTTTTTTGTTTTGTTTTACGGGCTGATAAATTAAAACTGCCAATTAAATTTGTCCTTCAGTGTATTATGATGTGATTTTTTGTTGGCATAAAACTGCAGCTTATCCACTGAGGCAACGCTTTTAGCACTGCAATGCTAATGGTACACCGTGATAAAATCGAGGCAGTAAAGCCACGCTTGTACAACTTAACCCACACACTATCGACACACCACAGAAATGGGTAGTCTTCAACACTATAAGACGGGTAGTGTTTTAAAATGTGCTTCATTACACAGAGAACATTAAAATAAAAACAGTGATATTGAATACAGCCGGTCCGATTACGATGTGCTACGGTGCTACACTTCGGTCGCGCCCGATGGTTGGCCATAAATCTTCGCATAATCGAATTGAAATTTAATCATTCAATCCTTTTGGGATCGATCGGACAGAAAAGGGGAAGTTTGCCATGGCTTCATTTCAGTGGTCAGCTTCCATAATTGATGATTAACGTCATTATACGGTGGCACAATGGAGGGAATAAAACAAACGGTGGAATAAAAACTCGCAATGGCGAAGGAAAATTAATTTGTTTTGTTTTGTGACACTGTGCAGTAGGTGAATGGTAATTATATTTTCCTCGTAATGGTCAGGAAATAAGCGACGGAGGCTGCATGGGAGGTTGTATTTATGCTCCATTTATGTGTTCCCCTTGTATGAGTTTTCAATCATGTTTGGTTATTAGACAGGGAAATAAGGGACGATTTTTCATCAAATTTAAACTTGCAATTATTAGGTTCTTTTACAAAAGGCAATGTTATAAACATAAATTTTATTTATTTTATAAGTAGGAATATTTTTCGACAAATAATAGTTCAACAAAGTGTTCCTATCAAATAGAAATTATACAAAGTATGTTTTAAATAATAAAATAGTCAACAAAGAATGGAGAATGAATAAAAGAGAACCATGAAACTAGCAGGAAGTAACATAAAGGAACAAGTTTTTAAAGAAATAGAAAAAAGGCTTTACTTTTCTTACACTGTACTGTAAAGTTGTATATTTTCGTTTTTTATTTGTTTTATACATTAATATTGAACTTTTGTTAAATTATACATAAGCTACCAATAATTTAGTGTTTATTAATGTTTTGGTTTTGCTACTTTCAGGAATTTTCCTGTGTTTTTATTATTCAGAAGTGTAGTGATACTTACTAGATGTGATGGTTTATTAATTAAAGCTTTTTAGTACTTGAAGAAATTATGGAAAGATAAAAAGTACTGCTTTTATCGAGCACATTTGCTTTTCAGTCACTCATTTTTTTTTTCTTCGTAAATTCCTTTAGGTATTTCGCTTAATTCATATCTCCTGATACGAATTACGACCCTAAGCTTTTTTTTTGTTCACTTCATACTACACTCTCCACCCGAATGCACCCGGTATCACTTTCCACGAGCACGCGCTCTCACAAGCGCAAACGAACCGTGAAGAATTGGCAAGATGCGAGACAGCTTTCAGCTCACAGCCCACAATCCCGGTAAAACGATCAGAACGAACGATCATGGCAATGCAGCAAGGGCACGCGTCACCCTTAAATTGATGCTCGCAACAGCGACAAATAAGTGTAAAAACCATGCGAAGAAGAAGTAGGAAAGGAATCGGGGGGTGTCCCTTTGGTTCGTCGCCCGTCAGCTGCTTTCGAAGGTCCTTCCGAAAAGGTAACGCACCGTCACACACGTGTATGGAGAAGACAATAAATAGCCCGGGGAAGGATTTGTCGGAGCGTCGGGCAAAAAGTCGACCAGCTGGAATGAAAATTATCGCCGACATTCATCGCGCCGGAGACGGAGCGGAGCGAGTTCGATGGACGGTGCCGGAAAAGCTGGCCAGATCCTGATAGTGAAGCATCGTCAGTGGCGACCGGAGGTGATAAACCAACCGGTTCCGTACATTCCAAACCCCCTGTTGCCTTATGGGGTACGAAAGTCGCCCTTCGATACGTGAGTCGCTTCTACAACGAGCAGCCGAGCAGCGATGAGTACATACCGTTCCAGAGGTCGCCGAACGCGCTCGTCGACATGATATGAGTGGTGATCTTTCTCGTCATATTAAAGATGTGCGTGCACCGAAAAATTCCAAGCTGCTCCTTGCCCTCCCGGGCGGTTCATACCCCGTTTGAGGAGCCCCTTCCGTGAAGGGGTTTGGAGGACTCACATTCACTCGCTCAGAAGGACTCGGTAACGGAAATATGTGTTGACTTTCGAAGCAACGCACCGACGTCCTTGCGCTTTATTACGAAGCGAAAAAAAACGGAGGCCATATGTTTTTGACACATGTCACACAATTAAGCGGTTGTGAAGTGAATGAAGGAGCGTTTGGATTTTCCGGCACTGCGAAATCAAGTCCAGGTAAACGTTTCGTGTTTGTGAGCGAATTTTCCAATACCAGTTCCATTTTGACACTGTTTATTTGCCTTAATTGGAGTCGTTTAATGTGATTTCCTCGTAATATTTAGTTCGTTGGATGTTTTTTAAATTTTCTGTACAGTTGTTGACATCGTTAAATTTTGTATTACGTTTTCGTTAAAGTTTCTGTATTTTCTCTCTACTGCTATGCAAATCTGAGCTTTTATCTGTTTGATTTAATGCTTGTTTGCTGTTAATATTATATTGTTATATAGCGTAATTTTGTTGTTGCAATTAGTAACCTGACTAACCTGAGTAACTTTTATTTACATATTTTACTAAAATAAACATTTTTATTTGATGTTCAACCTTTAGATTAGTTAAGGCAGATTCAGACACATTCAAATGTTTTAGACTAATTGTTATCTTTGATCGAGATTTTACTATACTTTTGCTGGTTGTCCTTTAATTAACTATTTTACTAAGATCTTCTAAATTTATGTTAATTGTTTTCTCTTTCTCTAGTCATAAGTGTCGGTGATATATTTTTGTTTGCAATTTTTTTCGAAACTGTCTTGAACATTTAATTAAATTCTGCCAATTAATTATTTATTTAACATTTTATTTTATTATTTTTATAACTCCAGTTAAATTCTCCTCCTCCTTTTAAAATGCTTGAGGATTTTCGACGAAAGTACTTACATTTAATTACAAAATGAACGTTTTCTGAACGAATTTACAAATAGAGGTGTGTGATATTTACAGCTGTTTATTAAGTCAAGAATTTCTAAACAAGTATCCCGGGAAGTAGTAACACGTATTTTCACATTTAATTTAGCTTCCTCACTGTTGATAGCACGCACTAATTGTACGTACGTACGGCGTAGATTTATGGGTTTGCTGGAAACAACATTTTGCTACGATTCACCGCTCACGGCCAAAAAGGTACTTCAATCCGTAACGAACGGATGCACTCAGAACTGTTCATTGCTATTCATACTCGCGACGAGTCGCGACTTTCATTTAAATCGCTCAATTGAAGCACCAAATTGACCAGGGGGCCACAATAGGATGTGTCCTTTCCTAAAAAAAAAGCGGAAAATAAACTGCAGCATGATAAGGAGCTACAACTTCAGCACCGTTCAAGTGCGACGCATTGAATTTATTGCGTAGATAAGTACAATAAAAAAACCCTCACCGAAAGGCGTCAGCGAAAGCTCCGAGCGCTGACCGTTTGGACCGATTTGGCACATTGTGTTGAGTGTACTGCGAGTGCACTGCGAGGAAAGTCAATTGCAGTTTACACTGCATCATTTTTCATCCAGACACCGACAACCGGCCAGCGTACCAGGGATGTGCCTACGCGAAACGCAATCAATCATAAACACCCGGCTAAAAGGATGAAGGGTTTTAGGATGCAAGTTTGCAATTGGGGCTCAATATAATCCCTCGATGAGTGCTACGCGGCTCCCGTTTGATGTTACTGGAAGGGCATCGTTTGGATGATTGGAATGTAAAAGCCCATAGTGTGGAGCGTTTTGTAATTTATTGAGCAGAAGGAATGCACTCCACCACAGCACGGAGAGAGTGAGTAGATTAGGGTGATTCGTGCGATATCGTGCTGGATCCTTTAAACTGAAACTGTGTAACTAAATTAAATCAAGAGCTGGGGGTCTTCTTTGCAGGTCCAAAAGATGTTTCAGCTCAATATTTTACATCACGTCCTTTGACGTCGCACCGAATACCTGTCAATAATTTATTGTAGTACGGTGTCCATTTTAAGGGACATATCTCTAACTATGAACAAAGCAATCAGAGTAGGCATTGATCAATGCGATAATTTGACAGCCTTAACTATGCTGATGACCAAAGTCTCTACAGGATACATGCATAGCTTGAATCTAGTTCATCATTTTGAGCTTGATTTGGACATTTAGATGAAGTGTTTATAAAAACTAAGTACTAAAATACTCATAATACGCAGCTACTGTGGCGGATCTTGTCGACCTTCAAGGGTCCCCTTTCTACTCTAGCTTTCTTCAAAGTCCCCCTTTACAATTGAGCCCTTCATTAAATGCCAGTAGAATCCGCCAATTATTGTTTGTAATGCTGGCACTTGAAGTTCGGACCTCTAAATGACCGCTTAGTCCGCTTTTCGGAAGATCCGTCTTTGCGTAGCAACACTTTTGTATGGACGAAAAACATAAACCATTTGTCATCTAACTTTCAAAAAAAATCCCACGCCTACTTGTCATTTTACTCTATATACATCGACCTGTATCCCATACTACCTTTGCTTATGCCTTCGGAATAAGTGCTTTCCACCAGGGTTATTTCAAGCAGGAGCCTTTCGAACATTACGTTTAAATCATAATCATCTTGCATCAATTGCTTCAATAGTTCCTTAAAGAAGGGGAAACATTATGAAACTTTACTACAGCAGCCAGCAGCGTTTTGTGAGGTCATCAATCTAACAGATAACAATTTTCAGACATTTCAGGAGTCTATAGGTAGTTCTCATGATGAAAATGCTAGTAGATAAAGGACGCTGCTTCAAAACTTATCTTAACGCAACTTCTCTTCATAGAATATTGAGGGATGTTTTGACGATCTGACGAATGTTCGCACCGAATGAATACACTACAAGCGCAACATATAATAAGTAAATTACATTAAGGCAGTGGAGGATCAATCCCGTTGGAGGCCCAGGGCGGAATTATAGTTGGGGCCTCTAATTTCAAAAACGATGGAGGGAGGGAAGGGGAACATTGAGGGGACTTGAATTGAGACAAGTCGAAAAGCGCAGTTAGAAGGGGCCTACTCCGCCTACCGTTTGATCCGCCGCTGGGCCACCCCAAATCACCATCTTCGAATACAATAACGGAACCGGCTATATCACCACCAACAACAGTTACCACTGTACCTGCACTCTTCTAAATGGAGCTACAACCATACGTGCGCCAACTTCGAGAAGCTGCACGTGGTGGAATTTACAACTACAGCATCCAAGGAGCACTTTGCCATCGAATTGGTTCGCTCGCTGTTCTTCCGGGATATTCGCCATGCAACACTCAGTTATACTTCTTCGATCTTAACTTAACTTTACAAAACATTCAAGCACCAGTAGTTGGTGGGGGACATAATCGATATTGTCTGTCCTGCAGCGAGTATTTATCACTCGCAATCTCCTAACTCGGATGTTCAGTCATACATATGAACGAATGTCTTTTCGCGATGAGCTGCGCCTTTGTCTCCTTTCACGTATACCAGGTATTGACCAGTGCCGGAACAACGCACCGACTGCAGGTGAGATAGGTCATGTGCAGTGGAGGATCAATCCCCTTGGAGGCCCAGGGCGGAATTTTTCAAGGGGGGCCCATAATTTTGCTACGGCATTATCGGTGTTAGGGAGATGTACTTCAAACATGATGTAACAACACCAGCAAAGTCTCGGAAAGAAAGCTCCCTTGCGTACATCTCAGAGTTCTGTTGCGTAGCCCTGTAAACGGGCCTAGTAAGCTATTCTCTTTAAACATAAACGTTTGTATGCGCTAAGGAGAACGATAACGCCACTACTTGGATCGCCATTAGCTGGTACGAAATTCCATACAAAACCAGCTGCTTTCAGATTGACGATACCAGGAGAGCATCCACGGAAGAGGTAGCACCATGTACAGCAATTTTGGTCGAAAACCGCCGAAAGGTATGCAATGTTTAAACACTAACTTTCCCGTTGGTGGAGAAAAATTTCTTCGAAAACTACCAGTTTCCGAATTTAAAGTACCAGGAGAGCATGCACGGAAGAGGTAGCTCCTGGTACTGCGCCGTAAGGTATGCAATGTTTATACACTAACCTTGCAACCAACTTGCAATGCAAGTTTGGTGCATGCAAGAAACTTGCAGCAAGATGGCGCCCAACCTCGTACTTGCATGCAAGCTTGCATGCAAACTTGCATGCAAACTTGCATGCAAACTTGCATGCAAAATCTTGCAAGCAAATTCTTGCATGCAAACTTGCATGCAAGTTTGCATGCAAGTTTGCATGCAAGTTTGTATGCAAGTTTGCATGCAAGAACTTGTATGCAAGTTTGCATGCAAGTTTGCATGCTAGTTTGCATGCAAGTTCTTGCATGCAAACTTGCATGCAAGTACGAGGTTGGGCGCCATCTTGCTGCAAGTTTCTTGCATGCACCAAACTTGCATTGCAAGTTGGTTGCAAGGTTAGTGTATAAACATTGCATACCTTACGGCGCATTGCATTGCAAGTTGGTTGCAAAGTTAGTGTATAAACATTGCATACCTTACGGCGCAGTACCAGGAGCTACCTCTTCCGTGCATGCTCTCCTGGTACTTTAAATTCGGAAACTGGTAGTTTTCGAAGAAAATTTTCACGACCAACGGGAAAATTAGTGTCCTGGTCCTGGTGCAATTTCGTTTATACTTTAAAGTCACAAAGTCGATATTCTTCTCTGCATTTAATTTATCACATAGAAAAAAATGTTTTATATAACCAAGGAAGATATTTTTGATCAATTTTCTACCTTGTAAATTAATTTTTTTTTGCTCTAATTTAACTTTGTTTTAAAATTTCAAACAATCAAAAATCAAACAATAGGCACAAATTTATTGGGGCCCCCAACACGGCGAGGCCCTACTCCGCCTACCGTTTGATCCGCCGCTGGATTAAGGCACCTTCAGGTACAAGAAGTTCAAAGCCAACATCGTGTGATCAGCGATATAATATTTTAAGATCATGCTGCTGCTTCCACCATACGCATTTTCTATAAACTTTGTAGTACATACAGTTGTTGTAGTTGCACATTATGAGGCAAACAAGCAGAGAAAGCAGGTTTTTGGGTCAGAAAACTAAATATCTGCACCTGGATCGCACACCTTGTCTTAGGGGTGTATCTTTTTTATAGTTATGAACTCTTTGTAACTAAATAAAATTATTTTTTATAGTGTTTGTCCTATTTTCTTGAAGACCATTTTTGTATTTAAAGTAAAACGCTCTCAACTTCGGAGCCATTGTTAGCCGTTTCTTATTCGCTTGATAAGTGAATCCGTATATTTTCATTTTGTGTTTAGTATTGTTGTTTTATAGTTTCTATTACTTTTATCTCGCGAATCTAGTTAAGGTCCATTCCTTTCTTGTTTTAGTTTTATATCTTTGCTTGAAATGCGCCACATAAATGATTATTACGCTTATTGCGTCGAATTGTTCATCCGGTGGTATTTGAAATTAATTTTTCCAAGCTTACAATTAATGTTACGCATAATTCTTAACCCGTAGCGAAATATAATATTTACAACTCTGGCAGTGTTTTCGGTTGCGTTGGGCACCCACAAAGAAAACATCTCGCACCATTAAACCCTCCTTACCGACACGCTAAGTGTTTCGAATGGTGCGCATAAGCCATTTACAAGCGAGCAGAACCATTCTTTGTGGAAAATGTGAATAACTTTTCCTTCACTCCGCGGCAGGCACAATGATAAATTAATCGCTTTAGCCCCTAAGTTACACAACGGTTTTGGGTCCAACGGGGTCTTGTTTGTGTTCTTTTTTATTCTGTTTAAATATTATTCTCTCACCTACAAATGCACTTGTTGAATGAATGATAAGGCTCGCATAACAATGCGTCGCCCCATCGGATGCTGTCTCGTAATAAGCATAAAACCATGCTTTACGGACGCATGAACGGCATGAAATTGCTTTCGCCAACACTTTTTTGTAGTCGCCGGGATGATGCTGACCAGTGCCAACCAGCATCAGAAGCGTTCTTTGAGCTTCCCACAATCCCGTTTCCTGCGGGGTTTGAATTTAAACCACAAAGAAAGGATAAGAAAGCAAGAATAATTTCATGTGCAGACCGAAATGATTTACACACCGGCAAAGCGCGCGCGGAAAGACACAGCCAAAAAAAAGGTCAAAAGGTGCCGCCGGAGATTGACCTTGCTCGGCCAAAGCTCACGGAATTCATTAGCCTACATTACACCACACTCTGAGGTGCTGATCTGTCGGTAATTCCGAATCTACCAACGTCAAGCAAAACAAAAAATGGAAAAACATCGCTCCCACCCCACCCCGGGAGGAAAAAAAAATTGGCAAGCATGAAAGAAAGGTTAGTCGGGATAAACACAGCAACAAAAATTCCATCCCATCGAACCGCTAGCGAGACCATTGGATATGCGCACGTTACGTCTTGGTCACGTTTTTCACATCGCCGGAAAACTGATGGCCGGTTGGTTGGCCACAAAAAACCACACCGGACCGGATTGTGTTCCGTTTCGGGATGGGTTTTTTTTTTCTCCCCGTGCTATGCTTTTCGGTTCGGTTCCGCGTGGTTGGTTCCGTCGCGCGGCGGGTTGATAATTAATTATCATTCTGTTTTGCGTTCTGGCCACAGTGCAAGTTCTGGCGGTGAGTTTTTTTTTGTAATCCAGCGAGTTCGACGGTTTCTATCTAGTGCTGATCCGTTCCGATTACTTTTTGGTGGTGGTGGGGTGTTTCTTCTTAGAATAATTCCTCTAGCCGTACCTGTGCTGAGCTAAGGAAGGTGAGGGACTACATGAATAAATTTCACACTATAAAGAATAAAACGTTTGTACGCAAATGTGTGAAAGATGATGAATGCGATGGTAGCTTTTTAGTAGACGATGAAACTATTGTTGATACCGTAAGGAACTTTCATGATCAGGATGGAAGTTTCCGGAATTATTAAGTAATATTAGAGACAAATTAATTTTTCCCTGGAACCTCTGCTTTTCTTTCTTAATATCTTGACTAAGATCTTCTTTATATTGGGGTTTTTCCTCGTCATCATTATATCAAGTTCAAGTTATTTCTTTAAAACGTTACCGCACCACTCTTCTGTCCTATTCCTATGTACTAGGTCATGTCCAGGCTAATCGTGTTTCACTGGTAAAGGACTTAGGTGTATGGCTTGATAATACTCTCACCTTAACGCCTCATATAGACTCTATAGTTTCCAGGGCTTGGAAAACTCTTGGCACGACAGAAATGTATTGCCCATGACTTCACTAACCCAAGCGCTTTGAAAGCGCTGTTCTGTTCGTTGGTCAGATCTTTGCTAGGGTATAGTTCAGTAATCCCTTACTCCCACGGCTCGAGTCCACATTGACCGCAAATATAAATAAATTAAAAGATAACGATGATCAAAAAGCAATGCGACTGAAAAATGGAGGAAGTGATTTTTCCAATGAATAGGAAACGATTATTGTATGAATCCTGTTCAAAGTTGTTCAAAAACAGAATGGCAGAAGAATAAATCATCTCTGAATCATTCTCAAATAACAGGCTTACGGTAATGTTGGACATAAGCATAACCAGCACAAGGCGGCTATTAGCACATCAACAATCTTCTCTATTGTTGTGGTGTTACGTTATCTATTTAAATATTTTGAACTATTGAGCACAAAAACTTGGTAACTAAAGTTTCAATTACTACGCCTTATGGTGAGCTGTTACGGCACGGAACACGTGTTTTTCATCGCATTTATATTTGTGGATTAATTAATAGTTCCCCGTCTCATTTCTTCAATGGTTAGCAAACCTACGACCTGCGTTGACATAATGTGCGTTGTAACGTTAAACCTTCCAAGCAAAACGAAACCTTCAATAGCCGGCTCTTGAAACACTCCCTAACAATCGGTCCGAGCGGCTAGAATCATTGCTCTGCCCGGCCGGGGACGACTTGAAGCGTAAGCGTGGCTTAGTCTGGTCAGTAAAAGTTTCTCATTGAAATGTTTACCAGCGCACCATACATACCAACAGGCGCAAGTAGGTAGGATTCGTGCGGTAACAGGACGAAAGGATTGTTTGCTGTAATTAAAACTATTTCCACCAACAACCTCAGCCCTTAGCTTGCACTGCGCTCCCGCACTGTACGAGCTTGGAAAAGTTTTTCTTTTCACATGTGAAAGGTTTTAGCAAAACGTAAACCGTCCCGGCTTGCAGTGTTTCACCCGTCGAGAACCGTTTAGCCGATCGTAATTTGTTCGCCGTACGATGTGCCGCATCCTTTGCTCCGAACTGAACGATTTGTGGAAAATTAGTGAGAGAAACTCTCCGTTTTATCGTAACCCTACCACGTGGTAATCGGATTTAACGGGCGATCGGAAGTGTGCAAACTTTTCCATCAAAACACAAGCGACGATCGTTCAGGAAAAAACTTTGTTTTACGATCAATTTTCTGTCGTACAGTTTTAAAGCCACTAGATAAGCTTGGCGCCAAACAATAGGAAATTGTTATTCGTTAGACGTTGGGGTTTGTTTAAACCGTCGCATTTGGACGGTTTAGTGCTATAGGTGTTCGTATTCTTCTCTACAATTGCCCAAAAGAGTTCCTGTCGTGCTATCGATTTGCTACAACTTCATACCAATTACTGCAGACAAATAGTTTATCGTTCGATGATCTAATTATGATTGCTAAACAATGGACCACAGATTAAATGGGCACACGAGCGAAACGTTTAATTGCATAACGCTTGATTCAGTGATAAATGGTTGTCGGTTTTGGTTGCATGGCTAATCTGTTCCAGTTGTTGCTAGCCTCTAAAACGGTGTGAAGCTATGGACCAATTGATTCACTGTTGTAATTATAAATTAATTGAACAATTACACCGATAAGGACACATTGTTGTGGTTTTGTGGAGTGTGTTTTGACGAGGAAATGGTTAACTGATACTTTTCAGATAGGGTAATGATTTAAATTTTGTAGTAATTGGGTTGAAGTATGATATCAAGTAAAAAAAGGGTAATTACAATTCGATTTGCGTTTTATTGATTATAATTTTCAACAAAAACAATCATTCAACTTAATTCCCAACTATTTACCGTCTTACATTGGAGGATCAATCCTCGTGGAGGCCCAGGGCGAAATTATAGTTGGGGCCTCTAATTTCAAAAACGATGCAGGAGAGAAGGGGAACTTGAGGGGAGGGGACTTGAAATGAGGCAAGGCGAAAAGCGCAGTAAGAAGGGACCTACTGCGCCTACCGTTTGATCCACCGCTGGGCCGCCCCTAATCTTCTTCTATAAACGGTCCGCCAGGGCCATCACCATCTTCGAATACAATATCGGAACCGGCTATATCACCACCAACACCAGTTACCACCGTAACAGCATCCAACGACGCACATCAAATTTAATACGCGAAATTTAATCGAACGATCGAAATTCACATTAATATGTGCAGGGCCACGAGAGTTGACAAATTTGTCCAATGACCAAATAAACACAATTTTCCGATACCAGGAGAGCATGTTTTTCCAGAGGTGGCATCTGCAACTTGGGACAAATTTGCCCATCACAATTGCTATTGCATACTATCAAACACGTGAGAACGATCGCTAATAAGGAAGATCAATGAAACGGAAAGCATCCTTCATCTCGCTCACTTTCCGTCGGCTGGTACGAAATTCCATACAAAACCAGCTGTTTTCCGATTTCCGATACCAGGAAAGCATCCACGGAAGAGGTAGCAGCTTATACAGCATTTTTGGTCGAAAACCGCCGAAAGGTATGCAATATTTAAACACTAACTTTCCCGTTGGTCGAGTAAAATTTTGCAGCAATTTTGATCGAAAACCGCCGAAAGGTATGCAATATTTAAACACTAACTTTCCCGTTGGTCGTGAAAAATTTCTTCGAAAACTACCAGTTTCCGAATGTATAGTACCAGGAGAGCATCCACGGAAGAGGTAGCTCATGGTACTGCGCCGAAAAGTATGCAATCAACTTGCAATGCAATGCGCCGAAAGGAATGCAATGCTTATACACTTACTTTGCAACCAGCTTTCCGCCGTAAGGTATGCAATGTTCATACATTAACTTTTCACACAAACCAGCTGTTTTGAGATTTCCGATTCCAGGAGAGCATGTCTCTCAAAAGGTGACAACTTCTTACCCCTTCACCTCCCATTCTCCCTGCAACATTCACCCATCGTCCACAGGATACATGTAACCTCCCACTTCCCACGGGTCACCATCCACCTCCCACGGGTCACCACCCACCGACCACGGGTCACCTCCCATCTCCCACGTGTCCCCACCCACCTCCCACGTGTCACCATCCACCTCCCACGTGTCACCACCCACCTCCCACGAGTCACCACGTGTCACCACCCATCTCCCACGAGTCCCCACCCACCTCCCACGTGTTACCTACCACGTGTCACCACCCACCTCCCACGGGTCACCATCCACCTCCCACGGGTCACCACCCACCTCCCACGGGTCACCACCCACCTCCCACATGTCCCCAACCATCTTCCATGTGTCACCACGGGTCACCACCCATCTCCCACGAGTCGCCACCCACCTCTCAAGGGTCATTACCCACCTCCCACGAGTCATCACAAACCTCCCACGGGTCACCACCTACTTCCCACGGGTCGCCATCCACCTCCCACAGGTCACCACACACTTCCCACGGGTCACCACCCACCACCCACCATCTTGTCCGCCATCTTGTCCGCCATCTTATCCGCCATCTTGTCCGCCATCTTGTCCGCCATCTTGGCCGCCATCTTGTGTCCGCAATCTTGTCCGCCTTCTTGTGTCCGCCATCTTGTCCGCCATCTTGTCCGCCATCTTGTCCGCCATCTTGTCCGCCATCTTGTCCGCATTCTTGGCCGCCATCTTGTCCGCCATCTTGTCCGCCATCTTGTCCGCCATCTTGGCCACCATCTTGTCCGCCATCTTGTCCACCATCTTGTCCGCCATCTTGTCCGCCATCTTGTTCGCCATCTTGTCCGCCATCTTGTCCGCCATCTTTTACGCCATCTTGTCCGCCATCTTGTCCGCCATATTGGCCGCCATCTTGTCCGCCATCTTGTCCGCCATCTTGTCCGCCATCTTGTCCGCCATCTTGGCCGCCATCTTGTCCACCATCTTGGCCGCCATCTTGTCCGCCATCTTGTCCGCCATCTTGTCCGCCATCTTGGCCGCCATCTTGGCCACCATCTTGGCCGCCATCTTGGCCGCCATCTTGTCCGCCATCTTGTCCGAAATCTTGGCCGCCATCTTTTCCACCATCTTGTCCGCCATCTTGTCCATCATCTTGTCCGCCATCTTGTCCGCTATCTTGCCAACCATCTTGACAGCCATCTTGTCCACCATCTTGTCCGCCATCTTGTCCGCCATCTTGTCCGCCATCTTGTCCGCCATCTTGACCGCCATCTTGTCCGCCATCTTGTCCGCCATCTTGTCCGCCATCTTGTCCGCCATCTTGTCCGCCATCTTGGCCACCATCTTGTCCGCCATCTTGTCCGCCATCTTGTCCGCCATCTTGTCCGCCATCTTTTCCGCCATCTTGACCGCCATCTTGGCCGCCATCTTGTCTGCCATCTTGTCCGCCATCTTGGCCGCCATCTTGGCCACCATCTTGGTCGCCATCTTGTCCGCCATCTTGTCCGCCATCTCGTCCGCCATCTTGTCCGCCATCTTGTCCGCCATCTTGTCCGCCATCTTGTCCGCCATCTTGTGTCCGCCATATTGGCTGCCATCTTGTCCGCCATCTTGGCCGCCATCTTAGCCGCCATCTTGTGTCCGCCATCTTGGCCGCCATCTTGTCCGCCATCTTGTCCGCCATCTTGGCCGCCATTTTGTCCGCCATCTTGGCCACCATCTTGGCCACCATCTTGTCCGCCATCTTGTCCGCCATCTTGTCCGCCATCTTGGCCGCCATCTTGTCCGCCATCTTGTCCGCCATCTTGTCCGCCATCTTGTCCGCCATCTTGGCCGCCATCTTGGTCCGCCATCTTGTCCGCCATCTTGTCCGCCATCTTGTCCGCCATCTTGGCCGCCATTTTGTCCGCCATCTTGGCCGCCATCTTGTCCGCCATCTTGTCCGCCATCTTGTCCGCCATCTTGGCCGACATCTTGTCCGCCATCTTGTCCGCCATCTTGTCCGCCATCTTGTCCGCCATCTTGGCCGCCATCTTGGTCCGCCATCTTGTCCGCCATCTTGTCCGCCATCTTGTCCGCCATCTTGTCCGCCATCTTGGCCGCCATTTTGTCCGCCATCTTGGCCGCCATCTTGTCCGCCATCTTGGCCGCCATTTTGTCCGCCATCTTGGCCACCATCTTGGCCGCCATCTTGTCCGCCATCTTGGCCACCATCTTGTCCGCCATCTTGTCCGCCATCTTGTCCGCCATCTTGTCCGTCATCTTGGCCGCCATCTTGTCCGCCATCTTGTCCGCCATCTTGGCCGTCATCTTGGCCGCCATCTTGTCCGCCATCTTGTCAGCCATCTTGTCCGCCATCTTGTCCGCCATCTTGTCCGCCATCTTGTCCGCCATCTTGTCCGCCATCTTGTCCGCCATCTTGTCCGCCATCTTGTCCGCCATCTTGTCCGCCATCTTGTCCGCCATCTTGTCCGCCATCTTGTCCGCCATCTTGTCCGCCATCTTGTCCACCATCTTGTCCGCCATCTTGTCCGCCATCTTGGCCGCCATCTTGGTCCGCCATCTTGTCCGCCATCTTGTCCGCCATCTTGTCCGCCATCTTGTCCGCCATTTTGTCCGCCATCTTGGCCGCCATCTTGGCCACCATCTTGTCCGCCATCTTGTCCGCCATCTTGTCCGCCATCTTGGCCACCATCTTGTCCGCCATCTTGTCCGCCATCTTGTCCGCCATCTTGTCAGCCATCTTGTCCGCCATCTTGTCCGCCATCTTGTCCGCCATCTTGTCCGTCATCTTGGCCGCCATATTGGCCGCCATCTTGGTCCGCCATCTTGTCCGCCATCTTGTCCGCCATCTTGTCCGCCATCTTGTCCGCCATCTTGTCCGCCATCTTGGCCACCATCTTGTCCGCCATCTTGTCCGCCATCTTGTCCGCCATCTTGTCAGCCATCTTGTCCGCCATCTTGTCCGCCATCTTGTCAGCCATCTTGTCCGCCATCTTGGCCGCCATCTTGTCCGCCATCTTGGCCACCATCTTGTCCGCCATCTTGTCCGCCATCTTGTCCGCCATCTTGTCCGTCATCTTGGCCACCATCTTGTCCGCCATCTTGTCCGCCATCTTGTCCGCCATCTTGTCCGCCATCTTGTCCGCCATCTTGTCCGCCATCTTGGCCGCCATCTTGTCCGCCATCTTGTCCGCCATCTTGTCCGCCATCTTGTCCGCCATTTTGTCCGCCATCTTGGCCGCCATCTTGTCCGCCATCTTGTCCGCCATCTTGTCCGCCATCTTGTCCGCCATCTTGGCCGCCATTTTGTCCGCCATCTTGGCCACCATCTTGGCCACCATCTTGTCCGCCATCTTGTCCGCCATTTTGTCCGCCATCTTGTCCGCCATCTTGTCCGCCATCTTGTCCGCCATCTTGTCCGCCATCTTGGCCGCCATTTTGTCCGCCATCTTGGCCACCATCTTGGCCACCATCTTGTCCGCCATCTTGTCCGCCATCTTGTCCGCCATCTTGGCCGCCATCTTGTCTGCCATCTTGTCCGCCATCTTGTCCGCCATCTTGTCCGTCATCTTGGCCGCCATATTGGCCGCCATCTTGGTCCGCCATCTTGTCCGCCATCTTGTCCGCCATCTTGTCCGCCATCTTGTCCGCCATCTTGTCCGCCATCTTGGCCGCCATCTTGTCCGCCATCTTGTCCGCCATCTTGTCCGCCATCTTGTCAGCCATCTTGTCCGCCATCTTGTCCGCCATCTTGTCAGCCATCTTGGCCGCCATCTTGGCCGCCATCTTGTCCGCCATCTTGGCCACCATCTTGTCCGCCATCTTGGCCGCCATATTGGCCGCCATCTTGTCCGCCATCTTGTCCGCCATCTTGTCCGCCATCTTGTCCGCCATCTTGTCCGCCATCTTGACCGCCATCTTGTCCGCCATCTTGTCCGCCATCTTGTCCGCCATCTTGTCCGCCATCTTGTCCGCCATCTTGACCGCCATCTTGTCCGCCATCTTGTCCGCCATCTTGTCCGCCATCTTGTCCGCCATCTTGTCCGCCATATTGGCCGCCATCTTGGCCGCCATCTTGTCCGCCATCTTGTCCGCCATCTTGTCCGCCATCTTGTCCGCCATCTTGTCCGCCATCTTGGCCGCCATCTTGGTCCGCCATCTTGTCCGCCATCTTGTCCGCCATCTTGTCCGCCATCTTGTCCGCCATCTTGGCCGCCATTTTGTCCGCCATCTTGGCCACCATCTTGGCCACCATCTTGTCCGCCATCTTGTCCGCCATCTTGTCCGCCATCTTGTCCGCCATCTTGGCCGCCATCTTGTCCGCCATCTTGTCCGCCATCTTGTCCGCCATCTTGTCCGCCATCTTGTCCGCCATCTTGTCCGCCATCTTGTCCGCCATCTTGTCCGCTATCTTGTCCGCCATCTTGTCCGCCATCTTGGCCATCATCTTGTCCGCCATCTTGTCCGCCATCTTGTCCGCCATCTTGTCCGCCATCTTGGCCGCCATCTTGTCCGCCATCTTGTCAGCCATCTTGTCCGCCATCTTGGCCGCCATCTTGTCCGCCATCTTGGCCACCATCTTGTCCGCCATCTTGTCCGCCATCTTGTCCGCCATCTTGGCCGCCATCTTGGCCGCCATCTTGGCCGCCATCTTGTCCGCCATCTTGTCAGCCATCTTGTCCGCCATCTTGTCCGCCATCTTGTCCGCCATCTTGGCCGCCATCTTGTCCGCCATCTTGTCCGCCATCTTGTCCGCCATCTTGTCCGCCATCTTGGCCGCCATTTTGTCCGCCATCTTGGCCACCATCTTGGCCACCATCTTGTCCGCCATCTTGTCCGCCATCTTGTCCGCCATCTTGGCCGCCATCTTGGCCGCCATCTTGTCCGCCATCTTGTCCGCCATCTTGTCCGCCATCTTGTCCGCCATCTTGGCCGCCATCTTGTCCGCTATCTTGTCCGCCATCTTGTCCGCCATCTTGGCCACCATCTTGTCCGCCATCTTGTCCGCCATCTTGTCCGCCATCTTGTCCGCCATCTTGGCCGCCATCTTGTCCGCCATCTTGTCAGCCATCTTGTCCGCCATCTTGGCCGCCATCTTGTCCGCCATCTTGGCCACCATCTTGTCCGCCATCTTGTCCGCCATCTTGTCCGCCATCTTGTCCGTCATCTTGGCCGCCATCTTGGCCGCCATCTTGTCCGCCATCTTGTCCGCCATCTTGTCCGCCATCTTGTCCGCCATCTTGTCCGCCATCTTGTCCGCCATCTTGTCCGCCATCTTGACCGCCATCTTGTCCGCCATCTTGTCCGCCATCTTGTCCGCCATCTTGTCCGCCATCTTGACCGCCATCTTGTCCGCCATCTTGTCCGCCATCTTGTCCGCCATCTTGTCCGCCATCTTGTCCGCCATATTGGCCGCCATCTTGGCCGCCATCTTGTCCGCCATCTTGTCCGCCATCTTGTCCGCCATCTTGTCCGCCATCTTGTCCGCCATCTTGGCCGCCATCTTGGTCCGCCATCTTGTCCGCCATCTTGTCCGCCATCTTGTCCGCCATCTTGTCCGCCATCTTGGCCGCCATTTTGTCCGCCATCTTGGCCACCATCTTGGCCACCATCTTGTCCGCCATCTTGTCCGCCATCTTGTCCGCCATCTTGTCCGCCATCTTGGCCGCCATCTTGTCCGCCATCTTGTCCGCCATCTTGTCCGCCATCTTGTCCGCCATCTTGTCCGCCATCTTGTCCGCCATCTTGTCCGCCATCTTGTCCGCTATCTTGTCCGCCATCTTGTCCGCCATCTTGGCCATCATCTTGTCTGCCATCTTGTCCGCCATCTTGTCCGCCATCTTGTCCGCCATCTTGGCCGCCATCTTGTCCGCCATCTTGTCAGCCATCTTGTCCGCCATCTTGGCCGCCATCTTGTCCGCCATCTTGGCCACCATCTTGTCCGCCATCTTGTCCGCCATCTTGTCCGCCATCTTGGCCGCCATCTTGGCCGCCATCTTGGCCGCCATCTTGTCCGCCATCTTGTCAGCCATCTTGTCCGCCATCTTGTCCGCCATCTTGTCCGCCATCTTGTCCGCCATATTGGCCGCCATCTTGTCCGCCATCTTGGCCGCCATCTTGTCCGCCATCTTGTCCGCCATCTTGTCCGCCATCTTGTCCGCCATCTTGTCCGCCATCTTGTCCGCCATCTTGTCCGCCATCTTGGCCGCCATCTTGGCCGCCATCTTGTCCGCCATCTTGTCCGCCATCTTGTCCGCCATCTTGTCCGCTATCTTGTCCGCCATCTTGTCCGCCATCTTGGCCACCATCTTGTCCGCCATCTTGTCCGCCATCTTGTCCGCCATCTTGTCCGCCATCTTGGCCGCCATCTTGTCCGCCATCTTGTCAGCCATCTTGTCCGCCATCTTGTCAGCCATCTTGTCCGCCATCTTGGCCGCCATCTTGTCCGCCATCTTGGCCACCATCTTGTCCGCCATCTTGTCCGCCATCTTGTCCGCCATCTTGTCCGCCATCTTGTCCGTCATCTTGGCCGCCATCTTGGCCGCCATCTTGTCCGCAATCTTGTCCGCCATCTTGTCCGCCATCTTGTCCGCCATATTGGCCGCCATCTTGTCCGCCATCTTGACCGCCATCTTGTCCGCCATCTTGTCCGCCATCTAGTCCGCCATCTTGTCCGCCATCTTGTCCGCCATATTGGCCGCCATCTTGGCCGCCATCTTGGCCGCCATCTTGTCCGCCATCTTGTCCGCCATCTTGTCCGCCATCTTGTCCGCCATCTTGTCCGCCATCTTGGCCGCCATCTTGGTCCGCCATCTTGTCCGCCATCTTGTCCGCCATCTTGTCCGCCATCTTGTCCGCCATCTTGGCCGCCATTTTGTCCGCCATCTTGGCCACCATCTTGGCCACCATCTTGTCCGCCATCTTGACCGCCATCTTGTCCGCCATCTTGTCCGCCATCTAGTCCGCCATCTTGTCCGCCATCTTGTCCGCCATCTAGTCCGCCATCTTGTCCGCCATCTTGTCCGCCATATTGGCCGCCATCTTGTCCGCCATCTTGTCCGCCATCTTGTCCGCCATCTTGTCCGCCATCTTGTCCGCCATCTTGTCCGCCATCTTGGCCGCCATCTTGGTCCGCCATCTTGTCCGCCATCTTGTCCGCCATCTTGTCCGCCATCTTGTCCGCCATCTTGGCCGCCATTTTGTCCGCCATCTTGGCCACCATCTTGGCCACCATCTTGTCCGCCATCTTGTCCGCCATCTTGTCCGCCATCTTGGCCGCCATCTTGTCCGCCATCTTGTCCGCCATCTTGTCCGCCATCTTGTCCGCCATCTTGTCCGCTATCTTGTCCGCCATCTTGTCCGCCATCTTGGCCATCATCTTGTCCGCCATCTTGTCCGCCATCTTGTCCGCCATCTTGTCCGCCATCTTGGCCGCCATCTTGTCCGCCATCTTGTCCGCCATCTTGTCCGCCATCTTGTCCGCCATCTTGACCGCCATCTTGTCCGCCATCTTGTCCGCCATCTTGTCCGCCATCTTGTCCGCCATCTTGTCCGCCATATTGGCCGCCATCTTGGCCGCCATCTTGTCCGCCATCTTGGCCGCCATCTTGTCCGCCATCTTGTCCGCCATCTTGTCCGCCATCTTGGCCGCCATCTTGGTCCGCCATCTTGTCCGCCATCTTGTCCGCCATCTTGTCCGCCATCTTGTCCGCCATCTTGGCCGCCATTTTGTCCGCCATCTTGGCCACCATCTTGGCCACCATCTTGTCCGCCATCTTGTCCGCCATCTTGTCCGCCATCTTGGCCGCCATCTTGGCCGCCATCTTGTCCGCCATCTTGTCCGCCATCTTGTCCGCTATCTTGTCCGCCATCTTGTCCGCCATCTTGTCCGCCATCTTGTCCGCCATCTTGTCCGCTATCTTGTCCGCCATCTTGTCCGCCATCTTGGCCATCATCTTGTCCGCCATCTTGTCCGCCATCTTGTCCGCCATCTTGTCCGTCATCTTGGCCGCCATATTGGCCGCCATCTTGTCCGCCATCTTGGCCGCCATCTTGTCCGCCATCTTGTCAGCCATCTTGTCCGCCATCTTGTCAGCCATCTTGTCCGCCATCTTGGCCGCCATCTTGTCCGCCATCTTGGCCACCATCTTGTCCGCCATCTTGTCCGCCATCTTGTCCGCCATCTTGTCCGTCATCTTGGCCGCCATCTTGGCCGCCATCTTGTCCGCCATCTTGTCCGCCATCTTGTCCGCCATCTTGTCCGCCATATTGGCCGCCATCTTGTCCGCCATCTTGACCGCCATCTTGTCCGCCATCTTGTCCGCCATCTTGTCCGCCATCTTGTCCGCCATATTGGCCGCCATCTTGGCCGCCATCTTGTCCGCCATCTTGTCCGCCATCTTGTCCGCCATCTTGTCCGCCATCTTGTCCGCCATCTTGGCCGCCATCTTGGTCCGCCATCTTGTCCGCCATCTTGTCCGCCATCTTGTCCGCCATCTTGTCCGCCATCTTGGCCGCCATTTTGTCCGCCATCTTGGCCACCATCTTGGCCACCATCTTGTCCGCCATCTTGTCCGCCATCTTGTCCGCCATCTTGGCCGCCATCTTGTCCGCCATCTTGTCCGCCATCTTGTCCGCCATCTTGTCCGCCATCTTGTCCGCCATCTTGTCCGCCATCTTGTCCGCCATCTTGTCCGCCATCTTGTCAGCCATCTTGTCCGCCATCTTGGCCGCCATCTTGTCCGCCATCTTGGCCACCATCTTGTCCGCCATCTTGTCCGCCATCTTGTCCGCCATCTTGTCCGCCATCTTGTCCGCCATATTGGCCGCCATCTTGTCCGCCATCTTGACCGCCATCTTGTCCGCCATCTTGTCCGCCATCTTGTCCGCCATCTTGTCCGCCATCTTGGCCGCCATCTTGGCCGCCATCTTGTCCGCCATCTTGTCCGCCATCTTGTCCGCCATCTTGTCCGCCATCTTGTCCGCCATCTTGGCCGCCATCTTGGTCCGCCATCTTGTCCGCCATCTTGTCCGCCATCTTGTCCGCCATCTTGTCCGCCATCTTGGCCGCCATTTTGTCCGCCATCTTGGCCACCATCTTGGCCACCATCTTGTCCGCCATCTTGTCCGCCATCTTGTCCGCCATCTTGGCCGCCATCTTGTCCGCCATCTTGTCCGCCATCTTGTCCGCCATCTTAACCGCCATCTTGTCCGCCATCTTGTCCGCCATCTTGTCCGCCATCTTGTCCGCCATCTTGTCCGCCATCTTGTCCGCCATCTTGTCCGCCATCTTGTCCGCCATCTTGTCCGCCATCTTGTCCGCCATCTTGACCGCCATCTTGTCCGCCATCTTGTCCGCCATCTTGTCCGCCATCTTGTCCGCCATCTTGTCCGCCATCTTGACCGCCATCTTGTCCGCCATCTTGTCCGCCATCTTGTCCGCCATCTTGTCCGCCATCTTGTCCGCCATATTGGCCGCCATCTTGGCCGCCATCTTGTCCGCCATCTTGTCCGCCATCTTGTCCGCCATCTTGTCCGCCATCTTGTCCGCCATCTTGGCCGCCATCTTGGTCCGCCATCTTGTCCGCCATCTTGTCCGCCATCTTGTCCGCCATCTTGTCCGCCATCTTGGCCGCCATTTTGTCCGCCATCTTGGCCACCATCTTGGCCACCATCTTGTCCGCCATCTTGTCCGCCATCTTGTCCGCCATCTTGGCCGCCATCTTGGCCGCCATCTTGTCCGCCATCTTGTCCGCCATCTTGTCCGCCATCTTGTCCGCCATCTTGTCCGCCATCTTGTCCGCCATCTTGTCCGCCATCTTGTCCGCCATCTTGTCCGCCATCTTGTCCGCCATCTTGGCCATCATCTTGTCCGCCATCTTGTCCGCCATCTTGTCCGCCATCTTGCCCACCATCTTGGCTGCCATCTTGTCCGCCATCTTGTCAGCCATCTTGTCCGCCATCTTGGCCGCCATCTTGTCCGCCATCTTGGCCACCATCTTGTCCGCCATCTTGTCCGCCATCTTGGCCGCCATCTTGGCCGCCATCTTGGCCGCCATCTTGGCCGCCATCTTGGCCGCCATCTTGTCCGCCATCTTGTCCGCCATCTTGTCCGCCATCTTGTCCGCCATCTTGTCCGCCATCTTGTCCGCCATCTTGTCCGCCATCTTGGCCGCCATCTTGTCCGCCATATTGGCCGCCATCTTGTCCGCCATCTTGGCCACCATCTTGTCCGCCATCTTGTCCGCCATCTTGTCCGCCATCTTGTCCGTCATCTTGGCCGCCATATTGGCCGCCATCTTGTCCGCCATCTTGGCCGCCATCTTGTCCGCCATCTTGTCAGCCATCTTGTCCGCCATCTTGTCAGCCATCTTGTCCGCCATCTTGGCCGCCATCTTGTCCGCCATCTTGGCCACCATCTTGTCCGCCATCTTGTCCGCCATCTTGTCCGCCATCTTGTCCGTCATCTTGGCCGCCATCTTGGCCGCCATCTTGTCCGCCATCTTGTCCGCCATCTTGTCCGCCATCTTGTCCGCCATATTGGCCGCCATCTTGTCCGCCATCTTGACCGCCATCTTGTCCGCCATCTTGTCCGCCATCTTGTCCGCCATCTTGTCCGCCATCTTGTCCGCCATATTGGCCGCCATCTTGGCCGCCATCTTGTCCGCCATCTTGTCCGCCATCTTGTCCGCCATCTTGTCCGCCATCTTGTCCGCCATCTTGTCCGCCATCTTGGCCGCCATCTTGGTCCGCCATCTTGTCCGCCATCTTGTCCGCCATCTTGTCCGCCATCTTGTCCGCCATCTTGGCCGCCATTTTGTCCGCCATCTTGGCCACCATCTTGGCCACCATCTTGTCCGCCATCTTGTCCGCCATCTTGTCCGCCATCTTGGCCGCCATCTTGTCCGCCATCTTGTCCGCCATCTTGTCCGCCATCTTGTCCGCCATCTTGTCCGCCATCTTGTCCGCCATCTTGGCCGCCATTTTGTCCGCCATCTTGGCCACCATCTTGTCCGCCATCTTGTCCGCCATCTTGTCCGCCATCTTGTCCGCCATCTTGTCCGCCATATTGGCCGCCATCTTGGCCGCCATCTTGTCCGCCATCTTGTCCGCCATCTTGTCCGCCATCTTGTCCGCCATCTTGTCCGCCATCTTGTCCGCCATCTTGTCCGCCATCTTGTCCGCCATATTGGCCGCCATCTTGGCCGCCATCTTGTCCGCCATCTTGTCCGCCAATTTGTCCGCCATCTTGTCCGCCATCTTGTCCGCCATCTTGTCCGCCATCTTGGCCGCCATCTTGGCCACCATCTTGTCCACCATCTTGTCCGCCATCTTGTCCGCCATCTTGTCCGCCATCTTGTCCGCCATCTTGTCCGCCATCTTGTCCGCTATCTTGTCCGCCATCTTGTCCGCCATCTTGGCCACCATCTTGTCCGCCATCTTGTCCGCCATCTTGTCCGCCATCTTGTCCGCCATCTTGTCCGCCATCTTGTCCGCCATCTTGGCCGCCATCTTGTCCGCCATCTTGTCCGTCATCTTGGCCGCCATCTTGGCCGCCATCTTGTCCGCCATCTTGTCCGCCATCTTGTCCGCCATCTTGTCCGCCATATTGGCCGCCATCTTGGCCGCCATCTTGTCCGCCATCTTGTCCGCCATCTTGTCCGCCATCTTGTCCGCCATCTTGTCCGCCATCTTGTCCGCCATCTTGTCCGCCATCTTGTCCGCCATCTTGTCCGCCATCTTGTCCGTCATCTTGGCCGCCATCTTGGCCGCCATCTTGTCCGCCATCTTGTCCGCCATCTTGGCCACCATCTTGTCCGCCATCTTGTCCGCCATCTTGTCCGCCATCTTGGCCGCCATCTTGTCCGCCATCTTGTCCGCCATCTTGTCCGCTATCTTGTCCGCCATCTTGTCCGCCATCTTGGCCACCATCTTGTCCGCCATCTTGTCCGCCATCTTGTCCGCCATCTTGTCCGCCATCTTGGCCGCCATCTTGTCCGCCATCTTGTCAGCCATCTTGTCCGCCATCTTGACCGCCATCTTGTCCGCCATCTTGTCCGCCATCTTGTCCGCCATCTTGTCCGCCATCTTGTCCGCCATCTTGGCCGCCATCTTGTCCGCCATCTTGTCCGCCATTTTGTCCGCCATCTTGTCCGCCATCTTGTCCGCCATATTGGCCGCCATCTTGGCCGCCATCTTGGCCGCCATCTTGTCCGCCATCTTGTCCGCCATCTTGTCCGCCATCTTGTCCGCCATCTTGTCCGCCATCTTGTCCGCCATCTTGTCCGCCATCTTGTCCGCCATCTTGTCCGCCATCTTGTCCGCTATCTTGTCCGCCATCTTGTCCGCCATCTTGGCCATCATCTTGTCCGCCATCTTGTCCGCCATCTTGCCCGCCATCTTGGCCGCCATCTTGTCCGCCATCTTGTCAGCCATCTTGTCCGCCATCTTGGCCGCCATCTTGTCCGCCATCTTGGCCACCATCTTGTCCGCCATCTTGTCCGCCATCTTGTCCGCCATCTTGGCCGCCATCTTGGCCGCCATCTTGTCCGCCATCTTGTCAGCCATCTTGTCCGCCATCTTGTCCGCCATCTTGTCCGTCATCTTGTCCGCCATATTGGCCGCCGTCTTGTCCGCCATCTTGGCCGCCATCTTGTCCGCCATCTTGTCCGCCATCTTGTCCGCCATCTTGTCCGCCATCTTGTCCGCCATCTTGTCCGCCATCTTGTCCGCCATCTTGGCCGCCATCTTGGCCGCCATCTTGTCCGCCATCTTGTCCGCCATCTTGTCCGCCATCTTGTCCGCTTTCTTGTCCGCCATCTTGTCCGCCATCTTGGCCACCATTTTGTCCGCCATCTTGTCCGCCATCTTGTCCGCCATCTTGTCCGCCATCTTGGCCGCCATCTTGTCCGCCATCTTGTCCGCCATCTTGTCCGCCATCTTGTCCGCCATCTTGTCCGCCATCTTGTCCGCCATCTTGTCCGCCATCTTGGCCGCCATCTTGGTCCGCCATCTTGTCCGCCATCTTGTCCGCCATCTTGTCCGCCATCTTGTCCGCCATCTTGGCCGCCATTTTGTCCGCCATCTTGGCCACCATCTTGGCCACCATCTTGTCCGCCATCTTGTCCGCCATATTGTCCGCCATCTTGGCCGCCATCTTGTCCGCCATCTTGTCCACCATCTTGTCCGCCATCTTGTCCGCCATCTTGTCCGCCATCTTGTCCGCCATCTTGTCCGCCATCTTGTCCGCTATCTTGTCCGCCATCTTGTCCGCCATCTTGGCCACCATCTTGTCCGCCATCTTGTCCGCCATCTTGTCCGCCATCTTGTCCGCCATCTTGTCCGCCATCTTGTCCGCCATCTTGGCCGCCATCTTGTCCGCCATCTTGTCCGTCATCTTGGCCGCCATCTTGGCCGCCATCTTGTCCGCCATCTTGTCCGCCATCTTGTCCGCCATCTTGTCCGCCATATTGGCCGCCATCTTGTCCGCCATCTTGACCGCCATCTTGTCCGCCATCTTGTCCGCCATCTTGTCCGCCATCTTGTCCGCCATCTTGTCCGCCATATTGGCCGCCATCTTGGCCGCCATCTTGTCCGCCATCTTGTCCGCCATCTTGTCCGCCATCTTGTCCGCCATCTTGTCCGCCATCTTGTCCGCCATCTTGGCCGCCATCTTGGTCCGCCATCTTGTCCGCCATCTTGTCCGCCATCTTGTCCGCCATCTTGTCCGCCATTTTGTCCGCCATCTTGTCCGCCATTTTGTCCGCCATCTTGTCCGCCATCTTGTTCGCCATCTTGGCCACCATCTTGTCCGCCATCTTGTCCGCCATCTTGTCCGCCATCTTGTCCGCCATCTTGGCCGCCATCTTGTCCGCCATCTTGGCCACCATCTTGTCCGCCATCTTGTCCGCCATCTTGTCCGCCATCTTGTCCGTCATCTTGGCCGCCATCTTGGCCGCCATCTTGTCCGCCATCTTGGCCACCATCTTGTCCGCCATCTTGTCCGCCATCTTGTCCGCCATCTTGTCAGCCATCTTGTCCGCCATCTTGTCCGCCATCTTGTCCGCCATCTTGTCCGCCATATTGGCCGCCATCTTGTCCGCCATCTTGGCCACCATCTTGTCCGCCATCTTGTCCGCCATCTTGTCCGCCATCTTGTCCGTCATCTTGGCCGCCATATTGGCCGCCATCTTGGTCCGCCATCTTGTCCGCCATCTTGTCCGCCATCTTGTCCGCCATCTTGTCCGCCATCTTGTCCGCCATCTTGTCCGCCATCTTGTCCGCCATCTTGTCCGCCATCTTGTCCGCCATCTTGTCAGCCATCTTGTCCGCCATCTTGTCCGCCATCTTGTCAGCCATCTTGTCCGCCATCTTGGCCGCCATCTTGTCCGCCATCTTGGCCACCATCTTGTCCGCCATCTTGTCCGCCATCTTGTCCGCCATCTTGTCCGTCATCTTGGCCGCCATATTGGCCGCCATCTTGTCCGCCATCTTGTCCGCCATCTTGTCCGCCATCTTGTCCGCCATCTTGGCCGCCATCTTGGTCCGCCATCTTGTCCGCCATCTTGGCCACCATCTTGTCCGCCATCTTGTCCGCCATCTTGTCCGCCATCTTGTCCGTCATCTTGGCCGCCATCTTGGCCGCCATCTTGTCCGCCATCTTGTCCGCCATCTTGTCCGCCATCTTGTCCGCCATCTTGTCCGCCATATTGGCCGCCATCTTGTCCGCCATATTGGCCGCCATCTTGTCCGCCATCTTGACCGCCATCTTGTCCGCCATCTTGTCCGCCATATTGGCCGCCATCTTGTCCGCTATCTTGTCCGCCATCTTGTCCGCCATCTTGTCCGCCATCTTGGCCGCCATCTTGGCCACCATCTTGGCCACCATCTTGTCCGCCATCTTGTCCGCCATCTTGTCCGCCATCTTGGCCGCCATCTTGGCCGCCATCTTGTCCGCCATCTTGTCCGCCATCTTGTCCGCCATCTTGGCCGCCATCTTGTCCGCTATCTTGTCCGCCATCTTGTCCGCCATCTTGGCCACCATCTTGTCCGCCATCTTGTCCGCCATCTTGTCCGCCATCTTGTCCGCCATCTTGGCCGCCATCTTGTCCGCCATCTTGTCAGCCATCTTGTCCGCCATCTTGGCCGCCATCTTGTCCGCCATCTTGGCCACCATCTTGTCCGCCATCTTGTCCGCCATCTTGTCCGCCATCTTGTCCGTCATCTTGGCCGCCATCTTGGCCGCCATCTTGTCCGCCATCTTGTCCGCCATCTTGTCCGCCATCTTGTCCGCCATCTTGTCCGCCATCTTGACCGCCATCTTGACCGCCATCTTGTCCGCCATCTTGTCCGCCATCTTGTTCGCCATCTTGTCCGCCATCTTGTCCGCCATATTGGCCGCCATCTTGGCCGCCATCTTGTCCGCCATCTTGTCCGCCAATTTGTCCGCCATCTTGTCCGCCATCTTGTCCGCCATCTTGGCCGCCATCTTGGTCCGCCATCTTGTCCGCCATCTTGTCCGCCATCTTGTCCGCCATCTTGTCCGCCATCTTGGCCGCCATTTTGTCCGCCATCTTGGCCACCATCTTGGCCACCATCTTGTCCGCCATCTTGTCCGCCATCTTGTCCGCCATCTTGGCCGCCATCTTGTCCGCCATCTTGTCCGCCATCTTGTCCGCCATCTTGTCCGCCATCTTGTCCGCCATCTTGGCCGCCATCTTGGTCCGCCATCTTGTCCGTCATCTTGTCCGCCATCTTGTCCGCCATCTTGTCCGCCATCTTGGCTGCCATTTTGTCCGCCATCTTGGCCGCCATCTTGGCCGCCATCTTGGCCGCCATTTTGTCCGCCATCTTGGCCACCATCTTGGCCGCCATCTTGTCCGCCATCTTGGCCACCATCTTGTCCGCCATCTTGTCCGCCATATTGGCCGCCATCTTGGCCGCCATCTTGTCCGCCATCTTGTCCGCCATCTTGTCCGCCATCTTGTCCGCCATCTTGTCCGCCATCTTGTCCGCCATCTTGGCCGCCATCTTGTCCGCCATCTTGTCCGCCATCTTGGCCGCCATCTTGTCCGCCATCTTGTCCGCCATCTTGTCCGCCATCTTGGCCGCCATCTTGGTCCGCCATCTTGTCCGCCATCTTGTCCGCCATCTTGTCCGCCATCTTGGCCGCCATTTTGTCCGCCATCTTGGCCACCATCTTGGCCACCATCTTGTCCGCCATCTTGTCCGCCATCTTGTCCGCCATCTTGGCCGCCATCTTGTCCGCCATCTTGTCCGCCATCTTGTCCGCCATCTTGTCCGCCATCTTGTCCGCCATCTTGTCCGCCATCTTGTCCGCCATCTTGTCCGCTATCTTGTCCGCCATCTTGTCCGCCATCTTGGCCACCATCTTGTCCGCCATCTTGTCCGCCATCTTGTCCGCCATCTTGTCCGCCATCTTGTCCGCCATCTTGGCCGCCATCTTGTCCGCCATCTTGTCCGTCATCTTGGCCGCCATCTTGTCCGCCATCTTGTCCGCCATCTTGTCCGCCATCTTGTCCGCCATCTTGTCCGCCATATTGGCCACCATCTTGTCCGCCATCTTGACCGCCATCTTGTCCGCCATCTTGTCCGCCATCTTGTCCGCCATCTTGTCCGCCATCTTGTCCGCCATCTTGTCCGCCATCTTGGCCGCCATGTTGTCCGCCATCTTGTCCGCCATCTTGTCCGCCATCTTGTCCGCCATCTTGTCCGCCATCTTGTCCGCCATCTTGTCCGCCATCTTGGCCGCCATCTTGTCCGCCATCTTGTCCGTCATCTTGTCCGCCATCTTGTCCGCCATCTTGTCCGCCATCTTGTCCGCCATCTTGTCCGCCATCTTGTCCGCTATCTTGTCCGCCATCTTGTCCGCCATCTTGTCCGTCATCTTGGCCGCCATATTGGCCGCCATCTTGGTCCGCCATCTTGTCCGCCATCTTGTCCGCCATCTTGTCCGCCATCTTGTCCGCCATCTTGTCCGCCATCTTGGCCACCATCTTGTCCGCCATCTTGTCCGCCATCTTGTCAGCCATCTTGTCCGCCATCTTGTCCGCCATCTTGTCCGCCATCTTGTCCGCCATCTTGGCCGCCATCTTGTCCGCCATCTTGTCCGCCATCTTGTCCGCCATCTTGTTCGCCATCTTGACCGCCATATTGGCCGCCATCTTGTCCGCCATCTCGGCCGCCATCTTGTGTCTTCCATCTTGTCCGCCATCTTGTCCGCCATCTTGTCCGCCATCTTGTCCGCCATCTTGGCCGCCATCTTGGTCCGCCATCTTGTCCGCCATCTTGGCCACCATCTTGTCCGCCATCTTGTCCGCCATCTTGTCCGCCATCTTGTCCGTCATCTTGGCCGCCATCTTGGCCGCCATCTTGTCCGCCATCTTGTCCGCCATCTTGTCCGCCATCTTGTCCGCCATCTTGTCCGCCATATTGGCCGCCATCTTGTCCGCCATCTTGTCCGCCATCTTGTCCGCCATCTTGTCCGCCATCTTGTCCGCCATCTTGTCCGCTATCTTGTCCGCCATATTGGCCGCCATCTTGGCCGCCATCTTGTCCGCCATCTTGTCCGCCATCTTGTCCGCCATCTTGTCCGCCATCTTGTCCGCCATCTTGTCCGCCATCTTCGCCGCCATCTTGTCCGCCATCTTGTCCGCCATCTTGTCCGCCATCTTGTCCGCCATCTTGGCCGCCATCTTGTCCGCCATCTTGGCCACCATCTTGGCCACCATCTTGTCCGCCATCTTGTCCGCCATCTTGTCCGCCATCTTGGCCGCCATCTTGGCCGCCATCTTGTCCGCCATCTTGTCCGCCATCTTGTCCGCCATCTTGTCCGCCATCTTGTCCGCCATCTTGTCCGCCATCTTGTCCGCCATCTTGTCCGCCATCTTGGCCGCCATTTTGTCCGCCATCTTGGCAACCATCTTGGCCACCATCTTGTCCGCCATCTTGTCCGCCATCTTGTCCGCCATCTTGGCCGCCATCTTGTCCGCCATCTTGTCCGCCATCTTGTCCGCCATCTTGTCCGCCATCTTGGCCGCCATCTTGGTCCGCCATCTTGTCCGCCATCTTGTCCGCCATCTTGTCCGCCATCTTGGCCGCCATTTTGTCCGCCATCTTGGCCGCCATCTTGTCCGCCATCTTGGCCGCCATCTTGTCCGCCATCTTGTCCGCCATCTTGTCCGCCATCTTGTCCGCCATCTTGTCCGCCATCTTGTCCGCCATCTTGTCCGCCATCTTGGCCGCCATCTTGTCCGCCATCTTGTCCGTCATCTTGTCCGCCATCTTGTCCGCCATCTTGTCCGCCATCTTGTCCGCCATCTTGTCCGCCATCTTGTCCGCTATCTTGTCCGCCATCTTGTCCGCCATCTTGTCCGTCATCTTGGCCGCCATATTGGCCGCCATCTTGGTCCGCCATCTTGTCCGCCATCTTGTCCGCCATCTTGTCCGCCATCTTGTCCGCCATCTTGGCCACCATCTTGTCCGCCATCTTGTCCGCCATCTTGTCAGCCATCTTGTCCGCCATCTTGTCCGCCATCTTGTCCGCCATCTTGTCCGCCATCTTGGCCGCCATCTTGTCCGCCATCTTGTCCGCCATCTTGTCCGCCATCTTGTTCGCCATCTTGACCGCCATATTGGCCGCCATCTTGTCCGCCATCTCGGCCGCCATCTTGTGTCTTCCATCTTGTCCGCCATCTTGTCCGCCATCTTGGCCGCCATCTTGGTCCGCCATCTTGTCCGCCATCTTGGCCACCATCTTGTCCGCCATCTTGTCCGCCATCTTGTCCGCCATCTTGTCCGTCATCTTGGCCGCCATCTTGGCCGCCATCTTGTCCGCCATCTTGTCCGCCATCTTGTCCGCCATCTTGTCCGCCATCTTGTCCGCCATATTGGCCGCCATCTTGTCCGCCATCTTGTCCGCCATCTTGTCCGCCATCTTGTCCGCCATCTTGTCCGCCATCTTGTCCGCTATCTTGTCCGCCATATTGGCCGCCATCTTGGCCGCCATCTTGTCCGCCATCTTGTCCGCCATCTTGTCCGCCATCTTGTCCGCCATCTTCGCCGCCATCTTGTCCGCCATCTTGTCCGCCATCTTGTCCGCCATCTTGTCCGCCATCTTGGCCGCCATCTTGTCCGCCATCTTGGCCACCATCTTGGCCACCATCTTGTCCGCCATCTTGTCCGCCATCTTGTCCGCCATCTTGGCCGCCATCTTGGCCGCCATCTTGTCCGCCATCTTGTCCGCCATCTTGTCCGCCATCTTGTCCGCCATCTTGTCCGCCATCTTGTCCGCCATCTTGTCCGCCATCTTGTCCGCCATCTTGGCCGCCATTTTGTCCGCCATCTTGGCAACCATCTTGGCCACCATCTTGTCCGCCATCTTGTCCGCCATCTTGTCCGCCATCTTGGCCGCCATCTTGTCCGCCATCTTGTCCGCCATCTTGTCCGCCATCTTGTCCGCCATCTTGGCCGCCATCTTGGTCCGCCATCTTGTCCGCCATCTTGTCCGCCATCTTGTCCGCCATCTTGGCCGCCATTTTGTCCGCCATCTTGGCCGCCATCTTGTCCGCCATCTTGGCCGCCATTTTGTCCGCCATCTTGGCCACCATCTTGGCCGCCATCTTGTCCGCCATCTTGGCCACCATCTTGTCCGCCATCTTGTCCGCCATCTTGTCCGCCATCTTGTCCGTCATCTTGGCCGCCATCTTGGCCGCCATCTTGTCCGCCATCTTGTCCGCCATCTTGTCCGCCATCTTGTCCGCCATATTGGCCGCCATCTTGTCCGCCATCTTGACCGCCATCTTGTCCGCCATCTTGTCCGCCATCTTGTCCGCCATCTTGTCCGCCATCTTGTCCGCCATATTGGCCGCCATCTTGGCCGCCATCTTGTCCGCCATCTTGTCCGCCATCTTGTCCGCCATCTTGTCCGCCATCTTGTCCGCCATCTTGGTCCGCCATCTTGTCCGCCATCTTGTCCGCCATCTTGTCCGCCATCTTGTCCGCCATCTTGGCTGCCATTTTGTCCGCCATCTTGGCCACCATCTTGGCCACCATCTTGTCCGCCATCTTGTCCGCCATCTTGTCCGCCATCTTGGCCGCCATCTTGGCCGCCATCTTGTCCGCCATCTTGTCCGCCATCTTGTCCGCCATCTTGTCCGCCATCTTGTCCGCCATCTTGTCCGCCATCTTGTCCGCCATCTTGTCCGCTATCTTGTCCGCCATCTTGTCCGCCATCTTGGCCACCATCTTGTCCGCCATCTTGTCCGCCATCTTGTCCGCCATCTTGTCCGCCATCTTGTCCGCCATCTTGTCCGCCATCTTGGCCGCCATCTTGTCCGCCATCTTGTCCGTCATCTTGGCCGCCATCTTGTCCGCCATCTTGTCCGCCATCTTGTCCGCCATCTTGTCCGCCATCTTGTCCGCCATCTTGTCAGCCATCTTGTCCGCCATCTTGTCCGCCATCTTGTCCGCCATCTTGTCCGCCATCTTGTCCGCCATCTTGTCCGCCATCTTGTCCGCCATCTTGTCCGCCATATTGGCCGCCATCTTGGCCGCCATCTTGTCCGCCATCTTGTCCGCCATCTTGTCCGCCATCTTGTCCGCCATCTTGTCCGCCATCTTGTCCGCCATCTTGTCCGCCATCTTGTCCGCCATCTTGGCCGCCATCTTGGTCCGCCATCTTGTCCGCCATCTTGTCCGCCATCTTGTCCGCCATCTTGTCCGCCATCTTGGCCGCCATTTTGTCCGCCATCTTGGCCGCCATCTTGTCCGCCATCTTGTCCGCCATCTTGGCCGCCATCTTGGTCCGCCATCTTGTCCGCCATCTTGTCCGCCATCTTGTCCGCCATCTTGGCCGCCATCTTGTCCGCCATCTTGTCCGCCATCTTGGCCGCCATCTTGGCCGCCATCTTGTCCGCCAGCTTGTCAGCCATCTTGTCCGCCATCTTGTCCGCCATCTTGTCCGCCATCTTGTCCGCCATCTTGGCCGCCATCTTGTCCGCCATCTTGTCCGCCATCTTGTCCGCCATCTTGTCCGCCATCTTGTCCGCCATCTTGTCCGCCATCTTGGTCCGCCATCTTGTCCGCCATCTTGTCCGCCATCTTGTCCGCCATCTTGTCCGCCACCTTGGCCGCCACCTTGGCCGCCATTTTGTCCGCCATCTTGGCCACCATCTTGTCCGCCATCTTGTCAGCCATCTTGTCCGCCATCTTGGCCGCCATCTTGTCCGCCATCTTGGCCACCATCTTGTCCGCCATCTTGTCCGCCATCTTGTCCGCCATCTTGTCCGCCATCTTGTCCGTCATCTTGGCCGCCATCTTGGCCGCCATCTTGTCCGCCATCTTGTCCGCCATCTTGTCCGCCATCTTGTCCGCCATCTTGTCCGCCATCTTGACCGCCATCTTGTCCGCCATCTTGTCCGCCATCTTGTCCGCCATCTTGTCCGCCATCTTGTCCGCCATATTGGCCGCCATCTTGGCCGCCATCTTGTCCGCCATCTTGTCCGCCATCTTGTCCGCCATCTTGGCCGCCATCTTGTCCGCCACCTTGGCCGCCATCATGTCCGCCATCTTGTCCGCCATCTTGTCCGCCATATTGTCCGTCATATTGTCCGCCATCTTGTCCGCCATCATGTCCGCCATCTTGTCCGCCTTCTTGTCCGCCATCTTGTCCGCCATCTTGTCCGCCATCTTGTCCGCCATATTGGCCGCCATCTTGGCCGCCATCTTGTCCGCCATCTTGTCCGCCATCTTGGCCGCCATCTTGGTCCGCCATCTTGTCCGCCATCTTGTCCGCCATCTTGTCCGCCATATTGGCCGCCATCTTGTCCGCCATCTTGACCGCCATCTTGTCCGCCATCTTGTCCGCCATCTTGTCCGCCATCTTGTCCGCCATCTTGTCCGCCATCTTGTCCGCCATCTTGTCCGCCATCTTGTCCGCCATCTTGTCCGCCATCTTGGCCGCCATCTTGGTCCGCCATCTTGTCCGCCATCTTGTCCGCCATCTTGTCCGCCATCTTGGCCGCCATTTTGTCCGCCATCTTGGCCACCATCTTGGCCGCCATCTTGTCCGCCATCTTGTCAGCCATCTTGTCCGCCATCTTGGCCGCCATCTTGTCCGCCATCTTGGCCACCATCTTGTCCGCCATCTTGTCCGCCATCTTGTCCGCCATCTTGTCCGTCATCTTGGCCGCCATCTTGTCCGCCATCTTGTCCGCCATCTTGTCCGCCATCTTGTCCGCCATCTTGTCCGCCATATTGGCCGCCATCTTGTCCGCCATCTTGACCGCCATCTTGTCCGCCATCTTGTCCGCCATCTTGTCCGCCATCTTGTCCGCCAACTTGTCCGCCATATTGGCCGCCATCTTGGCCGCCATCTTGTCCGCCATCTTGTCCGCCATCTTGTCCGCCATCTTGTCCGCCATATTGGCCGCCATCTTGGCCGCCATCTTGTCCGCCATCTTGTCCGCCATCTTGTCCGCCATCTTGTCCGCCATCTTGGCCGCCATCTTGTCCGCCATCTTGTCCGCCATCTTGTCCGCCATCTTGTCCGCCATCTTGGCCGCCATTTTGTCCGCCATCTTGGCCGCCATCTTGTCCGCCATCTTGTCCGCCATCTTGTCCGCCATCTTGGCCGCCATCTTGGTCCGCCATCTTGTCCGCCATCTTGTCCGCCATCTTGTCCGCCATCTTGGCCGCCATCTTGGCCGCCATCTTGTCCGCCATCTTGTCAGCCATCTTGTCCGCCATCTTGTCCGCCATCTTGTCCGCCATCTTGTCAACCATATTGGCCGCCATCTTGTCCGCCATCTTGACCGCCATCTTGTCCGCCATCTTGTCCGCCATCTTGTCAGCCATCTTGTCCGCCATCTTGTCCGCCATCTTGTCCGCCATCTTGTCCGCCATCTTGTCCGCCATCTTGTCCGCCATCTTGTCCGCCATCTTGTCCGCCATATTGGCCGCCATCTTGGCCGCCATCTTGTCCGCCATCTTGTCCGCCATCTTGTCCGCCATCTTGTCCGCCATCTTGTCCGCCATCTTGTCCGCCATCTTGTCCGCCATCTTGTCCGCCATCTTGGCCGCCATCTTGGTCCGCCATCTTGTCCGCCATCTTGTCCGCCATCTTGTCCGCCATCTTGTCCGCCATCTTGGCCGCCATTTTGTCCGCCATCTTGGCCGCCATCTTGTCCGCCATCTTGTCCGCCATCTTGTCCGCCATCTTGGCCGCCATCTTGGTCCGCCATCTTGTCCGCCATCTTGTCCGCCATCTTGTCCGCCATCTTGGCCGCCATCTTGGCCGCCATCTTGTCCGCCAGCTTGTCAGCCATCTTGTCCGCCATCTTGTCCGCCATCTTGTCCGCCATCTTGTCCGCCATCTTGTCCGCCATCTTGTCCGCCATATTGGCCGCCATCTTGGCCGCCATCTTGTCCGCCATCTTGTCCGCCATCTTGTCCGCCATCTTGTCCGCCATCTTGTCCGCCATCTTGTCCGCCATCTTGGTCCGCCATCTTGTCCGCCATCTTGTCCGCCATCTTGTCCGCCATCTTGTCCGCCACCTTGGCCGCCACCTTGGCCGCCATTTTGTCCGCCATCTTGGCCACCATCTTGTCCGCCATCTTGTCAGCCATCTTGTCCGCCATCTTGGCCGCCATCTTGTCCGCCATCTTGGCCACCATCTTGTCCGCCATCTTGTCCGCCATCTTGTCCGCCATCTTGTCCGCCATCTTGTCCGTCATCTTGGCCGCCATCTTGGCCGCCATCTTGTCCGCCATCTTGTCCGCCATCTTGTCCGCCATCTTGTCCGCCATCTTGTCCGCCATCTTGACCGCCATCTTGTCCGCCATCTTGTCCGCCATCTTGTCCGCCATCTTGTCCGCCATCTTGTCCGCCATATTGGCCGCCATCTTGGCCGCCATCTTGTCCGCCATCTTGTCCGCCATCTTGTCCGCCATCTTGGCCGCCATCTTGTCCGCCACCTTGGCCGCCATCATGTCCGCCATCTTGTCCGCCATCTTGTCCGCCATATTGTCCGTCATATTGTCCGCCATCTTGTCCGCCATCATGTCCGCCATCTTGTCCGCCTTCTTGTCCGCCATCTTGTCCGCCATCTTGTCCGCCATCTTGTCCGCCATATTGGCCGCCATCTTGGCCGCCATCTTGTCCGCCATCTTGTCCGCCATCTTGGCCGCCATCTTGGTCCGCCATCTTGTCCGCCATCTTGTCCGCCATATTGGCCGCCATCTTGTCCGCCATCTTGACCGCCATCTTGTCCGCCATCTTGTCCGCCATCTTGTCCGCCATCTTGTCCGCCATCTTGTCCGCCATCTTGTCCGCCATCTTGTCCGCCATCTTGTCCGCCATCTTGTCCGCCATCTTGGCCGCCATCTTGGTCCGCCATCTTGTCCGCCATCTTGTCCGCCATCTTGGTCCGCCATCTTGGCCGCCATTTTGTCCGCCATCTTGGCCACCATCTTGGCCGCCATCTTGTCCGCCATCTTGTCAGCCATCTTGTCCGCCATCTTGGCCGCCATCTTGTCCGCCATCTTGGCCACCATCTTGTCCGCCATCTTGTCCGCCATCTTGTCCGTCATCTTGGCCGCCATCTTGTCCGCCATCTTGTCCGCCATCTTGTCCGCCATCTTGTCCGCCATCTTGTCCGCCATATTGGCCGCCATCTTGTCCGCCATCTTGACCGCCATCTTGTCCGCCATCTTGTCCGCCATCTTGTCCGCCATCTTGTCCGCCAACTTGTCCGCCATATTGGCCGCCATCTTGGCCGCCATCTTGTCCGCCATCTTGTTCGCCATCTTGTCCGCCATCTTGTCCGCCATATTGGCCGCCATCTTGGCCGCCATCTTGTCCGCCATCTTGTCCGCCATCTTGTCCGCCATCTTGTCCGCCATCTTGGCCGCCATCTTGTCCGCCATCTTGTCCGCCATCTTGTCCGCCATCTTGTCCGCCATCTTGGCCGCCATTTTGTCCGCCATCTTGGCCGCCATCTTGTCCGCCATCTTGTCCGCCATCTTGTCCGCCATCTTGGCCGCCATCTTGGTCCGCCATCTTGTCCGCCATCTTGTCCGCCATCTTGTCCGCCATCTTGGCCGCCATCTTGGCCGCCATCTTGTCCGCCATCTTGTCAGCCATCTTGTCCGCCATCTTGTCCGCCATCTTGTCCGCCATCTTGTCCGCCATCTTGTCCGCCATCTTGTCAACCATATTGGCCACCATCTTGGCCGCCATCTTGTCCGCCATCTTGTCCGCCATCTTGTCCGCCATCTTGTCCGCCATCTTGTCCGCCATCTTGTCCGCCATCTTGGTCCGCCATCTTGTCCGCCATCTTGTCCGCCATCTTGTCCGCCATCTTGTCCGCCACCTTGGCCGCCACCTTGGCCGCCATTTTGTCCGCCATCTTGGCCACCATCTTGTCCGCCATCTTGTCAGCCATCTTGTCCGCCATCTTGGCCGCCATCTTGTCCGCCATCTTGGCCACCATCTTGTCCGCCATCTTGTCCGCCATCTTGTCCGCCATCTTGTCCGCCATCTTGTCCGTCATCTTGGCCGCCATCTTGGCCGCCATCTTGTCCGCCATCTTGTCCGCCATCTTGTCCGCCATCTTGTCCGCCATCTTGTCCGCCATCTTGACCGCCATCTTGTCCGCCATCTTGTCCGCCATCTTGTCCGCCATCTTGTCCGCCATCTTGTCCGCCATATTGGCCGCCATCTTGGCCGCCATCTTGTCCGCCATCTTGTCCGCCATCTTGTCCGCCATCTTGGCCGCCATCTTGTCCGCCACCTTGGCCGCCATCATGTCCGCCATCTTGTCCGCCATCTTGTCCGCCATATTGTCCGTCATATTGTCCGCCATCTTGTCCGCCATCATGTCCGCCATCTTGTCCGCCTTCTTGTCCGCCATCTTGTCCGCCATCTTGTCCGCCATCTTGTCCGCCATATTGGCCGCCATCTTGGCCGCCATCTTGTCCGCCATCTTGTCCGCCATCTTGGCCGCCATCTTGGTCCGCCATCTTGTCCGCCATCTTGTCCGCCATCTTGTCCGCCATATTGGCCGCCATCTTGTCCGCCATCTTGACCGCCATCTTGTCCGCCATCTTGTCCGCCATCTTGTCCGCCATCTTGTCCGCCATCTTGTCCGCCATCTTGTCCGCCATCTTGTCCGCCATCTTGTCCGCCATCTTGGCCGCCATCTTGGTCCGCCATCTTGTCCGCCATCTTGTCCGCCATCTTGTCCGCCATATTGGCCGCCATCTTGTCCGCCATCTTGTCCGCCATCTTGGCCGCCATTTTGTCCGCCATCTTGGCCGCCATCTTGTCCGCCATCTTGTCCGCCATCTTGTCCGCCATCTTGGCCGCCATCTTGGTCCGCCATCTTGTCCGCCATCTTGTCCGCCATCTTGTCCGCCATCTTGGCCGCCATCTTGGCCGCCATCTTGTCCGCCAGCTTGTCAGCCATCTTGTCCGCCATCTTGTCCGCCATCTTGCCCGCCATCTTGTCCGCCATCTTGTCCGCCATCTTGTCCGCCATATTGGCCGCCATCTTGGCCGCCATCTTGTCCGCCATCTTGTCCGCCATCTTGTCCGCCATCTTGTCCGCCATCTTGTCCGCCATCTTGGTCCGCCATCTTGTCCGCCATCTTGTCCGCCATCTTGTCCGCCATCTTGTCCGCCACCTTGGCCGCCACCTTGGCCGCCATTTTGTCCGCCATCTTGGCCACCATCTTGTCCGCCATCTTGTCAGCCATCTTGTCCGCCATCTTGGCCGCCATCTTGTCCGCCATCTTGGCCACCATCTTGTCCGCCATCTTGTCCGCCATCTTGTCCGCCATCTTGTCCGCCATCTTGTCCGTCATCTTGGCCGCCATCTTGGCCGCCATCTTGTCCGCCATCTTGTCCGCCATCTTGTCCGCCATCTTGTCCGCCATCTTGTCCGCCATCTTGACCGCCATCTTGTCCGCCATCTTGTCCGCCATCTTGTCCGCCATCTTGTCCGCCATCTTGTCCGCCATATTGGCCGCCATCTTGGCCGCCATCTTGTCCGCCATCTTGTAAGCCATCTTGTCCGCCATCTTGGCCGCCATCTTGTCCGCCACCTTGGCCGCCATCATGTCCGCCATCTTGTCCGCCATCTTGTCCGCCATATTGTCCGTCATATTGTCCGCCATCTTGTCCGCCATCATGTCCGCCATCTTGTCCGCCTTCTTGTCCGCCATCTTGTCCGCCATCTTGTCCGCCATCTTGTCCGCCATATTGGCCGCCATCTTGGCCGCCATCTTGTCCGCCATCTTGTCCGCCATCTTGGCCGCCATCTTGGTCCGCCATCTTGTCCGCCATCTTGTCCGCCATCTTGTCCGCCATATTGGCCGCCATCTTGTCCGCCATCTTGACCGCCATCTTGTCCGCCATCTTGTCCGCCATCTTGTCCGCCATCTTGTCCGCCATCTTGTCCGCCATCTTGTCCGCCATCTTGTCCGCCATCTTGTCCGCCATCTTGGCCGCCATCTTGGTCCGCCATCTTGTCCGCCATCTTGTCCGCCATCTTGTCCGCCATCTTGGCCGCCATTTTGTCCGCCATCTTGGCCACCATCTTGGCCGCCATCTTGTCCGCCATCTTGTCAGCCATCTTGTCCGCCATCTTGGCCGCCATCTTGTCCGCCATCTTGGCCACCATCTTGTCCGCCATCTTGTCCGCCATCTTGTCCGCCATCTTGTCCGTCATCTTGGCCGCCATCTTGTCCGCCATCTTGTCCGCCATCTTGTCCGCCATCTTGTCCGCCATCTTGTCCGCCATATTGGCCGCCATCTTGTCCGCCATCTTGACCGCCATCTTGTCCGCCATCTTGTCCGCCATCTTGTCCGCCATCTTGTCCGCCAACTTGTCCGCCATATTGGCCGCCATCTTGGCCGCCATCTTGTCCGCCATCTTGTCCGCCATATTGGCCGCCATCTTGGCCGCCATATTGGCCGCCATCTTGGCCGCCATCTTGTCCGCCATCTTGTCCGCCATCTTGTCCGCCATCTTGTCCGCCATCTTGGCCGCCATCTTGTCCGCCATCTTGTCCGCCATCTTGTCCGCCATCTTGTCCGCCATCTTGGCCGCCATTTTGTCCGCCATCTTGGCCGCCATCTTGTCCGCCATCTTGTCCGCCATCTTGTCCGCCATCTTGGCCGCCATCTTGGTCCGCCATCTTGTCCGCCATCTTGTCCGCCATCTTGTCCGCCATCTTGGCCGCCATCTTGGCCGCCATCTTGTCCGCCATCTTGTCAGCCATCTTGTCCGCCATCTTGTCCGCCATCTTGTCCGCCATCTTGTCCGCCATCTTGTCCGCCATCTTGTCAACCATATTGGCCACCATCTTGGCCGCCATCTTGTCCGCCATCTTGTCCGCCATCTTGTCCGCCATCTTGTCCGCCATCTTGTCCGCCATCTTGTCCGCCATCTTGTCCGCCATCTTGTCCGCCATCTTGTCCGCCATCTTGTCCGCCATCTTGGCCGCCATCTTGTCCGCCATCTTGGCCACCATCTTGTCCGCCATCTTGTCCGCCATCTTGTCCGCCATCTTGGTCGCCATCTTGTCCGCCATCTTGGCCGCCATCTTGTCCGCCATCTTGTCAGCCATCTTGTCCGCCATCTTGTCCGCCATCTTGTCCGCCATCTTGTCCGCCATATTGGCCACCATCTTGTCAGCCATCTTGTCCGCCATCTTGGCCGCCATCTTGTCCGCCATCTTGGCCACCATCTTGTCCGCCATCTTGTCCGCCATCTTGTCCGCCATCTTGGCCACCATCTTGTCCGCCATCTTGGTCCGCCATCTTGTCCGCCATCTTGTCCGCCATCTTGTCCGCCATCTTGTCCGCCATCTTGTCCGCCATCTTGTCCGCCATCTTGTCCGCCATATTGGCCGCCATCTTGTCCGCCATCTTGACCGCCATCTTGTCCGCCATCTTGTCCGCCATCTTGTCCGCCATCTTGTCTGCCATCTTGTCCGCCATCTTGGCCGCCATCTTGGCCGCCATCTTGTCCGCCATCTTGTCCGCCATCTTGTCCGCCATCTTGTCCGTCATCTTGGCCGCCATCTTGGCCGCCATCTTGTCCGCCATCTTGTCCGCCATCTTGTCCGCCATCTTGTCCGCCATCTTGTCCGCCATCTTGACCGCCATCTTGTCCGCCATCTTGTCCGCCATCTTGTCCGCCATCTTGTCCGCCATCTTGTCCGCCATATTGGCCGCCATCTTGGCCGCCATCTTGTCCGCCATCTTGTCCGCCATATTGGCCGCCATCTTGTCCGCCATCTTGGCCACCATCTTGTCCGCCATCTTGTCAGCCATCTTGTCCGCCATCTTGGCCGCCATCTTGTCCGCCATCTTGTCCGCCATCTTGTCCGCCATCTTGTCTGCCATCTTGTCCGCCATCTTGGCCGCCATCTTGGCCGCCATCTTGTCCGCCATCTTGTCCGCCATCTTGTCCGCCATCTTGTCCGTCATCTTGGCCGCCATCTTGGCCGCCATCTTGTCCGCCATCTTGGCCACCATCTTGTCCGCCATCTTGTCCGCCATCTTGTCCGCCATCTTGGCCACCATCTTGTCCGCCATCTTGGTCCGCCATCTTGTCCGCCATCTTGTCCGCCATCTTGTCCGCCATCTTGTCCGCCATCTTGTCCGCCATCTTGTCCGCCATCTTGTCCGCCATATTGGCCGCCATCTTGTCCGCCATCTTGGCCACCATCTTGTCCGCCATCTTGTCAGCCATCTTGTCCGCCATCTTGGCCGCCATCTTGTCCGCCATCTTGGCCACCATCTTGTCCGCCATCTTGTCCGCCATCTTGTCCGCCATCTTGTCCGCCATCTTGTCCGTCATCTTGGCCGCCATCTTGGCCGCCATCTTGTCCGCCATCTTGTCCGCCATCTTGTCCGCCATCTTGTCCGCCATCTTGTCCGCCATCTTGACCGCCATCTTGTCCGCCATCTTGTCCGCCATCTTGTCCGCCATCTTGTCCGCCATCTTGTCCGCCATATTGGCCGCCATCTTGGCCGCCATCTTGTCCGCCATCTTGTCCGCCATCTTGTCCGCCATCTTGGCCGCCATCTTGTCCGCCACCTTGGCCGCCATCATGTCCGCCATCTTGTCCGCCATCTTGTCCGCCATATTGTCCGTCATATTGTCCGCCATCTTGTCCGCCATCATGTCCGCCATCTTGTCCGCCTTCTTGTCCGCCATCTTGTCCGCCATCTTGTCCGCCATCTTGTCCGCCATATTGGCCGCCATCTTGGCCGCCATCTTGTCCGCCATCTTGTCCGCCATCTTGGCCGCCATCTTGGTCCGCCATCTTGTCCGCCATCTTGTCCGCCATCTTGTCCGCCATATTGGCCGCCATCTTGTCCGCCATCTTGACCGCCATCTTGTCCGCCATCTTGTCCGCCATCTTGTCCGCCATCTTGTCCGCCATCTTGTCCGCCATCTTGTCCGCCATCTTGTCCGCCATCTTGTCCGCCATCTTGGCCGCCATCTTGGTCCGCCATCTTGTCCGCCATCTTGTCCGCCATCTTGTCCGCCATATTGGCCGCCATCTTGTCCGCCATCTTGTCCGCCATCTTGGCCGCCATTTTGTCCGCCATCTTGGCCGCCATCTTGTCCGCCATCTTGTCCGCCATCTTGTCCGCCATCTTGGCCGCCATCTTGGTCCGCCATCTTGTCCGCCATCTTGTCCGCCATCTTGTCCGCCATCTTGGCCGCCATCTTGGCCGCCATCTTGTCCGCCAGCTTGTCAGCCATCTTGTCCGCCATCTTGTCCGCCATCTTGTCCGCCATCTTGTCCGCCATCTTGTCCGCCATCTTGTCCGCCATATTGGCCGCCATCTTGGCCGCCATCTTGTCCGCCATCTTGTCCGCCATCTTGTCCGCCATCTTGTCCGCCATCTTGTCCGCCATCTTGGTCCGCCATCTTGTCCGCCATCTTGTCCGCCATCTTGTCCGCCATCTTGTCCGCCACCTTGGCCGCCACCTTGGCCGCCATTTTGTCCGCCATCTTGGCCACCATCTTGTCCGCCATCTTGTCAGCCATCTTGTCCGCCATCTTGGCCGCCATCTTGTCCGCCATCTTGGCCACCATCTTGTCCGCCATCTTGTCCGCCATCTTGTCCGCCATCTTGTCCGCCATCTTGTCCGTCATCTTGGCCGCCATCTTGGCCGCCATCTTGTCCGCCATCTTGTCCGCCATCTTGTCCGCCATCTTGTCCGCCATCTTGTCCGCCATCTTGACCGCCATCTTGTCCGCCATCTTGTCCGCCATCTTGTCCGCCATCTTGTCCGCCATCTTGTCCGCCATATTGGCCGCCATCTTGGCCGCCATCTTGTCCGCCATCTTGTAAGCCATCTTGTCCGCCATCTTGGCCGCCATCTTGTCCGCCACCTTGGCCGCCATCATGTCCGCCATCTTGTCCGCCATCTTGTCCGCCATATTGTCCGTCATATTGTCCGCCATCTTGTCCGCCATCATGTCCGCCATCTTGTCCGCCTTCTTGTCCGCCATCTTGTCCGCCATCTTGTCCGCCATCTTGTCCGCCATATTGGCCGCCATCTTGGCCGCCATCTTGTCCGCCATCTTGTCCGCCATCTTGGCCGCCATCTTGGTCCGCCATCTTGTCCGCCATCTTGTCCGCCATCTTGTCCGCCATATTGGCCGCCATCTTGTCCGCCATCTTGACCGCCATCTTGTCCGCCATCTTGTCCGCCATCTTGTCCGCCATCTTGTCCGCCATCTTGTCCGCCATCTTGTCCGCCATCTTGTCCGCCATCTTGTCCGCCATCTTGGCCGCCATCTTGGTCCGCCATCTTGTCCGCCATCTTGTCCGCCATCTTGTCCGCCATCTTGGCCGCCATTTTGTCCGCCATCTTGGCCACCATCTTGGCCGCCATCTTGTCCGCCATCTTGTCAGCCATCTTGTCCGCCATCTTGGCCGCCATCTTGTCCGCCATCTTGGCCACCATCTTGTCCGCCATCTTGTCCGCCATCTTGTCCGCCATCTTGTCCGTCATCTTGGCCGCCATCTTGTCCGCCATCTTGTCCGCCATCTTGTCCGCCATCTTGTCCGCCATATTGGCCGCCATCTTGTCCGCCATCTTGACCGCCATCTTGTCCGCCATCTTGTCCGCCATCTTGTCCGCCATCTTGTCCGCCAACTTGTCCGCCATATTGGCCGCCATCTTGGCCGCCATCTTGTCCGCCATCTTGTCCGCCATATTGGCCGCCATCTTGGCCGCCATATTGGCCGCCATCTTGGCCGCCATCTTGTCCGCCATCTTGTCCGCCATCTTGTCCGCCATCTTGTCCGCCATCTTGGCCGCCATCTTGTCCGCCATCTTGTCCGCCATCTTGTCCGCCATCTTGTCCGCCATCTTGGCCGCCATTTTGTCCGCCATCTTGGCCGCCATCTTGTCCGCCATCTTGTCCGCCATCTTGTCCGCCATCTTGGCCGCCATCTTGGTCCGCCATCTTGTCCGCCATCTTGTCCGCCATCTTGTCCGCCATCTTGGCCGCCATCTTGGCCGCCATCTTGTCCGCCATCTTGTCAGCCATCTTGTCCGCCATCTTGTCCGCCATCTTGTCCGCCATCTTGTCCGCCATCTTGTCCGCCATCTTGTCAACCATATTGGCCACCATCTTGGCCGCCATCTTGTCCGCCATCTTGTCCGCCATCTTGTCCGCCATCTTGTCCGCCATCTTGTCCGCCATCTTGTCCGCCATCTTGTCCGCCATCTTGTCCGCCATCTTGTCCGCCATCTTGTCCGCCATCTTGGCCGCCATCTTGTCCGCCATCTTGGCCACCATCTTGTCCGCCATCTTGTCCGCCATCTTGTCCGCCATCTTGGTCGCCATCTTGTCCGCCATCTTGGCCGCCATCTTGTCCGCCATCTTGTCAGCCATCTTGTCCGCCATCTTGTCCGCCATCTTGTCCGCCATCTTGTCCGCCATATTGGCCACCATCTTGTCAGCCATCTTGTCCGCCATCTTGGCCGCCATCTTGTCCGCCATCTTGGCCACCATCTTGTCCGCCATCTTGTCCGCCATCTTGTCCGCCATCTTGGCCACCATCTTGTCCGCCATCTTGGTCCGCCATCTTGTCCGCCATCTTGTCCGCCATCTTGTCCGCCATCTTGTCCGCCATCTTGTCCGCCATCTTGTCCGCCATCTTGTCCGCCATATTGGCCGCCATCTTGTCCGCCATCTTGACCGCCATCTTGTCCGCCATCTTGTCCGCCATCTTGTCCGCCATCTTGTCTGCCATCTTGTCCGCCATCTTGGCCGCCATCTTGGCCGCCATCTTGTCCGCCATCTTGTCCGCCATCTTGTCCGCCATCTTGTCCGCTATCTTGTCCGCCATCTTGTCCGCCATCTTGTCCGCCATCTTGTCCGCCATCTTGTCCGCCATCTTGTCCGCCATCTTGTCCGCCATCTTGTCCGCCATCTTGTCCGCCATCTTGTCCGCCATCTTGTCCGCCATCTTGTCAGCCATCTTGTCCGCCATCTTGTCAGCCATCTTGTCCGCCATCTTGTCCGCCATCTTGGCCACCATCTTGTCCGCCATCTTGTCCGCCATCTTGTCCGCCATCTTGTCCGTCATCTTGGCCGCCATCTTGGCCGCCATCTTGTCCGCCATCTTGTCCGCCATCTTGTCCGCCATCTTGTCCGCCATATTGGCCGCCATCTTGGCCGCCATCTTGACCGCCATCTTGTCCGCCATCTTGTCCGCCATCTTGTCCGCCATCTTGTCCGCCATCTTGTCCGCCATATTGGCCGCCATCTTGGCCGCCATCTTGTCCGCCATCTTGTCCGCCATCTTGTCCGCCATCTTGTCCGCCATCTTGTCCGCCATCTTGTCCGCCATCTTGTCCGCCATCTTGGCCGCCATCTTGGCCGCCATCTTGGTCCGCCATCTTGTCCGCCATCTTGTCCGCCATCTTGTCCGCCATCTTGTCCGCCATCTTGGCCGCCATTTTGTCCGCCATCTTGGCCACCATCTTGGCCACCATCTTGTCCGCCATCTTGTCCGCCATCTTGTCCGCCATCTTGTCCGCCATCTTGTCCGCCATCTTGTCCGCCATCTTGTCCGCCATCTTGTCCGCCATCTTGGCCGCCATTTTGTCCGCCATCTTGGCCGCCATCTTGTCCGCCATCTTGGCCGCCATTTTGTCCGCCATCTTGGCCACCATCTTGGCCGCCATCTTGTCCGCCATCTTGGCCACCATCTTGTCCGCCATCTTGTCCGCCATCTTGTCCGCCATCTTGTCCGTCATCTTGGCCGCCATCTTGTCCGCCATCTTGTCCGCCATCTTGTCCGCCATATTGGCCGCCATCTTGGCCGCCATCTTGTCCGCCATCTTGTCCGCCATCTTGTCCGCCATCTTGTCCGCCATCTTGTCTGCCATCTTGTCCGCCATCTTGGCCGCCATCTTGGCCGCCATCTTGTCCGCCATCTTGTCCGCCATCTTGTCCGCCATCTTGTCCGCTATCTTGTCCGCCATCTTGTCCGCCATCTTGTCCGCCATCTTGTCCGCCATCTTGTCCGCCATCTTGTCCGCCATCTTGTCCGCCATCTTGTCCGCCATCTTGTCCGCCATCTTGTCCGCCATCTTGTCCGCCTTCTTGTCCGCCATCTTGTCCGCCATCTTGTCCGCCATCTTGTCCGCCATATTGGCCGCCATCTTGGCCGCCATCTTGTCCGCCATCTTGTCCGCCATCTTGGCCGCCATCTTGGTCCGCCATCTTGTCCGCCATCTTGTCCGCCATCTTGTCCGCCATATTGGCCGCCATCTTGTCCGCCATCTTGACCGCCATCTTGTCCGCCATCTTGTCCGCCATCTTGTCCGCCATCTTGTCCGCCATATTGGCCGCCATCTTGTCCGCCATCTTGTCCGCCATCTTGTCCGCCATCTTGGCCGCCATCTTGGTCCGCCATCTTGTCCGCCATCTTGTCCGCCATCTTGTCCGCCATCTTGGCCGCCATCTTGTCCGCCATCTTGGCCGCCATTTTGTCCGCCATCTTGGCCACCATCTTGGCCGCCATCTTGTCAGCCATCTTGTCCGCCATCTTGGCCGCCATCTTGTCCGCCATCTTGGCCACCATCTTGTCCGCCATCTTGTCCGCCATCTTGTCCGCCATCTTGTCCGTCATCTTGGCCGCCATCTTGTCCGCCATCTTGTCCGCCATCTTGTCCGCCATCTTGTCCGCCATCTTGTCCGCCATATTGGCCGCCATCTTGTCCGCCATCTTGACCGCCATCTTGTCCGCCATCTTGTCCGCCATCTTGTCCGCCATCTTGTCCGCCATCTTGTCCGCCATATTGGCCGCCATCTTGGCCGCCATCTTGTCCGCCATCTTGTCCGCCATCTTGTCCGCCATCTTGTCCGCCATATTGGCCGCCATCTTGGCCGCCATCTTGTCCGCCATCTTGTCCGCCATCTTGTCCGCCATCTTGTCCGCCATCTTGGCCGCCATCTTGTCCGCCATCTTGTCCGCCATCTTGTCCGCCATCTTGTCCGCCATCTTGGCCGCCATTTTGTCCGCCATCTTGTCCGCCATCTTGTCCGCCATCTTGTCCGCCATCTTGGCCGCCATCTTGGTCCGCCATCTTGTCCGCCATCTTGTCCGCCATCTTGTCCGCCATCTTGGCCGCCATCTTGGCCGCCATCTTGTCCGCCATCTTGTCAGCCATCTTGTCCGCCATCTTGTCCGCCATCTTGTCCGCCATCTTGTCCGCCATCTTGTCCGCCATCTTGTCAACCATATTGGCCACCATCTTGGCCGCCATCTTGTCCGCCATCTTGTCCGCCATCTTGTCCGCCATCTTGTCCGCCATCTTGTCCGCCATCTTGGCCGCCATCTTGGTCCGCCATCTTGTCCGCCATCTTGTCCGCCATCTTGTCCGCCATCTTGGCCGCCATCTTGTCCGCCATCTTGGCCACCATCTTGTCCGCCATCTTGTCCGCCATCTTGTCCGCCATCTTGGCCGCCATCTTGTCCGCCATCTTGGCCGCCATCTTGTCCGCCATCTTGTCAGCCATCTTGTCCGCCATCTTGTCCACCATCTTGTCCGCCATCTTGTCCGCCATATTGGCCACCATCTTGTCAGCCATCTTGTCCGCCATCTTGGCCGCCATCTTGTCCGCCATCTTGGCCACCATCTTGTCCGCCATCTTGTCCGCCATCTTGTCCGCCATCTTGTCCGCCATCTTGGCCACCATCTTGTCCGCCATCTTGGTCCGCCATCTTGTCCGCCATCTTGTCCGCCATCTTGTCCGCCATCTTGTCCGCCATCTTGTCCGCCATCTTGTCCGCCATCTTGTCCGCCATATTGGCCGCCATCTTGTCCGCCATCTTGACCGCCATCTTGTCCGCCATCTTGTCCGCCATCTTGTCCGCCATCTTGTCCGCCATCTTGTCCGCCATCTTGGCCGCCATCTTGGCCGCCATCTTGTCCGCCATCTTGTCCGCCATCTTGTCCGCCATCTTGTCCGCCATCTTGTCCGCCATCTTGGCCGCCATCTTGTCCGCCATCTTGTCCGCCATCTTGTCAGCCATCTTGTCCGCCATCTTGTCAGCCATCTTGTCCGCCATCTTGGCCGCCATCTTGTCCGCCATCTTGGCCACCATCTTGTCCGCCATCTTGTCCGCCATCTTGTCCGCCATCTTGTCCGTCATCTTGGCCGCCATCTTGGCCGCCATCTTGTCCGCCATCTTGTCCGCCATCTTGTCCGCCATCTTGTCCGCCATATTGGCCGCCATCTTGGCCGCCATCTTGACCGCCATCTTGTCCGCCATCTTGTCCGCCATCTTGTCCGCCATCTTGTCCGCCATCTTGTCCGCCATATTGGCCGCCATCTTGGCCGCCATCTTGTCCGCCATCTTGTCCGCCATCTTGTCCGCCATCTTGTCCGCCATCTTGTCCGCCATCTTGTCCGCCATCTTGGCCGCCATCTTGGTCCGCCATCTTGTCCGCCATCTTGTCCGCCATCTTGTCCGCCATCTTGTCCGCCATCTTGGCCGCCATTTTGTCCGCCATCTTGGCCACCATCTTGGCCACCATCTTGTCCGCCATCTTGTCCGCCATCTTGTCCGCCATCTTGTCCGCCATCTTGTCCGCCATCTTGTCCGCCATCTTGTCCGCCATCTTGGCCGCCATCTTGGTCCGCCATCTTGTCCGCCATCTTGTCCGCCATCTTGTCCGCCATCTTGTCCGCCATCTTGGCCGCCATTTTGTCCGCCATCTTGGCCGCCATCTTGTCCGCCATCTTGGCCGCCATTTTGTCCGCCATCTTGGCCACCATCTTGGCCGCCATCTTGTCCGCCATCTTGGCCACCATCTTGTCCGCCATCTTGTCCGCCATCTTGTCCGCCATCTTGTCCGTCATCTTGGCCGCCATCTTGTCCGCCATCTTGTCCGCCATCTTGTCCGCCATCTTGTCCGCCATCTTGTCCGCCATATTGGCCGCCATCTTGTCCGCCATCTTGACCGCCATCTTGTCCGCCATCTTGTCCGCCATCTTGTCCGCCATCTTGTCCGCCATATTGGCCGCCATCTTGGCCGCCATCTTGTCCGCCATCTTGTCCGCCATCTTGTCCGCCATCTTGTCCGCCATCTTGTCCGCCATCTTGTCCGCCATCTTGGCCGCCATCTTGTCCGCCATCTTGGCCGCCATCTTGGTCCGCCATCTTGTCCGCCATCTTGTCCGCCATCTTGGCCGCCATCTTGTCCGCCATCTTGTCCGTCATCTTGGCCGCCATCTTGGCCGCCATCTTGTCCGCCATCTTGTCCGCCATCTTGTCCGCCATCTTGTCCGCCATATTGGCCGCCATCTTGTCCGCCATCTTGACCGCCATCTTGTCCGCCATCTTGTCCGCCATATTGGCCGCCATCTTGGCCGCCATCTTGTCCGCCATCTTGTCCGCCATCTTGTCCGCCATCTTGTCCGCCATCTTGTCCGCCATCTTGTCCGCCATCTTGGCCGCCATCTTGACCGCCATCTTGTCCGCCATCTTGTCCGCCATCTTGTCCGCCATCTTGGCCGCCATTTTGTCCGCCATCTTGGCCACCATCTTGGCCACCATCTTGGCCACCATCTTGTCCGCCATCTTGTCCGCCATCTTGGCCGCCATCTTGGCCGCCATCTTGTCCGCCATCTTGTCCGCCATCTTGTCCGCCATCTTGTCCGCCATCTTGTCCGCCATCTTGTCCGCCATCTTGTCCGCCATCTTGTCCGCTATCTTGTCCGCCATCTTGTCCGCCATCTTGGCCACCATCTTGTCCGCCATCTTGTCCGCCATCTTGTCCGCCATCTTGTCCGCCATCTTGGCCGCCATCTTGTCCGCCATCTTGGCCACCATCTTGTCCGCCATCTTGTCCGCCATCTTGTCCGCCATCTTGTCCGTCATCTTGGCCGCCATCTTGGCCGCCATCTTGTCCGCCATCTTGGCCACCATCTTGTCCGCCATCTTGTCCGCCATCTTGTCCGCCATCTTGTCAGCCATCTTGTCCGCCATCTTGTCCGCCATCTTGTCCGCCATCTTGTCCGCCATATTTGCCGCCATCTTGTCCGCCATCTTGGCCACCATCTTGTCCGCCATCTTGTCCGCCATCTTGTCCGCCATCTTGTCCGTCATCTTGGCCGCCATATTGGCCGCCATCTTGGTCCGCCATCTTGTCCGCCATCTTGTCCGCCATCTTTTCCGCCATCTTGTCCGCCATCTTGTCCGCCATCTTGGCCACCATCTTGTCCGCCATCTTGTCCGCCATCTTGTCCGCCATCTTGTCAGCCATCTTGTCCGCCATCTTGTCCGCCATCTTGTCAGCCATCTTGTCCGCCATCTTGGCCGCCATCTTGTCCGCCATCTTGGCCACCATCTTGTCCGCCATCTTGTCCGCCATCTTGTCCGCCATCTTGTCCGTCATCTTGGCCGCCGTATTGGCCGCCATCTTGTCCGCCATCTTGTCCGCCATCTTGTCCGCCATCTTGTCCACCATCTTGGCCGCCATCTTGGTCCGCCATCTTGTCCGCCATCTTGGCCACCATCTTGTCCGCCATCTTGTCCGCCATCTTGTCCGCCATCTTGTCCGTCATCTTGGCCGCCATCTTGGCCGCCATCTTGTCCGCCATCTTGTCCGCCATCTTGTCCGCCATCTTGTCCGCCATCTTGGCCGCCATCTTGTCCGCCATCTTGACCGCCATCTTGTCCGCCATCTTGTCCGCCATCTTGTCCGCCATCTTGTCCGCCATCTTGTCCGCCATATTGGCCGCCATCTTGGCCGCCATCTTGTCCGCCATCTTGTCCGCCATCTTGTCCGCCATCTTGTCCGCCATCTTGTCCGCCATCTTGTCCGCCATCTTGTCCGCCATCTTGTCCGCCATCTTGTCCGCCATCTTGGCCGCCATTTTGTCCGCCATCTTGGCCACCATCTTGGCCACCATCTTGTCCGCCATCTTGTCCGCCATCTTGTCCGCCATCTTGTCCGCCATCTTGGCTGCCATCTTGGCCGCCATCTTGTCCGCCATCTTGTCCGCCATCTTGTCCGCCATCTTGTCCGCCATCTTGTCCGCCATCTTGGCCGCCATCTTGTCCGCTATCTTGTCCGCCATCTTGTCCGCCATCTTGGCCACCATCTTGTCCGCCATCTTGTCCGCCATCTTGTCCGCCATCTTGTCCGCCATCTTGGCCGCCATCTTGTCCGCCATCTTGTCAGCCATCTTGTCCGCCATCTTGGCCGCCATCTTGTCCGCCATCTTGGCCACCATCTTGTCCGCCATCTTGTCCGCCATCTTGTCCGCCATCTTGTCCGTCATCTTGGCCGCCATCTTGGCCGCCATCTTGTCCGCCATCTTGTCCGCCATCTTGTCCGCTATCTTGTCCGCCATCTTGTCCGCCATCTTGGCCACCATCTTGTCCGCCATCTTGTCCGCCATCTTGTCCGCCATCTTGTCCGCCATCTTGGCCGCCATCTTGTCCGCCATCTTGTCAGCCATCTTGTCCGCCATCTTGGCCGCCATCTTGTCCGCCATCTTGGCCACCATCTTGTCCGCCATCTTGTCCGCCATCTTGTCCGCCATCTTGGCCGCCATCTTGTCCGCCATCTTGGCCGCCATCTTGTCCGCCATCTTGTCAGCCATCTTGTCCGCCATCTTGTCCGCCATCTTGTCCGCCATCTTGTCCGCCATATTGGCCGCCATCTTGTCCGCCATCTTGGCCGCCATCTTGTCCGCCATCTTGTCCGCCATCTTGTCCGCCATCTTGTCCGCCATCTTGTCCGCCATCTTAGCCGCCATCTTGGCCGCCATCTTGTCCGCCATCTTGTCCGCCATCTTGTCCGCCATCTTGTCCGCTATCTTGTCCGCCATCTTGTCCGCCATCTTGGCCACCATCTTGTCCGCCATCTTGTCCGCCATCTTGTCCGCCATCTTGTCCGCCATCTTGGCCGCCATCTTGGCCGCCATCTTGTCCGCCATCTTGTCCGCCATCTTGTCAGCCATCTTGTCCGCCATCTTGTCCGCCATCTTGTCCGCCATCTTGTCCGCCATCTTGTCCGCCATCTTGTCCGCCATCTTGTCCGCCATATTGGCCGCCATCTTGGCCGCCATCTTGTCCGCCATCTTGTCCGCCATCTTGTCCGCCATCTTGTCCGCCATCTTGTCCGCCATCTTGTCCGCCATCTTGGTCCGCCATCTTGTCCGCCATCTTGTCCGCCATCTTGTCCACCATCTTGTCCGCCATCTTGGCCGCCATTTTGTCCGCCATCTTGGCCGCCATCTTGTCCGCCATCTTGTCCGCCATCTTGTCCGCCATCTTGGCCGCCATCTTGTCCGCCATCTTGTCCGCCATCTTGTCCGCCATCTTGTCCGCCATCTTGGCCGCCATCTTGGCCGCCATCTTGTCCGCCATCTTGTCAGCCATCTTGTCCGCCATCTTGTCCGCCATCTTGTCCGCCATCTTGTCCGCCATCTTGTCCGCCATCTTGTCCGCCATCTTGTCCGCCATATTGGCCGCCATCTTGGCCGCCATCTTGTCCGCCATCTTGTCCGCCATCTTGTCCGCCATCTTGTCCGCCATCTTGTCCGCCATCTTGTCCGCCATCTTGGCCGCCATCTTGGTCCGCCATCTTGTCCGCCATCTTGTCCGCCATCTTGTCCGCCATCTTGGCCGCCATTTTGTCCGCCATCTTGGCCACCATCTTGGCCGCCATCTTGTCCGCCATCTTGTCAGCCATCTTGTCCGCCATCTTGGCCGCCATCTTGTCCGCCATCTTGGCCACCATCTTGTCCGCCATCTTGTCCGCCATCTTGTCCGCCATCTTGTCCGTCATCTTGGCCGCCATCTTGGCCGCCATCTTGTCCGCCATCTTGTCCGCCATCTTGTCCGCCATCTTGTCCGCCATATTGGCCGCCATCTTGTCCGCCATCTTGACCGCCATCTTGTCCGCCATCTTGTCCGCCATCTTGTCCGCCATCTTGTCCGCCATATTGGCCGCCATCTTGGCCGCCATCTTGTCCGCCATCTTGTCCGCCATCTTGTCCGCCATCTTGTCCGCCATCTTGTCCGCCATCTTGGCCGCCATCTTGGTCCGCCATCTTGTCCGCCATCTTGTCCGCCATCTTGTCCGCCATCTTGTCCGCCATCTTGGCCGCCATCTTGACCGCCATCTTGTCCGCCATCTTGTCCGCCATCTTGTCCGCCATCTTGTCCGCCATCTTGTCCGCCATATTGGCCGCCATCTTGGCCGCCATCTTGTCCGCCATCTTGTCCGCCATCTTGGCCGCCATCTTGGTCCGCCATCTTGTCCGCCATCTTGTCCGCCATCTTGTCCGCCATCTTGTCCGCCATATTGGCCGCCATCTTGTCCGCCATCTTGACCGCCATCTTGTCCGCCATCTTGTCCGCCATCTTGTCCGCCATCTTGTCCGCCATATTGGCCGCCATCTTGGCCGCCATCTTGTCCGCCATCTTGTCCGCCATCTTGTCCGCCATCTTGTCCGCCATCTTGTCCGCCATCTTGTCCGCCATCTTGTCCGCCATCTTGGCCGCCATCTTGTCCGCCATCTTGGCCGCCATCTTGGTCCGCCATCTTGTCCGCCATCTTGTCCGCCATCTTGTCCGCCATCTTGTCCGCCATCTTGGCCGCCATTTTGTCCGCCATCTTGACCACCATCTTGGCCGCCATCTTGTCCGCCATCTTGTCAGCCATCTTGTCCGCCATCTTGGCCGCCATCTTGTCCGCCATCTTGGCCACCATCTTGTCCGCCATCTTGTCCGCCATCTTGTCCGCCATCTTGTCCGTCATCTTGGCCGCCATCTTGGCCGCCATCTTGTCCGCCATCTTGGCCGCCATCTTGTCCGCCATCTTGTCCGCCATATTGGCCGCCATCTTGTCCGCCATCTTGACCGCCATCTTGTCCGCCATCTTGTCCGCCATCTTGTCCGCCATCTTGTCCGCCATCTTGTCCGCCATATTGGCCGCCATCTTGGCCGCCATCTTGTCCGCCATCTTGTCCGCCATCTTGTCCGCCATCTTGTCCGCCATCTTGTCCGCCATCTTGTCCGCCATCTTGGCCGCCATCTTGTCCGCCATCTTGTCCGCCATCTTGTCCGCCATCTTGTCCGCCATCTTGGCCGCCATTTTGTCCGCCATCTTGGCCGCCATCTTGTCCGCCATCTTGTCCGCCATCTTGTCCGCCATCTTGGCCGCCATCTTGGTCCGCCATCTTGTCCGCCATCTTGTCCGCCATCTTGTCCGCCATCTTGGCCGCCATCTTGGCCGCCATCTTGTCCGCCATCTTGTCCGCCATCTTGTCCGCCATCTTGTCCGCCATCTTGTCCGCCATCTTGTCCGCCATCTTGTCCGCCATATTGGCCACTATCTTGGCCGCCATCTTGTCCGCCATCTTGTCCGCCATCTTGTCCGCCATCTTGTCCGCCATCTTGTCCGCCATCTTGTCCGCCATCTTGGCCGCCATCTTGGTCCGCCATCTTGTCCGCCATCTTGTCCGCCATCTTGTCCGCCATCTTGTCCGCCATCTTGGCCGCCATCTTGTCCGCCATCTTGGCCACCATATTGTCCGCCATCTTGTCCGCCATCTTGTCCGCCATCTTGGCCGCAATCTTGTCCGCCATCTTGGCCGCCATCTTGTCCGCCATCTTGTCAGCCATCTTGTCCGCCATCTTGTCCGCCATCTTGTCCGCCATCTTGTCCGCCATATTGGCCACCATCTTGTCAGCCATCTTGTCCGCCATCTTGTCCGCCATCTTGTCCGCCATCTTGTCCGCCATCTTGTCCGCCATCTTGTCCGCCATCTTGTCCGCCATCTTGTCAGCCATCTTGTCCGCCATCTTGGCCGCCATCTTGTCCGCCATCTTGGCCACCATCTTGTCCGCCATCTTGTTCGCCATCTTGTCCGCCATCTTGGCCGCCATCTTGTCCGCCATCTTGGCCGCCATCTTGTCCGCCATCTTGTCCGCCATCTTGTCCGCCATCTTGTCCGCCATCTTGTCCGCCATCTTGTCCGCCATATTGGCCACCATCTTGTCCGCCATCTTGTCCGCCATCTTGTCCGCCATCTTGTCCGTCATCTTGTCAGCCATCTTGGCCGCCATCTTGTCCGCCATCTTGTCCGCCATCTTGTCCGCCATCTTGTCCGCCATCTTGTCCGCCATCTTGGCCGCCATCTTGTCCGCCATCTTGTCAGCCATCTTGTCCGCCATCTTGTCCGCCATCTTGTCCGCCATTTTGTCCGCCATATTGGCCACCATCTTGTCCGCCATCTTGTCCGCCATCTTGTCCGCCATCTTGTCCGTCATCTTGGCCGCCATCTTGGCCACCATCTTGGCCACCATCTTGTCCGCCATCTTGTTCCCCATCTTGTCCGCCATCTTGGCCGCCATCTTGTCCGCCAACTTGTCCGCCATCTTGTCCGCCATATTGTCCGCCATCTTGTCCGCCATCTTGTCCGCCATCTTGTCCGCCATCTTGTCAGCCATCTTGTCCGCCATCTTGTCCGCCATCTTGTCCGCCATCTTGGCCGCCATCTTGTCCGCCATCTTGTCAGCCATCTTGTCCGCCATCTTGGCCGCCATCTTGTCCGCCATCTTGGCCACCATCTTGTCCGCCATCTTGGCCGCCATCTTGGCCGCCATCTTGTCCGCCATCTTGGCCGCCATCTTGTCCGCCATCTTGTCAGCCATCTTGTCCGCCATCTTGTCCGCCATCTTGTCCGCCATCTTGTCCGCCATATTGGCCACCATCTTGTCCGCCATCTTGTCCGCCATCTTGTCCGCCATCTTGTCCGTCATCTTGGCCGCCATCTTGGCCGCCATCTTGTCCGCCATCTTGTCCGCCATCTTGTCCGCCATCTTGTCCGCCATCTTGACCGCCATCTTGTCCGCCATCTTGTCCGCCATCTTGTCCGCCATCTTGTCCGCAATCTTGTCCGCCATATTGGCCGCCATATTGGCCGCCATCTTGGCCGCCATCTTGTCCGCCATCTTGTCCGCCATCTTGTCCGCCATCTTGTCCGCCATCTTGTCCGCCATCTTGGCCGCCATCTTGGTCCGCCATCTTGTCCGCCATCTTGTTCGCCATCTTGTCCGCCATCTTGTCCGCCATCTTGGCCGCCATTTTGTCCGCCATCTTGGCCACCGTCTTGGCCGCCATCTTGTCCGCCATCTTGTCCGCCATCTTGTCAGCCATCTTGTCCGCCATCTTGGCCGCCATCTTGTCCGCCATCTTGGCCACCATCTTGTCCGCCATCTTGTCCGCCATCTTGTCCGTCATCTTGGCCGCCATCTTGGCCGCCATCTTGTCCGCCATCTTGTCCGCCATCTTGTCCGCCATCTTGTCCGCCATATTGGCCGCCATCTTGTCCGCCATCTTGACCGCCATCTTGTCCGCCATCTTGTCCGCCATCTTGTCCGCCATCTTGTCCGCCATCTTGTCCGCCATATTGGCCGCCATCTTGGCCGCCATCTTGTCCGCCATCTTGTCCGCCATCTTGTCCGCCATCTTGTCCGCCATCTTGTCCGCCATCTTGTCCGCCATCTTGGCCGCCATCTTGGTCCGCCATCTTGTCCGCCATCTTGTCCGCCATCTTGTCCGCCATCTTGTCCGCCATCTTGGCCGCCATTTTGTCCGCCATCTTGGCCGCCATCTTGTCCGCCATCTTGTCCGCCATCTTGTCCGCCATCTTGGTCCGCCATCTTGTCCGCCATCTTGTCCGCCATCTTGTCCGCCATCTTGGCCGCCATCTTGGCCGCCATCTTGTCCGCCATCTTGTCAGCCATCTTGTCCGCCATCTTGTCCGCCATCTTGTCCGCCATCTTGTCCGCCATCTTGTCCGCCATCTTGTCCGCCATCTTGTCCGCCATATTGGCCGCCATCTTGGCCGCCATCTTGTCCGCCATCTTGTCCGCCATCTTGTCCGCCATCTTGTCCGCCATCTTGTCCGCCATCTTGGCCGCCATCTTGGTCCGCCATCTTGTCCGCCATCTTGTCCGCCATCTTGTCCGCCATCTTGTCCGCCATCTTGGCCGCCATTTTGTCCGCCATCTTGGCCACCATCTTGGCCACCATCTTGTCCGCCATCTTGTCCGCCATCTTGGCCGCCATCTTGGCCGCCATCTTGTCCGCCATCTTGTCCGCCATCTTGTCCGCCATCTTGTCCGCCATCTTGTCCGCCATCTTGTCCGCCATCTTGGCCGCCATCTTGTCCGCCATCTTGTCAGCCATCTTGTCCGCCATCTTGGCCGCCATCTTGTCCGCCATCTTGGCCACCATCTTGTCCGCCATCTTGTCCGCCATATTGGCCGCCATCTTGGCCGCCATCTTGTCCGCCATCTTGGCCGCCATCTTGTCCGCCATCTTGTCAGCCATCTTGGCCACCATCTTGTCCGCCATCTTGTCCGCCATCTTGTCCGCCATCTTGTCCGCCATCTTGGCCGCCATCTTGTCCGCCATCTTGGCCACCATCTTGTCCGCCATCTTGTCAGCCATCTTGTCCGCCATCTTGTCCGCCATCTTGTCCGCCATCTTGTCCGCCATATTGGCCACCATCTTGTCCGCCATCTTGTCCGCCATCTTGTCCGCCATCTTGTCCGTCATCTTGGCCGCCATCTTGGCCGCCATCTTGTCCGCCATCTTGTCCGCCATCTTGTCCGCCATCTTGTCCGCCATATTGGCCGCCATCTCTTCCGCCATCTTGACCGCCATCTTGTCCGCCATCTTGTCCGCCATCTTGTCCGCCATCTTGTCCGCCATCTTGTCCGCCATATTGGCCGCCATCTTGTCCGCCATCTTGTCCGCCATCTTGTCCGCCATCTTGTCCGCCATCTTGTCCGCCATCTTGTCCGCCATCTTGTCCGCCATCTTGGCCGCCATCTTGGTCCGCCATCTTGTCCGCCATCTTGTCCGCCATCTTGTCCGCCATCTTGTCCGCCATCTTGGCCGCCATTTTGTCCGCCATCTTGGCCACCATCTTGGCCGCCATCTTGTCCGCCATCTTGTCAGCCATCTTGTCCGCCATCTTGGCCGCCATCTTGTCCGCCATCTTGGCCACCATCTTGTCCGCCATCTTGTCCGCCATCTTGTCCGCCATCTTGTCCGTCATCTTGGCCGCCATCTTGGCCGCCATCTTGTCCGCCATCTTGTCCGCCATCTTGTCCGCCATCTTGTCCGCCATATTGGCCGCCATCTTGTCCGCCATCTTGACCGCCATCTTGTCCGCCATCTTGTCCGCCATCTTGTCCGCCATCTTGTCCGCCATCTTGTCCGCCATATTGGCCGCCATCTTGGCCGCCATCTTGTCCGCCATCTTGTCCGCCATATTGGCCGCCATCTTGGCCGCCATCTTGTCCGCCATCTTGTCCGCCATCTTGTCCGTCATCTTGTCCGCCATCTTGTCCGCCATCTTGGCCGCCATCTTGGTCCGCCATCTTGTCCGCCATCTTGTCCGCCATCTTGTCCGCCATCTTGTCCGCCATCTTGTCCGCCATTTTGTCCGCCATCTTGGCCACCATCTTGGCCACCATCTTGTCCGCCATCTTGTCCGCCATCTTGTCCGCCATCTTGGCCGCCATCTTGGCCGCCATCTTGTCCGCCATCTTGTCCGCCATCTTGTCCGCCATCTTGTCCGCCATCTTGTCCGCCATCTTGTCCGCCATCTTGTCCGCCATCTTGTCAGCCATCTTGTCCGCCATCTTGGCCGCCATCTTGTCCGCCATCTTGTCCGCCATCTTGTCCGCCATCTTGTCCGCCATCTTGTCCGCCATCTTGTCCGCCATCTTGTCCGCCATCTTGTCCGCCATCTTGTCCGCCATATTGGCCGCCATCTTGGCCGCCATCTTGTCCGCCATCTTGTCCGCCATCTTGTCCGCCATCTTGTCCGCCATCTTGTCCGCCATCTTGTCCGCCATCTTGTCCGCCATCTTGTCCGCCATCTTGGTCCGCCATCTTGTCCGCCATCTTGTCCGCCATCTTGTCCGCCATCTTGTCCGCCATCTTGGCCGCCATTTTGTCCGCCATCTTGGCCACCATCTTGGCCACCATCTTGTCCGCCATCTTGTCCGCCATCTTGTCCGCCATCTTGTCCGCCATCTTGTCCGCCATATTGGCCGCCATCTTGGCCGCCATCTTGTCCGCCATCTTGTCCGCCATCTTGTCCGCCATCTTGTCCGCCATCTTGTCCGCCATCTTGTCCGCCATCTTGTCCGCCATCTTGGCCGTCATCTTGGTCCGCCATCTTGTCCGCCATCTTGGCCGCCATCTTGTCCGCCATCTTGTCCGCCATCTTGGCCGCCATCTTGGCCGCCATTTTGTCCGCCATCTTGGCCACCATCTTGGCCACCATCTTGTCCGCCATCTTGTCCGCCATCTTGTCCGCCATCTTGTCCGCTATCTTGTCCGCCATCTTGTCCGCCATCTTGGCCGCCATCGTGTCCGCCATCTTGTCCGCCATCTTGTCCGCCATCTTGTCCGCCATCTTGTCCGCCATCTTGTCCGCCATCTTGTCCGCCATCTTGTCAGCCATCTTGTCCGCCATCTTGGCCGCCATCTTGTCCGCCATCTTGGCCACCATCTTGTCCGCCATCTTGTCCGCCATCTTGGCCGCCATCTTGGCCGCCATCTTGTCCGCCATCTTGGCCGCCATCTTGTCCGCCATCTTGTCAGCCATCTTGGCCACCATCTTGTCCGCCATCTTGTCCGCCATCTTGTCCGCCATCTTGTCAGCCATCTTGGCCGCCATCTTGTCCGCCATCTTGTCCGCCATCTTGTCCGCCATCTTGTCCGCCATCTTGTCCGCCATATTGGCCACCATCTTGTCCGCCATCTTGTCCGCCATCTTGTCCGCCATCTTGTCCGTCATCTTGGCCGCCATCTTGTCCGCCATCTTGTCCGCCATCTTGTCCGCCATCTTGTCCGCCATCTTGTCCGCCATATTGGCCGCCATCTTGTCCGCCATCTTGACCGCCATCTTGTCCGCCATCTTGTCCGCCATCTTGTCCGCCATCTTGTCCGCCATCTTGTCCGCCATATTGGCCGCCATCTTGGCCGCCATCTTGTCCGCCATCTTGTCCGCCATCTTGTCCGCCATCTTGTCCGCCATCTTGTCCGCCATCTTGTCCGCCATCTTGGCCGCCATCTTGGTCCGCCATCTTGTCCGCCATCTTGGCCGCCATCTTGTCCGCCATCTTGTCCGCCATCTTGGCCGCCATTTTGTCCGCCATCTTGGCCACCATCTTGGCCGCCATCTTGTCCGCCATCTTGTCAGCCATCTTGTCCGCCATCTTGGCCGCCATCTTGTCCGCCATCTTGGCCACCATCTTGTCCGCCATCTTGTCCGCCATCTTGTCCGCCATCTTGTCCGTCATCTTGGCCGCCATCTTGGCCGCCATCTTGTCCGCCATCTTGTCCGCCATCTTGTCCGCCATATTTTCCGCCATCTTGTTCGCCATCTTGTCCGCCATCTTGTCCGCCAACTTGTCCGCCATCTTGTCCGCCATCTTGTCCGTCATCTTGGCCGCCATCTTGTCCGCCATCTTGTCCGCCATCTTGACCGCCATCTTGTCCGCCATCTTGTCCGCCATCTTGTCCGCCATCTTGTCCGCCATCTTGTCCGCCATCTTGGCCGCCATCTTGGCCGCCATCTTGTCCGCCATCTTGTCCGCCATCTTGGCCGCCATCTTGTCCGCCATATTTTCCGCCATCTTGGCCGCCATTTTGTATGCCATCTTGTCCGCCATCTTGTCCGCCATCTTGTCCGCCATCTTGGCCGCCATCTTGTCCGCCATCTTGGCCGCCATCTTGTCCGCCATCTTGTCCGCCATCTTGTCCGCCATCTTGGCCGCCATCTTGTCCGCCATGGACCGTGGGCGAGGGTAGGGGGGGGATGGGGAAGGAAGATGTCACCTCTTGAGAGACATGCTCTCCTGGTATCGGAAATCTGAAAACAGCTGGTTTGTATGAAAAGTTAGTGTATAAACATTGCATACCTTACGGCGGAAAGCTGGTTACAAAGTCAGTGTATATGCATTGCATACCTTTCGGCGCATTGCATTGCAAGTTGATTGCATACCTTTCGGCGCAGTACCATGAGCTACCTCTTCCGTGGATGCTCTCCTGGTACTATACATTCGGAAACTGGTAGTTTTCGAAGAAATTTTTAACGAACAACGGGAAAGTTAGTGTTTAAACATTGCATAACTTTCGGCTGTTTTTGAGCAAAATTGCTGCAAAATTTTACTCGACCAACGGGAAAGTTAGTGTTTAAATATTGCATACCTTTCAGCGGTTTTCGACCAAAAATGCTGTATAAGCTGCTACCTCTTCCGTGAATGCTTTCCTGGTATCGGAAATCGGAAAACAGCTGGTTTTGTATGGAATTTCGTACCATTCGACGGAAAGTGAGCGAGATGAAGGATGCTTTCCGTTTCATTGATCTTCCTTATTAGCGATCGTTCTCACGTGTTTGATAGTATGCAATAGCAATTGTGATGGGCAAATTTTTCCCAAGTTGCAGATGCCACCTCTGGAAAAACATGCTCTCCTGGTATCGGAAAATTGTGTGCGCGGCAACGGTATAGTGATTTTCACAGTTGCCCAGTTTATTTGGTCATTGGACAAAGAAATCCAAGAATTTCTGGGCCGTTCTCGTCGGTCATTGTGAAGACCCTTGCGATCATTTCGTCACATTTACATCAGTATGAAACACACTATGTGCTCCTCAGGCACAATTTGATAGTCAGTAGCAAATTATAGGGATACAACACCACAAAGCACTCACTAATTTTTCTCAAACAAACTGAGTTTTCAATGCAAAAAAACGAGACCGCTTTCAGCACGCAAGACAATGTTTTAGCAAGACTACTATGATAGGTTCTTCACTGAACACATCGTTTTTATATCAATGCATACATGATTTCTTCAAGTATCTGTTTTCGTGTTCTTTTTTTAATTTAGATCAACGATTTTGCGGTGATGATCTCCAACTGTATGGATTTAGAATTGGAAATTTTAAAATAATTTCAGTCTAACAACGATGCAAATATTACCGCGATTACAACAATGTAGTTTGAACAGTATTCTACAAGGGGATATGATGAAGTGTTTGGACAGTTTGGGATGGGTGGACATAAGCTGGACCTACAATCCAGCTTCGATTAAGTAATAATCAAGAAAGACAGAGATGGTATTCCAAGAACCATGAGGTATGAAATATCAAACGGAAAAGAGAGTTCTAATGATTGCAATATGATTTTATTCATATTCTATGACAATGCTAGCTATGTCGTAGTACACTGACAGAATGTGTCAATTATAACATCATTACCGGCTTGCAAACTTGCAGAAATTATGACAATCGAAATACTAAACGCAATACTCCACCACAATACTGTTTCGAAACACGCAGGCAGGACATTTTCACGGTTCAATCGGTGAGAGAAAACAATACCACACCACGAGTATCGCAATGGCAATAGCTGGCGCATATTACGCAAGTGAAAACAAGCATGGTTTCTATTTTAGCAACTAACGGTAGGATCATTTACGAACAGATGAAAAAATCCCGTTCAAGAAATAGAATACATGAATAGGTTGAAGTAAAAGGGCATATGAGGGTTCACGGGGTGGCCAGATGGTGTATTGGTAGCGCAGTCGGTCTGCACAAGACAGGATCACGGAAAAATTTGATTTGGGCCACCAAACCTCCGTACGCAGCACTGACTATCCTACGGGTAAATAAAGTAAAAAAATATATAAATGGCAGGCATAAACATCCTGAAGATGCCGTGCCGATAAAGAAGAAGGAGTTTGAATACATTGCATACTTCTCTTGCGTAGCCGTGTAACCGGGCCGATATAGCTAATCAAATAAAAACAAATGTATTATATAACCAAGGATATAAAAAATCCAAAGATATTTTCGATAATTTTTTTACCGTTATAATTAGATTTTGTGCTATAAATTAACTCTGCTGCTAAATTTCCAAAAATCGCACAATCGGCACAAATTGTTTGATCCTCCGCTGCCGTCTCACCTTCTCACATAATAATCCTTCAAAATTGTTCAAAATAATCTATATTACACTATACAATCAGATGCAATTCGCCTCAAAAAAAGATTCCTTATGCTTCGAAACAGCAGCATTCAACGGAAGCGTGTACCATTTCCGAACACAACGCCGTGTGAAACCATTTCAATCCTTTGCTACACACCTGGAAAGCTCTAAATCGTTTCGCTTTGTCCGCCGTCCAACGGTTTTTGGCCCATTCGACCCACCAACAGAAGCCATGCCGTGACCGTGTAACACGAACAATGAATATGTCATTTTCCACCTTCAAAAATGAAATTTCCATAGAGCAAATAACAAATGGTCGCAAGATATTTTTTACCATTTATGCCATTCCTTTGCACCGTTTGGAAATTTATGTTATTATGCTACCCCTTTTTGCGATTCAATTCCCGCCCAGCCCCCCCCCCCCCCCCCCCACCAAATTCAACCCAAAAACTCTGGCAAACCCCATTATTCTCGCTAGAAATAAAAAAATCCTGGAAAAGAAAAGCTCATTCTTACACACTACACATATGGACTGTTGATTCTTGCCAGCTCTCCCTCCCATTCTCCATTATGAAACTCGCTTTATTCAGTGCGCTTCCCGCATACAGTACGCGTTCTTCGATGCATATCACGCGCATGGTGAGCTTTTCGTGTTGTTCTTCTTTTCCTTTTCTTTTTGGTTTGTTCTTCTTGGTTTCGTTTATCTGATAGTGGAGATGCTTTTGAAGGTGGAGTACGCGTTCAGCTAGGATAAAAATCTCGTTGCATATTTCAGAACGCATAATTTGCGTTCCGAGCGTGCATAAACTATCGGTTTGCTCTGTAAGCTCCAGCTCGGCAATCGGCAATCGATGGAAAGGTTGAAAAGTGTTCGTTCGTTTCTTTTTTTGGGTTAAGTTTTCCCGATTACTATAAAGGGTACAATAAATTTCTTTCGCTCTTTTTATAGTAATTTTTGCTGACCAGTTGAATTCCATCCTGCGGACTTTTTGTTTGTTTTGCTTATTTTTGCCTCTCTGCTTTTTCTGCACTCTCAATCAAGTGAGCTTTTCGCAAAGGATAATGGAATCCTGTAACGATACGGATATGAAATCGTCTAACTAACCCCGGATTATCACTACCCATGCGTGTGTCAACACGATCAATGTAACGATGGGGAATCAAAGTACGTCACCAAGGCAACTGCCAAATAAGGAAAAGGCTCTACTGGTAATCATAAACAAATCCGCACCGATTGCTCTTATTAACCCCCACCCCGATTTCGGGTGCGCTTTGAACTCGAGCGACAGCAAAAAGCAGAGCCCGCTGCGATACATACAAATTGAAATTATTCAAATCTTACAGTGCTTTGTGGAACCATAATCCTGATTTTTGGAGTCTTTTAATGGGGTTGGGTTCGCTTTCTGCCGTACAGATTGGTTGCTTTCGTGTTAATCCTTTTTCGTTCCACGTGTATCCGAGCGAAGCGGTTGAAGATTTGTTTACCGTGTAAGCACACACACACACACAAACACACCTTAATGCTTAAGGCGTAATCCTTTGCCGAAAGTTCCGGAAAAGGATGATACGGAATGCGAAATGTGATGGTCAGCCGTTTTGAAAGGCGGCCTCCCAAAGGCGGCCGGTGCAAAAGGGCATCGAGAAACGAATGTTGGGTGAGTGGAATGATGGTTTTGGGCAAAACAAAAAAGTTAGACCAGTGTTTTACAGTTGTGGCACCACGGCGAAGTTGTTAAGCCTTAGAAAATAGAGACAACATCGATATGAAGGAATAAACTCCTGGCTGTTTTGCAAAACTTTAGGCCTCCAGTGCAGGCTGCTACGGGACGGATAAGTTTTGTTGAAAACAATCAACTTTGAAACGCATCTTTTGCTGGTTTTTCGCTGCTTGGAATTCGCCTTTTTCGCCACCCAAAAAAACCAAACTGTGCGGAATAAATTGCTCGATCGGTGGCAATCGGTAGATTGTGAATAAACAAATGAAATTCAATTTTCGTCTGTACTCGCGGATGTACACGGCAGCGTAAGGCTGAAAATGAAAATCATAAAATAAAACCGCATTCCCTCCCCCCACATGGCGCGAAAACTCGCGATGGGGCTGTTTTGGGGGAAATCTATTTCGTCTTGTGACCGCCTTATTATAACGGTATCAATTTCAATACCATTCAAAAGGTATGGACGAGCAAAACGAGCAGCAAGGGACAACAGTGCCCGGAAGGGACTGGAAGAAATAATGAACTTGGCAGGATATTTCTTCCAAATCATAATCCAATGAGAGCTTTCGGGGTAGCATTGAAATCGGAGCAGGGAATGAAGCGAACGGGACTGATGTCCCATGCCCCATCAAATCATAATCCATCGAGAATTTGTCAGAAACGCGTTTCACCTTCCAGAAGCTGTAACGATTCGAATTTCGTTGTTTCGCGAAGACGGAGAAGAAACGGCAAGAATTCCTATTCGGAATTCGAACTCGGGAATCAAAATGTCACCTTTGGCAGTAGCCCTGCCGAGGGAGAAACGGCAAGGTGAGCTTTCGCGTCGAGTATTCCGCGAAACAATCGTCCCCAAAAGTGACCCATTTTGATTAAATTGGCGAAACGATGGTGGGACGATTTAAATGAGATGGAAGCAATCGATTTACTCACTGGTGAGAGCAGTTTAAAGTGAAGCGTGGCGCAGCTACAATCGACAATGAAATTTCATTGTTAATCCAATGCAAATGTTTGCGAACGATTTTTTTTCCTTTTTTGGAAACAGTTGATGTTTATTTGTTTTTGTTAGAAGCGTTAAAGTGTGTTTTCTGCAAAATGGTTTGCAAACAAACTTGCCACAATGGGCGAAGAAATTCATTATGATTGATAATGACCTTTAGGTTATTGATTTTTATCGTCAGGGAAATATTATTATCACAGATTTTGCTGCAATAAAATACTTTGTGCAGATGTGAAAATAGTGATACCAATGAAAACTGACGTTAATAGGATGAACGATTTAGGAATACTGGGGTGTTCAGGGGGTTCCAGTGTACAAGTGGTGCAAGTCTTTTTAGGGTGAAATTCAATATTTTGATGTAGAATTAGAGTCTTGGATGTGAGTTATGCAAGCGTTGGCCAGAGTCAATTTCATTTTGCAACACCTTGAAAACGTTGGAAAGTTTCCATATCTACCTGTATATATTCCACCTTATCTTACTGCAATTACTACTCCTTTCCCACTTGAACTCGATAACCTTGTATTGCATCGCTAAGAATCGTAATGGATTTTTCTTGGTTGGATCAAGATCATTCATGATGAATTGTCGATGCTAAATTATCTATTTATTAGTTGTCATGTAAGTGATTCAGCATCTAGGATGGCGTACTTACGTAAAGCGATCGAGAAAATCATGCTGAGTATGTATACTGATAATTTACGCAGTTATTCTTTAGAAGGTTATCAAGTACAGTCACAATTATAGCTGATTCGCAATGTCTCGTAAGCCGTGAAGTGTAGAATGTAGAAGTGCCTTGAATGTTCGATTAAATTGTCTGTTAATTTAATACCTTGTGCTTAAGGTATAAGTTACGTTCGTGCAAAACAGCATAGCAATAGCTAGCATAGATTTCTCTAGAACTCACCACATTTTCGGTACTGTTCGTTTTGCGAACCCATCGCTATCACAATCGTACCACCGACGGCAGGCATGCTTTCAAACATGGCCAATCTCTCCGGAAAGGTGTAAGCTGTGCAAATAGATCCGTTTTGCAAAAGCAGCCGCACACCAAAAAGGGGTACACCTTTTCAAATATTGATTCTTGGCTGGTTTCCCACTAGAAACGCACCGGAGGTTTCGATTCGTTATCAACTTCATCATTATCAGCAGCAGCAGCAGCAGCAGGAGGATCATTTGGGACGGGAGCACACCACAAACATAACAAACATCAGTTGCCAGTCTGCCGGTGTCGTTGTTGTCATCCGTTGCTAGAAACGCACCTTTTACCCGTGGGCAAATATTGTCGCAATATATTACGGTGAAGCCACCCATGAGCCCGTAAGAGGGTTGGTCCATTTCGCCCCGTAGTTCGATGACAGAAACCCGGCACGCAATCGGCATCCTTATCGGTGATACTCTCCCTGCAGCTCGCGGGGTAGCGGTGATTGAGGGTAGCGAGCCAGAATAGAAGCTCACGATCGCATGTGTGTTTGGTGGTGATTCTGTTAATTGAAACCAGTGTCATTCGTCTTTCGGGTGTATAATCCTGTGAAATATGCATTCCGTGCTCTAATTATGCCCAGCTCGGTTGGGTAAATGCATCCCCAATCAGTGGGAATCGATGAATGGCTTTTCCGCCGTCAAATTAGATGAATATAGAGTGTGTATTAGACATCATTTTGATGTTCGAGGATATTGCAGGCGAGAAATAGCGTTATGAGACGCGGCTCGTTCAAAACAAGGTGTGCCGAAATGTTAGTAAAGCTGCATTGAAATATCGCTAATCGGATTACGTACCGAATGATAACTCCTTCTAAAGTGGAGATAACAAATCAAATGAGCGTTGCTTTTAGAGATGGGCAAAGTGAGTAAGAGTGAGTGAGTTGAAATGTACTAGTGAGGGAGTTGCACTCACTCATGAGCGTTTACCAGTGGCCGCGGTTTGCCATTTGCAAAATAAATATCTCCTTTTTCTCCTCCTTTTTTATACGTTTGTGTAAGGCTTATGTTGTACCAATTTTTATATGACTCTCAAGTGAGTTGACTCATTATAACGACCCATGCACTCAGATTCAACTCACGAAAAAAAAATCCTTATTCCCATCTCTAGTTGCTTTAGTTCAATTGCACTGAAACGGAAAACAGACAGACTTCAAACGCTCATACTGCTTCCGGTTTCAAGGTAAAAAGCCCCATAAACCGCAAACGATTGTCCGGATAAGTCCAACGAAGAGCGCGTTGAGTGTACACAGCTACTCATCTCAACACTTCCGAGAAGCGATGCTATTTACCCACCCAGCCAATGCATAATGAATCATCGAACAAAACCGTGATCCTCACCGGTCGTACAACCAGCACGGGTATATTACACTTTTTTGTATGCTGTACTTGCAAACTCCTTCCACCATTTCAACGATGAAATCATCATCGGTACGCCTTGCAAAAGATTCGCCATCGTAGCTCTGTTTCTATTAGGCTTTGCACGGGAGAACCTTTCTCTGCCCAGCAGAATAACCCACTAAGCCTGTGCGAACGGAGAAGCTTAAGCTGCCTGGACGGGAAGATAATTAAGCTGAGATTAATTAAGTTGCGGATAGTTTCGTTGCGCTTCGCAGCATCCTCCAGCCGCTCGGTGCGTTAGGGTTTGTTAGGGCTATTGATGGTGAAGAATTATCCCCACGGCGTTGATTCGTGTCATACCGGCAGGGTGGACGTGATAAAAAATGAGGACATTCCGGTGGATATTGTTGTCACCATTATCGCAATGCGCTATTCATTCACCATTCACTACAGTGCTTTATTGTCCCAACAACATTTCCCTTGTCCCGTGGACGGTGTACTTTTGTGTGTTCCACTGCTGGATGGGAAGCTGGAGACAATAATACAATGAAGGGTGTTTGTATCATTTAACACAGCTTGTGCTCGGTGGAATAGTTGTACTACACAGGGAAAGTTAGGATTGGTGGGGTTTCGAAAGCATTTCTAACAGTTAGGAAAACACTGTTGTGAATGATAGGATAATAGGATAATGCATTCTTTAAGGACTCTGATTATCTGTGTAAATGAAATAACGAACCACCGGGCATTAAACACTGTCACGCATAACCGAAACAGTTGAAGATATTACATTCAGATGAATTTTGTTGCAAAAGCTAAATATTTGTTATCATATTTCAATTTTTATTTTATTCGACGTTCTATAAGGCGACATACTAAAAGGAAAGACATTAATGTAGTGGATGTAGTGGACTTCTAAATGAATAAGAAATTAGAACAACAATATAAGAGCTCTTCATAAAATTAATAAAACTCATAAAACAATGCAAAGAAAACATATTTTTAAAGAGTTTAGCAATATAAAAAATAGTGTGAAACTAAGAATAAAAAAATAGAAATAAGAAATAGATATGAAATAAGAAAAAATAACTTTATAAACACAGACATAATGCTTAATGATAAAAAAAGTTAAGAAATCAGTACTTTTTTTTTATTTCGTCAGGAACGGCCAGGCCGTATTGCTAAAACAGTACTTAAAGTACTTAAAAACATAAAATTATGATAAATGTGATAAAACAAGTTGTAAAACTATAAAGAAATGAAAAACATAAACCCGTAACTAAAGTTGAAAAATGAACAAAAAATATCCACACTGAAGATGTGAGAACGGATAATTATTCTTCCGCTTCTAAACTTTTCCATAATCCGCACAATTTACATTCACAACTTACCTGCGCCGTAAATTTATAGATTTTCATACAAAACTTTACCCGTAGACCATCAGCGTCGCGCTAGAAGCGAACGGGTCCACTTTCGCAACAAGTGTAAGACGTAATTAGTGCCCGGAGCCACTTTGGCATTAGCGCCAAAGAAAAGTTACCGAATCGTGCCACCCGCGACCAACCTTTGCGCGTGGTCGATGCAGTGTTTCGCCGGAAAAGCTGTCCCTTGCCATCCACCACCTGGCTGGCTGGATGGATTCGCCGTACATATTGCACCCTACCGGTACAGAGGATTAATTAAAATCTGTTGCGAACCATTGCCCCGAACGGCCGCCAGAATGGAATCCTTACGACCGCGGCAGAAGAGTGAAAGCGACAATCCGGTCAGTAAATCGGTGCAGTTTTCCATGGCGGGCCTGGTGGTTGATGCAAATAATTACGCACTAATTCCATTTTAATGCTCCCCGCATCGGTGGGAGGCGGCACGGTAACTGGGCCAGCTGTTCTTTTCCGGTACAACTTATTTGGCCCTGGCGAACGGATGGGACCTTTGCTAGGGTAAAGCGATACTTTATGCCTGCCGGCATGATAGGGCTGGACGGGTGCGTGTGGACACGTGAAATTAAATGAGCTTTCGCGAGGTTTACGGTGAGCATACGGTTTAACTGCACCTGTTTTGAGGATGACATGAAGCACAGTGGGAAAGTGACCCGATGCTTTCATGGAATAGTGAATCAAATTGCGAGGAAACTCTTTCAACCAAAAAGTCCAAAAAATACCAAATTATTTTTTATAAACACATACTGAAGCTAATTTTTTGTAATTTTAAGGGCATGAGTTGGTGGAGTGTGGTGAGTGTATATAACAATCTACTAAAAAATAGCATAATAATTAAATCATGAATGCTTCGTTTTTAATCAAAGACATCCTCAAAAAGTAAAAAAAGTATAAAAAATAATAAACGTTGGTAAAATGATGATTGAACACGTTAAACCATTATAAATTTTAAAAGAAAAAGCATCAAAGTGGATAAAAACACGAAAAAAGAACTTAAACCAATAAAAATCCATAGATGTATGTACAAATGTAAAACAGAAAAATAAAACGAACAATAAAACGAACAATGTAAATTGAATTTCAATTTAAAATAAGTAAAAAGGAAGTGTAAAAAACACGAAGCAGAAATGATAAATTAGTAAAAATAAGTTTTTGATTCTCTAAATTTAAATCTCATGACAAAACACTTCATGATAACTGTAGTTCATACGACATTCTTATGTCCACCCAAGCCAGCTTAAACTCAGCGCGGAAAGGGGATAAAGGGCCCAATAAGTAACGTTAGTGTAAAAAGAGGCATTTTAATTAGCATTCTACCGACCCACGTGACCCACCGAGGCAACGCAAACGACCCACATCGACATGCGACATGGAACCGTTTGTGGTCGGATTTGTGGATCCGAAACGACACACGCACCGATGCACCGCTGCACCTGTAATACCGCATGGGGTCAGCCTGTTTAAAGAGGCTCGTGGGGGCTAAACTGTATTCTTTTTTCTGGTTCGCTGTTGTGCTTCTCGCACTCGCTGCTGCGACATTTGCCACGCATTTCCACATCAAGCGCGAAACAAAGCCTCGTAATCCTATTTGTGCGTGGTTTGAGCGAAATGAGCGAGAGAGCGAAAAAAAAGGATTTGTTGGTGAAAATATTCACGTGGTATCCACCCGTGTGACTTTTTCCCCCTGCTCGAAGTCAGGTGTTGGGAGGCGTGCGAGGAGTGTGTGGTCAAACAGGAAAAAGAAAACGGAAGGATGGCATCTGTTTGCTTGTGTGTATGTGATAATGCAGGACAAGGGCAATCGATGGTGTGGTACTACTATATGCAATCAAGTGATTAAGGTAGCTTAAAAGCGGTTCGTTTCCGTTCGTTTGTGGATTTTGCAAAACGTGAACCGTATGAGTATGCGCCTTTCGTAATATGTTGAACTTTGCCTACGGCTTAAAGGATCATTGAAACATTAGGGCATTAATCTACTAAACTAGAGTAAAACAGAACGATCGATGAAAGCTATGATTTGTGCATGCTAATGTGTGTTAATTACTGTTGTAATGGAGCATTGGCGAGCATTAGTATGTACTAATCTATTTCCATTATTTATGGCTTCATTCTTTTCTGTCTAATGTTTTTTTGTGTTTTAAATTAAGAATAATTGCACAACCGTCATTGCCTTCATAGTTTACTGCTTGTTCAGCTAGTTTTAAGCAATATTTTCTCCAATTCAGTAGGTAATTCCTTTAGTTGTCGTACTTAAACCCTTGAAAACTTTGGAAATATCTACTAAGTCTTTAATTTATAGCTTGTCATAATTCGTGAAACATCCAAAGGACAAAACCCCTAAAACGTCATTATGGTTGGAAACAGAACAGCAATAACAATATCCTTCAGAGAGTGTAATAAAATTATTGAAAAAAATAAAGGAATCAAAATGTGTATTTTTGTTATTAAAATTATTATATCTTCACAAATTTCTCAAGCTGCGCTGCCTTTGTGATATCATGTGCTTGCATTGAACTATGCCTGCTGGGATTGTAGTGTCTAGCCAGGACGTTGAAATGTCATGTGCTTGTGGTGATAGGCGCTTGCGTTGTTCTATCATCTCAAAAACCCTGTAACATGTACAACATGGAAATTAAATGTTCATACTCGTCATTATTCTCTTTTCGGATAATTTTGTCATACATCAAGAACTGGACTGAAAGTAGAGAATGCAAATATATAAGGTAACTCAATTGTTCAATAACCTATAATATAAAGAACTCCATCTTTCTTTACTAGAATAAAATAAAGAGGTATCTCTAGTGTTAGCCATCCAGCGTATCAGTCCAGTCCATCCTGCCTTAAACCCAACGCAGTGCAATGAACCTTTGCTTTGAAGTGAGAGCTCTCTTTATTGCCCTTCAAACATGAAGCAGACGGTTCAGTGGGCAAATATCCATCGAACAAAAGACACCGAACAAAAAAGGGTCCGCTTTTGCGAATGCGTAAAATTGTTTCGCGCTTCTTAGCACAACAAAAAAAAAAGATGTTTAGCAAGAAAAAAAACGCTTACTCATCAGTTTTAGTGGAATGAAGCGAGTGTGAGTGAGTGAAATAGCGAGCGATAGGGAAGAAGAAAAGGAAAATCACAGCAAAAACGTATTTAGACTGCCATTTGCTGGTATGGCCGACGATGTGGTAGCATTGAATGCCACCATTTGCTACGGTTTTAATGTTTGAGTGGCAAGATGAAAGGATCGGTGGAGTACGGGCCAGTTTGCTCCCGTTGGGTGGCAACTGTCGGTGTAATGTTGTTTTTCTCGTCTTTCCTCCGTTGAATCACCTTTTTAATGTTTATGTTTTCCACGTGTTTTCACCGGGACGGTATCGCTGTATCGCGGCCCTTCCGGACGAGTCAGTGCGTCGGTCCATCCGTGCGTGTGTGTACGGTCGTGTTTTACGAGGGTGTAAAGTTTACAACCGTTTCCGCGGTGAACGATTCGCCCCGACTGTCTCGTAAACCCGGCCGATGTAGCATATCAGCCCGACAAGCACGCATATGGACCGCACTGGACGCACTAGCGCTTATGGTTTCGAATCACCGACGATGGACGATCAAAACCCGGAGGGTGACGATCGAGTGTACGAATTAGACAACAAAAACCCCTTTTTTCCGGGTTTTGGATGCTACCGGTTTTGTTCAGCCGTGGATGCGCAACTTTTGTGGGGGGCTCAAACATCATCTCAACTTCACTCGTGTTTGTGGCCAGATAAATGCGCGTGCCATACAACACTCTTCCGTGCTCTGTCTGCATCCCGGTTTGGGGAAGGAAAAAGTACGCATTTGGGAGAGGGAAACTTTGAAACTGGGTCATGTAAACTAAAAGGCGGGAAACGATTAGCTTCCCGTTCACCATGAGCAAACCGCACCGTAATCGGACATTATTATCACCGCAAAATAAACATGCCAGCTGGTGGCGAATATGCTGCAGTACAGCAGTGCAACGCCACCCCGGGCTCAGTGCAAGTGCAAGCGATTGGATAGTGGGAAGAAAAACGCCGAGGTATAAACACACGTCTTCCATCACTAGTGTCGAATGACGCTTTGGATTATTTTATGGATCAATTAACTTTAGCCCACTGGTGTGCGCGCTATTTTTAAATGTGTCCGCTTGATTGCATTCCATTTATATCGTGACAGCACTGATGGGTGGGGGGGTGTCGTGTGGTTTTTATCGGGTGTTCTGATCAACTTTTAACATTGTTAATTAACTTGTTTTTTCGATTCCAATTACATTACTTTGTCTGCATGCATACTGTACTTTATGCCACAGCGTATTTCTATTTAGGCTCTTTAGACTCGTTAGTCTTCAGTTTAATTTAAGCTTCGATTTATCTCCAGCTTATTGCTACTGTCGCTATATTGGTTAAGGAGTTTTAAGCTTGCCATTACCATTTTATTTTAAAATACATTTGTTTTATTCATTGAACAAAAGGTATACGAGATACACCTTAATACGATGATAAAAGTGTTTGTTTGTCGCACGTTTTACTTGATCTAGCTCTGATTACTTTTAATGGCCTTTGTTTCAGATCGTCACATAAATGGCAACGTGTGTGGGTGTGGTATCTTATATCATAAACGGCTTCAGATGCCGTTCTTTGCAAACAATTCTCGGAGCGATGAAATGCATTTCAGCAAAACTCGACAGCAAAGTGGTGCGTATGTATCTATATTAAGCTACTAAAGGGATGTAACTCAATAGCACGTCTAGTTGGTGCACGAGTTGAAAGTAAAAGCGCAAAGCAAAACTGCCACATCCTCCGATGGCAACTCGTCCTCGTCGTGTGGCATAATAATAAGCAACAGTACGGCATCCAACTCTTGGCACTCTTGCTCTCGCGAAAGATGATACGGCGAAGGTGGCGACACAGTAGATTGGTGCTGATTTGGTGGTGAAGAATCACAGCACAGCAGCAGCAGCATCCACCACACCGTTGCCATTTTGCCTGCCTATCCACCAGCACCACGCGAATCGCGGTCAATGCGCGCGGTTAGTTTTGCGTGCTCGTCCGCGGTTAAGCACCGGCCATTATTTGCATCGCGGTAATTGCATTTTGCTGCATCCGCGGCACGCGCTCGGTGCGATGCGCCAGTGCAATGGCAGATTGTCTCATCAAAAGCGAAAGCGTCCCGGCGGTTCGGTTGGAGTATAGCTTCAACATATAGACTGCGGGTTCCGTATTCCGGTATTTCTAGATAAGGAGCGGTGAGGCAGGAGATAAAGAAAAAAAAGCCGGAAGAATAACGAAGAATACTAAAAAGCAAAAGTACACACATCAATAACGAAAAAAAAGTAAAATGAAAAGATAATAGAGATTGTGGTTTGAATGGTCCGTTGTAGTGCACAGGCCGGCAAAATTTAGTGCACGCCTCTCTTCGTTGGCACATCGCGGCTTTAATTGGTTTGTGCGGCACAAATTGTGCCATTAATGCACACCATTAGCGTGCCGAAGCTCTTCCCCAAAATGTACTTAATTGGAAAACTGAAGTGCATTAGAAGCGGTGTGACATTCTTTAGAGAATCCTAGAATAAGGGGGTAGGAGGTCATTTGACGTTTTATTAATGGCCGGCTTGGATTGGAAACGTTTCGAGAAAGTTTTCCCATTTTGCGTGTCACAAAATTATCTGTCAGCTTTGTAGCAAAACTTTTGCCGCAAGCAGTTATTTATTCGTTGATGATTTAATTACTGCTGCGAGGATTTAGTTTAATTTTATGTCGTTAAAATATTCAACCTATAGAGAGTTATTTGCAATTAGGATAAAGAGAGTTGTACAATTTGATATATTAAAAAAAAAATACAATTCAATAAGTGTATCTCATATTTTAGAATAGGAATTTATTTTATTTACATTTTATCCTTCAGGGTATGCGTTAAGGTACTTAAGGGGAGATTACTATATATTTTAATTCTGATTTTAAATTCGAAGAACGGATGTGATGCAAAATATGAATATTTCATTTGGACATTATATATTCGCTAAATGTATTGAATGATATTAGCAGGACATTCAAACAAGTGAGAAATCATCATTATCATTAGTGGGGTTTTATAATTAATCAGACTATCTCGCTTTTATTCAACATTTTGAACAACATTTCAACAGCGTTTCTGCATTTTTGGTTTGAATTTTGCATACTAAACTTGCATGAAATATGGCCAGCATTCCGATATTCTCACGCTGATATTCCGATGCCCTTGAGCTAACAGAAGGTAAGGAAGTCTTGCTTTTTTGCACAACAAACAAAAAACAAACAACTTTGCCCAACACCTATTACCCAATTCGATTGCATTTTCGTAGAATTTGATTTGTTTTTCCTGCCCCGGCCAGTTGAAAACGCGAACGTCTATGCTAATGTCCGTTGTGGCGCGTACCCCTTCACATGTTCATGCGTCGCCGTCTGGCTTAGGGCGTTGGGAGCCTCCCTCTTCCCCCAAGGATGATGTCATAATGAATTGTGGTGTGATCGCGTATCGTTTGCATTGGCAATCGACCTTCGGGGATGTTTTCGTCTGCTTCGGAGAAACGAGCAACCCCAGACATCGCATCCGATATTCCGAAAATCGAACCAACAGCAGTCGAAGAACTTGAACATTTAACAAGATTAGAGATCATCGGGATAGTGGATAGTGCGGAAGGGTGTACCAGGAAGAGGGGCAATGGGTATAAGGCGAAAGAAGCGAATAGTATGATTTGTGGAGGTCACTGTCACCTCCAGAACGTTCAGCGATGTTTGTTTGTTTGCGATCATATTTGTTGCGTGTTGGGTTTCCGTTTTTATTTATTCATCAAAGGTACAGGTAACATTACAGCTGGAACTGGAATCGGATTTTCGGGCGGTGGGTAAGCGTAGTTAACGTACCGTCACCGTGGGGAGTATTTGGGCCAGATTCAATTTCACTACCGTAAGCCCGTACGGTGGAAGTCTGATGGTAGACTAAGAACCGATTGGAAGTAATAGGATCACCTTGTTGATGCACAAAAAGAACCCCCTAACATGAGGCACCATCGCAAGATCACTGTTCGGGGCTCAATTGCAAGTGGAAGGACTTGGAAAGGAATGTCTACGAACTTCATGGTGCAGATTTCCTACTTCATCGGATTCGAAAAGCAACAAAGCGTTAAACGAACGTTTCCCTTTCGAATCCAACAGCGACTGTGAGGAATGTTGGGTTTAATAGCTCTCGATTCACCGAATACAGTTAATTATCTAAAGCTGCGGCAAAAGCACTAAAAAACGCATTCAATCCTCGCGCGCTCCACGTCATGCATATGCGGTTTTTTTGATGATCACTTATTAATTTGGATCTCGTTTTCAATTCGCAGAACTTCGGTGACGAAGGCAGGTGAAGCTGGTGGTATAGTGAAGCGATTTGGTCGTTTTCGAAATTTAAACTCGATCACGAGGGTCAAACCCGCTCCGTCTAATGGGGGGTGACGTTCGAGAGGTGAGTCGATGGAATGGTTTCTCCACCGTACAATAATACTGTCACAAATTGCTACAAAATCAAACGACAAAGTTGAATACAAATTTGCTGGGGAGCATTTTTTTTTTCGCTTCCCCCATTCCTGCACCATCTCCATCTTTCTCACATCGATCCACCAAAGGGGGCCACAGGTGCTCGGTGTGGAATTCCGGAATAGGCCACTTCCGAAAACGCTAATTGGATTACGCATGACGGCTGCGAAAGGCGACGACGAAAAGGCCGTGAAAGAAATAAAATCACACGACGCGTGACAGGTTTTGGAACTGTTGGGCTTAAGACACGGCATTGGATGGACAAAAGTGTGGCAGCAAATGGTTCTGCAGCGGTGTTATATTGCATTTTCTGTTAGAGGAAGCGGTTTACGTGATTTTGATTCGCTCGTTTGTTTTAGGTGATTGATTGAATATTTATGTCTTTTGATCATTTTTATTTCATCAGTTTTGAGAGTTTTTTACATTGTTCTTTTGTTTCATGTGCCGATTATGTTCTACGAGTTCATACCTATTTTATTGTTTTGTTTATACATTTGTTGACTGTGTTAAAGTTTGATATGTTTTCTTTGAAGTTAAAAGAGTAAAGTTTTCTATCGATGTTTTCACTTTTTTTTAGTTTATAGCTTAACTCTCTTAGAGTTAGATGTTCTGCTGTTTTTTTTTTACAATTTATTAGTATTAGTTTTTGTTTGTTCTGTTAGTTTTTCTCTTCTATATTAATGTTTTATTCCTCTTCAATTTATAATTTTCTTACTTTTATAATTAGTATTTCTTTTTCACAACTTTGAAAAGCATTTATGATTTTTTACTTTATTTCCTGTATTTTTCCAAATATGCCCATAGTATCCGAGTTCTACTAGGCTGTCAGCCATTCTGCCGCGCAGCCGTGACAATGGCAGACTGGACGAAACGTAATTCGATCCTGCGATAGCTGCGGATTTCTGCTAGCTCCCGGGCTAGCATTTTAATCCCCCAATCTAGCGAGACCGGGCCTAACGCACGAGGGAGGCATACCCCAAACGTTTGGCTTGTGGGTCGGCATGAAGTTTTCACGGTTCGATGCCTTTTGCGTTTGCTCGATGCCCTCGCGCAAGGAACCGGGTGAGTGTATGTACCGCGGTAAATCCCCCACACGGAGGGGGAAAAAGGTAAGCATTATTATTTAGTCTGGGGTTCAATCACTCGCGTGGCGGGTTGAAGCATCTCAACATATTCCACATTCCACGGCGCGTAAATTGTAGCTTTCGCGATGCGATACACGGACTGATGAGTCAACGTTACCGTGGCTTGAAGGGCTTTCGTAGCGCGCGTTCGGCTGTGATTGGGGTAGTTTAGTAGACAGCTCGGGGTATGCTATTATGCTGTTTCATCGAAGCATAATACACCGAGCCGCATAGTGGCCGGAACGTTGGTGAGGCAGAAAATCGATCCTGATTCAATGGAGATTAAGATTAATGTAACCAAAGCAGAGCAGCGTGCCGAGGTGGTACGTATTACACGCCATGGCACGCCAGTGCGAATTCGAACGGTACTCTTCGCTAGATCATTTCACTTTTTGTGAAAAACATTACGTGAATTTTCTTCAAGTAAAACCATTGTTATACAAATTTGCTACTTTACGATTCAATTCAAGCTCTAACTTGTTGGATAAAATATTTGAACGATCGTGGCATTTGTATTTGTACAATTTTGCAAGAAAGTGTGATAAATAAGTGAATGATTTTAACAAATAATTTAATTCCAACTTAACTTGATTACTGTGAAATTTGTAGACATAATTTCATGATACATATGATTAGAATTTATCAGTTTTGAAATTTTGCTCGGTTTTTTGTGTAAGACTAACTTTTGCTGTATAATTTAATCTCATTTCAAAAGATTTATATAAAAAAGAAAGCTCGAAGAAATCAAAGCTCATTTTAGAATTTTCCTTTTAAGGAAAACTAACCCCTAATTTCATTTCAAAGATAATTTCAATTAAGAGTATATAAATAGAAAATTTGAATTATTTGGTTAAAAAACAATCGTAAAAATATATGATGAAGTGATATCTTACTTTTATTAGTATTAGAGAACGATATGAAAAACTTCAATCAATCACAAAATGGTGATCGTTTCGTATTAAAGAAACCACTTAGGACTAACTGTTTGTCACCGTTCAAGTCCGTTATAAAAAAATAGAATAAAAGCTCTTGACAAATACTAATAAAAGGTGCAAAGAACGTCTGCAGGGAATAATATTTTTGTCAAAGTCTCGCTAATTTTCGAAAAGTTTCAATTATCGATCAGCAAAACCTTGCTTTGACAAAAAACTTCGTGAGCACGTTGAATGTTGGCGTCTTCACAGGGGGATGTGATAGCTCTTTGAGGTGTAAATTTGGTATTTGTCGGTGTATTGCGATCTTCAGCTCTTATAAAATTCCCCAAAAATAATGCTTGCAATAAGTGCTAATTTTAAAACTCTCCCTAGTAATAAACTTGCAGTGGAGATCAATTATTAAATAAGCATATTGAGTATATTTGCCCAGAACTTCGAATGGTAAAATTAAAAACCAAAACATAATATAATTCATTTATGTTTTCTTCGACTCCGATCGCAAGTGGTGGCTAAATATCAATTGATTTGCGTCACGCATTACCGTTTGCCCTACCCTAGACGTGTGTTGACGGCGCCATGACGTCATCGTACAGGATCGCAGCATGGCTCACGATCCTTCCAAAACTATGGGCCACCCGTCTGACCAACCCTCACTACGGCAAAGGGAGTTAAAACAGGGCGTAAGGGGGTAAAGATTGTTGTACACATTGTTCTAACACACAGCTGTTTCTCGAGTGATCGTGCGTTCCGTGCCAACACGAAGCCACCGTCAGTGAAACGAACCGAAAGCTCGCAGTATTCCATCCCCTTCTTGCACGCATGAATCAGCAAACGAGTGCCGCACGATGCGTCGTCGGTTTAGACCGTTCGAGCCACACACACACACACACACCGCACAGCCGAACACAGGGGGTAGTTTTTGCCCTTCTGTTTACACTGCCGTTTATTCGTGTTTCTGAAGTCGACCGCGAACGGTGCACGGTGTAGCGTACGCGTACAGTTGGTCGCAAGGCGGTGGTAAGGCTTCCGATGCGAGTGAGCAGAGTGTGATATCGCACGGACGCGAAATAATGCAAAGTGGTCCGCACCAGTAGCAGCGGAGGATCCCATTTCGGTGGAATGCGTCCTGGATTGCTTGATTTCGTGTGGAAGTGAACGGAAGTGAAGTGTTGTTTTGCGGTGTGATTACCAGGAAGACGGTACTCCGGCTCACGCTGAGTCACCTGCGCCGGATTACTGCATCGTTCGGTGGCCGGCAGGACCGTGTGCTGGGCGGGAATTTAATTGGAAAAATCAATGTGTCATCATTAAGTCGCGCGAAGGAATGTGCCTCTCCAATTTCCATCCGATTTTGCACTGTGCGCGAAGGTGAATCGCACTGTTTGTGCACCGCGAATGGGTAGTGACCGGCCTACTTTGAATGCGGGAATCGGTTTCCCTAGCGACAGGAAGAGAGTAGTGTGCGACAACGTGTGCAACGTTGTGCTGCGGAAAGCAGCAAATCAAGCGTGTTTGTAAAAAAGGCTAAAGAAATTGTGAAGTAACTCGCCCAAAAGGCTGCCCAATTTGACAGCTATTAGCGAATTTTGGCGCACGGTCACGTTTAGTGTATTGTTTTTCTTTTTCCCCGGTTAACTGTGCTACTTTTTTACGATTGTCTGTGTGTGTGTGTGTATGTTTACGTTAATGTGGTGCGTTTGTTTCCCCCGTTTTTCACCGTGGTCTTTATTGCAACCAGCTATTATGTTTATGCACGGTGGGTGCTGTTGATCGTAAGCCCACTTTTATGACATAACGAATTGCCAATTCGGCCCAATAGAATCGATTCGAGGGGAAGAAAGTAAAGAATAAAAAAAAGTTGGTTCGAGCAGAGATTGAATCGAAATCGGAACCCCGAAAAGGAAGCCATCCATCCCGAAAGTCGCCGGACGCGTTACCTGCGAGATAACGTTACTTTACTTCTTCTTGGGGTTGGCGATAGACCGTGCTACCTGTTGCTGTTCTCTGTGGCCTGGTAAAATCCCAGCGTAAAACCCATTCTTCCACCGGTCAACCCGGATCAACACGAGCGAACGAAGCCGAACCGAGGCTTTGCGACACAGAACCGTATTCTGCTGAAAGGTCTCACAAAGGGCGAAAAATAAGACAAGGTAAGAATTCTTGAAGAATGCGAAGCATCTCTCGTCCGGGATCTTCCGGAAACGTTGCTCTTAACACAGATGCAAGATTACGGCGAGATCTTGTTCGATTCTAATTATATCTCACCATCCACCAGTGCACAAGATCTAGGTGTTGTGGTCATAATTTACACACTTCCTGCCAACAGTCTGTTACTGCCAGGATGATAACATTACCTGCGCGAGATATGATTTGTTCGTCCACACTGGGGCAGGGAAAGCGCACCGGCGTCCACGAGATGTGCGTGATTTATCGATCGTGATGATTTGGTACCGCTAAGCAGCAACAGCAGCAGCAGCAGCAGATCTCCAACCGGCTAAATGGGCAAGCTAATGGGATAATGGGATCCCGTCTCCCCCCCCATATCGTACACGTGTCGCACCTCATCAAGAAAACTCGTTTCGCGAGCTGCCCTTGACCGTGCGTCCCTTGCGAGGACGTGCGCACAACTGCTCTGGGGCTGGCTGGCTGGTTTGGGTAAAATATGCATTATTTCCGCAACACGAAAGGCCTGCAGGGAGCGCTAATGGCAAACAATTAGCAATTCATATGTGGAGACGCGAACAAATCGTGCGGTATCGCACCGCGAGTTTTGTGATTCATGCGCGCAGCTCGAACAGTAAAACACTTGAGCCCCGGGTGTTGTACGTTCGCTGTACGCGTCTTGTCAAAGCTCCGAACGACGTGATACACCGTGTACAGGTAGCTTGTTGGAAGGGAACAAGCAATACAAATGTTTTCACGTGATTCATCAATCCCGCATGCGAGTTGTAAAAATAGCTTGAGTCAGCACTTAATGAATGAGTGTCATGGATGCGTTTCCAGGGAATGGGGCATGGAATTTTGAAGGTTAAATTAGATACGCTAGGGTGGAAAATTTCGGCAGGGGATTCTAAAGCACCAGCTAAAGTTTGCCCAAAACGTACCCTCACAATCCTTCGGCAGTCTAAATAAACTATTAGATTAGTGAGTCAATTGGAGCGAAACGAACAAAATTAACAGTAGCACCAATATTGGATCAATATTTACCAAGTGCCAAGCTCAATTAGTCCTCAGTCGTCGAAAAGCCTATCGAATGGCCCCAAACATGCAATTGGACTTTCAACCTCACCCAGTGCCGTGCATCATAATAATACTTGTAGCGTTATTTTTTTATAATTCCCTACTTCACATGACGTTTAATAACAGCTGTAAAATGGCCACTATATGCAACCCGAGCTCCGGACGAGTCAGCACAAATCCGCGTTTCCGCAACTTCCCACCACCGGGGACCACCGGGTCGCCGATGCCACGAGCTTGACAGGCGAGGAAGCAACTGTCAACGGACGGGTTTTGTGGTTTATGCAGTCATTGCTATCGCGGAAAATTAATGCCTGCTAAATCAGCATTATATCGTATCGGGGAGCTTTGGGAGCTCACGGTAATTGTGTGCTTATTGGCTTTACACGGCCGTTTGTCCATTCCGACCAATTGCTCACTTCACACGAGGTGTTACATCACTGGACAGGTGGATTGGTTATCAGTAGCAGTGGTCTTATCATGTCCACTGTCAACATGATGTCCGGAGAATCTTGGACAGTATATACGCACACAAAAACAACAAAAAGAGTGGTGGTGGAGATGTTCAAGAGTTGTAGATCCCGCAGAGGGACTCTGCTTGATAAGGGCTTATCGGATCTTGCAAAAATAAATAAAATGAAACGCCATCGAGCGTGGCGGAGTTGCACTGACGGAGAGCACTATCCAGAACATTCTTCTCCAAAAACCTCCAAAAACGATTGCTCAATAAATAAACTTCCTTCCGCCCCACCCGAAAAAAAGCTGAGCCGAGACCTTCGCAGGGCGTGCTTATTTTCTTTCTGTTGATAAGATAATGCACTTTGAAGGAGTAATTCGTGTCAGGGGTAAAAATACCCACTCGGCAAAGGTGTGAACTCTACCGCATCGGGGGAAGATACGGGTTTGTTTTTGGAGTGCGCGTACACTGGCACGATGAAGCCATCGTCTCGCGTCGGATCTCGCGTCGCGCTACACACCTGGGCTGGTACCGTTGATAATGGCCCGCTCGTACGCGGGTAAAGCGTAAAAAATAGCAACAAAACTAAACGACTTAACAATGCCATAAAAAGCGAGAAGAGTACGATGCGGAGATGGCGAAGGTGCTGTGCTGTGCTGTGAGGCTCGCTGCCAGTCCTTAACGGTGGCAGCTGTAATAGGGCTCGAAGAAGGCCCGTCAAGGTTGCTGTCGATGGCATCTCTTTACCGAAAACAGTAATCACGACCGGACACAGATGCTCCGCACATCGGAGGTCATCGTTGCGGTGCAGTGGGCTTGACGCGTGTGTGTAATGCATAATTCAGTGCCGGAGATCAACCTCCTGCAGCTCCCGGGCGAAGTACCTCCGGGTGTTGGGATGACTATCTACTGTTTTGATGATATTTATTACCGATCGTTTGCGACCGAACCAGGACCGGAGGTGTGGAAGAGTTCGCATCTTCTGTAACGTGTTCGGAATCTGAAAGTACATTCCAACATCTGCAATCTCGCTAGATCACAGACAAAAACAACCAGAAGGAACAAGCACAACACTAGCTTCTCGCTACATAATAATTAAATTGTATTGCCCTGTTTTTCCTACTGGAAAGGATCGTCGCATCCATGGCAACCACAAATAAAAGCGTCACCTACTTGACGAGGTAATGCCCGCGTGTACATCTGCTTCTGTCGCTCAGCGTTGTATCGCCTCAGTGCACATGGTGTGGACTCAGGGGGAAAAAAAAGCTGGTGTAACCAAAGACGGCACGATCGTACGCTGCTGGGCGGGGATGAGCGCGTCTATGCGCGTGCCATACGTGCTACACGCTTCCGGTCGGTTAAAGCGTTCCGAGGGTCCGCACCATATGCGCAAGTCCTTAACGGTTGCCGCGCCATACCGTTCGTACAATACAGGGGTCCTTCTCGGATGGCGTGTGGATATATTTAGAACCCTCACGGCAGGGCGATCCTGAGCACGATAAGTGCGTTCCTGTGTAGGTGGGTTCCGTTGAATAAGGGTGCATTTTTGACAGTTACAGTCTCGGGAACGTCCTGCGTATGTCATCACCGGGTGAACTTTATGGTTCGATGCGGGATCCGCTGGTACGTTATCGAATGATGTTACCAGCTGTCGACGGGACCCAGTAGGAACCGTTTGTGGTCTCTGTATTTTGAACGTGTTGGGAACATCTTTACCACCAACCTTCTACTTATTATTTTCGTTTCACTCGCCTTCCAGCACATTTTGCTGTATGGTGTGTTTTAATAAATTTGCACAGCTTCATTACGCGTCGATCGACGCACCCACTCGGGAGGAGGTAGTTCATTTGTCACATTTATTGACCCCATTACGGAGATAGGGAAAGAACTCGATCGATAAGTGGGAAAGCACAGAGTTTAACACACCAAAACGATGTTGTCGTTTTTTTTAAAAGCAACGCTCTTTGAGGTTGGTTCCGTTTGCCGCACGAGCGAACTGTGTCAAGGTGGAAGATGAGTGTATGTTTTTATGCCTCCCAATGCAATGGTTCATTTTATCTCAAGGCGTTTGGTGGTAAAAGCAACACATGGTTTAAATGGTGACAAATGTTTAGTTATTACCGTAGCGGATCGGATTCGAATCGCTCCGCTACAACCGCTCGTTAGTGCAGCGCAAATGGCGGGTGATCGTGCGCCTGATTTGCATTCGTCGTCGGAATTGTTTTTAATCAAAATGCCACATCGATCGATCGGTTGTGAAGCTTATCAAGGAAGGCCTTATAATTATGACGTGGGAACCGAGGGGGAAATGATCATATTCATAATTTTGGAATCGAAAGCTTGTAGGCGCTATTTATGGTTGGGCATCACGTTTGGTGATAAATTTTGTTAATCGTCGCTTTACGTCATTGAGGTCGTATCCTTTAGATAACGATGGTTGTAAGTCTTCGTGTGTTTTTTTTTTAACTGAATTGCATTAAAACATGAGTTGTTGAAAAATATGATATAAGAAATTAATGTCCTTGTAAGTTATGAAGTGAAAAAGATGTGTTTGAATGTTCAAGGATTTTTGGGATGATTGCTTCATTTTTAAACCTTTATTACTCAGAGATGTCAGCAAATTACTTATGAATCTAGTAGGTTTAATAATATTTGTTGTTATTTCTTTATCTCTTTACAACTTAATTGATGTCTTTCAACATTTTAATAGAGTTTCAATATCAAGTGTTGATAAACTTATGTCTCACACTATATGAACATTGGAACAATCACGTGCTTTACCAGTTAATCAAAAATGCATGAAAATTGGAAAAAAAAACTTTTATAAAATATATATGTTCCAATAGAAACTGTTGGAAACCACCCTGTGTTGTGACGCTGTCGCAGGATGGAGATCAGAGATCGTCAACCGACCGGATGGATAAGATTGTTTTAATCTGTTGTATTATAATTGTATTTCAAGTAAACCAGAAAGTCCTAAACCAAAGAACACAAAAGTAACAAAAAAATATGTTGCCATGATTTTAAGCCAAATACATGGCAATAATAAATTAAACTGCGATGATGCTTCGATAACGCAACTTTTCCAATCAAAAACAAAAACAAAACGATGAAAGATTCCTCCCAAAAGATATGGTGTACCAACGGCACGGCGTCCGCTCGACTCATTCCGTCCTTACGAGTTCCCATTTTCATAATCAGAATTATCGTCTTCAGATGCGCTGCAATTAATTACGGCAACGGTTATGAAATCGGCTCGAGCCAGCTGGCGTGAGGAAATTAGTAGAATTTCTTCTTCACCCCGATTGCTGGACCCGAAAACCGATCAGAACACCGGTTCGAGCCCTTTCTCCCCCAGGTGGAACAACCGCTTCCGATTAGCGGTGCTTTTCACCCTTCGCGGTTGAACAACAACAAAAAAAATGAACAGAATGTATAAAACAACAAGCAAACCCCATCGTCGTGACATCGCCTTGTAGATGGCTCAACGGGACAGATGAAAACCATTTTTTAATTCATTACGTATCATTAGTATGTAAATTGTTGGCCGGACCGTTCGGGGCCTGGATTGGGTTTGGGCTTTCATCTTGATTCGCTGCCCTCAAAACTGCAATCAATATGCAGATAGTGAATGGTTATTGTTGGTTGTGTTGGTTGAGGCGAAAGCGACCGCGCAATGGTACGAAACGCATTCTCACCCCGTCCGCGATCGTGTGCAGGTCGTGTGCAACGATCACAACAATCTTGGCCCACCCCAGATTGGGGAGCCGCGTAAGCCGGGAAGCGGCGGTACGATGGATACCAATCGGAACGGAGCGATAGTTTTCGTAATCGAACGGGAATGGGTTTTGCGTTGCATAATTAAAGCCTCTTCCACATGAGTTGATCGTAACGATCGCTAGCATAGGTGACGCAGGCAAATGAAGGAAGTATAGACTGGGATCGGATTTTGGCCCGGGAACAATATGAAGCGAGTTGAAGTGTGGACAAAACAAACAACGAACGTGTCGTGTCTATGTTCGCTGAACCCTCATGACGTGACCGGGCTACCCATTAGTGCCCGATTCTGGTGCCAGTTGATGGACCGATACCGATGCCACAGTGAAGATATTGGCAGGGTCCGAACCTTTAGACCAGTTACCACCTGCCGGCTACTGACGAGCGACATCGGGCCAACTATTGGGCGCGATCGTTACGGAGACATCGCGTCTGTCCCCGCAGGGTTGGCGACATGTTTATTGCTACTATGCCGATCGGACGCTTTTATTGTCAGCGGAACCTAGCTCCGGGGTCTCCGGCGTCGGTAACTGTACATTGTTAATTTTAATATTTTATTTAGCAAACACGTCCGGACAGTACCGTATAGCTTCACCTGGGTGTACCACATTTGGACGGAACTATGTTTGGTTTGTTCGGAGGTCTGAGGCGCGATATGCGCTTATGTTGACCCGCAGCATTGGGTCGATTGTTCCGTAAGCTGGCGCTGTTGATTGTTTGCCCTCGATGGCTTGTGCTACCTTTTGCTGTCGTTATCAGCCGTTGCGTGCGGAAGCGTCCGGACTCTGTTGTAAGACGCTGGTACCTGGTCGATTCGATTGCTGGGATCAATGTCACCTGAATGGTACTATGTTGTTGAACTCGTAGATGCTACCCTCGTCCGACGTTCAATCCTCCCCAATAAAGTCTTCAACGGGAGAATAACGCGAGCTCTAGTTGACAGGTCCCGTTGGAGGGGGCGTTCGTTCATGACGTGTGTTTACTTTTTCAACGTTCCCGAGTTGGGGATGTCGAGCTGGATGTAGCTAGGTGTATGGGGTATGGTCTATAGCCGTACAATTCTCGTTCCTCCTTCAATGCGTGTACGAAATTTGAATAATCTGTCAGTAGGGAATTAAAATTAGCTGATCACTTGTCGTGTTCTGCGTTGTCCTCCTTCCAATTCCATTCCATCACATCCAGCCAAACCGCGAGCAAAGGCAGGGATCGTGGCGTTAGAATAATGGGGTAGTGGACGAAAAGGAAAAAAACTACACTCGCGAGTTAGAATGGATGCCTGCTGCAACAGTAATCCGATCACGTACACGGACCGGCAAAGCAATTCTCGTCTATAACCTATGGTTAGAATTTTAAACATCTCGCCGTGCGTGCCCGTCCACAGCATTTTATAGACTGGACCGCTTTTTTTTCAATGAACGGCTTGCTGTCGTGTTTATTGGGAGGCAATTGTATTTCGTTTTTTGTTGTTGTTAGATTTCATTTAACTAAGCGAAGAATGTCAGAACAGGGTGGGTGGGGGTTGAAATTGGACGATTTGTTAAACGCCTCAACAGTTCTCGTCGGGTGCGTGAGTTCTAAACGTGACCGGCGTTGTTCGGGGTTTGGTTAGTGAGCTGGAGTTGAAGTTTATTTGCAACATCAAACAATTGATTTCAACAAACTCGGTGTTTTTCAAATGGTTTTATTTTATTAAGTACTTCAGTGATAAATGGCAGCTATAAATGGGGCGAGAGAAGGAGCTGCAATTGAGGATGGTTTACCCGGAAGTCTTTTGTAATGATGATGATGATGATGATGATGATGATGATGATGCAGTTCCTGATTTTCGACTGAAAATGCACAGGGTTATCATATCATAATTGGTGATTTAAAGACCTATTGAGGGACTATAATCACCTTGTGTCTTTTGGCCCTAATGTACAAGGAGACACACGGGTAAGTATAAGATTCGAACTCATTCCTTGTTGTGTGAAGACTGACGCCGTTATCATGATGCCACTGAGCTGCTTCCGATATACATAGCAGCTACAGCTTCAAAACAACACTGAAACAATAGTACGTATAAAACATGTCAATAAATAAAAAAGGAGCAATGATCAAAGTCCTCCATTGCTTCAATGAAGCAATATTAAGTCAAGATGCAACCATTTTTAATTTGCATGAGAATCATCCTTTTGCATATTCCTTCAAAGGTTTTGCATAAATCACAATCCACCATTCAATTCCGAGCGTAAAAAGTCATTGCTCTTGCCAATTTCAATATTCTCGTGTTACTTCTCCCCTTTATCTTGCCCACGAAACAATTGCCCTGTTTAAGATTCCCTTTATGAAAATATTGATTGACGTGAAAGCACTGTATGTAAATGTGGCTAATCGTTGAATTTAGTTTTCTTCCTCATTTGTCGACCCATTCTTGTGGGTCTAACGGTGCAAGGTTTTACCGGGTGGGTTTATGCTTTCTCAGAACCTTCGATAGGTATCGCGGTAACGAGAAAAAAAAAACGAATGGAAATCTTAAGCCATTCTAAACACGTTGGCCCTCGGATCTGCCAATGGGGCGATGAGAATAATCGCCTTTTAAACTGCCGTGCCCTTGTGTGCGATGTGGAATGCTGTGTTAGTGTGTGGCTTTTTACCACCGTACCACCGTTTGCAACATCCGCAAGTCACATCTCAAGAGGCATCAATGCCGATCCGTCGTACGCAGCAAAGCAGGCACTAAACAATTAACAAGAAGGAAAGCAAGCGGCAAATGCTCTATTGCGGGTGTTGCATTCCTGGTGTTCCGTTTGTTCTCAAACCCTTGTAAGAGACGCGCGATCGCGCGCTTTGCTGTGGAGAATGGAGAGCACCGATATGAATAGAACCATTTGGTAGAGGTACACCGCTGAAGGGGGTGATTTTTCTACTCCTTTTACATGTTTATGTTGTACCGTTTAAGACCTCTCGACGTTTCTGGACACCCGCGCGCGGTGTCTATCTCTTCATCATGCAGAAAAGATGCTGATCGATGATGGATAACTGTTACGACGAGACAGGATAGCCCTTTCCATATGCCATAGCTCTAGTACAGGGGGGTTGGGATAGTGAGCGAGAAATTTTTGGGACATCTTCGGAACTTGCGAACTTTCAGGGCAAAGAGGTGCAGAACCTTGTTTCCAGAGCCCATATGAGAAGCCAACAGTCAACAGCTTACCATCCAAGTCTCGTTGCCGTAAAGTCTACAAATTTCATCGAAACAAACCATCACCTGTAGGCATTGGTGGCGTTGGTGGCCTATGGTGGCTCGATGCTCTCGGTACTTATGCTGTCCGAGAGATTGGAATGTCCGCACGCTGCACGGCGCACTGTTTTTCGAGACGTTACGGAGCAAAATTACCGTACCGCGTTTGGGCGCGTGATGGGTTCTCAATGTCCCAAGTGCCGTGCAGCGGTATCCAATATAGGTCCAACAGGACCGATCCACAAAGCCGCTACGGGGCAAATCCACCCGAATGGTGCATATTTTCCCCCCGACGATTAGAGGATCACGTCCGTCAGTGGTTTGGGCTTTGGTGCGCAAAATTTTCGTAACGGCACTTCGCTGAGAAAGAATTAAAAGTGGTTTATGCCGACAGTGGGGGGTCCCGCGGAGTGCTGGAGTGTTCACCCGATGAGTGATAGCGCCTAATGATATAACACCGTACGGTTCCTACGGTGAACGGGCGGCCACCGAGAACGGGAGAGAAGCTGGAGGGCTATTAGCGTGTCGTGTACCTTCTGGAAGCGCTCTGGAAGTTGGCACGATTTCTGGACACCGAAATAAGGGTCCAGGGAGGGCGAAAGACATTGAAGAAATAAAAGAATTCCTTTCGTCGGCAGAATCGTTTGTGCGGGGTTCGTGTTTAGCTGAAACATGTGGAAAGCTTCAAGTACGATGTCGGTCTGTCTGCTTTTTTTTTTTATTTCGCCGTGTTTTGTTGAGCAAATGCTTCAGGACATGATGATCGGGAGCGAACCCCGCAGGAGGGATGGGTTGTCGCGTCACGTGTGTGTGTAGGTCAGGTCTTTTTAAAAAGAGCAATTTCAATCGCTACAAATCGTGAGCATTAAATTCTTTCCGGCCGTGTTTTGGAGCGATTTTCGTTTCGTTCCCTTTGCCTCCAACGAAAGTCCATCCGCACTGTCAAGGCGGTGGATTATTTAGATTGATTTCGATTGAATCGTTGTAGTGGAGTGTGCCTGCGGTACTTACAACTAGCGTGTGCTGGGCAGTTCCGGGAACGGGGTTGGGGGGAAGCAAAACCACCCCAAACAACTCCCCAGCTGTTCCGGAGAGTAATTAATAGATCGAGATCAAAGTCGTGGGCCCTTGTTGCACGTTGTTGCTTCCGCGGTCATCAGCGGACAGCAGCCTTCACAGAAAACCCCACAGCGCACCGGTGGCACAACGGTAGAGGAAGAATGTTTACCCCAAAGTGGCAGCCCTGCTGGACGCTTAATTGCTGATTTGAAAGGTTGGAATTTGTCGCAAATGTCGTGCCGGACCGGGGCGCCCTTTCGGGCAAGGTAATTGGCAATTGGTTCCGCGAAGCACCGGTTACCCTAGCCGGAATGTGTGGTAGGCTGTTTTTGTTGTTGCGTTGGGTTCGGAATTGGTGCTGCAAAGTAGTTCTGCGTGGAACCGTCTGAGGTGACATGTTTGCTTTAATTAGTCGGTATACCGATTTGGATGCAATTGGACGCTAAAGCGTTTGGAAGATTTAGAACTTGCAGATGGAGATGGCTGGGGGAACAAATTCGAACTGATAGTCCGGGTTGTTGCTTTCATTTCAGACGAAATTGCCTAAATCCATAAACCATCATAAGATGCGAAGTTTTCCGGAATCACTTTCATATTTAAAGTTTCAAATGAATTAAAGACAACGTGGAGCTTTTAATATTTGGAAAAGTTTTTGGAAAATTGCTCGTAACGAGAAGACGTTTTTCCGGTTACTGCAAGAATGGAATTATGTTTGCTTCCATCTAAGTTGGCCATTCTTGCGAATTTGGTTCCGTACTGGACAAACGTTATTATATTCTTATATTATTCCTTATTCGTTATTCGTGATTATGTCGTATTATATTACGTTTTTAATATTCCAAATATGTGCCAATTTTTAATTACAAAAAGTGCTCCGTTCCCCAGTAACATCCCATTAATTCTGGAAAAGCTTCGCCTCCATGAATCTCCATGAAGTCTTCAGCGCGAATAGCAAACATTCTATCTCCCTTTCAGTGGCCAACTTTAGCGCTGGAAGCCTTTTCATTATTACTTTCTCCCATTAGGTACGGAGAATTTCCTTCGCCACCCAATCATTTGCGCTTTTGCGCTGCGAAGTAGCAGCCACGGCCATCGGATGATGCGATCGGATGCGACGTTGCCCGATAACGATAAATATGCATAACCCACCGGTCCACTGATTCCGATTCCCCGTGCACCGGGCTTGGATGATAGGTTGCAGTTGCAGTGCGCGTGTACGGTGGTCTTTGCTCCAGATAGCTCCGTGCCCGGCACTTTCACCTGCCACAAGCGCACAGGTGCAATGAATAGTGGTGCCACACCTCGCACCAGGAAGCCGATGCACTGCACGATGGTGGTTTGTTTTTATTGATCCCGGACACGGTGGCGCTTTAATTGCACCGCGCTGGCAATTAGACACTTGTCGGTGGAACAATTGCCACCCTTACAGCCGATAACAGCCCTTATTCCCGTGCGGGTTGGATTCTCTCGGTTTCAATAATGATGATGTGGATCTTAAATCAGACAAATCAGCTTCGAACTTTCAGTCAAACTTTGGCGATAAAACATTAGCTCGCTAGATTGCAAAAGCTCAGAAATTATTTATAACACGCTCGTTATTCATTACCTCATCGGCCGGGGTTTGGCCGGGGCCAACTTATCCCGCTGCAACTCGCATTGATATTCACGCAGCAAAGTTGAAGGGAAACAGAATGAATATTTATGTTATTCATATTGGTGCGGCGCAGATTTCGGTTGCATCGCGGACCCATCGGCATCGGCACAATCATAAATGGGCGGTAGTCACACAATTTGGTGCGGGAAGATTCCTCCAGCAATGGGTTCTAGCATTCGAGCACTGGAGCTGTCGATCAACAGCAATGGTCCGAAGAGTGATGAAGTGGATGTGCTGCCGTAGCGATGAGCGATGATGATGACCCGCTCCGGTATGCTCGGCACGTACCAACCGAAACCGGTGATGGTGGTATGGCTGGCCAAAAAAAAAGGGAAGTCCATAGTACGGCGAGATCGTTAGAGGTGCTTCCAGTAGAGTATATTTACTGCGTACCGCAAACGTACCACTGGGTGACCACATCAAGCCGGAACGTTACCGTCGTTGTTCAATTAATTGGTGGCTTAGTGGGGCATGATGATTTAGAACAGCAATCGCAGTAACTGTCCTGTACGATTCCCGGTATTTGGTTTGGTGCTGTGGTTGATGGTAATGACATTTCTAATTACTAATTATCATATCAACACGGCAGAGAATGGGTCTTATGTGTAAAGGATAAAGTTTCATCGGGTAATCGTCACCGACGAAACATTTCACACGCGCGCACGCGGGAACTTTCCAAACATTCCGACTCCCGATGATGTGGAGTGGAGGCTAAGGTGAAGGAAGAACTTAAAGTTTCCAATCCAAAAGGGTGGGTCGTGAAATAGGTCGAGTGGGTTGAAAAGATGGTTGAGATTTCCCCGTCCAATCGAGGGCGATATTGAAAGGGACAAATATTGCTACCCAAGTGAAGCTGGCAAACCTCTCGATAAGGACCGATTTTAACCAGCGTACCAGATCTTTAACGTACGATATGTAGAGACGAAGATGACGCTCGCGGTATTAATCCTATTAGCAACTTATTCGCTCATAGTCTTCCGTTGACTGTCCGGAGGGTAATTAAGCAAACGGAAAAGTTCCGGACGCGTAAAAGTATCTCAGCTCCTTCATCAAACCACTCGAACGGACCCGTGTTTCGAAGTAGATGATCATACAAACTACGTCTGTAACTCGGGCTGGAAATTATGTAGTAATGGCGTGGTAATGAGGTCGGGGTTTTCAGCCCCGCAGACGATAAAGTTAGTATCGAAGTGTGACTATTGTCAGGGCTCACGCAATATGGTACAGAATTTGCCTCGTGGCAGCACTGTTTGGAAGCTGTCGTTTTCCAAGTCGTCCAGAGATGGGGACTCATTTTTGCCAAACAAAAAAAAACCCATTTCGATCATCCCGATCCCGTCACATTGCGCTGCCTGTCAGTCGCAGTTTGATATTCAAAATGTACTCCACTGGTCCGGCTTGCGTCCCATGGCAGAAGATTGTTTTTGACAGTTAATAGTAAAAGTTTCAGCCAAATTCCGAACAGAAGGAGACAAGGTTAGAAGTTTACGGTTAGAATTCTAGGTTCCGGTAACTTTTACTCTTTACCGACGCTCTAACAATCTCGCTTTGGCATCTTGCCAAAGTTTGTGACTCAACCTGGGGAAAATGTGATGCATAATGCGTGTGTAAAAACCGATGGCGTAATGGTTAATCACTCCGTACGACATTCTCGACGGAATCGGCAAGACCCACATTGGTTCGGTTTTGTTTATTTTTTCTTGCACTCGGTGGCAAACATTTTCGTTTCCCCTTTGTTAGCTTTACGATGTAGTTACAACGCCACTAGAGTCACATAAAGTGTCATTAATCGATTCGTAGTATACGGCAACCGATTAAGTACGCCTGTTCCGTAAATGGCACAACGAGCACATTGTCGCCATCGATGGTGTCGGTGGAAGGTAGCGGTTGAAAAGGAAATGCACCACAAACTGCAACGTGAAACTAACAACATCCGTATCGTTCCGTTCGTGACGAAGGAATTCCGTACGGCGGGTGGCACTGTGTGATTGTTGATGATCGAAACCTCTGAGCTGCTGAGCTAAACGCAGTAGCTAAATGGCACGGAGGGTTCCCCTAAAGGGACAAAGGTTCGCATTTTGTTCGCAGCTGCATAATGTAGCTGCAAGTGGTGACTATTATTCCGGTCCCGTGTTCCACCATCAGCAGCAAACTGTGAGTCATACAGTGCTTCGCCGATACTTGAACGTCTTTCCCCATTGTACAGCACTTGCCAATACCAACAGCTCGTGGCTGAGTGAGTGAAGGTCCAGTTCAAGAGAGTGTGGAAAATGTGCTTCAAACATTCCACCACCGGTTGCTGCTGTTTCGGAGTGTAACCCGGGGGGGTAGGGCGGGAGCGGCGGCGGCGGCCAATTTTCAAATGCTTTTATTTCCCTACGAAGAATGCAACATTTTGCACCCGTGCCCGGTTTCACGCAGGAACGCGTCTTGCTAAGCATTTCCCAACCCCAAAACGGGCGGGAATTGGATCGAATGTCGAGCGGAAAATGCTTTGAAATTCCACACTTGTCGGGAGTTTGGGGGAAGAATTCTCGCCCACCACCCGCTGGTGATGTTCGGAAGGTTCTAAAGGGAATGGGAGCTATTCCATCACCATCTCTCTAGCAGCCCATCTCTAACCCGTTGACATGCGGTGCGCATCGGTTGCTGATGGAACGTGGAATCGATTGCCTGCCCCGTATGATCTCGACTAACTTCACTTTCGCTTCGAGGAATGCCCTCAAACATGGACACTGTTGGCAGTGCCGAGCGTGTGCTCCGTCGGTAGAAATGAAAGCAGAACATGGTAGATAATTCCACAGTTCTCGCACAGTTCGTTTCGCCCAGGGGTGATGTTGTCGCAAAAGGTGAGCTATGGTGTGGTGATGATGCGTAGCTTATTGGTATCATTTGTGGAGCTGGTGGAGCGTTCCGGTGGTGCAGGAAATTGGTGATTTGCAACTTCGCACATGAGTTGAGCGTATTCGTGTACGCGCCACGCGTGTGAAATGAGGGGAATATAAAGGGCTGTTAGGGAAGGACGTGTTATTTTCATTGCAACTAAGTATGATATTCAAAAGGGCAAATTGTGGATTTAAGCTTTGTCTTTTTGCGAACAGTACGAGTAAATATAACGTATATTAAGCTTATTACAATAATTTCTCATTAATTTTTAGTCCACAGGATGGGTGTGGCTGGAATACAATTCTGCCCTACATTTTCTTACATGGTTTGTTCCTTGTATCCCAGTGGAGGATCAATCCCCTTGGAGGCCCAGGGCGGAATTTGTCAAGGGGGGCCCATAATTTTGCTACGGCATTATCGGTGTTAGGGAGATGTACTTCAAACATGATGTAACAACACCAGCAAAGTCTCGGAAAGAAAGCTCCCTTGCGTACATCTCAGAGTTCTGTTGTGTAGCCCTGTAAACGGGCCTAGTAAGCTAGTCTCTATATATAAACGTTTGTATGCGCTAAGGAGAACGATAACGCCACTACTTGGATCGCCATTAGCTGGTACGAAATTCCATACAAAACCAGCTGTTTTCAGTTTGCCGATACCAGGAGAGCATCCACGGAAGAGGTAGCACCTAGTACAGCAATTTTGCTCGAAAACCGCCGAAAGGTATGCAATGTTTATACACTAACTTTCCCGTTGGTCGAGAAAAATTTCTTCTAAAACTACCAGTTTCCGAATGTATAATACCAGGAGAGCATGCACGGAAGAGGTAGCTCCTGGTATTGCGCCGTAAGGTATGCAATGTTTATACACTAACTTTGCAACCAACTTGCAACGCAATGCGCCGTAAGGTATGCAATGTTTATACACTAACCTTGCAACCAACTTGCAATGCAAGTTTGGTGCATGCAAGAAACTTGCAGCAAGATGGCGCGCAACATGGCGCCCAACTTCGTACTTGCATGCAACAAACTTGCATGCAAACTTGCATACAAGAACTTGCATGCAAACTTGCATGCAAACTTGCATGCAAGTTTGTATGCAAGTTTGCATGCAAGTTTGCATGCAAGTTCTTGTATGCAAGTTTGCATGCAAGTTCTTGTATGCAAGTTTGCATGCAAGTTCTTGTATGCAAGTTTGCATGCAAGTTCTTGTATGCAAGTTTGCATGCAAGTTCTTGTATGCAAGTTTGCATGCAAGTTTGCATGCAAGAATTTGCTTGCAAGAACTTGCATGCAAGTTTGCATGCAAGCTTGCATGCAAGTACGAAGTTGGGCGCCATCTTGCTGCAAGTTTCTTGCATGCACCAAACTTGCATTGCAAGTTGGTTACAAGGTTAGTGTATAAACATTGCATACCTTACGGCGCATTGCGTTGCAAGTTGGTTGCAAAGTTAGTGTATAAACATTGCATACCTTACGGCGCAGTACCAGGAGCTACCTCTTCCGTGCATGCTCTCCTGGTACTTTAAATTCGGAAACTGGTAGTTTTCGAAGAAATTTTTCACGACCAACGGGAAAGTTAGTGTTTAAACATTGCATACCTTTCGGCGGTTTTCAAGCAAAATTGCTGTACTAGGTGCTACCTCTTCCGTGGATGCTCTCCTGGTATTATACATTCGGAAACAGGTAGTTTTCGAAGAAATTTTTCTCGACCAACGGGAAAATTAGTGTCCTGGTCCTGGTGCAATTTCGTTTATACTTTAAAGTCACAAAGTCGATATTCTTCTCTGCATTTAATTTATCACATAGAAAAAAATGTTTTATATAACCAAGGAAGATATTTTTGATCAATTTTCTACCTTGTAAATTAATTTTTTTTGCTATAATTTAACTTTGTTATAAAATTTTCAAAAATCAAACAATAGGCACAAATTTATTGGGGCCCCCAAAACGGCGAGGCCCTAGGCGACCGCCTACTCCGCCTACCGTTTGATCCGCCGCTGTTGTATCCTCAACGATATTTCGTTATAAACAAAGAAATGTTTTAGTACATCAAGAATTAATAATTTATATAAATTAATTAAATTATAAATTAATAAATTAATTTATTTAGCTTAAATAAATAAATCAAATAAATGAAAGACTCCAGGACTAGTTGAGTATTCGTAATCAACCAAGTAATTACAGTTAAATTCTTTGTTAACCAATCAAGTTGCATCGTAATAGAAAAATAAAACGGAAATCTTATGCGACCAAAGGCGAAAGATGCGAATATTTCGGTACATCTGCTTACTGCTCTGAAAATCATTGCAAAATTAACCGTGTCACGTATATCACCCCTCCCAACTCTTGGCCAAACTAACACAAATCTGCAATGCTGTATTTTGCAAGCTGTTCACAAAAAAAAGATCGAAATCGAGGAAGAAAACAGAACAGCTCAGCTGCTGCGTACCTCTTGGGTCGATCCGTACCGTTGTTGCTGACTTGCTGGCGTCACTTCCGCATCTCGCATCTGATCGTTTACGCTCACCTGGTCCGTTCCCGCAAACTTTGTGGATGGAAAAGTCGTTAGCTAGAGCGCCACCCCTTCTTACCTTTGTGGCGAAAATGAACCAATTCCTTTAGGGTAGCGGATGGAAAAAGAGAGAGAAAAAAACGCAGTAAAACGAAGAGAGATAGAAAAATCATGCAACACTAACGCACCGTGATTAATATCGAGAGTTTACGTAGACATACATGGAAAAAAAATCCTGTTTTTCTATTGCTGCTTTCCATGGGGTTTTCCATTGTGTCCCTTGCGTAATTAAATCGCGGCTGCTTCGAGACCCTAAAGCGCACACATATTGAAGGGACCCCGTATTTGATCGTTTTCGTGCTTCGCGCAAACGAAAGGGAAACACACACACACACACACAAGCGCATATCAGTCCTGCAGGGATGTATGGACGCATTTTGTGCTGCATCCCGTGCAGCGTTGGTATGCAGGGCCAGGGTAGCGGCAGAGGGATGGATGCAACATCTGCTCGACTGCCATGACCGTTGCGCAGCGTCGTATACCGCTTGCCTTGCGATGCAGGACGGGCGTCCTTTGCCGGTGTTTGGTCCTTTGGGCTAACGGTACGATCGGCAATACTTTCCACTCGGCTGGCGTACCCCCGGTGGGAGAAAACATTGTTGGTGCATGGTGTCGGTGAGAAACGTTAGTTCACGTTTTCCTCTGGCCGATTGCGGAAGGATAGTGCTGCAGTGTCGTGTGCAAAACGGTTGGTAAAGGTTACAGGAAGCATAATTTAATCGAATGCCCGCCGTGATCGGTGGGGAGTTGTCGCTGGTGTAAATTATTGCATTTATACACCCAGCCCAGTAAGGTGTCCAGTAAATGGTGCCGGGGAGGATTCAGTAACGAGGTTAAATTATTCGCCATGAAGGACTTCCTTCCCATTGGCAGCGATCTACCAGCAAACCGGGACGTCTTGTAACGTGATGTTAAACAGTGGCATATTTATTGTCCCCGAAAAAGATGAACCGCGGCGTTTCCCTCAGCAAGCAAGAACTGGGAATGAGGTTTTAAAATTAAATTTCAAAAAAGTGGTGGATGTTCGCGCGGGTATTCCCAGAACCCAACCAGCAAATGCAAATACACATCCCCACAGAAAAAGGGCGGAACTTACCCTACGAGTTGATTGCATCTCAACGGAATCAGTCGTCGTCGTCGTCGTCGTCCTCGTTGTTGGTTGTTTCTGATAAATTATTTCACCATTGCGAACGACCAGTTGAAATGGCAAGAAACGCGTTCGGTTGCACTGGAGGACCGACCCCCAAGAGGACGCGCCGTACACACAGACTCTCGCGAATGAATCTCGCGAAGTGTAACGCAAACACTGGCGCACACAATGGCCGTCGTTGATCGGTTCGGCGTGAAGCATTTTCCTTCATCCCGGAAGTGCTTTGTCTGCTGATGTTTGTCCGATCGAAGTGTTCCGGTTCTAGCGTCGTTGTTTGTGTGGAGGCGTTGCGTATGTTTGCTTTTCGACTATGCCGATGGATTAAGGTTGTGATATTTACAACCACCTTATCCCGGGAAGCACCACGTCGGTGGGCCAAAGGAGTGAAATTAATTTAATCTTGCTCGGGTACTACTAGGTGGAAATCCGAGAGTTTTGCGGTTGAGATGGTTGTAAAGAGTGGGAGCATTTCGTGCACCGTGACCCCAAAAATGTACACATCGGTTTGCTTGGTGGTGCTTTTAAAATGTTAATTATTCCTCCTCGAAAAAGCAAAACAAAAAGGAGCAATCCTCCCAATATGTTTAGAACGCTTCTAATCGTTGTCATGCTGTGATTGTTTCGTTGCAGATGTCACGTTCCAACTTTGCCCGCTCACAGAGCAAAGTTTGGTTTGGCAATGAACCGGACTGTGGACAGTACGGGGGATTCCGGCCCTATGGCTATCAGCTGCACAGTGGACCAATGTCACGACCATCGTACCCTGCGTTCGACGACCTTGAAGAGGAGGACGAGCTGATCGAGGAGCAGGCAACGAATGCGAAAAGCGCCACCGGTGCCACCAGCTGGGCTGAAACCAACCGCCAGGGAAGCCCTGCCAGTCACAAAAGTCAAGTAAGCGTGTGTGGGAGTTGCTCGCCTTTGTTTTGTTTATTTATATCTTTTATTTCTTTATCTGTGCTCCCAACAGGACTCGGGGTTTTCGGACACGGAAACGTCCCTTAATGCGGGCCGTGGAAGCCTGGCGAAACGGGGCAACATAAACGATAGCCAGTCGTCTTCCGCCGATAAGCTTACACCAAAGAGAAGCGTCAATGAGGAACTGTTCGCACGGTCACCTTCACTCAACAGTAGCGCCCCAACACCACCGACAGTCATCCGGCGGCCCGCACCGTTGCCGGCATGCGAGGTCGACGGAACGGCTGCGGCAGGAAGGCGTTTATCTTACGGTGAACCAACCGAACCGCATGGATCGGAAAGTCCTCGCAGTGTGTCACTGAAGCGGGGTCGTGTTATAACGAAAAACAGCCGTGTGAAGCGCAATCTCAGTGAGCAGTTGAGTAATTCCAGCGAGGAGATGATCTCATTGGACAGCAGCGAGCTGTCGAATATCCTTAATCGAACGATACACGACAAAGGTGCGGATGCGGCATCCGATTCGGATGCCAACAATAACACCGTGAAGGGCGAGCCTGTGGAGCTGCCAACGTACTCGGAACTCTATCCGACCCGCGGCACTTCGACACCCATTCGTGGGCAGGCGAAGCTGTACCGATCGTTACCACTGTCGCCGGGCCAGCGGGCACCACCGGTACGACCGATCGCGGCACCTTCGGGGACGGATAATTTCTACGACGAACCGAGCAACAACACCTCCAGCACGGTGAGTGATCACGCGCTGTACTACACGATCTACGACAATCCGCTGCTGAACGGACATCAGCCGGCGGTCCAGGGTTGGCTCGATGGATTGCGGTTCTCGTGCCAAAGTGAGGTGATGTCGATACTGCAGACCAAATCCATCGCGACCGAGGCGGGACGGTCACTGAAGCTAACCTCCACCGTGGCGGTGAAGATACTGCGCCATCTGCAGGGTAAAGTGGCAACGCTGCAGGGTACGTTCGAGCGCGTGGAGCAACTGTTTGCCGCTGTCAGACGCTACCAAACGCAGCAAGATGGCGAATGTGAAGAGGACGAAGAGGACGAGAAGGAGATCTACCAGAAGGTGGCTCCGTTCGTGCATGGGCTCGCGACCGATATCGATGCGTTCTTGCGCAAACAGCAAGGTACGGATTACTTCGGCCGCGAGTCTTCCGAACGCGAGGATCGCAAGAAGTTTGCGGAGAATGCCCGAGCGCTAGCGGACATGTTGGGCGATTTGCGAGCAGCTACCTCCAGTACCGATACGTTCGACTACCGGTCCGTGGAGGAGGAGATACAGATCGTGAAACGATACTTCCTCATCACGGTGCGGCTGATCTTCAAACACCTGGTGCGCGTGATCGTGGACGCTGTGGAGGGCGCCCGGTGTGAACTGATCCTGCGCTCCAATCTCAGCTACGTCGCCAGTCTTTCCAATCTGGACTACGGTGGGTTGGCCTCACTGAACGATGCGTTCATTGCGAACGGTACTGTCCGTGTGCTGCTGCTGGTGTGCGTCGAATCGAAGCTGTCGTCCGTACGGGCCCTTGCCCTTCGGGCACTGGCGACCGTTTGCTCCACGACGGAAACCATACGCCAGCTCGAACGCGCCGACGGTCTGGAGGTGCTGCGGGACATCCTAGCGGCGGGTGATACGGACCGGACCGAACCGGAGCTCCGGGAGGCAGTGTCGGTGTTGACGCAGATTAGCGCACCTTGGCACGGTGAAGAGCATCGGCTCGACGGACTGAAGCAGTACGTCCATGCCATCGTCGAAGCAATTACCGGTAAGCGAGGGACGAATCGGGCATCATGTAAGGTTGATTTAGGTATTGTTATTTAGCACGTGACAATAACCTTTGGAATGCGAATAATGTTGGGACATGTCGTGCATGTGCCATTGGCACTGTTGACACCTGTTGAATGGCTTTCGCTGGGTGGAAAAAATATGAGCAATTTTTGGAATTAGCCCTGCAGTTGTTTTTGTGTATCGAAGGAAAATTCCTGCATTGCGGAATGTTTCCTTTCCTGGTAACGCTTGCTGTCGGAATGATGTCCCATCATTTTGGGTGAAAAATTCGGATACAGCAACAGTGGGAATAAAATTGAATTGAAAATGTAGAAGAAGATATATTAACCTCAAAATTGGAAGTACCCCTCCGGGACAGATTAAACTTTCCTTTGCGGTTACAAGCAGGTTGTCCGACCTACCACAGTCACAATTGTACCGTCACACTGCCGTTGGCAACGTGTGATGTGATTTATGTGGAAAGTTTCACCATTACCGTGGCCATTTGCATTTCATTTGAGTTGTGTTGAGCTGAAATGTGCTTAATAAAATCGTCTGGCTCGCAGGAAGCATGGTGTAGTTTTCCCGTTCCGTGCATGCAGCACGAATCCCCATGTTGCACAAGGTCGTTGTAATGAAGACCGACACAGCACACAGGTTTTTTTTGCTGATGTAGCAACTAAAAGTAACGTAAAGCGTGTGTAGCGAGTAGAGTCCTTCTTTTTTCGCATTGCCTTGAGCTGACCATACCCGTCGGTAAGTTCGTAATTAGAAGAATTAGCGTTGGTGCTAGTGCAAAGACGGGCAGTAAGTAATTGGTGGATAAAAGTTCGCTTAACAAGATGCCAGCACTACGGTCCGCAACGGTCAGCAAATTGCTCCTCGGTTGGTTTTATCCAGCGCTGGTTGATGCGGGAGAAAACTGTAACAGAAACGAGCGTCGTATTAATTTTCTATTTTATTTCTTTTTTCTCCTTCCGCCACGATGTCATCGTGTCTCAACTGGGAAACAAAAAAAAAACTCGATGCGAACTTGAATGGAAACTCCCTTGGCCTGATTGCCCGGTGCAGAGATCATCGAGAAGACAAACTGCTGCCAAACGTTGCTGCTCTGCTCGGCCAGCCTGAACAACATGACGCGCATCGAACCGACGGCCGTGTACTCGGTGATGTCACAGGATGCGGTCGATAAGCTGAGAATAGCCACCGAACAGCGTGGTCCCGGTGCATCCATCTTTCTCTACGTAAGTATGGCTGTGAAACATGCAAGTAAAGTGCAGTAAACAGCTTCATCTTTTTATCGCTGCCGGTGGAAGCCGTTTAGTGGCAGCCTAGTTTATCATCATCAGCCTGATCATCCTTCTTTTACGGTGTTGTAACGCGATGCAATAAAGGGCAAACGATGCGTAACATACGTCACACGGGATGCACTGTACGTACGGCAGGTTTCCTAAAAGGACCTCACCGCGTAAGATCCACCAGACGCTGCTCCTGTTGCCAGCTACGGGGTAGTGCTTTGTTCGGGCTGATTGAACCAATCAATTCGGTGCGGTGAGGCTGTTGTTTTACCTTTTTTTTCCTCCCTCGCGCCGCTTCGTGCAATTTATGGCGCTTGCGAAACATCGAATGTGTGAAATATTGCCCAAGAGCAGCCAAAGGACACATATTGATGGATTACCGATGGGCGTACCACTATTCGCAAGGTGTTATCCGATTGGCTTCACAAATCGGTTCCGATACAGGCTGAACCAAAAAAAAAAAATGCCAGAAAAGGGATACATATTGGCGTGAATTGATTCGTTTTTGATGAGATGACATTAATCCGGTTCGTGGGACGATACGTCCCGTGACACCGCTCGGTCCGGAATGCAGGAAATGGTGGGCTAATCGCAGTATCGTTTTTCTTTCCCCCTTTTCTACCGCTGCAGGAACAATTCACGGCGACGCTGTACAACATGTCAGCCAACTGGAAGTGCCATCATCATCTAGCCAACCGGTCCCTGCTCGCCTTCCTCGTGACCGTGCTCAGCCAAAAGTTCCACGAGCGGCTGCCGAGCGGCGTGGAGTCGGAGGCACAGCGCAAGACGATACGGAACATTCTTCACGTGCTGTCGCGGTTACTGTCCGGCGGTAGCCTATCGTCTGGCGCATCACTCGAGCTGATCGAGACAACGGTTGGGCCGACGTTGGCACGCATCGAGCGTACGCTGGATGGGACCAGTGAGCATTATCAGGACATCTCGCACGTCAGTCGGCGGTGTAACGAAAGCCTTACCACACGGCCACCGCAGCACCGGAAGGAGGGCGGAGGTGTCGGTGCCGACGGTGGACAGAGCACCGTCCCGGTCGGTGCACCACACATTACCCGGCTTACCATCCGCCGGGATCCGGTTAATGGACCGGTGATGGTGTTGGACCAAAACCGACAGGAGAGTTACGTCTGAGGCGGAATTGAATTATTACGTCAGAGTCCTTGTGTGTAGAACCGAGCTTATGGGTGGGGGATGGGGACAAGGAGGCGGAAGAAGGGACGAAAGAAACCAAGGAATGCTTGTGCCATATAGCGAATGAATGTTGTGCCGAAAAACGAAACTGAACGATTCCTTTCGAAGTGCCTTCGAAGAGGCCATTATAGGGGAAGTGTTCTAGTAACACTAAAGGACATCGCGTGTCAGTAGATGAAGGTCGCGAATTCCGTATATTTATCTGTATGTATGTATGTATAGTTTGTTTGTGTGTGCGTCTGTACCACACGTCGTGAAACCAGAGGATCTAATATATTCGAAAGGCTCTATGTTTTGTAATTTATCTCCCAATTCTGTAGCTCGTAAGGAATCAAACTACCCCAAAAGAGTATGTGTAATGTACATGTACATATATGAGCGAGAGAGAGAGAGAGGACGAACGAAAAAGAAACGAATATACGATGAACTAAACGAACAAAACGAGGCAGAAAAAAAATGGTGTCAGCATTCGAAATCTCCTACTGACTGGTGCAGGACAGCGTAATCTAGAACAAATTGAAAGCGAATGCTAAGAGATCAGATGAAAGAATTCCAATTTCCAGCGAACATCTTGCACGCATACTTCTGGTTGACAAATTCATGAGGGATCTGATCAAAAACACGAACGGTCAAACGTTGGAAGACTTAGTCCGGGTGTTTGTGTGTAATTCAAGCATATTTTTGGTATATTTTAGTATCGACAAAATAACAAAAAAAAACAGGACATCGACGTAATGCTACCGAATGGACAATGTTCTGTCGGTACTGGTAGAGCATCATTTTTAAGATGTTGCCCTGAACCGAACCGAGTCAGCCCAGGGAATTAACATTTTGACCGGATATGTTTGCAATATGTTACGAAACTCTTCGGTGCGTGTGAGCCTGGGAGTTTTGCGAAGAACATGATTTTGAAGTTTCGTTTCGGTTCGCCACGCCACTGAATGGGAGGTTTGTTTTTTTTTTTGGATGGCTTTATCTTAATGCGGTTAGTTGTGGAACTGATATCATCGAGATCTTTAGTTTATGATTGTTGGGCAATTTTAAGGCCATGCGGCTATCGTCCAGGGAAACTATGATGCGGTTCTTGTTCCGAATTGAATTATGTCATGCATGTGTGCACAGATAACACAGAACACCAAAAGCATCCCTTATGTGGTAGACACTGGACGAAATGTTTTTCCACGGACCCCTCTTGCTGCTCGATGAATCTTTTCGAAGGCGAGTAAATCAAAGCGAACGTCCTCAAGAGTTCCGATATTTCGAAAATCCGACAGCTGTCATTGCTTCCTTTCGTCTACCGGATGGCCGTCTTTGGATTCCGCTTTGCCACCCAACAGGAAAATAAGAACCTTCCGCCTTCGAGGGGGAACAATTCTTCGAACGAAAGCCAATCAGCACTCGAATAACAAAACGATATTTCTGGGACCATATTTTCGGCGGTGTTTCGGAGGATTCGTGGCTAGGGCAGGGGTTGGTCACCGAGAGCATATCTCGAATAGCTTTATGAATGTTTTGTTAGCCAATGTTGTTTTGGTTAGTCAAATTTCTATACCTTCTGAATGTTGACCATTTCCATTGTGATGGCAATAAGGCACAAGGCTCGGTACGTCTTGCAGCGCTAGCCTGTTCATGTTGAAGACGATAGACAAATATCGTAAAGCATGTAATACTGTAGTTTCTTTTCTTTTCTTGGGATGTGCTGAACGAACTGAGAAGTTATTAGTTTTACCCATATGATGACGAAGGACATGGCTTCGTTTATTATTGTCCAACATTGGAACTCCGGTATGAAATATTGCTTAGTGCTTATTAAATATCACAATATGTTGGTGTTTTTAGTAAAATTGTAAATGAACCACATCCAAACCGCACCCCCGACATAATGGAAGAGTAAGGATAATAACGGGGGTAAGATTTTGCTTTGTGGAAGAGTTTGTTTTCCACACGCATGCAAGCGCACAAGGGTTGTGTAATGCGTATTGCATGCATTTAGGCGCATTTGTCATATTGGCTTGAAAATGGTTCTGGTGTTGAAAATAATGCTTCACAGTTGTATTTGATCTATTTAATCCATCCTTTTAGCTGTTCCTATTTTATTATCTATTATCAGCGGCGGATCAAACGATAGGCGGTCGTCTAGGGCCTCGCCGTGTTGGTGGTCTCAAAAAATTTGTGCCAATTGTGCGATTTTTTTAAATTTAACAGCAGAGTTAATTTATAGCAAAAAAATAATTTAAAAGGTAAACAATTGATCAAAAATATATTTCTTGGTTATATAAAACATTTGTTGCTATGTGATAAATTAAATGCAGAAAAGAATAACGACTTTGTGAGTTTAAAGTATAAAAAAATACTGCGAAATTGCACCAGGATTTCCGAATGTATAGTACCAGGAGAGCATTCACGGAAGTGGTCCAAGTATGGTTCTCCTTAGCGCATACAAACGTTTTTATATTGTATCAGTGTCTTTGTTCGTGTGAATCACGTGGAATTATGCAGACATTTTTGTCGCATTGAGTACAAATATAACTATGTGACCTACAGGAAAATATCGTGAAGAATGTTGTGCTCTTCTCTTGTATCAAGCACAATGGCGAACAATAGAAGCTAAGCTCTGAACTCGATTGAAATTAATGAGGACGAAAAGTAACGAAATGTGCACCAACACATCAGAAAATGGATGCATGTTTCCAGGTAACCGTTACCCTGGCAACTAACGAGTTCTACGAAGAGAATCTCAACGTTCTTAATAATTAATTTGGAACTTTCGTTAATGGAAGCGCTGTGACGCACTCTCTTTTCTCATTCTTTTTTGTCGCAAAATCGTTCAAAGACAACGGCTTAAACCAATTTGTTGGGCACAATTGGGAAAATTATTGCATCAAAATGGGGCAAAATGCTGCACACCCGATTTGCCACCCGTTAAGTTTGTCGATTACGTTGATTGTAATTGATTTTACGTCTCGGAAGCCCGCACAAAGGGTGACCAATGCGCCACCAGTTAAATGGCTCGTAAAGTTGGACAATTCTTAAGGATAATTCCGTTTTTTTTCTATTTTGACACGTGGCAAAACTAGTCCTTGAGTGTGTTTGTGTCGTACCGATCGTACCGGCTTTCATTTACGCCACACCGCACCAGGTACGAGTGGCCGAACGTAGGTAACAAAGTTAAATCTGGACCGGAGTTGCGGCAAGTAGCTTTTCGTGTAATGTGAGCATCGAAACGAGTAAAGTTCGCTCCTTAAAACTCCTTTTTCCCACCTTTCGTACCGCGGTCCGGACCGGTGTTGTTTGTCCCTTTATTTTTTGTTGCTGCAGAGCGGACATGTCTCGCAAGGAATTGAGGTGAGTAATTGAGAGATTAAGGGTGCCCTTTTTCGTACTTGAATGTGCAGTTCACAACTTGCTGTGGGTGTGTTGGGTAGCAAAACTTTAATGGTAGTAGGATTATCAGAAAGGGAGGAAAATAAAACATACGAAACGAAATTAATTTAAAACTAGCTTTAAAAAAACTTGTTCACTGCCCGACGGGTGTCATTCGCACAATGCGGAGAAACTTCCCGAAAGTGATCGATTAATTTAAATTAATTGAGGTTTGCTCTGCAGAGTCACTAATACTTGCTAGCTAATTGAAATGGAAAAGGATTAAGGAAAGGGGAACAGAGAAATTGTAGCTTTATTTTTCGTTTAATGGATTAGTAATTTTATCATGAAAATTTTCTTTAACTTAAAGTTTCTGGAATAAATGAAAACAAATTTATATAATAAAATCATTTACAATGAGCCTTATAAAGAGTTAATGAAATTTTGAAATATGTCAAGACAATATCAGACTTATTTAATAATCCTGAAAATGAAACAAGAAAAGAGCTAGAGTCGCGTTTAATTTGTCGAATACCTTACCGATTATCCAACGGTCCCATTTTGTAATAAGTTAATTTAGACAATTTACAAATAATTTCTCAAATTGACACCAATCTTAATAGAGAAACAACTTACATATGAATGATCTGTAGTTATGTTCTATAATTTTATTAGTCGTATCCTTGGACTCAGTACAGTACACTCTCTCTTTAGCGTGGCGTGCTTTAGCACTGCGCTTCACAATTAAACTTTCCTCACTCTCATGTCAAATCGTTGGAATTACAGTTAAAATCCGTATTATTCTGCCATCGTATAGTGTTTTCCACCTCATTCTCGTAACTCTATTAGTATATATTTTCTTTGTTTGTTTTACATTCGATCCTTCCTACCGAACTGTGCTAATTTTAATGTGAAAAAATATAACTTTTTTAAATATAGTCTTCATCTTATCGCAACATCCGTTAGATACATTATTCAACAAATCTGCTTTGGCAAAACCCAGCACGACACGGCTGCGACACGGTAATCATCTCACGTTAAGTACGAGCTAATACGTATTATGTGATACTGCATTAAAATAAGCATAGGATGTACATTTCTACCTTATTTTGAATACAACGCACGTCGCTTAGTTTCACTTCCGGTTGAGTCTTGCTTGTGCACAACTGTATTTTCATATTATTTTCTCCACGCGTTGCGTTCCGTTTGTTTCATTGTTTTATTTTCCGGGCTACATAAAAATGTAATTGATTCACTATTGGCAAACAGTGGCTTCTACACCCCTTCCCTTTCATACATTTGTACAAACGCTTTCTATAATGACCCATCGATTTCCCCCGTTGCTGTTGCTATCATCGTTCCACGTTTGTTCAACTTTATCACAGTATCGTTATTCGAAGTTATTTGTGCGCCGGCAAACCACGTGCAAATAGAATTCAAGTTGCAGTTTACTTATCAAAAACATAAAACGATTTTCGAAGATAAGCTGGTTATGGTTGGGTTGTAAAAATAGTCCCTGATTTTAGGCCATTAAAGTAAATTTGTTGTCAATCAGAGCGAAGAATGAATGTTATAGTTCCATTAAAATTGACTTCAATAACTAGCGAAAGTTTGCATATAATCATACAAAAAAATCAATGCTACAAATACAAAAGATGCGATTTCTTTGTGGAAAAGATTAGTTACATAATTTATGTTTGCTAAACCTTTATCCTAAAACAAACAGTGAGAAACTTTTTCCCCTTCACGCTTGTACATCTCAATTCCACTCGCTTCGTTACAATCACTGCTAATGATCAGCAAAAATACTAAACTTTTCTATTAGAAGATCACTCCTGTTTTGGAGGGGGAAAATAAATCATCACCGGTGCCACCCGTGTGAAGAGGCTATTGTCGGTACTAACTTGCCCGCTCAGGGAAATTCAGTTCAGAAAGCAATCTAATGTGCTTGCACGCTTACGATGGAGCTATGCTGCCATCAAGAATTTGGCATCCATTTGCTGTGTTAGTGCAGTGTGTATTAATCGGAATTGGCTCTTAACCTTTGCCACGTTCAGTGCGAACTCCAAACTGGGTGGGGGAGGGGAAGGAAACGGCTACACCGCGTGCACGTGATGGGTGTAATTGGGCGAAAGTTTCCAATTGAATAGACACAATCAGCCGCACAGACACTCACGCACACACTGGCTCATTAATGGGCGAAAAAAGTTTCGGCATGCGATGCCAACAAGTGGACCTCGTTGCCACAAGGTGGAATTGGACTATCCACGTGCCATTTCTCCCGATTGACATTCATCCGATACTTATCCGTTAATGTGTTAATCCACGTCCACTCTACTCGTTCGGCCAGTGAATTCTCTACGCCTATAGCTTTGTGTTCGTTGTACGCGACGCGTTTGAGCACCGTTTTAGTATCGTTCGATGTTCGAAAAAACAAAACCATAAGACGAACTTATGTCCAGTACTCCGATTCGTCCACCAGTCGTTGATGCTTTACGGTCCATTTCGCGCACCACCCGTCTCGATCACACTTACGGTCAGTGGTGGGGCAACGGTGGCGGTCGACATGGTCGTTGCCGGTTCGTTCAGATCATCCTCATCGTCCTCATCGTCGTCCTCACCGTTGCTGGCGAGCTCGTTCGGGCGCCGGAACAGCAGCTCATTGCGCCGGAAAAGCGGATGCTGACGGAACCGGTGCACCCGGGAACGGGCGCCAGTACAGCCGGGTGCATTAGTGGTGCCCTCGGCGGCGGCGGCTGACCCGTGGGGCATCCCTGCCGCTGCCGACACACCGACCGCAGCACCCGCGGTCGATCAGGTCGTGGCATCATTGGGGAAATCCTACATGGGTCGAATCGGTCGGTAAGGAATGGTTCTGTATCGTAAACCCGTTGTACCCGGTTGGTTGTGATTTTGGTAAAACATTTTAATACACGTGCACATTCGCAACGAAGCAGTGTATCGCGGTCGCACCAGTCCAAACCCCCAACGCAGGGAACGCATCGCGCAGCAACAACACAAACGAGTACGAGCAATGCAATGAACGGAAATAAAAGAAATGGAAAAAAAGACGCTACAATCAATGCAAATTTGGTCACCTGTCGCTTGCAGCATTCCAGTTAACAAATGCACAAAACACACGTAAACACACATTTAAGTATTAATGAGCTATTTAGTATCAGTTTCGCTTCCTTTTAATGCGTATGGTGGCCAATAATTTCACTAACTTCTAATTTAATATAACTATTATTTCATGTGATGGTAAGTATTGGGATATCAAAGGAGAAAGCACAGAAGTAAAGAGATGAATTGAGCATTTAAAATAAAACTTAAAGCGGTAAATAAACAGTGAGTGCAAGCTTAAGCTTAATCAACATGTTACAGAGGAAAAGAAAGTAAACATATCGAAATTATAGTTGACAGAAACGATGAAAATTGTGTAACTTATTTAATTACTAATTTAACAATGTTCAGGGAGTTGTGCTTTTATGGTTTTCAAAACATTAATTGGGTGTAATGAAATGTATAAGCGTGAGAAAAAAATTTGTTAGTTAAATGAAGACAATTTATAAAAAAGTAGAGCAAATTTGAACAAAAACCAATATTTTGAAATCGGTTATTGTAATGATAAAAAGATTGACAAAATTAATTAAATGAATAAAAATTGACATAAAACAATGAATGAACATAAATGAATAAAGAAACAAAATGCACAGAAGGAAACAAAACATATAAAAAGCGTAAAGAAAATATATAAATGGATAAAGTATAATAAAATACAAATGAGCTGTTAATATTGAACAACGGTACTAGCAAAAGAAATGAAAAAAACTGTACTGTATAACATATTAAGAAAAATTCTCGTAAAATTTCAAACAACGGTTTCAATGTCAGATTGTTGTATTTGATTACAAAAAAAGGAAGAAAGCTTTTCTAAAAGAATGTATGTAGGTTAGGAATTAGCTACTGATGACTATCGTGGAACGTTTGCATGCATTAATTAACTGACACCAATTTACCCGTTTTGTAAAGCTTGTTTATGCTCGTGTCTGTTTTAGTACGGCCCAGCAGCAAGCATTGGACGTTTGCCCTTCATGCGAGCAAGCAACGAACCAACCGAACCGAGCAGCCGAACCAATAGGTGGTACCTTCCACGTGGAAGCGTGTCTTCGGTTTTTTTTGTCGATCGGCGTCCTTCGGACCAGCTGTGGTTTGCGATGCTCATCCCATCACAGCATCCGCTCGTCGACGCCATCGAGCGAGCGGGTGGTCGGCGAAGGACAATGCGTCGTAATGGAGACGGTCGGTTTGTCCGTGGCCCAGCAAAGCATGGCATGCCGCAGCAGCACTAGGATGGACCGTGGTCGCTAAGCATGGTGAAGAAGGGGCGAATGGGGACAGGTTAGGGATGGGCGAATTGTTTTAGCGTGTTTGAGGTGGGCGCCGATGTTAAATGAGAAAAGCACAACATGCACAGCACCAGGCAAAGGCAAACGCGAACGCAACCCAGAACAAGTTTAATGCGAGAAACGTAACGTAACGCTATAATGTAACGCTTGCTAATAGAAAATCGCTGTTGGATGTTGAAGGGTGACAGAGTGTACGAATGTGCCTGTACTTACGTGGAGCGGGATGCGCTGGTTGAGCGATTTGTTTTTGTTCTTCTTAAAGGAACACAGCAACAGTTCGCGCATGCCTTTACGAAAGTTGCGGCTCAGGAACGCGTACAGGAGCGGATTGACGCCAGAGTTGAAGTACGTCACCAGAAAGGTGAGAGGAGTGAAGAGCGCATTAAAGTTGGAGTCACCCTTATAGTCGGTGGACCTGGAGTTGGTAGGAAGAGGTTTAATAAATTGTGAGAGTTTTAATTAATATGTATGAAACATAAGCTGACGTTATCATATTTAAAATTATAAATACAAACTCATCTTTCCTTCAGGACTTTCAATGATGTAGGAAATGAAAAAACACCTTGTCAATCCAAAGTCGTTGCATTCATTAGTAAGTATGACGTCTCCTTCCTTATCAGACGTATTCTTCCTTATCAGACGTATCCTTCCTTAAACCACTGAAGGAGATGGGTCGTTTAATGATAAACGTGTCGCCGAAGACGAATTGGGATTTAGAAGGGCGTCCATTAGAACTTTTCGGAACATACTTCATTTGGAGGATTTTCTCAAATCAAATATTGTTTTCCGGCCAGTTCCGGCCAGCTGGTGTAAGCAAGTCTAGTAGGCCTTTTAAAGCTCATAATGCTCAATGCATACATAATTAAATGAACGCCAGAAGCAATGGACCAACAATAGACAGCTTTATCCATTTAATATTATTGATGATTATTATCCCATCCCATACAATCTCATAACCTTCTAATGACTTCAAATGAATTGGACAAAGTATTATGATATCCATACCAGAAAAACCTCAATTCCCTTTATCCTTTTTACCACATAAATCATCTAGGGGACCTGTGGTCAACGCAATCAGCTCCAAGCGCCATGAATCAGGTTAGGTTAAATGGACAGAGAGCAAACCCAGGTAGATGACACTAGCGCATGTCCTTCATTGAGAAAATCATTATAATGCCACCGCGCCGGTGGCGGCGCCGGTGCGATATTTCAATTAAACGTGCATGATTAGGCCCTTTTGTCGGGCGTTCGACCATCTTAATAGCAATTTCGTATGCGAGCCCGCACTGTGACGTTACTTCATTACGCGTCCTTTTTTTTACTTTCGCACGACAAGCGTTTTGGCTTATCATTTTATTTTACCATGTCCTGAACGTCCTGCTGACGTCAGTGCGCTCTATCGGACGGGACAACGATGGTCGATAAAAATGAAATATGAAGTCACTTTGGCTAACGGTTACGCCGGTTACTCGTTGCAAGTCGTCCACCGGCGTGATCCAACGGCTACTCACCAGTATTGCCACATCTTCCGCGCATGAAACGGCAAGTTGCAGAGGGCGAAAGTGAGCACCACCACCATCAGCATGCGAATAACGCCGCGGCGCGCCCGCAGCACGTTGTTGGACGAATGGGACACCTGCGTCAGCTGGGTGCCGTGCCGTTGGTGGAAGCTGTTCTGTGCCGGCCAGGTAGTAACCACCACCTTATCCGACTCCACCGATACCTGGGGGTGAGGCGAGATGTAGGTGTGGTGTTAGACCAAACAAAAAAGCCCCTTCTTAACCGGTATCTCCGGTGTGCCGGGCGGATGTGGACATCACAATTCCGTCGACGGACACTTACCTGGCTTTCGGTGACACCTGTGGTTCGCTTGTCGTACTTGCTGCTTGGCTTCCGGTGGAAATTGCTCGAGTAGCTCGACGAGGTCGTGTTTTGCAGCGCAATGTGACGCTCCAGCCCCCGTGAGCTTTTCCACAGCGCTATCGCTATTCGGCTGTACAGGACCTGTAGGGAACGGGACGACGAATGGAACGTGTTCATGAAGCTGTTCGGTAGACGCGGAAGAAGGAAATGGAAACACACACACATACACCCGCTAGAGTAACACGTAATGAGCACTTACCGTCATAACCAGAAGCGGCAGTAGGTACAGCAGGGCAAAGTTGATGATGTCGAACAGCTCGGAGTTGAACATTTTCCGGTTGACGATGCAGATCGTTTCCAGCTGGTCATCGCCGAGGTTGTTCGTGATGGTGCGTACGAAGATAAACTTCGGGATGGAATAGACGGCGGACGTTATCCAAACGGCCACGATGACCAGCTAGATGAATTTAGATGCAGATTAATGAGAGCGATAAGAGATGTTATCTGGGTGCTTCCTTTATTTGTTGTGGAATAGTGTTACGTCTGCACCAGGAAGCATAAGCCCGATGTCTTAATTTACTTGTCAAAACCTGAATTGAATATCCGACGAATTATTTTTAAGTCAATCTAAACGAACATTATCAAAAAATTGAAATAGAATAATTTATCCTTCATGTTGGTGGCGTTTGGATTGACTTATTGTATTATTTTAAGGATTTCAATAATTTTTCTTACCATCAATCATATAACGTTATATGTTTTCTATAGCTATATTACTCTCTGTACTATTAATATCCCACGGCGTAGTCTTTTGCTCGCCCGATTGTATGTAATTGCTATTATTACGTTCGTAATATTCGCCAGCTATTGCCATTGCGATACTCGTGGTGTGGTATTGTTTTCTCTCACCGATTGAACCGTGAAAATGTCGAGCCTGCGTGTTTCGGAACGTGTTTAGTATTTCGATTGTCACAATTTCTGCAAGTTTGCAAACCGGTAATGATGTTATAACCGACACAATCTGTCAGTGTACTATGAAATAGCTAGCATTGTCATAGAATATGAATAAAATCATATTACAATCATTCGAATTCTCTTTTCCGTTTGATATTTGATACCTCATGGTTCTTGGAATACCATTTCTGACTTTCCTAATTTAATAAAAAATCGGTGTAGGTTGTGTTTAAAATTTAGTTGTGTTAACATAGTACAACAATTTTGCTCGAAAACCGCCGAAAGGTATGCAATTGAGCACACCATACGCATAGCATTCGCATAGCTTACGTAGCATGGCATACGAATGGTATACCTTTAGGCGATGTTTGAGCAAAATTGCTGTACTAGGTTAACACAATTTAATTTGTAACAATTTTAAACACAACCTACACTGAGTTTTTATTTTTGTTTGTAATAAATGACAGCCAAAATTGCGCTATTTCATACACGCGATGAAAGCACCTTAGCACATATTGCATACTTTCTGGCGTTTAATATTGCTCTCCAAAATGTGGTTGACTCACTTACAAATTGGGTTTGTTCTCAACACCAAGGTACAAAACAAGCAGGAAACAATCGAATATTTTGTTCAATATTTTTGAAGATGAAATAAAGGCGTAAAAAAAGCTATTCGAGCTATAACGAAAGAATATGTCTAATTAAACAAATCAGTGAAAAGCTTAACGAAAGCACTCGAAAGTGCATTAGATTAGGCAGATGTTTGTGCTAAGGCTTGAGCCACTCGTTGCCAGCTTTAGTTCCCTTCTGTTATGAATTATAGTACAGCTGGAATCCCGTCGTTTATCTTTCGCATCTAAACTGACTCCTACAGCAGCGCACCTTTCTGGAAGGTAACTGAAAGTATGCATGTGTTGTTGTGGCATGTAACATGCATGGTGACGGTGCAAGCGTAACTAAAAATCAACAACGGCGACACAAGAGCATCTCCTTCCTTCAAACGGCCCCGGCGTGCCACGGAGCCAAAGTGCAACGCGTGACAGATTGTTCCTTTTTGGTGGGGCAGTTAAGCTGATTATTGGCTCCGACCGGTGGCTGTCCGTGTCTCGATGGAGGGGCAACCACAAAAGCGCACACTGTTTGTTGGCGAGATTAAACTTTTCCGGCCAGCGTTCGGTACGAATGGAGGCAACCATCTGATGCGTGCAGCTTTTCCTGAAGGCAAAGCTGCATTGTGGGCAGCGAGTGCAGCAACATGGGTGCAATATTGTTTGCTCTACTGCTTATCGATCTGCGGACAACGGCACGACATGGTAAGACGTCGATGACGTTCCTTTGTGTGGACGATCGTTTCGAAGGACAAAGGACCAGCGCTCGCTTGTCCGCTTGCCGTCGTGGGCGGATAGGATGGAGAGTGAGTGCGAGGCGATATCGATTCCCTTCGATTCAGTGCGACGATTGAGTGGATACGCAACGGAATGGAACAACGCGAACTGTTCTGGCTTCTTGGTTGTACATTCAGCTGTCGTTCCAGGATGAGTGGCCCTTTCGAGGGGTAATTAGGGAATACTTCAAGTCGCATCAGTACACTCGTACTACTGAATGGAAAGTGCAATCGATCGTGACATGTACGTCAGGATGGTCTTTTTGTTCTGTCAAGGAACATTTTATGGACTAATGATACGCTTCGGGGTGAGGATATTTATTTAAGCCTAGTCCTGAATCTGGAGTTTCCAGTTTGAATAAAGTTCACTCCAACTATGTTAAATATCTTAGTATAAAAATTTTCTATAAAACTCTATGACATGTAGAGGATGATTTTTAATTTAACTTGACATTCATATAATCATGATTGATTAGCTCAGTTGAATATTTTGTATCGTGTTTTACGTTACGTTTTATTTTTTTTCCTCGATTGCATCAAATGCACTTGCTACTTTTTTTACAAAATGGTCTCTCTCCTCCACTTCAACTCATGACAACATTGTTGTCACAGCTCAAACGTCAAACAGACGAACAAAGTTTATTATTAAAAGATATGATATTTCAATAAGTTTTCCGATTCATTTGTTAAACCGGCCCAAAAATGCAAATTACCAAACAAAACAATACCCTCTATCCTTACTATATTCATGCAGTTGTATCGGCACGTTAACATTCCCATAATAGAGTTGTTTTGGAACGTACAATAACACACTCAAAAAAATCTATTCCCAAAACCTTTCTTCCTCGATGTGATTAATCTTTACTGTTTTTAAACAACGTAAACGTTCAACTACACCGAGTGAGATACGAACAGCTGTTTCGCATAGTTTGGCAAACACCAAACCGTTCTACTTACCCGCAGCCGGCGTGATGTGAGGATCTGCTTGCACGTGATCGGATGAATGATGGCAAAGTAGCGCTCCATGCAGATGACGACCAGGATGAATATCGAGGCGGTGTAGCTGAGCGAATGCACGAACTGGTACATCTTGCAGAGGAAGTCACCAAACACCCAGCTGTAGGAAGTAAATGGTAGACAACAAGCAAAATGTTATTGACGGGCTGTCAACGTACGCGGTACACGTAGAATCCGAACTGTTTTTGGTTTGGATGCAAAGATTCGCCGGAATAATGTAGCAGATGGGAGAGATTACAGCGAAGCAAGTACGGTGACACATGACACATCTCGTCGCTATGGGATAATGTACGGATCTTCACTTTCTTGATGACGACATCAGGTTCGCATCGAGTTGGAATTCAGTCTTTATACTTAAACGTATTGGAATTTTTCCCGGTTCGTCGATTTTTTGGATGCGATTCTTCATTGGATACAACTCTATCCCATTGAACAGGCGGGTAAAACAGATCACCCGCACAACGAAGTTTTATGAAACCTCAGGCAACACCGTTTCGCGCTGTTTGTTTATTAGTGTAAGCATATGTCCGGAACAGCTGTGTGTGTTTGTTTGCAATTGTACTTCCCGCTATTTTGGGTGGTTCTTTTCCTAGCGTGTGGTGTGGCGTCTAGGCGGGTAACATTTTATAACGTGTTGGGAACATAAAATGTTCCTCCGGCACGGAGACTGTTCGCTCGCACTATTACACAAGCCCAGTGGAGAATCAATCCCCTTGGAGGCCCAGGGCGGTATTATAGTTGGGGCCTCTTATTTTAAAAACGATGCAGGAGTGAAGGGGAACTTGAGGGGAGGGGACTTGAAATGAGACAAGGCGAAAAGCGCAGTAAAAAGGGGTCTACTCCGCCTACCGCTTGATCCGCCGCTGCACAAGCCCCGTGTAAACATTTGCTCTTAAATACGATAAAGGAAACGGAAAAATTGTGAAAAATAACGTCCGCTATGATGGAATGTTATGCAAGGATACACGTCACATTTGTAGCATGCTGTTGGCACAATTGATGAAGTGTAGCTCAACACGACTCACTGTAGAACCAGACACCGATACCCAAAGAGTCTGTAAGTTGGTTTTTAAATTTTACTACTTTTTATAACATATAAATTGATGGAATATAAAACGAATTGTTATGTGTTCAAAAGTAAGCATTTAATGTTATTATTTACATTTTATCTTTTCACTATTTTCGAACTTATGGATTTAACAAACATTAACAAATTATTGGGTATTATTGGCTTCTTCTTCCTTATTTCAGTAAAATTGAGGTTTATTTGAAATTGTTCAACTTATATTTATATTACACAATAAAATATTAAACTTTATCAGCTGTCATAAAGCTGTCGTCAACTAAAAACTGGCATTAAATAATCATAGCATTTGATAACTAGCAACATCTCTACAGTATTACTCATTTTTGTTTGAAACTTTACTCAACAAAAGAAAATTATTTAACTAACAAGGAAGAAGTATGTTTGTAACCGAAACCTCCTGCCTTTTATTTAGATGTTTCATTAGCTACATTCAAATAAACCTCTCCGAATTTAGCTTCAACACCATCAGCGTAGGGCGCACAATCTTTTTCAACAACACTCCTCAGCAATGCAAACACCATCACTGCCTTTAGAATCTTTCATCCATTTTATCCCAACAACGTCAGAGAACCGTAGAATAGTGGTTAGCTTTTGTGTTCTGCTTTCATAAAGAGGGAGCTTCGTTTCTTCTCTATCTTTCTCAAACTTTCTTCTTCCCTCGTATGCAAAATTGACAGCGACAACCTAACGATCGTTATTTTCCCTCACCGCAGCGTAAGACATCCACTGGTACCACCAAAGTTTTCCTGCGCTACGTGCACGCAGATACGCTGGTTCGCAAATGTCTGCAACCAAACGCGCCTTCTTCCATCCGCAACACACAAGACAACAACGAAGCACTACCGCACAACAATGCGAAGGTACTGTAGGGGCTTGATTCCACTCGAAATTTTGTCTCGCGCTTAGTTGCAATGCCAGCGCCATCGTATTACGCCCAGATTTGGGGATCATGTTGCGGGAGAACTTTTTGAATGGGAGCGTCCTGCTTTGGCGGGAACCTTGTAGGTGATATAACGTGGCGGACGTGGTGCAGGAAATTGGATAGCATCCCATCCGGTGGCAAGAAGCCTGCGCTACTATCAACTTTAATTATGCTCGCTAATTAGGTAAAGGGATTATGTGTCCACGTGGAATGGGGGGAAAAGATGATGGAGACACACGCACACACACGCACTTGGAGTTATGCATCAAGTGTGTGATGTGGTGTTTAAATACTACTCATGTGTACTTTGCTCACATAAACTATAGCCATCTGCTATGGGAATGAAGATGATGTTGATGTTAAAGTTGGTTCACGTTCATGCTGCAAAGCCAAAGTACAGCTAGAACTCCCCGAACAAAACTCCCTTTTCTCCGCCCTGGACTTTTGACAAACGAACTGAGCAAACCTGAGCGGATCAATAATTAAAAATGTCGTTCGCTTCGCTTTTCCATCGTCCAATTGGAAACGTGGTGGTTGTTTTTTTTAAGTTACAGTCTGGCATCACCACCGCACCGATGATTACAATCAGCAGCATCATTAAAGATTAATAATTGACGTAGTAATGGCAGCTTGTTCGCTTCATTGAAGCCGTCCTTCGAGAACTTGCGCCAAAAAATAAGAGGAAAATTCCAACGGACTTAAAAAAAAACCCGGCAAAGAAGAAACAAACGAAGCATTGCCATTCTGCTCAACGTGCACGAGTTACAGCAAGAGGGAAAGTCAAATACCATCAAAATTGTAATTAATGTCCCTCTATTAGCCGCATTTGGAGGTTGATTTTTGGCATGCCATTGCAACCGGTGTTGGATGAAGATTATGTCCGGTTCGGTGATTTTTGGTTTGATTTTTAGAATTTTCCGCCCTCATTAATTGCTATCGATTAGTTACGCAGATTGTTGGGCGGTTGGAATGGCATCTTCACGCTGGGGAGGTATTAAGGAATGTTTAAAATCAATTATTGTCCCAAATCGAATACCCAAACAGTAAATTCTCCGAATCGCTATCCATTGGAGTGAACAAAAGCATAGTATTTTGAAGTAAACGTAGCACGTCGAGAGTGAATGTCATTCACGTGGCTGGTGGGACTTACCTTTCGATCAAGTAGATAGTAAGGTTCTGCATCACGCAGAACACCCCGACGCACAGGTCGGCAACGGCCAGGTTCGCGAGGAAGAAATTTGTTATCGAGCGTAACCTTCTGGAGAGTGTCACCACTAGAATCACGAGCAGGTTGCCTGAAATGAAGAGGAGGGAAATGTGGGGTGAAAAACAGCACTCACTCAGCACGCACACAGCAATGAAATGATGACGTGCTTATGGTGGAGTTTTCAATAAAAACTACGCTCCTGAAGCTGATTGACGGAGGTGCACGGAGAATGCCGAATGATGTATCCCCGTCGGTGCTGCTACTGACACGTTATCCGATATCCAAGAAAATTTCAACCGAGAAGGGTTCACTGACGACGTTGCAAACCAGCAAGTCGGGAGTTTGGGAATATCTTTTCTACAATTTCGTGCCCCTCTCCCGAGGGAGTTTTGATATGAACGCGCGAAAGTCTCGGAAAATCATCCTTGAGAAGCAATCGTGATCGACCCTTTTTTGGTGTTCCGCTTGGGGAGATATTAAGGGAGTTATCTTTAGCCCATGCTCCATGGTGAATTCCTTTCGGGGAAAAAAAATCGGACACGCCACACTATACCACCATGGTGATGCTGGGAATGAAGCGCTACTATCGGAGGTCGTTTCAGTTCAGTGGCAATGAACCGGAATTGCGTATCACAAAGCATGTCTAACAGTAGCGCTAACAGAAGTCCAAGTGATAGCCGTATTTTTTTCTCTCTCGATGGATCCGTCTGATAGACCATTTTGGAACAGACAAACAGGCCACAGATCGGCGAGTTATTCTGCTATTCAGATTAATTGAAATGAAAGTTTTCAGATTATCTTTTCAGCATGGTCCGGTAGCAAGTAGGGTAGGTATATAAATCATATCATGGACCATAAACTTGTCAAATGGAAGTTTTGAAGTTTGCATACAATGGTATTTAAAAGATATCGTTCATGGTTTAGGTTATTGCCTCTGAATTTTATTATTATGTGCTAAGAATTCATTATACCTGGGATTTTTTAACGAATAGTTAAGTATGAATATATTATTCAAATTGAGGAATAAATTAACATAACATTTAAATTGTTAATCTTAAATTACTTTTAAGGTTTAGCGTTAGGTGTTAACGAGTAACGAAACCATGGTACACTAATACACAGATAAACTTCCTAAAAAATGGCCTAAATTTGCTTAATTTAATAAATAACTTAATTTAAAACCTATTCAGGTGTTATACCTACTCAATTTGAGCATATATTTGATTCATAATATAATCTGGTCCAGTGTTTGTACCTAACTATTACAACTTTCAGCTGCGATATGATCATCTCAAGCATAATCCAGAACGAGATAATTGATAAATTAAACAAATGTTTCGTTGAATTGCTCATTAAACAGTCGTATATGTGGTATCGCAAGTAATTACGCGAAAAACAAATTATAAACTCTCACCGTGCCAATCGATTCACACTCTTACAGTACCACTTCAAGTGCATCGAAGCGCAATGTAATTTAAATTTCACGTTTACACTACCGAACCTACCGAAATGATAATAATTTCGGTGCCCAAATAAATACAATAAATCATCGTGCGCGTTGATACGCTGGTCTGTAATTGTTTTATCGAACGCTGGCCTCGGCACACGTACCGTGGGTTTTTGCGGTCACCGTGCGTCATAAATCATCACGGAAGCATATTTGGTCACGATGAAATTGGTGTTTGCCCCAAGTGTGGCCTCATGAGCTACCGGCGGGGGTCGATAAATGGGGCGGCCAACGGAAAGCAAAAGTACAGACATAATTGGCAGGCCAAACTTAACGACACCCGCAATCAGGAGGCCATAAATCTGCTTATCTGCTGTGTACCGCGTACGACAGTACGGATTGCGGAGTGAATGATTTTTTTCTCTCGATCCAGCAGGAAAGAAAACGGATTTCCTCTCCGTTAGCGTGTTATCGAACCGGATAGTTGGTTTCGGGATAATTTCGAACAAAACTTATGGCAAAAATCAACCCAAAAACAACCACTTTCAATCACAATCACTCCGGTATCGCGCATTCCGGGAAGCGGGCTCGTGATGCCAAACGCTGTACTGTACTCGACGGTGCTTGATTAACTGACCAATCGGAATTGCGTTTTCCTGGAAACTTCTCACACAATCACACACGTAATCATATTCCGCGAAGGAGCTTCGTAGAAAAAGTTATCCCAAAACCTGCATGTATTGGAGTGGAAAACACATTTCCAGGCGCATGACTTTCTTCGTGGGAATGGCCGCTTCCCGAGGCAATGGAAAACACAAAGCAAAAGCTATGTGTAACACGTGAAAGGAAACACTCTACCGGGTTCGGTGAAGTCTTTTTTTTTTGTTGCCCGTAGCGAAAGTGGCAGTAAAGCACGGAACGTCAAGGAATGGATAACTCCCCAGGATGGGGAGATGATAAATAATTCAACCGGGACTTTACCCTGGATGGACGATTCCTTACGGTACTGATTGCTATCAATAGCTTCACTCGCTTCAAGTTGATCCGTTTGCGATGCGGAGGAACAAAGTTCATTGGCGGAGGTCGGTAAAGTGTTGTTTTTCAAGTTGTTTCTTAGGCACCACCCCCCCATGTGTGCGGTGGTTTTGAAACGGTGGTAACGCAAAAACAACACCGTTCCAGTTGATTTGTGGAAAGTGTGTTAGGAAAATGTGTGTTTTATTCGGTGTTTACGGGGTGCTTCGTTGATGGTATTACCGCTACCGAGACACACGTGCGTTGACTTATTTAAGGTTGATGACTCTTATAACTTCACTTTGACAGGACGATTGCCTTTGTGGGGATTTGAACTGCAGTTTCGTAAGAATGTTCAAGCCCACCGTAACTCATCAAGTAGTCCTCAAGAGCAGACAAGTATTTATGGCTAGAATTCATCAAAAACAATCTTATCTCCGGGGCTGATATGTTCCGTATCGTATCGTCAGCAAATATCAATATTCAATTTTATCGAAATCTTACCGAAGAAGCAGCAACAAAACACCAGCGAGTAGAGCGTTATGAATATGACCCGCACGTCCGTCCGATCGAATATGAACTCCTTGTGCACAAAGTTGGTGAACGAGTGTGTTAGATTGCCACCGTCGGAAAATTCCAACCCCGTCCCGTTCACGTTCAGCAGGGCCGTTGTGAGCAGCGGTGCAACCGATCCATTTGCACCACCCAACGAAAGCATGGTGGCGGGTGACGTGGTGGCATTAACCACCGTGGAGTAGTTGCCCAGTGTGGAGACGTTTCCAACGACTGGTGAAGAATTGCCAGCCGCCAGCAACAGTCCACCACCGTTGGCCGCACCCAGCTCATCGAGAAAGGCCGCGCTGGAGCTGAGGAAACTCATCACACCGACGGAACTGGTGGTGGTGGTGGTGGTCCCGTTGGGAAAGTCTAGCATGTTTTAACTGCTCCAGTTACTGGCAGGTTGGTGGGGGTTTTGATTTGGCTTGTTATATCACGCCGTGGGACGTTCCTTTCGATCGTTCCTCACACCACCTGCATCCGGCTCGGATATGATTGATGGCTTCTGCAGGTAATCTGCCCCATTCGTACTGTTACCACCTGTCCGAACGCTGTGCTTAATGGGTGGTTTTAATCAGCAGTGTGGTCTCTGCATGTGCGTGTGGGAATTGATTTTTCATCGCTCACTTCAACACCATCTGCTGCCGGTTTGGGTGGGTCGATGCGATGTGTATCACTTAATTGCTGTCTTCCGCCGCGGGTGGATTAACGGTAATTGAGTGAATTATCTGTGAGAGTAAAGAAGAAACAAGAAAGAACAACCAACGGTTGAATATTAATTCCCGGTGCGGTAAAACGTATTAAAGTTATCATCACTCGCAGTTGGAGACGCGTGCGCTCGCTTTCGTGCGTTTGGTGGAGGCGCCTGGTAGCTTTCAGGTCGCGCATGATGGAGACGCCCGGTAGTTTTCATTTTACGCAAGGCAATGAAATTTTTTTTTGTAAAAATAGATTGGCAGTGAAAAAAAGCTGTAACCATCGATGGAGACGACGCTGTAAAGTGACGATAACGATGCGAGTAGGATAATGAAAATTTAATTTCATTATTCTACCTTCCCCGTAGAGCCGGTTACGCTTACGTTTGTACTCGCGAAGCGAAATGAAAAGCGAATGTGTGCACACTAGATCGTGTTTTTGTTTTATTTTCGATAGCCCCGAGAGACAAGGTAACCGAGACGGAACAATAACAGCGACCACCAGCATATGCCATCTTCAAACAGGGTGGTTACGCGTTCCGCAAATGGGGAAAAATAATGGCACCATTGCTGCGAGTAAATCATTGGACGCAAATAAACGAACGAACGGAACAACAAAGTGGAGGTATGAAACATAAACTTCAATCTGAACATTCCCGAACGCCCGAATGAATGCGTGCCGTGCGCAGCTGTTTGTGTATGTGGTTATGCGTACGCAAGACATCACCTTAGTTCGGCTCATGTCGCACCGAAAGAAAGTATGCTCCGACGCAAACCGGAATGTACTATGAATTAAGTTTGAAACGAAATTAAAATATTTTTGTGGCTGTTGCCACTGGGCGTAGCATTATTTATTGCTTTTGTACAAAGGTTACATTATTGAAATGCGCTGAAATGGAATAGACGATCCGCGCTCTTCACGGGCATCCAAACGGTCCAAAAGCTTCTCCGTTTTGGAACGAAATTAGACTCCATATGTGCGTCGCATGAAAACGGTTCCAAGGTGGATTTGTGAGGCGTATCGTGGTACAAAGCACTCATGCAGGCACATAAAAACAACAATGAATGTGTGCTGTATTTGTCTGCCGTATCGCAGAGATGCGTACAATAATTTAGTCACTGTATCTCGACCGACAGACACATTGCGTTCCGACACACACAGCGCCGCGCGTATATCCTTGAGCGTTGGAGTTTTGGGAGAAAAGATAGGGGAGTAAATAAAAACCGGAACAGGAAATAGGAGAATGATTTATATTTAGGCGTCGTGGGAGACTCCGAGCTCAGCACTAACGATCAGTGTGATTGCGAGACATAATAGCTGCTGGTTCCGAAACGAAGTGCTACGGTGTCCAATATTTTATCGTCTAAGATGGCATACGACCTCCGGGGTTGTTACAATCGCTAGTGCACGAGACAGCCGGATGGGTATAACCCTCTCTCCAGCTACCGGCAGACAAACAGGTTTCTTTTAGATAATGATTTGTGACAGATCATGGCGCACGTCCTGTGCGGTTTTACCCGCAAGTGGGCGCAGATGATGGATTGCAGGAGGAAATTAGTTGAGCAATGGTTGTTCACGCGACAAAAGGAAGATATGACAGATGCGTAAGAACGATCCACAAGATGGCGCACATAAATAATGAAATAAATCTTACCACAGACTGGAAACAAAATAAGGTGTAAAAGGTGGAACTGACGGTGCTTGACATTTGGGGCAACATGGGGGAAGTCATAAGCGCCCTACCATCCAGAAGTACTTAAATTTTAGAGCTGTGTAGTAAAAGGATCCATCATTTAGGGAACCCATCGTTACCAAAAAATTGTGATAACAAAAAATGCAAACCTGCTCATAAAAGTTGTTTACTATCTTAGGAAAGTTCTATGGACATTTCTTACCGTTTTCCGGAGCCATTGAGATGCCTTTTTTTTTTTTCAATGTTTTGTTGTTCCACACAAAAGATGGAAATGGTGTACCAAACTTGGGATAAATAAAAGCTTTTGAAACTCACAAACTAACTGTTCTAAATCATTAATGTCCTCGGTCAATTTTATATGCCACCGGTGTGCAGAAGAATAGAAAACAAAACCGATCCATTAAGCCATTTTGTCGTGCAATGTATCATTCGTTGACTCCTGCTGGAGTGTTTGGTTTGGTTGTGTTTCGAGGGGATACTCTTCACAATTTATCGTTTGCGATGTTTTTAGCACCCAAAACCCCGTAGCCGGGCGCAAACCACTTTGTGTGCTTGCGTGTGTTTTCACCGCTCGCCTAAAAACCAACATTTCAGCTCCAGCTGCATCATTACGGGTGATCAGTTTTCATCTCAATTTCTAACAAAAACAACGAACATCCCAAACACGAAATGACAAAAGTTTACTGTTCGCTTCCATACCGGTGCCTACCGGGGTTTGCTGGAACAGCAGGCGAACCTAATCCATTTTTGTCAAGAAGCTTTATTGGACCCTGCAAGTGGACAAGCGATTCTCGTTTCGATTTGCGGTTGTGTTCCCCCTTTTACGCTTCATTTGGCCATCAAATTGCATCCTTCGGTGGGAATGGCATCGCCACCGTACCCATCCTCGGTTTCTGCTGACGATGCGATGAAGTTGTGAAATCGATCGTTAAATTTGCCATGAGCATCCGCTTCGTTTTGCGATGCAGCAGTTTGTTTTCGTTCGTAACGCTTTGGGTGGACCGGCTTAGATTATCGGGTTAGGTTGAATTGTTGAAAGAATGGCTTACCGTTTAGATAGAAAACCAATACGGCATACAATCGACAATCGGAAGCACTGGCGCTGGCGATGTTTGCGACTTGCCGGGGGAACATTATCGAGATGATTGTTTTAGATTCGCTTTTACGATAATGTTGGTAGACGAGTTTTTTTTCCTGGTGGAGCAACAATTCTTTTCAATTTCTCATCTTCATCAATGCTTTATCGTACGATCGTAATAGGAGTCCTTCAAATAGTTGATTAAGAGAGAAAGAGACTAGATGTTAGACTAGACTAAAGTAGAGCTGTAAAACTAGAAAAAATGGCCGTCATGTACTTACTGGCAATTACTAATTTCAGCTTAACTTTTTATCTAAAAAGTTTATAATCCATATTCTTTTTAAAGCAATCAGTTCAGGAAAATCAGAAAGTTTTCCTGTTTCTATTCAAGATTTTTTGTTTACATTCTGAATATCATCCCATAAATATTTATGGCTAAGCCCGGAAAAATTAGCAGCTGCAAAATGTGTACCAAGCACGCTTCCTGAATCACAAAACCCAAACAACAAACCCGTTCACCCGTTGGACCAACGGGGCAATAAACTTACAAATCTAAAGTGCAGTCGACAGGCTACCACGCGCTAGAGGATGCACAAACGATAGTCCACCAAGAGCGTGGTGGTTCGGAGTGTTTAATCGTAAACATTCGGCCCGTACGGCGTTCAAAGTGGGACCAAAAATCATCTGTTTACTGTATCTCACGATTGCAAATAAAAATCCGAAGCTAAATTTTACGATTCGATGAATGAAATGCGCTGGCATGGGATGCAAGAGGTTTTTGTAAATATTTTTTATGGTTGCAATTATTCGTCCACAGCGTGCCGCGCTGCTTGCTTGTTTGTGTCTGGTAATCGTTGCGGGAAACTGTGGCTTGTTTTATTGTTACGTTGGAAGAACCACAAAAGCACACCTAACCGTTCTAAAACCCAACGGTCCGATGTCTTTATTTACGCAGTGGAAGGCAAAGAGCCAGCTCGAGAGCATCTTTGCTAAAATCGTAAAGAGCTCAAGCTGCCGTGTGGGATCGCACTGTCAGCTGTTGCGGTTCCGTTCTATCCGTTTTGCTTCAACACTCCGAGGTGTCCGATCTAATTGATAGATGGTTTAGCGCAGTTTCGCTGCATGCATTGCAATGTGGTGTGGTTTGAAGCAGAATCCTTCATCAAACCGTCACATAAATCATGAAAAAGAATAAAACCACGTTCGTGTGGTTAGGGGTTTGCGAGAAATTTTACTGATGGTTTCTTCAATTTACCGTACGGAATGTTAAATTTGATTAAGGGGGTAGTTTACTGTGTAAATTTCTTTTTCAAAATATTCGCTTTCACTTTTTGGGGTTTCAACATAATTGAAATGCCCTATTTATGATGACATAAAAACTACTTGAAATATAAAAAACTAACTATTTTGGGGGGTTGTGAATGTTTCTAAACTATTAACGATCTCTATACTGCCCGCCAATCAGAAGGTTACTGTCAAAAGTGTCACGCTGAATTTAATGTAGCAAATGAAAGTAATCCAATCTAAGCAACCAATTAATGCTTTCTATGGTTTGCCATCCATTCAAAGTTATATTTAACAAATATACCATAATCATCTATTTATTTGTCTCCGGGCTGCCACAGTGTACTGCCACCTTAAAATGCGCCGAAGATGCTCATCTAACGATCACATACGGCAACTACAGCTAAACTAATGGGCCTATCCAGATGTGGAAAGTTGAACACGTTTAACAAGTGCGTTGAATCTGTTGGCAGTTAGCCAAATAAAATCATTTCCCAGCTTGTAATACACTTGTCATGCTCGTTGGCGTTTGCTTCAACGAACCGTGCGCTGTTATTCATCCAATAATTTAAGCATTACAAAACAAGATGGGAAATGGAAGATGTTAAATTTAATAAGATAAATGAAAGGAAAAGAAAATAGACAAAGTAGCAGGAATGTTAATACATTGTTTCTAAATGTTAAATAGTAGTATATTTTTTATATTTAAGAATTAAAATTAAAATTAAATAACAAATAGATTATGAGATTTTTAATGATCCGTAGATTAATCTACAATGAACAGATGAGAAATCATGTCTACTCTAGACGAGGAACTAAAAACCTTGAAAGTATACAATTGCATCGGCACTGAGCCAATCTACTACAAACCACTAATGCATCCGTAATCAAGAATGCACTCGAAATATAATGCACTGGCGCTCGTCCCTCCTCACCCCGAAAAAAACGATTACCATCCGTCCGTGATAAGTTTTCCGATGCTATCTCAGTTCGGATTCCCCAAAACCGCGGTAATTGAGCGGATGAAAATAGATCCGACTTCATTGCAAGCGCACTTGAAAGCCGCGTACGCAAATCGCTCAAGAAAACCTTCAAACCCTGACCATTAGAAGGCCGCTGCAAGTACGCAAACACGATACAAATTAATCCTCCACCGTGGGAGATGGGACGGAGCACAATTTCATGCCCGTCGCGAAAGTGATCCCCGCGAGCAGCAATATAGGGGATGGTGTAATCTCGTTTAGCCTTTTTTTGTGCATCTCCCCCTAGTGGAGTCAGCAGTAAAATTGAGAACGAAATGTTAGAAGGCATTAAATTGCATCCTTCTTTGACGTAATTTATGCACGTCCTGGTTGCACACTGTGAGCGAATTACGACCGATTGTAAATTGCATTATAAACAAGTTGAATCTTCTCGAGACCATGCATCGAACCACTGTCCAGAAGAAGAGAAAAACCGCACAATAGCGGGGAAAAAACCCGTCCACGTCAACTTTATTTATCCACTGAAATGGTTTCACACATTACGTATCCTTTTTAGCTTTTAGAACTACTCCCAATGGCAGCCGTGGACAGAAAAGATATGCTGCCTGCCGTACAGCCGAACAGCATCACAGCATCTTTTTGAACTGGGTGTAAAATAGTGATTGATAAGCATCTTTTTTGGCTGTCCCATGAGCAATGAGAACAGTGGAAAAGAAATGCCAGTCAGTTCGACGAATGATTCCAGCTGGATGTGTTATTTGCTTTTCTGGCATTTCACTACTTCGCTCCCAGCGAATCAGTGAATGTGTATGTGGGGTGGTAAAAAAAAGTGCAAAAACAAAATGTTCCCCTTCAACTTGAGCGGTGCTGATTGACAGATTGTATGACGGTTGCAGACAGGCCGGCCTAAGGGGTTTGAGATTTAGATATTCATTTGGTATTCAGCCGGAACCGTACGGGCACACGGTTTGGGACGGTCAAAGACGAAGAAATCGATGAATCGGGTCGGCTCCACTTTGCCTGCGATGGATGCGTGACACTTTTTTTTTCGTATGCACAGAGTAAAATGCTTCCGAAACATTTTCTCTTTTTCCTCCCCGAAGCTCGTGCGTACCACGATCAATAGTCGACATTTGCATGGGAATGAATTTAGGGGTTTTTTGGAGAACTTGTTGGCATTTGATTAGATAGGGAATATGGCAGACGCTGAGAGAGTTTTTCTTTCGGTTTATGTTAATTTATTGTTATGACAAGTTATGGCATGTTGGAGCATTTCCAACGAATGGGATTAATAAAGGTTTTTCGTCTATTCCAAATAGCTGTCACGGTTGTCGATCCACCTGCTAGCGGTGCTTTGTGTGTAATAAAATTTTAATAACTCCCACAGCCCAGCCTATTGACGAAGTCATTAGGACACCCCAGGCAACGCCCATAAACACCTAAGATTGCAGTCTGTTCGAACAAATTGCCAGGAATTTATGATGATACTTGCGCCGTGCGGTTGTGATGTACTGCTTTCTTCACACCATGTACGACACGTGTACGACTCCCATCGGGAAGACACCGATTGCTTAAATAATCCATAAAATGTTCGAACGCTCAGGGCAATTGATTCGGTCCAAGGCTCGTATTGTTGTCATTTTGTTGCCGTATTTTAGGAAGGATAAAATTAAAGGTTACGGCATGTTAAGAGATATTGCGATACATGTTTACTAACACCAAGGTGAGATTGAATCTCCCACGAAGAATTTCAAAGCGGAAGGAGCTACCCGTCGATCGATCTTGAATACCGTTTTCGCTCGCACGTACTGTCGATCGTGTATGCGCCGGTTTTTACGATCGGAAACGAGAGCAACTCGTAAATATTGTGTAAATATGTTTTATGACCCAGTTTTCTGAACGAGTGAAAGAACGTCTGGATGCAATGATAGATGAGTCTCCGACCTTCGGCACCGCCCATGCTGGGATGCTGGGAAAAGTGAGTAATACCATTCGTGTATCTGTGATCTTTTGCCACCAGTTGTATTTATACTGAAGCAATATCCGTAAATCACTCGTTAAAATGTAACGTTTCAAACAAGTGTACAATGCAACAGTAAATAAATAAATCATTATTTGCTAGTCATGTAGGGAAAACTAAATATGCATAGCGAGTTTACGATCAGAGAAGTTTGCTTGTAGTTTGATGTATGTATGCCCAACACCTCGTACGTTTCTTTGCTCTGTTTCAACAATATTTCATCGCCATCATCAAAACCAAAAAACAAAAACGATAATATCGTAATGGAAAAATCTTACGTCATGACACACATCAAACGCTCAGACTCTTTGCCAACCACTCTGCTACCACGTATGGTTGTTGGCACTTTATATTAAGACTTCCCGAAAAGAGCGAAAAGTGAACCACCCCGCATGAGAAATAGTACTCGTGAAGGACACCATCTATTACCTGCCATGGCAAAGGCAACTGCAAAACTCGAGGGAAATCTGAAGATTATCGCTTGGCGGTCTTGGTTCTTGGTACGAATACGGTGCACGAATGACATTGGTATGATGAAGTTGACGTGAAACACAATCACTTAAGATGTTGCCCACGTAAAGGTGTATTATTTGCATAATTTCATACATGTTCAATGGAAAAAAGACGACAAAAAATTATGAACAAGTTATGAAATTGCATAATGTGGCTAGTGTAGGGAAAGGTAAATTGGTATAAATAAATGGAAAAGAAAGTTAATTAGGATAAGACGAACAAAAACTTCCCCAAAATGTTCTACAGATGATGGATTTAAATTTTTTTAATTTTAGAAGAAAGAAAGAGCGTTACCCTGTAAAATATAATATTATCCCATCAACATAGTTATTTCTTGATTGATGTAAGAAATTTCATAATTATCACAAGTTGTTTTCATATATACAGAATTAAGTTTAGATTATTTTTTATTTCATTATACGTAATAAAACACAAAAAATTTGCAAGCAATGAGTTAAGTAATCAGTAAAGGGCTATCAAAGCCTAGCTATTAAATTAACCCAAATCACCTTTAATTAGAGCTTTCCAATGCTAATTCGATCAATCAAATGCACTGAAACAATGTTTTTGCATTACCAAGAAAAAAACACCCAAGACACACAAACACACACACACACAAAACTCTGGTAACTGGATCAACCTCGTCCCAGCCGTCCTCGCCGGGTAAATTATTGATGTAAGATTGAATTAATTCATGCTAATGGCTATCACTTGCCACCAGTGTCGATCACTTCATGCATCTGTAACGCGCATCAATCCCGCACGTTTAGATTGACGCTGAGATGAGATAATTAGATTGCCAACCCAAAACACCAGCCTCCCCGGGCGAGGATGGTTCCGGTGAACACCCTTGCACCCGGTTGTCTGTAACTAATCATTCATGGTGAGCCGGAGCGGTTCTTGGCGGTTCCGGGAACATCGTCACACGTGAGGGTATGTATCGGTACCGAGCGGCACATCATTACCGACCTGCGAAATTACACTCATTCGCCAGACCCATCACTACCGGCGGGAGAACGGTCCACTAACGATCTATCGGGCCGCGTTAATCGATGATCTTTACTGGCCCTGGTCTACCCTGTCCCGCCGAGTGTCGCGCTGTTGCGGCTTGCTGATAGTAATACGTTGTCATTTGCTACACGCGATGCATCGTAAGATGCGAGGTAAGATTAAGGGTTCTGTGTAGTGTGTGCATATGTTTAACTGACGGTTGAACCACGCCGTGGCGAATGAATTTCTCAGCCAGTTCATGGTTGGATTCGGTTAATTTACGTCAATGGTATGTTTGTGGCGGCCTGGGTTGCGGCTCATTCTGCCAGTTGGTCTCACGGGAAATATTTCCGCACAATTCCATTCCGTTCGGGGAAATATGCTGCAATGCGTTCAGAGCACACCATGTCGAGAAAATGTAATCGAAAATGCAACCATCAACCGTACGATTGCAGTTGTCAGCAATGGCGAATGGTGGTTAGTTTCATACCGATCAAAACACATTTCCAATTGCAATACGGAACGGTTCTGTTAATTGTTCTTCATGGAAAACAATGCGCTGCCTGGCTCAGTGCGCTGATTTATTCAATAACGATCGCTTCCGGAAAACTCTCCACCTCCCTCCTGCTCGAATAAAGTGAAGACAGTGAGGTTGACAACGTATGATGAATTATTCATTTGTCTGGAGCCCGGGCGCTCGACCCTCGGTGGGGCCGCACAAGAGCAATCTCATCTGCACTTAAACGATCGGCAAACGGAATCAATTGCACGCTCGGTTTGCAGCGCGTCTCGCATCGGATGCAAAGCAAAACACTTTAATTAATGTTTTCTTGACGGGGCACATGGAAGATGTATTGCAAAATGATACGGCACAATGGGAAAAAGCATCCGGTGGTTGATTTAATTACATGAAAAATACGGCAAGCCATCCGTTCATTGAAGGTGCTCCATGGAACATCGGGAGCAATCAGAAGATTGCGATTTTTATTGCGATTGAAATTGACAAATTGACCTAATTTTGCGATTGTTTACAATGCGTTGTATCTTAATTGTTAGCGGGGCTTCAGCAATAATAAATAAATCAATTTGTTTTACTTATACATGTTGTGCTACTTAATTATATTTATTTATTTTCCCCTTTGTTTATTCGTTTGACAATTATAGAAAGGAAACCAATCATAATAAAGACGAAACAAAATATTCATTTAAACTTATCACTGTATCATTTGCATATGTCACAACAAATGTAAACCACAGAATAAATTTGATTCACTTTGAACGGAAACAGGAAACAGGTAACAATACTCATATTATTCTTCAATTTGTCTTCGCAAACTGCCTTTCCTCGCCAAACTTTGCATAAAATAACCGTTAAAGCAATAATCATCACATACCGGTTCTGCTGACCCGAGCGCAACTTGTGCTTGCCTTCGGGTAGAATGTGCTGTGCGCCATTTTGCAACAACCCAAAAGTCTGTTTGCGAGCACAGTACATTAATTTTCACGACCACTTTCTACCAACACTACCACCACCACCGTCACCATTTCAACCATTCAACAGTGCAAACGTTGGGAAACCTGTTCAGCGACGCGTCACCATGCATGTTGTGGAGAGGTTTATTTTTCGTATACCATCTCCACACCGTAGCAGCCGGAAAGGAAAAAGTTTTTGTCCAGCCCTTTGCCAAACGGTTGCATCGGTATCCTTTTTGGCACCGGTTAGCGCGATGGTCAGCCAACGCGACTGTGGGCGACCCCGGCGAATACGGTAGTCAAAACTTTTCACCGCCAAGAGCAGCGAGATAGGAAAATATTTATCGTTATAGTTTACCTTTCATCCGGGAAGCTGTCGGTTTTGCAAACCCCGTACCGAGCCATATGGTGAAACGCTGTCGCCATTTTATTTTATGCCATTTTCTGGTCACGTGTAGCGGAAACGTTTCAAGCGAAAAGGCGTTGCATCGTTTTGGGTGGAGGATTTCAACATTTCATGTAAAGTAGCTGAAGCTAAGTTGATAGTTTTTTTTTTGGTAGAGTGAAATGGTTGGTGAAGGTAAGTTGATGGTTTACAGCGCGGTAGCGAACAGGAGGATGCTTGAAGTTTGAATAAACAAGTGGGTTATTTACATACAAGTGGGGGGGATGATTATTGTATCCAATTCGATGATAATATTATTGCTCTCAATAAACAGTTTCATAACTAAGATCGTTGTATTGCGTTGTAAATGTTCAAGAAATCAACAGAAAGGTCATTTGAAGTACGAAAATACAAGTTAAATAAAGAATAATTCTGAAATAAACTCGACTGCTTATTAAAAATATTTTATGCCAGTAAGGGAACGAAATCAAGGTTGCCAACTCAAGTATAATATTAAAATTACTTTACAGTTCTGTCAGTAATACAAGGCTAATATTTTGATATGCAGATGGTAAACTGATAGTGCGGACGACACAATTGGTAAACAAATGCAGTAGATTCAAATCCACTTACATTTACAGATATTGCTTAGAACAGACAAGTGACAAAAATAGGAACGTAAATGAGCATCTAGGGACAACGTGTTGGATGGCTTGCTGCTCAGTATTTCGATGGCTCTCTGGGAAACAAGGTAAACTTGGGATGCAGAGTGTTTAGTAGGGCGTTAAGTAATACTATCCATCTTTTGAAATAACTTTCCGTGAGATATTTGCTGGAGGTCATGAAAAAGATCAACGATCAATGTTTCATTGATGGATTGCTATTAGACCAAAATCTACACCAGCTTGATTCGCCTTTGGAGAATGGAGTGCTGACTCCGGCTACCTTCCATCCGAAAAGCTTATGATGGTTGATGAATTACCTCTCCAAAGAATTGGGCTTTTCTGTTCCATTTTCTTTCCCCACCTATTTTAGGGTGCTGTCGAGATCTAAATTCTTTTGATGGCATGATTGAAATTATCATCAAAAAGTGACAGCAACATCAAACACATTGATATAAAGCCTCCATACGTTAATTACAAATGTAAATTAGACTTGAAATGGAAAAACATTCATATTTTTCAGTATCCAATAATCACAAACGATTTTAGATCTGCTTGGGTACTCCAGATATTACTAAAAAATCTCTGATGAAGATTGGATAGTTGAAAGGATGTAGCAACTATGATGCCAGTACTGTTTAGCACCTAACCCTTTAAGTCGGGGTCTACTAGCATTTGAGGTCACGTTTGTCTGGCCACGTACGAGATTAAGGCAGAGATACCTCTTTTTATAAAGCTTCTAGTAATCTCCTATTCCTTTTTTTGGCCTTACCGTTTGGTAGATTCCTGTCATGAGCCACAATGACAATGACATCTAGATAACCTTTAATCAATTTGCTTTGTCAAAAGTTAAAGCAGTATTATATGAAATTGCTGAATATATTTCAATTGCCGCTGATTGAAAGTATTTCAACTGATTTTTGGTTCCTAGTGCACAATTCGCTTTACTTTTATCATTGTTCATACAAATTTTTGAGCATATTCTATGTTTCTCGCATGATTGAATGCAGAACAAATTGTGTTTCCACCGAATGGATATTATTTCCACGAGGGCTCTATTATTTCTAACCATACACCGTAAAAAGCAAACATCCGAACGAATTTTAAATAGTTTTTCTAAAAACAGGGTAAACTTCTGATAATGTTAACCTTTTCCAACGTTTCGTTGGGTCTGAACCACCATGCCACTCCCAGAAACCAATCATAACTGAAAGTTCTCCGAATACCCCATCATTCTGCGTAATCAGCCAGCAAATCAATGGTCTCGAGTGCTTATCAACTTGCTACATGTTTTGCAACAGTTTCCAGCATTTCCCTGTTGCCTGCGCAAGCTCTTTCTCTCTTAAAACAACATTACACTTTTACTTCCCGCCCTTCGGTCAATAGCTGCCTGTTTTGGCTTTACTGTTTTGCCAAAAACCAAAACAGTGTTCATAATACTATCCCACCCGGGGTGGTTAGTATCTGCGGATGGTGAGAAAAATTCACGGCCAAACGTACAGGCCAAAGTGTTGCGAGAGCACCGCGCCCGACAGGACGATGTTTTATCGATAAGGGAAAAAGCCGAGGATTTACAGTGGATGAACGGAGTTCAATAAAGATCCGTTATCGAAACGAGAGGTGGTAGAGGTGCAAAAATAAGGAAAAGTTGTTGATATTTATGGGCGAAAAAGTTTCGGGGTCTGGTGAGTGAGATTGAAGGCTTTCCGACTGTTTTTGTTTATTGTACCGTGGCTAACCTTCTCCAGCCAGGCAGTTGATGTGATTTTTGGACCATTTCAAGCGTGTACTCACTGTACCTCCCCCCCTCAATGGGGTGAGTTATCATTGATGAAATTTATGGTTCTTCTAATTTCGGGGCGAAAAACATCGGTTTAGGGTTATCGATAAGCTGTGCCAAATGTTTCCACCCAACATGCGTAGCATCAGGTGGATGAAATATATTGATCGTTCGCAGCAAATTCGAAGAGTTTATAGTGGCACAAAAGTGGCAGCTAGCAGGTTGGAGTGTTTGAAGTTAATTTCTAAGTTTTCGATAAAGAAGCTTTTGACGATTTTTTTTCCACGATAAATAAACTACCATGACTGCTGACGATGGCATGTGGTACAAACTAGTGTACAGACGAGAACTTATTAAAGCTTATGTTTATGTTGTTGAGAAATATTCCTTGAACATAAGCACACACAAGCAATGTAAAATTATGGTTTAAAGGTGCTTCATTTTTTCATTTTTAAGCAAGCCCAAACACCAGACGTCAGTCAATGTTATAATTACCATGGCAAGAAATCATAAACACTCAAGCGCTTTTTTACGAAATAATCCAGATACACATAAAGCAACCCTAAAGCGTCACCGATACCGTCATAATCTCTTTCACGACATTTCTGCGAATCAAAATAAGAGCCCGTAATTATGCACCCTTTTCAACCGATCATAATCTAAGCGGAATAAGAGAAGAAAAATTATCTTCACGTCCTATCAAATCCCTACACTTCCCTTCCCCACCCTCCGGGTGGCAAGTTCATCTTTAGTACATTCGTTACGGAAAACTGTCAAGTGAGATTTATTTGAAGCTTAAGTGTTTTTGCCACTCAAGATTGTTTTTTGTTTATGGTCCACAAAGGATAAAGCTACCTTCTTAGCTTACATGGGGTGTAACTTCAATATTTGGCTTAAAAGCAACCTTTTCTATGGCTGCCCTTGGCTCCGCAAGCCAATGAAAGATTGCCATACATGAAAGCTTTGGTGGTGCTGCTGCTCATGTTAACATTGCCTCGTGCAATGTGTGCTCACGTGTGGGCTTGTACGATTTTCGCACAGATTTTATTTATCTTCTGTTTGATATATTTGCAATCTGACTTTTGATTCAATCAAATTAAGACTTTAGAAATACGCGCACGTTGGTGCGTGTGAGGTGTGATATAAAGTTTCCAGACGACTGGTAAACCACGAAATGTAATTAAACTTCAGCATAAGACTTCTTATCAGTAGCTTTTCGATGATATCAAGGTAAAAAGTAAACATCAGCAGTGTATTCAATAGAAACAACTTTCTTCTGTTTATGTTTTAAATTTTTTGCACACTTCGCGGAAAGCTAGGACAGCTTAGTGCATAAATGTATAAATTTAATACTTAATTTTGTCTTATGAGAGGCATAAAGTTTAATAGTTTGGAACATTTTCAAAAGTATGTTATATAAAAACCATTCAAGTTCAATATTTCAAGTAGACAAACACCGAATGTTCATCAAACATTCAGCTAGCAAAATTGTTTTATGAGTTTAATACTAATTCTTGATGGAAATTGATACCAAAATGAAGTAACTTTTCAATTGTAAAAATGTTGTAGAATTCCGTTTTTTCACTCATACCAAGATCACGTGCCATCGTTGTCCAATTAGATGCAAAATGACCCAAATAACGACACAAACCTCATTTAAATGATAAATTTGAAGTGAATTATACTACTCCTATCTCGGATAATGAATATAAAATAAAATCATCCATAAAAAGTGCAATTATTTGGAGCAAACATTTCTTTAGTAGCCAGTGACATAGTTCATAAATATTCTAAAAAATCAAAGATCCTTCTGGAAACCCCAATTGTTTCTTCTTGCCCTTAGCATCATCCGCTTAGAGGGCCATCGAAAATCCGTTCTAAAAATAGCAAATAATAAATCAAAGGAAAAAAATACCATCACCAATCCCATGTCCTTTCACCCAACCATCAATCGACCGTTCGTTTACAGTAATCAATGAAACGAGGATATCCTGTAAGAAAAACAGATGCAAACAACACAAATGTAAGGAAAGGACAATGCAAGCCAGTGGCGATGCGTAGAAGAAAACAAAAAGTATAAATCTGTCCCTTCCAGCGTGTACCCTTGTCAAAGCCGCTTTGAAGCAACATCCTTTTCAAGCTGTCCCCGGCTTCCCCAAAACGTGCGTTCCAGAATATATTCATTCGTGTCCTCGTCGTGAGAGATGAAGAAACAAACCTTTTGGTATATCTTATAAATTTTAATAAAATCGTCCCAAAACACACCGATGACGACCGAGACACGAACGATGATGATGATGGCGAAGAGTCAAAGCGAAGTGTAGACGAAAAAAAAATGCTTGTCACCGTCAGTGCCAGCTTAATCCATCAATCCCGTTGGCTTAAGTGCCGAGTTTCGTCAATGGTCAAATTGATTCGTTTCGTCGGACCGTTTTGAATTGGTTCCTCGAAACCAAAATCAAATTCATTCCGTGTGATGGTGGTTAGGAGGAAAACACCTCCATGCAGTAGAATAATCCGATCAATTGCGTCCTACTTCGCAACCAATTTAACACATCGCAAGTCGCAACGCAGGCGACGTTACCTAGAGTGTCGCGACTGAGATTCGAAATTTGTTGACTTATGAAGTGCTGCTGACTCACTTTTTAGTAACGGTAACGTCTTCGGGTGCGGTTGTACATCCAGTGATGATGTTCAAATATACTGAACCCACGATTGCAGTTATGTCAATCTGGTCAATATTTGCAGGCCCGTTTCGGCTTTTATTCACAACTGCGGCACAATTCGCTTCCAAAAATACACTTCCTTCTCACTTAATTGAAAACACTCACACATCATTCACACACGCTTCACGTTTGGAAGAGATTTGGACCATCATTTCCAGAAGAGCTCCTCCCAGCCTTTCCAAATGCACGTAGGATGCAACTTCTGACCACTTTCGTCGTTTTCAGGTAGACTCTAATGTAAAAGGCGCTCTCACCAGCACACTTCACCGTACGTAATACACTGTACCATTTTCGAAGAACATCCCATCGAATGTTCTTTTTAACTCACTTTACCACTTTAATTCGAACCATCACTCTCAACAAACGCACAACTGTGGTGCCCTTTGGGCAGATAAATTTTACATCCACACGCCAAGTGAAATGCACCACACGTAAATAAAGATCACTAAAAATTCAGAGCACTCCGATGCATTCGATGCATTTTCGATGCAATTTACACACACACATACTCTCTATCTGATTTCTAGCAACAGCAATGCCGATCACAGTATGGGTTGGCGCGCGCGGAGTCGTAAATAAACCTTTTCCTCTTATCGAACGCCGAACGTCGAGCCCGATTCGCTGCGATTGAAAATACGCCGCGCACTAGGTCCGGTGTTGGCCCGTTCACGTTTGGCGGTCGAATTAAACGCTACCGAGCTGCTGCCGGCAATGGAGGCGCCAGTCACAATCATGACTTGATGAACCGATTTCCGCGCTCTGTCGCGTTCGGATGTTGCGTGCGGATGAATGTTGCGCATGAACAGTACAGTGATGTGGTTAGGTATGAGTGTAGCGAATGAAATCAGAGTGATTTTTCCATACTTCAATGACGGTTACAGTTAGGTTTCTCAATTCTCAATCAATTCTCAATACATCTGAGATTTATTTATCATTTATTCAACAAAAAGGGATCATCTGAGAACTTTATTTTTTAGTAATAGCATAATTTGTTATTTTCGCAAGAGTAGACCCTGGATAAGGTTTTTACTTAGTTTAGAGAAGGAAATTTATTAAAACGAATATAAATTGTATCTTAAATTAAATTACCTTTAGTTATAAGCAATACAGCTTGGCCGTTCTACTTCAATAACAAAAAAAATATTATTTTGATTTTTAATACCTTGTGATGCTTTTTGATTTAAGTTTAACCACTATATTGGTCTATGAAAGTATAGCTTAAATCTAAAATTTTAGTCAAGAAAAATGCAATTTTCTTACAACTCATATAGCGCAATATCGTGTCTACCATCCCTAAGCTTGGTCATCGACCAGGAATGAACTGAAATCCCAACTTTATTTGATTCTTTCACTAACAAGAATTTGGTTGCGCAACAACTTATATTTGTATCGTCTGGTTCATGCAACACACCGAGCACCGATTGCCGCCCAAAGTGTTGGTATTTACAAATGACGAAGGAATATGGGAACAGATTTTCTCTGGGGAAATTTATATTGAATCAGAGGCAGGAAAATATACTAGTTAAGGAAACATGTGCTCAGAAATGTGTTTAATTTTGTTATGTAAATGATATATGAATATGAAACAGTGTTTGGATTGAAAAATCACTACAAAGAAGATCACAGTCATTTCTAAGATATAAATGCAAAGCAGTATCAACGGAATAACTTGCAGGAAAAAAAAACTTACCAATGCAACCTCAATGCTGCTGACAGGAAGGTGTGTGTGAAGGCGAGTTGTTTTTAATTATCTCCGACACCTTTGGCATCGGTATGGATATGGAATCGTGCCCAAAAGGCCAACGACCATTTGAAAGTGTGACTGTGCTGTAGATGAATCTGTCTTCGACTGAACGTACGGGTTGACATCATTATATCCGGACATACGGACGGGGGTTTTCGGACCTCATCCCGGGAACCGACCAGGGAAGGGTTCATCCGACTGTCGTACCCACCCGAGTTGACGGTTTGGACGAAGAGCGTACAAAGGAAAAGTTATAAACATAGAACACCCAGCGAGTCGGCGCCTTCGGGTTGCGCGACGAGAATTTTCATGAATGAGTACACGCCAGCGTCAGTTGCCCCAGTGACAAACGAACACATTGAATGGGCGATTGAATAGAATGGGCGGTCATGGTCAGCATCCTTCGACTTACCAACCACCACCACAATTATAGTGGGATTCGTTTTCGTGGAAAATACGGTAAAGTTCTATTGATTGGTTGAAAAATACTTCTTTGTGCGAGGTTCGGGCTACCATTATAGTAAAATGTTTGAAAGAAATTTGTCGGTGGCAGCAAACCACATTACAAAAACCATTACCATGAAAAGGACAGCAACAAATAGATGAAGTTAATTTTGGTTGATCGATAATTGGAGCATAATACTTCCATTGCTCGATTGTCGATGTTCACGATGTGACGTCCAATGTGTTTGTATGCGGGGTTTTTTTTTTTATTTTGTTTGATTTATTACGTCGTAGTAGGCAGGGCCGTCATTCATAATTTGTAACGATTTGTGCTTTCCTGATAAAGCTTCGATGTTTCATTTATGCCATTAATATCCTGGCGTCACGATATACCTTTACAATGGTGACTGTTGCATCAAACATGAGCTGTACGAGAACGGGGATATAAGGGCTTAGAAAAGATTCGGCTTTTGTTGATTTAATTTCATGTGCTTGTGTGGGAAAAGAAGTAAAGACTACGCAATAACACCAAAAGAAACGAATTCGCTTCAAATATTCACACCACGCTATATGACCAACGTGAGCAAGGGGAAAAGAGTGAAGCTCACAGAAGTACATTAACTTCTCGTAAACCTAATAAATCTTGATTGATTGATTGTGATAAGCTCCTTCACATGTTCACATGTCTAAAGCTAGTTTCACAAACAGTCCTGTGTTTATCGGATCGAAAGAACCAACAACAAAAGTTGATACGAAAAATCAGCCACAAAATTCATTCGGCACACATCATGATGAGGGTTGACCACTGCAGAACACGCCCTCAGTAAGGGTTATTTATTAGCAAATTAAGTTCCTGTCAGCTCCTCACACCGTACGGAACGATGCTATTTGCATAAATACCATGCAACAAAAGAGGCAAGAAACCCATCCAGAGCTGCCAAGGAGGCGAACTTCATTCTTGATGAGATTCCATAAGCAAAGCTGTGGACACTACACCAAGGCAGACAGACAAGCGGTGCAAAAGAGTATCGCTATTGATTATTATAGCCGGTTGTGAGTGAAAGCTTTCTTTATCCTTCGATGAACGGTGCAGGCTTCTTGGTGATGGGCTGTTTCCTCCTTAAACTAATGGTAACATCACTATCATATTTACCTTCACGAACACACCTCCTGCACACGTACGTTTTACACCTCCATTAGCATGGGTGTGTTTGCGTTGTCAGCATTCGCTAATAGATTCAAATCCCAGTGCAACAGGAGTCCTTTCGGTGCGATTATGTTTGCTTCTCGGGACGATGGAAAATATTACACCTCGCCTGTCCTTCAACGGGGATTGGCTCGGACCGGAATAGGAGTTATCGATTTTATGTAAACGATCACCAGGATGCCCGGCTTAGGAGGGAGGAAATTAAATACAAATAAGCCTGCCCGAAGGTTTGCCGTAGCACTATGAATTAAACAGTGCTGCTTCTTATTAAAGCTGAACGGTTCGTGATTGCTTAATTCCACTCTTCCACATTTACGGTAGTGCTTTGCAGCAACAAACGGGAAGCGAAATGTTGTTACGGGATGGAATATAATTTGGGAAAACGTATCGCAGCAGTTGATGCCAGCTATTTACATGACTAAAGTAGGTTCATTGTGGGGCAGGTTGCAAACTTTCTCCATCCGGTTTGTTGGTTTTGTTGGTGATGTGTTGCTTAATGCATGCATGCCTGAAGTGCAGCACTGGGGCCCGATCCGTAACAAGCTGCTTGTTATGCTAATGACAACATTGCACACAACTTTGTTTTACAACCACTTATTTTATGGGTAAAGATAAAGATTTTTTTAAAGTTTAAAGAATATTTGCAATAATAAAAACCATGTTCGTTAAAAGCTTTTGTAATGTTTCTACATTTACTTTTTCTCGGAGTTTGTGCTCTGAGGAATAGAAGATGAAAATGACTTAAATCGATACACCAAAAATAACAAACATTGCACAGCATAAATAGGCTGTTGTTTAACTTTCAAGTAAAGAGTTTTTAAAAACAGTTTTGGAAACCTCTATTAAAAATCTCTCCAGGAGCTAAGAAGCAATTTATGATATATTTTCTTGATAGCTTGAGAGCTTGGATTTTCCGTTTAATCATGTAGTCCTATTTCAATGAATTTCTAGGATGTTAATGATTGTTGTTCTAACTTGGCAGAAAGGTCTTTAAAAATGTCAGTTTTAACTTGTTTTTGAAAGTGTATAACTATGCATTGCAATAATTCTGCTGTACAATAATTGAAGTCCTTTCAAGTCCTAGTTGTCTAAACAGGATGTCAGGATGCATGATGTTATCCTCTACTGGAAGAGTGACCATAAACGTGTAAAATTAATTACGCAATCTGTGATAAAATATTTCAATATACGCTGCACAATGAAAACAACTGTGCAAACAGGTCCATCCCTAACCTTGTTTTCCAAATCAGCATAATTCACCGTTCGGCTTTGCTTCGATGATGACGTGGATGATTTTGAGTTTTTATATCAATCACTGTCCCGTTTAACCCGTGCCAGATTTCTCTCGGTAAGAGGCATCACGAGATGGCTATTTTTCTGTTACGCTTAAATTGAATTTGTTTCGAGTGGATCCTAGAAAAACATGCTAAAAAGGTGGGCCAAAAATTTACTAACCCCGAAATGATCAAGCTAAAAATAAGCAGCTCAGCCCGAATGGTGGAAGAGGAATGGCTGAGCACCAGCTATTGCACGATCGGTGGATAAAGCATATTACAATATGTACAATTTTTCTTGCCCCGCTTAATGCGCCCAAACCCAACCGAAAACCGGTGGGATAGAGACGGATCCTTAACCTTGAATTTGCTGGCGGCAAAGGTCGGAAAACCCCGGAATGCTGGTGCTGGAGGGGAAAATTATCATATAAATTGTTGTACGGTATGGGGCGTACTTTTTCATTTCATTTTTGACGGTTACCTTTAGGATGTGAAGGAAAGCTTCGCTTGTTTCCATTTTTATCCACCTGCAACGGGGTTGATTTTTTTGTTGTGTTCATTGCCATCCGTGGCTTTACGGCCCGATTGAATCACCGCCATGAGCAGAGCACACTCCACTCGATGGCAATGCCGTGCATCAATTTGGTGGAAGAATAAAATTGTGGGAGAGAAAAAAGAAATCAAAGTGAAAGAAAGACATGCCGAAATTATGAACTTCCACAACTATTCGGTCGTTTTGTGTATGTACATGCATAAGAGTGCGGATGCTTTGAAGCTCCAGTGCCGAATGCGAAGCATACAAGCACTTCGGTGAACAATCGCGAACTTGACATTCATATAACGAGCATTCATACCGTACAGGATGTGTGGAGAAGGACGCTATAAGTTGTGTGAAGTAGTGAAACTTTATCTTACCGCCGTGAAGGAGAGCCAGTTTTTCATGCCACCTTATCGATTCTAGGAGGTTTCCCCCCCTGGCTTTTCCAAGACTTTGCTGACACGCATGCAAATGCTACACTCTAACATTGGCTTTATTGAAATGTGAACTTGAATGTGAAGTATTTGATCTTGCGCTGTGCAATAGTTGGCACATACCCTGCTCGGCGGAACAGTAAACGGTACGAAACTTGCCACGAGAAGTAGGAAAGAAATCGAGCAGTCAAGTATCATCTTGGATAGTGTAACTGAATTTCAGTTCGACTAAAAGTTGAAACCATTTGCATTGATACGATCGACAAAAAGGAACAGTACTCCATGCAGGCAGGAGGATTTTTTTCTATCACGTTGGCTTCCGATCCGTTAAGTCGATTGTGCATTGGAACGCGACCACGTGTTCGAAGGCATCGGTACGTTACCGGCAAGAACGAGCTTAACAAGCTCATCCGAGAGCATTACAACACCACGGATGGTTGTAATTTTGAAGCTAAGAATAAATTCACACCGTACATGCCAACGCCGATCGGTGTGTGCTCACGCTACACGACACGGAAACGCCAACCGGCAAAATGCCTCGAGTAGCGATCACGTTATTCGTAAAATGCGTCATTCTTGTGCAGCAGACGTGCTGTACGTAAAGATGTCTATGGGGCTTTGGGTGTTAAATTATGAACATGCGTTTAGCAAGAAAGATTATTCGAACGGTGCTATGAAACGTGAAAAAGACGGAGTAGTTTATGTTTTTTTTTTATTGTCAAGGCAGAAAAACAATAAACCCATTGTTACCGTGATGGTAACATCCTACGGTTTCATCCTACGACTGCGTGTCAAACCTAATTGTCACATAGAATGTCTTAGATTATTGGGACGGCAAAATAAAACTATAAGTTCAAATAAATGTTCGGAATGTCCTGTAAACAAAAATATATTTATTTACCTATGTAATTTCCATCGTTTTGTCTTTACCTTTTTACCGCTTTTATGGTTTTTACTAGTTTAACATCAACATTTTATTTCTGTTTAAGTTTTTCAATTTTTAGTTTTTGTTTAGTTTATTCATTCTATTTTTATGTATAGTATTTATTTTATAAATGAACACTTTAAACGATAACCTTCTTGTTGTGTTAAAAATTAGATAAAAACCTTAAAAAGGTTCAAAATTTCTGTATTATGTTTGCAAAAAATTTCAATCATAGCAAAATATCGAATAAAACACTAAACCATAAATTATCAAAAAACATTAATAATTATTAATACTCAATGCTGGCGAAACAGCAACAATATTAAATCATGGATGCTGATTTACGTTCCTTCGCTTTTGCGAGTGTGGACGTGTGTGCTAGTGATGTGTCTAACTAACATCGATGCGGTTTATCGGGTACCGAGGATACGCAGTTCATCTATGTCACACTGAATAATGGTCTCATCGATCAAGCAACGGCTCACCAATATGGTGCTTCCTTACCCGAGAACGAGAATCCTTAACCGATTAATCGAGACGCTCGGGTCGGCAATTGCAGGCGGTAGGCATTTGCCCGCGATCTGGACCGTTGGTAATAAATGATGAGTTCATTCGGGCGAAAAATTAAGATCACGGTTTTGCCGGCAGTGTGCAGTAGTTACGCTGAACCGGTGCCTTGCGGTGCGTCTAGACGGTCGCTTAACCCTCGGTTTGATTGAAATTATGAAAGTTATTTTGTTATTATTTTGCCGGTGGTGTTAGCTCGGCTTTGCTTGCTGAATGTTTTGCCCTAATAACGTCGTTACATGATAAAAAAAACAACCCATTTTCTTAGTTATTCTGAACGATGCTTATTTAATATGAATTTAACATCATTCATGCATTAATTTACACTAATCAAACACGCTTTACTACTTAGCTAAGCAACAAAGGTAACGAAATGAAGTTCGTTCAACTGAGTAAAATCTTTGAAATGTGTAATTAAAATTTCCTTCTATCATATATTGCTCAAGCGATATACAATTTATTATGCTTTAATGTTTACTTCGAAAAGTTCCTTTATGCAACAACAAAGGAAATGTTAAAGTCGAGCCTAACTTTGATTAAAGCAAAGCAATGGCTAATTGGCATTCCTTCTACGCGGTTCACTGTGATCCACGAAAATCATCCTACCGCTTCTTATCTCTGCAAATCAAGCATGAGAAAAATGATGAGCCAAGCCCAAAACTTCAACAAAGCAACCCAACCGAACTATGCTCGGTTACGCCTGGGTGTGTTTGCGCTATTTTGAGAAACTTACCACGCGTTGCAATTTATCAAATTTTCCTTCCCGTTTTCGCTACCACACCACCACCAATTCGCGATTGATGAATATGGGGTGCTTTTCCTACTTTTGTTTAGGCGTTAAGCTGGCAAAACGTAAGTGTGAAAGAAAATCACGATTACGCTCAGTTATTTCTGTATCTCGAGTTCCCGTTTGCGGGAAAAGCAACTTGATCATGATGCTATTTCCCGCCACAAAGTTCTGCTGTACTCGGAGGTTTTCTTTTCCTATTTTCTTCAAGTGGATGCTGCTTGCAACAACAAAAAAAACAGCACCAAAAAACACACCTGCCGCCAGAAAGATGACGAAAAAGGATAAAAAAGTATGTTTTCCTTTCCACAAGGAGCTTCCAAGCGCTAGCGCTAACCAATTTATGGCTGGAGCCGCCGGAGTGCTAAAAATAATCAAACTTCTACTCAATTTAGCGAGCGAACAGATGAATCAGTGACGCTTGATTGCGTGTGGTACCGGTTAATGTGGCACGTACCGACGCCAGTGTGTACCGGTCGGCTGCGGTTTTTGCGTGTCGGCGAACGGCACAGCGTGAGATGAAGTGATTTGCAGGTTGTCACTTTGTCTGTTTAATTTTGTCAAACTGTTTTATTTTGGCGCGTTTGAGCAAGTGTGACAGGTTTGATGGGTATTGGACGGTAATGTGCCGGTGTGCCGAAGGCATACTGCTTCTGCTGCGTGGAGTAGCTTCCGTGTGCGTTTCTTGTACCGGAAGTGCGGAAGTTGATGATGGAATGTATTGATAGGATGCCGTATAATAGATATGTTTTCCGAAAGCACTGTACTTGAATGGAACAACATGGCAGCATATTTCGGGAAGGTAAATTAAGTATTATTTATAGAGAAGATAGCAATATTGTTCAATTTATCGCTTTTGCTTGTACAAACAATCCTTACCCCTTGTAGAGTGCTTGTAGAGAAGCTTGAACTTCTTAAACGCCTAAAAGTATGCAAGCCGCATTACACAAAGAAAAGCTTTGGCGTATTCGAGCGAGCCATTTTCTCCTTTCTTTGCATTTTCTCCGCTATGCTGACAAATTCAATTAATGTTAGTTGGTTTTTAATAATTATCCTACATGTGTTCTTGATTTACATATCAAATACGTTGCTGAAGGGTAGCTCAATGTGTTAATATAATGAAATAAAAATTTATTTAAGAAATGCACCCCTTTTTGACGTAGTGATTTTGATTACAAACCAGTTGCTGAAATGAAGTTGTAGTTCCAAACATTCGTATTCACTATGTTTATAGCAAACAAATGGCCGATTGGGTTGAAACAGTCATCAGCAGGATGGTCAATATATTAATTGAATCAAGCACCTTTCTCGATGTGCATAATATTCATAGCAGCAGAAACGACCAAGATTTCCCAAATGGTTTATGCATGAGGAAATATATAATTCATGCAATCACATCAACCATCAACCCTCATCAATGTGCTACTGACAAGCGTTTTTTTAAATACAGCAGTGGGCAATAAAATCTAACATTGCTTTAAAGGTTTTTATACTAAAGACAAGGAACAGATTGAAAATTCAAGCTATGGTCAACTTTTTACCACCCTACATACCCTTTAAAGCATATTCAACACGTAGACTGGAGGAGATGTTTTTTTTTAAAGAAGGGTATTTTTCGGGTTTTGTGGCTTCCGGGTGGAATGTTGGCTACTGTATAATAATCTAACCCGTGCGTCCTTTTTCCACAACACTTGACAGGAATTGATGGCTGATGGGTGTATTCCAAATCTAAGTTCCCGAAATTCTTCACTCGGATGAGTTTGTTTTGGATTGACCACCGATTGTGTAGTCCTCCAGGAAACCCAACACCTACCGCCCCGAAAGATGTCGATGGTAATGCTGTCTGTGAGATTATAGACAAAGAAATGTACTGTTTTTGATCGGCGACGACGCCGTTTCCTGTCAGCACAACGTCGACAGCACAGAACGCTATAAAGCGGCTTCTAAAGCACATCAAACTAACATGTGCTGTAGGGGTTCATTTGTCTTTGTTTTATTATTGTGAGTTACAAAAAACACGTCCTTTGCCTTCGCAACAGCAACCGAAGAAGATCAAAAAACAGTGACTAGAAAAGTGGAGTTTTGTTCCGAAAAGCATAAAACACATGACAGCGTAGCGGCACACAGGAAGCGAACCTTAAACGACAGTACCGCTCGTACGAGGCTGACATCTGAGCACGTGCTCCGAACGAAGAATGGTACGGGAGGGACCAAGGAACTTGGGATTGGAAGAAAAAAAGGATTGAAGAATAATACGCATGCAGTGGATGAGCGGATGAACAAAACAACTCATCTCACGCACTGAACTGCATCGCATTACGGAATCTGTTCCCGGAATCCGTTCAAGTGAGTAAGGATAACCTTGTATTTGTACGCTTTCCCTCCTGCAAAGACACACGGAGAAGAAGAAAAAACACACCCCTGCCAGATCCACGGCACTTAATCGACGATTATGGAAACTATGAAGCCGACCAGGAGCCTCAGTGAACGCCAACACAACCATCCTGACTTAATCTGCATATTTGTGCTGTTGCATCCCTTGGTACGAATGCAGACCCGCTCAAGGGATGCGATGGAAAATGTGAATGAAAAGGCGGACAGCACGGGAAGCAACAAGAAAATACTCTTACAAAAACATGACACGCCTTCGCAGTGCCGGACAACGGACGGCGAGGAGAAGGGCGATGCATTAGAGAAAAATGTAAAACACTGTCTGAATGAAAACAGTAAAAGTAAAACGTGTTGTAAGGAAAGGCAATACGACACAACTGAAGCTACCGGGAGGCTCATTCTTCATGCGGAACAACAAATCACAGTACCGGCCAAGAGGTTGTTTTGTCTGTAAAGTAGTTCATTTAGTCCTTAGCAAACACTTTTTCCAGGCAAGCTCTGCTATAACCGGGCTGTTAGTTACGCGCAATATACTAACGCTGCTCATGCAGAAGAAGTTTTTGCAGCAAACTTTTCAGAAATTGGCAGCGATCCCTTTAACGTGGCAGCACCGAGTTAGCTGCCTAATCGTTCGTGAAGTTCATTTGCCACCAATCTCTTCGTCCTGCTTGAGACACACTTGGATGTCGGATATCGGGTTAAGGCATCTCATGCTTTTTTTTTAAAGCGTTTAAAGCCTTTGTACTCTTGAATCTGCTATGCTAATGGAATGCCATCCCGTAGAGATAGTTTCTCTTTAAGGATATCTGGTCGAGCTAGTCGATTTGAGCTATTAAGAAATGTACAGAAGGATAGGATCTCTAATGAAAGATATTAACGTCTGGGATAAATTACTAGAATTTCATTGAAGATTTTTCAGAATTTCTTGGAAAAGTTTAGTTTCATATCAATTGAATGTATGCATAATGCCAGCTTTTTTAAGATATGGTTTAAAATCATCTAAATGAGCCATATTTTTTGTTCTTAGAATCACATACTTTTGAATACTCTGGCTGGTCATTTTTTACATTTCTTGATTTGCATGCCTTACCGAAGCAGCCTGTTCGGTAGTTGGATAAATGGGATTTGTAGCATCTTGGGTATATTTAGAAAGTCATTTCATTTCAAGAATAAAGATCAAGATCATTTAAATTTGTAGAATATCTTAAATATCTCAACCTCAATCGCACATATCTCATCCCATGGTCTCAATCCTCGGAGTTTAGGCTAATGCAGGTCGGAGGTTGTTAATCAAATCTCACCTTCATCAACCATCGTGTCACATAGGCCTTATTCTGCCCATCTTCTTGATAAAACCTGTATATGATATTATTCTGTAAAATTGAAGTATCTCATCTATTGACTTAATTTCCTTACACCTCTCTTATGTTCTGTCTGTTACCTTGTACATACATTTCTAATACTTAGTGGTCTTCGTTGTACGTGATATTGCACACAGAATACACAAACGTCCATCGTTGATATGGTCGACATATTCATATCAGTCATGTTTAATTTCCACCACGTTACGGCTGCCAAATATCTCCGAAGTTACGTAAAGTTGCCAACCAGCGAACGTTCTTTCCAGCGAGTCACCACAACAGCGCAATCATTCAAACGAGAGGTATCTTATCTGACTTTATATTTACGGCCGTACAGTCAATCGGACCCCTCATTTCAGGTGTGTCTCAATGTACGTCTCTTTCGTGCAGGGCTTGTTCATTGGCCCTCTAAGCAACGATTTCACGTCAACTTGCACGTTTTTTGTTGGTGCCTAACGATGGTCCCGCGCATCACATCGGATCGGTAACCACTGTTCCGACCACAGCGCTCTCGATGCGTTTCCACGACAACGGAATATGGTTAACGAACTCGCAACGCGATCGCGGGATGTGCAGGCAACTAGCTCCCGAGCAAATCGCGGTACGGCTTCATGAGCCTCAGCAGCGTGGTCAGCGGGAACTGACGCGTTGCATCCCCACCGAGTTTGGCGAGAAAGTCTGCCAACGTGGCGTGGTAATGATGCAGCAAACTATCCATATGGTCCCGCCGGAACTGTTCCCCGGCAGAGATGAAGAAGAAGTAGCACAGATCCAGGATGGGTGAAGCGTACCGGGATGATTGCCAGTCAGTCAATATAACCCCCGTTGCCACGTTGTTCTGTAAACGATAAACGTTATCATGCGTTTTGGGGGGAAAACGTTACAAGTGCTCGAGCGGCTTATCGATTGCTTACCTCATTATGCGAGTAGATAAGATTATTGATCCAGCAATCTCCGTGCGTGACCACACAGTACGGTTCTGCAGTGGCCGGATCGCAACACTTCTTGAGACTTTCGAACACAGCATCCTTCACCGCGGTGATACGCTCCTGTTCCGTCTCGAACCGGGTTTTCATGGTGGTGAGTGCGCGATCGAACGACTCCTTCATAAGTGTGATCAAACCGCTGTCCTGCTCCCCGGCGACCACACCGGCCTGCTTGTACTGATCAAACGCTTCCGGGCGCTGTTCCTTCATCGCGAACGATAGCGCATGCAATCGGCCGAGCTGCTGCATCACCAGACGCGTATGTTCCAGATTGATCGGTTCCAGCTTGTCCCAGTCCCACGTCTCGAACGCTTCGTTGTACTCCAGCATGATCAACGCCTCCGGTTCCGGTTTGTCCGTGTTGCAGTGTGCCAGATAGCATTTCGGTGTCGCGTAAAACCCTTCACCAGACTCCTCCGGCACCCCTTTCTCCGCCTGGAACTCGTAGAACCCGTGCAACGTTTCGCGGTAGAAGAAGCACTCACGCTTGAACAACTCCAGCGAACGTTTGTCATCGTTTGGCGGCACCTTGCACCACAGCGTAAACTCCCGGTCGTCTCCATTGATGATGGCCTTGAACACGAAGCTCACGTACCCGTCACACTCGAGGCGCGTCTCCTCGTCAAAATCCACCGAAAACAGATCCGGCGTAAAGCCCTGCTCGACCGCGATCCGTCGGATCGCCTCGTACACGTAATCGTTAAACATGGGTGTTATCTTCCGGCTGGCCATGATTAGGGGCGCTTGGTTGGAGTATCACTGGGACAGAATCAATTGCTTCACTTCACTGTCTATGTTGCAGGAGATGGCGTTGCCCTTACCGAGCAATCGTTGTTGATTGAATTGACACAATCAGTGGCCCCGAGGGTGGTTTAAATAGGGCCGGTGCGCCATCTTCAAAGTGTTTGTTCCAGTGCGCAGCGTTAGACTGAATGGTAGTTGTGCGATGGAATTCGCGCATTCGCGGGAGCAAATCAGAGAGACAAAGAGAGAGAGAGAGAGAGAGCTCCAAATCTCCGCGGAATGCGTGTGCGTTCGCGGGTTTATCTTATCTCCCGGTTGCGTGTTGTAGCTCACTCATCAATTGATCGAGCGTTCTTGGGTTGATGCAAAAGTTGCAAAGCAATATAAAACATGTCTATTAATGTGTGAAGAAGGAGTAAAGTATTATTATTCAAAAATAATTGTATTATATAAACTAAAGACTCTACAACGCTGGTAAGCTATTGGTGCCTTAAAATAATAATTTTATTACTAGACAAGAAGTCGCCGGCTAAAATGGATGAGCATTTCTAGACACCCCAACGACTGTACCTGTAATTGTGACACGCAATGAAACAATTCAACCTGGAGGCGATTTTCGGGAGAGATGTGTACACAGTAATATTGTGCAATAGAGAGCCAACCTTTCCTAACAAGCTGCAATCAATATTGGGCAAATTGGCGAAACTGACCAAAAAAGGCAATGACTCTCGATCGCTAAATTTAGCTACACCATATCTTCTGCTTGCCAATCACAACTCCACCGATGGAGGAATCTCCACCCACCCACCTCCATTATGTCCCAAAGCAGCTGAATCATCTGCACGCCACGATAAACGTTTCCATCCGACGGATCCGAGCGGAAATCGTAAAGGATCGTGAGAATACTAACAGTGCGCCGGGGAAAATTAATTGCCAAACAAAACACCGACTCTCGCCGGTTGTAAATGTGTTTTCCGCCCTATCCGGACAAGCGGACCGAGCACCAATCTCACCAACCCGGCGGATTATATTTGTTTTTATGGTACCGATTTACATAATTCTCCATTCCAATGCTTACAAACATGGCGTGAAATGCTGCACTGCTCAGTCCGGTGTAACATGCACACTCGGCTGGTACACAATGAAGGTGATACATTTTTAATCCTTATTTCTCATTTCCGGTTCTTACCCGGCGTCCATGGCACCACCCTGATACTGACGGGTAGGGTTCGCGTCATTTTACTGCCCACCCTCTGCGCCGACGACACCTCTCCTCCATCAACGGGACCGTCCGATTGTTGTGAGGATTTTCATTTAAATGTTTTGTTATTAAATTATCGTGTTTATAAAGTCCCTGCAGTCGGTGAGGATCAGCTCACGAATGCATCCTTCCACCGTACCAGCACGGTGGTCCACAGCAGGATCACGCGGCATGTGTTTATTATTTACACAACGCCGAAGAACGCGGAGCGACCAGCGACCATTTGTTTGTTTCAAACCAACAAAACGTTATGCTTTTGCTGCTGCAGTTACAATCGGGAATGTGATGTGATGTGTGTTAAGCATGATGTGGAATTGAATATGAGCCAGGTTATGTTGTACCGTGACTTGCATTTTACTGTTCGGATTATCCCACCATGGTGGGATATAATACCACATCACATTCTACAGGAAACAATTCTAGACGATTGAAATGATTGGATAATAGGATTATTGCTGATTGCAAAGGGAAATATTGAATTGAGATTTATGATAAATTGTACTTTATTTCAAGACCTCGTAGCGATACTAGCACAAGATAAGTATGTAAGTAAGGCTGAGCTGTAATATGTTCAATGATTTCACCACACGCTCCTCGTTGTTACGTTGTATAGTTTGATGAAGCTATCATTTATTGTCTTCTGGCAAACATATTAATGTCCTGAAATCAGGATCGGATCCTCTTCTTTCTTCTGAGTGCCTTGAAAGAGACAACATTTTTATTGTCTAAAATTTTCAAGACTCCACACCAAATTCAATGACAATTCTCCATTCTAAATCCTTTCGATAGAATCCTTATTTTGAAAGTTCCACATCAATCCATCTTCTATGTTAATGTAGAAGGGATTATTTATGCGCCTCTGTTTTTTAGGAATTCGATACACGCTACAGAGATCAATTCTTGTAACAGATATTTCAATCACTGTATGTATCACTGTTGACTTGACATTCTTAATTAACAATGTCGAAAGCATTAACTTATATCCTGCTACAGAATAATTTAGAAAAATTAATTCATTCAATAACAAATTGAATCACAGGATAATATCGATTCTCATTATAACAATGCTAATTGAAATGTAAATAAATTGAATAACAGACACGACAGAAAATGTATTGATTGATGAATCAAAAGCTTTAGTGAGCTATTCAGATGAGCGATGAAAAATATTAACGCTTAACAAAGCAACCATAAAAATTTAAAATGCACAGATTAATGCTCTTCTGACGGTACTAAAATTATCCCAAAAGGCCTACGTAGTGTCAATACTACACCAAAACCAATTCTACAAAAACAAACACCAACATAGCCTCGTCAAAAACCTCCCCCCGGAATTCGCTCACAACGCAAAGCACACATAAAATTCTTCCAAAGCCATCACCGAAACGCTCGCCAAAGTTTGTGAGACATACCAAAGCCGAATGTGTCGGAAAATGCATATTACACCGACCTTGTTACATTATTTACCTTAAAACGAGCGCCAGAGTGCTCGATACACTCGAGAAGTTCTTGTACCGTCGGTGCAAGTTTCCTTGCAGGGCAATCTGTACCCAAACATCCGGGGCTGTTCTCAAGCACCCAGACGACAACAACTTCTGCATTAAACAGTTTCCTTCAGCGAGCATAAACCATCGCCACCACTTTAGTCTGTGGATCGGATGGGAAAAGTTTCCGATGCCTTATTGCACGGCTTCGTACCGTGGTTGGTGGATGATCTCTTGAAACAGCACACAGAGATCCGCAAGCTGTTGCGAGCGCAAATGCAAATCCAATGTCCGACCCCGTTTTGGTTGCAAATGACTACCACTCGGTTCGTTTGCTACCTTCCTTAAGAACACCGTTGTCGTTGCGGTAAGTTTCGACAACGGAAACGAGTATCTCAGGCAAGAAAATGCATCGGATCAAGTTTATGAGCTCGTGGAAGGAATCCTGTTGATAACTTTGGATTCTTCCGATAGTCAATCGCGGTAATCGTCCGTGGTGCAGCATGGTGTAGCCTTACACGCTAGCAGCAAGTGCACGCGAGAAGCGCTGAAAATGAAACTATCGGGATACAACCTGCGCAGGAACCGCTGGTTAGCGGTTTTGATGGCGTAAATTTGAATATAATTATTCCCCCATCAGTGCACCCTCTTGAGATTCAAATCAGCGACCGTTGTTAGGTTTGAAGAGTTAACGACACCGGGATAGAGAACGCTGTACGTCAAGAGACCCATGTCCTACTTAAACACCCGGTAAACTAATTGGTCCAAGGGTAGCAGAGCCACTTGAACGCACCGGTTCGGTTGATGGTTCGGTTGCTGGTTTCCATTTTTCATCGACATAACATCAAGCAAGTGTCACCGGGAAAAGCGAAGGCTGGAAAACCCCTTTTTTGCGTTCGGATTGGACCACGTGTTGCCGAACGGTTTTGGGTTTATGTTTTGAAAACAACTGCACCACTTGTGGGAACGAAATGTAGGATGTGTAGCTTGTTTACTGTCTTTTTTGAGAGATTTATAGACACACATGTTATTAGACGAACCTTAACGGGCGTGCAACGTTTTGCGAAAGTTGTGAAACTTTTCTTTTGAAAATCATTCAACTCAAATATTATAATTCTTTTAATGAGTTACATAAAATGTCAACCCATTATTATTAAATATATCAATAAAATAAAAATGATTCACAGTGATGAAGTGGAAGTGATGGAGTAATGGAGAAATAAGAAAAATATTAAATGACCACGGCAAGACTATGAAGAATATGTTCCATAGTACCCCAAGAAGCTGCTAAGACGACGATAAGGCTTCAAATCTTTCAACTCCATGATTTATCAACCTAGGACCTTTACGAGCCTTAGAAAGCATAACAAAAGCAAGCGAGAAATATCAATGAATTTCTTCAATCCTTTGAAAGGCTTCATTTTCCAATTCCATCTTTCTTTACTTTGAGTTCCAACTAAATGAAGTTATTGATGGAGTTTGTAATGAATCAATTAAAAAGAAAAGTGTTATTAAGTCGTTCTTTCGTTCATTTTGGCAAACTAAAAAAGTGGAAACATTTTAAACAATTTCTGGCTTTATAATATCTCTACTTTATATTTCAGTTGATAACTTACTTACGAGTTAATAAAAATACATCTGATAGACACGTGTAAAGAGTTGGGGGGAGATAAAATATATCGATAGCGTAAGAGAGTAAAAGGGATTCATACACATGTAGCTGCTGTTTATAGACATATAGTTCCAATACAGTGTATACAAGTTTATATTGCTTCGTTCGCTAAACTTTAAGCACTAGCTAAATGTACGGTAGCGTAGAGAAAGAAGGAGAAAATAGTAATAATTCCAGCATACGGACAAAGGCAACAAGCGCTCTCATAAACACTCATCTACCCTCTACCGTCTGTTTCAGATGATAAAAGTACTTTTCATTTGGTATTTCTATAGTTTCTCGGCAACGATCGAACGGACTACGGAGTGTAGTAGTCGCCCGTCGCCGTACGCGTTTTTTAAGGCTTTGGCTAATGGTGCATATGATTTGTAAACTGCGCGTATGCTCAAGGGTTCGTGTCTTAAAACAATTTCCTTACGTTAGCTAGCTGATTAAAAACTCTTTGGCATGCAGCACAACAACATCGATGTTCACTTCCACCCAATTCCACACCAGGATTGGGGCATTCGTTACATTCGTTTCTCCATGAACCAGGGTGTGTATGTGTGTGCCTTCTGGCTCCTATTTGGCTTCCTACAGGCTCGCTTCCCAACCCAATCTACCTGGTAATCTGTACAGTGTTTGGATTCTGTTTCGGTGCCCACACAAACTACGAAATAGGATTCATTCCGATTGTCTCTACACGATGCCGGATAAGGCACTTTTAACGCTTCCGCTCGCTCGACGGCAGCCTCCAAATTCTTTCCGCCTTCCCCGTGTGGATGATTCTGCTTTGTTTTACGATTACAGCTAAGACTAGGATGATAGCAGCATTACAAACACTCGCCAACATGTTCCTGTGCCCGAAAGACGATTCGTATTGTGCGGGCCTCGGCACCGGCGTCTAAATGTAGACAAAGTTACCGACACCCTTTGCCGGGTCCGTGTTAACCATCTCCTTCAACAGGGCGCTACTCCGCGCCGTGCCGCTCTCGGTGGGGCCCGTTTTCACGCCGCTACGAATGTCTGCCAGCTTTTTGTCAATCCCAAGTGCCGAAAACGACTGACTGACGGTACGAATTTCACGTATGTTGTACACGGGATTGTACGACGGGGCGGCCAGCGTGGAGGCAGGCAACAACGCCGGTCGGCTAAGTGCCGCCAGCATGGTGGACGATTTGGCCGGCCGGGGTGGTGGCTGCTGGTGCTGGGCACTATTTTTACTCTTCACTTCTGGCGGTGCTTGGTGGCAGGGGCTCGCGTTCGTTACACTGCTCGCGCTATCGATGGTCGGCTTTTCCGGCTCCTCGAAGGACGAGTCGGACGAAAGGGAGGAAAAGGACGAACAGGACGATGAGGACGATTCGGTCGAGTCAGCCGAATCGGTCGAGGTGGCCGAATCGTCGAGCGACGCAGGACAGAAGGTACTACTCTCCTTAAGCCGCAGACTCTTCGCCTCAGCCGGCAGATCGTTCAGCGAGCTCAACCCATCCACAATGTCCGAGATGAAGGTGTTGGTGGGCGTACCGGTGGGCCCGAGCGAAAAACTGCCCGAATGAAGCGACAACCGATGATGATGGTGGTGGTGGTGCTGTGGCTGCTGATGATGCAGATGATGGTGGTGTATGCCCGCTGCCGGTAGCTGTACGTTCGCGGAGTCCAGGGACGTGTTGAGGATAAAGTGTTTCGATTCGGCAATGGTGGCGAGCAGCTGACGGCGACGCGGGTAGTTTGGATTACGGCGTACGAGAAAATGCATAATCTCGCCCTTTTGCTGGCGCTGCAGCTGTGTCTTCAGGGGCAGATCGTCCGGGTGCAGTTTGCGCTGATACTCCTGGCCGGGGCACACCTCGTACAGGGAAAATTGTTCCACCGGTTCGATCGAGTTGTAGCAGGAGAGTAGCAGCGACAGCAGCTCGTCTGAGGTTGTCTCCTCCGAGATGAGTAGCGACTTGTACTGGGAGTTGGGCTGTAGCGCTGAGGTGTGTACCCGTATTAGACCACCCGGTTTTTGCTGGAGACAAAACCTGCCGAAAGGAGATGAGGATGGAAACGGTTAATCACGTGAGTTCCGATGGAACATTGGCACATTCGTGTGTGGTTTTTCCATTCGTACCTGGAGTCACCCTTGGGATGGCAGGCCTGTAATAGCGCTGGTCGTGCTTCGTCGTCTAACTCGAGCACGGATTTCACACCCGGCCGACGTACAGTGACTTCCATCGTGAGGTAAAACAACCGCGGATCTCGATGGCGCATTTTGCATCTGAAATAATGAAACCAGAATCCAATATTAGCTAACTGAAGATAGAAAGAACCCAAAGCTAGGACTTGTATGAAGAGGTATTTTTAAAAGGGAAATTGAGCCTACCTTCGAAGAACCTGCTGTACGACACTCTTGCTGGTGGCATCATACGAGATGCCGAGCGTTTTGTACTCGATGTCCTGCCGCAGGCAAGCCGTGTAGATTTTGATGGTCGTCTGTGGATGAAAACAGCGAGAGGAAAACAATTGATTAAATCGTGTCGCTCGATAACGCAACTTAAGCGTGTCTAACACGGAAATAGATGTTAAAAATTGTATCACCATCCCGACTTGTAAGCCCCCGAAGTAATGTTTTTGCCGAGTTTTCGCTTTATCTTACCCATCGCCCCTGCTTTAATGACCTTTCCGCGTACGAACGAGGAACAGGCTTGTGAACTTTATGGCCAACTGGTTCAATATTGATCCCCGAATGTGACCACCAAAAAGGGCATTAATCTCGATTCGCAGGTAACAACTGCCAGCAAACCTTTTACACACCAAACAGAGGTCCTAATCCCTTTCTGGCCGCACGAATCTCGTTTTGCGAAAAGGGCAAAGGGCAACATCAAAGGTACCGGGGGGTATGCTTAACGCGTTTGGGGCGCCTTCATTAGGGGGTTTTTTCCCTGTTGGGATTGTGGCATTACGATCGGGAGAGTTTCAACCGATCGGGAAGGTTCGAGAAGGATTTAATTTGCCACCGCCGACAACCTTTACGGATTTCTACCGAAGCTGTTCCCCGCTTGAGGGAGCGAAAGTCGTAATAAATCGTTAAAAAGGTGGATATAGCAAGGGTGATGACTGGGATGATAAAATTTAAGGCGCATTTAATGCTATAAAAGAGCCAAACGTATTGTTTAAAATCTGGTCTGCTGGATAAATCAGTTTTGCTCATAATTCGATATCGGCGTGTGTCTGATGGCATCAGCGAAGGGATTTATAGCAGATGTAGTAACACCTTTGCGATGATTCATAAAGATTTAATGGACCGGAATGAAGGGAAAATCGAATTAAATTGTGACCATTTCCAATGTTTGATGAAAGGTAATGTACCTTTCCTATCATGAAGCTGTCGAAGTTATTAAATCAAATCAAAACTTTAAGCTTTTCGATAGTATTATGCCCAATCATGGAATTACTTCATTAATTCAGTCAACACAATACGTCATAACAATAGTATCAGCAATTAAACCATCCTCCCAACATTCTCTTTAGCTATTTGTTCGATGACTGTTTTTTTCACATCGCCTGGCCGATTGTTTGCAAACATGGCCAACAAAACTTTCCCAAACTATTTTCCGGCGCTTTTTCTTCGCCACATATATTCAAATGATATCCTGGTCGAAAGAAAGCAGTTCCCACGATACATCCACTCCTGCAGTGTCTTATCACACGGTAACAAAAAGAAACTCCTCAAAATAAACAAAACAGCGTTACAAAAAAGACAGTTTTCTCAAACATCGTTCAAGCGCTGCTCACTGCCAGCTTTGCACTTTTCAACACAAACGGACACCCAGCAGTGAGTTATACGCGCGTGATAAGCTCAAGGTGGGTGCGCGCGCGCTCACACGGCGCTGCGCAAATCTTCACACATTTACCAGCTCGCGTGAAGATCAAGCATGATCATCCGCGTAGAGAAAAATGCGCGTTGCACCAGTTTCCCCCTCCGACACCAAGATGGGTGAAAGCGCGGGAAATGCCACCCTCTCGGTACGTACGATCATCGAACTCGAGCAGGAGCAGGCATCGCGTGCCGCCGGTGTGCGTGATTGGTGGTGCGATTGTGATGCGCTTGCCATGAAACAAAACCCCAACGAGCGGAATGGAAAAGAAAACAAAAAACGAATGCTGGTGTGCTTTTCTTTCTTGCGCAGTGCGTGCGGTTTTACGTAAAGACACCGTTTGCACCGTCGAACTGCGGCGGTTTCTTACCCTGTGATGGGTGCGGGTGCCGTGCCGAGCAGTGGCAGCACGATGCAATTCCGTAATTTATTGTCACAATAATCGCGCACCCATTACATTCCATTCCGAACGTTCCGACTGTGACTCTCGGTGTGTGTGTGTGTGTGTGTGTGCATCATCCAAGAAAAACAATAGACTAACCGAACGACAGAAAATAAGCACACCGGCACGGTTGCGAACGGGAACAGGAAGGTTCGACTAAAGCCCGCAAGGGAAAAGCTCGATTTTAATTAGACAAATTTCCCCGGTGGCTATTCGGTTGGTGGCAAAAGGGAAGCAGCGAGCAATAGGTGAAAGAGACCCCCCAGTGCCAGTGGGAAATAATTGTTTCCAACACTTGAGAGGGCCTTTTAAGACCTTCGGTGTCATACCAAAACCTCACGGACACTTTCACCCTTCAAGGCCAACTGGATGAAAATTGACATCATTCTCTTTCTTTCTCTCTCTCTCTCGCTCTCGCTCTTCACATCGGTGTGGATCATCATTCACATAAAATTTTCGCACCATTTCGACGTATCTAGGAAGCGGTGGGAATGCGTCCCAGATGCCCTCGAGTAGAAGACACTCTGGGGCCGTCGCATCTTGAAGAACGCGTGCCATTTTCCGCCAGAGTGGCAGAGCGTACGACAAAAACAATGTTGCACCCGTTGACGATGAGCTTGCTTGTAGGGTTTTCCAAGAATCTTAAAGCCCCACGAAGGAAGGGCTCGTCAATTAGAGTAGCAAACAAAAAGGGACAAACCTGCATCCTTAGTTAGTGCGTGTGGGTGCACCTTCCTTTCCAAGCGTATGCTTGGCCGCACATCTTCGAATGCTGGAATGCTTTCAGATAGACGACTACTTGACTTGGCGAGATTCACGCTGTTGACGTTTTCTTTATTTTTCTATTTTGACAACGAACGCGAATTCGCGATGTTGTCGAGTCGAGTTAGCATTGATGGCAACAGTCGGGTACTTTTGTATCGCGAAAGCACAAAGCGTTTCGAAGGATTTTGTAAGAAATAACAAATAACTCACAACCACTCATCACCATCAGCATTATGAGCGTGGCAGCACAATTCCCTTTTACACGCCAGTTACACAAATGAGCATCCAGCAACAGGGCGCCCCGGCAGGGAATATTCCCAACACTCGTCTCGTTCTTCCAACTCCACGCGACCAAAAAACCACAACAAAGCCCATCGCTTTGCACAGAACACCATCGATGCGAACCGAACACGGTTCACGCATCCTTTTCGATTTAATTTCCATTTTCCAAGCGAATGCGCCACATTCTGGCTGCCTAACGGATGTCGTGGGAGGGAAAAATAATATTTTACTTCTCGTTTTTTCCCCTTTTTTCCCCCGTCATGGTGCCGCTGTGGGCTGAGGCACAATAAAGAGCTTCAAGACTTCGCCACGCGTTCCGTGGCGTGATTGAATCACGCAAAACATGCAAGGTGGGTTATGGGAAGTGCCGCAACCGTGCCACGGCCTCTCCCATTGGAGGGAGGGGGGTGGGGGGATTTCTTTTGCCTTTCCGCCGGCCAAAAAGTGATAACCCGAATAGATAGGAGCTGGGTAAAGCATATTTGTGCTTCTTCCTTTTTTTTTATTTAAAACGAAAGAATTGTTTGGAACAGCTTGTGCAGCATCGCATACCACCTTCGGGCGTCAAGCATGGAGGAATTCGATCGGGTAAAAGCATGCAATATAAAGAATCGAAATAAAAAAAACTTTTTCCGGGCAGCATATGAAACTAGGCTTAGAATTTAAGGGCAAAAGAAATGAAATTTGTAAAATACCTTAATAGGCATTTTCAAAAGATGTGCTCAACTTTGCCGAATGTATCATTTTATTACCTTCTTTATAGTTACACACATCGGGTCTATTCAACCGGAGTACATCGCTCGTGAAAACTTTAAGTTTGAAGCCCTTCAACAAACTAAAAGTAAGCGCAAAAGGGCGAGGCAGTAAAATGTAATGCGTATCAAAGTAACGAGTTTTTCTTCCCACCAATTGCCATTGTAGCGAGACTTTGGGGAGCCATGCGGCACATAAACCCTTATCGAAATCACCACGACCCCGCTCCGCAGCTGAACGTGCCCGTGGTGACAGGAAAATCCGGAATATGAAAACAAATGTATCCGAGAGGGTTCGCTGTTTCGCGAAGTGGAAAAAAAACAGGCTCCATACAATCACATACTCATTCCAGCTAAAGTTTAAACCCTCAACGGTTTGCCCGCGGCTTCATTCGCGCGAGGAAACCTTTAGCCCGCGTTCAGGAACTCTGCCGTCAAGAGCTTCTTGATTGATTTTACACCTTCGGCTGCGCGTTTCCTTGCGGGGTGCTGGGAAGTGGTCGTAAGCGTAGCTAAATAAATCTCCCACCAGTGCTGGTTTTAGGATTTATTTCATTTGTTTTCTCTTAGACGGATCACACACACACACGCGCGATAGCCGTAAATTTTTACACCCACCGTAAACTGATGTTTCTCGGTGCGATGTTCATGTCCATGGAAAATGTCACCCGAAACGGCACAACGGGGATTTATTGATGTGCAACACTGAAACACGATCAAACCGATCGATCTTTCGCGGACGTATTGTTTTTTTTGGATGGGGAAGAACAACGCGATGGGAACCGGAATTAATGTGGGTCGTGGTTCGAACTTTTCTGCTTGCAAGTAAGTAGTAAGCCTGAGTCGAATAAAATATAAGTTCCGGATGCCTAACAAACAAGGAATCCCGAAGCATTCCGAACTTTACGCTAAGTGAAGAGAAAGGAATCATCACGCTGAAACATGAAAACCCTGTTTTTTTTTTCTCTTGACAAAAACTCCCAAAGGATCAATGAAAATGGAGGATGAATAAAAAGGAAAACACATTGAGGAAAAAAGTAATCTGTAACACCGCCTGCTTTTCATCTATTGTAGTGATTTCAGGGTGGTGTGAGAGTTCAGCTCAGGAAGCGAAATGGAACAGTTTTCTATTCGTTTACCTTTTTCGCGTTGTGTTGTTTCTCCAAGTGTTGCCACTTCCAAACACACACAGCAACGAAAGAGAAAAGGAGAGTGAAATTAAACGTGTAACAACGGTTGTTATCAAACAGCAATTTATTTGAATTGCAGTGAGTTTTATTTTACTTTCGGAAGCGCCACCGGATCGCGCAGTGCTTTTTTGTTCAACTTTTTTGTGTTTTGCTTGACAACGGGTGGAGCTGAGCGAAGTGAAGTTCATTTTCAACTGTTGTGCAGGACTATCTATGTTTATCTTTTTCGTCTGTTTCCATATATTTCTACCAGCGGCACAACGTTGACATAGCCCGGATGGACATACGCCATAGTTTGTTTGGCTGCGCCACACCGAACGAAACAAAAGAAAACATACGTGAATGGGGTGGCTTTTCTATCGCAAGCTTTTCTCACTTGTCGTCTATCCGCACGGGCACGTCTATTTACCATTTGGCACCAAAACGCGAATACACTCATTTTCCACCGGCACAACATTTGTCACCACGTGATCAATGATTAGGGAATGGAAAATATTTGAAATATTTTGCCGCAAAAGTCACACACACAACTATAAAATCACTAGCGGCATGATTTCGGGTTTTCCGCTTCCTAAGCTTTGTTTCTTAATGCTATTCGATCGGTGACGGTACGACGAGGAGAATGGCTTTCGGGGTGGCGTATGGCCGCCGGCAATAATAAATGAATTTCTGAAGCGCTTCGAGTGATAGTGAGAGTGCGGGCTCGATGGGGCGGATGCGAGTAGAGAAAACAGTCCGATTTCCGGTGCTAATCGCATGGGGTGAGTGTGGGAGAGAGCGGGGAGCATGGGATGCCACGGCCAAAAGATACTCCCGCCCGAAATTAATGAGCTCCGGTGGTCATATTTTTCGGCTTTTTTTAAGCTTTTTTTTACCGAAAGTCGATCGAACGTTTGAATTGTATCTGAAGAAATGCCCTGCCCAAAGAAAATGGCGGCACCGGCAGGCAGACTCCAAACCGGTACTGTTTTTTTGTGCAGATAAAATGAGAAAAAGCACATTTCCGAACTAATTTAAATACGGTGGAGGATGGTGTACCTTTCGAAATTTGGTTCGATCACCAATCGTCATGTGGCTTGAGGCTGAGTTTGACCCAACAAGCCGGGTACTTTAGAGGGCCAGAATTTTGAATCTTTCTACGTACCTTACACATCGCCCTAGAACAGCTTAGAAGTGTAAAAAAACGAAACGTGGTCATTACGAAGGACCAAAACCACAAACGTTTCCCTTTTCGTAGTTGAGTTTTGTTTGGAGAAGTTTTTAACGGTAGACTGTCTGGTTCGGTGGCTGTAAAGTGCCATATTAATCAAACCTCTAGGAAAACCCAAACCCCTTTTGCTCGACAAATTGCTTACTGACATTTGTATCAACAACAAAAAAAAGCAAGAGCTACCAAAGCAAAGAGCGGGCAAGCTTTAAACGACACCAAACATCGCCAACAACTCTACCAACCCTATTGGGTCGAAAGTGCGTACACTTCGTTTTTGCAGACAAATTAGCGTGATTCGAACCCCTTTTGTTGGTTGGGACTTGCGAGCAAATTAATAAGAAAAAACCATTTAAGCTTCTGTAGTGGAGTAGCCAACTACACCATTCGTACCCCTTTAGCAACAATCCTCAAGCAATTTGCAAGAAATGAGATCTACTTGTGCAAATTGTTGATTAAAATAGTTGCCTAATGAAGTTAAGCTTACAAAACCACCTCCGGCACAGGAAAAGCTTCCAGCTGGTTGTTATTAAAGGTGGAATTAAATACAATTCTCCTGGGCATCCCTCTATTGGTCCGTGTGTCGTAAAATTAAGCCCTTAAAATGAGTATCCCAGCTGGGAGTATTCACCTCCACAAGAACGCTCCGTTCTCAAGCATTTTCCGGGGAGCCCGAGAAGGAAAACAACTGAGCAAATAATGAACCGCAAGTAATGTTTATCCCGCTGGCAGTAGCACAGCCTGCTAAGATATCCTTTCCAGCACCGAACGGATGACGGGTACACCTCCATTGTTGTTTTTTGCACTTCCGACTCCTTAATGTGAGAGTGAAAACGGACCGTCTGTTTTGGGTTGTTGGTTCAATAGTAGGCAAAACAACATCTGGGAATAAGGCTATCTGTTGAGCAAACGCCACAAAAAAAGGCGAACGGTGTGTCTGTGCTGCAGAAGGGTTTGATAAGAACGAGATGATAAGAACGAAAGTATCTCAATCGAAGTACGGTTTACTGCCTAAGCGAGAATCCTGTTCGCGTCATTTACTTGCTATTATCCTTTGTGTGGGTTGTGCAGATCTTAGACATATTAAATATTTTCCTTCGAAGAAACACCATTCGACGAAGCGAACACCGTTCACTGAGAGCCATTTCTGAGCAAGAGCATATAAGGCAATAAACCACTTGCAAGGCTTCCAATCTTTACGAAGACATAAGGAGTTCTTTTTTTCTTTGGATTAAAAGTACTTCCGGAGCACCGCGAGTCATGTGGTACTGGGGTCGGGTTTCCATCGCCATCGCCAGAACGGAAGTAATTCTGGTCGATGTCAGTTCCAGCGGAGCGCCCTCGTATGAACGTAACTCTTTACGTTTAAGGGCCTTCATCATTAATGCGATGAAGACAAACATTTGAGATGCTTACAGTTATTGAAGAGGATTAACATTTAATGAACCACTAGCATTGGGCACCGGAGAGAAAAGAGATTTAATTCTTCAACGGAAATTCTGTTGCTCCGTGCTTCGAGAAGCTTTAGAAACCACCTTACTATTTCGAGCCATCGAAACGATGACACATATTTGTGGGGAAATCACACAAACCTCACGGTGAGCACCGGATCATTACCACCCCGAGTCCGAAAGGTCGAAGCTTTGTGGCCATCTCGTTATTGTAATGAATTCCATCATCATCTCGAATGCGGCTTGTATGCCGGGAAGGTCTATGCGAATGCAGTGTTGCGATTGAATATTGCACAACGACTTACGAAGCAACTGCACCGACGCACTGACACACACACACACAGCAGGTGGAATTCTCACCCAGAACAACCCAGCACAGTTTTCCATACCCATGAGAATCCACCGCACACACACATGCACCGCTGGCAGAGCGTTACAGAATTTAATTAAACCGTGCAGCACTTGGCAGCCAGACAGAAAACGCTACCAGTAACGTTCAACGCACAGTTAGAGCAGTACAATCATACCGCCAGATAAGTAAAGCCACGAACAAAACCCCGCAACCCGTGCTATACCGGTTGTAACGCTTGCATTAAATTCTCACATCGGTGAAAATCCTTCCCGTTGCTTGGGGTGGTTCAAGAAAACTTCAACACCACATGCTTATTGCACTTTCGGTGGCGCGTTGCTATTTCGCGGAAAATCTGGCGCACTTCATGTGCAACCATTGCGAACCATTTGTGGTTTGGAGCAAATGGATAAGCAATAGCAACAATCTCCAAACTGCTGGGGGTGGGTTGTTTGGCAGTACGATTGCCGGGAAAAAAAAACAGGAAAAATGTTGCCACCGAAAGGGCGGGGGAAAAGGCGAAAAATATCTCGCATTTCAGCTAGTTTCACGCTATGCCCCGCCAGCGAACCAACACAATACTTCATTAAAATGAAGATGATTTGCTAACCACACCGCTCACACAGCTGGTCGACAAATTGCGTGTGCGCGCGGGTTTGTTTGCGGCTCAGAATTTCCCCTCCCCCCTCCCCCTCCACCACACCACCCAGCTTCCGCCGTCAGTGTCGCGTGTGTAACAACCGGCCGGAGTAATGACAATAATTATAGTCCTCTTGCCCAACCAAAGTGCCGAACGGAACGGGGCGGGGCGCAGGGTGTGGGACGGCAGACTAAGCTTTTCCGAGCAAGTGCACGGAAACGACAGCTTTGCACCGCTCAAAGCTGGCACCGAAAAATTGGGTGTCGAACCACTTCATCTTAATGAGCACCTCATCATCATCATCAGCAGCAGCAGCAGCAGTAGCTAAACTTATTGGAAGATTGGCAAGGACAATCTCCCGCAGGTGGAGGCGGCTAGGAGAGAGCTAGGAGCAAATAATGAAGTTTATGGCGGCTCCCCGAAAAGCGGGACAGTGCCGAAAATAGTGAACGGTAGCAACAGCAGCAGCAGCAAAAAAAAACCGCGACCATTCCGTTCCAAGTGCGGGCGGTCCTCCGGCGGGCCACAAATCAAGCGTACCATTGTTGAAGCATTTGGCAGCATTTCCGTGGCAAAACGATTTTTATGACGGCAATGGCGCAATTAGACCAGCTTCTTTTTCTTTGTTGTTTGTGCTGGCCACCCGAAAGGCCCGAAGCAAAAGGAAACAGAGTGGGTTTAATTGAAATTTGCATGATTCGGCTGTGCTTACCTGCGGAATGGTTTCGTTGAGGCTGGAATAGCTGGAGGCTCTCGAGTGGCTTCGGAGCTGATCGCCCGGTGGCTCCGGACTGCCGCACAGGGACGACGCGCAGGATGTGGACGAACGCATCGACAACGAATCCGCCCGGCTGCGCATCGGCGAGATCTGCACGTGCTTCAGCATCTGCGGAATAGGAAAACAAAAACAAAAACGAATGAAATCGGTTCCGATTAGACCAGGCCGAACTGGGACGGCTGTGTAATGATGGATAATGTTTAGCTTAGGTGCGATGAATGCCGTGCGCGCGGTTGTGGTAGCGGTTGTGCGCCAGGTGTGCCAGCCAACCACACAACAAAACCGGACACAGCTGTCTTGGTCGGTCGGTTAGGCCGATCTCGGGAGTTGGAAGCTAATTGATCAATTATCGGACGTCACCACAGCACATGGGTGATCAAGTTTCCGATCACCGTTCATTCACCGTTTGGCCCGCTTTTTTTTTTTTTTGTTGCATCGTCCAGTTATCGCTTATTCCCTTTTCCTAGTGCAAATATATACTTGCGGCAAGATGGCAACACTGGCCTGATAAGACCCCGATATCCCGTTGCCCGTTCTTTGCCGTTAGAGGCACACCGATCTGCGCTGAAGTTACGCAAGCTCAACGGGAGTACGGGGTACGTGTGTGAGAGTGTGACTAAGATGGGAATCTTGACGAGATCGATCGAGTTGATCGGTTGATAGACTGGCGCGGAAGTCGCCGGCTGGCATTAAAATCGATCCCAAGACGAATCGCACAAGAATTTCACTACATTTCTCACAAAACATTGGTGACGACTTTGTGTTGGACCACCGTTAGTACCCTCGCCGATGGATGTCATCATCGTCATGAACATCAACACTGCTAGCGCACCGCGGTGGGTCTTCAACACATCGGGGCATCAGCATGCCCCGTACAACACTTCCTATTCCCGGGCTAGTTGCGTAACTTGCCCGGGCACCCATTACGTGACGATTTACGTTAATTAAAATGCTTCCTTTTTTTTTTACTCCCCGTACTTTGGTGACGATCGGCGCAGCAACAACCAAATTAGGCAAGCTCCAACATGCGTGCCAAGGCTGTCAGCCGCACAACACATACAAAAACTGATCGCGACCCACCGACGACAAAACGCCCGAAAATGATGAAGAAAATAGGAAATAGATACCCAAAAGATAGACACTCCCCGGACGCCAATGTCGAGTGATCAGCCCCGAGAAGAAAAGGAAAATAATAGAGTCCAACGATAGTATAACATGATCTTTAAAGATCGTCGACTCGATCCACTCGAGCGGATGATCCTCACACACGATTGTGTTTGGTGATTTTGTTTCCCTTGTTGGGTTTTTTTATTTTGCTTTTCTTCTCCATTTCGAACTTCGTCCATCTCCGGATGGCGTCTTCGGAAAACGACCTTAGAAAGAATGCCGATCTTGGGCCGGGCCGGCTGGAATCCTCATTAAGCGAATCGGAACGGAGCATCGCGGAGCAGGCGGAGCAGGGAGGGGTTTTGTTAGAAAATGCTCACAGCACGGGAAGCGATCCCGTTGCAATCCATCCGTGTGGTATCTATCATTCGCTGCTCTACATGATTACGACATTCCTGTGGAGGGCATCTCCACCACACGGCATCATCTACACGCATTCCTTGGAATTTGCTTCGGCCCCTTGCCTCTTTTTCGTTGGGAAGATTTTGTTACGTTGTTTTGTTTTAATTTCTCATCTCATCCCGATTGTAGATCGCAACCCAGGACCCCATGCGTACCTTGTCATCACGACCAAAGGGCCCGACACCGGCCGGGGCTAGCGTTTGCGTGATACCACAAACGCTGTTCGGATGGGCAATATTTCCGGCTTAAATTTCGACAGATTTGCGAACGGACGTTGGCCAGCTTTCACGTCCGTGTTTTTGTGCATGAGTCAGGTGGATTTGTTTATCAGTTCGGATGGAAGGAAGATATAGCCGGAAGGCATGGTTTAGGAGTAAATTCTCGTTGACCCAGTTACCCGGTACGTACGGCAGAGTCTCGCATGACCTTCGATGGAACCCCACACGTAGGGTCGTAGTGCTTTCAACCTTTCAGAACCTTTGGTTCCAGAATCTGGTGCAGGTTTCAATTACTTTAATGTGTGTTTCTCGCCCCAGGTTCGCAACAACACCGGAAAGCCACCAAACAACCTCTCGTGCGGTTGATGGTCGGTTCCAGCTGCAGGCCTCAACAGTAAACTCAGTTTCCGGTTGACTGAATTTGCCTCATCGTCACCACACTGACCACTTCCCAGTTCCAGCTAAACTTCTGGCGCACTCGGGAACGGGTTGGGGGGTTTGGTTCCCAAATTTCCAAATATGTAAATATGGGCCTGATTCGCCTGAATTCCAGATCCTCCCTCCTCCCACGGTAGTTTTCCCCGGGCGGATGGGAACGGGCAGCAAACACAACAACCACAACGACGGTTGCGGTTTTTCGATAAAGGGGATACAATTTTACCTTCAGGGTTTCGGGCTTCGGGATTGGCGAGATTTAACTCCCGGCAGGCCAACAAAACAAAAAAAAACCTCCCGATCTGCTTACGATCATCCCTTTCCCCCCTCGTACAGCATGAAACCATGCAACGCAACTAAGTACGGGGCGGAAAATCGTGAAATTAAACCTTTTCCAATAGAACACCGGATGCGTTATCGGTTGATTAACAGCGAACCTCGGATCGAAAACCGGACGGAGAATGGCAAACGTTAGAACACTCGGGTACGAATAGATTTGGGGGGATGGAGCAAGCACGCAGTTTGGGTTCGGTGTTCTGGCTATGCTTTTTGGGTAATGTCAGGAATCCGGAACGAAAGGAAACCGGAAGCCCTTTTGCGGTGAGATCGCGCACCAATGTTCATGGGAAAACAAAAAAAAACATTCGGGAGTTGCTTTCCTGCGCCCGGTTCCGCCAGGAATCGAACGTGCCGGGTGATGGGAAGCGATAGTTTCGGCGGCATTCCAACCGTTCTTGGTAGAAAAAAAATCATCACCATTTCCCTCGCTTCATGGACCTGGCTTTCAGGAAAGTCCCCCCACCCTCAATAGTGACGGTTTGGGACGGGTCAGAAAGACAACCCGAGGGTTGGGAAAGGGAAGCGGGTTAGCATCTCACTTAATTAAATTAATTTACGGTCATTCCACGAAACCCCTTGAACGATGCGCTACACAGAACGGAACGAACCAACATGGCGCATGTTTGCCGAACACGAATAGTTTGAAGATGTAGATTCTCGCTCGTTTTCACTTGTTCTACAGCGGCAGCCGCAACCACCAGCCAGCAACACCTTCACCAATGTCCGGCTGGTGGTGGAACTTGTTAAGCAGGCAATAATTATTCATTCAACGTTCAACGTCCTCCAAAAACCACCCCTCCTCCTCCCAAGCCCATCACTGTGTCTGTACAGCCCAACCGTGTGAAGAACTCAGGCAGTATTTCCCTTTTTTTGATGTACTTAAGAACGCGTGCTCGAGAGTCACTGTGGAGAGGCATGCTTGGAGCTTCTTGATCTCCCCAAAAGAGCCACACACTAAAGCTAACGACCATCGCCGAGTGGCGTCAAGATGCCTTCATAAAGGCTGATAATCTTTGTGAACCACGTCAAAAAATTAGAACCGTCTGATAGAGGTGATTCGTGATGGCGGAGGGGGAAAAAACCCCCTTAATATCCAAACCGGGGAAAATAGAAAATGCATACAGCAATTGTTTTATTCTTGCTGGCAAACGATTAAATACGTGATATCAAAGAGCATATTTGGGGCGCGCACTCGCGCTGTACAAATAGCTGTCAGTGAAACGTCAGTGAGAACGTGCTATTAAGCGTAACTGTCAGTAGCACTTACACTCCCACTCTGTATACCTCCATTTTGCTGTGCGTGAAATCGAAACTGACACTTTCGCTGATATTGCTATTCGTTTGTGCCTGGAAAACCTGTGCTGGATGTACAAAAAAAAACCGTTCCTTCCAAAGCAGAGCAGGTGTGAGCAGAAAACTGCATTTTATCAGCAACACGGACAGGCCACTCGGCTGTCACTCTACAATTCACTGTTATAAACTGAATTTTAGCAGCAAAAACCTCAACCTCCCATTCAGAACATTTCCACACACCGACACAATGGTCATTTTCACAACAGAAATTGCTTTATAGTAAACCTTCTCCTGCATCCAGCGATCTGTTGCGAGCTCCCAGAACCCCCCCCCCCCCCCCCACCGTTGCTTTTCAATGGCAACAAATAAACAAAGCCGAAAGCGCCCGTTCGCCGCTTAGCGCACATAAAACCACGACACGAAATCTGCACGGTTTCCCCGGGGGCACGGGTCTGGGAAAATCAAGCGGCATCTTGGCATTTTTTCGGATCGGGCGCACGTTCATTGCTTATTGTGTCTTTAAACTTATTTCTCATTTATTAATACCCGGTGCCAGCGTATATGACCTCCTCCAGCTGAAAGCCCCCGAAAATGAAACCCTGCACACGGTAAAGAAGGCCACCCGCGCCCACGGTGGGGATGCGCTTTCGGAAGCGCTGGGAAATCTACAGGCACTTGCCGTTTTCGCCATTGCTTTGTCCGGTTTCCGACGCAACAATCGCTACCGCGGGTGCGCGCGCGCCCGCACTACAATGGCCACCCTTCGATTGCCCAAAACGATGGGAGAGTTGGCGTAGCAAGCGTGCAAGATAAAACACATTGCTGGGCGAACAATCGTAAGCATCGTTGTAGCGGTGCGTTCTCTTCTGCGTTTGCCGGCCAAAGTGTCACCAAACGTCCACGACGACGTCCGGAGTTGGCTTCAAACCTTGGCGCGTCACGCAAGGTGCTCATCGAGGAAGTGGACGACGTTGTTCTGCTATTGTTTCACCGTCACCAAAGACAACACCGGGTGACACGAAGTGGATGGCGTGAGGTGGGAGTTTCACCCGCACCCGGAGCTTTGACAGCTCCCTGGGAAGCTAACGGCCGGAGACGGTAGTAGACGAACGGTGATGATGATGCAAAACGGCCTGGTAAGTCACATTGTCTTCCACATTGCACAAAAAGATTTAAACCCAAGACAGACCCGGGGCCAAAGTTCGGCATTGAGTCGAGTTCGTTTTCCCACCCACCGGCTGGGTTTCCTCACACTTCCTCCACCAGGGGAAAAGCGGAGGAAAATAAGCAACCTGCTGCTTGATAACTTCATCCCAAAATGGAGGCCGACTCCCCCACCGCCGAAAAAGCCCGTGGCCCGGGGTGCATTATTGTGTGCGGTGGTTGATGAATTGAAATTAGTGTCCAATTTCCTGGGCTATCCACTACTAGAGCAGTACCATCACATCCCGAGCTAACCGTTCATTTAGCACACGAAACCGTACCGTGTACCGGGGCCAAATCGTGTTCTCATTAGAGTTTCGGAAGCGAGCAGCGGAAGGCAAAAATATGTAGTTTGCACAGACATCAATTTCAGGCATCAGGCACATACTTAGCACACACGACGCAACACGCTCTGGGTGATGGAAGGTGGAAGATGTGCCGTGCCGGTGGGTGAAAGTGAAAACAGAATAATTTCACATCAATCGCCACTTTTCCCTGAAGCTGAAGAGCTCGATTTTCTTTCTTCCTGATTCGACCGATGAACGATACGGTACGCATTTATGCAACGCCAACTCCGATCTCATCTCCGGTGCATGCAGGAAATGATGCATTTTTGATTACATCGTAAATCTGTAGCTGGGCTTCCAATTAAAACTGCATCAAGTAGGCGGCGAGCGGGCATCTACGCTGATGTGTTTCAGATCGTTAGTGATTCTGACCACCTGGCCAGTGGCATTTCTGGGAGATTTTAATCAATTTCTATTTGTACTTTTTCGGGAAGATGTTTCTGGAAAATGGAATAGAAATATTGTTCGTTCTCACTGTGCTCCAATGAAAAAGAAAACCAATAGAAAAGCCCCGATTAAAAAGGGAGTGGCGTGTCGTGATTGAAAATCCACATCAATCATGAAATTAAAAATAAGTTTGTATTATTTGAACTATCTTTTAGCTTTTAGTTAATCCCTTTTTTCTACTGTATATTCGTTAGCGTTAGTTACTAAATTTTGAGTGACAATAATGACTTTCAAATATTATTGACACTCTTCTAACTGACATCAGAGAATAGAATATCTTGCTTTCGAACCTATACAATATTATTGTTTCCATTCATCCGCTCAATCGTGCATTTTATACAAACAACAGCTAGAGCTTTAAATCATGCTTTAACCACCAGCGAGTCAAGCTTTCCCACGCCAAACCGAAAGCAAAACCGCACACTCAGTTGAACAAACCACTTTTACTGTTGCCTCCCGTGGACCGATCTATCTCATCTGGGAGGCTAATTAAACAATGCAACAAAACAAAAGGCTTCGCGACCGAGGAAACCGAGGGTAAGGTGTCCCCCAGCCAGGAATGGAAAGGAAAAGTGACCACACCGCCCACTTTTTCCCAAAGTGAGCGCTGAACCAAAGACCTTCCCGGAGGAGACTCCTGCTCGCTTTTTTGGCTAATGATGGTCCAATCCAATGGAGATATGCGGATGCGCACCTCTCATAATAATGGCATCTTCAACCTTCCAATCATATCCAATTCCGGGGCCGTTACAAATCTTTGCCGCAAGCCGCGTAGTTCACGTTTCTTCCACTACCCACCCGACCGATTGACGATCGAAAAGAAGCGGTTTTTGCAAATGCAACGCTCATCGTCAACTTACGCGAGCAAAATGACAAAAGGAAAGCTGCTGACACGGTGGGGGGGCATGGCATATTATTGCCGTTTCGATTTTCAACTCCACTGTTTGTTCGCGCTCATTCCACCTGGGATATATCGTGCACTGGAAAATGTTTGCTATCGATTTTCCGTTTCCACTCAAGATGCTGCCGCCACTAAAGACCCTCCCCCAAAAGAGGATGCAGATGGAAAGGGCCGGTGCGCTTGGGATGTATATTATATCCAAACACAAACCAAACTCGAAAGCGAAGCATAAAAGCATTTGCTTCAGTGCCCCAAAAAAATCCCACCCGAACCATACGCTCGGTCGGTCGTGTCCAGTCCACAGTGGACTTTCGTTCGTTTCCTTTTGGAACTTCCTTTTTGTGCACGGTCACGACACCGTCCCGTACGGTCGTTTGTGTCGAATGCAATCGGGTTGCATCCGTGCTTCCGGTGAATGTGTCCTTTACCGAATTTATATGCTTTCCCATTATGGGTGCATGCAGCACTTCTGTTCTCCATCCGTGTTTTACCTTCTTACCTTTCCGAAAGCAAAAAAAAACAGGATGCAAGGCAAGACAGGACAAATGTGAGGACTACAATAATAAAAAAAAGGACGTCTCAGGATGAAATCCCTCGTAGGGCACACAATTGAATGCAGGTTACATTCTGTTTTTTTTTTGCTGCGTTCAAATCAATTTGTTTGCGCCGGACGTGCTACAAATGGGGGACAAAAAACGAGCGGAAATCGAGGTCACGGACAACGAATAATTGTCATTGTATATTTTGGGCGCTGTAAAAAGGACGATTTGTCTCATGATGAAAAATGGTGGATAAATAATTGCCACCGGGTAAATGGTGTATCCGGGGGCCTATCGGGTCGGGTGGGAAGAATGGGAAGCAGACGGTGTTTTTTTCTTCAGGGTTCAGATTTTTTTTTTGGTCAGGTACCACAATTACAATTGGCAGATGTACCGTGACTGCAAAAGACATTCCAATGACAAGATAGAGCAACAAGGTTAATATAGCCTTTTTGTTATTTCAGAAACCATTTTATTTCATTGATAAATGGCTACCTAATGAACTGACACCGTCAACCGTCCCTAAGGGTTTCAGCCCCTCCGGAGGCTTTATATACTGCCAAGGGGTTGGATGGTATCAAACACCCAAGGCGGGAGGATGCATAACTCATGCGAACGCTAATCACACTCACTCGGCTCCTCGGGAGCGGAAGCCGTTTAACCCACTTTCCAGCCCGGGTCGAATGAAGATATCTCAGGCGCGACGATCAGTGCGTGCTAACTGTCCCTTCGCATTATGCACATTCACCTTCCGAACCGGGCAGTAGGCAGAACGTAATCTTGGAGACACCCCAGTGTGCATCTTCCTGCAGCTCTGGTGGATGTATAAATTTTATAAACCCGTTTCTGCGCCGTCGAGCCTCAAGATCGCTGGAGATCGAGATCGAGCGGGGTAGATAGAATTCCAGCGCTCAGCGAACGGATGTAAATGTGTTATTATGCTTTTTTTTCGCAATGAGACACAGAAGATCCCGGTTCGTGGTGTGAACATTCCAACCGTGGGGTTCGACCTTGCAGTGGATGATCTCTTCAGGCTAGAATGTGCCCCCTTCCTTGGATGGGGGACTTGGATGACGACGGTGATGATGATGATGATGATGCAGAAGATGAAGCTGTGAAGTACTCAAAATCCAAACCCGGATTGTGGATTGTCGAGCGGATGAAACTGATCGTTTGCATCCGTCCCGGAGGCTCCTGTGCTACTCCGCGTTGGACGTGACTGCACGCAGTTTTTCGACGAGGCAGATTTGGTTTTGTTTCGCAATGGCGCAAACAAAACATCAAAGATGCAAACAGAAGAAAACACCACACTGGTGAAGGTTGTTGTGAACAGCGCGAGTAGGGGAGGCCCTGGAAGATACTCGCACACCCTTCCTGTGCTCTTGTCCGCAAACTCCGAAAATGCCACCACCGAAGACTCCACGCACATTCAATGGTCGCGGTCACTCGAGTGTCACTTCCAGTGAAACGCACTGTCGGCACACAGCCTCGGCGCAGGCAGAGAACAGAGAACCGCACCACATATCAAAGCGAGTCGCCCATAAAACCGGAAGGATGCCATCAGAGAAAGATGACGACTTTGGTTCTTTGCCGATTGGAGCACACTGTCGGTATGATTAGTTCGTTGCTTTTTTTTGTTTCCCATTTAATTAGCTCATGTCATATGCAGAGAGAGAGAGCGAACAGAGCAACATGAAGAAATGAAAGGAACACTCCTAGCACTTCCGGAGCGCTATCGAGAACGTACACGGTGAATGGGGTGCAAACTGTTTTGTTTCCTCCTCCAACGAGCCTCAGTACCGGTCAGGTTGGACGTAGACGACCTACGTTACCTACGTTCAGTGATGACATGGCTATGGAGTGGCTTGTTTGGAATTACCGCGTTGATAGAGTTTCCCAGTGGGTTGAGTTTTAAGGCACGGGCGACAACATTACAGCTTCCGGTAATGGCTGAGCTTCATTGATCCTCAGCACTGCCGACCGAACACTCGCCCAAGCACAATTATGATTTCCTCTCGCATAATTCTGATTCTTCCTGTTTTGGTTTGTCCGCTTTCATTTGGACATCTCGTTTCGTTTGTCCATAAAATGCCATTCCGTCCTCAACCCCATTCCGGAGAGCTTCCGGGGTGAGGGGGGCAAAAATATGAAAAAACAAAACTGATTTAAAGAGAACCCAGAACCCAAAAGAAAGGAAAGCGTCCCCTAACCGTTCTAGGCGGAACCGAGTGTACTGATGGAACGCGATTGTTTACAATTAAATTAACATAAAAATGTACCGCTTCCCATTTTCCGTGTGCACCGTGGCGCTCCCAGCCTGCTACGGCGTGCAGCAAACCGGAAACCATTACATAGCCCGTTAACCCGCTGCCTGCGTCATGCGGTTCGTTTTCGGCAAACGGTTGCCGCCCATTTTGCCTGGCTTGGCTTCGGACGGCTCCGGATACGGCAATAGAACTTTCATCATCATCAGTCGCACGTTCGGAACGGAACTCTTTTGTGTGAAATTCCATGGGTGTCGCAGTAGGCGTAGTGAGCGTAGTACTGTACGCACCATGTAGGGATTTATTGAATGTTATGAAAATGCACAACCCAAAACATCACCCAAACATCGGAACCAAAACCGATCCCAGAACGGGGCGCCCTGCGTCGAGAACCTTATGGGACGGGAAGAGGGAGCCCGGTTTTTGATGAAACTATTGTTTATGTTTACATCCCGTTGCGGACACACGAGAAATTGACGCATGTAAAGCATGGATAACCTCCGCCGACCATAGCGTTCTCCTGCACAGTAAGCATAAGAACCTACCCGGCATTTTAGAGAGGAAGTTGTCCACACACGCACGAGATGGTTCAAAAAATGAAAAGCCCGGAAGTATCGTATTTTAAATCTTTGCGCCATTGTGTGCTGTATGCTGGCGCCCTATCATTGCGAGATTTGATGCGACTTCCACCGCGCGGAACGCTGGAGTGTGGAGTCTTTCGTGTGGAGGATTTGCGCTTGACGGAGTTTTGAACAACAACATGCGGTGCTGTGCTTGCATAGACAACGGAAGGGAAATAGCTCAAGAGCTCTGCATGCTGCCTGCAAAGCGTGTGGCAATCCCGACCGGATCATACACTTTTGGCTTTGGAGAGTTTGGGAATTCTGATCGAATTAACATGCAATCGATAGTTGGGATTTGGGTAGACAATAGTGCTCCGATGCAATTCCAAGCTGTCAGCATCAAAAACAGACCCGACATGTATTCCAGAGCTGCTGAAAGCGAACTTCACTGGACAATTCTAACATCTCCCACTGGGGAGTTTCGGAAAGAAAACGTGAAACAATCGGGAAAGCTATTTTAAATTACATTCCAGAACATTTGCAATTCCTCCAATTCTTGTTCCCCCTCAGTTCCGAATTCGGAAGACTTCCTTTACGGCTCGTCGGATGGTGTCAGCTGGTACCAACATTCACACACATGCAAGGTGCACACCTCGTCAGGTCATCGGGTCGGTTTAACACCCTTTCTTTGCAAAAATAAAAACAAAAACATTCCCATGCTTTGTGGCAACTTGTTGGGGTTGGTAGACCGATGCCGGGACAAAAGCATGGTTTACGTCCCCACTGTCACGGTGTCTCCACGGTGTTGGAATGTAAGGTTTGAGAGTTCGAGAACCGCTTCGGTTGGCTGGACGCAGGTGTGGAAGGTGAAAATTGCATCACCCGAGACCCGAGACGTCTGGTAAGAATTTAAATTAATGCAGGTGGTGAAGTCATTGTTAGGGGCCATTTTCGCACAAATGTTTGCCGAACGGGTGTTGAAGGGTCTTTGTTTGACACCGTGGTACACGAAAAACTTCAAACCGATTGAGTGTTTTTTGTTTGAGCACCAAGCGAGCGATAAGAAACGGATTGATCCAATAATCTCACTGCTCACTTTCTTCACCTTCTACCGCTCAAACCTCATTGACCTTTTTGTGAGCCGAAGCTTTTGCTGTCAAGTTCGTTTATGCCAAATGTATGTAAGTTCGTTCACTGGTCTTCGATCCGACCCCAGAATTAGGAAAGGAGGCGAACCAATTCACGCTACGATGAGTTCCCAACACGATTAACTCCGATTACCTAAAGTCGGTTCGGGTTTTTTGCTTAGAAGGAATATGTTTTCAAATTCTGCTACTAAGTTGTCGAAGACAAGATAAGCGTTGGCGAATTTAAAACGGATGCCAACGTAGCAGTGCTTGAGTGAATCCGTAAGGGTGGTTTATTGGTTGCAACCAGCTTTAACCGCTCCCGAACCGTTCAAATTTCATTTGGCGATTCCTTTCGATTTTTTTCGGCACTTTGTGTGCAAGTGTGCTTTTTGTGGTGATCTGGCCAACAGAAGACGACCACGAATGGGTAAAGTGCCGGTGTTGGTTGAGCGAAGTATCCTGTGGGCAGCGACCGCGATTCGGTTTCGGATATCGGAGGTCGCGCAAAACGAAACCGATTGATGGTGGTATGATCGATGGAGGGTTTTTTTTTCGTTTTGTTTGTTTGGTCTTGTGTATGAATTGTGCAAGAATGTTTCTTCGAAGCTCGTTTGGAGTCTCCCATTCGGAGCTACATTCGGCGTGTCATTCTACTTCCTTTTCCCGCATTACCGAAACCATGAAAAATGATACTTTTCCACAGAAAGCGCCCTCACCCGTCACCCGATAGCACCAGTGAGGCAGTGCCCCCGGGGAAGGGTTTAGGGATGGTTTAGGCAAACGTACAAACAACGCTGCAAACCGAACCAAACGAGGCAAAAAAAATAATTGCACGCAAAAGAAAACCATAACTTCTTCCTGACCGGTGCGAAGCCTTCCCAGAATGCAACCGCGAGGCGGCTTTTTTTAAGGCAAACAAAGTTTGCTTGGGAATGCAAACATCGTAGGCAAAAACCGCATACGCAAACTCTTCTGCCTTTCTGCTGGACCCAGTCGCGTGCTTCGGCCTGGTGGCTTCGAAAGGGGGTACAGACCATTGTGCAAACACGTCCATCCGTGCAACGGGGGAGCCGTTATGGCGATTGATTTGATTTATGACCCTACCCGACCCGGGATCCGTGCCCGGGAGAGATCAGGGTTGCTATGAGTTTGCCGTTTATGCTCCCTGCTTTGCTTCTACGGGGTGTGTGTGCTACCGCAAAAGGGCTCCGCTCCAATGGTGATGTGATCGCAAATCCTACACATCCCCTAAATGCCCAACCCTTTCGGTTGCAGAATATCGCTATGCAAATGCATGCTAAACATATGCGCACGTTGCTGTCGGTGCCGTTTTAGCTTCTTATTGTTTTCTTAAGTGATTTCCACGCTCGGATGCGTCTACGGGATCGGCACACTCGGGGAGGGGGTTGGATGATCGAAGTCGAAATGCATCAAATGGGTGAAACAACTCACCTACACGCATCTGCTGTCCAACGTCAAAGCGGGAGTGCCCATCCAGCTGGGTGGAAAAAGCAAAATAAATACGAAAGCAGGGGTGTACGGTTTGATTGGAATGACATGGACATCTCCATTGCTAGGGGGCGATTAAGATGTGTTGAGTGTGTGTGTGACTGGAGCGAAGGTAAAGTATATAAACAATCAAGATGCTCACCGTAAATCAACAACGACCTAACGAGGGTTGTTGTGCATATGTTCAAAGAAAGTAGTTGAATAAACGACCGGATTGCGGAACATGGTAAAGGTAAAACGTTTGATTAATTCAGTGAGGTTAAAACAGCACGCACGGTAACTGTTCAATTAAAATAGCCACAAAGTGAATTGATTACAAGCAAAATAAACACGACCGTACTCTTGCAGAATTTATTTGTATCGTCAAGAAAAGCCTCTTTGTTGTATGTTTTAAATTTCAACCCAAGCACTACACCACGGTGAAAGTAACCTCCATTTTGTTCGCCCATTTTCTGCCCAATCATCTCGAACTCGAAAGACTAAAATCACACAATAGAATGTCTCCGCGGTGTTCAAGGTGAAGTAGCCAACCGATCGGGATCGATGCTCAAAATTTTCACTTTCTGCCGTTTGGTAACCCATTTTCCCATTGCAACCACCAACCATCATCGATAAACACACCGTAAAGCGCAAGCGACCACCCGTTACAAATGCCATTCAAATTGCCTTCCCTCCCCCCCGTAGTACGTGCCTCAAATGTGGCGCTTTGTCGCCGGGGCCCGGGCCGGGTAAGTATGTTTGTTATTTGTCCCTTTTTTTTGGGCGCTATTTTTACGCACCGGCATGTGGTGTGAGCCTTTTCTTTCGCTTCTTTCCTGCTCCATCCGATTTCCTGCTGATAGCGGAAAATGTGCGGAAAATGACATCGATCAACACGAAGCCGGGTAATGGTTGTCTTGTTTCTTTTTTTTTCGTGTCCACTTTGGTGCCTGTGAGGCATTTTTGTTTTCCGAAACTTCCTCTCTGCACGCATGCACGATCGATTCCCGCAAGGGGCATTACCCACTATCAAACATTTTGGGATGTAAAAATAGCGCCACCGGTGAGTGGAATGAATGGGACAGCATTGGAAAAAAGGGGAAAATTAGCCACGTATGCTTTTATACGTCGCCGGTGTTTTCGAATCACCTTTCGAATCGATTACGTTATCGCCCTCGACGGTCCCGGTTGTGGCAAAGTGACAGCCAAATGCCGGGCGTAAAATGCAAAACCCCATCAACTGAAAGGCCGGAATAGGCGCGAGTACTTCGGGGACTTCCCTTTGTCTAATGTAATCCGGTTGGATGGAGTAAGAAAAAAGGAGAATTTAAGCTTAAAGTGAAATAAAATTGATCACACTTCCTGTCTTTAACATCCGGACACGAATATAGGGGTGCGCTTTGTTTAAGCTTTCCTCACAAGCACACAATTCTTTCAAGCGAATACGAAAGAGTACAGCTCTGTTAGTTTGTTTATTTCATGAAAAGGATTATATTTAGAACCGGGAGCAATAAACGAACAGAAGAATAAACCTGGAGGTGCCTCACTGAAGTAACCTGCGGGTGGTTTCTACGCTTGCCAGTTAATTACAGGACCCTTGAGCATGGGTCGCTCCAAAAGGTTTCGTGTTACGGTGGTACGGGGTGTGAAATGAATGAAGATGTACCAGCTTCCCTTTTGCCCAGCACCCCGGGAGGTCCCGGATGCTGCGAAACAGGGCGTCAAAGACGGCCAAGGAGAAGATCACCGTAATGATGATGATGATCCGAGGGCAACCGGAGCAGCGTGTCACATTCGGTTCCCCGAGATAATGGTCTCGGAAATGGCCACACACGCACACACAGAGACAGAGAGACAGACTCAAGCAGAACGGAAGTCACTCGTACCGGGAATCTTGAAGATTCCAGCACACGGGCACACCCCAACGACAAATGTGTCCGGGATTAAACCATTAGGGTTCCGGGTGTGCGATACCTGGCCACTGCTCCCCCTTACCAAAACAAGACCATAGACCAAAAAACCATAGCTCTTTCACTGCCCGGTTCATCTACATAAATTCCGTCCCCTTTCTCTTTATTCCGTCCATTTCCGGCACATTACCGCCGCAGCGAATGTGTGTGACAGCGAAATTGGGAATGTACCTCCATCATCGCATTTGTAACGTTTGCTCTCGTTTCATTCTCTCTTTTCTTTTTGGTTTTGTTTGCGCTCTCCATAATGCTCACTGATTATCTTTTATGTTTTAGGTTTTTTTTTTTCTTGAGTGTGCTGTTCTTCTATTTGTTGCTGTTTGCAAATTGCAACCGCAAAGCATGTATGGGAATGTGATTATGCGAGTGGAAGCCAGGTGGATGGATGGCCAACATAATATAAATCACATCCCGAGCGAGAGAGGCACACCACCGCCAAAAAAACGCCATCCACCACTGCGAATATGGTGCCCCCGGACAGTGAAGTCCGCTGCATGTACACGTAGTCTGGCACAGTGTCGGTGGCACTTGAAATTTGCACCCCGCGCCTGTGATTAATGGCAACCTTAATGAGACACACATTCATCCGGCTGCAAGATGCCGGGCTGCACTAGCTGTGCGTTACTATTTCGTGGCGGGAAAAGGTTTTTCCACCCGTGCGGGGATTTTCTTTATTATCTATGCCAGTCGGTAAACCATCGTTTAGTGGTGGTGGAAAGTTTTGCACACACACACACGCCAATGCATCAACCTTGATGGAAAATAGTAGTGCAAAAATTTATCTCTTCCAGTGTGCGATTTGTTGGGTTTTCCCTTCCTTTTCCTGGCCCTTTGTTCGCGTCTAATGATCGTCTGCGAGAAGGAAATGTGTGGTTTAATAAATCATCATCATGACTTGGGGTGAGTATGTCGCGAGGAATGGTACGATCACCAAACTCCAAAGCTTCCCGACATAATTTTTCGGGGTGACCAGCGCCGGACGAACTCAAACCGAAACGGAAGGCAATTTTCCTTTTCTTCTCCGTGCTTCATTGGTGTTGGCGTTGCCAAATTTGATCGCCACCCCCACCCCACCCCACCCCCCAAAGGAACGGGACTTTTTTTCTTTTTAGACCCGAGAGACTTTTGTGACTTGGGAAGAAAAACAGGAACACCATTCGGGCGTTCTTTGACCTCTGGTGATGGGGCGTACTACTACGTACACCACACGGTGGAATATGGACGAACTTCACGCACAAATCGGGGCGATCATTAGAATAATTCCCTACGCTCCGGTTCGGTGTCGGATGGATGATCGTTTTGTAGCGAAAATGCTACTCTAATAATCCATCTCCATCCCAGAAAAGCCACCCTTCGTCGGTGGAGCGGTCGGCTGGCAAATGGAAATGTGCCGCATGTACCAAACCTCGCGCCATTCGTTCGCAGTACGGTCAGATCGTAAAGCGAGGGGCAATCATTATTATCGTCATCTTCATCGGCTTTCTACCGTGCTTCGCGATCATAATCAAGTGGAATTGTCCGCTTCCTCTCGCAGCTGATTCTTGCCGGTGCCGCTGTGCCGCTGTGGCAGCATAACCCAAAACGTTCTACGTAGCATTCCCGACCGGGCGCGTATGTCTTTGAATACCGTTCTGGCTGTGTATGTGCGTACGCTAGTGACTTCCGCTAGTAGCTCCCGACAACGCGAGACGGAATGCCCGAAATAAAAAGGCACGGTGAGAAATTGAAAAAAAAAAATACACGCTATGATCGTAAAGATGTTTAATATCAAAATTCCTCTCCTTCGGTCCATCTCGTGCCTCGGGACGCCGATACATTTGGTCTGGCAGTGTGGTTGATCTTGCCTTCCCAATGTTCCGATCGGGGACGGAAACGAAATCGATAAATTTCAAACTATCGTTCGGGCCCACGGTTCCACGGAATCCCTGGAGGGCAACGTTTTACGGGGCTGGTTACGGAATGGCTAGAAATTCCAGTCCTCCATTTTCTCCCATTTCCTACTACCTAGAGGGCATCAGCACACGCACACAATCGGGCCGTTGTCACCTCTGGCCATGTGTCTAGGCGACCGGGGTGGGAAAATACCGCCCGAGCGCCCTTGACAGTGCAACCTCCAAACTTTGCCTAGATCGTCACCCAAAATGTGCCCGGATAGTGGGACATCGCACCGAACCAAAAAAACAGTCCTCGAGGCCACTGCGACCTAAGCCATCCCCACAAACCCAACACGCACCGAACCGCTCAGTCTCCGCTCCGCTTTCTTTTCAATTTCACCCACCGAATCGAGAAACGGGTGACATGAAAATCCGTATAATAAAAACAAACTCCGGCGAGCGAACGTGGCGAGAACGGTTGACAGGAAGTTCCAATTTATAATTTACATTTCTACACTTCGCCCCGGTCCCGGGCACGAGGCTCAAACGATGGCCCAACTTTGCGTTCCAATGGTGCATTTCTTTGCGTTTCCTTTCCGTTTCCCTGCGCTTGCTGCGCTCACCGCTGCGGGTCTTCGGTGTCAGTGCCTGCTGGAATTGGACGTTTCGTTCTTGCTGTGTGCGTTTTTTTTTTCTTCCTATCACTACCATTGTCACCCTGGTGCTGGTGGCGCTGAAGCTTGGTGGTTCTCGCACCAGTCTCCAACGAGTATCGAGTAACGGCTGAGGAAGTAAATGGCACAATCGATGAGCTGGAAAGTGACGCTACTCGACACTACTGCTGACAAGTGCCGTTTTCCGGCTTAGGAGAAATTGGACTTTTCCGGCGGCAGTGCCCTTTAATGTACGGCGGCAGATCGAAAAGTTAGCATGAGCGTAATTTGCAACGGTGACGTTTCTTGGGTCATTAGAATGTAATCACTTTTAGACAACGGAAAAAAAACGGCCAGTCACAGTTCATGCGCATAGATCACCCATGCGAACAGTGGATGATGCAGCGGACTGGAGTGAGCGATTTGAGCAGAATGGAACCATTTAAGGTAATTACTTTGCTTTTACGATTCATTCAATGAGCCAAAACCGATTCGCTTTGCCAAGATCCGGCGATCACTGTCTGGCCAAACCTGGCTGGTTGATCTTTTTCGATCGAGAAAATATGCACACGTGCACCCGGAAGATGGATTAGAAATCTCAAGAACGAAATGAAATTCATGGCCACCCGGAGCCCGAACTTTCGCCGTATGCAACTTTTCCTCCGAGCCCAACCAAGTGGACCGCACCGACCCAAACTAGAAGGTGGCCGAGCTCGGTGTAGTGAATGGAAAAGTCATGCCACTTAGACGAAAGGAATTTTTTAATAATTACCTTCGATTTTCTCCCAAGCAAACGAAGGTACCGAGCACAGAAAAGAACACAAGAGTTCTCGACGCCACGGACCCGGAATTGGAATCGATAATTGAAGCGAGAACCCTTGAGTTTTTTTTTGTTGGGTTTCGTAAAGAATCCAATATATCAAATCGCCTGCACTGTTTTGCCGCCTTTCGGCCTCCGAAACCGAACACATTCCAATGTCCATTTTGACCCATCATCATCATCATCGCCACCATCATCATCATCAGCGGGCGAAGGCAACCTCATCAAACTCCCCGGGTCGGAATAGCGCCAGGTCAGGAGTTGAAACAAATGACCGGAAAGGAGGCCCGGACCGAACGGATCATTCTGGCAAGCGCCTTCACAAAACTCCACACATCTTTAAGATGTGTTGCCCCGAGTGTGTGTGTGTGTGTGTGTGTGCAGGCCACGGAAAAGAAAGAGATGTAAATTAGAAATCCGAACCGATGGAATCGTTTAGCCGCACCATTAGCGCACTGAGTGCGGAAGAGATTTTGAGAATCTTCTTCATTTGCCCTCCAATCGTTGGCCCGATCATCGGCCGATCCAGCCGGTAATTACTGCGTGTAGTTTAAGGGGGTCCAATTTCGACATTCCAACCCCTCGAATTGTCCATTTGCGGTGATCACCCCCAGGTATGGTGCTGCGCATTTTGATGCCCGCTGCAAGGCCACCGAACTCCGCGGTACCGAATTTGCGTTTCGTTCACCATCTAAGGGCGATCGGATGGTGCTCGTGTGTTTTGTGTTTTTTTTTTTTTGGAGCGATCTTCGAACAAACAAAGGTTGAAGGTTAAATGCGTCGATTGCACCGATTACGCTGCTTGCGTAACTCCGAACGCGTCACGGTTCGATGCAGCGAGAACTTTGTGCTCTCGGACATGACGATCAATTGAACATTCGTCCAAGTCCACCGGCAGCGGATGTGTAACACCTGGTCCGGGGTGCATGTATCGTGCACCATCAAAGGGTTTTTTTTGGTTGTTGTTAAAGGCAGCATATTTGAGCGATCGTTCCGATGCGATACGAAGATGTTACCACTCAACACTCCCGAAAACTCAAGCGGATCCCAATTAAAGAGGCCACGGCTTTATTTACGCCCGAAGAAATAAAGAACGGCCTCGCTGCGGGCGTCCATTTTCCACGCTACCGACCCCGATGGTGATGGATTGATGGATCTTCTTTCTTTGCCCGAAAGAACACACGCATACCGGTGCCGGCTTTGAAATACGACGCTGAAGCAAAGGGCTCCCGGGCGTGCTATGGCTGATGGGATTTACAAACATTGAACCTGGCCGGTAAAGGACAGTTTGTTTACCAACATTTTACCAAAAACTTTTGGTTTTTAATTATTTGTTTTCTGTTTTTCAGTTTAAAGAAAAACTTTTTAAGGTTCTTGCCCTTTCCACACTCCAAGACTCATTTGCAAGCCATCTATCGAACACCTAGCTATCGAGAAACTTTGGTCGGTAATTTTGCTGGTGGTCTCGTCCGAAAGTGGAGCATAATGTGCGGTAATTTATTCAATCAACCCGGTGTCCAGCACCGTTTCCGACATGCTCCAGTAATAACACTTCGGCCAGTGACCATCAGAACCAGGCCTGCAGCACGGTGGAAAATCATCCAGACAACATTCAGATGAAGCGAGATTCGGTGTGTTTTATTGCGCTCCATGTGGCTTCTATGGCCCGTGTGGAGAGAGAGAAAGAGCCAGCGAGTAACATCCGGTGAGGGAGTTCGTCTAATGAAATGCCAGAACCATCAAAACTCCTCGTAACTCCTCATTCCTCGGCCGTTGGTCTAAACCTCGGCACAGGTGAGTCCATGGTTCGGGGTGTTTCTAACCTCGGCGCTCGATCGTTCCTTGGGTGGAATTCTGGCCCCGCATAAATTACCCATAAATTACGCACCATACACGGACACATTCCTTCCACCTTTCGATGAAGAACCACAGCAGTTTCACCATCCGTTTCTTTACCACACCATTCTTTGTGTATCATTGTTTCAAGTTCTCAGATTTCTTAGGCACTTCTTACCCCCCCATCTTAACCGAATCATTCATTTTGGTCAGCGTCAATGGTCGCTCAATGTCTCTGTCCTAAAATATAGCTCAGTGGTAACCACCACCGCGAGCATTCCATTAGAGGCGTAAACAAGAAAAGCAACAACCTGACCCAACGGCAACATTCCACCACAAAACCGCAGCCGGCACGATGTCATAACTTCGCGCCACGGATCCGCGAACCTCGCGATCGCGTATTCACACGTTCCTTCCACATCTCCACAGCCGTCCGAAATCGACCAGTGGCGTCAGGTGTCGTTCACACCCGCGAGTGGCACGCGCTACACCGAGCCTGCATTAGTCAGTGTGCGATAAATAGCGAAATGATTCAGCTACCGCGCATTGGTGGCTCTTGATGCGGTGTGTAAATCAGGGAGTGAAACGAACGAGAAATAACAACACTTAAAATGACTCACCTTAGATGGTTCTGATCGGACAACCTTCTCCCGATGATAGTAACAGCTCAATTAGCGCACTCGTCAAAGTCACACCGTGTCCGGTGTTTGGAGCGAATCCGTAGAAGATCACTACCGAGTGACGACTTTTTGATTAGTACAACCTCACTTTGTGCCTTTTTGGCACTCCTCAAAGTAATATTTCAACAATTTGTTCTCGTTTCACAGCGATTAGCAAACGGTTTTGATTGTACACTTGAGTGATTTTTTGTTAATACTTTCGTTATCAGCACAAATTAATGGTATTTTACTCGACTCTTTTTGATCACCGCGCACTGTAACCACACATAAAATCGTATTATATATTTTTTGTTGCACTTCCGCTTTGATAACCTTTATTTGGAGTATTTTATTATTGTGCTATGCATCTGTTTTACTTCCCTTTTTTTCCCGCACACATTCGATTTCAATGCTCGATTAATGTTGATTGCACTGATTGCCGTTTTAAACTCATTTATTATGGTTTTTTTATATTTTTCGTTTCTTTCTTTTATTTATTTCCAACTATTTCCATCACTTTCATTTGATTGTTATGTTTCACTGTGACTTATTTTTTTTTTTCTTTTAAGTAAACAGAAGGAAACTCTCTTTCCAAATATGTTATTATTTTTACGCCAAAAAAAAGGTTGATTTTCCGATTACGATTTTGCACCATCACATCTGTTGTACAAACAATGCGGCTTACTTTTTTTGTGTTGCTCCGTTTCGTTACACTTCTCGATGTCACTTTAACCTTTATTTTTGTGTGAGTGTGTTTTGCCGTTTGCTTTCAAAACCAGTGCAACCGGACGGTACGGAGGCTTGCTACTGCTGCTGCTGCTGTTTGGTTTGGCTTTTTAATTTCACTCACTTTGTTTCCGTTTTTTCGCCCCTCGCGTCTGTACGTGGTTTGCAGTTGTTTTTGGTACGATCCACAGTGCAAACAGCCGACAACGGCAATCATCGCAAAAGCACAGCGAACGTATCGAATCGTATAGGGCACCGTCGCGTCCGACCGGCGGTCCCTTATCTGTGGTGGCTTCGGTTTTTATTTTCGTTTTCAATAACTGCACCGCCGGCAAGCACCCGGCACTAGCACAATTTCCAGAAACCTGCCCAGGACATTTGCTGCGGACATGGGCTGCCCCGCAGGCGCAGATTGTGGAGTAAGGGAGAGGTCACAGCAAAAATAAACTGCACTGATAAAGTGCAGTGCCAAGGGAGACGATATACTGAATGCACTTGGTGGCGCCTCTACCCCACTATCGGACGCGTTACACGTCGGCTTCACTGATAGCTTCAGGCCTTTCTTTTTTCTTCTCTCCAATTATAGAACCATCGCAACAACTGACACCAACCCGGATACACGCACGCACACACACTGACACTCGCACTTGTGGATGGTAATAAAAATAATAAACAATTCCTATTTGTTCGCTCGTTGAAATCGTTCGTTGGTAGAGCGCGCGCACAGATTCCACCTGCGTTCACGCGCTTCAATCGACTTAAGAGGAATGAAGATGGCTTAGCTGGAAAATCATACTTAACCCAGCCTGTTGCTCTTTCGAGCGCGCTTTCCATACTCTCTCTCTCTCTCTCTCTGCGTGTTTCCGCTCTCGCTCTCTGCATTTTCTTAGAAGGGAGATCGCAACCCTCGGTTGGAAACGCACCGTATGCGTGAGGAATTTTTACTGAGAGAAGGAGACTTTCGTCGATTTTCTCATGTCTCGCTCGCTCAGAAATGGAACATAGCAGCTTAAACATAAAACCATGCTACAGAGATCGCCAAGCATCATAGCAGGCGCATAAGGGTGGCGTGCCTGCTGAGTGTGAGAGAATAAAGTCAGCTGAACTCTTCATCGATTTATGTTTTAATTGTTTCGCTCATCTCTCTCTCTCGTGAATTCTTATGCGCTATCCAAATATGCGTAGAGTTTCATCGATTTCGCTACAGTTAGGGTCGTACTATGGTTCGCAAAAAGGACAAAATGCCACAAGAGAATCATTTTGTTGTGGGAGAAACAGTAGAAAGAATGGATTTGTTTTCTTTAGCTAACCTTTTAGTCCTGTAACATAAAAGTATGTCTAGACATTTTAAATGATTGATTTTATCTAAAATTCCTATGAATTATTTTAATGATGTAATGAATTTAAATACCCCATCATAAAATCACACAGAATGGAAAAATTTCCATGATAATTTCATAATGAGCCTGTCGCGGTCCTATCGTGCCTTACTGCCTTTTAACAAATTCATCCAACCGGTGACGCTTCCGGCTCTCCATGTCTGCCAACAACACACGCTGACATCGGTGACAGAAATAAAAACTGCCCTTAGCTCTCTCTCCCCTTAGACGGGCATTAATATGTAAACGGCACGGCCTCTGCACTCGAACCTGCCCTGCCGTTCATGTCACAGTCTGATGTGCGTGTTTTTGTGGAGCTTGTACATCATTCTTGCAGTTGTTCTACACCCGTCCTATACGTGACTGAGAAGAAAAACGACGTATAAACACAAACACACTCGCGCCACGCCGTCGTTGGGTATATTATAAAACTCCCTCATAATGCGAGTCCATTCCCGCGCGGCTGGTATGCAACTTCAACCCCGGGAGATGCACTTGGCCGCTCGAAACCCACGCCAGCTGAAACCTCCGCGCTGATCTTGCGCTAATGGCGAAGATACGCGGGATAAAATCCCCATCGAGCACGCGATGAAACGATGTCACTGTCACACTCACCGCCCTCATGGCTCAAAATGGCAAACAAAACAAAGCAAAGCAAAAAAAAAGACGGTTCGCATGCCTTTGACATAATGTTCCAATTTAGATTGACGCTGGATTAATGGCGCATGACAACCGCAAAACAATTTTGCCCAAAACCGTCCCCGTCACCACGCACCACGCTGGATTGCTGCTAAAGCCGGCTGATGATTGGCAATCATCTTTTATTTCTCTCGGTGCGCGTTTCGTGCGCTAGTATTTTTGATGGACCACCCCTGGGTTGGTTCCTCCCCCATCCAGGTTGTGTCCAGGGGAGGGAATTTCGGTCCGAAATTGTTTCCCCCAATTGCACAATCAGACAAATGAGCCAATTTTCGTGCTTTATAGACCGGCCATAGTAAGCGCTTTCGATGCATTTGTGCGTGCGATCGCGTGTTTTTCAAATTATTACTACGAATATTGTGCTTAAATTGAGACGAGAACCAGGTAGAGAAAGTGAAAAGGCTTTTTTCGCAAAATGACAACACAACAAGGCCATTAAAAAGTGTTATAGCCTTTAGAGTATTGGTAATTAATTAATACCTTTGCTAAGCGATACTCGATCGCTCATTTCGGTGTACAAAACACCAGAAAGTATTAAAAGCAAAAATATCACGTTATCATTCCATCCACTCTCGCACAAAGCTCACTTTAAACAAACGCACATAAATGCCGTCCTTATCGGCTTATTAATCCGAACAATACTCGTAACATCCGGAAAGCTCATAAAACTTCACCTTTTCAGCTTAGGTGAAGCCATTGCTTACGGATGAAATTTGGTTATCAAACATCTGGACACCGGGCGCAACCATTTGAATGTTTAATAACCAAACCTTGTCCAAAAAGTAGCTAATAATAATCAAAATCGGATTATCTTCTGCTTGAAAAGAGACAAATAAAACAACATCCTTGCAGCACACCCTTGCTGCTGTTTTGTTGGAGGGTTTGATTTTCAAGAAGCTTTTTTCGTTCGGCTGCATTTTGGAGGAGGAATGTCAAACGTGTTTGGGGCTGTAAAGATGAGATTTATCAAGAAAAGCCTACCTGAAAAATTAAATCAAGGTTTATATTGCTTTTTTGTTACTAAATTCTTCCGCCCCATTTTCTGATTTTATGCGACTCCTTAATGCGATTTAGAAAAGCAATTAACTAAATTAATTTTAATGCGGCCTACTCCCCTGCGTTTATTAAACTCATATCTCATCCCTGTTTGTTCGTAAGACAATTACTATTTTCCTCCCCCCGATGTTTTCATACGTGAACTGGCCCTTGCCTTTGTTTATCCACCGTTTACATTCGCAATACCGCGTACAGGAGCCATTTTCCACCCCCACTCCCTGGACCAGCGAGGAATTTTCCGACCACACCTGCCCATTTTCCATATCGGAAAACGCACCCATTATAAGAATGTGTTTGCTTTAGGTTGCGTTCTTCGTGGTTTGTTCTTTCTTTTTTGTTTTCCTCCGGCACACTCCCGTTAGGCTGGATTGGTAGCGTTTCAAATTTCATGCTTCACGTACCATCATACCCGTCATCAGTCGTTTTTCTTTATTGAGGGAAGCATAAGTTTCATAAAAAACAGCCAGTACGATCACCCCAAAAGGGGACGCTGATGGGCTTGTACCGTGTCATATCACTCGTATCGCACTGGTTGCGCCATCTACTTTGTTTTGTGCTCATCAAACGGCAAGCCCACCCACCCCCACTCCTTCTGATATCCTTCTCCCCTCATCAGATTTTCCCTCTTTGGTGCAAGGTGCGGAACTGCAGTTCCGGTAATGGACCAATTCCACCAACCACTTTGATTGTTCTTGGGGGGCTGGTTGGTAGCTCACGTGACCAACCAACCCACCGTCCGTGGTCCGTGGGCAGCGGATAAAGTAATTAAAACCCACACAGAAACGTCGTCTATCCTCGTTCCGGTGTGGTTTAGTGCAAGAGAGAAGCAAAACTAATACCCACAACCCGTCGGATCGTGGGCATCCGTCTTCATCACCCACGCCGTAGCATATGTGGGCTCGAGCCACCAAGGTCGGATGTGGGGAGCGTGTTGACCCCGTTCGCCTCCAGACGTTACATGATTAGAGCCGGTGGGTGGATCCAGCCGAATGGATTATGAAACGGATTCCTTTAGCTTCGGGTCGGATCAAATGAGGTGGGCTGGTCTCTTAGGTAGTGACAAAAACAGTCGATGCCTTCTCGTAGGGAGTCAGGAAAGAATATTCTAAAGATGCATTATAATCTGCATTTTTTTTACTGAACTTTCTTTGGCCAATATGGAGTACAAAAATATATTTGGTAGAGTGTGATGGAATTTCCACTATTATTCAAATAGCTTTTAACAACAAGATCGTGCATTGTCCTGATGGAAAATTACTATCTCGTATCTAAGCTTGACTAGTGGCCTAGTCTAATCTAGTGGTCGTTTACCTTCAATGTTCGTCTTTCTATTAAACTTGTTTCAAAGACAGAATTTATCTACCTCTGGTATCATCTCCAAGCTTATTTGCATTATATTATTGGAGCTTCTGTTTAAAAGTTGTTCAGATTTAGATAGTCGCTCTAGCTATCAGTGAATTTGTAGTTGTTGAATTGTTGTACTCAAACTTGAGATAACTAACATGTTGAGCCACAAGTTTTAGGACTCCTTAATGATCAGCAAAGAAACCGAATAACTTCGAATATCTTAGTTCAATAAATATTGATATTGAATGTGGTTTCATTCTTGTCTTATAGGCTTAGGCTTGATAATATATTAATTCACAAGTATCCTTCGCGAAGATCGTTGGCTATATTATTGGTTGGAACCGAAAAAATCCTGGATTTTTTCCCCGAACCCAACGAATTCGTTTTGCTCGAAGCAGGAAATCTTTGAGCGCTTGCACAAAGACCTTGGTGACTGTCAAAGAAAGAAATATCTGTGTGGATATTAAAAAAGAGCGATTAAATAAAAGCTCCATCAAAATTTATTATTTTTATATTTCTTCCTGAGTGATTGAATTGAGATTGAAATATTCTCTTTGCAATTATTTGAAGCAAAAGACTCGCTTTTCTTAAACCGATTATCAATAAATCACACCCTGCAGGATCCGTATTTCATTGACACCGTAAAAAGACGACAGACAGCAAATTAGGCTGTAAACCACACGAATGCGAAGCCCCGATTTGTACGATAATTTATTGCACTGGTAATAAAAGTATATCAGCTCGAAGCCTTTGCCTCACTCATCCGGGCGGGAAGCTCATCAATACCCGAACGAAACCATTGCGTCGGCTAAAAAGCAAATCGATTCCACCCACATCCAGCATCGACGAGCCCCACCAAGATACGCTTCTTGATAATGGCCATAAAGCCATTCCTTCCCATGACAAATAACATCCACCCCGTTGGCCGAGAGGTGGTGCGATGGATACATGTTTATCCGAAAGGCTTGCCCAACGCCGGGTTGACATATTTTAGCGCTTCGAATTCGAATTTAATCTACCGCGTGCGTAGCTCATAATCGTCGATTAGCTACGCTTGTCGGTTTGTAGGTGTAAGCCAACAACGCACACCGCAGCGGATTTCTTCGCCTTCGACTAATGGACTTTTATGAGCTCCCATCGGTTATATGCTAATCGGTTTTGTGGTACGGATCATCGGATGGATTCGTCGGAAAGAGCTCGCCAGGGGCATCCAGGAAGCCACCCCCGAACGGAAGGTGTCAAACGTGCTGACTTGTCAAACGCAGCTCCGTTTTGGGTACCGTTTCTGGGGCCGTGTTTTATGCTGTCGTTGCATCGCTCGCTGTGGTGAGACCGATCGAACTTGCTTGCATTATTAGATTTGCTGATGGAATGGAAACATTTTCGACAGACCGCTGGGAAGGGTTTTTTTTCGGGCGGTTGTGTGGCGTTGTGTTGTTTTGTTTTACTTGTGAGACGTTTCGGCGCGGGCGTTTTTTCGACGATTTTCTGTGGCACCCCATTCGTCTGCTTGCTTTACAGATGAGGGTGCTAAACTGCTTACGACCCGCTTGCACCATTGTGGCCGTTGTGGATGGTAATTATGTTCGCTTCTCACTGTCGGCCTGGTGCCGTCGGTTGTTAGTACGTCGCCAATTTTTTCATGTCACAGCACTCGATCGGTCGATCGTCAATTTTTCGGTCCCGATGAGACCGCTGGGCCCGCGGGACTTGGTTTTGCGTCGCATTTTGTTTATGTTGTGCTCAGCTCATTCTTTTTCCATGGCTTTTTTGTTGTTGCTGTTGTTGTTGCTGTGCTTCAGTTTCACTCTTTGCGTTGTATTGGGCGCAACACTTTAATATCGCTAGACGTGGGTTTGACCAACTTTATTTGTCGGCTGTTGATGAAATCATTTTTTTCGTTTCAAAGCGGGTCTTAGTAAATGGCGCCAATCATATGGTGGTTGCAAAAGGGGAGTAATAACGTGCATCGGAATATCGGAACACATCTGAAGGATTCGCGGAGGCCGCACACTATCTAGTGTGTTGTGTTCCACCCCACGCAGACAATCGAACAAAAACCGGGGGCGCGAAAATCGAACGACAATAGCTCAATTGAAGTATAGTCGGGAGGGGTCTTAGATTTGCCAAGGGTATATACAGAGTGTTGACATCCATATACGTGTTGGAATTATTGGTTTATGATCTTGTACAATGGGGTGTGCAATATTAAACGTCAGCGTAGAATTTATTACTTCCCATCAATAGGAATTATAAAATAAACATATAAAGAGATTTTATATGACGAAAATATCATACAGAACACTACATTCAATTACTGTTTATTATTGCAAATTGTAATCATTTGGACATTGTGCAAATATTTTAAAATTGTGATAAAGTTCTTGATAAACACAACAAAGGTGATGGGTTATAGATTGTTAAGCTTACTTATTAAATATCAATAAAACTAATATTCTACGTCGACATCTTTGTCGTTGTACTGTAATAGCATCAAATGTATGAAATCAATTCTTTTAGTGAACTTAAAGACATATTTTTACTATAATAATTCGATTTTGTTTGGATATGTAAATAAAATAAAATAGTTCCACATACAGATCAAATTCTCTCCAATAAATCACCACAATTAGAGACAATAAAGTAGCAGTTCATTGGCAAATTAAAGGCCATAAAAACAACAAGATCGAAGCCCAATTTGTGCTGTTTACGAATCGAATTCCTAATTCGTAATTTATTGCTATACGTTACATTAATCAACTGCTAAATAAAGTACATTGGATAAAGTTCGAAGCATTGCATGTGTGCAACATTTATCATGTACTCGGCAAAGTCAAAAGAACGGGAAACCAAATGTGTTTGGCCTCCCTAAAAAGTGCAACCCCCAACATTTCCAAAACTGACAGCGAAACGAGTTACAAAAAAGGCCCAAATATATTTCCAAACATGACCACACGTGTGTGTGTGTGAGGGGCAATGGCAGTGGTGAATGATGCAGTGCATAAAACCACATACAAACACAGAAACACATTATCACATTCCCGTTTCGGTCAGCATTCGACCGCTGGATGCACATTTTTGCAACGTTCAACAATAAAAAAAAAACTAACCAATTTCCAGCCATGGCCTACCGCCATTTCTTTCTCCGTTTTTTTGGCTCATGTATAAACAACCCATTCCGGTGCACCTGTGCAAGTGTTTGAAGTTGCCAAAGCAACAGCTCGATTTTCAACACTCGAATGTTGTTTGGCGAATGTTGGGAGGCTTGAGAATCATTGCAACCGTTCGGAAGTACCGAAACACCAATAATGTATTGCCCGGTCAATAAAACCGAGTTCGTTATCGATGCTCTTAAGCCCCGTTTGGTTGGCTAATACGTGCCTGGACCCAGTTTTAATACGCTCCGGTTGCTGGCAGTAAAACACGTTCATGTAAAATGGATGCAACAATTTAAATGCCAACTACCTGTTCCCACTCTGCGATCAGTCAACGTAATGTTCACGGTTTCAGCTTTTGCCGCCTCCAGAACGAAACCCGTTCCCAGCAACAACATCTCAATTTTCGTCTCCTGTGCTGACCTCAATGCCTTTTGGCGGGGATGCCTAAAGCTTCTCTCGTTCTCTCGCTGAGAATCGAATGGGGATCAACGTCGTGGCCCTCCGGAAAATGCCTGCGGTTTGCCACAGACTACGTCCGCCCCGAAATCATCATTCTCCCAGGTTCCACAGGCCAGGTTCGACAAACGTCCGTGGAATTGAGCTGTAGGAGTTCCCATTCACACCACCGAACAATGTCCTTGGTGGTGGGTTGATGAAGCAAACTGTCCTGCCATCGGGTAGCACCGTTCGCATACCTTACGACTGCCTCCAACGACGATAACGGAGTAACTCGTTTCCCATAACACCACCGTACACATCTGATTTCGCACGGATAATTCGATCGGAAAGGAATTCGTTCTCAGGTTCGTTCCCCACAACGGTAGCCACGGTGGCAGTGGATGTAATGATGCGGGTTTTTGTTTGTTTGCTCTTTTTTGCTGTTGTCTATATCACTCTGATGAGACCGGGGAATCTTTTGCTTTTGTTCCGTTCGGATAATCCTGAGGTATTGTGAGACAATATTGGGTTACGAGTTGGATGAACCATACTTCATCACAATCGTCACACCACTGGCCTCGTTATGCAGTATGGTTTCATTTTAAGATGGAGTCTTTTGGACTATAAGGCATTTGTTCCTGTGTGTTACTACATCAACAGTTAGAGATTAATCAATTAGTTCATTGGTGTACTGTAGTTATGTTGCAACAAATAAACAAGCTTCTATTTTTGCTTTTTTGGTTCTGATCTGGTTCTGGTTTTATAACAAGTAATTCTTTTTTTTTTGTCGTACATATAATTGTGGGTTTTTCCCTTTTTGAAATTTGAAAATTATTTTTTGATCCTACTTCTGTTTTTTTTTTGTTGATGGTGTCATATTGAACAATGTTATTCATTGATTTATTTTATTTCAGTTTCTTATTTCATGTTCACATCTGTTACCATTGGTACCACTTTCAACTATTATAAATTCCTTATTTTTTATTAAAACTAAAAATGTAAAATAATAGGAACTTTGAATAAAAATTTACATTAACATAATATTATCAACAACCAAAATTCCGCTTGCATAATTTGCTGTTTTATAACACTCACCAATATCTTTATCGTCCAGTAGCAGAACCCCATATGGTGCTCTTTCGATTCTTACGAAATTGATTCCAGCACATGCGTTCCAGTCCCCAATATGATCCCGTAAGAAAGTAACCCAAAAACCAGTTTCCTCATTTGGCCCTCTTTCGCTATCTGATGGATTGCACTCCCAAACGTTGTGGGCACTTTGCACGTCTGCATCGAAGCACTTGACCGATATTGAAACTCATAATCAACCATCAGCCTCCCAGCCGCACAGTTCGATCGATTTTACTTAAGGCCAGCCTCTATGCATGGCATAAAACTTTGTCATCCGAAAAACAATCTAAGTTACCGAACCGACCCAACCCGTCCATAATTGGATCGAATGTACTGGCTGGTGGTTAGTTCCGTCGTTCGTCTTCCAGAGTGCAACAACACACAGTGGTTTTTTGGGAAGAATGTGGCCTCCACTAGACACTTTCTTCGTCGCCATGAATGGCATCTATCACTCCCGTACGCCTACTCGTGCAGCAGTTTTCTCATAGAACAAAAATGGACCAAAGTAAAATATTTCAACAGAAGAAAACACTATTTTCCTAGCCCACCAACCAAACCAACACAGGGCATCTTCCGCTAGCAAATGGGCCCGCTGCTTCGGATGTTTTTTAAATTTATGTTTCCCCCACAAACAAAAAAAAACCCTTTTTTTGTGCTCCATCTCAATCGCTTTACATCGTGCTTAACTCGTTCACTTCCACTTTTCATCGTAAGGAAATGCTCGGAGGAGTGTTCAAACGGGAAGATTCCTCTGTCGCCGGTGCGATCTGCGCGAGTGTGGCCTCACTGTTCCGGCAGCATCATCAACCGCTGTGCTTCGTTCGGTGTAATGCAAAGCCGTCAAAAACGCGGCGCATCAGGCGATCTGGCCAGAGAAAACCCCGAAAAGAATCTCATTCCATGCTGCGCTATTAACATGACAGCATTCTTTTGGGGGTTTCTCTTTTTTTTTGTCGCTTCTCGAAGCATTGCGCCATCTCACCGCAGCACCCGGCATGATCGCGTCCATATTTTGACGACGAGTTTTCACTGCTCGAAGATGATGCTGACGACCACGACGGCGATGAGAGTGTTCTGCGTTAATGCGGACGTGGAATCTTCGCCTTGTTGAAGGTTCGTTTGCCTTCCTCACACTCATCCCGGAGTACTTCTGGCAAATTGTTAATATAGGACGATATAGTTTTCGATCCCACGTTGACCCGGCATTACGTACGAAGCTCGAGCGTAAACGCAAGCAAAACTAACTACCGCTTGGGAAACGCTCAGCCCGGAATGTTCGCCGTAATGGAAGGCACAAAAATGGTAAGATGAATAAAGGAAGGCACTGGAAGAACGCAAAAAAAAAACCAGCCCGTAAAATGAACGAATGTCGCCCAAGATTACGATAAATGCGCGGCGCGAAACGAATTTTTGCTCCACAGAAGCCGGCTTGGTCGGGCTTCAGTTTTTTGGTGAGTTTTGTGTGAGCGAATTCGTTTTGCCGGTGACATTGTTGCAGGCCATCCCTTAAGCCTTCGTTTGCCAAGTCTCAGGAGAGTGTTGGAGTGTCCTATACAAATAATCCACTGAAGCTGAATCTGCTTCTCAAATCAGCCATGGTTCATTTGACACCGCTGACGATCCGCGATGATCGTTGATTAAATTTGATAAAAGTTGGCCAACTTTGGTGGCTGTTAAAAAGATATTTATGGGCAAAGTTTGTTAAAAACTATTTCCTAATAATATTAGGAAAATTATTTTTTTTAAGACTCCCCATACAGTTGCCCGTTGACCAAGAACTCGTAAAAAATTTGAGTACGATAAAATATAAGACACAAATGCACACATGACATCATACCACCTAATAATGCTCGAACTCATTCGCTTCCCTGCAAACAGTCCCATGTCGTTACTTGCCTGTCCACTGTGTGTCCCTGTCCTGATCGATCAACGTCCCATCGAATGCATCGCATTGACCTTTGCCAGCGAAACGTATCATTGGTCAACGAAATTTGAACAGAGCAGAATGGATCAATTCATGGCCGTACAATATAAAGCTTACAGGGCACCATTCGCTACGGGGTTTTGTGTGCGAAGGAAATTACACCGCTATCGTCCGTACGTGTGGAGTAAAAAATGCGATGGTCACGGAAAAAGGAAGTGGATTCATTTTCCATTATTTCCGCTCGCTGTATCCCTTTTTTTCACGACAACGCCGAAAGGATTTTGTATGGCTCGGAGCGTAGTTGGATGATCATAGTATGCCATTTTTAGTACAGCATTGCAGCCCTTTAGTCCCATTGGGTGATTCGTTAGGGGTGGCACATTGCGAAGTCTGCGGACGATATTGCATGGCAAAGGCAAAACTATTTTCTCATCATTTTAATTTTGCATCTTATCAGCAGGAGCGTATTCATATGCATTGAGTACAATATATGATCAGATGCTATTCATGCGACCAATCTCATTGTGTGACTGCGATATGTAAAGCTTATTTGTAACGCATTGTAGATAAATTAGCTATGCTATGATTGAAATTTTTATTAAATGTTAGAAAAAAATATGATACATAAGTTACTACGACAAAAGCCGCCTAACTGGAGAAATAAATAAATATATACGTAAATTATTAAAAAAAAAAACAAACAAATTTGACAATAAATAAAGAAATAGAAAAGAAAATTTACAAAGAGTAAAACACGATTAACAATCATCTAATGAAATATTTATGGACAAAAAGAAACATTATAACATAAAACATAAAAAACATCTTAAGCAATCCAATTTAATCGCATTAGTTGATTTTAAATATTATCCTATTGTGTATATGTTGTTCTTTGTTGTATAATTTATAAGAATTTAAATTCTTGTCGAAAATGTAACGTTCTCTGCAAAAAGGAACCAACTTCCTCCCGCAACAACAGTAGCTGAAGTTGATAAGTGTTTGTTAATATTTTTAAAGCACTCCCCCCACCACATACTAACGACCTTGATTGCGCTCTCGTTCTCCGATAACGTTTTCGCACAAAACTTCGCAAACATCACTCGCACACTCGATGCGAAGTAGAATGTTAATTCGTTTTGCGTCCCCTTAAGTGGATCTGCTTGGTGTTCGGCTTATTTTTTCCCATTCCTTTTTTTTTGTCACTTTTTTTTGTCATGCGCTCCACGATGTTACACGGTTTGCCCATTTCAAGCACAATGATGCCGATGATGGTGGCGCTCCTGCGAGCCCATACGTACAGTGGCAGACGTAAACATTACCCAGACGCCCGGCATCCATTCGTATGACATCATCTTAATCATAGATTCATCTGTTCGTTTGGAAGGATTTTTTGTTGTTGTGCTTTGCTGCGTCTGTCCCCGCTAGCGACTCTTTTCAACTGCCAAGTGATGCGTTACGATTAGCTCGTTGCGCCACTGATGATAAAAGCCGGTTCCGTAGAATGCGACACTGAATTGAACCTTGGTTTTTTTCTTTTTGCGCTCGATAATGATACAGCATTACGATAGCACCCCACACGCCATCGGTCCCACACAGTTCGCGCGTGTAACTTTCAGCTAAGACTACTTTTTTCTACTACTTCATACTAGTACATGTGTGTTTGCTTTTTCTACACAGTCTCCTGAACTTCCCAACACGTGGTGAATAGCTTTGCTTTTGCCACAGCATCAAACTGTACCAGTCTGACCTTCATGACGTGCGATCCACACTGTATCGACACCCTTGAATGGAAGCCTCCGTCGAGCGAAGGGGCCCTGCACTGATCCGGAGATTCTCTAGAGTCAACAGGTGGTGTGCAAATGTTTGATCTCCGCTAATGAGAAAACGCATGTTCCCTTCGGTCGCACAGAACCCAAAGTGACCGCTTTTCCAGCTAATTCCAGTCGTCGGAAAACGTTGCGAAACGGTGGGCTTTCCGTCGTGCCGGAACGTGTGCACGAATCACTACGGTGGACAAACAACATGTAAGGGTGGGTAGAAAATGTACACGCTTTGATGCAGCATAAACAGGAAGCTTTATTTGGGATGTGTTTTTTTGCTGGCAACCAGCGAACAAATCACCGGTGGACTACTTGATGAACATCAAACGAAAGGTCGTAGTTTGGTTTCACTTTTTATAGAACCCCCTCCTCCCTTGTGTTTGTTTGTCGGTTTTCGCTGGACAAACAGGACTTGGCGGTTCAAGAACCTCAGTTCAGTTAAGTGAGAGTTGCGTGAGAGCTAAAAAAAATAACAGTATTCAAAAAATTTTACACCATTTCTTGGAAACAACAACATTACAGGACGTAAGTAGTACTTCACGTTACAAATGCGCGCCCGTTGTAATTGCGCTTCAGATGATGTTAATGTAGCTCACTGACGTAAATGTCCTAACGAACCATCCGGCATAGGTTGATGGCTTGAGGAGGCTTAAGGAGTTGTTGGTTCTATGGAGATTCTATCCTCCGACAATCCAAAAGAAGATGTTAATGTAGCTTATGATGCTCTTGTACTATGCTCTTATGTATTCAACCTGCTGGCAGGTTTATCTGTAATTTTGTATGAATACTGCCTCTTCAATATCTAGACAAAACAATTGTACTTCTTTGAAGCCTTCTTATATCCATCAATCAAAAGTGTGATCACTTCTGTGATTTCTGGGCCATGTTTGCACTAATATTTGGATTTACATTTTCCGGGTTCCACAAAAACTTTCCTAATTATATATCGGTTTAATTTTGATATCATCATTGCTATAAAGAATTAATCAGGACAGGCCATTCTTCATGTTTTGGAAAAAAAACTATTAAGAAATGAGAAGTAAATTTGAGAATGCATTAAGAAAATTATGTAAATCATGACTGATTACTTGTCAAAATATGTGTCCTTTTGGAAAAATATGCTTCTTATGTTAAAGTTCCTATTTTCCCTTAGCCAACTATCGGATCATCTTCAGCAAATTTTAACTGCAATTCGCTTTTGCCAAATGAACCATTCAACCAACCATCGAACGATCACGCTCAGCCTTAAAAGAAATAAGAGATTTTGGTTAAAAAAAACCGCACCCAAAACCTTCCAAGGATTCCGTTCCCAGGATCGGTAAGATCCGATCCTTGACGACCACGGTCAGCTTCTTGAGAGACGGCAAGAAATAAACCTCGAGTGTTTCCAGCATCTGGAAGCGGACCGAAGACTAACACGAGAAGAAAAAAAAAAGGTTGCATCCCGGTGTTGATGCATAAAAATCATTCCACCACTCATAAGTTCTCCCACGCCGTGGCGCACCGTAGGAAGCTGGGCCGTAAGCATGCCAGCAGTGGAAGCTATCTTGTCTCGTCTCGATCGTTCGCTTTCCTTCCCATCCTTGGCCCATTAGCTCATGCTGATCCAATGCTGAAGGCGCTTCGGGGATCGGGAAGCTGTGAAACATATGGTTGTTTACAAGGATTTTCTCAACTTTAGCTTTACCGCTGTGCTATTGTTTTTCCATCATTTTACGATCTGGAATTGTTATTTTTTCCCTTCATCTTTTAAAACCACTTCCGCTTCTCTGGGGCCAGCTACTAAAAAGGCTGCTAAAGTGCATGGAATATGACTTGAGCACATGCCGGGATTTTTTTTTTGTAATAATCAGACGCATCCTTACTTCCATTTCTAAACGAACGGAAACGATATTACTTCCTTTTTTCCATTTTACGATGGATAGTTTTCATTAAGAGATTAAAAAAGATACATTTTTACTGTTTCGGTAAGTCACAATATGGTTCATATAAAGCCTTAATTATACATTCTTCGCACAAATAAAAAACATAATCCTTCAAACCATTCCTTTCAGAAGGCAAACACTCGCTCCCATAGCACAGTCCAACAATTATACCCTTTTCACCTTTACCGAGTAATTATGTGCAGAAATTAGAAGTCCAAGCGAAGCGAATGTTTTGCCCCAAATTTGCCATTCAGGCAAAGCCACCAGTCTGTCCATATGGCGACTATTCGCGCTTTGTGCTGGAGCGATCCTTCCTTTATTCAAGGGCTTCTTAACTTTTCGTCATCGTACATTTAGTTTTGCTGCGGTTGTGGTGGTAAGCAAGGCGACTTTATTTATTTTTTGTGTGTGCTTCTCTCTGCATTCTTCATCGAAAACGAAGGAACTGTGTGTGCTACCGTGAAGCGCGATCGTACTCGTGGGAAGCAAACCGGACCCATTCCCATGGTGCAAAGTGTAACGAACGCCCTTTTTTCGATTTTGCTCGGCGTCAAAGGACGTTGCGATGGTGGGAAGGTGGCACAACAACGAAGTGAAAGAGAAAGAGAGGGAAAAAACGAACGAGCAAGAGTTTCAGTGCAGTTTGCATGGGAAAAAAATGGAGGATGCATCAGGATGTGCAACGGGATCACCAGATGCAAGGTGCTAAAAGATCCTTCCACACGGCAACGGAATCCTGGTTAGCATCTGACACAGGGGAATTTATGATTAACGAGAGCTCCGACTCCCAAGCGGAGATGGAAACGGCGTTGGGAAAAGAAACAGAAATGTTTAGAAGCCGGATGTTCCGGGAAAGGAAATTTGAATGAATAGCAAAGATTATGATAAGCTGTAGTAGCGATAGAAATGAGAATAAAATCATCTTCAAAAGCCATCACTAGCATCCTTCCTAAGTAAGCATGATTCTTCTATGAAACATCATATTAAATATAACTCTGTTATTCAATATTTATCAGCTAATCCTTTTGAAAGTGAGTATTGTTTGAAGAGATATTATTCGGAATTTCAACTAATGTAAATTCTAAGAAAAGATATAAAATGACAGAATAAAATGTTGCACAAGATTTATTGTTTTCAACGCAAAGTTTACTTACAGATCATCTTTTTAAAATAAAAAAAAAAACAATTAAAAGATAATCAATCTTTGTAAAAATACTTCTAAACCTCCTTCAAACACTCGAAGAGATAATACTATTTAGTGTATCTTACAATAAAAAAACACCCACACTAATCACCATTGTGTCAGTCATATGTCACGTGTTGGCGAAATAATTACAGCTCTAATCACACTAGTATCAGACAAATCTCGACCAAACACCAAACTTTTACATTTCAGTTTTAATCTACCATACCCCTTTTCGAAGTATTTTTATTTTTCGGGGTCTTACTGTCTGATGTCGAAAACTTTTCCGATTATCTTGCCGGGCGCATCTTTCCCTTCGCTTACACTTTTTTCATTGTCTGGAGCGTACGAGCGATAGGACAAGTACGGCAACGACAACCCATCGCTCACTGGACCGTGGTGACAATCCGGTAATTAAAAATTTTCCTTCACCAAAGAGACATAATTAAATGTAAAGGCAACATAAAACACACAAACACACCCACACACACACGCTAAAGATCGCTGTGCAGTGTTGCATTGTGAATTACGGCCCGGAGCAAAGGACGCATCCCGGTTGTCCATTGCATAAGACCCACACACTTACACAGTGGAATACCAAAATTCAAGGTCTCGAAGGTGTCGTTTGATCGTCGCCCTCGTTCCGGTCTGACGGTACACACCAGGCAAGAACCAGCCCACCAAACACCGAACCGGGCTTTGGTTAAGAAATAAAATAAATAAAACCCCCGGCACCGAAACACCTTCCTGTATGGTGTTTTTTAGCCGTCTTCTTTTATTTTCTTCGGGCAGGATTTATGGAACTATGGAAGCCAACAGACCGTCTGGCCAGTAAGCCAGTTCGGTGCATTTGATTCTCTTTTCCGATGGAGTTTTATCAAGTTTTTGGGCTAGTGTGGTGGTGGACATGAGACCGAGCCTTCGAAAGCCCGGATCGAAAAACGGTGAAACTGTGTGCGGCAATGTAAAGTGGAAAAATATGTCTATTGCTGTAAGGTGAAGGAAGGATTCACCAAGATGCACACCGATGTGACCCAGGAGGACAGTGAAGTTGGTTGGAAATTTACAGTTTTCCCTAAACAAAAACACTGGAATGCGAAGGATTAAACCCGCTCGGTGGTCTTTTAAAGAAGAAACATCAGATGCGTTGCTGGATCTTATTTGTGCAGTGGATGAGAATAAAGTATATAGAGAAAATGGTTTATTGTTTTTTTTTAGTTTGATAACTATTTCAACCAGATTTCTAGTCTTGAAACCGAATTCACTAATATACACGAGTAAATCAGTAAAAAATAGTTTTCTAATTATTGTCAAATCAATTTACTGATCTACTACGTCCATTAAACCTCCCAAAACATGGAATCTAGATAGCATCTTCTTTAGTAAGTATATAAACACTGCAAGATATGAACACGCTTATTTCGTTCATACCAACAAAACAATCAATAAAGTAAAGTGAAATATTATTTCAATTCAAGCGACCTTGAACAAAGCAGTCCGTGATTGTTTTGTTTCGGTCCCCCTCTAATCTACAGCGCAATCTACTGCACCGCTTGGGAAATATGTTGCCAATATTCAATATAACCCCGTTCGGTTGAAAAATCGCCAGCCACAAAAAAGAAGTTGTTTCGGAAAATGGCTGCCGAGGGAAGACGAGCGAAACAAAACAAACCAAACACAAAACTTTCCTCCACACGTTTGTTATTAAACACATTCTCTTTTTTTTTTGGTCGGTCGTGCCCTCACTAGACACACCAGACAACCAATACTCATCATCTTCACACTCCCACACATGGTTCGTGATAATCGGCCCTTATGTCCTCGTGTTCACGGCCTGCAAAGCGCGTAAGCGCCGTTTTGCCAAACGCAACGAATAATGTTTCAGAGACGATTTTTGCTGTCCACCGAATGGGGGGGGGGACCGTTCGGGCGGAAATGAAAATCATTTGTAGGAAACGAGATAAACTTTCACCATCAACGAAAAAGAAAAAAAGGAACACCGAACATCTGGCACCGTAGGGATGTCCGTTGAGATGTCACTAAACGGCGCAACGGTAACGCATAAAAAATCACGGCCTTTCTTTGTTCGGGATGCTGTAATGATTATTTTTATTGGAACTGGCACAGTTTGTTTGAGCAGAACGTACAAGACCCGGTATACGTTGTGAGAGATCATTATTAGATTTCTTCATGCGCTTTAGTTCCCAATTGAATGGAAAATCTATTATGAAATTACTTTCATTGGTGCACTTTACCAGTGGAGCACAATTTAAAGAAAGCGATCGTATTCCTTGTGTGTTTGTAGAATTTAAAAAAAAACACACCACTAATTAATCAAAATCTGATCTTTTTTACACTCTAGCTGCTACAATGCAAGACAATTTACCACGAAACCCGTCTTGTCAGCAACATTTCCAATGTTTTTGCCTGCATCGAAAGTTTTGCGCCCCTGTCAGCATCACGCAAAAGCTTAATTTGAGAGCGGTTTCTTATCATCTGGACGGAAGTTGCTTAGTAAAACTGAGAACACAAGAAAATAACAAAGGCAAAGGAAAAGCAATTCTCGCTGCCAGGAATAAGACACAACCCCCATTGGACTGTCCATTCCAGCATCCTTTCACCGTACGGTGTGCCATTCACATCAACGGTGTCCACATCCCACACATCACAGCACAGCAGTGGCGCGAACGGTTGATAACGGGCCAAAACTCCCATCCCCAAGCACCTCGATGTTTCCTTTTGGCGAGATTTCCACATTTTCATCATCATTCTTTTGACACCGGCGCTCGGACTGTCACTTCAAAGAGAGTCCCACACAAACGCGCTAAAGGGCCAAAGGGCACACCGGACTCGAGACGCGAACCCTTGCAAACCGCGCGCTTACGCTCGATACACGTCAACCGGCCCGACTCGTTCGCTTAATTAATATGAGACACAGCTTCCTTCCATTCATGGCATTGCCGGCCTCGGGACATTGTCTCCGATGGAAAGAATCCCCCATCCATACGCCAGGCCCTGTTTTTTTCCTGCTAGTGTCTCATCTCATAAAAGCGTTTTTCATCTTCGTTCGGTGCCAAAGCAAAATGGTATCAAACCTTCTGTGTGTGTGTGTGTGTGTGTGTGTGTGTGTGTGTTTCTGGGCTCTCTTCTTGACACCTGTCTATTTCCGGCCATCAATCATGCCACTGCCACTGATGGGTCCTTGCATATCCTTGCCATTGCTTTCGTAACCAGAACTCGTGCCTGTGATGGTCGTGAACAAAAAAAAAAGCATGGGAGCCCTAAAGCTCCGCACCGGATGAAGGAAGTCATCAACATTAGGAGAGTACAATCGTTCTTGTTTCTTTAGCTCGTATGTGTGTGCGTTTCTATTGGCGGTGTCCGGATGCTGTAGAGCCGCATCGAGCAACCACGAATGATCATCTCGCGCCATATGTCGGCCGGAAGTGATAGAAGTTGTGGGTTTTGTGATGAAAAAACTGTGAAGGCCTCCCGAGTTCCCGGGAATTATGATTGCAGTATGATGATATTCGATGAAACATGATGGACAAAATGTGTTTTGTTTGATATAAAGGACATTTTGTTCAAGGATTTTTTTTTCTTTGGTTGCGTAATGTTTGACAGACATAGCATTTATTATTTGTTTTATCATTATTATCATCTTATTTCTAGATTTCTACTTTATTGCAAACTTGTTCACTTTATTCTTAGCATAATTAAATTACTCAATGCTTTTCGTTACTATCACTTTACTAAAATTAGTCCAATTATCACTACACTATGCTCGCATTTGAACGTTCCGTTGTCTATTACTTCTAAAGCTGATTTCAAAACGGAAACTCAACTACATGTAAACTGCAGTTTCGATAAGAGCTGTTCCAGAAGCGAAAGTACACATCAAGTAGCGCCATTGACCGCTGGCGATTTATCTTGCTGACCCAGGTTGTATCAGCAAGTTGGTAGCAGATCCAATCCCGGGGCGTAACATCTTGTTGCTACAACTTTTCTTCCTCTCACGTACACACACACACACACACACACACACACATACAGTTACAAAGAAATGCCCCCGGCAGGTTCATCATGGCAAAGAACCCAAGATCTTCTCAAGGCACTCCCGCGGGCAAACGGGTCGGGCTGAACCCCGACCTCGAGTGGACCACTTGCGCCCGATTACTTGCGCCAAGTTGACCGCACGTGAGAAGGTGTGGAGGGTTTTTGAAAAATCATTTCTCGACTGCAAACTGCAGTGGCAAGTGTGCAAACTCGTGCGCGCTCGTTGCATTCTCAGGAGGATACACTCTTTTTCTTTGCTCCGCTTTTAAAATATAAGTCGTGCGGAAAAGTTTCCCAGTGAGGATTTAACTTACACAAACACACACATGAAGCATACTTGCGGGGAGAAAATGATCCTTGAATGGGAAGCGTATGCACTATTTATATGGGAAAAGGAAAGCAACAAAAAGAGAAATGGCAAAAGGATTCCATTGCCGAGAACCCTTTACGGACGAGTTTGGATTGCAATGAACCTGGTTGCAGGAATGAACGTCAAAGTCCCTCGAGCACTGCGGCCATACACCGAGTACGTTCGCATCGAATGTGTGTTGAACTTGCTGCTGTCCGTGTTGCGAAACTCATAACTAAAGTTCACAAGTATTAACCGCTTGGAGTCAAATTAAAAGAAGTCGATGAAGTAGTTCCTGCAGTACCGAAACAAAAAAAAGCAACAGGATTTATCACAATACGAGTTGCGAGTTATGAAATAAAGGCGTGCATGCACGATGCAGAATTCACCAAACTTACGCCAACTTTAAGTCCACTCCAACGGGTTTTAATGATTTTGCGCTACACTTCCACCCATCGCCGGAGGCTAATGTTTATGGCGTAGTATTATTTCCGTAGATTGATTATGAACTCGAATTAAATTCTTAAGTTGACACACCACCATTAGCCTGTTCACATATTTACTCATTAAATGCGCTCAAATATGGCACCTTCTTCTCGTTCTTAGTGCGCAACTTCCCAACCAAACAGCGGGACCCAACTTCCACGTCAATGATTGCTCGATTCTTTCGTTTCATCCCACCCAGAAATGCTTCCCCGGACAGGTGTGTCTGCCCTTACCACACACAAAACAAAAGTCACCCACATGCGATGGTTTCGATAAAGCTGACAGCTTTTACAGAAACCTCCCAACCGCCGGTATGGCCCCCTCCCCGAAACCCCGAAAGAAACCTCATGCCGGGGAACTTATGCGATGAATCCGTAATGTGGTGCTTGGAACTTTTATCCATTCCACCGTTTCAAATGCTCATAACTTTCATAACCCCTCCACTCGCAGCTGCTGAAGTTTGATTTGTTTTATCCACCGACCAGAGTAGATTCGGTTATGCTTCAGTTCGTTTGACCTTCCGGTTATTAGGGCATTTGTGTGTGTGTGTTTTAGTAAACCACATAAGCAAAATCACTCTCGGTGGTACCACCTTCAGGGCTTTGTGCATTCTGTTAAGGGTAGGTTGTGGTTTTTAGTTCAAGAATAAATTCTTGGCTGGCGCTGTGAAAGAAAGCGGAGGGCCACAGTGACGGTGGCCCCAGCGGTGAAGACAAATTTTATGCTTTACGCTACACGCACCGGTTGTCTCGAAATGCAAGCGTGAGACGCTCAAGTTGTTGAACGTTTACAACTCATCAGTGCAGTTCGTTGATGTTGGAACTTTACTTGGGCGCTAAGTTGCTGAACCCCTGCAGTACGCCGGACGGAGTATCAAGCTTTCGGGTAAATAAAGTCAAAAGGAAGCTAAAAATGGCAGGCTTAGACTTTCTTGAGGTGGTTAGGTCGATAAAGAAGAAGTAAGTTGCTGAAAACTCATAAAGTTAAAAATTTGCTTGTGGTGTTTCCATTCTTTCTGTTGGGATTCTTATGGCAACAAAAAAGGAAAGGATATCTTCGTAATTGAAACATTCACCTGATGGAACTGTTGTTTTATGCAGGAATCAAAGCACAAATTAATTTTTTTGGCAGGTTGCTTAATTCAATTCGACAATTCTATGAGCTCTTTATACTGTTATTACTTTTCCTCTAGTTGTGCCTTGGACATGGACTTCAATGGACAACCTTGTGTTGTATTGAGATCAATCTCAAACTTTTTGATCGCGGTAGAACAATCAGGTGTTTCAATCGAGGTTTGAAGTAATTAAACACTAAAGATAACTTCCGCGACGCCCTCGAAAGGTGCGTTGTGGACTCCAAAATTATTTTGGACTATTTTTAAAGTAGTCCTGAAACAAACCAAATAATACATAAGAAGCGCTAAAATCATTTGCATTTGTTTTCTGCTGTAAAGTTAGTACAAACGTCGGCAAAAAGTTAAACAAAACTAAAATCCATTTGATATACAGTGGCAAGTCATTAAGATTTGCCGGTTAAAGTTCTTTACGAAAGGAGCTAATTGGAGCCACTGTTTGCCTTTACTAAGCGTCATTTAGTATCCTGCAGTCGTGAAGGAAAAAACTTTACGCCTGCCTAATTTATATCCCTTCGCATCGAAAGAGCAATATCCTGGGACGCTTTTTTCGAAAGGTAGCCAACAACATGCAACGTCATCGCTTTGTTTCTCTTTTGACGAGCACGGCTATTTCCGGGGCTACCTGGGGGCAAGTTACTTGTAGCCTAACTTCAGTGCTACTTCTGCTAGCTAGCTTTCGTCTTACAATGAAGGCAAAGTTTACAGGAAATCAAACAACCTGCAAAGGTCAGCCCGAAATAAAGGAAAATGCCGGAACATGAAGGCTCGTTGACATTTGCAAGCCAATCAGTCAACTCCTAAACTAAATACACCTTTTGCAAAGAGGGAAATCCGAAGGGCTTTGTGAAGCAAATGTGTTTCACCTTCACAAGTTTCGAAACATTTTTCCAACTTCCACTTCGTTCTAAAGGGAGAAGTTGATATGCGAGCTCATTGTTGGAGAAATGTTTTCGAGCTGTTGCATGTTGCGTAAAATTATTTCTGCAGAATACTTTTCACTGCTCCCTCGAACAATCAATACACATTTGCTCTGTGTGTTAAGCCTTTCAAAAAGATATTGTTTAAAAATAAAAAAACATATAAAAATGGGTTCGTGTGGTTTAAATCTCAAATGTACATTATCTTTCACTTCTTTTATGTTCTGTTCAGTCGAGGTTTCAAGTTAAAACCATTGATAGAAACCATAATCCATACGATATAACTTCTCGGTAAAGGGCTTCAGTTCCTACGCACCCTTTTATTGTGACGCACCCAGTGTGGTTGACGGTAATGATGAGCAAGAAACGATTATGAGTCGAACGATGTGTCCCGAACGAATGCCATCGATCAAAACATACAAACGCTTCTGGGAAAAGAGTTAATTTAAATATAACGATATGCGGTTTAAAAAATGTATACTTGGATTAAAATAACCAGAAACACACACCCGAACTCACGGACGGACCGTTAGGTTACCCTTGTACACTGCCAGGAAAATTCAACCTCCTGACACTTGGTTCGTATTACTAATGGCGATACCGATTTCCGGTTAAGGGTCGGAAATACCAACACGGGATCAACATGGAGCCAACCTTTGGTCTATCAACCCCTCATACGAAGCATGACAAACAAAACATCGACCATGCTAAGCGGAAAGTCAGCGCAAAAAGAAAACAAACACCCGAAAACAACATTTTTTTTTTTGTTATTTAATTTTCCTCATAATTGTTATTCCATGCCGCACTTTCACTGTCACAATATTTGGTAACCGGAAGCCCAGAATACCGGTTTGCCGGCTTGCCGCTTACCCCGGGGGAAACGTGCCTCACCGCTGGAACGTGCGTCTATCGTGGGCAGCGATCATTAACTGATGCTCGGAAGGGAAACCGAACAACGAAAAACTGCCAGTTCGTTGATCGATTTTTCCGCCCGCTTGCGATCATAATCGAACATGTGTTTTCCTTTCCGGGCCAATGGTGCACGGATTGTCAATGGTGGCGTTTATTTTTCTTTTTTTGAAGGGAATGGGTTTACGAAAAATTTGAAGCTGTGAGATCAAATACCGGAAAATTGACAGTAATGGAGTGGAGATCGAAGGTTAACAGGGGCGCGATGAAAACGACGGTTGGAAAGTGTTGTCGAAAGTGGTGGTGACATACGAGAACACACTAACGAAGGTTGAAAGGAAACATGGAGATGTTTAGCTACTACCAGGAGGACACAATGTCACTAAAACCGTAAACATAAACTTTATGCTCGTGTTAGATATCGCAATGGGAGTCGGGAAATGGAAGAAAAGGGTACGAAGACTATCTCCATCATTTAGAAAACACGTTAACCACCCACTGCGGTTGTTTTGAGGGAAAACACACACTAGACTGAGGGTGGCATTAGGGTTTTTTTTATCAATAAGTACATAAATACATAACCTGGCAAAAGACAGGTCATGTCATTTAGAAACATATCCTTTCATGAAAGGGTTCTATATATTAGTTGTTAGAATAATTAGAAGTGTTATAATAAAATAAAAGTTTTTTAATGAATAATGCACTACATAACATGCTGAATAATGTTTTCGCAAAAAAAACTAAACAGCATTAAAAAACTACAACATTAATGTTGAAACACTAAAACTAAATGACTTGTTTTAAAATTATGTAAAACAAAAGAAGAAAAAATTTAAGTAATATAAATTTAGTAAAGAAACATAGGAAAAAGATAAAAATAAATAAAAATAAATGTAGGAATCAAGAGAAGAAAATATCATAATACTCATACTGTTGCTCATATTGTAAAGGAAATCTTATAACAAAGAGTAAATTAAGTTTAAAAGTAAATATAACTCCTCATAAAATAGTCAAATAAGTTGTAGAGTATTTATTGGCATATAAAAACATTTTATTCAATAAATATCTATCATTTCTTAACGGAAAATTAATTCAAGAGGTTTATTTCCTGCTTCTTCGATAGATCCTCCTCGCCATTTTGTTTGATTCTTCACCATATTCTTCTCAATTGCTTGATTTTTCCACCAATAATTGTTTTCCTCGTGGCGCTATTTGTAATAAGCGCAGTAATTGAGTATGAAAATAAGGGAATAGAAAGCAATCCAACGGCATCTGCTTTTCCGTCGCGCTAAATTGTGCCACCGCAAGCATACGGAAGGGGACATTAAGTCTAATTCCAGCCAGTTTACTCCACTATCGAATGCAGAAACATCGCACCGCTTACGCCATGCCGAGACGTGAACGTAGGAAATGAATACGTTCGAAATTAAACTGAAAGAAACTTGCATGCACACTCATATGCGCATTTTATCATGCTGCGTAATCGGCGGGTGTCATTGTGCCCGGCAAAAAAAAGAGACACTCGGTTTTAAGCAGGAAGTTAAAATTAAACGCAATCCTCTTCTGCGAACCACCCGTCTGGATCTTTAGCAGTGCATTTCTCGAGACCAAACGCCGCCTCGAAAACGATGGAACATACTGTGACGCGGCGGGATCATTTCCTGGAGATGAAAACTGTGATGACTCGTTGCACGAGTTGCACAGGAGAAGAGGGCAAAAAAAGGATACGAAATTTACAAACCCGTGAGCACAGCACTCGATGGGCACACTTTCTCGAGAGGAAAGCTTCCGGCTTGAGATGGGATGGAATCTTCGATCTTTGAGAGTTTCTAATGCGCGCCGCAGAGGGTGCTCTTTTGCACTTCCTTGCGCCGTAGGATACGGTCAGCATCTTCCCATCGATGATGGTTCAGGGAAGCAAACAATAAATGCAGCGTTACCAGCGGTATACACCGGACATGCAAGGTTGATGCATTCGTACACATTAAAACATCCCACACATCCGGTAATCGCGGTTGGGTGCCGCACTTGGACCGCTCCGGGGTTGCCATATTGTTCATTTGTGTCGCTCGCGTTGTCTGCATTGTCATTTCTATTCCGGATCATCTATCACCCGGTCCTTTCCCTAGGGGGAGAGGGTTTTTTCTTAGATTTTTTTTTTCATTCCAAGAATACCATAGGACGGAGGTCATTTCCGTTTCTATTTGAAGCATGCTGAGTATTGGGAGAGATCCAGTACATTCTCACAAAAGACGATTAACCTGGCATACAAAATCGATTGCGAGACTGTTCGGCAGTAAATTTGTTTCCTTTTCTTGCTCAATCCTTTTCGTTGCATTTAAGTCGAACAATACGTCAGCTTGATTTATGTTTGTTTAGGTTTGATTATTTAGATATTGTAGTGTAATATGATCAATATATTTTCTGAGGCACATTTTCGATTTATATCTCTTTATTTTTGTATTCTTTTGGTCTAGCTCTGGAAGGTTTCTTTTTTTTACTTGTTGTATTTCCTTTTATGTTCCATAATTACCTCTTCTTTATTAATTTTGTTAAACTATTAGATTAAATTAGATTACAGAGATTCCCTCTTCTTGTTTTATTTCAACATGTTTCATTAAAATTTTATGACATCCTCACTCTTTACTCATTTTACACTGTTAATAAATAAAATTAAGTTAAAGCACATTCCTGTCATAAAATCCGTACCACAAAGAACCATCAATTGATGCCCCTATCTTTACAACTCTGCCATTATAACACTCAATTCCATCAAATTCCCATCTATTTTAATTCGAAAATTCGCAAGCTTTCAATCCAATTTGACACCATTAAAGCGAACCCGCCGCTCATTGACACGCGTCGTCGCGCGGTTCTCATTAAGCCACATTGTCACCTTCATCATCGCCTGCCTTTAATGTGTGTGTGTGTGTGTCGTTAAGCCACTCGACAATGGTTTCGTCGTCTCGTCAATTAAAACGTCATAAAGTATTGTAAAATATCCATCCATCCCCCGAACGGGTCGCACGCAAAACGCACCGATAGAAAGCGAACCAATTCCCATTCGACAGCCGACGGCCAAGCGGCTCATCCCACGGCTATTCGCACGATGGAAATGAAATCAACCTCAAACCCAACTCCCTCCCTGCCATTTCGGGGGTTCCACCGTATCGGGGCCATCGCGAGGGCGCACTTTCGATTTTCCATGCTCATCCCTCATTCACACCTGTGCGCACAATTATGCACCGGGGCAACGGGGTGAAACCTAACGAAACGAGTTTTCCTCTCAACGCATTGTAAGGAAATGATATCGCTTGTCTGTACAACCCCTGAGAACGTGTTGTGAATGAGTCGCAGGCGCGGTTTGCCAGTACAGAATTTGTTCAAGGAAATTAAAGCTCACCAGCTGCCAGAGCTAGACACACAGTCGCAAGCAAAAGTGAATCCACACTTCCGGGCGATGCAAAACAAACTTTCCGTGTGCAGAAAATTGCAGTGGAATGGAACGATTGAGTAGCAGAGTGGATAGAGAGAAGAAAAAAAACAACAAAATGCAACCTGCTTCTCACTGCATCCCGGCAGAGATCGTAAAGATGCGTCCGGTATGTGTCTGTTCTATTTCTATTTGCGCTTGCATTTCGGTGGAGAAAGTGAACCGAGGCGGACCCCCTTGTTTTTTTCTACCAGTGCGGAGAAAGTGCGTGCGAAAATGTAGATCACTGTTATCAATTGAAGAAACCGACAGATACGCTAACGAAAAACAAGTGAAACCCGAGCGCATTAGAAGAAACTCGGTAGGGAAAATGTGGGGAAAACAAAAACCCACGGCACGAAAGAAAAACGAAGTTAATATTTTTTTCGTTTCTGTTGGCTACCCGCTTAGTAACTTTGGTCATCGGATACCGACAGATTATTGGAATGTGAGGCGAAATCAAAGCAATCTGCATCTGGATAAACAGTCGAATGAACGCCAACAAGTTGATCGCCGCCTGACAAAAACGTCACACTCGAAAGCATTCAAAAACGTTTTGCTTTGTTTGTTCGTTATGCGATAAAGATGATTCTATCGTCTGACCTTTATCCTATCGGCTTGTACTTTTTCACGCAAAAGTCGCAAAAACACACAAACAAAAAAAAGCATACATATTATACAAAAAGGTATCTCTTGCGACCTTTTCGCGCATTTGTTTATTGGCGTACTAGATTCCCAAATCGAACGAAAAAAAAAACAAGTTCTACTTCAAAAAGTAATTTTTTTCATTGCAACCCCTGTTTTGGCATACCGATGAAACTTGATGACTGATGCCGGTGACGGTTCTAAGAATACTCTATGGTTTTTCGCTTAAGTTTGGGTAACCGTTGTTCGTGGAAATCTTAGCATCCTATGAAGATTTGAAAATCATCTGCAATCAATCCATTCCTGATTTGAAGATCGGAATGTTGACGTTTGTGGGCAGATTGGTGAAAGATTTTGGTCGTTTGTAATGCTACTAAGAATCATGTTTTTTATGTAGAAATGCAGAAACCATCTGCTGGTATTTTATATCTATTGTGGAGAATAATTTGTAAATAATCATCAATAATCTATTTTAAAAGAGCCAGTTGCTTTTAGTAGTTAAAGTGAGTTAGAAGTCGTCATGCATATTCATCGAACACATTTAAACTTAAGCTACTTTATTGACGTTCAAACTGTCAGAATTTGACAACTTAAAAGCATGAATATGATAAAAGAATACAACAATTATCAATTAAGTTATCATTTTCATTAATTTTTTCTGCATCATTTGAACGAATCAGGAATTATCAAAGGTGCAAAATCCGTAGAAAACATCAAAACTAGTGCAGATTCATGATTTTTTAATGTTCTAAAATCTTTATAATGTAATTGAATAACGGTAATGAATTAGTAATATAAATTTATTGACTTCTTAAAATGAATGATTATTTGTGCTTTTCGTGAAAATGAAATGGAGGAAAAGATGAAATGGCACTCTAAATCGAGGGCCCACAGCAAAATCTATTCTAAATTTATTAGTTATAAAATGGGAGATTCTAGAGATATATTGTCCTGAGCTGAAGGTATTTTAATCATAACCGTCAAACTTGAAGAAAATTTCAATTACACACTACAAAACAATCTCTTTTAATTTAATTCAATCACCGACTATTACTGTGTCGAGCTGCACACCTTTCCTACTTAATATTTATATTAGTCTTATTGAACGATCAAATTCCTACGAACGTTTCCTCGGCATAACCACACGCCATTCTCTACGCGAAATTATTTCATTACGCTAAAATAAACATTTGCTTTTCATTACCCTTACTACACCTCACCCTTACACGTCGCACATGTCGACGGCAGCAACAGCAGCTGACAAAATACGAATCACACTCGAATCGACCCGGTGCAGCTTGCTGATTTCCGCTTAATGAATTCGTGTCCCATCCACTACGGCACTGATTCGTGTGTATGTGTGTAGTGCACTTTTCTGCAGCTGGTACCGGTTTGGCTTCCTTCGCCAACCATTCCATTCCGAAGCCGAAACTGCGCGCTGTTAAGCAATCGCAAAACGTGCTGCTAACAGATGTTGGTCATGCAAAAGAAGGCACGCAGTGCATGTGCACACATGGAATTAAAGTGTTGCAAAGTGCAGGAAGAAAAATGGAATAAAATACTCAAAAATGCAATCGGTAGAATGATCGGGCGTGTTGCACGATGGTGCACCGTTCTATGGGTTTAACGCGACGATGCCAATGCCCTTTAGAGCAGTGCCCCACTTTTACTAGCTTGGTTGTCGACGTTGGTGCTGCCGACCTGTCGATACCCTTCAAGTAACGTCGTTTTCAATAACACTCAGTAATGCTGCACCGAGAAATGCTTTCAACCACGGGAGAATATTATTAGTCCCATGGCCTGGTTTGACACCGGAAATGTCGCAAGCCGGCAAGTGCTGCCAGCTTCCATTTTAAGACCATCATCTTATCAAAAAAGATACCTGCCACCTAGCTGCCTAGTTTCCTTCCCAATGCACTCCAACTACCTGGTTCCGGCCGTCCGAGGGTTGAATGAAACAAAACGGACATCGACACAAAGCTGCCGAATCGTTTCTACCGGCAAATGCGGAAGAACACAGTCCTCGGTACACTTGATCAGCCATGTTCGGGGTGACTCGCTACGGACGCAATTGTATTCGACCGAGTCGGACACAAAACGGACAAAAACATCGTAAAAATTAACTTCGATTGTGCTCACTTCCGATGCATTGTGTCGAAGGACCGGCCGGAGGGAAAAGCTGATCTGGGCAGGAGAAGCGGAACATTTCGGATAGGGAAAGACAACCGATACTCGTCGTTGGTCGCTCGAACGTTCGGCGTTAATGGTGTCTGCCTAAGGCATTATTGAATATCCTTTCGGAAACATACCCAACGGCGGAACCATTTATCTATGCTTACCGCACTGAACAAGCTTTCCCGCATGCTTGGCGTAAGGATCTCGAAGGGACAAGATGCGAAAGGATACCGCTATGGAGATTGCAGGCATTGCGCCCACGTTTACTAGCGTGCAGGACATTAACGATAAACGGGTCCGATAATTTCACATTCATTCATTGGTTCGGCCCTCTTTTCTCGCACCCATTTCCCATTTACCCATGCACGGTTAACCTGATAGATCCTTACCGACTGGACCGTGGATCTTACGCAATCACCAGTTCGTTCTAGTTCAAAATCAAACGGCATTATGGCTAAGATGGTTAACTCAAGGAAAATGATATTGCTTCGTTTTTGTTTGTTTTGTTGATGGGTTTTTTTCTCCTCTCTCCCTTGGTTTCGATTGGGGTGACTTTTCCCTTCATTGTACAGAGCATTTTATTGTGCAGTTAGATTATCGGTAAGGGAGGTGAATGGATTTAAGGTTTCTTTTGCTTTGCTGATCAATAATGCTATGCAATTTCGATTTTTCTGTTCTGTTGGTTGAAATATTAAACTGGTCGAGATTTAAATCAGGGTAATAGCAACATACTTTAATACGGTCATTGTTGTGTATCTTTAGAAGAGAAAAAGACTTCATTTCATTAAATATATTTTCTAAAAACGATCTACTTATTTGCTTTTAAGCATCAGTTTTGATAGGTTACTCTCTAAAATGTCTCATTATTTTTAATAATTTAAATAAATAACTGTTCTATTAAGTTTTCTGAGCGGCCCGACAAAAGATTTAAAATACATTCGTGTATTTTAAGGGTTATTGATTCATGAAAAATTTGTTATCAATTGTTGTTAATGATATTTTCTACCTATAACTCTCAATATACGAGATCGAAGTGCTGAGACAATGATCATTGGAACTTTATTTATCTGTCAAGGATCACGTTAAGTTTGTTACATTCTTACAATTTTTTGTTCACTTTTTGCTTACAATTTAATTTAGTTCCAGAATATGACCAGAATTATGACCAAATTCAATTCTTGAATAAACCAATGAGTATCAACTACTGTTAGCTAGTAACTGCCCTTATAAGGTCTTCATACAACGGCCTTGTCCTGCTTTAAGTGCAAATGATACAATTTAATTGCAATTTAATTGAAAAGAAGAGACATCCTCTGACAAAACAAAAAAAAATCCAATCAATTTCCTTCCCCCAAAACAAGCGTGCACATTTGATATCCCTTCAATTTCGGCATTAGAATTACTTCATACATTATGCTGGCCCTCAATTGCTTAATCGCGTTTTCGATCAGCTCGTCCGAAATTACTTCGCTCAAGTACGCACGGTACACACATTCCTTGAGACGTTCCGGTCGGACAGGCCACGCACAAATGAAACGAGTGCATACAACTCACTAAAGGTCAACCAACGTTGATAGTCGATTAATGTGCATGTAGTAGCAGAAAGAAACAGCTCACACCCCCATGCGAGCGATGGCTCCAGCGTGTGGCTTCTTGCGCGATCGAGGACTTAAGATCGTGGGAAAATCGATACATAATCATCGAAAAACCTCACCGAAAATAAGATGATGCTCGTTGCCCGCACTGTCGTCTAACGTCACCGGCCACAATGGTCTGTACCGATCAGCTGATGAGAAAATGAAAGTGATCTGCTTTTTATCTACCGTCTGCCATAAACAAGTTTTGCCCTCGCTTCTTAGTAGCTTCTTGTAGCGTTACTTGTAATCGACCGTCCCATCGTTCCGTCGTCACCGTGCAGACGAAATCGAAAACTAATTACCTGGGAAAAACTCACCGATGAGCTGCTCCAGCCCGAAGGCCAGCAGCATCATAACAAATGATCTATTTCGCACCTGCAACACTGTGCGGCTCTCGAAAGTGCGGTATGTACCGATCGTGAACAGCTAGAAGGAAAGGAACATAAAAAAATATATACTTAACCCTCCAAAAACCGTCCCCAACGCCAGTCGTGTGACATTAGTGGGTAAGATGTTACTTGGGGTTCGTGGTCATCGTTTGATTAATGTAAACATTATTTAAGCACAGGAAAAGGAATGGGATTGAGTAATGCGTTCGTGGGTCATAGATTTTAGAAAGCATCAGCTTACATCATTCGATATGTTACAGAGCTACTTTTTGTGTACCCTTTTCGGGGTGTGGGTATTATGATAAGATATTAATTTAAAGCACATTAACGACCAAACAGTCAAAGTGAGAGGACAACTTTCGACACATTTTGCTAGTCCTTGCGTGTTTTTGCTTGCAATATTAATAAACAATTATCATTTGCAGCGATAAAATGATGACCACGCAATAGTTTGTCCGCGAAAATATACATGAACTCGATGTGTAATAATTCATTTCAAATAACATACTACTTAGAAGTCACGGGAAGTTTTATTTCCATCATTAATTCTAATGTCATACAACCCAAATCACGGTCCAGACCCTCGCAAGAAAAAGGTGAAAAAGGTGAAAAAGGATGACGGAATATTATAAAGCCCGAGATAAGGTGACCTTACACTGTTTGAAGAAGGAAATGTGTTCAATGTGATATCGTAGATTAAGTTACCTTTAGTTATAAGCAATGCGGCCTGGTCGTTCTTCTTTAATAAAAAATTCTGAGATTATGACGATCGTTAAACTATTTAATTAACAATTAAGCCTATTAACTGCTTTCCCTACATTTCAAACCTCAACACACGTTGCCCGACAAATCTCAATGATGCGCCAGGATATTCGGTGCACTTAAAAAAAGCCCCTCTCGACAAATTGTTCACGTAAATGCCCAGAACCATCTATCCTAATCAACAGCAGCAGTCGTTCGGGAAAAGCTACAAAACAGCACCGTTCTCCTCACCGACTGCTTGTCCATCACGATCGTCATCATCAATCATGTGCGCATCATCATACCGTCGTACATTCCCGACCAAGGTTCCCGTCCGCTACGGAAAATGGCACAAACCGAGAAAAACGGCGAAATCCATCACACAAGCGCCTCTTCTTACGTTCGCTACCATTTTTTTGCTATTTTCATTTTATTATCATTCAGTGTCGTTTTTTTTTGTGCTTTGTTCTGCAACTCAAAACATGAAAATGTGAACCATTTCAATTCATTAAACCGTTCCCAGCGCCTGTGCCTGCAGGGTGGGGGGCCCACACGTTCCAGCTGAACGACCCGGCGAAACGTCTTCTGGCAGAGTGCGGGATAGTTGCGCAATTTCTCCAGGCGGCAGCAGAGGGAGCCCCGAAACCAAAGATGCGGCACAACAAACCAGGTAACTGAATTATGAGTATGAAATTAATATTGAGCAAGATTTGCTCGAATTACATGAAAACAGTCCATCTGAGTGATGGTGATGGCGGGGGCAGAAGAAAAGAAATCGAATGGCGAAGATGGCACCGGAGAACGCCGAGGGATGGTAATCTCTTTGGCCGCAGCATAGATACACCCATCTAGCACCCTTCCCAGCATAAGAGCGGAATGTTGCTACTATTTCGTTCGCTATGCTCATCTGCCAAACACGAGCCCTACCGGGGTGCAAGCGGGATGTGGGCGCCGTGTTTTGCGTCACGGCTACACACGGCTTCCATGGGAAACAAACCGAAGCGCTCATAGAAACGCACGCAACGCCGAACAAGACACACCGGCTATTGTTTCTCGGCTCGAATATCCGCAGGTGTAACAGAAAGGTTGGTCTCGCTGGTGCTTCTACACCTACAGCCCCACGCCAGCCAATAATCCTTTAAGACCGGGACCACTGTCACATAATTGTGTCTAGCGATCCTCTTGCATTTCATTCTTGGCAGCGCCCTTGCGAACCGGATTGAAATTAGCCTGGGAACGTACGGTGAGGTGATGCGTGAAAGGTGAAACCATTTCCGCCGTGCTACAGTTTTTTTTTTGCAATCGGAAACGTGTAGCTAAACTAGCGAAAGGGGTTATCCCTGTTCCGTTTTGGGGTACCGAGGGGTTCAGTTCAATAGCCAATGCTTCCGTTCCGATAGGAATGTTTGGCGTGCGGTTTTCTGCTACCTTTCGATGGCCATTCGAGCATTGAAATGCAATCGATATTTCAAACCTACGCATGTTGGATTCATAGACAGATGCAGTGCATTGTATTTATATGTTTGGTTAGATTGTTGCAAGCCTGTGAAAAGGTTTCTTAGAGCGTACAATGTGTATGTAAGTCGTGGGAATTTTACGATATGGTGTACTAATAATTAAACATACTTTTCAAATCAATTTTTTACATCATTTTAAAAATCCGTATTCGTGTACGTATACGAACATCAGTTTTAATTGATCAATAGCTAAATTTATTTTGCAAGTTTAAATAAAGTTAGTGGTAGTTCCAGCAACTCTGATTTAAAAAAATGTATTTTTTAATTATTTGTTTACTGTCTGATGATCCTTACCATACATTTTATTAAATAAGACGCGTTGAGGTCTTTGCTAGACCTCAGACCTAGAGGCCTTTGCTATTTTTTTTTTAATTATTTAATTATTTAATTATAAGTTCGTAACTGAGATAATTTTTAATGAATGCTGCGTTACGAAATTACGAAATTACTGCAAACATTTTCTAAAATTTGAAACAAAAATAATTCAAAGAATATTAATCGATTCCTGTCAAACTCAGTAACACATGATTACAATTCAATCAAATCTTACGATATTTATATTATCGTAACTTCCCGGAAAAAAGTAAAACTAGATAGAAAAACGCATTCCGACTGGAAAAAGAGTAGAATAAAAAAATGGACTAATCAAACAGTGTTTTGATTGCCTATGCATAGCATAACTCATCGAAAGCGCCACCTGTGAGAAACTAAGCGTACTTCCAAACCATTATTTCTGAAGTTTCTGTCATGGCCTACTCTACTCTAAGCAGAAGTATAATTATTATTCATGCAAACGTTTCTGCTGCCTTTTATAACAGTTAACAGAAAGCAAAGCAGAAGGTTTAAACTGCTTCCAAAAAGTATGACCCATTGCGACATAATCTTGCTACAGACATTTGCTAGAGACAGTAGCAAATTTGCATAAATCATAAACTGCAACCATCTCCATTATTGCACTTCGTCCGCAATGCGTTGAGCCATGGCTGGTCAAGCTTTTGTGGTTGGTGATAAGAATAAACCTTGTTGTCACCTTACAAGGACACTATTACTATTTGTAGCCGAGCATCTATCATTGCAATACAACTGTTTATTTCAGTGTGAGTTTGTGTACATAATGACCGCGATAGAGCATGTCCATCACCTAAACAAACGGAATGGTTTCTGTGCGTTTTTGATAGCACTTTGTATGAGCATTCTCCGGAGGACCATTTCCTTCAGCGCACTTGACTCTTGACTCGGCACGTATCCTAACGCATTACAATCACGCAGGATGTGGATGGTTCACATTTCGCTAACCATTATGCTACACAAAAACACGACTCCTCTCCGTCCGTGCGCTGCTCGGGCGCCCATCACTGTCACTTGGAACGCATAATTAATGGCGAGAAGCATAACAAGGGCCGACGGTTGTGTCGTGTCGTCGTCGCCAATGGCTCAACCAACCGGAACGAAATTACTTCCAGCCGACCGGGCAGAGGTCAGGTGAGTTATATCCCTCTCCCTCTCCATTTGTTCGCCCCGTTTGCCGTTAATATGCTCTATTTCTTCCACTTTCTGACACGGATCTAGACCGATTCGCAACAGGAAAGGCTTCTCCAGCCATATCCCAAGGGAAGCAACACTTCGCTTGAACAGAAGTTGAATGAGATGGCGGTACACGCCCAACCACGCACCTTTTTCGGCCAACCGTTTCCCGGAACAAGACTCTTGGCGTTATCTTTGCGACACTGTCATCGAGTCGGCTTGGAGCAGTGCAAACATCCTGTAGCAGTGAACCTGTGAGGTATCATTTGTTCTTTTGTAGCGCGAAGCAACAATACAACGTGGATGCTTGTGCGTGTTCTCAATGCTGGAATGTAGAATGATCTGCACCAAGGGACAAATAATTTAAAATAAAAGCATTTTTATGATTATGAGAACATGGTTTGAGAGCAAACCGAGCAGAATACCATTAATTGAGAGCAGCATTTAAAGTAGAAGAACCACTTAACTAATTTAATAGTTGTAAGCGTCTCAAGATTTCTTTAAAGTCTGACGTGTTCACTTTCACTTTACTTTGTACCTAAGCTGCTGTTCCATAACAATGATCCATTCCTTTTAATCCATTATCCAAACAAGCAATGCTAAACATATCGCTCCGCATTGTTGTTCGACATTCATCGTAGACATCCACATTATGTTGAATGTTTTCCTGCACCCTTAGCTCTCGTGCGCGAGAGCAAGAGTTTACTTCCGACGAAAATGCTGCTGCTTTCATCTTTGAACGTAAACAAACACATCGATCATCGGAGCAGATTTTCCGATACCCATCCCCCATCGTTTGATGTGGTTTAAAGTAACAGCTTCAACTGAACCTTCATGTTGTTTTCTGTTTCTCGAAACGAAAAAAAAAACTTACGATACGATGATAATTGTCAAATAGAATCAGCGCGAATTGATCGAACGGAGGGAAATGGAACTTCCTCCTAGCCGAAGCGTAAAAGAAAACTTTGACACCGCCACTGACCGGACGGTACTTTGTTCTGATGCCCTTCGGGTTAATTGAGATGGAACCCTTGCCGGACACGACCCCAATCGTCGCTTCTTCAGCAGCATATGTCTTCATGGTGGCAATGACGGTGATGATGATGATTGGCGAACAGAGAAAGCGAACGAACCTTGCCCAAGGCTGACCTTTCCCTTGTTAGATAGCTGTACTAGCTCGCCCTTATATTGGGAGGGGGAGTGTTGATTTGGACTCGTTGATCGTCAAATGCAATTACCCAGCTTCATTTGATTACGACTCTTGACCGGGTTTTCAACTCACTTTTCGGGAGTGTCCCATTGCCGATGTGGCTCGCTCCGCAGCCAAGTCCAGCCATCGATTCCACCTGAGTAATGCTGGACGTGGCGGATGTCCAGGACTTCCTATTCCCCGGTGGACTTGCGGCGTGGAAGTAGTGCAGAGTGTGGAATAGAAATTGAATTACTGTTAAATACGTATATATTCATAACCCTTGGGCGATGATACTTCAGCTGGGGTGTTTTGATTGGACAAAGTATTATTTCATTCCGTGGTTGGTTGTCGGTACACTGCAAAGCTTCCGGGAATTTCGATTAAATTCAACCGAACTGCCAAACTGTAATCAATATCAAGCTGCTGTTTCAAGGCCATCTTGACAAAGCAACAAAAATCAACACTGATTCTTAATTATCTCGTCAGAAAATATGTTCTTCAACCGATTGAGAAATGTTTCATCCAATTCGACGAGCAAAGCAGCTGAAAGTACCACGGCATTCATGCGAGAAAATGATACTTAGCTTTAATTTATTTCCCTGAACGACACACACAACCTGCTATCTCCATAGCAACGGCATTGATTTCAAACAAGCTAATTAAAATAAGACGCCATAAAGCCATGCGAAGCCATCCAACGAAATAACCAAACAACGCGCCCGAATTTAAAGGACCCTCTCTTAAACGATCACGTTTAAGGATCGTTTCCTGCTCTGCGGTATCCTTAAATTATCTTCGCTCAATAAATTTTACCGCTTGCAAAACGTTGCCTTCTGGGACGGTTTGCATAATTTATCATATTTGACTTCGTTCGTACATCAACAGCCCTGGGACAAAAAAACCCTTCTCGGAGGGTGTTGCGGGTTCGGTTTAAGGCTCCATAAAAGTAAAATTGCAGCTTAAGTGCACTGGCAAAAATTTCCCACGCTTCGCAGAAGTGCAAGGATACGCGGATGGCATGCCGGACTCATTTCATTTTTCCCCTACCTGGGGCTTAGTGGGTTTATGTGGGAGTAAGGATGGGAATTTGCATACAAACTCCTTCCGGGTTGAAAATTCCCTCACAGGAAGTGTTCAACTAATCGTCATCTAGCAATTCAAGCAGTTCCAAAATTTTTGGTTCCCATACCTTCGGTGAATTGTGGTATAATTCTCGGTTTTCCACCATCACAGGGAGATTTATTGCCGTTAATGTTCTACAAACTTCACAGTTCATAAACAATCCTACAGTTTGTTTATGATTGTTTTAAATAATTTACCCAGTTTTCAAGCTCGAACGGTAACTTTTTTCCCATCCGTACAAATGCTTGAAGCACCTGACAAGGAGTGGAACAATTCTGAGTGCCGGTCGTCGGAACGGTGTCAAACTTTCAGGAATTTTTACGTCTATTTATTTCTCACCTTCTTACACAGCAATCGCATCACCATAAGCCACCGAGGTTCGAAAACACCGTCAGAGATGTCTTTAAGTGGCTTACAGAGTAACAAGGCGCACGGTTCTTACCTGCTCAAACGTAAAATCAGTCACCACTGTTTACCTGGTCCCGGGCAAAAAGGACCGAACAGTGATACAACTTGCGTCCTTTTTGTGGAGTTTCCGTGAGAAAACGACCCACCGTAACCGGGTGTGAGGTTGCATCAGGTGCATAAAGATGAATTAATGTGCACCCGGGAACGTTCCCAAAACGGTCTCGGGTCCCAAATGGGGAAAGACAACACCTTCAAATGTACCACTTCGTTCGGGACAATTTCAACAATGGTGCCCGTTGTGTGTAGCTTGAAAACATGAAAACGATGGCCAAAGAATCCCTTACAAAGTGTCATCAGATAAATGTGCAATCATAATCGTAAAGATTTCTTGGAAGTATCGTACCACAATACGAAACGGAGTTTCTGTGGGTTAAGGTGTGCTTTAAGTCTTAAGATGTATGACGTTTGTTACGTCACAAAGGATTGGTTTAGTTGAACGGGCGCCGCCAGTGGAGCATTAAACTCAACTGAATGATTTCTTTTATGCTGAACATTTCGAAATTCATGTTTTAGTTAGCTAAGGCACACTCAAATTGGCATTAATTAAAGAGTAAACTTGATTGACTTAATTAAGAACAATGATTAAGCAACAAGAAATCAAAATATCTTTGAGGGATTATTCTTAACTAATTCGAAAATTTTATGCACTTCTTCACCATCTTGATCAAATCTGCCAGATGACTAATGCTAAAGCTCTAAACTTTTCTAGCGTAACTCTTCTCGCACGGTGATTAAACCTTTGTTCTAGAACACTCATTCTAAAACAACCAACTAAAAGCAATCCGATTTTCGACCACCACAATGATTCATCACACGCCTCGCAGGGTGTGATAAAAAAATATGTTACACTTATTAAAACGCCATAAAACAACCGATATATGCAGCAAACGGAGCCAATCCGACACCTTCACTCAAATTACATCGCGATGACCAGTCACATTCATGCCGCATGGGCCAAAAATAAAACAACAACATCGTGCTTTCATGCTTCACGGCATGACAGCTCATCCTTTCGGTTGTACACTGTTGGCGCGTGGCGGTCATTGGACGGAACTTACCCTACCAATTAACGCAACCACCCAAAAAAAAAAAAAACACCACCGGAAGCTTATGTTACGCTCAGGAAATAAATCCCCACCAGCTGTAAGTGGCTTTCCTAAACTGATTGTCTTCTGCAGTCAAGAATGGATGGGGGAACAAAACGGGCCAAACGAAAGAAGCTTAGATATTCGTATGCCCAGCAACGTTTTCGCTTCAAACAATCACCTAGTGCTAGAAAAAGCTCGTATCATTTACATAATCGAAAAATTGTGCGTTGTTTACAAAACGGAAGCGGTCGTACGATCGCTGATGAGCTACGCATCTAATCAAACGCTACCGACAGTTTTTGGGGAAAGGGAAAGAAAATGAAGCAAGAACAAGGAAAAAGGGTAATAAAAAATCTTACCGAACAAACTAGCACCCACTGGATGGACAGCCCCCTCCTGTCGATGTCTTACGAATTATACCGTCATAAGCGACAACCCGAAACCACTGACCACGCTACCTCGCTACCACTTTGAATAATTCATCTTGATTCGACAGAAACGGAAACGATGGAAAAAAGACATTATGGTCAGCAAGTTCTTAATTATCATAGCAATTGCACCCTTGTCTGGGATAGGCTATAAGCGTTTCCCGTTTGGGGTTTCTCTACGACAACCAGGCCCATAGAACCATCAAAAACAAATTGCTTCACACGTTTGCAACACGTGATTCATCTATGAAAGGAGAAAAAGTAGTGCGATGTTTTGTTTTCCTCACCAAAATTATCACATCACATAGAATGGTTGAGGTTTAGGGGTTTTTTTCAGTTTCGTTTTAAAACTGGGTAAGATACAATAAGTTAACATAAGTATTTTAACATTTTTCTATACAGTTGTTTTCCTTAAAATCTAATCTAGAAGATTTAAATAAATTCATAATATAATAGCAATTTTATACACGTTAGATTGTATGAATTTGGTTTCTAAATATAACAAGATTGATAAAAAAAATAGCAGTGAAAAGTCTGTAATGCAAAGCAGCACAAATGAATATTAAAAAATAATCTAATTCTTTCGTTTTGGTCAAAAAGTGGATAAAAAACTTATGATTAATTATATTTATACCTTAATCGGAACTGACCAGCTCAAATGAACTCAAGCTAAGCGACCTAACTGTTGCCAGTTTTGTTCAAATACAGGTCAGTTTCAATTAGTACTGCGCGACACTATTTCGGATCCGTCATCGAAAGCATTATTCAGCGAAAAGGTTGACAAACGATAGACAGAGAAAGCAGTGACTTTACAGCTTCCTTCAACATTTTCTGGCACCGAAACCGCGCTGCTACTCACAGTGGTTGAATAAGTTGATGGATAAATCAGCAAAGGCCCGACAAAAAACCGCCCGATTGCCAAAAATATATCGCATCATCCAGCCCATTAAAGCGTGCGCCGAAACGATGTAGCTTTACAGCGCGCAAATTGTGGTTAGGATTCGGCCGCGTGCTCAAACACACCGGCCACTGAATGGAGACAGTTGGAGACCACACTAAAGGCGGGGGGTCGTCGGTTCTAGCGAATGCTTAAATTGTCCTAATATTATTTATATCCCCCCGCGCGTACAGCCAACAAACATGACGATAATTCATTTTCAACGGTCCCGAAAGCAGAACTTTTTGGCACAATTAATCAGCCCCGATGGTCGAACCCGAGCGTGACCATCCGGAACGGAGTCAGTGGATTTTATGGCAGTGGGGAGAGCCCGAGAAGAAAAAAAAACACACACACACACACACACACAATCTCGAACACAGACGCTGGGCACTGGTCATTAATTAGCTGCATAATTTAGCATCAACAGTCACCCGCTCGTCCGACGTTCCGTTTTTCGCATCCATCCAATATCCGGAACATCGGTCGGTTTCGTCGATGTTTTCCTGTAAAACTTTCCATTTCAGAGCAGTTTTCTCTCGCCCCAAAACGGGTGAGAACGGCCGGGAAATCTATCCGCCCTGTCCAGCCCATTGCAGGTTCGACGAGACGAGACACACACCGCTTTTCCGCAATCGAAATTGGACGCCGGACGCTCACCTGTGGTGTCGATTGGAAAGCGGCATCCCACCGGTCGGTCCGTTGGCGATAAATTAAAGACTAAAATGCTTGATGATACCGATCATTACCGGGCTGAAAGGTCTTTAAAATGGGTGGATGTTGATTAAACGAAGCTGGGCGGGCATTGTGCTATGCCTTTATGCCATCATCTGCAGGGAGTATTCATTTTCTTCGCCATTTTAAAGGCATTCGGAAAAGCGATACCATCGTACGCGTGACGTTTCCGTGCAGCGTGAGATACAGGAAATTGGTGCACGGAAATGTTTGGAAGATGCCTTTTAAGAGTTACATCAAATGATACGGGAAGGATACGGCAAGTTTTTAATGATTTAAATAGTGAATACATGAGGTGATGATGATGGGAAGAGCTTTTTCATACATTTGTTTAGTTAAACACGAATTCGAATGTGAATTTGCATAAAAGAATTTGATTTGTTTCACTAAATAGAAGATCTTCCACAATTTTAATTTAAATTAGCGAATTAACCCACACGGAACGTAAATTCCGAACATGCTACCTTCCCAATGACCTAACTCAATTGAATGACCTTCCATTCCTACCCGGGAGCAAGTTCATCCTTCTTCTGGAAAGCGTCAATCCTTTCAGCACACTGAAAAGCTTAATCATTTATCACAAAATCCTTCCTGTACGTGCTGTCGGTGAACGCGATGCACTGAACACCGGTTTCGCTTTTATGTGATGCCGCCAAACTCACTGACTGAATATCTATTACAGTGTCGTCTCCATTCAGAGCCTGCTTAGCATGCGCGTCTGGTGGACGGTATTAGCGAAACGTAGCCCATGAGATTATAATCTAATATTCCACCCGAGCAAGCATTTCTAATGCGGTCCGTGCACGTGGAGACCGTGACCGTGCTTTATTATTTATTTAAACCCCCATCCAAACACCGAATTGTCGGATCATTTGATGCAGATTTTGCGTATGGAATTGAGTAGATATAGTGCTAGCTTTGACCTCACGAAAAAAATACGCTACCTAACATTTTACCTAAGCTTTATCCTCCCTGCAGTCACATTTAACTAACCTTTTAAGCAAGAAGCTTACCTTCTGTGCCGAAGGAATGAAAGAATCTCGCTGCACGTAGCGTTAATCTCATAGTGTGCATCCACAAAAACTTCATTACAGTCTCATCTGCAATGCATCCTACACCTACCGATTCAGTCATGCCTTGGCCACTCTCGTGCACCAAAAAAAAAGGTAGCAGTATGAATATTAAAGCATGCGGCAAGAACATTTCCTTCCGTGCTCGCGTCCAACACCGGCTGGAACATAAACCGAGCTTGAATCGTGGCAGATCACCTGCACCTGCTACCGTCAGACGGCCAACGGCACTTTATGAATGCTCTGTCCGTCAACCATCTCGTCCGCTACCCAAAGTTCCGGCATCCTTGAACGGAGAGCATGGAGATGCAAAAAAAAAAACAGAACACACCAGGCTGAATCAAGGACAGAGCACACCTTCAAGATTTTCACGTACACCATCTGCTTAAAGCACACAACTTCCTGCCATCAGTGCTATGTGAGATTGAATGTGGGATGGCAAAAAGGGGCACAAAAACAGAAAGATTCGATTAACTTCTGATGATCGACCACATGGCCGTCATGGCAGTTATATAGTTGGAGGCATACATTTTGACCCGGGGGCAACAGATGATACGCCAGCTATGCCTTGCTGTCGTGTATGTCTCGTGTGGTAAATATTGATCAAGGTGTAACTTGGAGCTGGCAAACAGGACAAGTGTAATGCAACTTCAATCAAATCCACTCGAAAAACCATTTGGTAAGATTGCACACAGCCCTGCAGGCAGATTGTGGCACATGTAAATGATACCTTCTTCTGGATGGTTTACTTAATGACAATGAGTTTGAGACGGCTCTTGGCAAACATGACATCCTTGTTGTGTTGTGGATATTTCAATCCATTTCCCGCAATGATGGTTTACTTTAAGAAGGGTTGCTTGGCAGAACAATAACGATAACCACAAATATAAGTTCCGTAACGCTTCTCCGTGACACGTGGACAGTGAAGATGGTGCTTATCTTGGTGGTAGACTTAGAGCGAATTTACCTGTTGAAGTTTTACATTTAGAAATAAAAATCAGAAGCCATAGTTTTGATACATTATTTGACGCAATAAATTAAATTATTGTTAATGTTAAATGGGTTCTCAGCACAGATTACTGAACTTGAACCTGATTAACAAAATAGACTTTTCCCTTCGGTCTCTTCACATAATAAAAAGAGCTTGAATCATTCTTATGCTGTTAGTAAGAGTAAAAAGAGTAGAGTAACTCTAGACAACGAGATTGTTAAGGCAGTAGTGTGTTGAGATCGTTAAACTTTAGTACAATTTAAGCTTCTCCTAGTTTAACAACAAATAACTTTGACTCATTTCGTTGTAAATCGCATATCAAAACCATTAATTATCCAACAATGTCTCATTCCCATTCCAATTACAGTCAGCGAAAGATCCTTCGAACATCGTTATTTGGAGACAAAACCCAACTGACAGCAGCTAATTTTCCCTCAGGATAACACACACGGCCTAGCTGGCTAATCAGTGGAAAATCGAAAAACCCAGGTGCATATGGACACCTTCGAACGGTCTTGAAACAAAACAAGGTCCTCGGTGGTAACATCCTGCCACCACTGGAGGGATAAATTATTGCTGAACTTTGACAGCAACCCCCGGGCCAGATGATTGTCGTACAGACAAAAAACACGCCTCCAAAAACAATCGTATGCCAGCCGCACAACGCATTTGTTTTAATGGTGTATTAATCGTGAAGGATGCCGGTGGAAAATTAAGGTCCGCTAAGGACCGCGAGCGTACCGGAACCGTTCCAACGGGGGCACGGGTTTATCCCGCTTACCTGACCCGGGAGCTGGTTGTTTCAGCCGGTGCCAAGGAAATTGATTCTGACAGGCTTTCTACGATCGGACGTGTTCGGATGTAGCGGGATGATAGAACTAGGCAGACGCACGTGCTTCCCGCCATGCTAGAAACGTGACGAGCGCGTGACATACCCACGGAAACATATGCTCAGGTGCGTGGATACGGACTCTGCCACTATGCCCGCAACCTGCCTCCGAGGGTCAGGTGTTTCCAAAACCGATGCCGTGCCTCGTTACATCCGTGTTTTTATGCTCCTGATGAGGTTTCGGAAGCGTAACAGCGGAACGATAAATAAGTAAATAAAAGAAAACCACATTGGCCACTGGCAAGCTGCCAGGCCGGATTGGACAGAAGCATAAAGAGCCCTGCTGTTCCAAACGAATCGCGTATTCCTCGCCGTGGTCAGCATACAGCGCAGGATGTGGCAAGCAGCCGGTTACTGGGGCACCGTTGTCATTCACACGAATACAATTGTTGTACACCGGCACATTAGCTCTTTGGCCGTGCGCGTAACCGCAGCTGTCCCGATTGAAGATCTCAATAGCGGAAGTTGGAAATCAAAGGCTCAAATCTAGCAGGCCATGGCAGACAATGGATGTGTTATGCTTTATTGTTCCTTTGGGGGATGCGTTCCTCAATTTAGGATTATGGCGTTTAACGACGGGATGGAATTGAATCCTGTTTCTTGCGGTGTGTGCAGCATTTGTATAGCATTCTTTTCTTTACCTTTTCATACTATTTGCCGTACTCATTCATAATACTCTCCTTTAACGCGTGTGTGTCGTTGAGGAATGAAACATACTCCAGGTACTGAGCAGACGGATTTTAATGCACCAACTAAATGAAATTAATTGTGGCTTAAAATAAACTTAGTTTGTTCACAACTGTTTTAGATTAAAATTTTCAATTAACTTATGTAAATTTGTATAGCATATAAATATTGAAAATAAAAACTAAATGATGATATATCAAGAATATCAGAGAACCTTCCTAGAATTCGAACTGCTCCCAACAACAATTTGCAGACACTATCCTTGGTGTCGAGGTATCCTTTACTCAGGAGGCCAAATTATTACACCAACGTCCTAGATATCACTGAGAACCAAGACTTCAAGAAAACTTTTAGAGTAATCGAGCACAAAAACCTCCAATAAAGAACGTTTGGGCCAATTGGAAATTCCTACAATATCGCAAGACAAATGTGGAATTATTTGTTTGACCATTGAAGTTGATTGAAGAGTTGGGAAAATAGTGTTTAAATAGAACGTAAGATCTTAAGTATTACTTTAACATCACCATCATCAAAAATCGATCGAAGATAACTTCCTATCCTCGCTTGTTAGCATTCATTTATCACTTGAAGTAACAAGATCGTGTGAATGTCGTTCAAACGCATTCCAAATGGTAGCAAATTAAACATTTTGCTCAAGGTTTTCTCACCCTACTGTAGAGAGGTAGTTTATTTCAACTTAGTTGGTATTTATTTTCTCACATTAGCGTCCACTGCAAGCAAACCCTGACTGATCGGCTTCTGTGCCGGGTATGCTAATGATCGCATTCCCTTAAATTACAATTATTATCCAGCAAACTGCGCAACCTTTCTGTGCGCGTTATCTGCGGTTTAGGATCGCTCACAAAACATGTGTTTTTTTTTCGTAGCGGAACCATAATTAGCCATCTCCAGGATGACGAATAGCCATATAAACGTAACCGTCCCGACCTTTCTATTGGACCGACAGTTGGTTTTTTTTTTCTCTCTCGTCCTTCGTCAGGTGTATCCTTGAAGGAAATGCGTATACAGGGCAGGACATATTTAGTCGGACCTATTTTTTCTGTATAATTCCAATCTAATTTGAAACGTTGTTTTGCTTTCCGCCCATCACGTACTACACACCGCCACCGTACCGGTTGCTAGACAAGCTGAGCCCATTTTGCACAAAACCCATCATTACCGTCCGAAACGAAATGCAGAACACTGCGCGATAGGAAAATAGAACTAGTTCATAGTACCTTATTACAAACACTTCAAACCATGATCAACAACACTCAGGCAACAAAAAAAAAAACAACCTATTTCTATCTCTCTCGGTCAAGCATGGTGGTTTGTTATCCATCGCTTCACTTTCTACCAGTTCAGTTTTCTTCTATCGCTATACCCAAAAGCACGAACCCAAAAAAAAGTTATTCGAACGGAACATTTTTTTTTCGCTTCTCTACCTTCGCTCCCAATCAATCAAGTAATTCGGATATGCCATGGTACTCCAGCGTACGTCAAGTAATCGAACACACGGACGCTACGACGATAATTGCATGCTTGAGCTCGGGCACGCGGCCAACCGGGTCCGCCGGCTGCTGTCCGAAACGCGCCGTCTGAAATATCCACGTGCAGTGGCAGGAAAAGCGCTTTTTTGCTCCCCGATTCTCATTCCGATTCATCTTGCACGCGTAATCCAATTAATACAAATGGAAATTTATTGCCTCCTTCCCGCTGTTGGGCACACAGCAACAGCTTCAGCAGTGGTGATGGATGGTGATCGGAATGGCGAGGCTCTAGCTTATTAATAAATATGCACTCTGACGTGTACCGCGAGCTTATCGTGAGAGCTTTGTGATGTGTTTCTGCTGTGCTCAATATGGGTTTGGAGTTAGCAACTGGGTGGGTAGTAAATATGCAGTCTACTAGATGAAACAATTTTCCGAAAATTCTTAAAATAATTCTTGTATGTTAGAGCAGCAGTTCAGAATTACTGTTTCGCTCAACGGATGTCTACTAATCAAGTGATAAGCACTGCCCAAAACCATTCCCGAAACGGGCCTCAACATTGTCCGTTATCATGCGTATGGACACGCGTCACAGGCAACCACCGTAAACTACATCAACAAGTCGCATCGAAGTGTAAAGGTCAAAAATCCATGTTTGGTTCGTGCACGGTGCTGCCCGCACGCTATGCTCGAAATAAAGTCAAACAGACAGCGGATGGTTGAGTTGAGACGTCAAAAGCACGCAAAACAAGCACCTAACAACCTAATGCTCCATCCAAAAATAAATCAAATTGCACACGGAAACAGTTGGACCGTGCACGGTTTGGACTACCTTAACACATGGCCTTAAAGGATAATGATGCGACATTGCAGTGTGAACGATCCTGCGGCTGCTGAGTTCATGGTTGCTTATGCGTTGCCATATCAACCAATTGTTTTTATACGCGAATAATTTTAATTGTTTTATACAATATTACGTGTATTCACCGTGCATCTGTTCCATTGCGGTAATAAATCCTTTGATCCAGTGTAATTAGGGGCGGAATTATTGTGTGGTACGTGTTGTTTGATCTACTCGACCGAGGGTTTAATTGCGTAGAGCGAACTTTGATTTGTGGCTTATCCATTCCAATTAATTGAATAATACTGCAGGTGGCAAAGTTGGTGTAAGGAATTTATTTGTAACTGTTGAACCATTATAGAACGCAATGGTGCCATTAAATATTGGAAAGTACACTACAGGACGCTTTAAATTTGCTTTAAAGAAATTTGCTGTATTTGCTCTACATTCAATAATACAAATCACGAACTTAAGAAGCATTGTATCACTTAACATTTTGTACCTCATAAAGTCCGGAATTCTTAATATAAAGACCCCAAAAATGTAAACCAAACTCAACGAGCTCAGTAACAAATCCCTTGTGCCCCCGCACGGTCAATTGCTTGCGCAACCGCCACCAAAATTACAACTGACCAAAGTCTTGTAAAACACCATCTTTACTGCGGGCACAAATGCAGTGTAAAAACTCACTTCATTCGTAACGGAACACGTTTTTAACAGAACAAAAAATGCTGTAAACTTGCGTTGTTCCTTTTTTTGCGCCTATCCTCACCCATGTCTTATGATATGTTTGTTGCTGTTTCGCACTATCACCCATCATTTCGGTGTGGTGATACTCCGGCCACTAACCTACTTCGGCGGTCTGTCCTAATCAACCTTTCTTCGCCCACCAGAACAACAAGGCGTCGCGCGTATTTTAGTGGGTTTTTTGTTGAGCCGATCGGTGTAAACGGGATTGTAATAACACGAGAAGACAAAAACCAAACACTCACAGCTCCGTCAAATTGTGCTAACGAGTGGTAAATTGCCATGTGAGAGACTCGGAAACAAATGATAGGTTCGGTGCTGTAGTATCGGATAGGTTCGGACTAAGGTTATTTTTAACGCTACGTAATGTCGATATGCGTCGGCACACCAAAATACGCATTGATTGTAGGTTCAGAAATCGGTGGCTCATCATGATTTTTCAAACCAAGTAAGTACAAGTGGCATAGAATGCAAGTGGTGGTACAAGTTACCGTTGATAGTACGGGGAATGATACAGTACTTTGTGAGACATTTTGTCCTCTACGGTAAGCATGGCAATCAGATTAAAATAAAAAAGGTACTAGTAATATTTTTCTACCTTTATATTTTTTTTTTTCATGAAAATACGGCATTGCCGTCATAATATAAATTAAATAAAAATATTTTTTTCATAAGCAGCTACAATAATGTGTCAGCAAAATATTTTAAAATACTAACAAACAAAACAAAAATATTGAGAAAAAAATATTTCAAACTTATCTGACTAAGTAAACATGATATCATGAAATTCTCTTCTCCGAAATGTAGCTGCATATGGATACATTAATATTGATGGTTCATGATATCTTGAGGGACATTTTCGAATGAAATATTCAAAATTCTCTCAAAATATCAATCGAATTTCACAATTTGGGTCTTTAATACTCATTTCATGTGAATTTTATGATATTTTTGTTTTGCTTCTAGAACTTTGAAGTGAAGAAGTTATGCCATATCCTATCTATAAACTTCTATAAACCCTGTAACAGATAAACATAACAGAACATATAGATGAGATAATGTTCCTGATGTTATTTTGTTAACTATCACAACAATTTGTCAAATAAATTTTATCCATGTGTATAAGTTTCAGATGTTGTGCCATAGATGTGCATAATTATGAAGAGCTCTTGGTATTTAATTTAAATTAGATTTTATTGTTATTAACTATATTACTACTGTAGTTAATAACAATTAAGTTACAAAAACTTGATAATATTTTATGAAAATTTAACTATCAGTACGTTAAAAAAGTCAGTTTTTTTAAACAAAACTTTAGCTATTTTCCGACAATCTTTTAAGTTCTTTTCAACTGACGGTTCGTGTAACGACCTCAACAAATCTGTCAGATCAATTAAGATTACTTTAATAACCCTCAAATCAAATTTAATGGGAAAATAATACATCAAACTCTCACAATCCGGAGTTTTAAACACATTATACAATGTGTGCAACACACTGTTCATTTAAGGGTGATGCAAAAAAACAGATGAATTCACAGTAACGATGACGTGAAATAGCTTCAACACTTTTCGTTCTACATCACACTGCACTGGTTTTCCACAATGTTTCACCCCGTAACGAAAATCCACATCTGTGCGCTGTAAGGCAGTAAAATAAGCAAAGAGTCAAACTGCACAAACTTCGCGCATCCGTGGCTCTCCATATGGTCTCATCTATCATGTAATATGGTTGCTGTATCTTTCCACGATGGCATTCATCGGCAACACCCGCCTCAAGCAACTGCGCCTTTTCCCGCTGTCCCCAAGCGAAATGGCTTGGCAATTGCCGGGAGAAAGATTTAACACTTTACTGTCGCGCGCATCAAACATTCGTCATGTGGGCGTGAAAACAGGAAAGAAAAAAGTACAGCAACAGCAAACGGCCCTGTAGTATGTGACGATCGTTTGCGAGCCCTCAACGTCTACGGTCGCTTGCACATACAACTACTGCGCTGGTGGTGGTGGTTGTATGCAATCGCGGGAAAAGCGGGCAAAATATTACGCGACCAGACGCCGGGGTACCGCTTGGCTGGAAAATAAACGGCCGCATCGTGCCGTAAAGTTGTCTGCGGTCTGGCACAAAGGTAAACAACGGACGGTCGCATAAACCATTTTTGCGACTCGTGTTCGAACAACCGGTCGCAGTTGCAGTTCGCACAGTGCTTGCAAAAAATCATCCACACCACCGCGAGAGCATGGAGCGATGGTTTCGCCACGCGAAGTGATAATAGCGATCGGAGTTTGGTGATCGCTGTCATGTCGAGTTGAATTATTTCAGCAGTGTACAGTGTCCCATTTACGTCAGATTTATTTGTTCACTCGCAACTTCTCATGATAACGAACTGAACCGTTGCTCAACTAACAACACAATCCGAGCATCAATTGCAGTGTCCACGACCGTGGTGGAAGATAATGCACTCGGTTGCAGCCCATCGTGGGTTCGTAAATCATGATTGACAACTACTGGCATTCCGACTAATCACTCTCGAAAGACACTGGGTAAATGTTTGATTAGCTTGTATACCGAGCTTGTAACAACCTCATCCAAACCGAAGTGCTTATCATAAATTTACAGCCCAATCCAAACAACAGCCATTCGCTTTTCCAATGAAACCCATTGTTTTCGAAATTGCCCACCGTCCCGGAAATGGGAATCTTGCCTATGCGCGGCACCGGGTTGTGCTGGGTGAAGGTGTTGATGCAACCAAGCCCCAACCCCAAACCAGGAAAATATATGATTCAATCTCCGCATTCAAATATGTACATGTTGGCTATGATGCTTCCGTGCGGTGAAGATCGAACACGTGGCCCAGATATGGCCTAGAGGGATGAGACATCTTGGCTCGGATGTACCCCGGGAATGTAATACAGTGTGCAGCTGTGAACAAGCGAGTGGCAACTTCTAGCGCGCCATTGAAAACTTTTGCAATATGCGTTTGATGCAAGAATGCATGGCCTGTACGTGTGAAAAGTATTCGTAACTTCTTGGCTATATGAAAAAACTTGTGTATGCAAGCTCAATGTCAGGAAAGTATTGAACATCTTTTTGCGACACATTATTAGGCTACATTATTAGGTATTGTAGTGAATAGTTCTGAGAATAAAAACGAACGTAGCTCAAGAGCTGATGTGAAATGATTCCTTATGTTAAAGTGAAAAAGTTGAGTATGACCAACTATTTACATCTGGTAGTTTGTTTATTACTTTTCCTTAACTAACTTGTGAATACATAATTGCATTTCTATTTCACAAATAATTGCCTACAAACACATTATTTGTTTAGTTTAGATATAGTCCTCACAGTCCTCACAGTCTTGTGCTACGGTACTCGATATAGTACAACCAAGGTTGTGGATCGAATCTCACTTAGACTGAGTTCCTCCTGAGCAAGAATAAGAATTTGATTTTGAGCAATTGATTAGACAAGAAGAAGATGTCTGTTAGCTCAATTTAATGTTTCAAAAAGGAATTTAGGTAATTTAATGTCACTACTATGTTTGTCTAAAAAACCGGATTTAGATTAGTCAATTTAGGTTATAATCAAGAGATACAATAATAAGAGTAAGTGGTAGTGCAGGACAACAATTTGAAAAAAAAACATTTAAATGTACAAATAATCCATTTACAAATAATCATCCATTTATGAGTTTGTAGAAAAAAGCACTCGAAGGATGAACGAAGAAGATCAGAAATATGATTAAAATCAATCGATAAACCATAATGTTTCCTCACCTGTTGATTCATAGTTAATTCTCTAAGATCATGAGAATTGTACAGAGAACGTCATGAAAATTGTACATTTTAGATGTAATAAGCTAATGAATATTTAGTTTCGTATGTTCATATTTTTGACCGAGAATAAAAAATTAAACTTATCAAAACCACATGAATATTTCACTTCAATGTATGTAAGTCTGTGAAACTGTTCATTACTATTCCACTGGCAACAATTTTTTGGGAAAGGTGTTTTTTTTTTTGTTTGTTCCTGGCTTGGTTTGGTACGTACGAAAGCAAGCAGATTTCTTCATTTCTTATGGATTTATTTCGATTGCTTCGGAGAACTAATGTCGCACCGTATGAGGCTACAAAATATTACATTCAAACGCATTCCATCCACGGTAAAAATTTGTTCCTTGAAGTGGATAGATTAATATTAATGAGCTCTTTTCGGAGCTTTTTTCTCTGCTACATTTTTAATTCACTTTCGCCTTATGCTGTTGCGCCAAAGCAGACCAGATGTCTCACAAAGCATGTCGGTGTATGTGCTTAATGTCAAGGTAAAAAGATATACGCACATACTCACACGTACATTGTTTGAAGTGCCCGACCTCCGTCATCTTGTGCGATTTATGCGGGATGTATTCATTTGGCGGAAATCTATCAAATGTCGACTATTTGATCGACGCGAATGAAACGTAGCACTCTAAACAGGCGCCGCCATCGTCAGTGATCCAGACATCAAGAGCATAAGCCTGGTGTTGCGCGAGTGCGTGTATGTATAGGCTCCCGGTGTGGGATGAAGAGGCACACCAAACAACAACAGAATGGTGCTTGCCTACACGCGTGCCCGAAATGGGCCGACGTTAGGTAAACAGACGGCAGGACACCTTCACCTTCAGATCAGCATTCAATTATCGACATCATTCACAAGTCGCCGCTAATGGTAGGCGATCATCACTCAGCGAAGAGAAGGTTTCCCCACTCGAAAAAGCCCTTCCCGGGAGCGATCTTTTAATCCCCCAAACACTGGTCAGCTTCGAGATGCGTTGCCAATGGAGCCATCGGGTACGGGCTGTTAGGTTTCATTAAAACGGCATTCCTCGGCACAATGGTGACCACCCGCAAAAACCATAAAAGGGGCAAACCTGTAAGGGTCTGGTTTAGGTATCGAAGCGGAAGCGACAGATCGTTGGAACGTGCGCTACTGTCCACGTTGGCCCACCGGCCGTAAACAGCCATAAAACAATCAAGCGGCCGAACATTTCCGTCTCGATCTGCGCGTGGGTACGTGTGACTGTGTGGCCATCATGCACCGCCTTACTCAACGCGGGCTGTACGCGATGGAGCCATTTCAACGCGAACCGAGACATTGCCAAACGATGATTTATGGGAACCAAGTGAAGTAGCTTATCTGAAGCTTACCCTTAGCTTAGCTGACTCGCTTCGCTCGTGCGAAATTGTTAAATTACTCCAATGACTCAAGCCCGCATTTCTTGACTGATTGATTTGTCGTTGAAAGGCCTGCGAAGTTGCTCACGTACTCGACTAGACAGGAAATGTAGCTCATTTTGTTGCAACAGTTTCGTTCAATTAAACTGAACTCTGTGTGAAACACACACGTTACCTTGTGAAACATTTGAAAGCTTAAAGGTTTTATTAAATAGGTAAGCACAGATTTGCTTATCTGTCTTATGACTCTTAGTCGGAAGATGTCGATTGAAACCTCTAACATAGAGTCTATTTAGTAGAACCCTTCGAATATAGGTTCTATTCCGACTCAGATGCAGAATAATTTATCGACTTTCAGAGGTGAAGGTGACTTATATGATCTGGTTATATCTTAGGCGACTCATATGAGCTGGGATCCGATCTTATATGATACATCTCAGGAACATGCTCACTCTCGTCGATGTCCAGATTTTAAAACTACATTTGGTGATACGCAATTAAATTCTTGGCGAATTGAAGGACTATCTCGGATACCTTGAAGTTAGGATTCTGGAATACAGAGTTACCCAACTGCACTAGAATATCGAATGCGTGGAGTATGCTTTTGGCCCTTTATTCTGCCAGAACAACCTCTAAATCTTCCAGTGCTTTGACTTTATCGACCTGTAGTTGGAATCAAGTTAAAAAAATACCTATTTATCCCAAAAGCAGGGTTCTGGCGGTATTCAGAAATATCCACCAAAATACCATAAGTCATACCGTTGCAAAAGGTAATGATGTAATGCAAAGAGCTGCAATTTAGGGATTCGATAAAATAAATTCGATCTAAATCAAATGGTAATGAGAAAATTGCCTTACGAAATGTTTTGTCCGATACCGTGAAACAAGCGAATACAGTGAAAAACATTATCATCGAACACACATGAACAAAACATGGTTCGAACACAATCGACGCTGGGTATGATGTACGATCAAACGTGTCCCTCCATTCAATACCACCACCAAGACAAAGACTGAAACATTAAACATTGTTTTGCACTCTTCTGGCTGTTCTCTGCCGCAAAGCAGTGCTTCAAAATCGCAAACGATTCGCCATTCAACGTCGTGCCGTTCCGGTCCAACGGTGACCTTGGCTTAGCGAACATTTAGACACAAACGCACCGACAGCAAACGTGATACTTACAACCCACCCAACCCAACCTCACCCATCGGGTACGGCCATCGCAATCCCATTACGCTTCGGAGATACGGCGGGTTAGCGCTTTCCCGACCCGTTACTATTGTCAGTCCGTTCCCGTTGATTGCACTCCGATGCAGCGGACGTGATTCGATGTCTTCTTCCACCTTGATGCTATGCAGCGCTGAACATGCACTGCGCCGGACGGGCAACTCGCGAACATCATCCGCACCCGCGAGAGGCCGGCAGATTATGCAGCACGGAGCCACCGCGATGGGGATTTTGGGCACTCGACACCAAACAACAATAGTCGCAATCAATAATGACCGTAAAATTGATAGTTTTCCTTCTGGGACGATGATGCTGCCGCCTTACAGCACAATCGGGCTCGATCGAATGCTCACCAGCGATCAACCAGATGGGAGATGAAGACGGTAGCAAGCCAAAGAAAAACAAACAGCGTGCAAAATCCCACTAACACTGATCCTTTTCAGCGGTTGAGATACGGTTGGGTTCTCTTTTTTTTTGAGCGGCTTTTGCCTGCCACAACATGTTATGGTGTATTCGTTTCGAACAGGTCATTCACAGTGGCTGGTTTGTTTTGTTTAATCGCAACAGCCTGCCATTGTTATGTTGCCAAAAATGCTGTTCGGAACCAAGTGGGCCTTGCTTTTTTTTCTTTCAAAGTTTTTTGTTCGAATCATAGCTCTTTTTTTACTGTTTAAAGCGAATTCAACGTTATATCATTCAACGAAGCTGCTTGCGGATCTTGATTGGGGACTGAGTTCTTGAACTTGGGGACTGAGTTAAGAAAAATATAGTCAGAGATTTCTATATGACGATAACCCTTAATAGACAATATTTATAAGCCTATTATTGCAAAATCCTATGGGCATTATTCTACATCCCAGGTCATGAACAATTTGTTGTTACATGGACACGTCACGAGAATGACACCGAACGATGGTAGCCCGTAAAGTTCTGAAGGTCTCGCTATACAGTTTGAACTTCTTGAAGTATAAGGCAATCATAGTTGAATCATAGTGAAAACTGTTAGTTATTATTTAAATAATGAGACCAATTACCTCACAATTAGAATAAAAGATAATCATTAAAGGATGAAGGAGAAAAAGGAAGAATAGAATATCCAGAACAGTGATTTAGAGGATTACAAGTAGGTTTAGAAATTCCAGATCTTCTTTGCCATATTCTAGTTCAACTTGAACAGAATCTAGAAATGACTCTGACTTTGCCTTACTGATCAGGCGCAGGAGTCCTCTAAACCGCTCACGTTCGAGCGGCGTCGTCAGTCACGTCATTATCCCGGCCTTTCTGGCGGACGCATCTACGCTATCACTCCATTTCAATTTGGGCCCTTCCACGCTTCCCCAGTCCATGTGGATGACCTAGAAGGACTTTACGGGTCAACCAAAAACCCTTCTGACCATCTTCCTCTCGAATACTTCTTAGTTCGTCAGTTTTGGACAAAGTCCATGTTTCAGAAGCGTATACGAGTACTGGAACTACATGTGTTCTATATAGCCCCAGCTTTCGTAATCTCGACAGGACTTTGTCAGTTGAACTGAAATTTTGAATTTTATAATTCAGTTATCTCTAAATGACCTAATATTATAGAAAAACAGAATATATTTTACACCAAAGAAATTTTTACCACGTTATCCTCCATGCTGTAGCACGAAGTTATGCGTTTCAATTACATAAATTTCTAATTGGGATGTAGCCGCTTTATATAACACATTCCTTTCCCAAAACATTACCGCATTACGATTTATTACTACCAGTCTTACATCCTTCTGAACATGGCTACTAACCATTCCACGCCCTGTTGGATGCTGGAAGGTAAGAAAATTAGTTTAAAGCTCTCCATAAATTAAAAGCACCTGTGGCACCCCACCATTTAAACAATTCAATGGAGGAAAAAAAAAACAAAAAATGGAAAGGTAACAAACCCATCAATATATTCTCCTTGGCACACCACATCGTACTTTCGCGCATTATAGCGTAGCGCTCTGTCCAACGATCATCCATCCAAGACACATCCTGCCCTGGGAGTGAGAAGCTTTTCCAAAGCGCTGTTAAACATAAAGCTAACAAGGGTTGTGCAATCTTCGGTTGGCGGAATTTGGTATTGTTTCGCGCTGCGTTTCGTTGTCAACGTAATATTTTTTTCCGGTAGCATATAAAAAAACGCCATTCGATTCCGGACGGAGATGATCACTGACCTAATTTCATAAAATGACCAAAAACTCTTTAAAAAAAACCCCCCAACGCTACCATTTTGGGCAAGGGAAATTTAAAAGCAACACTGTAAATCAAACACTACACAAGCGTCTGTTCCCGACGCAAGCGTTTTTTTTTTTTTTTTTACACGGCGCAGTCCATCCTGTTGTTCCTTTTCCCCTTTGCTGTGGGGCTTTGTGGTGTTGGTGAACTAATGAGCGTGAAGACCAATTAATTTAGCTATTTTGCTCCATTTTCACCTGCAGCCAAAGTTTGGGTTGTTTTTGGTAGGGATGCGCTGATGATGCCTGTGTTTGGGTTATTATTCGCCACTTTTACATCTCTCAAAAGGACCCTTAAAGAACCTTTTTTTAACCTTTGTTTTACGAGTGTTTTTACTACGTACAGACAGGGAGCTTTTAAAAAATATGACTGAAAACGCAATCAGGCGCAATGAGAAAAAAACTATTTGTTGTTAAGTACAACCGCAACCGAAACAGGCGCTTGCTTTGATTTATGGTGATGCTTGCATCGTTCAGTCAACGAACCCGCACCGGCTAATGGTTGAGCGAAAAGCAAAGGAACATTTTTAAGTTTGAGATCTTTAAGCACTTGATTGTAAATGTTGTATAATTTAAACTTTTTAAAACAATAACTTAATTCCTTATGCTGTATATTTACATCTTATTTACGCCTTACGTCCATCACCATTCCGAACGGTAAACCGTTGGGCATGCCCAAAAGTCAATAGCTTACATTTCCCACGACTCAAAAACGGTTCGGAAATCAATACCTGATCGTCTTTTCTTTTCTCCAGCGAAAATCTCCCAAAAACCAGCTGGACCTTGATTGAGATATTCATCATGCCCGTGGGGCAAATGTTACCTTCCTCCCCCCAAAAATCGGATCGTGTCGCTCGCAGCATAAATCCGATTCCCCCGGCATGGTTTGTTATCAAATCGGCCGACAGTTTTGCTTCAAATATATATTGAGGGAAAAAAATCCCAGCAAAACCAGTTTCTACGGCACGCCAAAAACCGTAGGGAATCCTTCATGTGCGCATTGCCGTGACCGAATCGTCCATTCGTCGCTCTTATCGGCCACCGGTAATCTTCGTCATTTGGTCCGTTTTGTTTATCTCCGGCAACTCTTGGGAACATTTGTCCACCTTTCGTGCTATTTTGTTGCGTTTTTTTCCCGCATCGTTCATGTATGAGCGCCATAGCTAGGCTCCGTCGTTGAGATGTTTGGGAGGGGATTTTATTTGTTCCATTTTCCGTGCGCCGGTGACAACGGACGCGTTTGTCCCCCGTTTGACAACCGCTACAGTTCGTTTGCATTATGAGAATGCAAAAGGAAAAACGAGCATAAAATCACGGATGTAAACAAACCTGGCACAATAAAACTCATTGTTTTGGGACTTGACCATGCGCAGGATGGAATGTTTGAAAGGAATGGTTCATTGGAGATCATGGGAGACAACAATCGGTGGGGTGATCCTCAGCCGAATATGGGTACATGTCTACGTGATCGATGAAAAAGTTGTCTTTCGTATAAAATTATCAATCTTTTCTCAAGTCGGGATAGTTTCTAGTAACTTTGTGTACTTAATGTCGTTTCAGACATATTAAAACCTAAAGAACTCCCAGCAATACACATATTCTCTCCCAAACTTTCTCCACCATTTTGCTGGCAGAATGTTTGCCGTTTGTTACTTCCCGTGTACAGAAAAAAATAGCCACCCTTATTGATCGCATTCAAAATCGCTTCCCGACCTATCGGTCTCGTTCAAAGCGTTCGAATTATTTAAATATTTATCCAACAGCACCCCAAGCCACTAAATGCCTTATCGAAGATCAACAAATCAGCTGCTGCTGGTGCTGTTGTTGGTAGCCAGTCGCCGAAGGCAATGACACTGTCGCCGTTGGTTGCGTTTATTGACCGGAAATGTGCGGCCATTCGAACACTCGACACTCGCGACGGTCGCGTTGAGCGTGTTGGCGAGCGGACAAATTGAACGAACGGCGCTGGGCAGCAATTGCATAACCCGCGTCTCGTGCACAATTCCCCCCGGCGGAGACCACGTCCAGTTACCAGTATGGGATAGACAATTGTACGCTGCCCCAAAACACCTGCCCATCCATTTCGCGAAGGGATGATTTTTTTTTTGGGAATTATTTTTAGAAAACAGGGTATCCCTTGCTCTACTGTGGCGCCAATGTGAATGCTTTTCCGCTGCGTTTTATGTTCCCTTTAACTCTTCCCTTCAGGAATGCCACCGATGCCACATTAGGTTTAATCGCTTAATAGCCGCTAAATGGTACCTCATTATGCAAATTAGGGACATGGGACAGAAACCAGGGGAGGGAGCGGCCCTTATTTGGGTCCATGTTTTTTTTCCTGTTCGATGATGATGAGTTCCGATCGAAGGGCATGCAATCGAAAGTGGAACCGTTTCGAGGGGTGGGAAATATTTAGGCCTCCAACTGACTCAGCCAGTGATTTGGTTAATCCTAGTAAATACCGCATTTTAAGAGCATAGCCTACTGGTATGTCATTAAAAGTTAATAAGAAAATAAAAGAGAGAGAGTTAAACATTATGGTAAGGATTAGAAAAGAGGAACTAATATGTAGCAAAATTATATACTAATAAATTTAAACATGAAGCTTCTGCATTATAATCACTTCTTCTCTGTTACTCATACACACAGTGATATAATACAAAACAATATTGCACTGCTTGCGTTTTAAACTAAACTACTTTCTAATGTTATCTTCTAAAAAGGAATATAAAATAAGCGCTAAAGATATAGATTCAAACTTTTTCTTTCTTTTTCTGATTTTTTTCTTATCATATCGTTGCACAATTGTACAACCTTTACATTAAATTGTAGTTAAGCTTTACGGTGGTTAGCTGGCGATCCGATTGTCGCTCTATTATTTACAAATTTTTCGACTGTACGCGCTTTCGTCACGCGTAGGTTATGCGCCAACGTTTGGCACACAAAAGACAAACATTGAACCCGCAGCAACATTAAAATTCCTTAATTGTGGGGTTGTTTTTAGTTGGAAATTTATTTTTCAAGCGCTTTTTTGCATAGAAAAAACGTTACCAAAGAAAAACAATGTGATCATTGCATGGATAGAGCCGTGGTTGGCAACAGGTTGAAAATTTGTAAGCAAAATTAATTTAATGCGAAAGTTTATTTATTTTCTCGTTCACATAAAACTTGATACAAAAATTAATTACCCACTAGTTAGGGAACTTAAGTACTTTAAACTTAAGGTTAATAAAAGCGTTAACCATTATTTAAAACAATTATTAAGGTACAAATCACGCATAATTATTCGCCTGTTTGCCAAAAGCTACGAGGCGAAAGACTTTAAAGCCAAATAAAACAAAGGGGTAACAACAAATTTGTTTTCAAACAGGTGGAATACATTTAATTCTTTTTTCGACACACATTGTTCTGCTTGTGTGATAACGCTTCGTGTGCTGGTAGGATTTTCTCTTTTCCATTTGCTTTATGAAATAGTAAAAGAATAAATTTCGTTAATGAGACTTAAAAAAAAACCGAACAAACGGTCGCCACTTCCCACACGATTATGCAAACCGCGTGCAAATAACTCATGTTGGCCACAAGCAGATGAACAATGAAGAGCAAACAATTTATGAGAAAAGCCTCCACAAAAAGACTCCATTCAGCATACATCATAGAAGCGTTTGTTGTATTTTTTTCCGTTAATTTGTAGCTGAACGAAACGTTGCATATTTTTTCACTTTCCTTCACTTTAAAACACAAACTCATAAACTGCTCCGGTCAAATGCCAAAGGTGCACACACAGGGCGAACCACGCACGGACTTTCACATTTTCCAAGTGGCGGGACATAAAATTATTATCATTTGCTCATTATCATTTCACCATCATCATCCTTGAGGTTAACATTCCGGACGGTATTTATCACCTTGCAGCGAAATTAAGAGGTCGGAAAATGCATTCTCTCCCCACACGCGGCACACGAAATGGTTTGTCGGAATGGCCCATGCACGGAAGTGAACGGAACTCAAATTTCCAATGATAACGACGTAACCCAAACCGATGTCGATCGCTGTTCGTGATGCGTTTTCATTTAATTTCGAAACCCGTCTCCACTCCGTGCGATTCCACACCCGGGAGTGTCCCGCACGATGTGCGGTGTCCGGAAAATGATTGGCTTCCACAACAAACCATATACAGAAGAAAAAAATCATATGAAAACGCAACAAAGCAACCGTTCGGGTGCCAGAGCAAATGGTGTAGGCTTCCGTTCATGACACAACCATTTTGGGGTGATCATGCAGTGGGGACTGCAGGTTGAACCTCCGAAACGAACCCAAACTGATTGAGTAATCGAGACGCAGGGAAGTTTGTCTCATTTTTTTTTGTTATTTGGGGGGGTGAAAACTATTTCTTTATTATTACTTTTTTCAATTTGTAGAAATGCGTGTGTGAATATTTGGACCAGCGTCTCACAGTGCTGGACGTCGAAAATTGTGTAAGGGATGGGTTCAGCTGGATGTTTTACTTTCGTGCTGCCAACACGCACCACCCAATGTGCAATATGGACCCGGGTGCAGATGTAAACTAGACCCAATTAACTGATTACGCGTTGCTTGGTATGCTTTGGTAAACAGTTTAGAATCGAATGTTATGAGCGTGCAGTGCTGTGTAAAAAATAAATAATCATTCCGAAGGCTAATAAAAAACTGGATCGAAACTAATGAAATGGAAACCTCTTCAAGTAAGAGACAGTTGTAGAACCCTTCCACAGGGGAATGAATCGAACGAATTCATACAGAAAGCATACTATCCAGGTCTCAGTTGGCCTCGGACATTTTCATCGCGTAAATAATCTCCACCTAGTTACAGATAACTCCCCAACCCCGCGCGGCAAGTCCGAAGACGGCAAAGGTCAATTAGAAAACTAAACTTTGTTTACACTGATAACGCACAAAAAGTCCAATCACACTTTTCCCCTTCTCAGACCAAATGTCTATGCTACGCATGCGTGACGCTAGTTGGAAGATCGTGGTAACGGTTGGTAACGATGTTTTGGCGATCGGCGATCACTATCACACGCAGGAAACGGAGTATTAACACCAAAACAAACAAAAATTATATGAATGATTAGCAAACAAGCAGTAATGAGCTAGAACAGACTAGAGTTATTTGAAGTGCGTGTCAAATAATGATAATATAAACAGCGTTAAGTTAGCACAATTGCGGCAATCTACTTGATGAGACTAGAGCGTTATCAAAACAGTGACGCTTTAAGGTTGTAAAAGAACTCAAAAAAGGAAGTCTTTATATTTTAATGAAAATTATGGAATGTTTTTTTTTATTTTTATAAAGTTAAAAAATAATTGTATGTTGTAAAAGTTTCTAAATTAACGATCTATACAGTACTTGCTAGTCCATTATTTCAGTTTAGGTTAATTAAAGCACGTGTCTGGACATGTTCTTAGTATGAATGTCATTATGTTACAAAAACTTTTGAAACTTTAGTTAAAAATATTCCAAACCAACATACAGTCCGTAACAGAAAAGCCTGTAATATATAAACTGCAACAGAATGTTATCACCACAACCGCGCTTGTGATCACGCGCTTGCTGACGCCAGCAAGTTCTAGGAAATAAGCTTCCAGCAGAAATTCCCCAATCGGTACGGTTTTATCAAACACATGGCAACAAACGCTTTCGCACAACCGTGAAGTACCATGCTGCCACGGGCCACAGGCTAAACGACCACGAACTACCCGACGTGACGTCGATATGGGCAAGAATGTAGAACTACCGACAAGGGGGTGGAATGATCCGATAGTGAGACGGTCGAAACCGGTTGCAAATAAGCCGTAAACTTCATCTGCTAGGGGATGATTCGAGGAAGAAATAAAGCAGCATTAAGGGAAGGCTACCTTAAGGTGTCGAAGGTGACGAGTGTTAGGGTGTTTAGGGCTTACATCATTTTACATAAATGAGAAAAGATCCCTCAAGCGTCATGATGCTTTTAATATACACTCGCGTGACATTTTGAATCGTGTTGGATGTGTGTTTAAATGCGCTCATCGATAAAGGTGCTCGGTGGACAGTATTCTTAGAAGTCAAGTCATCAATTACTTAATGCTATTTTCGTTTTCTAGTAGGCTTACTGCTTCTTGTTAAAGCTTAACACCTCGTAATTATATTGATTTATTATTCAATTAACCGTTGCACTGTCAATGCATTGTTAATACATTGTTCACGATTGATTTACTGAAAGCTTCACATTCCCACATTTGCAAATTCGAGAAAGCCTAACAATATCGTAAAATATTAATCGTAAAGTACAAATATTATAGCAAAAGTATTAATGAATATTTAATCTTCTTTAAGGATAACATCAAATGAAGGTAATATTCCTTAATTTTTCTAATAGTCCCAATGGGTAATTAATACAAGCTTAAAATTAAGTTGAAGAATCGAACAACTTCATTACCGTTGATCTGTTACCCCTTGCCATAGCTCATTAACTTTGCCGTTAAGAATCATTAAAGTGACACATAAAATGGCACACAACATTTATAACCGTTGCCAATCCATCTTTCAAAATTGCAAGTCTAAAGCATGCACCGCATAAGGAAAAACAGCGGCTTTAAAACATAAAAAATGCGCGTCGAAATAAGCGCTTCAAACACGCACACTTCATTATAGAACATTGATGAAATTAGCCAAAGATCACTCATTAATTAACATAACCTGTAGTGATTAATCGTGATAATGGCGATTATTTCTCGCAAAAACATTTGCGTCACCACTTCGCCAGCGGCCTCAAACGCCCAAAACTTTTGTCAATGGCTACGGTGTTCTTCCTAATTGCACGAGCCAGCAGTACAATTATTAGGTCACATTAATCAAATTTTCCCTTCCGGGAAAACTACTGCTCATCAACTGTCCTATGCCCCGGCCCAGGAAGGTTGCCTTCAAGGCTTCCTTCAAGGCCAACCAACTCGCGGTTTTGATTGGGCGATTGTTGTAAGCACTTTCTTTACGAGGTGGGCGTTGGTGGGCGGATACAAACCGAAGGCGTAGTGTAATTTGATAACAGATTTCGAATTAACGTAATTTCCCACCACATCGTGGTGGCACCCCGTTAGTAATTCAATTTGTCAACCAACCATGCCCGAAGGCGGCAGGCGTTCTTCACCTGTCGGCACTGGCGAATAAAGTCGGTTGACATCAGCGGAATGCTGGTGGCATCCTTGTGACGTTGTGGTTTTTGAACGACGTGCTCGCGAATCCGTGCACCATTGGGGAAGGGCAGTTTCGCACGAAAACACCCCGTCTTGTGCCGAAACGTAGACGAATTGTACGCAAAATCCCACCGTCATCATCAGGACGTACCCGTGTACCGGCGTTGAATATTGATTTCATCGCCGTAGCGGTGAGATTATTGCAAAATCGTTGGCATACTTTTCCGTGTTCGCTAAGGTTCATATTCATCTACAACGCCACACTTCCGACACCGAACCCCTCATCGATCGATCGTGAAATCGCGTCCACATGCCAATCGTTGGGTGACAACAACAACGAAAAAAAAGATAACCGCGACCTTGTCAAACGGATATGCATATCGGTGCCTTGGTACTTTCCGTGCCACTTTCGTGCGGTTAGCCAGCATGGATCCGTCTGCCATATCGGCACAATGTTCTTCATTCCGGCGCACGTTGGCATAATTTTTGGTCCAACAGCAAAACAACAAAAAATTGGGCATGTTAAACATGCTGCAAATGTCATGTTTTTCGAGCATGGAAATTGAATGTAGCCTTTTGCGTCATGCGTGTACGCGTGTTTGGTGATGTGTGTTTTTGGTAATGTTTTGCATCAAGCAGGCGAGTCACTCCAGCTAACTGAGCGGATTATTAACTGAGCATAGCAACACGTGACAGGTGTAAATATCTGACACGAAACTCCGCTGTGCGTAGGAAGACTTTAACGGTCTTTAAGGATGAATTCTAGTAATTTCAGTTTAAGAGAATATTGTCTTGTAAAATTAATCTTATATCTAATTAATACTTAAATTACATAAAAAATTGTAAGATGATAAGATCTAACCTATTTGTTGCCTACAACTATTCCAACAATCACACAAGCTACGTACAACGGTTAATCGAACAATAATCAACTTCCTGAATGAATTAATCCGTTCACTGACCAACATCTCGAGTGCGATAACTCAATCATCGATATCGCACCGGATGCAGTCAAAGCTCGCTGAACTCCAACTCCACCATCCTTCTCGCTAAGCTTTTATGTGGGAATGATTCTCCTGACCAGCCTCCAAAGCATTTAAAGGTCACGGAAGATTACGAAAATACAACAACGGTACCGCATCTTCCATGGCGCATCTTGAACCACGATAGCCCCCCAAAAAACCGGTCGATTAGGGATATGGTTTTCCCGCAGCTTTGCCCTCCCATTTGATCGGTCCAGATGTTTCGATCGGTTAAGGTCGTGAACCGTTTAGCTCGACCGCTCGTGAACCGTTCCTTTTGAAGTTGAACATAGAAGCCCTCGTCCAACGCCAACTAGATGCACGCGGTTGCTCAACGCGGTTATCATCCATCGTCCATGCCTGCAACTAAACCACGGTAGCATATTTTCAAAATGCTGGACAGGTGTTCACGGTAGATCACGGCATCAAAGACCATGGGCTATTGGGAATTTTCTTTCGCGCTCGCTTTTCTTTCTGTTTGGTGGCTTTGGGATGATTTCGTTGTTTTTTTTTTCGACCAGCCCGGGTGGGGGCTTTTCCGATACGCTTTTCGCTTCATCTTACCGAGTTGACCTGGATTTCTCACTCTCGACAGAACCTAGAGTTTTGATTGATGCTATTCTTTACAGTCATTTTGGAACTTCTGAAGTCCGATAGACGGGTAGATATTGCTCTCACAACTGACACTTTGTGGGAAACTTCTGGATGGATTTAACGGAAGAAAATTAACTGTAGACGCGAGTCGATGCAGATCACCAAATTGAATCTGAAGCTTAACAAATCGGTTAGCAAAGATGGTGAGGTGTGAAATTTAGGTTAATAAAAGAAAACGTATCACACCCATCCACGGGTATCCCCAGCGAGTGATTTTGAGAATGTTATTCTTTACTCGAAATGTTGGAGGGAAGAAGTGCAAATAAACAGATATTTATTTTTTTCGATCAATGAATATACAAATCCATTTTTATTTAAACCTAAAACTTCCCCCTGCTTCCTTCTTCAAAGAGAACAACATTGAGAAATTTAGAAATAGCTTGTTGTATTGTTATTATAATATGTGTATTTATATTGTATACAATGAAAAGCTGTATACTTTTAAACATACTAAAACAGAAACAGAAAAAAAGAAATCATTAAAATGACAACGCAATCAAGTATTACACTGGTACAAATGGCACACAATGCAACATCATAAAATATGAAATTTCTATCTAAATGATGGTTATACAACAACGTAAACAATCTCAATTTTTCGACACGGAAATGCAATTCAAAACATGCCATCCGGTACAAAAAAAACATATATAAATCTAGAAAAGCCCACACAAATTCCATTTTACACGAGCCCGGGGGGATTAAATTTTAATTTAAAGCTCGTCCAGCTTTTTCCTGTTGGCAAATAAACAACAACAAAAAAACAGGGAAATCATTGTTACAAATATCGAAGCAGAGATAAAGAAAGTGTAGCACTCAAACACAAACAAAAAAAAACATCATACACATGTTGAAACAAAACCAACTCACACGAACGTATCAATGATGCGATTGGAATGATATTTCAATTTGCTGCCGAAGTGCACCGGGAAGTGCATCGTTCGGAGTATTTGTATGCAGATTTAATTGAATCCTAGATCGTGTTTTGGTACCGTACCGTAACCCCGTCGGGGAAATTTCGTCCTCCACAGCTAAATCAATTGGAAGCAATTCAAAACGGCACTCGTGTTTTTTTTTTCATTTCTCTCCCATTTTTTGGGGGGTAGGTAATAAAATCAACTTCAAATCGGTGCAAAAATGTATCCGAATGGGTTAATAGTTCTTTTTCGGTGTATTTTTTTATTTCCTTCTCGTTTTATTTTTGTTTCGCGCTATCCCGAATGTGCATCGAAGTGAAGCGAATTGAGGGCGAAAGCTATTAATCTAGAGAAATACAATTACGCGCGAAACTGGGCACTCGATTCACGGTGGATACTCCGCATGGTGGTCCGCGGTCCGCGATGGCAAATTGTAGCAGGGCGTACGAAGCGAGTTGACGTTTTGGTGATAAAATTCAATCCAAATGTCAAATCACTCCACAGCCGTGACAGTGTACCGTGCTGGGGTGCTAGTGTGAATTGGGGGTTATCTCTTTCCGAAAGGTGCTCCATGCTGGCCAGAGCACCATGCGCAACCATTACTCTCTAACAAGTGCATTCCCTTTTCATGTTTGGAAGTTTAGGTTTGTCTATTGGCATGAAGCGAAAAAGGCATCGATCGTTTAACTTGAACTTGTACTGGGGATCAACACGAACCGCCTGACCGCCACGGCATGGACATGGTTTTTCGATGACAGCAGAACTTCATACCGTTGGTCAATATCCGCCATAAACGGCGTATCGCGATTTTTCCCATCAATTTTTCCAACGTCGGATGGGATATTGACTTACTTTCGCAGATGGATAGAATTCATTGTTCTGTCCGGAAGAACAGATCTCGGGAAAACGCATAAAAGTTGTTTCTTCTTACCGGATGTCAACTAAACAACGGTCCGCCCGGGCCGGGTTTAAAATTCCAATTAAACACTGGCTTGCAATACGAAGAACTGGCTATTCGACTGTTGCATATGGAAAGCACAGAAAGCCTCAGTAAATTGGGAAGGTCAGGGACACTACAGACAACGATTGTGTCATTCAGCCATCAAATATAATTATGTTTAACGTAAGATATATCTTTTCTTCAATTCTATTGTTTTAAGTACATTTAGTATTAATTTTAATTTCTCGTACAAAATGTCCTAATTTTAATCCTATTTATTATGCTACTATGTACTAATTATTCTTTTTTTAACTTTTATAGCTTTTCTTTTACTTACTTATTTTATTTTATTCTTTTACATATTATTGAAATAATTATTCTTTATAACTATTATTGACTTTACGTTTTGTTTTTAAATTTTCATGATTTTCCAGCATTGTTTAACCATTTTCATTAAGTTTCTTCATTCTTTTCAATCATCTTTTCTTATTAATTCTCAACTTTTTATCTTGGTTTTGTTTGATTGTCTACTACATTACTTTTTAATGTTTTGTAGCCGTGTTTATATTCTTAAATTTTGCTGCTTTGGTTTTATTTTAGCTTTAATATTTAAATTTGTGCCTTGAACTATTCATCGTATGAGCGAATGACCGGAAAAGTGTGCTTTGAAGTTTTCGTAAAATCCTAATCAAAGCCAACAAACCAAAGACAATATTTCAAAACAATCAAGCTTGTGATAATAACAATCTTTACAACACCTTCCCGGCACGCGCACACCCTCTTCTCTCCGTGTGTTGCCTTTATCGAGCGACGGATTGCAAACAGTACTCTTACATCCTGTAATCAAGGTTCCAATCATACCGATACGCTCGTTTTACTGCGTTACAGCTTACAGCAGTACGAATTCTCGCACGGTGCTGTACAGAACCGGAAACTAGCGTAAGAATCACGGCAAAAACTTGCTCCAAAACCGGAATGCATCCGGACCGGATGTGCGAACGAAACTATCCACTGGCCAGACTGAACGGAAATGGCATGCGAATGGCGCCCAGAACATTGGCCGGCCGGCAAAGCATTTGCAAGGTCTGCAACAATGGGCATCATCGCCATCATCAACGCGTCGTGATGTGTCGCCCAACCGTTTTGTTGCGCTTCTTAGGCAGTCCATTCCAAACGGGAAGATACGATACGGGAACGAACGGAACGGAACGAATTGCGATGTAAGGCAAGTACGCACGACAACGACCACTGACGATGTGATGTAACGGACAATGTCGAGTTCACTCATTTAGTGGAAAGCCAATAATTACTGACGATCGGTACATCGGTACAGTACGTCTCGTTTTGATAAACTTTAGCTTACAGCTGGATATATGACACAGTGTCGAAGGGACTGGTCAACATTGTCACGCTCTGATTAACCAATAGTTGGGAAGTTGTTGCTTTGCGGTCTGCAGAACATTCGGAAAAGTTGCAGGAAAACAAGATAGCAAAGAAACAGAATGTTTCGATGCTGATGATGATGGCGATGGAGCAAATTGGCATGTAGAATGCATGAGTTACGGTGTTATGTTTGTGGTCAAAGAAACAGTTTGGCAAATACCAATGTACGATCAGTTTGAAATGAAATACGGATGAATAATGCATGACAGGGGTAAATATATGCTCAGGAAAACAGAACAAGTATGATTCTTTGGCTCCTTTAATGTTTCATATTTTCTTATGTAATTCTTTTGCTTTTCGTTCCAATGTTACTTGGATCAAAAATCTTAGAATGCTTGCGGAATATGAAAAAACTTTGCTTTACAGTCGAATTTAACGTCATTGAAAAAAATCGACTTCAACGCCATCTTCGACCCCCGTTACATGTTATTGATAATCGTTACATTATGGACATCAGGTTTGTGCGTAGAACAACTCTTAAACACATATTTAAACTTGATCAAAGAATTAATTACTCTAAAAAAAGATGATCAAAGAAATTTGAATGAAACATCGCTATACAAATTTTAGACAGTTGATGTCGATAATAAATCACATATATATATATATATATATATATTATTAGTGCAGTAGTGAAGAGATCTTGTGTTGTTTGTCCACTAACGGGTCGGATTTGGCCGACGATCCGCACTTTGCCAGCCTAACGCATCGTTCCACAATTACCGCACGAAATATTTTCAGAGAAAGTAAACTAAAGGATTAAAGCACTTAAAATTCTAGATGATAGACTTGAGTCACAAGGCAAATAGACTGTTAGTCTTTAGGTCTTAAAACATTCCTTCAAGGGGTGGCCCTTACTGGCCATAATAATAATGAAAACAATTCCCACCCTAATGACATTGTTACGCAGAGCGGAACACTAACATTAAGGTGAAGGTGTGGTGTTTGATCTTAAATGCGTTCCAATCGTCATCAAGTACAACCACAATAAAAAATAGGGACATCAACGAAAACCATCGCTACCGGAAAACATTCCATTTGACCCAGTTTTTCTTCCCGACCGAAACCATTTTCGGGACGGTTCGATCAATCGGGACCGATCGATCGGGGGAGTACATCATCTTTAAATGGTCGTCGCTTATTCTGCTCCATTTGCCATCGTACCGCACGGTGTTGGCAAGCGCTCGGCAAAACTGCTCGCAGAAACAACTGGCTAAACAAGAATGGCCGGGAGACTGGGCGGTTGGCTGGCAATAAAATTTGATTGGCACAAAAAACAAAAACTTTTACCACCAACGCCACACCGCCGCTGGTACGGAGCGCGATGCTTGACGGGTGGCATCGAATTGGCCACACGCCTGGATATAAATCTCACATCCACACAAAAAAGGGAAGGAAAGAATGCGTCTATTTCGGCAACAAATTTGAACGAACCGGTGGCACTCCATCCACCCCCACGGCCCTGGCAGTGGTACGGTACTCCACTTCGGGTCGCGCTGAAAGTAGTCAAGAAGACAAGAACAAAACGAGCCAAAAAGGCCGCGTACGCACATAAATACCAGATAAAACAATGGTAAGGAAAGCAGTGAAGGGCATTTCGTACGATTGTAGCCAAAACCCACCAGTACGAACAAACGGAACTATGACGATGGTTGCATTTGACCGAGCTTTAATAGGCACGTGCCTTTGGCTATTACTGGCTGCTGACATAATAATTTGTCCCTAGTCATGCTCGTAATTGGGTCACTGTGTAGAAGATGGGAAGAATGCGTGCCGGTCAGGCGGTCGGTCATTCAACAGCTACCGGAAATCAATACGCCAGGATTAAAAACCAACAGTGGGACACGAGCAGGACCTCAACAGGAAAACTTAAAAAGGACAAAATGACATTAAAAAAATTAAAAAATGGAGTAAATTATTGTCAAGTATTATTGAAACAAGAATTTAATGTCTTTAATTATGAAAGAATTTTAGAAATTTAGATTCAATTAATTACAGTTTATTATTACAGTTAACCATTACTCAATTGTACCACCGTGGTACTTCACTTTGGAGGTAAATTGTTCAATAGCATAAATCAATACTATTTAGCGAAGCAAATCAACTAAGTACACACACATGCATGTCCCGCATTACCTCCCTTAATGTTCCTCAACATTTGTGTCCCATTTAGTGCACAAAACCAAAAAACTTCTACTTGAACGAAATGGAACAGGACACCGATGATAACGGGCCCCGGCGTTATCACGCACCGGGGACCGGTCAGTTTAATTGGTTTTTTGAAAAATTAAACACCCCCAATTCGCCATGGCCCGCGTAACGTACCGCACACAATGAGCCTGCATTGAGCCACGCTGTTGGCTCCGTGCTGGAGTGTTTGGACGGAGTGTGTGAGAAATTCCAATTTACTAACCACCAAACCGGACGTTGGGCGCGACGACGAGTTAACGATGGCAAATGGAGTTCGCTGAAGAAAGGAATCAATTATCGTGTCATTGGTTTTGATGACGTTTGTTTTGCTGTCGCTTGCTTTTTTGGAAATAATAGGCAGAGTTAGTAGCCATTAAAAAGACCTAGAACGGGTAAAGCATTTTCCGATTGTTTGAGTGGAACTTTAGCCGAATGGTGTAACGAAAATTGTTCTACATAAAACAAAGCAAAAAATATGCCACGTGTCATAAAACAATATTAAATTACAAAAATAAAACAAAAATATGATTGATGATGTTTAAAGTATACAATAGATATCTATAAATTGAAACAAAAAAAAGAAAAAACTGATATCATAACTAAAAAACGGAAATGAAAAGTATATTAAATGGAAACACATAAAATAAATAACTAAATAAATAAATAACACTTAATAATCGTGATTATCGTTATCGTGATTATTGTCACAAGAATGTAATAAAGAAAGAAAACACATATATTTAAATATTGAAATTTTAAGAAGACGTCTGACAAAACTAAAATAAGTAAATAACATACACAAACAACAAATATTGTTTAAACATTCGTCAAACTCCTGTTGAATGCTACTCATTTTGGAATAAGGAATGTGAAGAAGGATGAAATGTTTAAAAATGAGCTCACTTCTTTTCAACAAAATTAAAAGTATTGATGTGAAAAAATTGTTAATAATCATTATAAATATTTCTTCATGATCATGCAATTATATAACTTTGTCATAAAACTAGACATATTGATATTGCATTAAGTTTTTCATTACAATTAATAAGTTTTGCAACTAGTGGGTTGCACATTAAGGTAATTAAATATGTAACAAGCCAACAATGGCCATAATGAGCTATTATAATAATTATAAATCGATTATAAACGAAACCAACGCAAGTATTTGCAATAAAATCCCTCGCGTTTAGAACCCCTCGGAAACATTCCAAAATACCCTGGCCCGTGGTGATACTCACACATTAACCGCACGCAGCTCACGAGATGCTCGCGCACATTCTTGACCCACTACCGTCGCCAGGTACCCAAGACCGGAAGCAGATATCAATGATATTTTTTGTCTCCCTTGCCTTGCGCTGTGGCGCCCAGCCTGCCAACCATCTCTGCTACAAATTAATTGTCATCCATAGCGGGACACCATTTTTGCGACATCTCCGAGACGTGGTTTCGATGCAACGAACCTTCCCTCTTGCCCCGGCCAATCAAATTCCATCTTCTCCATCATCCATGGGTCATCACTTCCTGCCACGGCCGGGGAGCGGCGAACGGGCCGATCTGCAGTCTTTGTTTCTTTTGCCCATTCGCTGCTCATCAGCGCAGAATTGTTCAACTTTTTATGTTTTGGTTTTGTGTTCGGGTTTTGCCGACCCGGCCACTTTGTCTTCTGCCGGATGATCCGGCGGTCCGGGTCCGGGATGCGACCCAAATATTTGCACGCATGCTCTTGTCGTGATTTGTTGGATCTTTGCCTCTCCCAACGGCACCCCGGTCCATTTCCGCTCTGTTGGCCCTTCGCTTTAAAGCAAATTTTTGGGAAGATCTAATGAAGGCCGTCTCTTCCAGGCGAAGGGAGTTCCGGTCCATCCAGCGGAGGCCGTCCCTTATTTCCTTCCAAAACCATCGCTTGAGTGATAAAGCGGAATCGCGCGATCGTTTGCTGAGCGTTGGCTATCGATCGTGATGTGTGGATGAAGCAACCGTGAGATTTTCCGCTGCGATTCGATTAGGCACTCCGATCCGATTTGGCAGGGTGTGTGTGTGTGTGTGTGTGTGTGGATAATACATTTAACAGGGCTCACACGGGGTGAATCCGGAACTGGGTTCGGTGTTACATTAACGAGTTTACCTACTGGTCGAGTGTCTACTAGTTTTGTATCTAACGGAGGCTATTCACTTTATATCCCGTCGATCATTTTTATATGATCTAGGCATTTTATGGTATAACTTAAGTGACGGAACTCACATTAACATCAATCTTTCTATTTTTCTTACAATGATATTTATCACTACTTATTAAAACAGTACTATTTCTGTAAAATTTTAGGTAAGTTTAATATTGTCACAATTGTGGCTCGATCTCAGACGGGATCGAGACGATCAAAAATTCACTGTAGACTCATTAGAGTATCCCTCTCCACGGAAATCTTTAGTAAAAGGCGAAAGATTTATTCGACAATTGAAGAGAGATCAGAGTACCTTTCGACGACCAACGCCGAACCACCGGATAGCCAACGTGCGTGCTGCACTAGCGATGCCTAAACTTAGTTTCAGTTTGGCCGTCCTGTTTCGTAATGCTCCCTTCTATACCTCCGCAGAGGGCAAAACGAACAGAACGCCACAGGAATTGAGGAATAATCGTACCCGTAACACAAGGGTGCCAGGGGAAATATTTCAAATACAAGAGTTGTGAAATGCAAGAGTTGTGCTCTATTTGAAGGATAAATAAACAATTATTATTCCTTATTCTAGAAAAATATTCAATCATTTCGACAAAAAAATAATTTTTCAAGACAGGATTTGAACTTAGAGAAGAGCAGCCTAAGCTTGCCTTGCAATATAAACAGTTCGCGTTAACGGTTGCACCATTAAGCGATCCAATCTAAAGGAAGAATTGAATAGTTTGATGTGAACAGGATCGGATATCGGATCGGATAATAATATATTTTTATTGTATCTTAAAATTAGTTTAACATTTATTTAACAGCGTCGTGCGTAAAACACTATTAATACGCTAAAATATTAGCTTTGTTTGCAATGTTTTTACAAATAAAATTCATCTTTCCCTATTATTATAATTATTCCCCATCACTTAAAAGAGAGTCTAGCGATGGGAGAGTTGTCATAGCAACGAACACACTGCATCCTGCATTTGAAAACAGTTCGCTCTCTCTCTCTCTCTCTGTTTCTTGTTCGCTATTTTTAGGTTAGCCTTTGCATCGCTCTTTTCTCTTATGGATTGTCTTCAAGCAAGGATAATGCTATTTTTATTTCGCAGGTATGAGCGTGCCTTCGTACAGAGGGTTACCCGCACGCAGGATAACAGAAATCGGTATGCATCGCTAGTGCAGCACGCACGTTGGCTATCCGGTGGTTCGGCGTTGGTCGTCGAAAGGTACTCTGATCTCTCTTCAATTGTCGAATAAATCTTTCGCCTTTTACTAAAGATTTCCGTGGAGAGGGATACTCTAATGAGTCTACAGTGAATTTTTGATCGTCTCGATCCCGTCTGGGATCGAGCCACAATTTTAATAAAAAAAAGCAACAAAAGAATAGTACAATTGCTGCCAGTTGTAGGAATACGAATCGAATAAAACACCACATTGCCTACCGGGCAGTGAGACACCGTATTTGCGGAGGGAAATGGAGACTTGGCGTACTTCAAAGAGCAGGATACTATCATTACAATGGCACAGAATTTTAAAATTATATTTAGACTTCTACAGGAGGTTTAAATATCTTACTATAACCTATAAATCGCGAAGAAAGAAAGAGTTTTTAAGATTTCTCGAGGTTTTTATTCACGGTTTCACACCTCTGCTCCATTATAAACAGCTTGACGAGGACTACGTTTCTGGTCCGAAGAATCTTCCCATAATCAAATGAGTAAAAGGAGAGAAACGATCGTTGGTTCGTTTCACTTAGCTATTTGAAAACCCGGAAAGCGGCAACAAAAACAGAAGAAAATACATCAGTGTAAACCTATTTTATCAGCTTCCGCGAGCTGTCTCATTAGACACCAGACCCTCGGTCACTTCCCCAAAGGGTGCAAATCATCAACACCGGGCGGTATGATAAAGAATTTAACTACCGTACCATTAAACTCGAATCGCTCTTTCTCACCCCAATCGAAGCCATATAGATTGATCGGCGGATTATCCGATACGGGCCAATGGGACACACATTTCCCGGGACACTAGAAACCCAAACATAGGTGCGTCGTGGAAACACTTCCACGCGTTTCGAACCGTGACCGAAGTGAAAGGCTATCGTCGGCATTGCATAAGCGCCTCGAAAGCAAACGACATAAAAACCAACATATAAATCGGAGAAACCCACCAGAGGTAAAACAAAGGAACAGAAGGTAGCATCACACCGCACCGACAGTCGAATGGCGAATATGGTGCGATCACCTGATAAATTATGCCACCAACGGTTTTTCGCCAGCCCCAGCCGTATCAAATACGACCCACCCAAAACCAAGGCCACACCAACCACTGTTGGCAGCCACCGGGAGAAAGTGAGTGCCGGCGTGCACTTGGATCGTTTGTCGCGATCGTTTTGTCGGCGACAAAAAAGGGGGTACCGAAAACGGCACGTATCGAACCAGTGAAGTGGACCGTGGTAGATCGCGATCGCGTGATGGAAAATGTGTCGATCATGGTGAGTTTTTGGCGGATGGAAAATAGTCGGCCAGTGGGACAATTTTTCACCAAAAACTTCACCCGAACGGGTGGTCGGGTGGCGTATGATGGGGAGTGTGGTCGAGTCTGCACGACTGGTCGGTCGAGGCACCTAGGCATATTTGAAATGAACTTATTTGACTTTGTTAAAGCGAGATTGGGAAATAAATTAATGAAAGATTCTAATGTTTTCTCACGTTTAAGTTAAACTATAACAATCATTAATCATTGGGTCTTCAACGGAGGACTCACGATGATGAAATGAGCTGAAGGAGCTTGATTCGTACAAGAGGCAATCATATAGTACGGTAATACAGTAATCTCATCTTGACCGTTTCTCAATAGCAAATGAAATTTTGGCTCCAAAAAGAGACAATTGTTCATGATGCAAGCTGCAATCTTTGCAGATCTCAAAGGACAACCCACCTCTAGGGTTTGCTTTGGAAGATTTCAATGGAATCACTAAATCGCTACTGGAGACACCGGATATTAAAGAATATCTGAAGAATACAACCAGATTTTTCCTCTCTACCTTTACTACGAAGCTGAAGCTGAGAAGATAAAAACAGTGCTATGCTTCCCTTTTTTAGCACCTACTTCTTCATGGATAAACACTTGCGTACTTCACCATTCCGAGCGTCCTCGTACTTCCGCCACAAATGAACCACAAATCACCGTGGCAATGGGTGACGCGTGCGCGACATCGTTGTGCGAATACTAAAAACAAATCGCAAGCACAATTCCTCGTATTTGTATGTATTTATTCAACGGTCTACCTGTTAATGAGGCTACCTCAGATGACAACGGCAATCCATTGGCTGGCCCTGGAATTGCGCTACTGCTGCAGGAGATACCCGCTGCATTCCGATCGTGATGCGCGTTGGGTTTTACCGACGGTTCCCCGTAAGCGCAGGTGGATAAGTACGTGCCTCGTTGGAACCAGATTCCGTTGCGGGGGGGGGGAGCATAGGTCCGGCCGCAACCGGTCCAGCGAGGATATAAACGTTAAGGTGCAGTACCAGCAGCAGCAGAATGGTTACAGGGGCATCTTTCGAGACAGTTTCGTGACACATACCATCGGCACGCGCTGGGGTTTGCCAGTCACCTTAGCAAACCTAAATCCAATTCGAAGAAACATTAATGTCGAATCGATGTTTACAACAAAATCAAACCGATATGAAAGTATTTGCCGAACAGAAAAATAGTGTGATTCAACGTCAATATTTATGCTTCAAGAATGCTTAAATGTGTACTTATTAAAATTATTTCAAACATTATTTAAAGATTAAATAAGTCTATAGACACAATTATGGTGATTCTATAATCAAAATAGGACTTTAAAGAAGCGATAAAGGTCGTTGCAGACTGACTAATAGCTGTTACATCCAATGCAGTTCCTACACAAAACCTTAAGATCACGCACCTAATTCATGCTCTCAGTTCAGTTCGTTCATTGACACAATCCGGCCAATGGAAAGGCCCCGAACCAAAGGCGTGCTAGCCCAACAATCAATGCACCACAGCACATGCTCACGTGCCGCGTTCGATAACCACGCGATCATTGATCGCGAACCTGCCGCACGGCGGGCATGACGCTATCAACCGGTTTCGGCGCGAAGGAGGCCACACGGCCGTGTGGGGTTGTACGATCCAGCCTGACCACGCTACACATGTGCTTACACACCTGTCGCCGCTCGGCGAAGGTTGTATTTATTTTTATGAATGAAAATCCGTCTCCTTGTGGACCCACGCGTTGCATACCGAAACGCTATCCACGGCTACCCACACACACACACCTGCACGATCTGTTGCGAGATGTAATTTGAATGTGAGTACACCCCCTTTAATCGAGCGGCAGCTGCGGCGGTCTCGCGTTGTCCAGCCGTCATGGTCCGAGCGTATGCCGTTGCTACATTTAATTGCGGCCACATTATGCTTACCGGATGTTTCCGGTCGAGCATAACTTTACATGCGCGAAAGTTCCGCTCGCTGTTCGGGTGTTGCAAAATGCTTCCAGCTACACAAATTGTCGCTGCTCGAAGGGCTCTTTGGCATTGGGTGAAAGTTAAGAAAAGGGCAAACAACATTGGTCGGCACTGGGTAGAGCTACAATTACCACCCGATTTTGCATATTGTTTCGTTTTTTTTCAGTTCATGCGGCGAAGGATTTTTTTTTTCATTTCGCCAAGAATGGCCAGGCCGTATTGCTCGAAGGATGATATTATTCATTTGTAAATATTGTAGTAAAGCAAGACTTCTGTGCTATAAAATAAGTTATCAGAAGAAAAGCTTAATTATTGAAGATTACAGACCCAAGGGAGCATTTTCTGTTGAACATAGTGAAGTGGAGTAAGATTTATTATTTTTCTCATATTTTATGACCTGAGCAGCATAAGGATTATGCGTTATAAAGGCTAAAAATTATCTCGAGCTGTCTGTTATCATATTCTATGCGTTTTTAAGATTGAAATTTCTTTCAAAATGATGCACGGCTTGTGGTACTGAACAGTTGTGTTTGCCGCATTAGATTACACCGTCTCGTAATATACTTTATGAAACTAGTCCCACATTAACGAGTGGATGAGCCCCAACATGTTTTAGAGCGTAGACTTGTCATCGGTGAGGGTTTTAAAATGCAAAGAGAATGGGAGAAAATAGATAAACAATACCTGCACTTTCATGGGATGTTTAAAAAAGGAGCGATATTTAATAAAAGCTTTCGTGCATACAAAAGAAACAATAAGTTGACCTCTTACGACACTGTACCACTACCATCATTTATCCTTTTTCTTTGAACTAGCATAAAATCTCTTACCTGCGGCGGATTCTCTTCAAAGACGCTCGATTCGATCATACTCGTAACAGCAGAACATGTGCTTATTGTCAATCTCCTTACACTCGAACTGTGGATACAATCGCTCCGGCAATAGCGGCTTCACATTGTGATAGAAAACGGTATCCAGTTTCTGCAACAGATTGCTCGACGACATTGCCACCCGCCTTGCGCACGGTTGCAGCTGTTCCACTTTGCGCAACAACATAAACTCATCCATATCGAACTCGAGCAGATCGGTTTTGCGGTTGTACACCTCACCGTAGCTGTATGGCTGCTGGCTTAGGTACAGCTCGCAAACACGCCCGTAAATGGACGGAATGCTTACGGCACGTTCGAGCAGCAGCAAATGCTCCAACAGTAGATGCACCTGTGCCAGACGGTTAATACGGATCTTTACTTCGTCCTCATCGAAGTTGCTCACCAGGATCGATTTTTCGCGGCCACGATCTTCGGTGGTAGGTTGAAACTTGAGTGCGCTGTGTTTGGTGGTATGATGGTTCACATCAAGCTGTGGTCCCGATCCGGTCGCATATCGAGATTTGCGTGGGTTGCTAACCTGTGGTTGAAACAGCTTCTCGAACTCCAGTTCGTACACGCCACTCTCGCTGAAGATCGTGCGATAGTCGTTCATGAGCTTGTTGACACCACACTCCAGAAGCAGCTCGTACGGTTCCGATCCGGCCAACGAAGGAATGGCAAGACGGTCCTGAATCATTGCTAGAATGAGCTGCGCAAATCGGGACCCATTTGTGGGAACGTTCTGGAAAATTTGGAAAAAATAGGCTACAACAACTGAGTTAAATCGAATGTTTAGGGAAGTTTTACCACAATGTTAGAGTGCGTCGACAGATGAAAGATGTAATCGATGGCTGCCTTCAGATCGTCATAGTTCGAGCATACTGGAAGAACAGAATGATTGAGAATAAATTAGCTTCACTAGCGTAATGCTACTACTACTTCAAACATACGTGTTAGGGCATCGTACAACCGTTCCATCACATCCGTAGGATCGTGTTTCTCCACTTGCTGTATCATGTCCGCGATTGAGGATGGTTTGAAATCGGTAGGCTCTACTGCCAAAAATGATGACAGAATATTGTTCACCTTTTGCTTCACGTACTCTAGATCCATCTCGCTAGAACCGTAAACTTTCATTATGGCTATCTTTTTTAATCAATACACAGCCTAATCTACTCACCCTTCACTAATGAAATCGTTACGAGCATAGCCAGACTCCCGGTTGGCACGAATGTCCATAATTTTTTCCCTCAGCAACGCTAAACGTTGCAATTGCTGCCAGAAATATTCCGCCATGGAACTACGACTAAACGCACCATTATTGATCGGAAAATCTTGACTCAGCCGAACGCGCGCGTTACGTTCGACGGTAAAGGTGGCACCTTCGCCCATCGTGTGCCAGCTTAAGCGAACCGTAATCTGTGGGCAGAGTTTGCACCACTGCTGAATGCTGATCTTCGGGTTAAACTTCATCCCATCGCCGGCACGCTGCCGATGAATACCGATCAGCTGGGCCAAAGAAATGCTATTGCTCGCTTGCAATCCCGTAAAGCGTACAACACCACGCGTAAACTGACGCTGATCGTTCGATGTTGAGTTGATCGACAGCTGAAGTAGCACGGTCTGATCGGTGTCGGTTCCGGCACATAGGGCCCAGATGCTACCACGCCCGATACGACAATCGAGATTGATAAAGTTTTGCATAATTGAACGGGCCTTTTCCGTTGCCAGTGGACCGTAAGCTTCCTCCTCTGGCGTCCAAAGATTCTGCACCGTATTTTCACAGTATTCTTTCGAAAAATCTATCGATTCATACTCTTCGTAGCTTACGTCCTTCAACGGAGAACCGGTAAGGTCTAGGTTGTTTGATGTATTGCTTTTTGGCGAAGTCTTTACGCTGGGCCAGTTCGTATCTGCCGCAAAGTTTTGATTCTGCAATGATGTTAACATATTGTCGTACAGATGGAAATCATTTAACAATCCTAAACGGCGCATACATACCTTCCGAAATGCGAAAATAATCTTATCATTGCTCTGTGTTAGCGAGTGTATATACGACGGTGGACAGTAATACTGGAAGTCACTTTCCTCAAACTTGCTCCGGAACAGCTGATAAACATTCGCCAAATCGCTCATTTTCTTTTATAAAACACAAAACTTTTCACAAACAAACAAACAGCACAAAGCGGGGCTTCGGTTTCATTCAAATCGAACTAAACGTCAAATCAGCAGGCGCGCAGAATTTGTATCGTTCCCAAGTAGCTGGAAATTTGACAGCACGAAAAGGCTTTTCTGTGGAGGCCGAAAATTACGCGAAATGTGCAATTGAACCTCAATTATTCTTCCCAGATGCAAATTCAACTGACAATATTATGCATTTTCTCTTCAGTATTCTATTTAATTCAGCATTTTCATTGCGGACCATCGTTCAAAATCACAACACGCACCATTTATCGTTTATTTGTCAAGTTGCTGCACATTCGCAAACTGTCAGATTTTGTTTATCAACAAGCAAGGCGGAATCCCACCAATTTTGTTTGCACTGCGAAACGTTTCCTTCCACGTGCAGCGCCCAGAAAATAGGTCCTAACAGCAACAGCAACATGTTGCAACCAATACTCCATCAAATAGGAACGAAACGGGTTGTACTGGCTAGTGGATCCCCGCGCCGTCAGGAATTGATACAAAACTTGGTAACGCCAATAGTGACAGCCCGCGATCATATGTCTGATAACAGAAAGCTACCAGCAAAAACCATGGTGAAAATATTATGATCTGACCACTACTTTCCAATATCTTTCAGGGGATATCTAACGTTCAGCTATGTCCTTCAACGTTCGAGGAAAACCTAGACCCGGCTCAATATTCATTCAGCGATTATGTAGCCGTGACAGCACTAGGGAAAGTGCGAGAAGTGTACGACCGCCTTTCGAAAGATGATGCAACGAAGGCGGATGTTGTGATCGGGGCCGACACCATGGTCACGATGGATGGTCAGATGTACGGTAAACCGAAAACACCGGACCATGCATTTGAAGTGTTGCAAAAGTATGTGCACTGATAACGGTGAGCAATCGCGGTTCGCATTAATATAATTTATTTACTCTTACTCAGACTCATTGGACGCAGCCACATCGTATACACCGGAGTGGTAATAAAGTACCATGAAAAGGAGGTAAAGTTTACTGAATCCTGCAAGGTACAGTTTGGAAAAGCTACAGATGCCCAGATTAAAGCGTATGTCGACATAGGAGAACCACTGTAAGTTGCATAATATTGATATCTTCTTTTCGAGGTCCAAATTACTAAAAAGAAATACTGCTGTAATGACTTTTCTTCTTTGCAGAGACAAAGCAGGAGGATACGGAATCCAAGGATTAGGTGGTAACTTCGTAGAAAGGATCGAAGGAGATTATTTCACCGTCGTTGGCCTACCGATGTATCGACTTTCTATTGAATTGTGTAAATTGTTCGACTATCACGTTGAATGAAAATATAAATTTAAAAATGATAATGAATTTGAATATAAATTAACATTAATCCAACATCATTTCTGGTCCAAAGGTCATCTTCAATTTTCAGTCCTAGTTGACAGGGCGAGGTCTTCAATCCGTTTCCAGCCAACTTTGTCCAAGACTGATCTCCTTGGGAAACCTAGAGAACTACCGGGCGTTTCAGAGTGCGATAGCAGTTTTTCGTCTCTTGGTAGGGTTTTATCGGCTCAACGAATTAGTGGTGCCTATAGTTAGGATTGACACGCCGCACCTCAGAATTTCATTGTCGGCAGTGCAGGATCAATCCCCTTGGAGGGCCAGGGCGGAATTATAGTTGGGGCCTCTAATTTTGAAAAAGATGAACCGGTGGGAGGGAGGGGCATTGAGGCCCTTGAAATGAGACAAAGCGAAAAGGGCCATCATCATCATTTTTGTTTTATTTTTATAACTAAACATTAAATATAAGTATGAAACCTTACGAACAAGTGAGGTATACATTGTTGAAGATAAAAAATCATTCGCTCTTTAATGGTGCTATTAGTTAATAAAACTTGTATTCCTACTAGTATTATTAAAAACGTTGATACAATAAAATAGTTAGCTGATAACGGATTGTAATAACCACCCCGAAAATCGGTTAGTTTGAATGGAATTTCGCATCTGCCGACGAAACCAATGTTAGCACGATTTCAAAAATTTGCATTATAATTTTGTGAGGATTTTAAGTGAGAATTTAGCGAAAATAAATTCATTAATGAATGCTGATAATGTATGTGGTTCTATTTGTGTGCTTTTATTTAAATTTTAAGATTATTCACTGCTTTGAAAATTGTCTCAACAATGAATGGTCTGAAAAATTGTGCAAAAGTAGATTTGTTATTTTTTTCATTCAATATAAGAATGAAAGATCGCGATCATGTGGGATCTACATTGTTGAGGATAAAAAACCATCCACTCTTTAGTGGTATTGTTAGCCAATAAAACTTGTATTCTTTTACTAGTATTATTAAAAACGTAAAGATAATAAAATAGTTAGCTGATAACAGATTGTAGTAACAACCCTGTAACAGTTCTGCTATAACGGTGCTTCTCCTGTATGCTATTATCGTGTGCGTGCTTATCAGTACATAGAGAACCTCATGGAACGAATGCGTGTCATCTGTCTCACTTGCACTAGCGATCGCTCTCACGGATTTGATAGTATGGGGTCGTGTTAGCCAATGTATTATAAGATCGGAACAGCTATACGCACATTGGAGGGGAATTGATGTCATCTCCTGAAAAACATGTTCTCTTGGTGTCTGAAATCGAAAATCGGTTCGTTTGAATAGCAAAATTTCGCATCTGCCGACGGGGAGTTTGAGAGTCACGCGTACACCAATTGCACCAATGCTGCGTTTCATGTAACATGTAATGTTTCATGATCATCCACTACAGAGTGGTTGGAAACAAATGTTAGCACAAATTCAAAAATTTGCATTATAATTTTGTGTGCATTTTAAGTGAGAATTTAGCGAAATTAAGTGAAACTACTGATGTTTGTTGCATGTTTGTAAACTATCATGCACAGCGGCGGATCAAACAGTAGGCGGAGTAGGCGGTCGCTTAGGGCCTCGCCGTGTTGCCCCAAACTCGCCGCCAAACAATTTGTGCCGTTTGTGCGATTTTTGGAAATTTAGCAGCAGACTTAATTTATAGCACAAAATCTAATTAAAAAGAAAAACAATTTGATCGAAAATATCCTTGGATTTTATATATCCTTGGTTATATAAAACATTTGTTTCTATTCGACTAGCTATATCGGCCCGGTTACACGGCTACGCAAGAGAAGTATGCAGTGTACTCAAACTCCTTCTTCTTTATCGGCACGACATCCTCAGGATATTGAAGCCTACCATTTCTGGCTTTTTTAGACGATTATATAAGATACCAAAACGAGCCAAACAACATCACGCTGAACATGTCAATATAGTCCCCAAAAACCCTGTAATAATAGCCAACGTGTGAGAAACTCTTCCATCACGGGCAATGATAACACGTGAGAGCGGATCAGCAATATGCATACTGGAGGGGAATTGATGTCAGCTCCTGTTTTGGATGCTCTCTTGGTGTAGGAAATCTGAAAACAACCCGTTTTGTATGGAATTTCGTATCAGCCGACGGTACGCAGCTGATTATCTCAGTTGTGCATACACACGCAACACAAAACCACACAAGGCGATCATACCGAAGAGCAAACAGTTCCCCTCACCTGAGTAAAATGTGGATACAGATCACACACGCTACACATAGCCACACACGGCGATCGTATCGCTCGAATGGTGAGAGCGAGATCGGCTGCCGATGCTAAGTGCGAGCAGCGCGTGATAAGCCAGGTATGCGAATGAGGGAGGGGATTCTTCATCTTGAAGAGAGCGATGGTGTGCGTTGCAGGGTTGGCGTCGTATGTATTGACAAGTCCAGCTCGGTGATGCTTTGTTCGGGAAAAGCTATATGCGTTGACAAGTTCGGTAGAGCTATCGAATGACCGTCAAATGTTGTTGCTGGCAACGATAACTTTCCAATGATTGCATTATATTATATTATATGAGATATATGAGACGATTATATGAGATACCAAAACGAGCCAAACAACATCACGCTGTACATGTCAATATAGTTCCCAAAAACCCTGTAATAATAACCAACGTGTGAGAAACTCTTCCATCACGGGCAACGATAACACGTGAGAGCGGATCAGCAATATGCATACTGGAGGGGAATTGATGTCAGCTCCTGTTTTGGATGCTCTCTTGGTGTAGGAAATCTGAAAACAGCCCGTTTTGTATGGAATTTCATACCAGCCGACGGTACGCAGCTGATTATCTCAGTTACCCACACACACGCAACACAAAGCCACACAAGGCGATCATACCGAAGAGCAAACAGTTCCCCTCACCTGAGTAAAATGTGGATACAGATCACACACGCTACACATAGCCACACACGGCGATCGTATCGCTCGAATGGTGAGAGCGAGATCGGCTGCCGATGCTAAGTGCGAGCAGCGCGTGATAAGCCAGGTATGCGAATGAGGGAGGGGATTCTTCATCTTGAAGAGAGCGATGGTGTGCGTTGCAGGGTTGGCGTCGTATGTATTGACAAGTCCAGCTCGGTGATGCTTTGTTCGGGAAAAGCTATATGCGTTGACAAGTTCGGTAGAGCTATCGAATGACCGTCAAATGTTGTTGCTGGCAACGATAACTTTCCAATGATTGCATTATATTATATTATATGAGATATATGAGACGATTATATGAGATACCAAAACGAGCCAAACAACATCACGCTGTACATGTCAATATAGTTCCCAAAAACCCTGTAATAATAGCCAACGTGTGAGAAACTCTTCTATCACGCGCAATGATAACACGTGAGAGCGGTTCAGCTATATGCACGCTGCAGGGACATACATGTTACCTCCTGTTTTGGATGCTCTCTTGGTGTAGGAAATCTGAAAACAACCCGTTTTGTATGGAATTTCGTATCAGCCGACGGTACGCAGCTGATTATCTCAGTTGTGCATACACACGCAACACAAAACCACACAAGGCGATCATACCGAAGAGCAAACAGTTCCCCTCACCTGAGTAAAATGTGGATACAGATCACACACGCTACACATAGCCACACACGCCGATCGTATCGCTCGAATGGTGAGAGCGAGATCGGCTGCCGATGCTAAGTGCGAGCAGCGCGTGATAAGCCAGGTATGCGAATGAGGGAGGGGATTCTTCATCTTGAAGAGAGCGATGGTGTGCGTTGCAGGGTTGGCGTCGTATGTATTGACAAGTCCAGCTCGGTGATGCTTTGTTCGGGAAAAGCTATATGCGTTGACAAGTTCGGTAGAGCTATCGAATGACCGTCAAATGTTGTTGCTGGCAACGATAACTTTCCAATGATTGCATTATATTATATTATATGAGATATATGAGACGATTATATGAGATACCAAAACGAGCCAAACAACATCACGCTGTACATGTCAATATAGTTCCCAAAAACCCTGTAATAATAACCAACGTGTGAGAAACTCTTCCATCACGGGCAACGATAACACGTGAGAGCGGATCAGCAATATGCATACTGGAGGGGAATTGATGTCAGCTCCTGTTTTGGATGCTCTCTTGGTGTAGGAAATCTGAAAACAACCCGTTTTGTATGGAATTTCGTATCAGCCGACGGTACGCAGCTGATTATCTCAGTTGTGCATACACACGCAACACAAAACCACACAAGGCGATCATACCGAAGAGCAAACAGTTCCCCTCACCTGAGTAAAATGTGGATACAGATCACACACGCTACACATAGCCACACACGGCGATCGTATCGCTCGAATGGTGAGAGCGAGATCGGCTGCCGATGCTAAGTGCGAGCAGCGCGTGATAAGCCAGGTATGCGAATGAGGGAGGGGATTCTTCATCTTGAAGAGAGCGATGGTGTGCGTTGCAGGGTTGGCGTCGTATGTATTGACAAGTCCAGCTCGGTGATGCTTTGTTCGGGAAAAGCTATATGCGTTGACAAGTTCGGTAGAGCTATCGAATGACCGTCAAATGTTGTTGCTGGCAACGATAACTTTCCAATGATTGCATTATATTATATTATATGAGATATATGAGACGATTATATGAGATACCAAAACGAGCCAAACAACATCACGCTGTACATGTCAATATAGTTCCCAAAAACCCTGTAATAATAGCCAACGTGTGAGAAACTCTTCTATCACGCGCAATGATAACACGTGAGAGCGGTTCAGCTATATGCACGCTGCAGGGACATACATGTTACCTCCTGTTTTGGATGCTCTCTTGGTGTAGGAAATCTGAAAACAGCCCGTTTTGTATGGAATTTCGGAAACGCATTTTTTTCATCGACTGGTGGAGATTTAAATGCATGCGCAAGACACGAAAATAATGTGCGTGGAACGATCGACATGGTGAGGATGGAGTTCTTAAAACAAAATGTTCAAAAATAACCACGTTTATCAAATAATACACCCCCATTATACTTACGTACTGTTTTAACAATAAAAATACTTTCGGATGGTACTTGTTGCGAAACGAAAATCGCGAATTTAAGAGTCGAAAGACAATAATTAATTTGCATTGCTGTTAGTATTTTCAGTTTGGTTTCATTTGTTTGTTTGATCGTTTTTTTATTACACTCTTGCCTTTACAACAAAGTATGTATGGTTTGTATGGAATTTCGTATCAGCCGGCGGAAAGTTTGAGCGAGATGAAGGATTCGCCCGCAATGATGGTCCAAGGACAATCCGTACGAAAGATGTTTTGTGGATCGATCGATCGACGCGCGACAGGAACCGACTCTTGCACCGGGACTATCATAGGAAAAGTGGACAAATGTGGTTGCAGATCATTTCAACGGCCTCAATGCCCCCCCCCCCTCCCCCCTCCTTCATCGTTTTTAAAATTAGAGGCCCCAACTATAATTCCGCCCTGGGCCTCCAAGGGGATTGATCCTCTACTGTCCAGTTCATCAAAAAAAAATGTCATCAGAATATTTAAGAACTTTTACCATTAAATTTCTCATATTGTCACACCAACAACGCAAAGTAAATCAAAACGATGTTTTTTTTTCAAATTTTAAGTATATTTTTATGGTTTTCTGCCATAATATTTTCCATTTTGCAGCTTTTTTGTAGTCATTCTTTTGTATTATATCTCTGTGTCTTCTTTATACTTCGGTTTATATCGTCTTTTCTTCACCTCGCGCTGAGGTCCAAACCGACACATGCCTAGCTTCCTTCTTTCTTCCTGCACGACACGACCGACACACACGTACGTTCCTCCCTCACACGACATATTTTCTGTTTACGATTACGATTACGTTTAGCTACTCTCCGGCGATGCGTTTAATTTGCTACAATTTGTTTTGAGTTTCCTCTGTGTTTATCATTCTCCCTCTTTCTTCTTCATTTCATTTGCGATGCGTTTAGCTTTTCATTCTAAAAATGCATCAATATCGAACCGGCGGTGAGCGACTATACCTTTTTCGTACATCGATTTCATATGGGGTGTGTTTGTGTGCGGTGAGTAGTAGTAGTAGCAGTAGTAGTAGATAGCAGGATTATCGTGTTTCATCATTATAATCGCATTTAGCAGCGCCAACTTCAGCAATTCGCTCGCACGTGTTTTGTGTTTTGCAGCTCTGTGTAACAGCTCATTTCAACAGCAGCATAAATGTACAATCACGCCTTGTTTCTTTATAATGTGTCTCATCGTTGCAGCTCATGTTCTGTCCGCGCATTAAGCGGAAGAATGTTTGGTGGTTTATAGTTTCCCATTTGCATACAGCGTATGTGCTTGCAAATGGAGCTTTCTTGCTGCTCCTTTCAAAGCAGATAATGGGCAGAATCAACACTTTCTCAGATAACATTCGCCGTTCCAACAAGAAAAACGATTCGCGGAGTAAACTGCTGTGTCAAGCAATCTTCTGACTGCCTAGAATGCATTTAGTTTTCTCTGTTCCGTGCCTATGCGATCAACGCACCGAATATAGTAGATTAGCTCCGTTTTGAGAGAACCATACACACATCCGTTAGACAGAAATTTGTAGGGGAAACTAGAAGCATCGGTTTAAAGTATCCTGCTCACGTCTTCAAATATCACCAACCAGTATGGTAGGGGAAGGAAAAGGGCGATCGAGACGATATTGCACCCTTAACGTTTGCTATCGACATGATCGGACCGATCTTATACGATCGCCCTCCGAACGCTTAATCACTGTTTAGCGTTTATCCAACGGCTACTAACAGAGGATCGCATTCTGCAGGCTTTTTTGCTAGGAGAATGTGTGAAGAGACTGCCGATCTCTTGCCTATTTGGAGATGCCAGTTGTATAATCGATACAAGGCGCACAGCTAAGCGATGATGTTAAACTATAAACAATTTCATCGATCATTCGATGTACGATCGCATCCCATGCTTGTCATTTCACGTCAACTTTGCAGCAGTGGTTGATTATGGAGGTTTTGCCGTATATAACTATATATAACTCTATATATATATTTCATATTATGATTTCACCCACGATGATCTTATATGTCCCCGTTCACTGTTGGGGATGTTGTGTTGTTTTTGTAATATAAATTCAGTAATCAATAATAACCAATAATAATTGTGAAGTATAGTAATATATTACTTTCATCATCACACTCCCGATTACGCTTGCTGTAGCATCAATCCACCATTTGGCAAATTTTCTGGTTGGATGTTTTCACTATTATGAGGGTTTATGTGTTCATTTTTCCTGTAGCAAAATCTCAACATCATACATAGCACTGAAACGAAATTATCTGTTTTCAAACAGGGGTTAAAATTACAATCGATTTACGATTAATAAAAAGGAACACAACCATTATTCCAGTACGCAACGGGAACAAAAGGAGACAAAAAAATGCTACATTGGTGCTGTGTCCAGCACTTATGGCAAGATGTGTTAGTAAGCAGCTTCAACCGAACATGTGATAGTTTTGTACAGACGCAGGGCTTCTTGGCTGATATTTTAGGAGTAACTTCAAATTTCGAATTAATTTTTAAAAGCAGGTGAGTAAACTCAGAAAAATTCATCTTGTTTTATGAGTTTGAAACACATTTCATCTTTACAGATATACACAAATACAGCCAAAACTCACTAACAGGGTGCAATTTATATGGATTGTTTCATCTCTTTTTTTCTGTTTCGTAAAACTGTGGTTTAATTTTACATTTATTTCTCTTCGATCGAATAAACCATTGTGTGTGTAACAGTGCTTTTTGCTTTACTAGATGAATAGACATTGTGTGAAATAAAAGCAAAGTTTTGTCTTTCTTCCCAACTGCACAAACAACCCATTTAAATTGCACCATTTAATGTGCATATTGTTATGTATATATTGTTTGATTATTCTATTGACAATGATTGTGAACGAAAGCTCACGTGTCCTCGGTAAACAAAAGAAACGATAAGAAGCCTTTGCATCTGTACAAAGCCATACACGGCATGTCGATCGATGCCTTACGTTAGCCTAGTTTCTTGATTTACTATGTATAATTTACTTTGGAATCTTTGTCAAAGGTCAATATTGTTTGCTTTTCAGTTTTGTACTGTAGTTTGAATTTGTGTTTCCCACAACAGCACTACTCGTGTTCCGATAAAACTGTGGATAGTATGTATTTTAACCAACGGCTCCACATCACTCTCTCCAAATCATCATCCTGGTCGTTTTCCCTAATCTCAATGGGCTAAATGCGGATATAAGCTTTTTCTTATGGTTCTCGGCACGGAGGTTCGGCCAAAACCACAAATCAAGCTTCCGAATCTAACTTTCTGACCCAATATCCCTTTCGAACCGTAAGGGAAATCGCATCATTACCATTAGAAATTACTTCTACGCCGTTTTCGGAGTCACCGATTGAAATCTTAATTTGCTTTTCTTCCTCTGATGTGTCTCATCGAGTTTGCCTTTAAAGCTTTCTCCACCGCAACAATCCACTATAAGGGGGTTAAGTGCATGCGCATCCGGTTTCGTATCGTATCAGTATGTCCTTTACGCATGGAAAAAGACGGATGACGACCCATACCCGAATGGATAATAGTGCTTTTGCTTTAACTTTTCCAATTCCATACGTTCACGATTCCTTTCCTTTCTGTCCATCTCTTAACCTCTCCATTTTAGCTTCAATCGAAAGTTAAAACCCCGTAAAGTGATGTGAGTGCGTGGGTGTAAATGTGTTTTTAAGTTCCACTATTGCCTGTTTTGTTTAGAGTCTAAATCATTTTTCGAGTTTTAATGCTTTCTGCAAATAAACGAAGTCGTAGACTAGAGTACTCACTGTACGCTCTTGCTTGCTGTCCGCCATTCCTCTTTTTGTTATCCATGTACGCGGGAACAACGCGGGAAGTTTGTGTAACTACTTATATTGGACGTTGCCTTTTTTTCGGAAAGTGACCGCACAACGCACCGAACCGAAAACGTAACTCTGGCTAGTTTTGTTTTATACGAAAAACAAAGGAAACCCCGTCCGCCTTAGGCTGGCTATGTAGCTGTGACCGTGGTCCTCTGGTTGATAATGCTGACCACCACGCGTACCACGCGCTCCGTGGCGTCAATCGGAAATGTGTGATTACTTGTGTTTGCGTTTTTGTTTCTGTGTGTGTCTGTTAATAGTGCCGCCAGTTTTAGTTGATGCATTCCGTCTTCTGCTTGTTGTTGCCAGGGACGTTATTCTGAAAGCCCGGTGGCATTGGGATCGAGTACTTGTCGAAGCCGTTCGGGAAACCGCAGTTGGCTACTTCGTACATGAAAACGTTTCGCTCGTTGTTGATTATGTTGACATGAGAAAAGTTAAGCTGAAATAAAGCAGAATTAATTTGAATAACTATTAATTAATTAAAAAAAAAACTTGCAGCCATTCAAGAGAGCCACACAGATTACTAGATATTAAAATTAACCTACTATCCTATTTCATATATTTTATCGACTCAATCCTTAATCGGTTTTCCCTATCGAGCGGATTTACTACGGATACAATTTATTTTCAAAGTTATACACTAAGTTTAGACAATTTAATTTTCTACCTCAATGAGAGTGTTTTGATCAGCACCTTTCTATGTTCATGAGTTTCTGTTTTCGATTTCATACACGCGTATTCCAATTCTTGATGTTTTTATGTAAACATTCGATTTTGTATCTTCGCATTTTGGTTCTTACCTGTGGATTTGCTTGCTGTTGTTGCTGTTGCTGCTGCTGCTGCTGCTGCTGCTGCTGCTGTTGTTGTTGCTGTTGTTGACCCATCAGGTTCGACTGCAAGTTGAGACCATGGTGTCCAAAACCTGAACCAGCAAACAATTTAAAAAATGCGTTAAGACAAAGTGAAAAGTAGAAAGTAAACTTATGGTTGGCACATTTCACTCTCAACTTACCTTGTCCAGGTTGAAGATTTGGCTGCTGACTCATTTGTTGCTGCTGTTGCTGTTGAGCATTCAGAAACATGTCACCCCCGGCCGGTTGATTGGGACCGTTCATGAAGGAGAACTGACGATACGAAACAATGGCCGGATCCATCGACGTCCAGTCGGAGAGATTATTGCCATATGCTGTAAAATTCACATCCAGGATGCGTTAGAGTTTGTTGCATAAAAAAAAGGAAAGTTTTGCACACGCCAAACGCTTACCTGCTTTGTTGAGTCCATTTTGCTGTTGAGCTTGTGCCATGTGCTCATTTTGCTGGTATCCTAGGAATTGCGGTTGCTGCTGCTGCATCTGCTGATTCCAGTTGCCATTCTGTGGCGGTTGTTGCGGTTGCTGCCCGTTGGGCATTTGTAAACCGCCGTTCATGAATGGTAAAATTTTGCTACCTGCGAATATGACAAAAAAAGTTTATCAGCGGATAAAATAACACGAAAACGTTTTTCTTCCTACACACCTTGTGCCCGTGGTACTCCGAATCCGAAAGCGTTCATGTGGTTGAAGCCAGGTGGGGGCATACGGGTACGTTGCTGCTGCTGTTGTTGTTGATGCTGCTGTTGCTGCTGCTGCTGCTGCTGTTGTTGCACGTTTTCCAGCAGCTTACTGTGGTTGGCACCGCTAGGTGGCAGTTGCTGCTGATTCATTTCATCGTTCATCAACTCGGCCAGCGCTTTCTGGGTCTCCAGGAACGGGTCGAACCCAAGCTCATCGTCTACGGTAGGATTTTGGGGATACTGCTGCTGCTGTTGCTGTTGCTGCTGTTGAGTTCTATTACCAGCTTGGGGTTGTGGTTGTTGCTGCAATGCAACCGCACCCTTATGCTGCTGCATTGAGCGATCACTACCGTTTATCAACGGGTTGTGTGTGCCCATGTTCATGTTAAACAGCCGCTGCTTTTGAAGCTGCTGAGAGCTTAATAAACCTAATGAACAATTGACAGCACGAAAAGGTAATTTTGATTGTAAATGAAATAAAAAAAGGCTGATATATTGCCACAGTTGTTCTTGTTTACTTACTTTCGTTGTGTTGTTCGAGGAAATGGCCGTTTAGACGGTTGTTTTCTAGCGCTAGCAGGTTCATTTCTACCGCCTGCTGTGGGATTGAAGTTTGTCCATTGAGTAAAAATTGCTGTTGTTGCTGCTGTTGTTGGTTTTTGTGAAAGTCGAAGAACTTGTTCAGCTTGGACATGTTGGCGCTACCGTACATTTGGCTCATGTCTGTGTGTAGCCTTTGTTGCTGCGGGTGTTGCTGTTGTTGCTGCTGCTGCTGCTGCTGGCTGAGGAAGTTATTCCGCATAGCGACTGTTTTGTGCCAAAAATCATTTGTTCCAAATTCTGAAAAAAGAAAAGAAACGTGATTCAATTCATTAATTGTTTGCTTGTTGTCGCAGAAAAGGATTCCAATTTCACTTACCGTTAAAATTATGGAATGGCGGTAGTCCATTCAGTCCATTATTCAGGTGGTTGCGTTTCTGTTGCTCTTGCTGTTGCTGTAGCTGCTGCTGCTGCTGTTGCAGACGAAGCCACTCTTCCTGCTGCTGATCCTCCATCATGTACTTCTGCCGTAATAAACATTTGCTGAGTGCCGGATCGAGTTCGTCGGCAGCACCACCCATCATGTTACCCTCGCCAACACTGCCGATCAGTCCAGCAGACAGCTGATGCAAACGTGCGACCTGCTGTAGCAGATGCTGTTGATGCTGCTGGTGCTGCTGATGCTGTTGGTGTTGGGGGTGATGCTGATGTTGCTGCTGCTGTTGCTGCTGCTGCTGCTGCTGCTGCAAATTGCCCATGTTTTTCAACAGCTCCTTTGCGTGCTGTTCGTTTGTGTCGTTTGTACCGCTTAAGAGATCGGGAAGTTGTGAAGAAGTTAAACCGACGTTCGGCAGACCGGTACCACTATCCACACCCAGGTCCGTGCCCGTCACGCTCGGCTTGCCGTAACGATCGAACGCATTGTACGAGAAAAAGCTGCTATTGTCATCCAGTATGCTGTCGAGCTTACTGTATCGCAAGTTGCTCATATCGAGCAATTCATTGGCAAACTGGTGATTCATGATACCACCATTACTTGTAGTGGTGTCCGTGACGGCCAGTTTGCCCATAGACGCACTGATCACAGCCGCATTCGTTTCCGTACCATCATCCAACCCACCGTACAACGACGTTGTAGTAGAGGATGACGAGGCGACCGGTGCAGTACTTTCGCTGTCCGCCTTTTCATCGCCCATCGACGAGCTGGACGACGGTGATGAGGAGTTGCGATTCGATTCACCGGCAACCGCCACAATGGTTGTAGGTGGTATGGCATTCGTTTCGCTTCCATCCGTGGTGCTTGCAACGGCGTCATCCTCGGGTACAGCGTTTATCACATTGCTGTCACCATTGGTAAGCGTATCGACAAAGCCGCCTGGTGTGCTCTTACCGCTAGCCGTTTCACTGTCAACACCGTTCCGGGATGAAGCCGAGCTACTGTAAAACACAACGCATCAAACATTAGTAAACGCTGCCAATTTACCAGACAGTGCAAGTAGTCAACCGACCTCAACGAAGGGGAATCCGTTTTGCCATCATTATCCGACGACAGCGCGTCATTGTCCAGATCCTCAAAGTCCAGCTCATCATCATCATCGTCCAGATCGTTATTGATAATATGGCCATTTGCGTTCCCATTGCTAATGCTGGTCGCCGTCGAGCCATTGCTGATGCCGTTCGTTTCTCGCTTCTTGGTTTGTGTCTGCTGCTCACTGCCATCACTGCTACCCTTAAGCAGCTGCTCCCGTTCACGTTCGCGCTGCTGCTTGAGGTTTTTGCTATTGTTCTGCGCTTCCTTACTGTTGCCATTTACTAGCGCATGTTCATCGTTAGTACCGTTCCGTTGCTGTTTGCCCGCCAAAGCCTTGCTTGACTTGCCGTTCACCGCCAACGCCGCACTGCCTCCCTTCGCAGTCGCAACAACACCATTGGCACTAGTCACGTTACTTGTACTATCTTTATGATTACTGGAATTGTCGTGACTATTTTTGTTATTGTGTTGCTGCTGCTGCTGCTGTTGCGGCTGCTTGTTCTTGCCGCCTTTAGTGCGAGATTTCGTTTCGTGCTTTCGGTCGCTTCGATTCGTGTTTTCCTTGTTGCTGCTACCACTCCCGTTAACTGCTAGAAGCAATAGAATAAGCAATAAGCAATAAAACCGATTAACACTAGCACTGGAAGCAATGGAACTCGATCAATCTCGGACGTAATTATATCAAACAGCACATTATTGGTGCAGAATAATCAAAGTGGTGGGTGGTTGGTTGGTAGAGGTCGTTAATAACAGTGGCGAACGTGTAATCCGTATTTTCTGCTTACTCGCACATTCCCGCATTCTAGTGTCACAGAAAGAGCTGTTACAGCCGAAATCATTGATAGAACTACAAGAAATCAAAATCTCATGTAACAAAACATACGATAAAAACCTTACATTAACGGATGGAAAATGTGATTCTAATTTTTGTTCGAATACTGATATGCATGGAAAAAAGAAACATAACAAACATTCTGTTTACATAATATTCATCACAAAGATTTGCATTAAAAAGCATCATATTCCAAATAAATGAGCAATTATAAAGCAGCAATAAATTAACAACAATGTAAGACTAATGGCACTGCACCATTAAAATCACAAACAAAGATGCAGTATATGCAGAACATTTCGATTTTTTTTCTGCCATGATATCACCAGCAACCGGCTTTTCCCATAAGTCCGCCACCGTTCATTTTAAAGCAATTCACATCTTTACACACCAATTCTACTTGCACGCAAACACACACACACGCACGAACGACAGAACCCTTTAAGTATGGTCGTCGAACAATCGAGGTTATCCTTTGATACATGAGCAACTAGAAGTATTCGCCACCAAATTAATCGAAACATTCAATACTATGGAAAGGATAATGTGGTCGAATGAAATTGTGTCACTGAACGAGGTGATCTCGAAGGACTTCTGCTCGAAAGCACACACTTCTCTCTTCACTTTCCGTTCACTTGCAGTAGTGTTGATGCATCGAGACATTCTTAGCCCGCGCGCTCGATTAGGGTTTAACTCACACACACCTGTTTTACCGTTAAGCTTATTCTCCTTATTGCTACTTCCGCCGCCGTGTGCGCTGCCGCCGTTCGGCGTCGTCGATAAGCTGGGCCACGCTTCTTTGCTCGGTATCGGTCCATTGGTAATGTCGCTAATCTGTTTTATATCACTGCTGGATGACGATTTGCTGGTGCCTCTAGTGCCGACGCTGCCGCTGGTGGTGTTGCTAGTGCCGCCGCTGCCAGACCTGGGTATACCACTGTCACCACTACCACCACCACTACCCGCACTACCCGCACTGCTGCCATTTACCACCAGCGTGGAGGACGCACCTGCAGTTGTTCCTGCTGCAACGGCTGCCGCTGCCGTCGTTGCCGTCGCCGCCACCACTGCCGCCGCCGTTGACGACACCAGTCCGGCGACCGTGGTTGCAGTGGCCGTACCACCACCGGATGCCGCCGTCGCCGTACTACTACTGCCGCCGCTGCTGCTGCCGGTACCACCGTGACCATTTTGACCTGCTGCCGACGTCAGACCTAACTGCGCCTGCATGGCATCGTGTAACCGCTTCTCGTACTCTTGATGCTTCCCCTGGTGCATCTCCTACGAAAGGGAAAATAACAAATAAATCCCGACATTAATCAAGGTGCGGTATAGACTTTTGATGCCAACCGGCCAACAATAATTACCTCCTTCGTAAAGCTAGCCTCCTGGTCACCCAGTTCGTGCAAGTACATACAGTCCGGTTTGGGACAGGTTTGGTTTTTCATAAAGTGGCTACAGTACTTCGTCGTACCTAAGCTCGTCTTTATCAGTCGCCCATCGATCATGATGTTGTTCACGCTTTGGATCGCCCTCAGCGCGTCGTTGTTGTTGATGTACGTCACGTACGCCGACGCCGAAGGACCCTTCACATTCACCAATGGATGGATATAAAACGATTATTACAAAATATCCACAACTTGATTCACACGATCCTGCTGATCTGAACATACCTGCACGCCAGCATACGTCGTACTAGGGTTGATGACCACTTTATGGATCTTACCATACTTTCCGAAGTATTCATGTTTCTTCAGAATCTACAAATGCAAACACAACCGATACAGTAAGATACGATCTTGCAATTTGAGGAGGTGGATACGGTTCACTCCTCCCTCATACACACACACACACACACTGACCTCCGGATCGGCCAATCTAGGTGGCAACCCCACGACAAACACCAGATTCTTCTGCACCACCCTTACATTAGCGAGGTGTTTGCGGTTTTCGGAAATCTTCGCTCTCCGCTGCTGGTCCCGCTGCCGTTTCTCCGCCTTGAACGCCGCAATCTGCTCCTGCGACAGGGGCGTAAAGTCGGCCGGGTTTTCCGGGTACGCCTTCCGGCACGCCGGACACAGCTCATTCTCGTCCGTGCGGATCCGGTGCCAACAAAAGCGACAGATCTTTTGTGAAAGAAGGAAGGAAACACGCACCGAACCAAATTAATACCAACAGCGATCAGCGATCACCAATATTTTCCGCCTCAAAACAATCCTCACTTTACCTGATATCCACAGGTACAGGGGTAGAAGTTCAGATCATCCACCTCTAGCGGCTCCATACACAGTGGACACTCAACCTGCTCATCACCACTGCTGTTGTTCATCATATTCATAATGATGACCAACGCCGGAAACGGAAACGAATCGCACACACACACACACGAATGTGTCTTCCCGATACTCCTTTTCACGCGCTCGCAAACACACCAACGGACAACACACTAAGCAGAAACACAAGTGTCGAAGGCGTTGACAAACGAAAAATAAATATCACTCTTTCGTACGGACGAACGCAGCAAGACTGCAGCGCCCCGTAGGTTGATGCAAACACCTGCAACGGAATGAAGCGAGAGGAAATTCATTAGCTATCGATGGGTTTTTGGTGGCACCATAGACGGACAAGTTGATACCTACCGGAACGAACAATTCGACCAGTTATTTTCCTTCTCACAAACGGAAGGAAGTAACCGTCGTGGCACCCGTGCACAGCGCCGCTTCTTTCGACAATCAATCAAACCGTGCTCTGTGCTAACGGAGCTTGATCACTTTACAAAAAATACTGCTGGGTAGAGATGGGTTTGTTGGTGGTGTGGTTTGCCGTGGTTGACTGGCCCGGAGGATCAATCGATCGCGGGAAGCTGTGTCGACGGTACAACACCAGCACTCGCGGCCTTTAACTGGAACGGAGCCTGTATCTTTGAGCTGACACTAATGCGTGAGTGTGTTTGTTCGTGTCGGTAGTACAACCGATTTGACAACAAAACTGCACTTCCCTTTTCACCACGCGATAATCTTAGTTTGTACAAGTATAATCTGTAATGAAAGATTGAAATGATACAATACGTTAGTGAGTGTTAACGAGAGAAATGTTCACACACCATAATCCTTGCCGTGGTACAAATTAATTAAGCCAAAATAATTCTTATTCATACACCAGAGCTCTCTTGTCGTAATCTCGCGCTCATTGCGAATCTACTGCTCTAGATCATTCAGGAATGTTGTACACCACGGAAATTAACAGCACAAGCGACACATCATATTCAAGTTTAATTCACTGAGCTCAAATAGTTTATACATCAAACACTCAGCGCATGGCAGGGTCTAAAGCGTGATGCACTGTGATGAACTTTGCTGGACCACGATCAAGTTAACCGAAACCCCGGATCCCAAAACTGCTCGCACTCTAAAAATATTCACATTTTAAACTTCAAATGCAATCACCTCAATGGTTCTATGCTTTTTAAATGGCCAATCTTGTCGGTCAAGCGTGTGGTGGACGTGGCTACTAATAGACAGACCATAACCATGTGTAAAAGTAGACAGAGTAACAACAACCAACAACAAAAACTCACTCATTCTCGAAAGCCAACGAGTAAACCTAAATATAGCACACTAACTAGAAACCCCCAAAAAGCAAACGATACACTTAACCACGACGGTACGACCGCGATCCCTTGACCATCATTTTTCCTCTAATCGCTTGCCGTATATATCAGTGGAGCAGAGATATACCACCGCTTCGAGGTGCGTTGTACAAAACAAACACTTGCGAAAGACTGCGCAACAATAACACTAACGGATACTATTCTACAGTCATGCCGTAATCTAAGATGGTGGTAGAATTTGTACTTTGTATAGCAGGTGCAACGAACGGGTGTAACCAACTACGGTATAGTTGCAGCTGCATGTTTGCATTCTGTCCACAAGTTGGTCTGGTTTGTTTGTGAAGTGATAGCGGAAAGCGGATTGACGTATTTCTTTGACCAGCTGGAAACTGATTGGGTTTGGAAGTTTCTGGAACGCTGCAGTACGAGAACGGGATGGTATACACCTCGTGAGATATCAATTGGCTGGACCACGTCATAAGAGAGACACCAGACAACCAGTAGCAGAATACTTTTTTTAAAGCGCAAGTGAAGTATTTAATCCTTGTTCTTCATCCTCCCGCTAGATACGTTCAATCCTTATACATTTACGATAAATATCTGATGATTAACAGCATATCTAGTTCCAATTGTACTATTATCCGTGTATCGCTGTTTACTTGTGATAACGCAATGAGCACAAGGTTAACTATTCGATTACAAACATCTATAATATTGTTGGTTCTTCGATCTGGCAACTTGACGATACATCCGCTAATGTCAAGTGCCACGCAGTTCAGTTCGTGATAAAAGACCACCATCATCATGCATGCAGTGTGATTCACGCTCCATTTGCACATTTGTCAACCACAGGCAAAGACGGAAGAGTTTGTTCACAAACACAAGTGCCGCTTTTTGCTGAACCTGACAAATACCCCGTTATGATGTGATAGGTATGAGACATAGCTGCATCAGAAATAATGACATGCTTCCGAATAGCCAATATCCGAAGAGTAATCTGTTATGGAGCAGCAGTTTCGCCTTTACCTTCACTTTTCCATACTCCGTTATAAGGGTGGCGTCAAGCTGAAGGTTAACTAATCTTACATCTTTGCACAGACACACCCGGTGAGTGGTGGTCAGTTTGCTAGGAGGAGTTACGAATGTACACCATTTCGGACGCCATGTAAGGTCGTAACCGGAATGCGCAAATGCCCAGTGACACATCCCTGTACAACTTCTAGCGAAGCTCTATCATTGGTAGTGGTTTCAAATTCCATACCCTAATTTAATTCACACCACCACCCTTCAGTTAGAAGTGCTACAATACTCTTTCACTTCCTCAAAATTTTTCAGATATGGTTCTGAAACACAGCATTACGATCACGATACTGCTTTGTCTGGGTAGATAATAAACTCTTGGTGCGCTTGACATTAGATGTAAGCTTTCTGGGCAACCATAAAAAAACATTGGAAAGGAAACCTCAACCCGATACGAAGCAAGTTTCCCTGTTGACCGTTGGTTCTCCCTTCCTCATCCTCGTTGCGTTTATGTCTCCGCCATTTAAATGCAGCTGATCTGTGGAGGCTTCAAACTTACGGACGATTACCGTTCTGTTCGCTCGCGGCGTTCGTTTCTCTCGGCAAAAGTAGGAATTGCGGCCAACGACAAGAAAAAAAAGAGCATAATTATGGATCTTTGTTGCAGTGGATGGATATGGATGGCCTTGGCGGTAAGGTATCTGGCACCACACTACGCATATGTTGCTCTCTTTCGCTCCCTGGTTCCAGTTGGTTTCTGCAAGCGATCAGCTTGTTGCTTGGCCAACAGTTAGTATTAGAGATGAGCGCTCCGGGCCGGAATCATGATTCCGTTCCGATCCGATGCAGTACTGAGTCCGATCCGATCCATAAAAGTGATTCCGATTGAGTCCGAGTGATCCGGTTTCAATCAATATGCTTGCAATAATAGTTCAGGAAATTTGTTTTATAGTGAGAACGCTTTTGATTAGAGTTATAATAAGCTAAAAAGGGATTTAAATGCATTGAAAACATGTGAAAACGACAAGAAAACCATAGGATATTTTTTAAAAATCAATGGAACTACTGGACTATTTTTAAACAACTCTCTGTCCTTTTTTTATGAATTCTTAACACGTTGATTATGCGCATTTTGGTGTTAGTATTTTTGCTACAAGATCAAAAATATTTTCAATAAATTTGCGTTAGATTCTTGCTTCCGTTAACAAATTTAGGCTTTACAAGCTAATATTTATCTGTAATAAAAAGAAACAAACATTTTATCGATCGATTAAAGAATGTTAAGTGTTAAATAATCACACAAATACTCTTGTTACAACTACTACTCAATGGAATGTTACAACTGCCCACTATAGATTTCACAGGGAACATTAGATATCATAAAAGTTCTTGAAGTGTTAGGTTACTTTACTAATTCGGTCCATTGCACTGCATTGTTTTGCATTGAACGGGGTTGCATTGCATTATTTTGCTAGGTTATGCTGTTGAAAACCATGGTGAGTTTATTGACATATTGTTTCAGTATTATGTCGCCATGTTTGTATTTTTTTCTATTAAACTTATGTATGGAATAGCATATTGGTATAAGTAATGGGGCGCAAAAGCCGCAAAGCCTGAAATTAAAATCCGGAGCGCAGAATCATGATCCGGAGCGCGCTCCGGCCCCGGAGCATACCGGATTGATCCGATCCGGCAAAAGGTCGGATCAACCCATCCCTAGTTAGTATCCATTTTAATGTGGGTTCCGGGCACAAGCTATTATGTTCTTCTGCGTTGTATGCGCATGTTTGACAGCACGTGGAACCACTTTCCTGCTACAGCACGAAAACACCAGCCATTTTTCCCAGTAACGGTATCTTGTTCGATTGGTAGCTAACGTTAGGGCGATACTCCTAACTCGCCAAACATTCGTCTACCTTGCGATCTTCAACAAGGGCACTAAACGCAATATTCCGCGCCACCTTCAGCAGCGTTTAGCACCAATCACACTGACTGTACCTTGCAAATGTTCCGAAAACTTTCCTAAAGTTCAGCATCGACTGGAGGCGCTGCGTACAATCACCTCATCTGCCTTGAAAATGTACCTCCTCCTTGACAAAACCGGCTAACGAATTGTTCAATGACCGAACACACACACCGCCGGGAAACAAATATCTGCCAATCTATTCAAGCGTCTTGCTGGCGGTGGCTAAAATAGTTTCTCACATCATCAACATTACTCGACCCGCCAGGCTGATTCATGCGTGACCGCAAAAACGCGCAAGGGGTTTTGTACATTAACCGATTCGTGTTCCTTTTTTTCACCACATTATGTGGCCGCGTGTGTGTGTGTGGGTTTGTTTGAAGATGCCATGTTCAATGTGGATGTGCATGAACGCGACTCACTGACACCATTGCAAACCGGCTCTGGTTTCGTTTGTTGGGGGTCTCCGACTGGATGTATGCTTCTCCAACATCTTCGCTCGAACGAATCAAGCTAGACATATTGAACTCAGCATTGCTAAGCCCGCAGTGTCTGGTTTTGGTCCGGGTTGTTTACGTGGTTTGCTACTTCTTGACGAAACATTTCACAAAAAGCGGATCAACTTCAAACAGCTTGACCTTTGCCGCGGCTTCTGTTGATGGGTGCTCTTCGTTTATGCTCACATTCGCGCGGCCCGTTCGTTTGACGATGACCTCCATCTATGACGTTCGTGAAATGGACATTTTTCGCATACCTACATTTGTGAGGTACGCGTCGTAAATGTGTTGTCCGCCGAGCACAAGAAATTCAACCGGCTGCTGGCTGCACTACACCCCATTATCATATGGCCGCCCTTGAACTTTCCAAACTGCAATGTTTGCTTCCTCGTTGAAACAGTGTGTGCTAAAAGAAAAATAATACTACCCACACCACACCATACCAGTCACCATACCCTGTCACAGCTGAGTCCATCAGGTAGAGCGTGCGTGTGTGTTCGATCGTTAATGTAGCCGCGAATTCTCGAAATTACAATTTCCATAAATTATTCTCTCTTCACTAAACAAACCAACCAGAAGCAAGTTGAAACAATTCAGAGCTACAGCAGCGATTGGTTCCCTAGCAACAGCATCCTGCGATTTCTTGCCACCATCGGACGGAAAGTGTCAACAAAGATGTCAACGTCCATCAACAGTGACAGTTTATTGTACGTTTAATTGTGTTGTGTATAATTTTGCCTTTTTTCTGTTCATTCACGCATTGCAAAATTGTTCCGCATTGAAAAGGAATACAGTACCACTCCTCCCTCAACAACTTCCACCAACAATGCGTGGATAAGGGACGTAGGAAGAAGAGGCGAGGAGGGAAAGGGGGAGGGTGATGTTCCCTTATGCACCACCGCAACAACACAACACGGCACACGGAGAGAAAGTGGAGCAACGCAAAAGTGAAACGGCCACGAAAGAAGCGAAAAGAAAACAACGGCGGGGTCACCCGGTCCTCCACAATAGCCACCCAACGGGTGTTGCACCGAACCCCACCAACCATACCCGCTGGCTGGATCGACGCTTGTTGTTCGGCATGTCTGTCAAAATCAGCTGCTCCATTACTGAGGAGTGGTCAATGGGAGCGCAAGCGGAGATTGTCAAAGATTGCGGCGTGTGTAGCGTCGTTTATTCGTGTGTGTATAGGTGTCGATGAGCAGATGCGTAAAACTACGGAGAAGAAGAAATAGTACTACAATTACTGCGCAGATGCCCATTGCGCACTTCCGGTAAGCTGTGGTGTGTGTGTATGTGTAATTTTGATGTTGTTGTTGGTATGTGTGTGTGTGTGTGTGTGTCTGGAGGGACATGAGTGTCTGGTGTACCACCAAAATAACATAAACCGAGTGAAGCGAAAGATGACATATTTCTGTACTATTGCAAAACTTCATGAAGTTGTAAAAACTTGCATTATCAAGATGATCTTACAATTTCTGATTTTTTATATCTGATTAATTAAGCTTTTCAACAACAACACAAATATAAATCCTTCCTGTTAGCTGAGTGAAAAACGAACGACCTAAAAAATTGCTCCGGTCGTGCATTTCCGGTCCATAGAATAGACAGGGCCCATGGCTGCGCTACTGCGCTCCAAAACATCACCGGTGAATGTAATACCGTAGTGTGTCCTTTCACTCTACGTTCTCACCACACCGCACTGTAATGCTTCGCCCTCTTCCCGGATCTCCACCACACGTAGCGGTTGTGCAATCGAAGAACAAAATTACAAAACTGCATTCGTGTGTGCACCACCCGAGTTTGCAACTCGCGTATCTGTCCTCTTCGTCAATGCGCCAAATCTCAGCTGCGGCCACTCGAGGCCCACGAAGTCCTGCTCTCGTTCTGTACACAGCAAACCCACATCTCTCTAACCTAACCTACATAGATACACACACACAGAAGTGGACAACCGCTCATGTTTCGATTCGTGTAGAGTACACGTCACTCTGTCCACGACAGCACTTTACGAATAAAAGCAAAATCTCTTCCACACATTTGGGAGATAATGTAGACCAGCCGCGGCGTGATATGGACAATGAACACACACGCAAAAAAAAACTCAAGTACACATTACAACACTACACAACGTGTCAAACAACAAAGTGGACTTGCTCTGTGTTGTGTAGTGCGCGGCACAGTGTGGAAACGCAAAGCCCCTCGAATTGCACGAAAGCACTCAGCTAACGAGCATTCTCTATTGCACTTTTACATTAAACACGCACACACACCCTCACATCACATATAGGACACATCTACGCACATGATGCGCAACCTTTCTCTCGCTCTCTTGCATCCGATGCATAGTGTAGTAATTGCATTCTGTTGCCATCCTGTCTGTTCTGGAACAATGTTGACTTAGGGAGATGCAAAAGATTAAGCGAGTAAGCGGAAATAATAAACACTCGCACTGCATGTTTCATAACTATTCCTTTCAGTATCTTATCTATAGCTTCCAAATCCAGCCATTAAAACGGATCTTATCTGCGGAGGATCACATCGGATCAGAGGTTTGGAAGATAAGCCCAACCCGAAGGGATAAGCAGATAAAGAAGACCTACCCAACGGATTACACCACTCGGATTGTTCTCGGTGCTAAATTTGCTTATATTGAGCATTCCTTTACCATCCTCAGCATGTTCCTCTTTCGCTTTAGCGGCACTACAGAAATGATTTAAAATAAACGATTAACTCATTTTGCTAGATCCTCCTCACACCAACCTCCTCCTGCTCATCCGCGGAGTGACATTCAAGGACTTAAACTGTTGTATACCACCACATCACCCCCAGAACCTCCAACCGTTCGCTGCTCACAAGCTTGCAGCAGCAGGCAGGAAAACGTCCGAACAGCGCGCCACTAAACACAAAAACCTGCCACCCCACGCGACATGGCATTGAAAAATATTCCACGGCGTTTGAGTGAGAAACCAATCCGGCTTTAAAATCGCGTTTGTTCACACAAATTCCCCAATACGAAGTGGCGGCACCCAACCCATTCAAGCGACCACCACCACACGACAGCCAGCGAATGATATCGACAACTGCCAACAAAAAAGGCTTCGGTAAACATTTATCAATCGCTTCAATTCAGGTGCGCGTTTGTGCCACAACGACGGACACAACAAGCTGCAAGGGTTTGCTAAATTTGACTGACCTCGCGCACCCAAGCCGTTGCCCAAGCTCAGCTGGAAGGTGTGCCTCGAATTATGCATTTTATTTAACCCAATTTATGATGAGTTAACGAGCTGGATATATCCAAACTTTAAAGGCACCTAGTAGCTCGAAGGACCTCAGAATATTATTTGCGCAAAATTCCACTCCGTCTTCCGGTTGTACGGTCCGGTTCCGATTGTACACAGAACGCGGATTCGCGGCAAAGTGAATGTGTTTTTGGCACCACATCATCACAATGCGCCGATCGCCTGTGGACAACCGTTGCATTTATTTTTGCACTGCGAACACCATTCGCTCGGGAGAAGAATGCTGTCCAAACGTTTACACGTTTCACTTCTATTAAATCTTTGCATTATAATTACCGATCTCTCTCTCCAGATGTTAAACTGCTCCTATATTGGAAGATCCAATCAGTCAAAAGAAAGCCAGAAATGGCAGTCCTTTATAGGTCCTCCTCTTGAGGATGCTATGTCGGAACAGAAGAATAACATCTTTTACCCAACATTTTTGGCATGGGAAAATATTATTCACATAATTCTGACCTGCATTGTGTTGAAACCTTCAGAATGTATTCGGTTGATTGAACATTTGTTTTATCTGCTTCCGGTGAAACTTTTCCCCTGGCTCTTGGATGTTACATCTTCTTTAACGACACAAAAACCGCAAGAGGTCCAAGGCCATAACCAGATAGTCAATCCTGCGTTCGGAGGATTGGTCTGGATGGGATCTTAGAAAGGTCCTGTCGTGTAAAGACCGGCGCCGGTACCAATACATTGTCGCTGTTAACCCAATTCGTAATTCCAACCCATGGGCCATCGTCATATTCCAACAGTTGCCCCTCTCTGATAGCATTTTGATATGAGCAGCTGCGGAACGTTCCATATCAGGCCAACGTTTTGCCGTTGTCTGGACTTCGACATAGAGCAACAAGAAAAGAGTTCAGCATAAGAGAGTAGTACAACAGTCGTCGTTGGAACAAGCATTTCCATTTGATAACAAGCATACATTAAATAAAGCTCGCTTTGGCGATCTACTTTCATGCAAGATCTTTTCCACAGTCCTTTCTCACATCACTTCCTAATGCACTGAATACTTGGGCATTGTTTTTAGAAGGTTGTTGTATACATTTTCTCACAAAAATGCTGCTTTGTTGCTCCGGCATGTTTACACTCTCTTTTAGATGAAACGATCTTCACCCAAACCAAACGATCTTCACCAAAAGCGACTGCTGTTTGTGTGCAGCAGGGCCAACGTTTTTCGCTTCTTGATTCGAAACATTCACGTCCGGTTTGGGTCAGTGTTGTATTCGACGCCCAAAGTAAGCACCAAACGCGGCCACAAAAGGCCCATCGTTCAAGCTTCGATCATCTGCGGTTAGAAGCTGGTAGTGGAAAGCGCGAGATGATGCTGTGCGTTTCACCTTCGCGCTGATGATACCTTTTTTTTTGGAGCACACACGTACACGCGTACAAAACATTGTACACTAAAAAAAATCCCTCCACACAATCGCCTCTATCTGTGCCGCCTGTTCACCACACATTATGCTAGCGATGTACTATTTCTGTACCACCGTACTACTACCAGCAACATCTCTCAGCAGTGACCAGCTGCTGGTCAGTGAGAGTTCAAAAAATGCGTCTCGATGGACAGCTGATGTTGTTGTTTTTATTTTTGCTGGTCTAATCTTAAACTGACACTCAACCGACCCGTCCGACCCGTGGTGGCCCGTTGCGTATTGCACAGGAAAGAAACCACGCTTGGAACGTTGGGCACGCCTCGTCGGACGTGGTGGAGTCTTCGGTAGAGTGGAACGAAAAATCGAAAGTTCTTCACCATCCACCCGAATTATCGTTCATTAATACAGCAAAAGATCGCCCTACAAACGAAAAAAGGCACCGCGCATACGCCACACACGCAGACATTCACCTTCAAAAGTAGGAAACGTTCAGTTTGCTATATTGAGGTTTCGCTCACTTGTACGGTGCGCGCGGCACGGTGGCACGTTAGTAGACATGCGAAATGCAATCCAAACCGGAAGCTGCCTGTTGGCCGGTAGGGGAAAACAATTTGAACACAAAAAAACAAAAAAAAAAAAAATGCACACTCACACGGCATCATCCGGTGAACGTTGTTTATTAAGCAAGTCAATCAAGCGCAGCTCGATTATCTTTTTAGCCCTGGTCGTGATACTACTACTAAGCTTTGTTGGAGGATTGATCTACCGTGCGAGAAAATGATTTACAAATCTCTTCAGGAAAATTGATTTTTTTATCAAATGAATAAGAATTTAGCTCGAAAAAGGATTGGTTTTTCCTTCAAACAGTAAAACCACCCCACATTTTGAATATAATATGGGTAAGGATTGTACAGTGCTTCCATTTAAACAGTCAAATCCATTGGAAACTAAAAATTTTTCTTCTAAAAATCCTCTACTCTACGAAACAAAAAATACCCGATATCCTATCAGTTTTTGATGCGTTTAATTAACTACATCATCTCAGACGTCTGAAGTTATTATTTTTTTAATTGAAAATCTGTTTATATTTTCCTATAAATGAAAAATAAACCTACTCAAATTTACAGATACTCGTAAATGGTTGCGGAAAGTATCTGATTTAAAGTTCTGGTCCGGATTTCCGGATCCATCCTTATATGTTTGATAAGCACAACAAACAAGCACCAACCACGTCATGCAAAAACCACCGAACGATTCGACACTTAGCACCCTTTTCTACCCAGAATTCAGTTAAAATTTGCACAATCACACTTTTGTTTTGTCTTCCAAATACGAGTTCCTACAATATTTCGTCTTTAAACGTAAGAAAATAATGTAAAAACATCTACATATTGCAAATCGCTAAGCAATTGTCTCTCATCTGAAATTATGGCGTAGCTGTTCACCTCCAAAAACCAGCTGTCGATTTATCAGTTCGTCTATGTACCATTCTCCCGAAATCCGATAAGCCTTATCGCATGGGCAAACGCACAAGTAACCCGGTGGCAAGGCAAATAAAACCAAATCAACACCCGCTTAAGGTCAAGAGAGCACAGTAAATAAGATACGCAGGAGAGTTGAGTTCTTCGCCACCCACCGGAAGGACGACTTGAGGACAGCTCGTAACGGCGGACGCAATTTCGTTCGAGACGAGAGCGACGAGTGTGCGATTGCGCAAAAATTGCGTCTCAAAAATTAAGTAACGCGGAATTTGTATGTGCGCACGCGGCTCGCGTTGCATACGCGCATAGGCAAGAACACATACACGACCGTACACAAACCGTTCGCCGCACATGCTGAATATTAACGCCAGCAAACGCGCCCTGCGATGGGGCAATCGTCAATCTTGCTTCGCGATCATTCCTCCAAAGCGATGTTGTACGGACGGGAGCCTGTGTCTCCGGGGCTGCAATACGGTTGCACAGTGCGAATGCAACGAAACACTGTCGATCACAGACTCGGCGTTTGAGAGATGTTTCTATTCTGGACGCATCCAATTGGAACACCGTCGTCCGGGTGGGAATGATGTGGTCGTCGAATGGTCAGTTTTAGAGCATTTTGTACGTTTCGTTTCGTTTGACGTTGGCACACAAGCACACCAACAGCAACGGATAATCAACGTTATTGCGTGTGCGTGACTTATTTCGCTTAATGCGTGTGTTTTTTTTCCACTGAGTACGTGACTAACCCACGCTAATCACGCATTTCCAAAGCCACATTCAAACAAACGTCAATCAGAGAAGGCCGGTTTGGTTGGTGGGTTACGGAATCGGTGCGATAGCTCGCTGCGGCTCGCACTGACCAAGACAGTTTTTGGGGTCTACTGCAAAGCACGCAAAATGCACATTCAAACACCCACTGCATCGAACGCAAGCGAATATCTTTGTGCGTGTATTGGTCCCAAGTCCAAGTCTGCCATGTTTCTCTCCATCGCTCTAAAACAAACATTTCACACCTCATCGTATTACTGCGTTGCGCCGTTATCACTTGACAGGGTGCGGTAATTTTCCATTCAATTGCCGTTCAAACAGTGGATCTAATAGCGGAAAAGAAAAGAATATTACAGGTCTGTCTGCTATGTACGGTGCGCTCTCGACGTCGGATTTCCCAGAACACCGAATCCAGTTGAAATTTTGATCAACACAAAAACACCTGTTTGTCGCGCGAAATCAACAACACATTTATCGCAATTCGCAGATGATGATTATCCTAATCATTTCGTTTGGTAGTTAACGTCTGCTGGACGCAAACATTAAAGTGTAATTTAAGAAGTTGCCTAACCACAGTTACAATAGTGAATGGTATTTCATAGCCTCTTTCTTCAGAATTCAATCGAAGCAAGATTTAAACTCTCCACTACTGGGGTCTTCTACGATGCCTTAAGTTCATTCATAACCAAGAATTCCTCTTATGCTTGAGTTCAATAAATTAATGATCAGTATTTATCACTACCAGTAATCTGTCAAACCGGTATCTGTCAAACTGAATATTATGTTTTGTTATGTCAAACTTTTAAAAAGTTAACTAGTTTAATGGGTTAACTTTTTATAGTAAAATATGGAAAGCATGACCTAGCCGAGCTGGACTGGTGTACTTTATTTGATCATTTGTGGAACAGAGATGATCACAACTTTTATGAACTTCATTTCTCGTGTTTTTGTGTGCATAGAAATCCTATCTCGTATAAGCCTTCAAAAATGCATACATAAAAACTGGTAGAAGGTATCATAGAGATCCCACCATCAACATTTTTATTCCTAAACTCGACATTTCGACGTCAAAGCAGACTCATCAAATCCCACACTGGTATCTTCCGTTCGCTCGAGAGAAAAAAAGGTCAACTTACGATGCTGCATCGAGCGGGGTTCAAAACATATAATGCCGATCAAGAAGGCAAACCAGTTGCTATGGTGATGAAGCTGAAGCAAGCAGTTGTATAGCTAGAGCGGAGCAGGAGACTTGCAAAAACAAGAAATAAATCAGAATGTTGATTGAAGGTAACCGCAACCTGCTTTGATTCCACAGAACCACACCAACGAGTGGAAACATTATGAACGGTGTTTTTGGGTTTGGGCTACACAAGTGTGAATTGGCACATGAATCCCCAATGTTTGAACTTACTACCCCGCACCCAAACGATAGCTTGATATCGTCAACTCTTCTTACCGTCTGGAGGCGCATGTACTAACACACACACATGCATCATAGCAAGCGAACCTGAATTGATCGAAGATCGCTTTTCTGTTGCACGGTGCATGGAGAGCGGATGCTGCACATAAATCCAGGCTGCCCTTTACGACTTTGTTCTTCGTTCTCTCTCTCACTCGCAATGCATTTTTCCGCTTGCTGGCGAGTGCTTCAGGTTGATGGACTTTAGTTGAACACACAAACAAATCGGATAGGAGCTGTAGAAGGGCAATAGCTGTTCCCTTTGTGTATGCATCGTGTACTGGAAAAGGGCTATCTCTATGCCAAAAGTTGCGAGGTATAGAGGTTTTTCTTCACCGAATCGCTTTCGATTTGGGAACGGTGCCGTTCCAATCCCGCTCTGCAATTGTGTTTACACTCTTTGTCCTGTCTGGTGGGTGGGCGTTGCATACCGAGTGTCGTCGCGTATGAAACACGGCGCAGTGTTACGCAACAATTTGCCGAGGATAAATATTGAATGTTTTCACCGACCATTAGAAGGTAGGGTTTGCTGGCCCAAACCGGAGCTGGATAGGAGTGAATGGGACAGCAGACCACCACGTCAGTTTAAGGGTTTTTACGAGAACGTTTGTAATTTTGGACGATCTACACAGTAGCGGAGAAAACAAAAGCAACTGACAACAGTTTACACGCAGGATTCATTAGAAGGCAATTCCTTTGACATGTCCTTTTCTGCACCCCACGAACCATTAACATTTTACCGTTTGTTTACAATTTTTAATGGGTTTAAAAGTTACAACCGGCAATGTATCCATTCCAATGTGACTGTTCTGTCGTGAACATTAGATTTAGATTTTTTTAAACAAACTGAAAATCCTCTCATGTGGATAGCAAGAACGACAAATTAATGCTAACATATGGATAAATAACTCTAACACCTTCAAAATGTCTTCTTGCTTGTTTCCTTGCTCTCAATAACTCCATAAGTTCTTTGGTGGAAGGGTTTTGCAATTGCTCCGTTAGCAATTGTACAATGTTCAAAGTTATGGGATTCCAAATCATAAACTATTGACAAATCCGCTAACGATTGGTTCTCTGATGGTTCTCTGATAACGTTCAAGAATCCATGAATTTATTCAGGGGTTTACGAGTTGCACTTGTTTTGTCTAATATTGTAATTTTATCTGCATTACACTGTGGGAGTGGATTGCTCTGGCGATTGTAACCATGGATAAATGGCTTTAGTCACAGCCTGGTGCTAATCCTTCTTTCCAAATACAGCGCTGTAAGCCTCTTTTTATGCGTTAATTTTTCGCTACTCTAATACAGTATTGCAAGGAAACTATTGCTTATGTTCTCCACAATCCCGATTGGTGTGGGGGCTTAAGCCACATACACACACACACATACACTCTAACCATTGTTACGACGAATATGGCTTGTTGCATTATTAGCCTAGGAAAATGCAAAACGCTTCCCCACCCACCCAGCACCAACGTTTCCCCTCTGAGCTGGTGGGGCTTGTAGTAAGCAGACTAGTGGGTAGCGCAACAAGCGCGTTGTTCCCAGCCAACTTGGCAAAGAGAGTTCGATGACGCTTGGAAGCGGATTTGGCGATTTCATTTTCACTTTCTATCGACAGTAGTGTGACGGAATGGGTGATGGTAGCGGTCGGGCGCAACGCCATACGATCCGTGCCCGCCATCGTCGTCGTGGTTATTTGGAAGCCAAAACCAAAAAGGAGGAAGAAACACACATTATTACGCACATACGAAAAACCTTCTCCTGCGAAACATTCACAGACACATAGGGACGTACGGCCATCTTCAAACACTGGTTTACTACGATTTTCTGTTTTCACTTTACCAACTTTTACACATTTTGCTGCAGCGATCAAAGGCAGCGTTGCCAATACCTAAACAAACGAAACAAACTCGCTGGGATGCGCTTTCGTCGCAGTGCCTTTTTTTGCGGTCGTAGTAATCTCCAAAAACAGACACACGGTTTATATGAGGAAAGTTCAATGCGGAAAAGGTATTGTATAAATGAAACAAACAAGAGGTAAGAGTGCCATTGTTTGTGTCATGTGATTTCAAACCAAATCGTCTCCGACGGTTGTAAAAAAAAAAACCTCATCACAAATCGTTTGTGACATTAATTTTGATACAATCGCTAGACATGTCTACAGCTGGGACGTTTGACGTTTTTTCTTCAAGAGGTCAGAACAACTAAAATAAAAACCATTTAAATGACTGGTTGCTATTAAGCACTTTTGAACACCCTTTATACGATGAACTTGAAGCGACAGCATCAGCGAAGTTCCTAGCCCAACAACCTATTGGGACGGGAAGCGTATGTTTTGTTGGAGTATGCCACGTACGCACAGAAACCTTTCCGTCACCATTCTCATTAAAATGGAGTTGGCTTTTGGACGAATTCTAGCATAAACAATGGTGACTATACAACACAAACAATGCAGCAATCAAGCGCACTTACACAAACGCTCGCACACATACACAATCACTGTTTCCTCCCAACTTCAATATCGTTATTCTACGGTTCCTTGGAGTTGCATTTTTTTTCTCTCTCCCTCTCCCTCTCTCTCTTTTCTCTTTGGCATCAAACGCAACGCAAAAAAGGTCATCAGCAGCAAAGTTTTCGCACGCCACACTATAGTTGTGTTTCTCTCGTTTAATTGTTCTTCGGCACGCAACAATGAAGCAAAGCAACTGCAACCCACCATTGGGTTTGGCCGCAGCAGTGACCGTTGTTTCACCACAAAACCCGTCCCATGTCGTCTGGTATTGTGACGTTGATGGCTTTCCCAGCGACAAGGGTGGTTGTTCTTGGGCTTGCTCAACAACGGTAGTTGTGCTGCTAATACACACGAAAATTGGAACTCCAACTTAAAACGGCATTAGACGATACAGTGAAATTACAAAACGCGATACACACACACACACATACACACACTTTTTCGTACCTCGCTTGCAATCAATACACAATGGAGCTCAAGCAGACATTAAAAAAAAACTCCGCGAAGGTGTTCAACAATCACGACCGTACAGCTTACGAATGGCAGCCATAACTGAGCGACAACGACGGTGGAAAAACAGTAAACGGTACCCACAAAACTGGTACGAGCATTTTCCACTTCTCTCTATATGCTTCGTTTGCCACGTTTGTATGAGTGGTTGTGTGCGTGCGCGGTCCGTGTTAGGTTAGTGTGTTGGTGCCATGGAGAAGGACAGAGACACCCTTCCCCCTAGCGTTGCATGATCCACCTGCATCAATTCAAACAAACCTTTGCATACGCGAGTAACACTACATTCTTTGTTTTAGCACCGAGTGTGAAGTTGTCATTATATAGACACACATACACACACACACTTCTACAACTCCCGACAGAGAATTACAAATTTCCCCCGGAACGCCGTCTGGGTTATTTAAATCATTCGTTAATGAATTCCTTTAAAACAGGCCCCCACATCGTAAAAGCAGTAAGAACAATCATACGAACTTACAAAAACGTAAACTTTTTACGTTATTTTACTCAGCAGTCCCTTCGTTTTACGCATACTCGATACACACACCACCTCATGCTTGCATGTACGACCCACACACATGCGCTCATATGTTCACTGCGGCGTTTTTTGTTTCATTCTGTGCCCTTTAATGCTACCTATCGCTTCCTTTATCGCACTTGCTCTCTCTCTCTGTTCATCGCGGTCTATAAAAGGCAATAGTTGCGAAGCAATAGTACGGGATACAAAAATACAATACACGCACACTACCATCTCGTGCTTTCTAGCACCACTACTAGCGCGTGAAATGGTTTACATTTTTACACATCTATTTGCGTTATGTTTGTTCCCATTTTTCTGCTTTTGTCCAATTGTTCTCTCTACCAATACGAACAGACGATTATTGATTATGTATACCTGGTATTCTTCATTCTTAAATCTCTAACTTTACCACATTCCATATCAAATGTTTGGTCAATATGAAGTTTTTAGCTTAAAAAATACTAACTTTAAATAAACCGTTTGTACAAAATGAGAATAAAATCATTCAAAAATATTTTCGAACCTTCATATTACAATAATACATAAAAACAATGAGGATAATCGTCAATGGAGAAGGTAGAGTAGCATAATCAGCATCATAATCATCACAGGGCTACAGATGCGTATGAAAAGAATAATTGTAAGAAGAAATCAACGAACAGCTAGACTATTTTCCCGAGTGTAGGAAAACAAAACAACTAACTTTACATTGGTAGTAGTTACATCACGGTATCTCATACATAGCACTCAAAGTGTATGGCTGCTCAGATAGCACACAACACAAACACACTCATCCACCGTTCATCCATTTCATATGGCTAAATGTGTGTGTGCGTGTTATTGTTTCGTTGGTTGGGAAAAATGAAATATAGTTGCTTCCACCAAAAAATCGTTAATCCATGTTCCGTTTGTTGAGCTGATCACAGAAAAGGAATCGGAATATAAATTTGTTTTTTAAATAGAAACGGAGGGTGTACTGCATCTCCCACTTCCATTTCGTATCACTTCTCCTTCTTTCCAGTTCCTGTACGGATCGATGAAATCTTTCCGTAATGCAACCCATTTTACAAAGCCATCTTTGTCGAGTGCTTCGGGCCAATGTAAGGGTTATTAATCAACCGTTTATGGGGCCCGGTACAGTATTAGTAGCTGCGCCAGTCTTTACACGGCAGGACTGGTCCAAAACCCCATCCGGACCAATCCTTCGTACTGCCTTCCGGCTACGGGTATATAAAGTCACAGAAAGCCAGAAATAGCAGGGTCTTAGAGACCTCTTGAGTTTTGTTGCGTCGATAAAGGAAGGAATCAACTGTGAGTATAGTAGATTCAACCTGAGTAGGCTATTTGGAGATGCAATTCTTCCACGGAACTCTGCGTGTATGTGTGTGCTGGATAAATTTAATTGATGAGATGAAATGCTCAGAATCAACTTCAAGCGAAATTTTCACATTTTTACACCGTGTTGCATTCTTCATTATTGATGGCTGTTAGCGTTAAAATGATCCGTTGTTGTACTTGTCTTCGTTTTAGCGTTTTTATACTGTGTTTCAAACAATTCAACAAAATAACCTTTGTTTGTTTTCCCTGGGCAAGGAATTAACGACATACCCGCGAGTAGGTGACAATTAAGGGTTCTACTAATCCCCCCCTTCACAATTATGCTTTCTCTATCGCGTATAGCAAAGAAATCACTAGAAGCAATGGTAATTCCGCCGCTCACACACAGCTGCTGATTGCTTCGTAACATGACAAAATACACACCGATATTCACCAATGCACACGCGACGAACATGACGAACGATCACACAACACTCACGGTATCCCTTTTCTCAGGCTGGTGGTGGTGTTTGGATGCTGACGGTAATGTGATGGGTTGCTGTGTTGCTATTGGTTTTACTACCAATGTGTGTACTATACACAACCATCATCATTTCGTGCGCTACCACTACAAATCTTGTTGACTCCCCACGTACTGTGGACTATGCGGCGAGACGAGGACGTAACGCAGCCCACATCAACCAATGATGAAATGTGGCTGAGGGGTGGCTGGCAACCCCCAGGGGGTGAAGGAGGGCGAAAGCGGATCACAATCGGAACGTCGGTTCCGTCGTCGTCATCGCCATTCCCTCACAAAGCAACCCCATGAAGGAGAGCCATCGTGTCGTGGGGCACGGAGCGAGATAGAAGACCCCTTCATCTAGCAGTAGAGTGAGCACCAACGCACCATTCACAGCTGACAGAGAGAGACGGTCGCTTCGTAAGTGAAGAGCAGAAGCGAAAAAGCGAGAGAAAGATTACGAGCAACGCAGGGCAAAAAAAATTACTTCGAGAGCTGTCCACCATAGCGAATTTTTTGCTTTATACGGACCACTTTTTTGGGTGACGATTTTGGACACTTCCAAACACTTTTGCTACCGTACTCGAGCGTTTCCACACGGGGCACGAGCTTACGTGCCGTTTAAACACAGTTTTAATTACCTGATACGCAAATATGCAAGGTAAAAAGCAAAGATTTTCAGCCAGGAAAATCGTACGAACGTCCGCGGAAGATGGAAAAATACCCAAGTGACGAATTTTGACAATCTTCGCGTTGTGGCCGAACCGTCAAATGCCAACTGAAATGTCATACACTTCAGATTACGACAGCGGCAATTGAATTTTTCCTACCTTCTAAATAAAGATGAAAATTGCCTCGAATGTAGTTCATTAGTCAGTTAAGTTCTTTATTAGTGTATTTGTTTGCTATGCCTGTTCTCGATTTAGTTATCGCTATACAAATTTTAGTTGGAGGCGTTGTTGTTGTTGTTGTGCTATGTTGCAGAAAACTCATGTGTAACCAGTAGTACCTGAATGGGAATACCTACTTGACCTTAGACATATGCAATCAGTTGTAGGATTCCAATTGTGAAAGTCGTCGACTTTCGATGAAATATTGTGCAGTGCGTATGAAAAACAGGATAAGAGATAGGAGTATAATCTGACGCAAGATTCTTGTGAACTGCTTAAGTGTAATTTGGTGTACTCATGTTAAAATGATATGTCGCCGCATATGAGCATCACAGTCCAGGTGGGAGCTGAACGCAAACAGGACGTGTCGTATATTTTTTGGAAACATTTCATTCGTGATATCTGACCAAGGTTCGGGATTATTCAACTACAATGAACACATATCTAAAACACGATGCAGATGTCCAGATCAGACAAATGGCTATCTCAGACTTAGAGACGAAGCCACTAAGGCTCAATGCCTGTGAAAACCTAAAATAACAAGAATTGCTCTATGTGACTTGGAATATGCTTTGCCGAATAGTTTTTTTTTGTGGGAGCCAACGTTACATCCAAGCCAAGGCATCTCGGGTGATGTGAAATTTGACAAATTTTTAAACTAAATGAAATAAAATTAACAACGTCCACCAATTGGGAGAAACCCTCTTTTTAAACATCTTTGAGTTTGCGTACACAACGGAATTCTGTTGCATAGCCCTGTAACCGGGCCGATTAGCTAGTAAACGAAGTGCTAAAGGAAATTCAACTTTCGCTGTATTGTGAATTTCTCTGGTGCATATTCTCCGCGTAATGGCACGGATACACGCTGAGAGCTCGAGCGAGGTGAGAGATTTGAGAACTCAATTTTCAACGCTTGAACTGCCATCATCAGCTGACTGCTTGTTTGTTTCTCAAAGGATGTTGTAAACAAATATTTTTTTACTGAAAAATTTCAGCGTCGCACCACTCTTATTCGGGTGCTGTGTGTTCATTTCTTCCCTCACGATTAAAAAACAAGAACTTATCGGGCAGGTACCGATCGGTAACACCGGCATCCGGCACAATAGATATGCAAGATGATACAATTGGGGCTGGGAGCTTCAACACAACATATATTTGCGTGTGTGGTACAAATCCTTAGCAGGAGCATTGCAATGCAAAGTGGCTTAGAAGATGATGGCCGGAACCTCCACTTTTCAAAACATAAACAAACAGCCGACCGCCATTTTGCTTAAGCGTTTCCTTTGGCGTTTGAAGCGTGTAACTGTCAAAATCCGGGGCTGAGCGATCTCTCGCCTCGCTCGAGCTCTCAGCGTGTATCCGTGCCATAAGAGTCTGGTCGTATGCTGTACATTCTCGAACGAGCAATAAACAATTCCATTAATAATTTTCAAATTTGCGCTATTCTGCCACTGAACTTGCGTTGGTACTGTTTGTTGCTTGGGAGATTGAAGCGCCACGATGCGGATACTAGTGAAAGCTGTCGTTGTCGAGCAGCTTCGATATTTCGAATATTTTTCATGCAGCACAGTGGTGGACCCTCATAAAAACCTTCAATGTGAGAATTGCTTACAAACAATCAATCCCTCTCAAATTCATACTGGTTTCTGAAACTATAGATCGATGTCTACAATTTTATAGAAAGTTATTGTTTTTTATCCAAAAATGACCATTCACTATGGTAATGTCATACAGTCACAGATCGAGACCGCAGCGCTTCGCATTGTGCGGCTGCTACGCGAATTCGTGCTTTTTATTTACAAAGAAAAACTTCAACCCAATGTGAAAGCTAGCAGCAGAAAGGAGCACGCAAAATTATTCGTCTCTTCCTACTGCACGAAGCGGTCGCGGAAATTCGTACCACGCGTCGAATATCGCGGGTTTGACGCGTTTGCCCAGCGCCCAAGTGATCTTTTGCGGAAGTATTTCTTCTCACTCACGGTCGTACGTTTATTGGTGAACGGAGAGCAAAAAAAATAACCCGAACCCGTGCCCAATCTCTATGCGTGCTCGTGTGCATCTGTGTGTGCGGTAAACAAAACATTTGTTTTGTTTATCAGCTCATTCCGAAAGAAAAGATCCAGGTCCGGGCCGTTACTCAGCGAACGGATTGCTGCGTAGCAGATCGAGCGAATTCCGTATTTTGCGTATTGCCCTCGCGTGTCGTCATCGGTTCCGTTTGCGGGCGGTGTTGGTGCGGATCGCGTACCATTCCATTGACCCCACGTGCGCACAGCCATAATTCGCGAATCCTCCGTGGCACCTTAGCTAGCAGCAGCAGCAGCAGCAGCACCCAACCCAGGGTGTTCCATAAAAACCTATCTCTACTAAAACTGCGTTGAATAGAACGCGTGTGATACGGGTTTCCTGTGCCACATCACGACACCGTCAGCATCATTGATCGCATCGTGTTTCGCATACGCGTTCCTGCTTCCAAACCGTCATCGTCAATGTACAGCAGCAAGGATGAATTGCGAAATACTGCCGCAGGACATCCAATCATTATTGGAATACTTCGCCAAGAACATGTACCGCGCGAAGGATTGTGAAAATGTACGTGAATACGGTAGTATAGTTACGGGATGTTGCGCTCCATACACGCAGCACTTGTCAAGGGCAAGCAGAGGCATAGTATAGCGGAGCTGCAAAATATTTACAAAAGAAGGTCGCAAAACAGTTACCCTGTACTAGAGGCCTATGGAAGAAGCCCCTACAGTAACCAGCCATAACCTATTCACCCATATTCCGCGTGACGTCGACGTTTATCGCACGCCCCGTCTACTTGATCGCTAAGGCGGTGGTGGTGGTTTTCCATGTGTACATACTTGTTTTGCTTGCTAGCAACCACCCCGTGTCGAAGTACATTCCGCGATAAGCGGAACCAACCCTACGCGAAGACCTTGCTGGCGCCACCGTCCTTGTACACGATAGTCCGCTTTTGTCGCTGTATTGGTGATCCCACGGGAATTAGCAGCAAATTTTGAATAACATTAAACTACACACGTGGATGAAATGGCCAGGGAAGATGATGGTGATGCTGGGAGAGACTAGAGGGATGCTTTACGTTGTGAAATGTTGTCAGATTTGTGATGCACTCGATCAAAGTAGCCAGATACGCGCACACATTTTCGCGCAAAGAAATTCGCTAATTTGTAACAACAGCACTTTTGTTGTCCTTTTCCATCTTGTGTACTCAACCGTTCAGGGCACATTATTTACTACGCGCTTAAGTAATCCAGCGCGACGAAGGCGGAAGGTGGGAGTGCCTGTAGCGGGGGGCGGAAATCGCGACAGTACGGAAATGATATTCTAGGTTTATTCGCAACATGTGTACGAGCGAGTGTGCGTGCGCGAGTTTGTAGCAAACAAAAGCGAAAACGTAACCGCAAACACAGCCAATAGTGGGAGAAAGGCCACAGACAACAGCAACAATACAACTCCGGGGTTTCTTCTGCTCTTTGTTGCGGGCACTAACCGTGTGCTTTGTGTGTTTGGACACGTTTCGGATTTGTTATTTTTATCCAAAGCACCATCATCACCGATCCACCTTCCCACCTAAACTTTCCCGTGGTTACTTACGTGGTGTATCATCTTCACGGGTGCCATCTTCCTGTGTTACGGCAGGTTGTATTTTGCCCTGTCTCTTCAACCGGTTGCAATTTGTTGCTGCTCGTTCGATTGGATCAAGGTTTTATTAAATTTGTTACTGAAGGACATTATAGTAGGCGATGCCAATAGTATATCGGACTGCGTGTGCTTACCACTGGGAATGTGAAACGGTTTGGTTTAGTTCAAGTTTAGTTTAATTGATTTTTTCGATTAAATAGCGAGAAAACCATTCCAAAACAGTTGTGCAAACAATTCACGAATTTTACGACCATTCTCAAAGCAATCAAACGCATAGAAAAACAATTCAACCTAAGTAGGCAATTCCCTTTAAATCACAGTGCTTGCTTGTGTGTCCGTTGATGCTGTTACAATGATTTTTGTTTACATCGCATTTGATTCTGGTGCGCGGTTAATTTGCAAGCATAACGAGCAGAGAGGTGATTTTAAAACGGAAGGCGTATTTTGTTCCCTTTTGTCGAGAATGAGATGTTTGCAAACATTTCTATTTTTAACATGATTTGTTTCGTTTTTCATGAGTAACATTTTCCATGCTAAAGAATGTAAAGATATACAATTGACTTGAAGTGCAGGGGTTTTACAACTCAGCATTTACAGGCAGTCCATGTGATGGACATGGTGCATGATATACAGGCAATTCCCGAGATTTACTGAGTTAGTTCATCGATTCTTAAAACATTTATGAATGCTTAAATATTGGCGACTCCGCAGAAATGTATGAACCCTCGTAGAAAGTCTTTGCAATCAACAGCAACAGAGCGATCTTGATTGCAAAAAAACCCACTAAATAATTCACAATATGATCGTTATTTAGGGGATGGGGATCGTTGGCAGTGAATGATTTTACCATCAAATCCATGTACCGATTGTGCAGCTAGAAATGCTAGACAAAAAAGAAATTCGACGGTCTGATATGTTGTAACAAAAGCATTCCCTCACGCAATTGGCCGCAATCGTACCTTTGCACGCGATAAATAGGCAACATCACACACGCTTTCATTCACAATGTTTACTCTTGTTCTCACCACGCACAGGGCAATGACGTTATGCACCGGTGTAACGTACTACTCCAGCAGGACTACAGCGTAATCGAGATAAGCAACACTACCGGTGAACTATCCTCGCACTATCCCAGCACGCTGCTGATACCGGAGTACGAATACAAGAACCTCTCCAGCAGCTCAGGCAATAATACTCAGGCACCAGCCGGCGGTTCCAACAATGGTTTCTCCAGCATTAACGATTTTCTCACCCGTTCGGGACCGCCGACCGCTCAGGCACATCAAGCGTCTCACCAGCAGCAACCACCACCGTCTGCACCATCCGCCGGTCCGGGACAGCAAACCATCTACGAAACGACGTACGATGGTAACAAGCTGCGCGATCTTATTAACAAAGCCCGGTTCGCCCGCTGCCGGGCACGGTTTCCGTTGCCGGTCATACTGTACAAGGGCAAGTACATTTGCCGTTCGGCCACGTTGTCCGGAGGACCGGAGATTTATGGACGGTCCGGATTGGATTACCTCTTCTATAGCCTAGATTCAACAGCTACCTCACCGACGCTCGATGGTAAGTTTACGGCTGTGGGCCGGTCTTTCGCTGATTTTTCGTTTTTAATCTAAAGTGGTATCTTTCTTGCTTTGCAGAGGAAGCATACGAAGCCCGCGAAACTTCACTGCCCGAAGACACGTTCGAAGAACCAATCACGAACAGCGACTGGCAGCTGTTCGATCGGGTTCGCAGCCAGGATATTAAGCTGCTCAAGACGCTAAACGTCGGCACGATAGTGGACTTCATGGTCGAGAAGAAGAAGGTAAAGTTCGGCATGAACGTCACGTCCTCGGAGAAGGTGGACAAGGAGAATCGGTACGCCGAGTTTAAGATTATCTCGCTACCGTACCCGGGATGCGAATTTTTCCGCGACTATCGTGACAATAACTATTCTGGCGAAGGGCTCGTTTTCGACTGGTCGCAGGCGCACGTTGATGCCAATATCGGCGTACCGGACGATACGGTAACGGCACAGCTGCAGATCGATTGGGAAAACTACAAGGATTGGGATCTGGTAAAGATAACGCAAAACTATCTGAAGCTTCTGCTGCGCTATCTGCAGGATAGCAGCTCGGGATTGCTGATACACTGCATCAGCGGTTGGGATCGGACACCACTGTTTGTGTCGCTGTTGCGTCTGTCACTGTGGGCCGACGGTGCCATCCATCAGTCGCTGAGTGCGGCACAAATCCTTTACTTTACAATCGCGTACGATTGGTTGCTGTTCGGACACAATCTGCCCGATCGTTTGAACAAAGGCGAGGTGATATTTTTCTTTTGCTTCTACGCTTTAAAGTATATCGCCGAGGATGAGTATAGCATTTTGGGACAGCGGTAAGTGGATGATGGTTCCGATCTCGCGTGAAAATCAAAATTGTCGTATTGTCCTCTTTCTTCCCCTTTTAGTTATAAAAGCAAACACAGCAGCGGCAGTAGCAGTATAGGTGTGATACGAACCGATAGTGAATCCATGCTGGACGGTATACTGCTTGATGGGGAAAGTAGAGGCTCCAGTGTTTCCCTCAACTCCACTTGCAGTTGTCTGAGTGGTCGAAGCTCGTCCCAGCATGATACGCAAACGTGCATCAGTGTCGGTGCGAACGGATCAGTCAATACGCCCGGCAGCGGTGGTGGGATTAATGTAACGATCGGTGGTTCCAGCATCCATCATCATGCTACGAGCGGTAGCCGTCCGATTGTCGGTGTTCGCAACTCTCATGACGACAGTTTGAATGCAAGCAATGGGTAAGAGAACGTAAAGAAGCGAGTACTTTGAATGGAATAGGTTCAACTATAAACGATGAATCAAAATAGGATTGAGTTTTACTTCTCTTGTGGGGGTCAGAATCATTGGTTATTGTCGCATAATTTAAACGCATTCTAGAAAAGATTCATCTGGCCTTTCACCTGAATTCGTGACATTTTGCTTAATTTATGTTTCTTTTTCTAGTTAGCACAAACATCCTCATTATCAGAATCAACATCTTTCCTTACAGAAGTACATCTTCTTTCTTCTACTTGTAGTATCGTGCAATCTGGCTCTTTTTAAACACGCGTTGCTAAATATTTTCTTCTTTATCTTTTCATTGCTTTGTTTTGTTTGTTCTTCTATTCTATTTCTACCGGTTCCAAAAAAATTCTTCCACCGGAAAACATACAAAACAAATCCCATCCAAAATCATTCCTCCTATAGCAATGGCTGGTTAGCGCATAGTCACGATAGTAATAGCAGTATTGGATGCATATCGAACGATAGTACTACTAATCTCAGTAATCATTGCGCTTGGTCACCGCAACCGAAAAGGTTAGTAGTTATGTGTTTTTGTTCTATCTTTGTCTCTCTCTCCTTTCTTCATTTTCACATCCTTGCAAAATTCGATTCGAGCAGGATTCAATGCTACCTACTATGATGTTGATTGTTGTTCCATTACGAAGTAGCTTTCGTTTAGGTTGCAGTGAATCGTTTTGGAATGTTTTAATGCAATCAATCATTTAGTTTGCATGGTTGCTTTTGTCGCAATGTGCAATGGGTGTCTAACATTTTTCTCTCTTCCTTCTCGGTATGATCTTAGAACTAGTCCCGTCTCGGTGCCGGTGGCGAGCAGATTAAGACAGCGTCAGGAGTCTACGTCCTCGTTGTCGGTGGGTAGTTGGCAGATGATTTCTGGAACCGGAAGCCTTCGTAGTACAGACTCGGCAACGGAACTACATCATGCAGCGCCAAACAACCAGCACCACCAACATCATCATCATCATCATCACTATCACCACCACCACAATCATCAACAGCAACAACACCAGCCACAGTTCCACCATGTATATAGTAATGTTTATGGTAACAATCATGTCGGATGTAGTGGAACAACGGGAGACACGACCGCGACAACGCCTAATGCTAATCAGCATCATCATCACGGCTCGGGACATGCTCCTCCCTGTGCTGGCCCCCATTTGCATCAACAGCAACAATCGCAGGACTCCAGCTGTTGCACGATTCTGGACGATGAATGTTTCAGCTCGTCCTACAGTCACGATTTCTACGCCATGTAAGTTAGACCGGGGTTGGTACGTTGACTATTTTCGCCTATAGTGTATTCTATCAAACCCATGTTTCTCATTTTAGGCGTCGTGAACGATTGAATCAAGTGCGAACATTATTCTACAACTGCTACTACTCGACAATCGCATTCAAATTCAAATCGGTACCGGACTCGGCGCTCGGTAGTCTGCTAGGGAACTTTGCAGAAAAGGTTGGACTAGCCCACCGGACTTCAGTTTAAAGAGAGGTTTCGTACCAAGCGGTTCGGTTCCATATGAATGGCGGTTTATAATGTACCAGTGGCAGATCAAGGACCTCCCTCGTTAGGATCATACCGCTGCATTCGCGCTGCCCGCCTCCCTAAATGCATATAGTCCCGTATAGTAGTTAGGTCAGGATCGTGTGTTTGCGTGTGTGTATACATTGGGTAAGAAAGCGAAGAAAAGCTGAGTGTCTTCCACACGCACGCACCCATACACACTTTGTTGGAATTGATTTGTTTTAAAAATGTCTTCTTTTTTGTTAAACCTTTTCCGTTTAGATTTTGTATCGATAATCTTCGTTAAGCAAAAGCAAGTGTGTAACTCAGGTGAAGTGTTTGCACCCTGTTTAATCTACCAGAGTCGGGAGAAATGAAAGTTGTGGTTTTGTTCTAATAAAGCGCAAAACTGTAACTGCAGAAATTGGTGGTTGTGTTTTCCTGTGTTCTGTGGAACGTGTTCTTCAAGAGCTATAAAATTCAATATATTGAAAATACCAATTATTGCATGCCACGGCACGTCGAAGACATGATAAAAACAATGCAATATTATATTTTCTGCTCAATTAGCGAAAGGGACCAAAAATTTTCAAATTTCTCTTACGCATTGGGAAAAATAGATAAAACTGGCAACACTGACAAACAGGGTCCGATCCAGTGCTGCCACACGCAGTTGTCATTTTACACTCCCTCTGAACGTATCGTGTACATCTTGCAATGACATTGAAACACTGACATGCGAAGAAATGTATGTAAACAATACATACTCAGTGTGTGCAGTGTAGAAGGAAAGATGCTGATCAGCGAAACACAGCCAACAGTGTCAGCATAAACATGTAATGTAGCACATACGCCAGGTAAGAATACTGCTGTGCATTGTAAAAACGTAGCTCCATCACTGAAAAATCTTCTTTTTACCGATAGAAGATTTCTGTAACCAAAATGTCTGATTATCGGCAATGCCCGTTCGATCCACTGCATAAAATCGCGGCAAAAACGTTTGCATCGCATCTCGTCAAGTGCAAGCGCCAACATCCGGATATAAAGCTCGTGACGTGCCATTTCGATACTTCCCACCTGGTAAAGGAGGAGAATCTGAGGGATCACATGAAGACTTGTTCCGGTCGGAAAGAGTTACTGCAGTACAAGGTTATCATTAATAACACGGCTGGCGACAGTAAGGACAAATTACCCGATCCGGCTGATGATCTGATTTACAACACGGCTGAGCCCAGCAAGCAGAAAACTACGGGTGGAAGAACGTTACAAGATGACAGCGAGTGTTGGGATGATTTTGCTTACAAGGCATACGATCCATTGGAAAACTGTAAATCCAAACTAAAGAATGGAAAAGGGTTCATCATACCGAACGCGAATAGGTTTGTCGGGCAGATGCAAAATGCTTCTACTTTAAAAGTAAATCAAGTTCAAGTTGTTCGGGACGATTCGGTAGAGCATCAGGTGGCAGAGGTGGAAAGTTCAGTGGAGAATCGTCATGAAGAGCGACATTACGGTACATTGGAAAGTGGTAGATCAAGCAACCATCGTTCTGTTGATAGGCAAGAACCGCGTTTCTACAAAAGTGAAAGTACTGGATCCGGTTCAAGCAGTAAGAAACCTAAATATAGTGCTAAAGATTTTGGTCCAAGTTCCAGTTCTAGTCGATATGAGGTTCTAGGCGAAACGAGTCACTATACCAAAACAGAAGAGCGATCATGTCGAAACAGAGATCGATCTCGGTCGGATAGTACCAGTAGTAGCGACCGGAAGAGCCGCGTATATGACGGTCATCCTTATCATGGAATTTATGATTCTTCCCGTAGCCGCCAACATAGGGATCGTAATCAGACAGATAGAAACAGCAGCTACAGAGAAGGATATGACAGACATACCGATAGCGACACGAGCGATGGTTCGTACAATTCTAGAAAGCATAAGCTGCAGCCTTACCAGAGATATATGTGATCGCATCAAAACCAATGTCGCAATCATACCGATGATAATCCGTAATCATACCGATTGAAGCTGTTATTTGTAGCAATATTTTAATTGAACGTTCAAATATAGGTACAAATCGAAGAAATATTTCTATTCAATAAATCTATTGCCTTTGTTTTTAAAAGGAACGAATAATGTAAGTTCAATGTTTACTGAACATGAAGATTTTTTGTTCTACAAAGTGTATGAAATTAGATCATACGGCCCTCGGTCGTCATAATGGAAATAAATAAAAAAGGTGTATGAAATTAAGGTCCATTATTCAATATAACCTTATCGGGTTACCCGATAACATTCTTAGCTAATATAAACTAATGCCAATTATCTAATACATCTATTATGAACTGCCTAACTATCAGATTATTATCGGATTATCATTGAATTACCATTGGATTATCATCGGATTATGATCGGATAATCATCGGATTATGATCAGATTATGATCGGATTATGATCGGACTATTATCCGATTATCATCGGATTATGATCGGATTATCGGATTTTTAAATGGGTTTTAAGGTGTTGTAAATCCTTCATATATTAATTGTTAATAACGGACTGAAATATATTCCTTACTTTAACATACTATGTACTTCAAAACTGTCGTATTTCAAAAATATTATCTGAATCAGTGTGTTGCAAACTCACAGAAAATTTGAAACAACTTCAGCATTCAAAGTGCGCAACCTAGGATGAAAGCCACGCTGGTCTATATCTATTTTGCGCTAAAAACTCTCGCGTTTTTTCATTTTGCTCGCGTGTGGACACAGTGTGGAGTTATTTACTGGTTATTTACGAAATTCAAAATAGAATACATCTGGCAACACGGCTGCCACATTTGACGTACTGAAAAATATAATAACAATAGAGCACTTGTGTTCCTAAATCGCGAAGGTGAGTTTCTACCGCAATTTTTCTTAATATAACGCGTTTTAGAGGTGTAAGTAAATCGGGAATAGTTTCTGCACAATCTGTATCAGTTCGAGACAGTTTACTGCAGAAGATTCACTACAAAAAGTTTCAATTTAGCATCACATTAATACATACTTCTGTCAGGAACGTTACATCACAACTGCTTTATTTTGATATTTCACCGAAGAACACAGATTTACATTGGTCGGGACAACATTAAACAAAGTGCACGGTTGGCATTGTATTTTTTCGCCTTTTCGATTCAGTAACCGGTTGAACCTGCAGGCCGCATCATGTCTCTGGGACCATTCTTCCGCTCACCGTTTACCGATCTGACCGCGTCGATGGTCAACTTCCAGCAGTACCACAAGTGTGGCGAGCTAGAGATGGCATCGATCGACTGCTTGGAAGCCTACGGTACCGTGCGTGGTGCGAAGAAGTGTGCTGATCTGTTGGCCGACTTTCAGGAGTGCGCGTTTATGGCGAAGCAGATTGCGCGATTCCGGGTACGTTAAAAAAAAAACTCCACGAAAAGCTTTTCCACAACAAATGACCAACGCTCCGTTTTTACAATTACCGCAGGCTATGCGAATGGAAAGACATCGCCAGGGATGGAATGGTGAACGCAAGGGTGATGAATATTACGCTCCACCACCACGTGTTGATGCCTACTAGAACGTGATTTGGTGCATGAGTTATTCGCCCTATAGAGGAATTCGCATATTCCTTGTAAATTACTATTGAAATACATTCATCCGCTATATAGACAACTAAGCACGTTTTCTGCCACGATCAGATCAGAAATGATCGGTAAGAAACCATCGATGAGAAAAGACAAAGCCGAAAATGCAATAATAACCATTATTAACCGATGTATTTGCTTCATGAATCCGTAAGGTAAGAAAAAGAACATATCGATGAATGCACACAGTTGGGGGAAAATACAGCTGAAACGATAGCTTAAGTTAACCGTTGTTGGCTGCCGTTCTGGACATATCACGGCTATCAATTCACCTGTAGCCTGAGGATCTTAAGGTCTTTCATCGAGGTTATTGTGTATTTTGGAACTATTATATTTGGCCCCGGATCGAACCTCTTATAAGTTCATGAGTACCCGATTTACACGTATTCTTCACTGAATCTTTCAATTTTTGTCAGGGACGCGCTGCCTGATAACACGCTGATTTAGGAAGCCACGAATGTCCTTTCGCAAGTCATCATGAATATAACGGAGTGGATGGCAAGATGTACATCCATCCATTAAGAAACTACACAGTTCATTTCATTTTTAATTTCATTTTTAATGTCTCTTCCTGTTCTTTTCCGTGCTGCTTTCGTGGTATGAATTTTAATGTAACATGCTGCACCAATGTATTTTTTTCAGATTAGAATGAGCTGGATAAGGGAAGGAGGGCATGAAGGGGATAGTGACCAGATCGGGAGCTTACTCGGCTAAACACTGAGTGTGGGAGAGAGAGTTACATGAACTATTGTTTGAATCAACCTTTGATTTAACATACTGCGCGCGCCCATATTATTGACTTCCATTTGTTTTACAATGTGTAGTATCGGTTCTTAAATTAGGAAAAAAATAGCATAAATGTAAAAAAAAGCAGTCTGTCTATCAGAGAATTCGACCACACCTCTGGGGAGTCCGTTGGTGGGATCCCACCCGATTTTGCATTTCTTTTCCTGTGACTGATGATGTTTGTTCTCTTTAGCCGCACAAGATGGGTTTTTTATGGCTTATTTACTCCTTTTATTCTTCACGATCATTTTTCGCATCGGTCTATCGCTTCAAATGTGTTATGATCCTTTGACCCCCCCACTATTACTATCAAATTAAATTCCATCCATTTTCCTTCCATGGTCAGTAGTATTTAACACTAAACAAAACGTACAATAGTTACGCAACAAGGACAGGTGGAAGATGATGTTTGATTGAATGAGACACTCTCACTAACGCGTTTAACACACACACACACAAACACACCAATACAAACACATGGTCTAACGAATCCAGCTTCCGAGCGTGTTAAAAGGGAACCTTCTTCGTTCCCTCTTTCTGCGCTGGTAGTATTGTGCTGCCTCGTGTTAAGCCTTCCAAGTTTGCAACGAAAGATGATCATTCTCTCCTTCCTTTTGTGTACGTATGACTTTATGTGTTCTCTTCCTGTCTCTCTCTCTCTCTCGCTTTCCCTTTATCCCATTTTCTTATTGCTAGAAACAATTACACACTTTTGCATTTTCCTAATGATTCGCCGCGTTCATGATCTTTTCCTTTCTTGAAAGCTCCTTCCTTTCTCTTATGCATCGGTTCGAATGATGCTAATAACGTTACAATCGAACAAACGATCGCAGACCGTCGATCGACTGCATTAACGTCAATAGAAACAAACTGCGCCCGATGGTACGCTTCCGGCTGCTGGCTGGTTCCGGTCAATGGTCGAAGGAGTGCTGTTAAGAGATATTGTTGTTGTTGTTGTTCCTCCTGTTGTGGTTGCTGCTACTGCTGACTATTAAATGGTCGTTCTACTTGAGTTTGGCATAGAAATCAACCTGATCGTTGAACCAACTATAGTACAGAGCAGCAGCCTGTTGGGTACTGTTGAAGGCTTTTCCCAAGCTTTCCATGGAAAGTTTCCCACTGTAATGAATGTGGATAGGAAAGAAAAGAATAACATTAGCACAGATATCTGACAATAACCATGTCTTCAGGAAATATAGAAATAGGCAAAGGCAAATCAAAATCATCCCTCCAATAAATGAACATTTTAGGTTCGAAATTTAAATCGCGATATTATACGATCTTTTCCTTATACTACATATAATATTTCGTTATTTGTCTTCTAATCTAACTGCTCTTACAGCACGATTGCAATGAATTGGTCCACGTAGATTCGTATATGATAGAAACGAGTGAACATCATTTACTGCGAGTTACTCAGTAATGGTAGGTTGCAATGAAAACATCACAATATTGCCTTTGCAGATATATTTTGACAATGTACAATTAGAACATTAGCATTAATTATATTGATATTAGGGAAATTTCTAAAAAGATTAAATAATTTAAAGTTTGATAATAAATAATACAAACCACCAAATGGTTTAAGCATATAATCATTGCCCATTAAAAAAACACACACAAAAACAATTCCAACAAAGCAAATGAAAAGTGCATTAAGCTCACAATGCACACAATGAAAGCTGCCACAACTGATCCCACCCACTTAGCGACACACTTACACAAACACCTGTGTTTTGAAGAACTCGTACGTGTGCTTGTACGCATTGGACACGAAGGTGCACACGGTGTCACAGAACGCGCATGATGCATCACCGATCTTCTTCGGCAGTCCCGGTGCATACTGTTCGATCTGAAGTAATGAAATAGACGAGAGGACAACATAAAGGATGCATTAAACGAGGTATTTTTTGGTAACTGTATCGCACTACTTACAAAATCGGCTACCACTGGTAGCTTCTGTTCGACCAGCAGCTTAGCATTGGCGAAACCCTTTTTCGTACCATTCCAGAGAACTTTACCAAAGTCTATCGAAAATTCTACGTATGGTCCAAGGGCCTGTGTGTAGGGAAACAAAAATGGAGGCGAAACATTAAATTCAAATAGCTAGCTTTCCACCGTATAGCGTTTAGGGTGCATATAGGTCTTACCTTGCTGGTAGCCTGATAGTACACCGGTACATTCGCTTCGGCCCACTTGTAGCCCCGGGCACTGTACTTCATCGTGCAGGTCCATGCATCCTGTACTGCTGGCAACAGTCCGGCCTGCTTCAGCGTTTGGCCGGTGAACGAGGCCTCGAACTTGCCGCCAGCCCGGTACGTGTCATAGCCTATGAGTGCGCCTGTAACACCAAACAGCAGGAATGTGGCCAGTAGGAAGCTGCAGAGGACGGACGTCACCGAGGAAGAAGATGTACTGTTCGCTTTGGACGATTGCTTCTTCTTCGATTTGCCCTGAACTTCCTGCAAAGGGAGATTTACAGAAGAGAGAGAGAGAGAGAGAGAGAGAGAGAGAGAGAGAGAGAGAGAGAGAGAGAGAGAGAGAATAACTATTAAGTAAGGCAGTTGCACACACACAGATAATTCAAATGACTGGAAACGTTTCCTGCAGACAACCACTTTTCCCCACGACAGTTACCTTCTTCTGGTTTTGGTTTTGGTTTACATTTTGCGGCTTCTGTTTTTGGGTTTTCTTGTCAGCGGACGACTTCGAGGCCATTTTTATTGCAGTTAGGCTTGTTTTGCTAGTTTTGGCTCTGCTCTATTTATATATACGTAAATAACTCGATGCACTGCTCTCGATGGGATGTACCAAGTTGAACAAATGGGATGTATTGTATACGGGCAATGTAGAGTTGATTTTGAAACACTGTTTACACTTTACGAGGTTTGTGGGTACGAACGTACGATCGGTTTCCACACACTATACACACACGAACGAGGTAAATGGAATGCACAATTCACGGCTAAGAAGGGAATGCAACTATTCGTAGGAACGAAACGACAGGTGGTAGATGCTTTAGCAGAGTTTTATTTGATTGAATCCGAATTGTTTTCTTAAACGAAAGCAACTGATTCACGGCTGAAGATGTGAGAAGCACTAGCTGTTAGAAGAATTCCTCTGGCTCGTGTATGTTTGATCGAGTTGAACAAACCAAACTGACAAAGGTACTCTTTATCACTGGGCGCTTCAAAAACAACAACCAAAAGCAGCATTGATCGTATTAATCGATTGTGATCTAAACAGGACGAGGTCTGCATATACAGAGCCAGCTAAACACTCTCATTATGCTCGCGCTTCATCGAACGTGAAGACCGGAAGGTGGAAGTGTGCCGTGTGTGTGTGTTTTAACGTCATGCTCGATCGAAAGGACAAATCCGTTACGTGCATTTTGGAAGGATACGCTTTAGCCTCTATTTAACCTTACCGAGATGCCACGCTATAGAGCTTTATTGAACGAATCATTTCACACACTGCGTGCAGCAGCACGTGCAAAGTGAGGTGGAGGAGGAAGTAAAGAAGCTTCTTTCCTTTTCCATAATGCCTCCCGTACCAATTGGGTGTGCTAATCATTTACAAAACTACACTCACCGGGAGCCGTAACGATCCCAGCCCAGCAGGGAACAACAGCTTGACATACAGTACCATAACATCACAATGAGACATCTTAATACTTTTGTTTAAACCTCTTTTTCTTCTCAATCAAAGTCTCTTACATTCAGATTTTGTCCTCATAATTAAAAAAAAAGGGACAATTACATTGCAATACCCAAATTAGAGAAACACGAATCCTGAAAACACCAGCTACTTTACAGAATTTACTTTACAAAGTTGGCAATTGATTTGTAAAGTTAAGAGAAATAAAAGGAGCGGCACCAACTATGCAAGTGAATCATTATTCAAATATTAATCTCCATTCGCTCGATTTTCATCGATGGTGTCCCATGTTGTCTTGCAAGAACTGTGATCTCACGTCATGGCATATGATCGAATTGATATTTTTTTTTTCATTTCAGTTCCGAATGCGTTTAAAATCGATACCGATACAGTGTGCGTACTACGCAGGTTTATTTATAAAAAATCGCCTCAGCATGATCGGTCCATCAGTAGGCGCTAGCTATCAGATATAGAGCCTTCATCAATTAGCGGATCTCGATCATGCGCACTATGCTGATGATCATACGCATCAAATCCTAATATATCTATCGATCATACGAACATTTGGTGGGAGTGGGTGGCGAAGGTGGGGTTTACTGTGCAGTACGTGTACGTTAACGGCACCATTACGTAAGTACGCCAAGGGCGTGAATTACGCCTAAAGCCACGAGAGAAACGGTACGCTGTAAATATTCACCTTAAACCGGTACGCGTATTGTAATGGAAATGTGTGCTTGGCTCTGTATAATTGCGTCTTACGACAACAACAACAAAAAAAAAACGTTACAATTAATTCCCGATTTTTGTACTACTTTTAAAACAAAGCGATCCTTTCTAAATGATCATCATCCTTGCTCTAGAATTCCCGCCTGTAACGTGCGAATCGAGAGCCGAAAAAGGTTGCTTCTTAACGACACTTGTTCCGACCAATTTTGGAAAGCACAACAGAAAAACCTTGCCACTTACACTCCGGTTGCAACACTCAGACGTTTTTGTTCCCTTTTCTGTCAACCGTATCAACGTGTCCGTGTTCGGACCGTGATCGGGGTGTTCGACACCGATAAATTGATCGAATCATCATATTGTTATTTGCTTTTCTTCATTACGGTCATTTTTGTTGTGTGAAAATGTCCAAAAACAAAGAAACTGTGTCATTGAAAGCAAAGAGATCGGTGTTGTAAATAATGCGTGCTAGCAAAGTTAAATTTAATTTTGACACATATAAACCCTAGACGTAATGTAAATCAATTCCAATGTGATTACAATTTAACTGCATACACAATAGAAAACTTGCATTAGAGTCTGTTTTGCTCAAAATATCTGCAACGTTCCTTTCATCGATTGTTTCCAGTTCTTTCTAGCCACATGTAACACCGCCACGCGTCCGGGCTAATGTATTGGGTGTGTGTGGTTCAATTCACAGCCGGTTCGATTGCATCCCTATGTTGTTTGCTTATCAGCGCCACCAAAAGCACGCCTCTCCACACTTGCACTCTACTAGAATCAAATCGGCAACAAAAAAACGAACCTTATCAAAGCATTCAACGAAGGACAGCGACCGTCACGAAGTTCAATCCTGGTGTGGGGTTTCCTGTTCGTTTAGCACCGCCGATGCAGTTCGACCATTCAGAAAAAGCCACATCACAATTTGGCGAAGCTGCGAAACAGCTGTTACGAACGAGGGTGGCTTTTTTTTCTGGAAACATGGAGGAATGGAGAGCGGACTGTTTTTCGTGCTTGGTTTCAGTTGTTTGAGACGTGGACAAAGAATTATCTCGATCAGGTTTGGCCACAGATTTATTAGCACCGGGTGCACCGGGTAATAAGCGTGATATCAAAGGTTAAACACACCAGCAATAAATAAACTCTGTTTACGTTAATGCCGCGAACCTGTCAAACCTGCGCACAGGTAAACATTGAACGATAATGAAGAACGACGCATGATTGTGCGTTTGGATTCGATCATCTTTTGGAGGCGCAAGCGCTGCTCGGAACAAAGGTTGTTCTGAACCACTACAAGTTCAAGTATTACTCCTACTTCCATGGGTTTCATTCATACAGCAGCGTTCTGATTACATCAGCTCTCATCAGCAATGATGATCTTCAATAGGCAAACGATGAACATTGGATACCTCAAATCATCATCTTCTGTTTGTTGGTTGTTGCGCCACAAACTTAAGTTCGTCATCTTCATTCTTTTCTTCATCAATATAAGCGGTACATACCGTACATATAGAAATTCTGGTTGCTCTGAAAAAGAGTTCCGATGAGATATGTGTGAATGAAAACTGTCGGAGCTGGAGTCTTGAGAATGTAATAATGTTATTCTGACCTTAAATATCAATATCAAACCTCTTATACATGATCCTGCGTCCGAATGGCCAAAATTTCAACTCAAACCTGACGTATTGAGTCAATTATCCCATTTCACCGGCCTATGATGTCAGAGACAAGCAAAAGACTCGACTCGACGGTCTTTCAATCCACCCCAGCGCATTGTTCACTGGAAAGAAGTTCCAACACACGGACAACACAGCACCTAAAGCAATTATGTCCAATGCACTTTCTAATCAGCTGCGCACAACACACCGGCACACAAGCGCGGCAGACCAGCTTGAGGTGAATAATTTCTGCATGCCAAATATCGTCACGTTCAGCCGGCTACGTAATGGCATTAGCCATTATCGAGGCTACCGGCGTAGTAAATGAGCGTGGTACACCAACATCAGCCCTACGAAGTACGAACTGCCGGTGCGATTGTGGCGTTTCGTGGCTCTTCCTTTTACCAAAGCGGATAGTATGTGTGTGTGGTTGACGTAAGGGAAAAAAGAGAAACGAAAAAGCAAATTGGAAAGAAATCGCGACTTTGGTCGCGACCACGTTTACACCGCAACGTAGGGGCTGCCGGTTATTTAACGGTACCTTCTCTCTTTTGCTCACATACATCACACACATACACTGGAAACATGGACCAAGTTCCTCGTGTCGTTCTGGAAGCACCCTGGAATCTCAACTGACCATAAAAGTTGGGGTTTTAGGGAAAGATCTAGGCGACAGGTTTCTGTTTGGTCAACTAGTTTCAGACGGCAGAAGCAATCTAGCGACTGGGAAGCCGAAAGAAGCGATAAATGGTGTATGAATGCGGGAAACAGGCACGAAAGACGTGTATGAAGATATGCAAGAGAAATCTGGCTGATGAGGAGGGTACGTATGAATCGGTGTGTGATCGAGCCTCCGAAGACGTCGCAGTTCGTTGAAGTGGGACTGCGCGATCTTTATTTCTCTGTGGATGCTGCGCGGCGTCAGTACACGCACGCCAATTTTGCGTATACAGCCATTAAAATTAGTTCTAATGACGTGGAATGTAACGCAGAATGTCTGCATTTTCTTTAAAATGCACATTTTTAATCGAGGTGGAGGTCAATCTCCTTCTTCCGATAATACAATCTTTAAAACATATGCATCACTGCACAAGATAAAAGAAAGTGATAAGGGAATTACGAACCAAACAAACATTACGCCCCGTGAAGGGAAAGATTATTTTCCCTGTTCACTCATCGTCGAGCCATAACATGCAAATGTTGTGCTTACTATGACAAATAATGTACCGGAGGTTTCATCCTCGGTTCCAACGGGTAGCGAGCAGACGTGTTGTACATTCGAGGTGTTAAACAACCGGTGTACACCATTCTGCACACACACTTCAGTATGATGTAGAAGACTATCCGGGCTTTTGCGGAGAAGAAAGTGGGCACACGAGATGTGAAATCTGCTGTGGTAAAACACTCTTTAGTTCTCACATTAAATCAACAGTAGAGTGTGTGGTTGGGCAGTGGGATGCAGTTGCACTGCACGGTGTAACGGGATGGGCGAGGAAGTTGCAATATACAACACGCAAACCATCAACCATTCCATGTATAAAAATGCTGCGTGCTACTACCTCTCATTCCATAAGTGCGATTCATTGATCGCAATGCAAACTGATCGTAATCGTGTGACCTAAAATATCATCCTGCCGGCTTAATATGCAGTACACATACAAACTTTCGACGATTCCTAGTGCACAAATAACACCCGTGGAAAGTGTGTTTCTGTCCGGTTTGTGTGAAAATTGTCCACTCCTACCAAAATTTCCCGTGCCAAGCAAAAAGAGCTAAAGAAAAAACAAAAAAACACGAGGGTTAATTAAAAAGGACTCCTCTTGACAAATGTGGTTCATTCCACCCACCTGATATCATCTTTCTGCTTCTCAGGGTATACCAACATAAAAAAGAAAGGAATAAAATTCAAAGAGCGAAAACGATTGATATCGAAACGGTGGCGGAAAGTCACATTTTTCCCTTTTTGGTAGCAGCAGCATCAAAGCAACCGACGGAATTACGCGGGTTGGGAGATGTATCGATTTTTCCCAACCCGTACCATTCAAAAACGCGTGACAGGACGGTAGTTTTAGAAGATCACACTATGCAAATCCTTGCTCCTTCTGATTCCCGAGGACACTTTTCACCGGATCCCTCACACGGACACACGCACGCACACATTCATAGCATCGTTGGCAACGTGTGTGCCATTGGAAAGTGAATTTCTTCGTGGCACTTCGCCACTGTGATGAGTATGCTGGCGTCCTCCGCGGAAAGCGTTGCAGTTCCGTTTCCTTCTGTTTCCCTCCCAGGGGTGGTGGTGGTAATACACGCGCACACATACACACACATGCAAACGCAGCACGTTCATACGGATGCGGCTGGGAAAATTGAATCGCAGCGTTGCAAACACAGCACGAACGACGGCGGAACATTAACATGATCAATGCAAATGGTCAATCGACCCGCGGAGTTCGACAACGCAGCAGCACCACACGACGGAGTCACATCCTCACACATTTAACAGGCGCACATCATCGCGTCCCCCCGCGTTGTTCCCTCTTTCCCTACAAAACCCCTTCTATTACGCGGCGTTAGCGGTTGTTTAACCCGCCGCGGATATGGAAAGCGAGAAAAGTTCTTCACACAATTGCTGCCCCTCCGGATACACACATTAAACGAGCGCAAGGAAAACCAACCGTAGCAACCGTGGTGTGGGTACACTAAACAAGCTAAACCTAGCAGTTTTTCCGTCGGTTGGAAAAAGGTGTGAAGGAAAAAAGTCGGCAACGACAAAATGCGTGGCTTCACAATGCACAAGCAGAAAATCAACTGGGCGAGAGAAGAAAAAATGCTGTTAACGACCGAATTGTTGGGTTTGTCGTACGCGACGCTTGAGGGGTGGATGAAAGGGGAGGATAAACCGTCGTGTTGTCAAAACGGCTTTCGCGTTGGCAGCGGTAAACGTCAAGGTATTGGTTTATAACCGATACTTAGAGATGGATCGAACGGTGTACGGTGGTTTTGGAGCGCGGAGAGCGTTCGTTTGGAGCGAAAGAACCCAGCGGTCAAGCTTTTACTCGTTTCTCTGCGTTTCACCCACTTCCAACCCTCGTTGGCCTATACTTTTACGCATCGACTCATGCTATCTCCGTTTTTTTGTTCGTCAAGCATGTTCTTGACTCGCTCTTTCCGAACTTTACGAAAGTTTCGCACCGTCCGCGATGTGTATGTACACGTTGAGCTTATGGAATTATCCATGTGTGTGTAAAAATCATTTTGACAGGACCGACTTTCCGTAGTAGCCATAGTTTGTTTTGCTTCGACGTGGAAAGGTGTCTTGTGAGAATAGAACAAAAATGGTGTATAAAACCATTAAAAACAATCAAAAATGGCACCCAATCGGAAGTGCCAACTACCGCCAAGTGACTGAGAGTTATGCCACTGAAATCGGAAAGGAAACATTGAGAAAAGTTGTGGAAAGTTGACCAACGCGGCGTCAAGAAAAGTTGACGCTGAAAATATATTATGGCTACCGCGGGATTTTGGTAAGTAATTAAATTCAATACATTTGGACTAATTCATCTAATTTACATCTTTCTTTTATCGGTGTAGGTATTTTTTGTTATTGTAAAGTGATTGGCACGAAGGACAAGACCATGAACACTGTCCAAGAAGAATGAAGCGGAAAGGACAAAAAATTAAGCATGGTAAGTGTGTACTTTTGTATGTTTTATACAAAATTTAAAGATTTATTTATTAATTGAAACTTTGTTTTATTTCCAGACCTACGCATAACACCATATCTGTAACCAAGAAAAGTGCAAGTGAAAAATATGTAAATAAAAGCAATAATAAATTATTTAAAAAATTACTTTTTGTCCTACGATATGATGACATAATCCCAATATGCAAGCAAATAACGCACCCATACCTAAGCGGATACCGCGCTGCACACCAATACATGCACAAAAAAGCTCTTCGTTAAGCGGGCTTCACAGAGGCTTCACTTGGACCAACTGAAGCCTCTGTGAAGCCCGCTTAACGAAGATTTTGACCGCTGGGAATCGACACATTTTTAAATTGTCCGTTTTTACCATTGGCGATTTCTCTATTTTTGCATAGAGGACGATGTGTAAGAAATTTAATATTGAGGCCTATTTAACGTTATTTAAACTTATTTTCCAATTAAAATGCCCATTGAGTTAGTTCTACAGACAGAGTTCGTACAGAAACAATGAGGCATAAAAGCAATTAAAAAAAATCCTTAATTAAACTGTTCATAATAATTGATGAACTTTGACTGTAGACATCTAATCTAATAGTTTGTGTCTTTCAAAATTTCACCTATCAGCACCGACAACAAAACATGATGTTAAGATGCTCTATGGTGATGGCTGTTAACCGGTCTTTCTACATTCTGATGAAACTACTTAACTCACAAAAGCTGTTATGACGACCGGAGCTGGAACTTTTAAGAGCTTATACCGGTTCGGAACTCACATAAGCTTCTGAGGCTTACACATGGTTTAAAACAGATGAAACCAACTTAGCCGCGTTCAACAGAAACAGTACAACGAACTAAACTCACTAGGCTCCGGTGGTCATGGCATTAGAATGACACCGGACGCCTAAGCCTATAAGGTCCTTTTAAGTCATCCACGAGGACAAAGCAAAGGCCTAAATTGAGAAAAAGTGATGGTAGTTTAGAACACCTATAGCTCCTGTGTTTAGAGTTGTAGCCTATAACGCGAAAGTAATTACGAAGCCTTATCGATTATATACTGTAAATAGCGTATGATTGAATAGTAATCTTCTCATTACTTACCTTTAGTATACTCGTAACGGATTTCAGTCCTTCCGTTTTCTTCTTTGACTGTAATAGTTCTTCATTCAGCTTATCCACGTCTGATAAAAACCTTATAAAGTGATCCTCTCCTAATAGTTTACTACAATATTTGTGATTCGCAGTATCTATGAGTATAGGAACCGTACAATATACATTAATTAGTAATAAATCATTTAAAAGAAAAAACATGGACATTTCTTACTCACTTAGGTAGCTCAGTATTGCGAACGACGTTTCCACGTTGTTTCGGTAAAGACCCAACCACACGGAAGCACTTTCGGGATCTTCCAAAAGGCACAGCGCTAGCCCGTAGTAAATCATTTCCGGACGTGTGATAAAGGAGATGTTCTTGAACAGCATCGCGAAGGTAGCCGATGCTTTCGGTGCGCTAAACACGTACCGCTCGACCAGCAGTTGGGCGGCTTCATCCAGCTCCCGGTACGCTTTCGGTTGCGTCGTCAGTGAGCTAAGAATGGTGAGGAACTCGCTGCCGCCAAGATTCAGTCTATAAATAAGCGCCAATAGTCAACACAATAGAAAATGAAGCGGCGAATACGTTACTTGTATACAGATTAACGATAGCATGGAAACTTCAACCTTTTTGGGGGTAGTTTTGAGCTGAAGTTTATGGATTCATTCGGCTACCATACGGGTTCACGGTGTTCGAATTGGCATTCAATAAAAATACCAAACCCGGCAGCTGCAGACCAAGCTGAAATGTGATCCACATTTCGTAACATTACGGTTAACAGGTTGCGGTTCGAAAGGGTCGTCGCGTGTGTGATGGGATTGCAACATCGGTTGAGACAAAGAACGAAACGAGTCACATTAATCTCTTCTCTGTCGAAAGATTAATGTTCTAAGGCTTACGGTGAGCTACGGAGTGGTGTGTAGAACTATATATTTTCCAATGATCCTATGTGATCATAATCGACCAAAACAATAAAAGCCTCTTACGATCAAAACAACAATCGCTTGATATTTTTTCATCTTCTACTTCCACTTCTGAAATCTAAACCAACTGGACTTGTGGAATTCCATTTTCTGCGTCTTAATCGCGTTATCGACAAGTCTAAAGATATATTCCTTGGATTTGCTTTTGCAGCGTGACTGCTTCAGACCATTATCGTTAAATAGCACAATTACAAATGTAATTCAATCTCATACTCACCTATGTGAACGATGCAGCTTCAGGATTCGCTGTACATAATCGCACGTGAATCGGTTGTAGTTTTTCAGCTCCATCACCGGCACCATGATGTCCTGCCACACCTTTAAACCCACGTCCAAATCGTTGTACCCGCCCTGACCTAAAGCCCACAGCAGGTTAAGCCCGATATTCGTACGATTTTGGTACGAATTTCGCAGGATTGCATTGCGTGCCAGATTGTTGACGCAGGCCGCTGGATAATGCATTGCTATGGCTTGCAGTACTAACTTGTGGCCCAGATAGGGTAAACCCTTGTTCATATCACTGGCCAAATTGGATAGCGTAAGGTCGTAGAAATATTTCCCATTCTCCTCGTTTGCCTTTGCAATACAGTCGTCGATGACGTCGCGCAACGATTGGGGTATCGATTTGTACGGATAGCTTGCCGGTTTGTTGCTGTACAGGGGATCCGCTTCGTCCACGCGCAGCTTATCGTTCAGTATTCCAGTGAGTGCCTTCAGCAGCATTAAATGATTGTCCTTGAAACTCACGTTCACGGCCGTAAGCTGGGAGTGCAGATCGGGGGCACTGATCGCACGTAAGGCAGCATCCAAATTCCTATAGGTTGGCTTCGATGGAGCCGTTTGTTTGGCGGGTTCTGGTTCCTTCTGATTGCTTTTGTTACCACCGCCCGGTTGCTGCTCACGTACAGGTGTTGCCGTTCGTTTGCCATTAACGGGCGCAGTCTTTTTCGGGTCGGCCTTCCCGTTCGCATCCTTTAGGCCGTTAAATTTCGCAAGCAGATCGTCCTTCACATCAGTGTACAGGGAGCAAATTTCATCCATGTCAACTAAAAATAAAACCCGCCGGATTCGTCACGGTACAGATGCAAACCGGGTAAATGATCACGGATCGCCAACCGGGTGTATTGTGTGCACGGAAGCAAACTAGCAACTGAACTGCATCTTCCAAGCTTCCGAACCTGGGGACCGATTGGTTCGATTGGCTAAATGCACGATCGAACGCTTGGAATGGGTTAGTGTGCTTCGAGCATCAGTCCACCGGTAAAAAGAGCGGCACGAATGAATGTGCTTCTTTGTCGGTTCTGTTGCTAATTCTGCTCCTGCTGCACGCACGACTCCTATGCAACCGTTCCAAACTTACCCGTATCTTCTATTTTTGGAGCACTCTCCGATGCATTCTGCGATTGCGTTTTTTTGTCACCGCCCGTCTGTTTACGGGGTTTCTTCTGTTTGCCAACAACCTCCCATTCGGAAGCCATTACGGTAAAAGGAGCTGTGTGTGTTTTTGTTTTATTGTTTTCCTCCAAATAAAACAAAGCTAATAAAATAATAAATTATAACGAGCGCACCGCTTGAATGGCCTATTGCACAAGCAACGGATACACGATAGTACTACAGGAATATCGAGAGGAACGCGTCTTCCCGAAGCTTGCGGATGATTATCGTACAAATAAACAAACAACACGGCAGATTATCACCAACAGCTTACTGTTATCACAGAGAAGGAATGCAGATTGCACCGAAATTCGATAAAGTCGCGATTTACAAGTGAAACAGCCGGGGAAAACGAAAACGGAACAAGAATTTCACGTTCAAAGCGGGACAGATAGAAAACAGCACGTTTTGACAGCCGTTTGTTATGCTGCGATACGTGTCTACAGTGCTGGCTGTTGTAGTAAGCAAATGAATCCGTTCTGTTTGTTTCAATTGACTAACGAATATTATTATTAGCTTTTAGCAAAGTTTTTTTTGTAAAACATTCTTTGTATACATGCAATACTATTGACACTGGGGATCAATTTGTTCAATGGTACTTTGATTATCACAAAACTATTCCAACAAGCTCTGATACATCCATTCATGTCATTAGCAGCGCAGTGATGTGATTTTCCAGCACAGCTTGCGCTAAGTTGGCATTGTTTTTCACTGCCAGCGAGTAAGCCGATTCTCCGTCCTCGTTCGTATCAGTAAAGCTCGCGCCAGCATTTAGTAACTCGTTGCAGGTATGGGGATGATTTCCGGCTGCCGCATACATGAGAGCAGTATTACCCACTATGTCCATATGATTAACTACCGCTCCCTTATCCACCAGCAAGCGCACGATCTCGTTGTGTCCACCTGCTCCGGCCAAAAGTATTGGGGTAATCATATCCGTTGCTCGTTTGTTAACATTTGCTCCGCATCTACAAACATGGATGTAGTACGAAATATTAGAAAAAAGTCCATTGAATGAGGAATGAAGTACGCACTTAATAAGTATATTAGCAGCGGCTAGCTGTCCATAATAGCACGCCCAATGCAGTGGTGTAAATTGATCGGAATCCACTGTATCGACCGCCTGTTCAGCACGCACCTGCTCCTCCGTTATTTCTCCTTGACCTGTTTTTTCGTGAAAATTAAGACATATTTCACTGGGAATGTTCGCTTCGGTGTTGCCGCGCTGCAGATTTGTTAGCACCGTGTTCGATGGTTTGTAGGGTAGAAATGCACTCTTCCTTTTGCCACTGGCCAGCAGCAGTGGATTAAATTCAATTTTTCTGTTGAGCATTAATGGCAAACGATAGTAAAACTGAGATAATAATGCACCGGCTGAATAGTATAATTACCTGTCCTCATCGGAATTTGGCGACGAACTCATCGTGAATGGTTTTTGGGGTGTATGGTTTCCTGCTGGTATTTATTTACATTTAAAATCAAATGGCAACACTCGCTGACAGAAAGTGTCAATTTAGTCAAGATTAGTATAGAGGGACGGGGCGTTACACAATTTCGAAAACTAGACTCGATTTTTCGTTCAAAACATCATGAAAAAAGAAACAATTTAAACAGAAACCAATGGTCGGAGAGTGTTTATTTCTTTACATACGATACGTTGCCGCGTAGAAGAGAATTGTACTACCACAAAAAACATTCGTAATCCGTTATCTAGAAATGGATGTGTACAAATAAGTTTCTACTAACAATTATTATTTCCTTCAAACAACAAACTCGAATCATAGCAGTAGCCCTTCAAGGGCCTTATGCTCATTCCTTTTCCTCCTCCTGTAAACGTAAAATGTCTGCCTTGTTCATGAAATAGTAACTCGGCTGGCGCCCTTTCAAATCCTTCAGTACACGCTTGGCGCCATTTTTAATCAAAATGCGACTCAACGCTTCCACGTTGCTCACCCCCATGGCATAGTGCAAAGGTGTGCGTTCCAGCTGAAATGAAAAATTGAATATTACATAACAATAACACATTCTTTTGCTGCACGAAATCACTTACATTATCTCCAATTTTGAGTGCCCCCTTAAAATTGGTAGCCAAATAATCGACCATATCTTCGTTTTCCATCAGTATGGCTATGTGCAACGAGCACCGTCCTTTAAAACAATGAAAACATTTTGTTATCGGTTCAAACGGTCCAGAGTTTCCACTGTACTTACCGTAATAATTCTTTGCTCTTACAAGCTTGGCACCGTCTGCTAATTTCGTGAGATTAACAACGGCTTCAAACTTTTTCTGCCTTATGGCACCCAGCAAATTTTCACGATTTTCCTAAAGACAAGACGCGTAAAATTTGTTAGTAGTTCCCTTCCATATAACTTTATGTGTGCGACATACCTCAAATGTACGTATTCCTTCCAAAAATCGGACAATTTCCTGATGCCCACGATCGCTAGCTACTTTCTCGATAGTGGTCCCGTCCGGAGCTACAATGTCCATGATGTGATCATATCCTTCCAGGAGCATATTATTCAGCGCGTCCAGATCACCTTTAGAAGTTGATATTAATGTGAAAATAGAATGATTTATATGTGCATGTAATGTGATGGAGAATCACATTTTAATTCTAATATTGCCCACTTTCAGGATGTTCTAACCCAAGAAACATCTCAGCAACTCATCTTCATACCTTTTGCCACCAGTCCGATAATGTAGCGATCAATTTCTTTGGCATTATCTGGTTGAGTTGCTTGCAGTGCAACATCCCTAGCCGTACGATACAGCTCATCGCGATAAGTTACGTTTATAGCGGACTCTTCAATCAATTGGATAAGCGCATTCCTACCGTGTGAGCGGGCACAAGCAAAATGCAACATGCTCTGACCATGCTCATCCTGTACAACAAAAAGACAAGATGAAATGGATTAGCTAAGCCCGTAAAGTATTGTCCACTAATGGTACCCGTTCATCGGAAGGTGCCGGTATGATATCCGGCTCCTCAGGTGATGGTTGGCTTTCATCTCTAACGTTTGGTTCCATCGGTTGTGTTGCGACTGGAACTTGCACCGGATCCGGTCGGTTCGGTTGGTTGCCCGAACTTTCCAACTCCTTCTCAGCCGGTTGCTTAACGGATCCTTCAATGAAGTTATTGTTGGAATCGTTGTCCGTTTCCTTGCGTCCCGTTTTGGGTTTTTGATTGGCAAAATTGAACAAATAGTTTGCTAGGTAGATGACTGGATCGGGTGGCCGTTTATTCGCTACCTCCGTTAGTCCCTTGATGAGCGGATCGCCCAGAGCTAAGTGCAAACAAAGTACAATATGCGATATCAATCTAACCGATAATCGCTGGCCTTGATGGTTATAAAGCACGTGATGGGTACTTACATGTAGCTAAGTATCGTCCCTCTTCGGTACGGAATAAAGGTATCTCAACCTGTTGCTCGCCTAGTTCTGGAAATAAGAGTAGCATAGTAGAGGTATCCTAAATATTACAATGTTTCAGAAATAATAGACAACTTTCAATACAAGGTAACACACATGTACAGTTAAACAGCTCAAGCATAGTTATGGTGTGTGATGCACTAGCACTACTACTAACAGTGGACGTCTTCTAAGTATGCAAATTATAAAAAAGACTGTGAAAATGAAGTAAGCTTATCTTACACACATCGCAAGAATTGTCATGTGTAATTCTTGTTCTATTGTCTTTGGTGGTTTAGCAATCCGAACTAGACAACAAAATGTCTCAAAGGAATAGATAAATCAGAATCGTACTCAGCAATATAAATACCAGCAATTGTAATTACAGCAATAGTAGCTAATTTACTGTGAAATGAGACAGATAGAGAGGCAGACAGAAAGAAGGAGCAAGAAGGAGAGATAGGACAAGTATGTACGATGGCATCCCATTCATGTCATGTGGCACCAAGGCACATGATTAGCGTGAGTAGCTGCTTGTTCCAGTTTTAGCTTTCATCTTCACACACAACTCCACCAATAGTACAGCACAACGAATTCTTCACACATGGCCACAACGATATATGCAAAAAAGATAGTAATGAGAAGACACAAATAGGATACTAAACTATTCATCGTAACCAATCGGCTCTACTAACCCGAGCTGGAATTTTGTGTCCTTCCTGGTTTTGCTCCCGTTCATGATCGCAACCCGATCGTGGTTCTCCTTCCTGTCTCTCTCTTTCTATCTCTCTGTCTCTCTATGCTTTCTTGCATATGCTCATCGGGTTTACTACTGCGCTCGTCACCATGGTAACGATGAGAGAGCGCACAGCGTCACTTGCGAGATGCTGTGTACTATGCGTAAATAGTCGACGTGAGTGTCCTTTATACATTCCCGCTCAAGAATTTGGACATCGTATTGCAGGTTCAACATTAAGTTCGCCTATAACTACCACATTCACCAGCACTACCAACTCAAGAAACACTACAGTACATACTACTACTTTGTACCGGGTACGTAGGCAACAAAGCGCACTAGTTGCGCGAAAAAACAAGACAACCAAAATGGTTGGCACACTGTTCGTCGCGCGGCTACGCTGTCGGTCCACGGACAGTGTTTGGGATCATCCTCGCCAATGCGCGGGAACGATCAGTTCTGCGGTGTGGAACCCTCCGCACTCAGGCTGTGTTTTTTCTTACGAAATATACGCAACAGTGTTGCAGCGATGTGCAACGAGTTCGACATTGACAGTTCCTTCTCGAGTGCGACCACATTCGTTATGGCGCTACTAAAATCCTGAAACAGTTGCCATTCGGTTTGGGCTAGGCTGCGCATGTTGCACATCCGCACCGAGGGCAGATCCTCGTCGGTGAAGAGATGCAACCCGCGCACAACGCACAGATGGCGTAGGTTTTCCTGCTCTTTGCACAGATGGGGGAGAACAAGCGTCAGGGTGAACTTCAGGCCGGTTCCAAGAAATGAGGGTCTTGATAGGAGGTTGCCTAGGAAGTAGCTGTGCTTGAACTGGATCCACTCCTCGAGGTAGTTCATGGCTCGGCCAATCTTTGAGTAAGCTGCTCCGATTGAGGCCGAATCCTTACTGTCCGTACAGCAGAGTAGTCGCAGGTGATCCTGTGTGTTGACCCACACGACCAACCCCGTGTCAACGCTGACGTACACACCACGCCCGTACGGCCAGTACCGTCCATTGATGGCGATCGATTCGGCCGTTTGATATGGATCGGTGTGATCCAGCAACGGTATCAACAGTCCATTGGTGGCCAATATCGTCCGAATTTCGGACGGATTTTCGAGAATTTCGTTCATGCTGTAGTACGTGCCCAATTCCGTCTCACCGATGGCACGCACGAAGTCCATGGAAAGCACTCGTGAGGTAATAACCCGCTCGACCTGTTCCAGCTGGGCGATACCCAGATTAAGCGGGAACTCGTACGCATCCAAGTTGCGTGCACACTCGATAACACATCCGGTGATGTACTTTCCAGACGTATCCAGGTTTAGCTGTATGCTGTCGGGGTTCTCACGCAGGATGTTGCCATTGTTGCTGAATGCTGCAATGGCTCCAGTTTCCGATTGCTGGCCGTTTATCGCATAGCGCGGGAAGTACTGCATTGCCGGGTGGGGCATAAATGGTTGAGTCGCCTCCATACAGTGAATGTCCTTGATCATCGGTACAAGAAACTCCTGAAACACAACAAACACATCGTAGTCCGGCATGACGATACCAACGTTCAGGTCCTCATCCAAACGCTTCTCCTTGGTCGCCTTCTTCATCGCCGGCCATATCACGTCGAACAGGTTGTGGTCTAGGCGGGTTTGTCGCTTTTTCACCTTATCGAAGACACTGCGCTTGAGAAACCGGGCAAGGTAGGAAGTGATCAGGACGCGGAGAGATGACGCACTACCCGGCACACTGTTGGTGGGCAAGCCGACCGACCGCACCAGATCGTCGATCGGTTCGTGGATGATTTTGAAGCACCGTTCGAGTGTCGTTAGCGTGTCGACATCGTCCAGCGGACGGCGGGCACTGTGAAGATCATCTGGAACTGTTTCACCGGAAAGCATGATCGGCAGAAATAGGGCATAGCGAATTGAATGGGAGTTTAATTGCATCTTCCATTATAAAGTTTTACATTTTCCCTACTGCTTCCTATTATCAGACTGTTTGTCATGTGGGACATGAACTATCACTGTAAATATCTTTCAAAGCTGAAATGATCTATTGTTAATGGTTGCTCGATGAGGCAAAGTAAAAGTACGTGAATGTTCAAAAAGCAAAACCAACGATCCAAAATTCACTACCGTCGATCGCAATGCAATGAAACGGGTACTGTGCTAAGGAGTTGTAACTAAGGTCTCTTATGCGCCATCGTGTACTTGTACGACAAAATATATTGTATAGCTTTAAATATTGCTTTATTTAAAATTATATCGTTTGATGTATGTGAAGACTCCGGGATTTGAATGTATTAAACCTCTCGACGATACTAACATTAAAAACGCCTGAAAATATGCAATCGAATGTTTTTTGAATCTATTTTACTGGTGGTTTGTGTTGTAATCAAGCACTAGAAACTTTTGTCTTGTTTTTATGCTGTTTGTATTATATTCTCTCCCTAGTTTTCTTTCTTCCTCGGTTCTTCCAACTGGGTATGGAAAATTTAAACATTGCATACCCTTAGGCGTAATCAATATGAATACCGTCATGAACTGATATGATAGATTCATACTCTTTAAATCTTTTAGTTAAGGTCTGTACGAACTTTAAAACACTCTATCACATAACAATACACTGCCAAAAAAGATCAACTATTTGTAACTAGCACAATGGCGCACATTCGAAACAGAAACCGGACGGCAATTTAAATGTGTTCATCCAACTGTCACGCTGTCACAATTCGAAATGTAGCAACGGACTTAATTTACTTATTGGGAATCGAATGGAAGAAAACACTAAACACGGTAACACATTACGCGTGGGACATTTGTTTTACCAGCTTCAACCACCGTTACGATTCAACCGTCGACCGACCGACTTACCTTGATCGTTCAGCATCTCATCGGCGAGTTCCTCCTTGGCACCATAATCGCGCAACAGTTGCCGATGGGAAAGGATACCCTGGGACTGCACGTGACCCAGATAGTATTCGGCTGAATGGTTGAGCTGATCGGGTTGGAATGAAAGTGACCGTTAGATGCATGGTTCCGTTTCCCGTTTTTTGCAGGGTTCGATTAGATCGATCTGTTGCCTGTTGTCGATGTATTCGATCGATAGAACGCTCATTGCAAAAGCGATGCATTTTTTATGCATTCAATTTAAACTCAATCTACGGGTTTGCTACCGCATCGCGTACCCTTTAAGTTGTATTATTTGCCTCGACACGAGTGAATGTCGACTGTGAAGTGGAACATATAATTTACATACAGTCCATCTATTGACGGGTCGGTTCGAAAGTTTTACGCGATGTGTTAGGAGTTTCTGCTTCTATCGACGGTTCTTAGCGTACTATGAATGATTGAACGCTTCAACTGCATACTCACATTATCCTCCACCTTCGGGTTAGCTCCCAGGTGGGTGAGAAGATTGTAAAAGTGACCGTTATCCTTCAGGGTGGCCGCATAGTGTAGTGGCGTCCGTCCATCGTCATCCGTCGCACTGAGTGTCTCCGGAAAGCGACCGGCCAAATACCGCACAATGCCTGCAATGAGTACCCACAAAACAAATGAATGGTTTTATCCTGTAATTAGCTTTCCTTGGCGACTAGCACCGTTAATATCGACGGGTGCCGCAACGTTATCCTCCGCGTACGCCATGCGTGTTGGTCGAGCAAACAGCCACAAATGAAGACCTTTTTCTTATGCTTTCACCCGAAGGTGGTAAAACAGGATCTCGTATATCCGTTGACAGACAGCATTCAAAAAATGAGAGGATGGGTCCGGAATTATGACATGGGAAGACACGCTAGCATGTTGCGTGTCCTTCGTTGGCCTCGTTAGGTATGCGCATCGCGTGAAAACGACCACCCCGCGAGTGGAATTGTCAACGGTGAACGGTAGGCGCGATGTAAAACAATCGATAAACAATCGAACAGCCAACCATTAGAAAGTGTACGTCACGCATCAGCCATTTTGACGCTCATTACTCCCTGGCGAGTGGCTCAATACGTCTCCTGAGGATGTTTATTTTTTTTTTAGGAGACAATAATGACCCCAGATATCGATCAACCAAACCGGTAGATTGGGAGATGATTTCTATACAAGCCTGGGAAACGGGAAGACAAAGATGGCGTACCTGCATGGCCGAATATTGTCGCCACGTGCAGGGGTGTTGCACCATGCGGTGACACTTCGTCCTTTGCCGTGGCAAATTTACGTCTGTCCAGTGCCGACTGTAAATCACGCAGGCTGCCCTCGCGTGCTGCCAGATGGACACGCCGTATTTTACCCTGCGAAGAAGAACGAACCGTGGCGTTAGGGGTGAAGACAGATAACCGAACAATAGCTAATGAGGTGAGCCAAATTAAATGCGCATTAGGGAATATTAAATCACAAATTCGAGCACTTTTATTTGTGTGAGATAGATTTGTGAGGGAATAGAATAATGCCATTAACATGTGTATTGCGGATACAAGTGGTATAATTAGTTCATTTGACGAGGTTTTTACTCTTTTTGTATTCATTGATACAAAGTTTCCAATCATTAGTTTGCTTCCTTAGAATACTTATTAAATATTGTATATTGGAGTTTGACATTAACGGGTTTCTCTTGTCAATTGGTCACTGCTGGTTGTTTCCAGATTAAAGGCGCCTAAAAGTATGCAATGTTTCATGAACACTAAATCTACTGCAGCAGTCCTTTTGACAAGCTTTCTTACATTCACATAAAATTTTTAAGTTAAGTAATTTTGCTATAGCTGACGAATGATTTTAAAATATTTATTGAATAGCACGAAGTTCAAAAGTTCTTAAAATAAATTAAATCTCTTTGACTTTGGCTTTAAAATAACCACCAACAAAAACACTCGACAGTTCCTGTGTTAAAGTTGTGATTCATTTATAGTATCTTTCTGTCCTTAAGCTAAACTTACCATATATGCCGGAACATTGTCCAGAAAGGCTTGTATTTCCGACTGTTCAGACTTTCGTCCGATCAACTGTTTGCCTTCACCATTCAGCACGATCGCAGCAAGCTGCTCCAAATCTGCAGCATCAATTGCGTCCTGCACTGTTTGTTGTATCTGCGTAAAAAGTACAAAGCAGAAAATGGAGTAAAGAAGAAAGAAAATTGATTTTTTTTGTACTAACAGATATGCTTCAAAACTAAAACTCGAACATTGACACTACACGGACCGACACATACAACATACAGCAGCAATAAAGGACGATCGATACGAGGTAAATAATTAAGCTGATGTGAAAGATCGTTTCGGTGCAGGAAACTCAATGTAATGGTTGTTTGCAAGTTTCTTGTAATGAATTGTTCTTGAAACAATAAAGAATCTCAAAAATAAAGCAGTGTACATGCGGGTGTTATTTAGTTCACAGACAGAAGGAGGTTTCTACTACGAAGCAAGACACGTTTACGGGACACATAGACTATTGGACACGAAGAAATAAGGTATTACATTCGGTTGCTCGTCAAGTTCTAGCGGTTGTTCGTTTTGCGACTCAAGCTGTCCTTGGTCTGGTTCTCCTTGCACCGTTCCTTCAATTTCCAGCACCTGGCTCGATGGTTCTGTAGCGGTGGCTGACACAACCGGTGCTGCTACTGCAGTTTGTGGAGCATCATCGACAGTTGCTTCCATATCGTCTTTAATCGAAGCTACGTCCACGCTCTCCTGTTCTGCTTCGGGTTGATTGGGCAATTCTTTATCGCTAGTAACACTTTCTATACGCGTTGCAGTTGTTTTCTACGCCCGGGTATTGATGATGCAGTATCGAAATCGTTCCTCAATGACAATGACAACAGTACAATGCAAACAAGAATGCAAATGAAAAGTAAAAGAATAATATACCATCCGCATTAGTAATCACAAAAGCGCCATCTGTATCATACTGGGGTTAAAGAACAAAACAACAGTTGCATCAGCAAGAGAACGCAGTGTTGCAACAACACGATGCAAAACACACGGTAGAATAAGTAGTAGCATCCCTCCAAACGAGCAAAGAAAACAAACGGCAGCACACTACTGGGTAGCCATCAGCAAGATGTGTGAAATTTGCGAAAGAAACAAAACAAGTAAAACAAATAGAACAAGACGTTACAATGAAATTGCTTGGTACTATATTTGGAGGAAAAAACCAACATCGACAACAAACACGCATACAAAAAACAGTGTAAAATGTAGTAAACGAACGTTTGTCTCTGACTCTCTCACTCACACACTTTCTCACTCAAAATCTGTCCTTTCCAAGCTCTTTCACTTTCTTTCGCTCTTAGTAGACCTGATCACAGTGCGATCATCCTAGTGAGCTTGGACATAATACATTCATTCGATTTGCCTAATTTGTTTCCTAATTTGTATAGGGATTTTAATTGATTTTCTTCAACTTTAATTGCGTTTGTTTACAGGTAAGCTTGTTAGTTTTCTACTAACTCGTCACAGAAATGTCAACAATCATACACAGGCACAGGAAAGAAATACTAACAACTACAGTAATAAGTAAGCGCATTAGTACTATATGTGTGTATTGCTGTTTATAAGCCTACTTGAGGTGCTGGCGTGTGTTTTGTTGTTGTTTTTTTTTAAGTAAATATGGACACTTTTGATTACTCTCCCACACACAAATACATAGAATAACGCACACATACAAAAACGTTCACACGTTCTATTAGAATGCGGTCAGTAGGAGTTTAGTTTTGGGTTGTGTCTTGGATGGTAAAAACGTAAAAAATGCGATGGCCACGTTTGAACGAAAATCGTTCAGTATGAGTTAATTATTATTTCTATTGCTTCTAACCTTTGCTACTCGCAACGCAATGCATGAAAATTGTGTAACGAAAATGGCTACGGTTTTGTATTTGATTTAGCATTACAACAATACTGGATGAAGTTGAAGCTGTAGCTTGATTATTTTTGTTGGGTGTTCGAAGCCATCTTGTACGTTAGGTCTACTTTGATAGACGAAAGATTAGCTTCAATACGTTCCACTGCTCAATACGTTCACTACGGTCTATCACAAGCACTCAAGTCAACAACAACACAAAGTATCAATGAATGGTTTTGTTTAAGGGTCGGTCTCCCCGTCCCTTGGGCAATGTGTGACAAAACATTCCAAACATATCGAACCATTTGTTGCCAATTTATCGCCGCTTCGCTTATTCGTTACTTCTCTTTCCCAAATTACAAAACTACGGACTACACAAAACAGTGAACAACTCGTACTGGAGTTTCCGTCACTGACAAAAAATTACAAATGTATCCCCATCCAAATGCGAATGATGGATGGTGTTTTTTTTTCATTTTCAAAAGGACAACAATTATCTATACCTCGTCGGCTGTACGGTAACTAGCGATCTGCACATCGGCATTATTTGAGTCATCGTTTGCTTCCGAATCGTCAGCATCCTCGTCATCGACGTTACCGTCCTGGGTAAGCTTGTTCGCTTGTGTAGCGCTACTAGCGCTGGAGTTGACTGACTTCTGAGAGTCCGAAATAGACGCTTTTCGGTTGGTGGTGGATGAATGAGACGATTTGCCCGATACACGGCCTGTAGTGTGTGTTGAAGAAGCCCCACGGGACATCTGCTCCAACGGAGCATCGGTACCGGTTGGTGGACGCGATGCGGACGTTATCGATTCTTTAGCCGAGTTTGGATATGTTCGATGACGTCCACTTCTGCCGGATGCTAGATCATCTCTATTATCCGTATTATTGCCGTTCGGGATATCTTCCGACTCAGAATTAACATCTATCCCATTTGAAGGGGACATTCCGTTCGAGACAACAGCGGCAGAAGATTGTCTACTAATATTTCCCTCCATGCCATCTTTTTCGCCCACTGTAATGGTGGATTTGACGCTGTTTCCTGTTGTTGCTCTAGAATTGGGCTGTGAGTTCAGTTTTATTGACTCCTTGCCCGATGCGGCAGAAGGCGCTCGATCGCTGCCCGTAACAAGCTCATCCGGGTCCAAATCCTTTCCAAGACTATCCTGCTCAATTTCGTCATCTTTCGGTACAACCTGCTCGAGACTGTCCTTTGACACCTCTGCTTCTTCCATCGGGACAGGCGAAGCGTTTGTTTCATTTTCAATCTCTGTATGCGATGATCGTTCTAACTCGTTGCTATTAGCACTACTTATTGTAGCTCCCTTAGCGGACACATTACGACTCGCCCCTTCTCCATCTTCCAGTATCTCGGCGTGACCATTTTCTTTTACTTCAATCATATCAGTTGCATTGGGTTCTGGTGGTATGTTTTCGTCATTGTTTTCCTGCTCAGTAACACCACCATCAGACTCGATTTGTTGTGTTACTTGCGTGTGCTCATCGCCATCACCAGCCTCATCTACCTTATCGTTCGATACATCCGATGCATCGGGAGTACCAGATACCGGTGGCGGAGTGGCAATTTCTTCATTATGCTCCACTAACGTCCCGTCCTGTGGAGTAGACAAATTGACACACTATTTGTTCCTAGGCATTCCGACATTTATACCAGTATGTACAGTTCAGAACAGATGTAAACCCGGCAACAACAAATGCGCACATGCATACACACAGATACAGGTTAAGAGAGAATGGAAAACAAAACATTTAGACAGAGATTTAGAATAGTAGAAAAGTTTGAGTAGATGGCAAAGTAATGGTGCAACAGACACGCTTACATCGAACCGCTTTTTCCCGCACCAGTACTGTTTTGGTTTTATCTTCTGTCGCACGTAGGTGTTTATTGGTTGCTAATATAGTGGGGTTTGGTGAATGGCACATGTACAGCCTAAAACACGTTCCACGGAGGGTTACTAAAACGAATTTCTAGAAAATCTAACATTGCCCATTACAGCATATTTAAGCGTCAGTAAATTTAAATTAAAGATGTCAGATTTGTTTGTAGTCAGTTGTATCTTTATCTCTGAATTTTGAATAATCGAAGTAGAGTAACATGTATCCGTACGTTTATAAAAATGTGTTTAACTTAATTTGTGTGTACACATTATTCATTGAATTGTTTTTTTAAAAGATGTGTTGCGACTCGTTTACGATTTTTGAAAACCTATCGCAATGAAGCTAACGTTGTCACAGGTATAGCATAACTTTAGGCGGATTAGATGTTTTTGTAAATATATTTGTAAAATGATCTCATATTTGACCTTTGTTTAACATCTGTATGGCGTAAAACTCCTAGAAGTATGCAATTGTGGTGTATTTCTTTGGATAGCGTTCTAAAACCCATTTTTGATTGATTTTGGTAATTAGATTGCATACCTCCAGGCGCTCTTAGCTTGGTCTCAAACCAACAAATGTTATACTGGATACTCCTGGGAGTGTATGTAGCCCCGCTTTATATATCGTTTAATTTCAGAACAAAATAAAAATAGCATATTTTGGAAGAGAAATTCTTGAAGGTTCTCAAAGTTCCCTGCAAGTTTAGCGAATTCATGAACGACATAATCGTTTCTCGACAAGAAATGTAGTGATGCGCCCTACCACTTGCCAAAAGAAAAACAAAATGATTAATCAATGAAATTGTTCTAGCAAGCACTGCCAAAGGTGACAGTTTGAACGTAAGCGACATTCACGTTCAGTTCTATTCTTAACGGCATCCAAGTAAGACGTGTTTTATGTGTTAGAGAATAAAGGTTATAAGACGTAACAAATTGGCGACGAGGATCATCGAAACAACGAGTGCAGCTTGAAAATGGCCGAACCAAACGAAATGTTGATGCGTATGATGACGCAATTTGCGGATATGATGCGGTCACAACAGGAAGCAAACCAACTGTTGGTGCAGCAGTTCACCACGGAGAAAGGAGGAGAATTTCTGTTAAAAACGCTTTTGGAATCGATCACGGAGTTTTCATACCAACCCGAGGAAGGTTTGACCTTCGATAAGTGGTATGCTCGTCACCGTGAGGTCATTGAAAAGGGTGGTGAAAAATTGAAAAGCAGCGAAAAAGTAAGGTTACTCACGCAGAAGCTAAGTGTTTTAGATCACGATAAGTATGTTAATTACATCCTTCCTAAAACACCCGAAGAGCTTAGTTTCGACGAAACGCTGAAAATACTGCAAACAATGTTCAATCGCACATCGTCCGTGTTTTTCAAAAGGTTTAGCTGCTGGCAAACTAAGAAAAAAGACGAAGAAGATATCGCGTCGTATGCAAGTGCAGTGAACAAAGCATGCGAAGAGTTCGATATTCGTAAAATCACACCCGACCAGTTCAAATGTCTTGTTTTTGTTGCTGGGTTAAAATCGGAAAAAGATAAAGACCTGCGAACAAGATTACTTTCCAAACTGGAGAATGAGAAAACCACAGATCCGATTACTCTCAATAAACTCCTGACAGAATGTCAGACTCTGCACAACTTAAAGCATGACACGGAAATAATAGAGAAGCCGAAGACGTTCGTCAAAGCTGTGCAAAAGGCGAACAACGAAAAAAAAGAAAGAGCTGAGACCTCAAATAAAATACTGCCACGACGACCATGCTGGCAGTGCGGAGGTATTCATTTTGTAAAAGATTGCCCATACAACTCGCACACTTGCCGAGTATGCGGGGCAGTGGGACACAAGGATGGGTACTGCAAATGTTGCCAGAAGCCTAACGAGACTAGCGCCGCGACGCCTAGGAAAAAGGCTCAAACATTTGTTCGAAACAACGCCAACAGACAACGGAATGGAGCAACTAAAGGAGTGTTTGCGGTACAGAAGGAAGATTTTCCGAGCACGCGAAAATACATCCGAATTTTGGTTAACGGAACATCGTTTGTTATGCAGTTAGATTGTGGATCTGATTTTACGATAATATCAGAAGACTCATTAAAGGTGTTAGGTAACCCTAATACAACACCGACAGGACTACGAGTGCTAACCGCCGCAGGAACGCCCCTTCCACTTGTGAAAGAATTCGTAGCCGAGGTTACTATTCAGGGGTTGAAGAAGGAAGTCCTGTGTTATGTAACGTCTGTGCGAAAATTTAATGTACTAGGCAGCGATTGGATGCAAATTTTCGGGTTATATGACAAGCCTATAAGTTCTTACTGTATGCAGGTGAGAGGATCGGAAAATGAAATGGAGTCATGGAAATCGAAATGTCCAAAGGTATTCATGGACGGTCTTGGTTTGTGCACGAAAACGAAAGTGAAATTGTGTCTAAAAAAAGGAGCTACTCCGATTTTTAAGCAAAAACGTCCAGTTCCGTTTCACTCACAACGGCTGATCGAAAAGGAGCTCTCACGACTGGTACGTATGGAAGTTCTGGAGCCGGTAGATTTTTCTGAATGGGCGGCACCCATCGTTGCGGTGCGTAAAGCTCAAAAAGATGCTGACGGAGATCCAATAGTTCGCATCTGTGCGGACTACTCGACTGGACTCAATGCAGCATTAGAAATGAATAGCTATCCAATTCCCACACCGGAAGACATATTTGCAAAGATAGCTGGTAGCCAACGATTCTCAGTAATTGACCTCTCTGATGCGTATCTTCAAATGGAGGTGGATCAAGACTCGCAAAAGCTCTTGACTATAAACACCCACAAGGGATTGTTTCGATATAAACGGCTACCACCCGGAGTGAAAACCGCGCCAGGTGTGTTCCAGAGAGTTATCGACAGCATGCTCGGTGATTTGGAAGGTGCAGAAGCTTTTCTAGACGATATTCTGGTGTTTGGTCGAACGCAATTAGAACATGATAGGAATCTGGAAAACACACTAAAACGCATCGAGGACTACGGTTTCCGCATTAAAATAGAAAAGTGCAAGTTCAACATGTCGCATGTGAAATATTTGGGACATATTATCGACGAAAATGGATTACGCACAGACCCCGCTAAGGTAGCAGCCATTTCTCAAATGCCAGCACCGCGAAACATATCAGAGTTACGATCATTCCTGGGTGCAGTAAATTATTACTCCCGGTTTATAAAGGAAATGCACAATTTACGCCAGCCGCTAGATCAACTGTTACGCAAAGACGCAAGTTGGGTATGGTCTGACAAGTGCCAACAATCATTCGAACGCTTTAAGCAGGCTCTGAAATCAGACTTAATGTTAACTCACTACAACCCTAATCTACCAATCGTTGTAGCGGCTGATGCATCGAGCACGGGCATTGGAGCGAATATTCGACATATATTTCCAAATGGTGTCGAAAAGGTAATTCAACACGCGTCACGATCGTTAACTCAAGCAGAGCGGAAGTATAGTCAAATTGATAAGGAGGCAGTGGCATTGGTTTACGCGGTAACCAAATTCCATCGTATGCTGCTAGGAAGGCATTTCATCCTAGAAACAGATCACAAGCCTCTGCTGCGCATATTTGGCTCGCAAAACGGTATTCCATCAACGACATCTAACAGGCTTCAGCGGCTAGGGCTCACACTGCTGTGCTATGATTTTAGTGTCGAATACGTACCGACAGCAAAATTTGGATACGTAGATGTGTTGTCGAGGATGATAAATTCATCAGCAAGAACTGACGAAGAATATGTTATTGCTTCCGTCAAGTTGGAAGAAGACATACATGCTATCCTGGAAAGTGCAGTTGATCATACGCCGGTCACAGCTAAAAAGATAGCCGCAGCTACTGCAACGGATAGTGTACTGAAGCAAGTGATGCATTGCTTGAAAACAGAGTGGCCTGCAACGGGAAAAACGATTACAGAAAAGGAATTCAAATCATTTTTCAACCGCAAAGAAAGTTTATCTGTAGAAGACGGATGTATTCTGTACGGCCAAAGAGTAGTAGTACCCAAGTGTTTCCAAAGACAGGTATTGCAGCAGTTACACTGGGGACACCCCGGTATAGGTCGCATGAAAAATCTCGCCAGAAGTTATGTATATTGGCCTAACATAGACTGCCAAATAGAGGAAAAAGTACGAGAATGTGGAAGTTGTGCAAGAGCCGCAAAATCACCACCACACTCACCTCCCGTAGACTGGCCAGCACCAGATGGTCCATGGCAACGCGTGCATGTGGATTATGCGGGACCAATCCAAGGGAAATATTTCCTCATCATAGTGGACGCGTATTCCCGATGGCCGGAGATTTTTGAAACATCGACTACCACTTCTACAAAAACTCTTCAATTGCTAAGGAGCTGTTTTGCACGGTTGGGTATTCCGGTAACAATCGTGACTGATAACGGAACTCAATTTACTAGCAGTGAATTCGACAATTTCTGCAAGGAAGTGGGTATCACCCACATCCGTACGGCGCCATATCACCCACAATCGAACGGTCAGGCGGAGCGTTTTGTGGATTCTATGAAACGAGCGTTCAAGAAAATTAACATGGGGGAACCTCTACAAGAAACTCTAGATGTGTTCCTGGCCACTTATCGCTCAACACCAAGTGACACGACAAAAGGAAAGTCTCCAAGTGAACTCATGTTTGGAAGGAAGATACGAACAAGTCTCGATCTACTTCGACCAGTATTAGTGCACACTAATAACAGTATGCAGAACGGGCCATTAAAGCGACGATTTGTAGCAGGTGACACAGTGTTCGCTAAATTACACCACGGTAACAACTGGTCTTGGGAGCCTGGAACGATCATTGAAAAAATCGGAAATGTGATGTACAGGCGCAACCCGAACGTGTTACAGCGGAAGAAACTGCCAGCCGCATACCAGTAGCAGTAAGGACATCGAGTAGACGACCGATACGGCTGCCACCGCGTTTCGAACCCTACGTAATGTTTTAAAGGGGGAGATGTTCTAGCAAGCACTGCCAAAGGTGACAGTTTGAACGTAAGCGACATTCACGTTCAGTTCTATTCTTAACGGCATCCAAGTAAGACGTGTTTTATGTGTTAGAGAATAAAGGTTATAAGACGTAACAGAAATAAAAACAAGGGACAGAGGAACGATTCAAACCAGTTCAGGAGTGTTTCTAGCAGCAAAAGTGTTACCTGATCTTCCGTTGCTTTTTCTGGATTGCCTGCCTTCAACTCCGGGTCACCGTTTGTCTCGTTATCCTTTATCTCCTCGTCATCTTTTGTGGTCTCCGTGCTTAATAAGAAATTATACTCAAACTTAAATTTTGATCTTTTGAATTTTGAATTTTGATTTTGATTTTGATAAAGATCGACATTAGTTAAAACCCTTGGATAGGTACCTTTCCATTCCATTCGTTTCCCGCTCTTCCCGACCCAACTCAGTCAGCACACCGTTCGTGAGGTTGTGGACCGATTTCGATTTGCTAACCGTGTCGGCCACACCGACTCCGCCCTCGGGCACATCCGCATCCAGTAGATTATTCTGCGAAAGAAACGGTTTCATTCGCGTTGGCTGTGAACCCTGCGAGCATGCGATGCAGGAACCGAGGAAAAGTAGGAAGAAAAAAAGAAAAAGAAAATAAACGCCCCATCCCCGACCGGTGTCCAAACCACCGAGATGTGTCCCAGCATGGTGGGTGGGTGGATTGGTATCGGAAAGGGGCGTAGCAGGGGTGTTTCGTTTGGTTGGGATAAGAAATTGGGCTGGCAAGCCTGGAACACACCGTAAGCTACCTCATCGGAATCGTCCGGGAGCGTAAACATGGCCCAGTCGAAGTATGCCGGGAAACCCTGCTGCGATATTCGGGGCGCCTCCGGGATAATGGAGAGCAACGATCGGTCAATATCGCTCGGTTTGTTCTTGTAGTATTCCGCAGCTTTATTGCGCTGTTAATAAGGAGAACGCACCATGTTAGATGCAAATAAGGCTAGACAATTTGAAAAGGAAACTCACATCATCCAGTGCCGTTTCATCAGCGCCAGCCTGCACCAGGAGGTTAAAGCTACGGGCGTTGTTTTTCGCACTTGCCGCCCAATGGAGCGGCGTCTTTCCGGTTTGATCCTCATCCGATGATAAGCTCGGCCACACGGACAGAATATACTCAACGATCTGGGTGTGTGCCAGCCCGGCAGCTTTATGCAGGGGTGTCAAACCATTTGCATCCTTGCTGGTAAGAATTACTCTCGGTGCAGGTGGAGCTGTCTTTTCCTTCAACGCATCCAGATCATTGTCTATTACGGCCTGGTGAATATCCTTGATTACTCCCTGCGGTGAACAAGGAATGCAGTTAGTCTTCGGTTAGATTCATTCCTCTTTCATATTCTCACCATAACGTGCGGAACACACTCAAGGAACCGTTTCATACGCGGATGGTGTGAAGTTTCCGTCCGCAATCGCATACCCTGACCTGCCCATAGCACCTTCGCCAGCTTGGACATTTGTTTGTGGTGCAACCATATTCGAATGTTCGATGGTTTGATCGCTATCGAAATAAGTGCCCCGAGAGTGGGGACCGATAATGGGAGAGGTTCAACATGTAAAAGATTAGGAAATGATATCGATTCGTCGACAAGAATAGTTTGTCTCTGGGAAATGGAATGAGCAATTTACCGTCTCTGCTCTTGTAATCGTTGTCCTTTGCTGCTAAATGGTTGTTCATTTGGAGTACTGTAGTTGGAAAAGAAACATAAATTAAACCATATCGAGTATCTATTGAACCATAGTAAGTATATTAGTATAATATCAAGTGTATTTACTGTGCATCGCCTAAATGTATGCAATTCAATTGCATAGTTTTTAATTTCTAAGGTCCTAATATGCATACTTTCACGCGTTGCTATATAAACGCTTCTGTGCGACATGAAGTTTTCGAACTGATCTTCAAAAATTGAGATTGTTATATTTAAATAAAAACATAAATTTCCCTTTACAGATTGCCTTAATTACTCGTTGAACAGTTCTTCGTGACAAATAATTTGATTTAATGGGTTATTTGCAAATACTCTTCTAGAAACTGCACTGTTGTTGAACACATCTTGAAAATCAATACCTGATTAATAATTTATTATTAAACTAGCTCATAATATTACCACAAACTCCTCTAAAAATCATAGCAAAACTCTAAAAACAAAACTATTTCCTCAAAGCTGACCGTGATCTTACCTTTTACTATAACCCGGCTTGACAGAATGTAACCTTCCCAAACAACAGATCGCTCTCAGAGTTATCGTATCATAGAAATATGAAGGCCACCTTCAGATATCGTCCCTTACTTTAAAACACGGACAAAAAAAACAACGAAAACTTTGTCCCTGAACCAGTTGGGGAAGAAAAAAAAACTATCAATAATTCAACAATTAAACACAGCACAAACAATGTTCCGTTGTCAATAAGGTTACACACTCATCAACGCGGTGACCCTCCAGTATTGCACTCACTTTCGTTGGCGGTATGAGTCGAGAATGAAAAGCTGTCCCAGCTAATTCTTTTCAAACCTCCAACGGTGTTCCACACACCACACCCACACATGAACACACACTAGCATTTAATCATCCAGCCCGCGCAATATGGGCTGTTATGCGTGGCAATTGAGTAGCAAACATGTAACAACAAATAGGTCATGAGAACCGAAAACACATGACACATAGATGAAGAAGGTAGCGGAACCTTAGCCAAGCTGGTTGAAAGTAAAACTTCCTCACACAGGACACTAACTGTACCGCCGGAATCGATGGTTTGGATTGGAATGTATCGTCCCTTATTGCCACATGTGGATCAAGGTGTTCGCGTTGCCGATCACGGCATCTGCCAGCCGCCAGTGCTCAATTGGCTTCTTGGTAAGGACTAAGTTTCAAGTGTACTTTCACTAGCGGGCACGTCAAACCGTTACAACGTCAGGAACCGACAACGGACAGAACTAGACTGGAACGTACCATTACCGAGCGTGGCCATGTAACGTCTGCCTAACACACGAAAAAAACGAAAAAAAAACGAAACATACCTAAAGGCGTCAACCATCATTACGCGGACGCGCGTGAGAGGCGTAAGAAACGATTTCCTCCATTCGTTCAGCAACGGCCAACACCGCCACCTCGGTTTGATAGATTGGAAATTGATTTCCCCAAAAGATATAATTTATACGTGGAGCTTTTAGTCTTTTTTCCCGCCCACTTCGATCCGGCCCCCGGATACGGTTGCATTCCGCGTATCATCTCCATCGGCGTGTACATAGGACACGTGTGTACCGTCTGCTGCACGAAAACGAGTAACGCTCGGCACAACGGCAAACGGTGCCTGCTTTGTCCTTGCCAGGTTCGCGTCGATTAAGGTTCGATTGTTTGATTCGAACTGCTCGAACAGTTGCTTTTATTGCAGTCGGGGCGTTCCGTACAGTGAGGTGTTGGGTGTATGCCCAACTGTGAAGAGACATGGCGTTGATTGAAGATACGCACGGATCTCTACGAAAGGGGTACATGTAAGGCAAGTTTGTTGACTGAGATGTATCGCTATTTGCAATCAATCCGATTAAAGAGCGATATTGTGCGAAATTGATTTGTAAAGTTGTTTTTTTAAATGCCTTAATTTTAATAATTTAAATAATAACAATATTTTTTAATTATCATAAATAATTTTCCCCCTACTTGCTGATATTGCTGATATTGCTTTACAATTGATATTTTAGAAATTATTATAGGTGCCCAATTTAGACTCTGTTGACTAAATATTTGTGTGTTCGATATGTTGGTGTTTGAGCAAATTTTCGTTTGCAGAAATTAAATGTGTAATACCTTTGAAATGCAGATTGCATATCTTTAGGCGCACATATCGGTTTAACCACATGCGATATCGAAGATCTTGCAAAAGTAAGATTTAGTATGTAATTTAAAGAAAACCATCTTCAGAGTTAGATCTCTATGGGACAGTGTAGTGCATTGATAATCACAATAATTTATAACGGACCAGTGCGGTTGAAATTTCTGTTTGAACCTTGTCCAGTTAAAAAAGCACATTGGTATTTACTATCCTGCCGATGGAATAATTTATCGATTTACTATGGAAAACGATTTGAAGTAAATTGTTGTTTGCATAGAGTGGACTGCGCACGCCATCGACAAGAGTACAGACAAATGTCATTCAAATTATTAACTTCTTGTGAACGTTGTTAGCTCCCCCCATTGTTAGCAGCAATTTTGCATAGCAGCGATGCAAAGAGGGGTTTCTAATGAATCTAATCCAATTTTATGGAATAATCCATCAAAATAATTCTTCTGTTCGATTGATTGTAACAGACATTACCGTTTAATTTGAAATTACTTGGAATTTACGAGGAGCAAACGATACTTTTACGGAAACATACTCATCATCGTGCCGGGTGCAATTGAGTAATCCATCCTGAGAAAGTGAATGACACCTCGAACACAGTGCAAACGCATTGATGCGTAGATGCCCGTCCAATGACCTTCGAATGTGAATGACTCTACCAAATAGGGTTGTGGGATGTGTTCGAGCGTGTGGAAAAGTAAAGCCCTGCTGTACCGTCACACTAGCCCTAGATTTTGACGCGTTGTAAAGGTGAACCAAAATGATTGACACGAGAGCAGTGGATTTGAAACGAAAGGTCACACTGGTGGTTGACTCGACAAGCACTCAACGGAGGACGGTACTTTACTTAACAAGTCTGTCCTCAACCCGTCTTTTAGCTGACAGCTGCCGATCTTGGAACGCGCGTGTGTCTTCCAAGGACTCGTAATAAAACTTAATTGAGCCATTGTTGGAATCGTCTCGCGTAAATGACGTTAAACCGGGGTTAATAGCTTATCCCGCATCAGGTGTGCATCAGTACATTTGATATTGGAGTGGTCTATTCTCACCTTGAGAACGCTAGTTACTCGCAAGACACGGAACGGAGCAGTCACACACAAAAATACATACATCGATGTCCTTAAAATTGGTGACATCTTCGGAAAAAATAGAACCTGATCGAATGGTCGAGGCCACCAGTCCATCGTTCCCTCCGATTGGCTGGCGTGACAGGCGATTATTAAATAGCCGGCCTGTGTCTGAGTCATTCTGGGTGGTCCTGCGCGATCGAAATATGGAACAGATAAACAAATGGGCCGACTGTCTATATAGTCATCAGCATGAAGTCTGGACAAGCCGATCCATTGGAGGCTTTCTGAACTTGTGTGGTGGTGGAATACATTTAACACACTATGTCTCCTACATGCCGATATGTACGATACCTGTTCGGACCTGTAATTTATTTCCGGTGTAGTATTGGTTCGTTGTCGGAGCGCATTGACACAGTTTAGGGAGATGTGTGACACGGTTTTTCCCCGGTTTTGTTTGTTAATATTCAACCATCGTTGGTTGTGTGTTTGTGTGCGCGGGTGGGTGTTTCAGTATTATTTTCGAGCTATATCAATTATTCAATCTGCTTCGGGCATCTCGTGACGCCAGTGACGCGTTTGCCGGCAAACGATCGAACATGTCTCAGAAAAAAAACGGCCGGTATGGATTATTCAGCGCATGTATGTAGGTTATCGAAATAACGATAATAACTGTCAACAAGTGTCATATGGGTACCGGTGTGTGACATTTAAAATAGACTAATTAGGTACGGTTTGACCTCGTATGGAATTTAGTCAATAAAATCACGAACATTTGGAGGGAGATTTTCTTCACACAGTAGGCCTAGTATGAAAGTTCCATCCGAGCTGTATCTCCGCAAGCAGATATACATGTATATAGGACCAGTCCGTTTTTCTCCAATATAAAAAAAATCAAAAGGTTAAGAAGCAAAAGAATTCTAGGCGAAATTGATGTTTCATAGGAAATAGAAATGATCGTTATTCAGATCGGATCATCCAAAGAATGTTAAATAAAATCATAAACCTTATACAACATATTGAACTTCTTTTTCTTAGGATTTCTCAAGCTTATTTTATCATCAAGGTGTAAATAACATGAACGTGTACAAATTAGACCTTACAAACCCTACAAACAAACCTAAGTATTTAACAGCTTGTCGATCATACTTAACGTACTTACTCCTTTCCTAACTAAACCTTTATTACTACCTTTGTGTCTCAGACACTTTGGAAACGCTGTTGAGACTGTTGGGTGAAAAAAAAAACAAAAGCTCTTACCATCATGCCACGTGGCATGATCATAAATCACTGGGCGTCTCCATCGTGCGTGCCAATCAATATGCCTTTTACAGGTGTGCGTCAAGCGTTGCGGAAAAAAAACTGCCCACTCACACGAAGTGTGACGGATAGTCTTTCAATTTCAGCACAAACTTACCCTTCGGTGGTGATGAATGGAAGTACAGCCCGTGGGCCCGTCTGCGATGATGATGGTGATGGCGTTCCCGTGCAGCTGGTGGTGGCCCGGGTAGTGACGGAAGTGGTGCCATGCTCAGTAAAGGAGAGTTTCTACCATACACCGCCACTCCAAACGGGGCAGGGGAAGAGTTTGTTCGCTGGATGCTCAGGTTATAAGCCGTTTGCAGCCCACCATGGCCGGATGGAAATGACGAGTCACCTTATAGGTTAGGGTTACATGTCTCCTATTGTAACGATGCGGTCCAGAAAGGTACGGGGATTTCCCAGTGCACTAAGAGCTACCAAACTGAACCATCCACTGTTTTCGTATGCTATCCTGGCCGGGTGAAAGTAAACAGTTTCGTAAGCTTGCGTGGTTCCTTACTGTGCGCCATGGGTTGGGTCATGTTTACCTTCTAATTACACCGAGCGCTTCAATTGTTTTCCAATTGAACCCTATGTGCGGAGGGAAAGAAATAGGCTTCGTTTAATTTAACAGTCTCATTTATTTATGCCTATCGTAAATCGGAACAGTCGGATCTAATCAGAGAAGGGGGATGCGGTGGGCTGGCCTGGTGCCTTATGCGCCTGTTAATTGGACCTGCATTCCTATTGTCAATATTTGTTAGCATAACAGCTTGTTTGGTTGGAGCTTGATTGCTTTTAAAACTGTGCTGCGTACACGCATTTATCCCCTGTATTGTGTTCCATCATAAGAAGAGTGCATTAGGTCACAAGTAGCACAACGGTTCACGAGTTCGTCCCCAGTACGACATACTGGTTTTCCAATAATTCATCAAGTTGTGAGCATCGATCGATACACAGACGAATGTAAAGAAACCCCGGACATCCCCGTTTTCCAATTTGTAGTTCAAAACGAAAGACAACCGAATCAATGGCCGACCGTCAGTCAGACAATCAGGCTGGCCAGTTGGTACAACCATACCGTTCAAACGGGGCTCTACATACGGGACAACAATCGATAACTCCTCCAAATACGAGAGCCAGCACGGAACGGTCGAAGGACAATGATTGTCTCGCAACAAAGCGGAAATTGGACAAATGGACAAAGGCGCACATAAGCATTCGGAAACAAAGTGTGGTACGTTTCGAAGCAGCTTTCAGCACGCTAAAAGCTTTTCGTTTTAAAGAATGCACGACTTAACGTTATAAATAAGGCTACTTTGATGGGTGAATTCGTTGGCGTTACGTGCGGTGTCTTTAAATATTTTACAAAATCTGTATGTTTTTGAGGATTTCCCTCCCTGCAGTCGTCCCGTGATGATTAGCGATTAGAACGGTTAAGTTCCTCTTCTACATCTCTATGCCATCTCCACATGTTTGCATGTTGCTTAAACGTGTTAGATTACCATCAAGTTGCCTTTTGGCCGTTGATGATTATTAATTCGAGCATTGACATTGACCTAAGAAGCTACTTTTACAACCTTTCGTTGTGTGGTTTTGTGTGTGGAAAATGTTTGAAATATTTTATTTTTAAATAAATAAAGAGTACCATTGTGCGATAAAATAATCTTCATGCATTTATTCAAGCATTTCGCTAATACTACCTTCATTCGATAATTGGATTTATACATTTTTCAGACGAAAGAACGTGATTGTCTTTCGTGATTGGGAACTTGGGAAATTGCTTTGCGTATCGATCGAACTTAAATCACGATTGTCAACGTAATTTTCAATTCTTTCCCTTCCTCATATACGCAATCAACTCAATTCAATGGGCAGACTGAGTTGGTAATAGGCTTGATGTAATGAACTGCAGCTTTCCAATTTTCCTTGCGCTGGCATAAACTACGCCAGTGCAACCAAGCTCAGCGATGGAAACAAACTAAATTTACCTTACGGCCTTGACACTCAGAGGACTACGGTGGAAGTTTGGGAAGCGTTAAGCTCCGTGGTGCAGAACTGTTACCTTTCCGATTAGGCGACGTTACATGGAAACGGTGCAATGTGTTAATGCGTCCCTTTGAGCACGGTACAGGCTTACCTTGGGATCAGATTTAGAGGTTCTGTTCTCTTGTTTTAAAGCTAGCTCACCCTATGCATCCACACCCCGAAATGATGGCGCGAAAAGTTGGAAGGCGTACACGCGAAAACGATTTCCGGCACAAATTCGGTGTAGCATGCAATAGAGTCTCCGAAAACTTTTCCCTACCAACTTCTCGGTGGCAAACCATTCGCGAAATGGTCCATCAAAAATGGTGCAACTGACGCCTCGTCTCGTCTGCTCGCACGGGCTTTGTATACCCGGTAGTTCGATGATGATGCAGCGCGTGAAACTGTTGTTGGAAGGAAGTAAATCCTCCCTTTCCACCGATAACTTTTCACAGCTTTTTTCAAATAAAATCACCCACACGAACCACACAGACACAATATGCACTGGTTTTCACTTTCGCTTCTCCGTTGGAGCCTCTTAACCACGCTGTAGTATGTAGGGTGTAACTTCAGCCGAAAGTTTGACGTGTGCTGGCGGGAAATGTTTGCAGCCCCAAACAGGATCACTGCCTTGCCACCACACTTGGAAAGCAAAAAGGGTTTTGCCCTTCACACCTCTGTTACCGAGGAACCAAAATTGCGATAAAAACATGGATAGATTTCCAATATTTGCTGCGAAGCTTAATATTCACCCACCAACACGCGAAATCGCGGTACGGATCAGCACGCGTGAGTATTGTTGGAGAGTGTGCACTTCGCGACGTATAAATAGCTACTGACGGATGCAGTAGGTCCTGCACCTTGGATATGTTCCCGCCCGGGACCGTGTCGCTGCCACGACTGGTCAGTCAATCAGCTGTAGTGGTTGTGTTGTAGTAGGATGCAACGCCACCCACCCAGCTGGAAGTTAGTGGCGCTGCAGACGAGCTACGCAGTACTCTGCCCCGCACGAAACGTTTGCCACCAAAGCATGCCACTGTATTGTTCGTGATCCCTTTGCTGGACTGCTCTTTTATTTCCTTTCGTACTGGGCACACGCACACCACGAATTCGGAACGAACACCTGGAGAAGTGTGTTCAACCTGGAATACGGTCATGCTCGGGGTGTTTGGAGTGAAGTTCGGTGTGGAATTTTAACTGAAAGATGCATAATTTATTAACACCGTTTGTCCCATTTTTGGCTCCTTTCCATGTTTTTGAACTCATCGTTTACCAACCGTTCCGGTTTAATGATCGTTCGTCTTGTTTCCTTTTTTTCACAATACTTACTTGTTGAGTTACACTGTAGTGCAGTAAGCAGATCGTGTTACGAAATGAAACAGCAAAAGTGGGCCAAATATTCTTCAGTGTCGTATTAGAGTAGTTGTCTTTCCAATTCGAAAGCACATGACAGTATGCATTCATTGAACTTGGAATCGTTTTAATGGTACGCGCGGTGGTTATCGATGATAGAGTGTAAGATGTACGTTACAAAAAAGTATGTCTATCAGGGACAATAAGCCACAGCAGCTCCTCAACTCAGGAACAAATAGTTTGGGTAAGAATGAAGGTAGGTTAAGCTTCGATCAGCAGTTGATCAATTGTGTATTGGGAAATTTGACACATCCAATACATGTCGGAAACTAGAATTAAAGCGATGAAGATAAAGTAAATAATATCTTCACATGGAATAGTTAAAATCCATTTTACTTAAATTTCTACTGTATTGAACGATTTAATGTGCTCTTGTTGTTTATTTGTGCTCTTCTAGCGTGTATATCGGTATTGTTCCTAAAACATGGATTACATTGTTTTAATTCAATCTGCGTGTTGATTTATGCTATTTTTTCTCATGTTCGCACTGCTCTATTGCTCACAACGATTTTTAAATTGAACGCTTGAAACTTTTGAAATTATTGAGAGGCTCTACAAACCTTGGTTGATATCGAAACCTTGGTTTGTAGAGCAGTTCTTGTTCGAAAGTCATTACCGGATCTTCGAATAAAATCATCCTTGTGTGAGTGCGTCTTGTAGCCGTAGGCAGCAACATTGTTCCCGGGAACAATTCTTTTCAATTCTCGCTTCAGAGTGATCGGACGTGTTGTGATTGGGTTCCTGATGGAAATATTTGAAATCGATAAGAAGTTTGTCTGCAGGTCGTTCGTAGATAGGTGACGCTGAGCTTCTCGATATGACTACACCAGTTGAAAGTACGGCAGAGAATGGAAAGAGCTTGCACGCTTATCCGAAGCAAAAAGCCTTCAATTTGGGCGACGTTGCGACGGAAAGCGCTAAAAGTCTCAGCGACGCCGAAAAGGCCAAATTGGAAGAGCAGAACAAGCGCATGGTGACGCCATTTCAAGCGCTGAAACTCGAACAAGAGTCCCGCAAACATTGGGATTTGTTCTACAAGCGAAACGAGGATCGGTTCTTCAAAGACCGGCACTGGACGACGCGTGAGTTTAGCGAGTTGCTGGCTGATGCGGCAGAAGAACCGGATGGTAATAGATCTTCTACGCCACGCGAGAACAGCACAGAGGAGGAAAATGTGGAAAACAGCAAAAACGACAGAACACTACTCGAAATCGGTTGTGGTGTGGGAAATTTAGTATTTCCGCTGATAGAGGATGGGCATCGCGATTATTTCATTTACGCGTGCGATCTATCACCACGTGCCGTTGAGTTGGTGCGGAAACATAACCTCTACGATGAGCGATATATCAAAGCGTTCGCTTGCGACATCACCACGGAGGAAGTGTTTGGCATGGTGGCCGAAGGTAGTCTGGATATTGTGACGTTGATATTCGTACTCTCCGCAATACATCCGGATAAGTTCCTTGCAACAGTGACCAACATATATCGACTGTTGAAACCGGGTGGTGTGGTGCTGTTCCGCGATTACGGACTGTACGATATGGCCCAGTTACGGTTCAAGCCGGGACACAAGATAGCGGAAAACTTCTACACGCGTCAGGATGGTACGCGAAGCTACTTTTTCGCGGAGAAGGAAGTGTCCGAATTGTTCCAGAAGGTCGGGTTTACGGTGCTGGTGAACAGCTATATCCATCGACGAACAATAAATCCGAAGGAGAACATCGATTTGCCAAGAATTTTCGTACAAGGCAAGTTCAGCAAACCGGACCGTGTTTGAAACCATCAGATGGCCATGGTGGAGACTCAGTCGTGCAGAAACGGGAAAGATTGGCAGCGACCTTTTCCCTTCAAGGTAAGCCTCCATGTACTAAATTATTGTAATGTAATTTTTGTATCAAATGATGATTGTTCTATCATACATCATAATGATCATAATGATTTCTTTTAAGAACGGCCAACTGATAGTGTAGTGATGGTTAACCGTTCGAAAAGATGCTAATAATATGCACAACACTAATTTATGTTATTCTTTTCAAATCTAATTTACAGCTGGATAGGGATGCGTGAACTCCATCCAATGCCTTCGTTATTAGTTTCCTTTTTTAACCCTGTCAACGCCATGCTCAAATCGTGTTAAAAACATCCATAAGACATATCACCCGAATTCGTGGCATGTGGCGCTGAACGTATTGAAAAGACTGCTGCTTTTGGTTACAAATCCGCACAACACTGTTTTCTCTTGAGGCTTTTAACAGGTGAGTAAATATAAGCAATAAACAATATTTGTTCAAATACCTCGTTGTGATGATAAAATGTATCAGATGTATTATGATAGATTACACACATAATTTAAAATACCAAAAGGATTCTGAAGCATATAACGTATGGCTTCTGGTTAAAATCTTTGTAGAGAACGCAAATTCTGATGTAAGGTATTTCGTTTATTTTCAGATTATCATCCTCCGAAGGTGCTATGCCTGCCCTAAACCCTATTTTGGTTGGTGGTGCAGTCGTCATTCTAGAATAACATAAGAACAACGATCATTAGAAGCAATGTGCGTTATCGGTCACCGTAAAAGAGAACGGTAAGTTTCATGCATGTTGTTGCTATGTTTTTAAAATATTTGAATCATTTATTCTTTGATGAGCCGCATAGTTCATATGATCAAACTGTGATATTTTACTACGTTGAAAATGGTCTTTCACCCCTAGCTGATTAAACTAATTTGAATGAAATATTATGATTTGTGTACATGTTTGTTGATAATAAATCATATTAAAAATTGATTTCGGATTCATTTTCTTTCGCAGAACCTCTCGGAAGCCTAGGACATACAGATGAGGTTCAATCAGCGGCTGTATGAAAAACGTATGTTTATCACGTTAAGTGACATCTTCGTTGGATTCTGCGATTTGGTTTTATGCTGATCTTCTAATGCGTGCGCTATCAGATGTCCGATATTGGTCACTGTAAAAGAGAACGGTAAGTTTCATGCGTGTTGCTAGTTTTTAAAATATTTGATTCATTTATTCTTTGATGAGCCGCATAGTTCATATGATCAAACTGTGATATTTTACTACGTTGAAAATGGTCTTTCACCCCTAGCTGATTAATTTGAATGAAATATTATGATTTGTGCACATGTTTGTTGATAATAAATCATACTAATAATTGATTGGGGATTTATTTTCTTTCACAGAACCTGTCGGACGCCTAGGACACACAGGTATGGGGTTCAATCAGCGGCTGTATAAGTATGATTCATTTGTCTTGCAGTTTTAGTGCGGTGGAATGTATTTCTTTGCGACTATTATTGAAATAAAATGGGTGAATCATATTTCATGAAATTCTGTAGATGCATTTTGTGTATATTTATATGAAAGAAATGTTAAAATATGTAATGTAACATTAAGGAAATGGATATCCAATCATAATAGTCGATGATTTAAGTGCTTAAACTCGATATTTACTTGCATGTGAGAAACTTCCGGAAGGAAGCTATTGTTCCGCCGGCCACTTGGAATGCGATTACACCCGTAATGCAGAGTACTAGATACGAAATGCTCAATGTAACGCCGAACAGTGCATTGGCGTTCAGCAGCGTCATACAGGATACAAACAGATGACTTGCCACTACGTAAACAATGTGATAGTAATTTTTCACATCGCAAGCATTGAAAAAGATGACGCTCCAGAACGTGTGCAGCAGGATCATGGCCAGTGACTGTGCCGCGCTAATGAGCATGAAGACATCCGAGCCCGCTTTCAAACCTACTGTGGCCGGACCAACCGAATCAGCTAGAATATTAACCAAGGAAAATGCTCCACTTATGATGCCAAAACCAAGCCCGGAAGCGTACGAGAGAATGTGTCGGTAGTCGGCGATTCGTACAATGTCCGTGACTTCCTGCAGGCCGTTCTCCGTCTTGCGCAGCACCTTGTACATAAGATATCGGAATCCTTCCTGTAAAAGAAGCCGAATGAAGCACGGATTAGGGAGAGATGACTCAATGGGATGTTTTTCCACAAACCTGAATGAACACGGAGCATATCAAACCGAAGGTAACCTTTGATGTGATGGGATGAAATGCTAACCACACCGTAGAAGACAGTAGCAACGACACAAGCCAGAAAAATGAGGCAGCTATTAGAATGATGATACGTATAGGATCGTGTGCTATCGTTAGTGCAAACATTGCCACCGGTGGCCCAAACGCTAGGAAGCTGCAGCCAAAAAATTCTACCACAGTCATATTTCTAATCCCACTATTTGTTTCTATTTGACCACGAAAATGCCAGCCAAACCGCTGCGTCGTATTACTGCGAAACAACACCCCCGAAATAGTGATTTTTTGGGTGGTAAACGCAAAAGAGGCTTCAGCACAAGGTAAACAAAAGAACCATGGAGCTACAGCTGTCAAATGCTTCCCAGTGCTGTCAAGCAGGTTCCGTTTTTTCGCAGAAATGTCAAAACACAACACAAAAGAATGGGTTGACGTATTTTGAAAAAAGTGTTCTTGTAAAACGCAATAAACTTTTGCTGCATTGGTAAACACCTGGTGTTAGCTTGCCTTCCGGACAGGAAATATTGACTTTGGTCGTTTGCAGGGTTTCGGACGTGGTCGCCGTTCGGCTGCGCGGTCACGATGAAGGCGAACGAGGTGTGGAACGCCGTTATGCAGGGTGACACGGAGAAGCTGCGCCATCTAACCCATGCCAAAGCACCGAGACCAGATTTTGGCAAGCGTTTCGATAACCATCACTGGAACATACTGCACCATGCCGTCGTCAGTCGCAACCTGGACTGTGTGAAGCTGGTGGTGGATCACTTCCTTCCCGAAACGAACGTGCGCTGCTACGAAGGTCTCACACCACTGGCACGCGCCTGTGAGCAGTCCGTGTCGGGCGAGATTGTGAGCTACCTGTTGCGTCTGGACCGAAGTGTGGTAAACATGGGGGACACGGAAAGTATCACTCCGCTGCACTACGCCGTATCAAACGATCGATTGGATCTGGTCGAGCTGCTCATTGCACACGGTGCCGATGTTAACATGATTGATTACGCGGAAGAAACGGCACTCCATACAGCCGCGTTCGATACGGGCAATATCGAAATTTTAATCTATCTCCTGTTCATCGCCAAAGCCAAGTGGCAATTTCTTCCCGAGTCGGACGATTTCAATGGAATCGAAATATTTTGTGCCAGGGGACCGTGTTCGGCCCGCAACAAGGTGGCTTGTTTTAAAATTCTCTACAACTACGAACATCCGGACCATATGTATCGCCAACGGTACTATGTGAACGACATCCTGAAGTCGGCACTATTAAGCTATCGCTCCCAGTCCTCTCTGATCCCGTACTTCATCGAAACGGAACTGAAATGGGAAAAGCAGGCCCGTGTTCGCACTTTGTACGAAAGACTGATTCCCGACTATGAGCTGTTGGCAATGTTAGTGCTGTGCGAATGTGGCCCCATAACGAACGTACGAGAGGATCTGGAATTTACCTGGCCGCTGCTGTGCTGTGTCACCTTGCTGACCGCCGATTTGGTGCGGTTGTTAACATTTTTCATACAAGGCGATGCGAACCGTTCGGCCGAAGCGGTATCGGAATTGTTGGTCGATTTAGTAGATTTTACCAAAACCTCGCTTAAAGTCATGAAACAAACGTGGCAAAACATAATGCCCACTGTTTTGCAGGAAATTCATGGTTTGGAAAATGTGAAAATTAATTCCGTGCTGTACAATCAGTACCAAAAGGCTGTCGATAGCCTGGCGCTGATGTATGGTACCGACCTGGATGCACTCGTTAAACACCTACTCACCGAAATTGTGCCCACGAAGGTGGACATACTTTTTCCTTGTCTGAAGTACTGCTCTTACGGTTTTCTGGCCCGTAGGATTAGCGATACGATCGCCAAGAGACCGCTCTACCAGTGGCTGTTGCATCGGTTTGGTACATGGAAAGTGATAAAAAGTATTATAGGTAAGCCCCAGTTTGAGCTGTTCACGCTGAAGCGGTTGGCCCGCGATACCGTGCGTGAAACGGTGTGGCGCTACATGAACAGACTAGCGCCCGATAAGGTTTACATTCTCAACAAACGGCTCCAGTCACTAGATTTACCGCATGAAATGAAACTTTATCTCATCTATAGCGACAATTCCTCGATGATGTACTTCGTGTAGGATGGCATTAATTGGAACGCGAGCATTTTGAATAATTATCACTGCATGTAATTCACGGTACCGTGTATATGTGTGTTTGTTGGCTGTGTTGTATGTGTTAACGCCTAATGGATAGGCAACAGGCATTACAGAATAAGATGGGCAACAGAAGGCCGCTATAGGCCCGATCCGATCAGTTTCGGATCAGTAAAATTGTACTCCACCGCGCATATTATCCACCGAGTTAAGATGTTTTTAATGACTCGAATACAGCTTTTTTAACGTGCTTTTTTGTTACATGGCTTCATTTTTACAAGCAACAAACCAAGGTCAAACAAATGGTCAATATGATGCTTAAAACCGCGAGGCTAATTGAAATGATAAATGTTTACGAATAAATAAATATTTGCAACTGTTAAAAAGGCAACAATTTGTTTTTGGAAGTTTTTCGCATTACAATTAAGATGACAAGTCCTTGGAGATATAAGCTTAGATATTTAAACTGTGGTGTAATCGTTTCGTAGAAAGCTCAAGGTTGTAAAATAATATATAATATTAAAAATAAGTCAGATTGATCTAGATAAGTAGATTAAGCTTGATCATCGTTCAACTGATAGAGCTCATGATTGTAGCGGCTTCTTTATCGTTCCTTCGCACGTCCTGGACTGAACATTCCAAGCACCGAAAAGCCGCGTGGACGTACGCTAGTGAGATTGAAATCATTCCCGCCAACAAATTGGTGGTGATCGCACACTTCGCTGGTGATCGCTGCCGCCTCCATGCAATATACGATTAGATCATTATACGCAAACGTTTCAAATCATTCTCAAACGTTGTTGCCTAGCAACGCGTTGCTATGTTCAAATGTCAAACACAAACAAAAGCGGTACACTAAACGAGTAACGAATCCTTTCACCAACCGGGACGAGAAAACGTAAACAACGCTTCAGTGTCTTTTTCAGTAGCAATAATGAACGAATCTGCGGGCACAAAATCGCCGAAAAAACGTCGCCCTAGGCATCGGTATCGTCGGCGATCGTCCGGTAAGCCCACCACTTCCAAAACACTACCAAAGGTGCAGTCGCCAACACCGGTGGAAATTTCCTATGGACCGGAACGAGAACAGAAGGTTCGAAAATCGAAACTGGACCCTACATTTGTTCAGGAAGAGCGTGAGGTAATAGCGTCCCTGGAGCGTTTAAACATTGCGACTGGCGCCAGTGGTGAAAGTTCGAAGTCTCCGCTGCATGAGATCGATAGAGCGATACTATTTTTCACTGATGCACTACCGGATGAAGTGTTCTTCGATGCGGAAGATACCGAGCTGGGTGGTGTGCTACCGACGGAAGCTATTGCGGAAGATGCGAACAAAAAAACACCTTCAAACCGGTCATCGTCTTCTAATGAGGCGGATACTCCTACCCATCTGGCATCGTCATACTTTCACACCGAAGAAGGGACAGCTGTGGTCATTCCTTGGAAGACGCAAAGATACATGTTTTGCGATGAGGATCTTCTGTATTATCAACCAGCGTGTACATTACCCGAATCACGTGCAGCGCTCGATGAGATTTGTGTTATCGATCCAAAGGATTCGACAGAAGCTGAAGAAGATGGCAAAGGACCTCTTCTACCCTTGGTAGATAAACCGAGCGTCAGTTTGGCCAACAAGAACCGATTGATGAACCGTCTGCTGGAGGAGGAACAGGAGGAATGGTTCGATGCTAGCGGTGAATTGGTCGATTTCCGATGCTACCTCGAAAGCAAAACGCGTGTGCGTGGTTTTTGTAGTAAAACGTTTGTTCCATTCTTTGTAGAACCAATACCGCTCGCCAAAACGCTGGATCGCTTACCGATGGAGCGTACGGTGAAGATACTGATCGGAAGGGTCCGTTACGATGCCCATCCGTCGTTTGAGGACGTGGTGCGGTTGCGTTTACGACTGGAGGAACTCTACAAGCAGTATTACCGCGTACGGAAGCTGAATCGCAAAGAGGCATTACAGACGAAGCTGAACGAACTTCGGTCGGAGATGCAAGAACAGGACGAACCGATCGATTCATTCGGGACCAAAATGGCACGCCGAGAGTATAGAAATCTCGTCTATCAAGAGATACGGACGGAGCGTCTGCTAGCAAAACAAATACTGGAACTTTGGGAGGAGATAAAAGAAAAGCACCACGGTGAGCGTGGATTAAAGATGACGGTTAACAGCCAGGACACGGACGAGGAGCGTGATGGTAGTGAATGGCAGGAACGGTACGAGCTCGAGCTGAGAGAAACACTCGAAGAGGAGCTGGAGCTATACCTTCGCGACAAGCAGGAGTATAAAGCGTATCTGCGAGATCTTGCACTCGAACAACAACCGGAGACGCCGGATCCAACACCATCGATGCAGAAGCCGAAAAAACCGGACACTGCGCGAATAAAAAAAGAGTTCCGGACACTGTTCGATGAAACCTTCCGTGGTGCTGGTGAACCGGCGGTGCACATTGTTTTGCGGCGCGATCCGGACGGTGTCACAGCGGACCAATGTGGACACCAGTCGGGACGGGATTTGTTGTTTAAAACGAAACTGTTCATTGACGGGAACCATGTAGCATCGACGAAGGCGCGTCATTTTCAGCAAGATGATCGTACTATGATTGACTTCAATACCTCCTTTTCCATCAAGCTGACGTCGAAGATTCCCGAAACGATTGCGCTACACGTGTACGAGAAGAACCGGATGATGATGAAGTGTTTGCGGGCAGAGATTTTCCTCCCACTGCCCGGCGCGGAGGAGCTGTACGAGGAGGTGGAATCTGTGGACTATCAGTTCTCGTCCGGTAAACCGTATCAGGCGCAAAGCTATACGAATGGTACGGTAGAGCTAAGGACCGGTTGGTTGGAACCGTCCGATGGCATCTTTCCAAGCCCCAGTCAACGTCGCACACTGCCGAAACGTGTCGTTGTGCCTAAGGAATTGTTGCGCCGCTGGATCGATGATCGTGCACTAGAAACCGAAGATGAGCCCGATGTCGACAGGGATGCAGCACTGCTGCGAGTATTGCGTGATGACGGAGCAGTGATCGCACCGGATGGCAATCGACGGCAATCGAACGATTCTATCGCACCGGAAACGGATGAATCTGAGTTCAATTTCAATGAGGATAAGCTTGCGTTCTGTTCCGCCGAGACGATCGAACAGAACGAACGGTTTATTCTGCTGAGCAAACGGTTCCAGCGAAGTCTTAAGTATCGGGACACGAAATTTATTCCACAAACTGAGCGTGAACTTGCGATCGCTGCATCTTCCAAGGAGGACGAGGAACAGATGAAAATCATTGACGAAACGCTCGGTACGGACCCGATCGATCTGCAGAGGCACCGTGGCAAGCGATATCTGCAGAAGGTGTACGACATCATCAGCAATCACTGTCGGGTGTTGAACCAGGACAAGGTGAACAATGCAAACCTGTTGGTCGGTGGCGATCAGGTGCCGTCATTTGGATCGCTCAGTTTGGCTTTCCTGGAGATATTTGGCCCACGGCGTCCACTCAAACCGTCGCGTCGATCGCCCAACAGCCGTGCATCGGTACGGGTGAGTGATGTGACACGGTTCAAGATTATTGTCACCATCGTTCGTGCGTTTGGGATACCGATGCGGATGGAGGACTATCAGGGTGGATCGGTTGGTCGGCGGAATAGTAACATGTCGTCGTCGAATGGACGATTTTGTAAGTTACCTTCACCAGCAGTGATGTTCAGCTGTAAGTATATTAATTGTTTCCCTTCCGGTAGCGTTTCGTACATCCAACGTCAGACCGTACATAGCGGTATCGTTGAAGGATCGTATTTTCCGCACTTCGACAGCCGACGGAACGGCTCCAACGTGGAATGAGCAGCTTGAGGTACCGCTGGATTGCAGTACCGATCAGATACGGAAGCACCTGCACATCGATCTCTACGACGAGTACATGGAAGATCTGCTGGAAGATGATCGAACCCGGCCGACTGAGGTGTACCAACGTATTTCTAGTCGATGGCTTGGTCAGCTGCGAATCCCAATCAGTACCATCTATCTCAACCAAAGGGTAATCCCAAGCCACGGTATTAATACACCGATTAGTTCACTAACGTTTAGTTTTGCTTTCAGTTGGAAGGAACGTTTGAGATAAAAACGCCACCAATTCTATTCGGTTACGATCGTCAGATGCAAGATCACCAAGCTGGGGAAATTGTGGACAGCTACGGTAACCCAATAGGGCTTATTGGTAGCGGAACAGGGAGTAGTTTGCCGGACATGCGTGAACTAACGCACGTGACGCTATTCATCAGTCTGGAACCATTGATCGAGCGGCCGACGCTCGACACGGGCAGTTTGGAGTGTGTAGAGATGGAACGCATTAAGTCCCGCATCTACCTCTGGTATGAGGAGTACCGGCATGAGTTTCCATCGCGTGCAGTTGTCCCACCGATGGTAACATTACTGGGAGGTAAACGAATCTGTGCGACGCGTCTACTGGGCCCATTGCCAATACCGTTTCCAATTGATGAGCTGACAGAAACCATGATCCGCAGATACGTTTCACTTATTCCTATCCACTACAGTGTGGATCCATGTTCGCAGTTGAACGGGATATGGCTCACCAACAAGGTAGGTGTCTGCAAGTCGCTGGTTAACAGATATAACTATCTTTCGTTTGTCAATATATGATCCTTTTGGTTTCGCGATAGGAAATTCTTACGATGATGTGTGGCTCGCCGAAGGATCTCGGAGCACTGCTGGCTTGTTTCTACCTTCAGCTAGGCTACGAGGTTTGGCTCATCTTTGGAAATAGCGTCCTGATGGGCGATACAACGTTCGTGCTGCTACTGGAGGGAGGAGAATTCTTTATTGTCGATCCCTGCAGCGGCAAGAAGTACAGCTCCACCGACACTTACTGTCCGCTGAATCGAATCTACCTGATCGTGGGACAGGCTAACATTTGGGGCAACATTCAGAAGGAGAATCGGGTGTTTCTCACGCAGCTTGATGTGCGCCGGTCCGGGTACTGGCGTGCGTTGTTTAATCGTTTCCACGAACCACCCGCAGGATGTGTGCAGGAGGTATCGTTTCCCTTCAGGGAGGCACTGCCGGCGAAAGAGTTGCAGCGTGCCATTGAACGGAAACTTATGCGGAAGATCGCATCATGGCGTACGCACCGCAAAACGATTTGGAATCGGTAAGGAACAAAAATGATGGAAAAAATACGGAGAAAAGAGGGATCCAATTTTACTATGTCTTTCAGTTTCATCAGCGATCATCTTCGCAGTACGCTGATAAGCCTGGAACGGGATACTTGCTTGGAAACGAACACGGAACGGCATGGTGAGACGTTTAGTCAAATGTTCGTATCGTACAAGGTGAATGGGTTTCCTATCAATTTACCGTATAATAATCTGTCCACAATTGTGGCCCATGTGAAAGGTACTGGCATACATCTGAACTCAGAAGCTGCGGTGGAGTTTGGACTTGGCGTTTACATCAAAGACTATCCGTGCAATGTTTATTCTGTTTGGATATTTCTTATGTCTCTAGTGCCGAGGGCTTAAGAATTTCTGTTACTAATTTTATACTTACATACTTTGTGAATTATCTGTCTTTACAGAAACATCTATAAAAGTTTATAGTTGATCACTTTCGTCTGAAAAAAGACGTTTGTCACACAAGCTCCTACTAAGTCCTACTTACGAAGCGAAGTTGAAACATCGAATGTGCTACTAACACAATCGTTTTCGTGCATCCCAATAGATGTCGCTATTGTGCTCTTTTGAACCGTCTTAAAAAGCTAAGGGCTAGTATTTTCAAGTTTTCATATAAATTTTCCTCAGAAATAGACTGTCACAGTTGACCAACCATCCCACCCACCCATCCATACCTTCCCAATTTTTACACACACACACACACACGAACGAATGGAAAATAAAAACACACGTGCCATTTTATTTTGGGAATGATGAATTGTCTATTTTTCTCGTTTATACAATGATTTCGGGGTTTTGTTTTAGTTTTCCTGTTCTTCGTTGCGAGTTCTAAAACAAACGTACCGTGTCTTTCGTTTGTGGACATTAGGTGAATCCCTTCCGTTTGCTGATGTTCGTTTCAATCTATGATTGAACTTTTGCCGCGTAGCATTCAACCAGTGATTTATGCCAGTAAAACGGTACCTTCATAACCGTGTGAGTAGGTAACCTCAGCACGACCCGCGGTCCATTTTGGAGTGGCCAAACGTCTATCGTTTAATGAGCACGCGAAGCCGAAGTAGTACATGATTTCGAAAAGAAACGATCGTAGTGTAAAATAGTGTAAAATAACGATCGTTCGCTGTTGCACAGAATGGTGACGAATCAGGAAAGAAAACTGTTGCCCCGTGCTTTGGAGTGTGATCAATCGTTTAAAACTTAGTGCGAATGAAAACGGTTGAGTAGGAAAAGAATGGGTAAAGAGTATGTTCGTAGTGCTTCCCACCAGGTTAGAACCAACCAATATAACCTTTCCTGTTCTTTTGTTCCATGTTTGATAGCAATTGATCGCGCATACACAGTTCGCCCACGTGTATGTCACACGCTCTCGCATCACATGCTTACGCTATATCAAGAGTTTCTTATATTAGCTTGCGCTTGCGGTTAGCTGTGAAACTAGCTTTGAGTTTTTGGTTTGCTGAAAATGGTTGTGCTTAATTTTGGTTTTACTTTCGATACAATCGATTTCCTTTGCCCATGCCTCTGTGTTGAGCCGACGGATCGAAACAAACAATGCGGAATAGAATGTTCTTTTCGGGGGTTTTTCGATTGTTTTTTTTCCTCTTGCTTTAGTTATGTGTTTGTCGCTAGTTTTTCTTGTGTGCGTGTGTGTGTCTCCGGTGCTAGAATTTATAGGGAACTATATTGTCTATACATTAGGCACTTCACCCTATATAAATTTGATTGAAAACCCATTTTTTTCGTCTTCTTCTCGTTTCTTTCACGCGATCGCTCACTTTTTGGGCGATCCCGGTTATGCTCTACCTGCGTTGTGTTTACTTTTGCTTTCACTCGCATATTTTTACGTTTTGTTGGTGCCAATCTTATGTCCTGTATCTTGATTCGGTAGTGTGCGCTCGACTCACTACTAACACTCACATATCACGGTTCTCTTGACTGCCGCGTTTGTCTAAACTGTCTATCGACATGGCTTTTTTTTTTGTTTTTTTTGTTTGGAGCCTTCCTTCCGCAATTAATTCTTTCCCAAGTGTGTACTAACTGTGTGACAAATGGTGTATACCCAGCGTTGGTGTCCGGAGTTTGCAACGTGATTACTGTATCTCTTTTCGGATCTGCAGTGTCCGAAAACAACACCCATTCCCTCAGTGATTTGATTTTGTTAATGTGTTTCGTTTGTTTTGTTTTCCAACATGTTCAAATTGCTTATGAGAGTTTGTTCGTTTATTTGTTTGTTTGTTTTGTTTACTGCGGTACACAATGAATTTCCACCGAATATACAGCGGCACAAGGATACACTATGATGCCACCGACACCATGATTATGTTCGTTTATATATGGTTGGCGTCAAACGGTTAACAACGGGGGTCTGTTTTCATGTCCTTCTCTGTGTTTTTGTTTTCTTGAGTTCCCCAATTTTATGCATTTGGTTATAATAAATAATTTATAAACAATAGACAAATTATCTTCAAAGAACTTTCGCATGTATTGGTTACGAATACATGTGTTTCAAAAAAGTAAAAACAAGCAACATGGTGAATTTTGTATTCGATTTTTCTAAAAAAGAATAATAAATAAATTACATTCTGTGTAATTCCAATTGCGGCACTCCATATTACGGTGAGTGCGTACCGTACCGCTGTACAAAATTTAAACATTTGTTGTTTAATTTCATCTTCTTTGTTGACCCATCTGTTCCTTCATATTTCTGCTTTGCTATATACAACACCAATGTTGTAGGAATGAGATTTTCTGTTATATGCCTGTTAATTGTTTATAGTTTCGCTTAAATCTTTAATGCTCTCTGTCGTTTAACAAATCTATCTACAGTATGGCTTTGAGTGTGTCTGTTTTTCTTTCTTTCTTTCTTTTTTTGTTTCTTCTTTTGTGTGTTTTAGTTGATTTTCTTTCCTCTATCCTTTCTAGGATGTTTTCCAAACAAAGACTAGCTTTTTATCGTTTGTTGCCTTTCGTTAAATGGCTATGGATTTGTTTTTTTTAAATATTCCTATGATTAGTTCAATGGCAACTTCGATTGCAATCGTTCTGAGTGTTTTCTGTTTGTCTGTTTATGTATGTCTTTCCAATTATACTTTCACTTACTACCTTATACACCGTTTACACCGTAATGCATTTAAGTATCGTTTTTTTTTTCATTTTTGTTTGTAAAGTTTTTTGTTGCTTTCCCTTTTCTTGTTGTTGTTTGTTGCTGTTTTGCTTCTTCTTCAGTAATACTTTTCAATCACATTTTTACTTTGTCACCAAAACGAAACATGCATTCGTTTACCCTGTAAAAATAGTTCCTATGGCCGATTCGGATTGGATTGCAATGGCATTTAAAAGGAAATTGTGAAAACTCATCTATTAACAACCGAGCGTTACCACAGCTACTATCGTATTGATATCATTTGGAGGGGGGGTTTTCCGTGTGGTTTTTCGTTTTATCACTCCTTACGCTTACGTTGTGTCTTTTAAATTTTGTCTTGTTTTTCTTTTGCTTTTATTCAAGGAAAACAACGAAATGATAAACAAAACCGTCAACGTTTGAACGTTTTATTCTACGCTTTAAAAAGAAACGATCGTACATTCACAAATGTTAAACTTCTATCGCACACAGGACACATTTGTCTCGCCGTTTGTTTTCGTTTCTCCGAAAAATGCACTATTTGTATTCGTGTTACTAAAAAATCTACTAATGATGTTCACTAGTTGACTTAAACCTTTTTTTCTCGACTAAATTACTTGCGCTCGGTAGCATTCCCCGTTCTATTCTTTTCAAATTGGGTGTTTTTGCATCATTTTTTTTGTTGTTGGTTTTGTTTCTACGATTTTATGATAACAAACCATTCACTACCTTTTCAAAATGCTTCACGCTTCAAAGCCGCCATCATTGGGTAGTGCCCGGCACGCTACACTTTCGCAACTTTTTGTTTAGTACTAAACGCTGACGCGTGCGTTGGAGTTCGCTACGTTAGCAAAATTCTTTGGCAGTATTTCATTAGTTTCTCACACATCGGGCCACCCACCGCTTTCATTTCCGTCTATTAACCGTCAACCTCCTCATAATCGCATACTTATCTCGATGAACCGGACACCGGATGACTCCAAAATTGGGGTTTTGTTTTCTTCAAATTGTTGCTGTGTTTTAGTGGATGTGTGCACTCGCGTCTTATCGTTCGCCGTTTATTATACTCGCAAAACTATCTAAAAACTAAACTATGTACATGTCAAACGCCGTGGCCAACGCGTAAATTCGCGAGCCATTCATACGCGAAGCGTAATGAAAACATGACCGTGTTACGCGCTAAATTTTTGTCTAGTGACCTAAATATAATTCGGGTGATAACAAATAACGATTTTTTTTTGTTCTAAAAGACTAAACAGTCCAAATGATGCCTTAATGCGTTCGTATGGTGCTTGATGTCAATAAATGCGTATGGAAATAATTTGTAGATAAATCTCCAAAGAAATTGTGGTACGCAAACAAGCCGTAAATTACACTAATTTAAATGGTTACAAAAATGTAAATGCTACTCTGTAGCTGCAAAGAGTGCGTGCACTATTCACTTGTGCGTTGGTACTAATAGCTGCTTTTACCCAAGTAACAGTTTGGCCATTGAAGCTTACTGGTCCTTAGTGTTAGTGTCGACGTGATTGAACAAGGTGGAAACGAAAGGAGAAGTGCTCTGTTTGTATTGTAATATTTTGCACCGAAATCTACGTATATACTAGAACATCTAGAACACCCGATTTCCTGAGAATAGTAACGGAATGAAAACGGAGAAACCACAACAACAACAACAAAAAACATCTAATTAACGCAGTGTAAATAAAACGTCCTTTCTTTACTATCATAAAAGCAAGAGAAAGAGCCAGAAAAAGAGCAGCAGACTGAGAAGGGAAAGTAATAATGGTTAAGTAGACAAGCTAAGTATGTGCCGCTCGCTAATTGGGCGTAGGTGTGTGGCGATTGATAGTTTTGTTACTATGCGTGTTTATTATGCTTGATTCAAGTGTTCACTGTGGGAGCTACACAACAGTGCTACTTATAACAGTGCCGCCGTTTGATACGCGCACATCGGGTGTCGCCATTATTGTTCTGTCCGATGTATCCTTGTGAGTAGTAGTAGTAGTAGTAGTAGTTTTTCGATGCGCGTCTGGATGTGTGTGTGTGTTTCATCTGTGTGGATTATTGTCGATTATAAGTGGTTTTTTTCTTCCTCTTTTCTATTTAAGTATATCCAGCAAACATATAAACACTAAACGAATACCAACAAAATATTCACGAAACCAAACACTAAACACTATATTCTACTGTGTACACTAAAGCGAGGAGTATACTATTGCTTGTCAACTGGAGTTTCTAGAGTTCTGGAGGTTTGTCTATCATTTCTTTTTTTTCCATACGAATCTTTCGTTTCTGGAGATACCATCACGAAGAACAGGGCTGCCCCTGTATATTGCATACCGGACTGTGGGTGCCTCACGGTTCTCTTATTGTCCTCAAGGATCCTCAGAAATTGTGCGTCATCGAAACAAAATTAAATAATGCTATTTAACATATCTCACGTCTCTATCTATTGCAAAAGTGTCGAGTGTATTCGAGCCGTACTATGTGAATCCTACGTTCTTACTGTGAAAAGGAAAAAAAAACCCGAACGACGACCGGTACGGTTTGCAGCTACTAACAGCAACTAGTGTATTATTTATTGGACGGCAGATTATGGAGAGAGAAAGATAGAGAGAGATAGAGAAAGAGAGAGAACGAGTGAATAATAAAATAAATGGTAAGTGTCGTAAATGAATGTAGTAACTTAGGATGAAATGTCACGAACCTATCGTTACACCAATGAGCCTACAAGTAGTATATGTTGGTAGTACATGAGTTACAGAAGAAAAAAAAAACATAAAATCTCTCACAGCAGAAACTACACCATTCGTCGGTCGGTTCGTTTTCTTTTATCCTTCGATTAGCAAAATGTTTTCCCTTCGTATCTACTACGGCGACTTCTATTGGGTTTGCGCTCTACGATTATTTTTTTTTTGCACTTGCTCCACCTAAAGGAGGACAGCAAAAATGAAACGGGCTTTGCAGAAAAGATGTCGGTACAAAAATATATATTTTTATGTATATTTATCATTCATTCGTTTCGCACGCGCTGCTCGCTACTACGGTTATTATGGATGAAAAAAAGGACGGACGCTAGAGTATGTTTGTTTTTGGTTTCTGTTTTTAAATGGGAACAAACTCCGGATTCGAACTCGATCGCGCTGATAAAGGGTATGATCTAAACTCAGTATCTTGTCCGAAGTTTTTGGGTAATAGTGTGATAGAGAGAGAGAGAGAGAAAGATAGAGAGAAAGAGAGATAAAGAGAGTGTGAAAAGGGAAAAGGCGGAAAGCGAAGTATGAAAATAAAAGCATGTACTAAAAAACCCGTACGCACACTACCACCACAACCACTTAGTTGGAAACGAATGTCAAAAACAATCTATTACCGGTTTTTGTATGGCCATTAAACGTACTAGAAACAATGCATCAGATTTGGGACTAGTTTTTGTGTTTTGTTTACGATGTTCTCGATGTGTTTTGTGTTAGTAGATGATAGTTTGGATGTTGCAAAGAATGTCTGTCAGCATACGTATCTACTGGAAGTATACTCCGCAATACAACTCTTTACCATTGCTATCAGAGTCGTTCGGTTTTTACCTTTTCGTTAACAGGTGTCGCATACCGAGATGGTAGAACAATTTAATATTCATTAAAACACACTCCAACTGTACGGCGTGGGTCCCCACATAGCCCGCTTTGTCAATGTGGCCCAACATTTAACGACGCATTATGTCTGTAAAAGTGGCTGTAAAATGCTTTCCCGCGCTGAAATTGCGCTACCAGTTAGACCACACGCTGCGTGGTGCGATGTTACGCTGATGCTTGAAACATGTCACTCGTGGGCGCTCGGAACCCGTTACGGGGTCTGCTGCTATTCTGTAATACTTATAGGAAATACTTAACAGACGCAAACGTCTCTAGAAACGGAAACCAACGCGTGTTCGATATTTGATTTGATAAAACCAACACCACCGAATGGATCGCGCCGATCGTGATGTGTGACCGTGCCGCTAGTGGCGCCCTGTGCCTGATACCGATACCGGATGATGCATCACGCACTGGAGTAGTCGAGCGAACGGGACGACGGACCCGGCAGTGCATCTTCGTCCAGCACGAACGTCGGACTTTGCCGGGATGTTGAGGCTATTGGTTGATAGTGGTAACCCTGACGATTGCGGTGATTAGATTTCTGCATATTACCTAGGGTAGGTCGCTGATTATACGATTGGTCGGGACGTTTAACTACAGACAAGGAGGAGATCGGACAGCGTCAGATACGGTAGTGTCGAGGCCATAGCAGTCGGAGATTTGGTAGTCGCTTACCTGGTATATAAGGTTTTTGGTTACACGTTGGAGTAATGCTATCACCCGTTTCGATTTTATTATAGCTGCGATGGTTCGACAGATCGTTCGAAGCCGTTGTGTGGTTGTGGTTCGTAATGTCGTTACTACAGATGGGGCTCAGTTCGCGCTCCTCCAAGCACATGTCGCTGTACTCGTCGATCACGTGTCGGTACTGTGATGGACATTTGGTCAGTGCCGCCAGTACGCACGCCTCGATCGAGCAGATGTATCCAAGAATCTGAAGCGAAAGAGAAGCGAGTATGCGGTCAATGTTGACCTGATGCTCCAAGGATACAACGTAATATCCCGAACCGAAACTTACCGCTGATATGAATAGTGTGTCCTTGGAGTGCTTTGGCACCCACATGAATTCTTCAGCGAAAAATACCATATGTATTAGCAACGATGAACCCACAATAAATAATAAACCAATCGTCAGGTACATCCATGCATTCTGGAAAGGAAAAAATACGTGGACTCGTAAGTCGAGCTTAAAGTGCCTGTTTATGCCGGGTTGCATCCAGATACTTACCAACCTTCCCCAGTTGAAGGGAAACATCAATGCTATGTGTGAGATATCCAAAAACAGCATCAAACAGGTTACTAACAAGGAGAACAGGGCACAAAAAACCTGCAAATCGAAAGAATCCCCATGAGGAACTGACAAAATACACCAACTCTGGCGTCAACTTCTGCGTTTTAGATCACGAGGCACTTCATGCCCTGCGGCTATTGAATATAGAGATCCACCTAGCTAAAGGTCAGCGAACAAGTCCCTGGACAAGATGGACTGTATTGGTTAATGAACGATGTCAATGGAGGCCAGTCGTGACAGCTGGTCACAACTCTACCGCATCCGCATCCGCCGGATGCGGCTCATATCAAACTTGTTTGATATTGCCAGACGGCAACATGAGAGCTGCTGTCATGAACATTAAGTTCCATACAATGCCATGCGGCAGATGCGGATGCGGCAAAGCAGTAAACCAGTCCCTATCTGAGTTTCAGGCAATTTCCTAGAGCTCCGATATTGCTGATCTCCTACACTGATGATTCTGATCTGTTTCAAATGATTGAAGATAACGTTACACCGAAGATCTTCAAATCTCCCAAGTCCAAGAAACAATAGAAGGAACTGATGAAAGCAAACCTCAAGCATAGGATGAAATCCAATAACTTGGCGAGGAAATAGGACTGACATCTCCACAAAAAAACTAAACGAAAATGAGCTAAAATTTACTTTGGGAATACATTGAAGCTTGAAGTACAATTTGCCTTCTGTTTAATAGCCATTAAATATCAGTCCATTTTTTTGTTATCTTCCATCCCAATGCCCACTAGTCCAGAAGAATCATTTAAACTCTCCCAGAAGAGGGACCACTCTACTCGGCCGGGCGCAACACACACACCAAGTTTCCAATGCTGCCACACCATTTATCGGGTGCCACTCACACGGACATCAGCACCATCATCATTAATCCTGTTACCCCCGAGTGTCAAACGCTAAACGTGTCAACAGCGTGCTTATCGAATAAAGAGGGATTTTAGTGCCCTCTTTAACTCTTGCCTCGTACCGGCCACGTTTTGTGTCCACTTACCATCAACCGCAACCGTCCAATCAATGGCAGTAGAAACAGACCGACCTGTACCGTGCCGGCGGAACACTCACAGGCAAGACATGCGGCGGATGAGACCTGAAAAAATAATGTCGGAACCATATACACACACACACACACACACACCATTAGGTATTTGGGTCAGATAGCAATGGGAGGGGAAGGGGAAGTATGTATGGGTTTTGGGGGCAGTTGTGGGAAATTTTTGTTTTCGTGGAACGTACCACCAGCAGTATCCGCACGATGCCGGTCGGGCTGGTGAGATGTGAGGCGTCGCAGTGCAGCGCAACGCCCCACGGTAACGGTGTGTTCCCTATCCTTTGACGGTAATGTGCATGCGAATCCCAGGACGTGCACGTGCCGATCGGTGATTCGAGCGATATGGAAAGCTCCCCTGCTCTGCTGCCAGCTATTTCAAAGTCCTGTGAGATAGAAGCGGAATTCGCCTCCCCAAACGGGAATCGGGTGGAGACGGGAGCAAGAGGGAAGAAGAGGAAGGGAGGAAGGGGAATAGTCCCAAAGTGAGTGTGGGGGTAAAAAAAAGATATCACGTTAGAACGATAGCGAAGATCGATGGAAGTGATGCCTACCTGGATGTCCTCCAGCTGACAGCAGGCTGGTTCGAGATCCCGTATTTCGTCCAGGAGGAACTCTATTTCGTCCGTACCGTATAAATCAGAAACTGACGGTATGTAACGTTGGGGTGGTTGCATCTCCCGTCAGGGGGCCCTCCCCCATCACCGTACGCGATACTGGTCCGGTTGCCAAAGCTGCAAAAATAGTGAGCAAATTTTCCCATTTACAACGCCGGCTGAAAGCTGAGCGCTCGTTTAATTAAGCATTGTCACAATGGTGCTGACAGCTTTGAGGGGATGGTACGCGGCAGTGCAAAACACCCTCAAAGGATAGATAAGTGACATTTCACCCTTTTTCCCACCCACTCCGTCTCCCTCCCTTGGAATGTTTTGACAAGTTTTGACAAGGTGAGCAGAAAAATAATGAAATTATTTCATCCGACGACGTCGAATTCGCTTGCTATTGAAAGGTTTCATGTTGTTGTTGTTGTTGTTGTGTACCAGCATACAACCGCTACTCGCAACGGGGTGAACAACGTTTCATTGCCCTGTTTCGCAGCTGCCACTGTCAGCAGTTGTGTGACGATGAATATAATTGTAGACGTTACGGGAAATACACCCCGCATTTGGCAGGACGAAGCGCATACTAAACGAGGCTGGCTTTACATAACAAAGCTTCTCCCTCCGTATGTGTGTGTGAGTGTTGGTGTGTGGTGTACACACAGCGCCATTGTGCTTCGTGGTGTGCGTTCCCCGCGTACAAAGCATGAAACACTAGGCGCCTCCATCATGTCGAGCAGGCGGTGAACGCTAGCAAAAAAGTGAGAGTTTGAGCGTTTCAGGTGCCGTGAGAGCATCAGGCGCGGAAAATTCACCACCTGCCATCCACCCACAGGATAGTAGGTGCGCGTGAGATGAAGCAAAAGGTGTGAAAATGAGGGAACACACACGTGAGCGAGCGAGAGCACCAAAGCAAGAGAGAGAGATTGTGGGTGAGAGGAAAATTTTAAAATTAATGAGAAGCACACAAACAGAGAGCAAAAGGAAAAACGTTGCGAGCACCAACAAAACGAAAGGGGTGAGAGGAAATGTCAGCAGGCATGAGAAGACAGTGAAAAAAAAACTCGAACACACACACACTTCATTATGTGTCACGGAAGGCGGAAACCCACCAAGGAGACAGCACTTTTCCCTTCTGTTGGTGGTTTTGATGATTGATTTCCCTGCTCACCCATTTTGCACCATCCAAACATGCATCAACCATACGGCGCAACACAAAAAAAAAACAAAAACACACACACTCGTAAACATGGAAGGCGCAACACTAACACAACAAAGCGTAGCTTGCTTGGATGAAATGAGACAAGATAGCAGGACAATTTTTTTTTGGGGGGGAACGAAATGAGCACCAACAAAAAAAAAATAACACTACATTGCGGAATATAATTGGACCCAGAAATTGCAACACACCGGAGAAGGAGACACCACGTGCCCAAATCACACATACACACACACACGCACAAACGCGCGCACTAGTTCCGCTGAAAGCGTGCAAAGAGATCGATAATCATCTAGCGAGATTCACTGGGAAAGAATTTCAATGGATTCGATGGATAAAAACGGGCACATCGCACTACGAAAATGGACACCAGCAGGAGCAGCAGCAGCAGTAGTAGACACCACGATGCGTCTACTCACTGTCGACACATGCACGTGTGCGTGTGGGTTTTCCGATTACGCACACTAAAACACGCACATTCATCTCTTTTAGTAGCTCGGTTTGTATGTGTGTGTGTGTGTGTGTGTTCGTGTTCATACGCATATAATATCCTGGAATGCGAGTGTGCCGTGAACAGAAGGTCGAAATGTTACTTCACACACCACGGCGGCGGTGCAGATGTTAGCTGTCCTGTACGTGTTTCCCCGGATCCTTCATGCGGATACTGTCCGCATCCAGCAAAAGGTATGTAAAAGGGAGAGGAAGAGGAGGGGGAACACAAGATGGAACATAAACCCGGATCATGCTTCTTATGAATGAAGCACCACCGATGGACGCATTGTGGTGAGTGACCTACAATTTCCTCTGTCTTTCCTTCTCTCCTTCTTCTCCCTTCATCCACGTTCATTCGGATGTCCTTTTTGGATCAATTTTTGAGTCTCTAACCCCACCACTACCACCGTCCTGTAACCATCGGTCAGGGAAGGTTCCTTGTGGCACGTTCGCTTCTGCTGCTGCTGCTGCTGCGGTGGTCATAAATGACGATGAATGATGTTATGGTGCGCGCGAAAATTGTTCCACACCATTCGACCATTCGACCGATGGAAGCGAGTGAAGTGGAACCGTGTACGTTAATGGTGAGAGAGTGTGTGGCATTCACTAACACACCACACACCAGCACGGGATCGCTCATCAATTGGCCACTATCCACGGTTAGCCCTGGTGTGTTCGGGAAGAACTTGTTTTTGCACCAAACAATAGCCTCGCTTGCAGTTTTTCACTGACCGTCACTGTGCAATAAGTTTTCCATTGCAAATGTTCACCTACACACAAGTACACAAGTGTTAGCGTTGTGTGATTACTATAAGAGGGTGAGCTATCCTTTTTTTGTTAGGCGCAGTGTAGTTTCAGCGTTTGCCCATTCAGTACCTTCCACTACGAGGTGTACTAGGTCAACGGGAACGTGGCCGTCGGAAACGCCACCCAACACCCACATTAACACCCGCACCAATGCGCACCGTACGCCTTTGGATCGCTTCTCACCAACACCAACACATGCACACTTCATTTTCCAGCAAGGCCTGCTAAGATCTGTGAGGATGGGCATTCATCTTCTCACACGCGCGTTACCTACCGCAAAACACCAACGGGGAAGGAAAAATCACGCACTGACGACGTTGCACTGCTCCGCCACCAACACACGCACACCGGCCGAAACACCCACCCGAACGGTTGACACCGCAGACAACCGGGGCCCTGGTCTGTGCGCCCAGGCCGTTGGTCTGCTAACTTCTAGCACTCCTGCGGCACCAGCAGCAGCACCAGCAGCTGCTACCGTCGAGCGGTCTGGGGGAAGACCTTTTTGCTTCAAGTTTCCCGCAGGATGAATCGACTGCCATCCATCACACTACACTAACCCAATTTCACCTCCACCACTCCACTGGCCAACACACAGACACACACGCACTACTAAACGCACTAGAGCCTTTTGTAATTTCCTTCTTTTTTTCTTTTTCTTTTACTCCGATAAGCACCAGCAATTGGAATGGGACCGAGACACGGAGCTATTTAAATAATTTCCAGCACGGTTGCAAAACCCTACAATCGAGCAGGCACGGCCACCTTATAACCACCGTCACCACCACCACCACCACCACGACCGACCAACAACGGTGGCAGTACCCAGCACCGATGTAGATGAATGAACAACGAGGACAACTCCGGATAGACCACCAGCACACCAGTAGGGGACGGTTTGTCGTACGCTCGTTGCATTCCCGAACCAAACTGCGGATCCACGGACACGGCACACGGTGTAGCAGACGAATTTTGGGATAAAACTCTCTCGCTCAGTCTCTCCCGGTTGCGTTCTCTCTCAAGATACATGCGCTCCCGGAAAATGTTCAATTTTTGGCTCCTGGCGTATACAAGTAGGCAGGGAAAAAGAAATGCAAAAACGGAAAGATAACTGATGCGTTACGTGCGTCGTCCTGAGATGCGATGATATTAGGCTACCCACATGCGGTGCACATGCGTATAATGTTGTGTTACGTTCTTCGAGACCGATGAAATAACGATGAACCGGTTGCGGGTGTCGCGAGACAGGATTTAAATAGCCCGTTAGTAGTGAATCGGTTCTAGTCAACTAGTCAACCGATCCCTCCATAGCATGTTCCCATAACTCAAAGATCCTTGTTGATCAGCTTGGAAGATGAATTGGGTCTTTAACCAGAGGTTATTCTTAAACTAATTTAAGGTCGCGTTGTAATACTACTGCTCATCGAAATTATATGTCACGCTCGCTTAGAGTTCTGTAAAGGAATGAATGGAGATGAGCGACTCTTCATAGACAATTTTTAGTTGATCCCCCCACAGGCATATCATTAGATGCCTTCAATTAGTGGCCCTTTGACTTCAATTATGTCAAATATAGTTTAATTTTCATAACATGAAGTGCTGATCATACTGATTGATCGATGGATCTGTTGCAGTAAAAATATAATGAGATTTTTAAAAAATCTGATTGATCGCGATTGATCATTAAAAATTAACTATAAAAAAGTAATTGACTTTCGCCGGTGGCAAGAGTAAAAACCAAGTTGGTCTTTAAACGGCGTGACTTTCGCCTGTCTAGAGAAAAACGAATTGAGACGCCTCGTTTCTCGATCGCCGTGACGTTCGTTGTTTACTCGCACGTTGAAGTCTTTTGTCTCAAAAAGACTTTCGACATGACATTAACAGGGTGCAATTAATGATTTCGCTTAGTAACTTCACATCTTAACTTGTAGACTATTGTTCGGAGGCATCTGTAAGGCAATCGCAACTAACTAACAGTAAAATACGGTACTTCAAGTTTGCAATCAACCAGGCACTTTCTCCTATATTCAACAGACATTATATCAACACAAACAAAAGCCAGTCCTCTATCTCCTTACAGATTGGTACCGTAAAGATTGACGGGACGGTTTTTGTATCGCTTCGAGATGTCCTTTTCAATCTGCCCTTGAAGCGTTTTCGTTTGCTCAACGATTTTAGTTTGCGTTGGCTTTAGCTCGACGCTTTGCTGCCTAAAGCTGACCGATTTTTCCTTCTTCATCTTTGCTGTCTCCTTCATCTTCTCGATGGACGATAGCTTTTGCTTCACGTTGGATGTTAGAATGTCCACGTACCTGGTAGTGGGAAAACGATAAAAAGCGATAATTTAAAAGTGGTGATTTTGCTATTGACCTATTTACACACAAAAACTCACACTGAGGAATGTTTAATCTGAAGTAGATGTTGCATTAACTCATCCGTCACACCGGTGTAAACGACTTCCACCTCAGCTAACATGCCCGCAACCGACTTTTCGTCATGGGCGGCAAAGTTGTCCATCATCGTAAACGTTAGCATTTGTGCTTTATCTGCGCTTCCGAGCTGATGAAGTCGCATCTTTAGGAATGCCTGCAGCTCCAGCAGATCGTTTATGAAGCGATCACGATACTGTTGTGCGTCGAGTACGGTGTATGCTTCTTCTCCCTTAGCAGTTCCACCTAGATTTCCGTCCTCTTCCACCACGATTCCGCTCTCTTCGAGAGAAATACTAAAATCGATTGCATTACCATCGGCTGCCGGTTCGATTACATCCGCTCCAGCACCCCAATCGATATCACCGACTTCCAGCTCAACAGGTGCACCTAGATCTATCGCGTTGCCGTCACCGAAATCAATCGCTCCACCATCGTCACCGAAATCAATCGTTCCATCGTCTGCCGCGTTTGCCTGCTCTGTAACGAACTTTACCGGTGGTTCTTCAATCGCCAGCGGTGGTTCACCATACACATATTCGTACACCGTAGTGTTACCCTTGGCTAGCACGTGCTTTAACAAGGGTAAACATTCGACATCCGACACAAATGTTGCGTACAGTTCTACCGTTTTCTTCAGTGGGGTCACCGAACTGGCAACCGTCGTGAGCATCCCTGGCAAATCGTTGAACACTTTGTCCACCAACTCCTGGCGCAAGTTTTCACCGGAAACGCCCAAATGTTTGCACATGTTTTGATACTCCGCAAGCACCACCTTCTCGGAGCGTTCTAAATCTTCCACCTTCTTTTCTGCCTCGTCGCTTAGCTGCTCCAGGTGCTTGATCTGCTTGCGAATACCGGGAATTTCGTAGCTAATGTTGCGCACCAGTATTTGAGCGGCTTCCGCAAGGTAAATGTTATCCTTTTCGTACATCTTGACAATTTCCTGCCAATCCTTCATCCGTTGGCTGCCGTACCGGCCGAACACGTTTTTCGAATCCGCTTCGGTAGTCTTCAGGATGTCCACGATGCGAAGGCAGTGGAAATAGTTGATATCTGGTGAGAGAGAAGCAGATGGAAAATCACCACATACAAACTAGGCGAAAGGAGAAATCTTACGTGCACCGGAGAGAAGCTGGAGTAACTCGTCATGAGCTGGCATGTCCGTGATAGCATTGCTGATTTTGTTGCGAATGTTGCGTATATTAAGATGCCAGTTTTTATCAACAATTCGTCGCGAAATCAACCAGTCCAGCAGCTTACCGGCGGCGATGTCGATTGGAATATCTGCTTCCTAAAGGGAGAGTAGATGTATTAGCGTACAAAAACGCGGATTATTTGAATAAATTGCTAACTTACATTCATCGTTTCGCGGACACACTTTTCAGTCGTTTAGACGAACCAGTGAAAGGGACATGTATGCAAAAACAAAACAAAGTTTCCACGTATTCCACCAAAGGGCTAAAAGGGCAGATTACTTCATGGTCTTCGGGTGACAAGTGTATTGACAGCACCGTTGCCTTATTCGGCAGGGTTGATCTACATCCTGCGACGAAGCAATAATTATTCCATCATCAATTTAAAAATAATTTGATAAATTGAATACAAATTGGTTAACGAATTGTATGCCGTCATTATACAGTTATTTTAAGTTGAGAAGGATATAAAGATACATTACAATATGCAAAACGAAACGTTAAATAGTTAAAAAGGATAATTTCTGTTATATCAACCGTGACTGTACTGGTCGTGTAATCGAGTCGACATGTTGTTTACCCTTCCCTGCAGTTTGACAATATAGGCCGGTAATCGGTTGTAAACAAATTCAACACAAGCAGAGCAAGAAAAAGCGTTCTTTTTTGGAATTGTATAGCAATTTAAACCATTTGTAATAATGGCCAACGATAAGCGCACCGTTTACGTCGGAGGACTTTCAGAGGAAGTGACCGAAAAGCTAATTACCGACGCATTCATCCCGTTCGGCGATCTTGTAGACATACAGATGCCGATCGATTATGAATCACAGAAGCACCGTGGATTCGCCTTTATTGAGTTCGAAAACGCAGAAGATGCGGCCGCTGCCGTGGACA